>NC_136419.1:171480000-173880000 GCF_052625555.1 Lactuca saligna
AATCACCACCTTTTCAGGTGAGTGCATAGTCACTTTCATCTTACACATAGATATGAAGTATTTTATATATTACGTGCTATGTGTGCATATTATCTGTATACTTGCTATCTATGCTGGATGAATGTT
Organism: Lactuca saligna; assembly: GCF_052625555.1. Taxonomy (NCBI): domain Eukaryota; kingdom Viridiplantae; phylum Streptophyta; class Magnoliopsida; order Asterales; family Asteraceae; genus Lactuca; species Lactuca saligna. The sequence continues at coordinate 171,480,127 of NC_136419.1, forward strand.
TTTATACAAGTTTTAAATGATTTAAACTGTATATGTATTTTATATCTACAAAAATATTGGGATAAAACATGGGTAGATGTAATAAGACGATGTGTGATAAAATGATGAGAGGCCTCGATGTTGTTGTTGTTGATCCAGTCATCTAGCAGAGTATAGATGATGACCACAGACTCTTCTAGACAGTCCAATGGAACGCCGACAGGCTCGCAACCTGTAGGTGTTTGTGAACGATGTGTTCACCGGTGTACTCCATCCCCCACATGGTTTCCTTTAGAACATTTATTGCTAAGGAACCCCCTTAGCAGTAGTGTCCATCCCGATGATGATCCTTAGGATAGGTGTTTAGGGACGTAATGTGAGGATAACGGAAACGGGTAATCGGGTTATTGTTGGTCGATGAAATTAATACACTTATTTATTGTGGGTTGAAAACCCTATGTGCTCACCAGGTTCCCAAGCCTGACCCACTCAGTTTCTTGCATTACGGGTAGTGGCGCATGAGCATAAATGTGATGTTTTGGATGAGGGATTACGGATGCGTAATATAGGCCTGTAGATACGAAATAATTTAGTAAGGCTTATATTGTATTGTTTATGCTTTTGATCTGTATCGAACATGACATCCCAAGTCTTTTAATGAAATACACTTCCTTGGAAATGCTTTTGATAAATATTTATCATATTTTTTTGGGACAAATTCTGCAACACTTTTATTTAAAATGTTACTCTGATTTTCAAACAAAGCATAAACAAAATCGGTCTTTTCTGGGCATGATTTTGGGGATGTCACAGTTGGTATCAAAGCATTAGTTTAAGAGAACTAGGAATTTGTAGGATTTCTAGACTTAAACTTAGAATGATAAGCAATGATTGTGAGGTGTGAGCACTAGCTTATTTTAGGAATTATGCCTAAAATGCCTTTATGTGCTAAATGCTTTGTGCCTTATATGTTGTTATTTATTTGGATCTATGGTCTGTTGCCGACCGGATCTAGAAACCTTATGTGTTTAGGATTCTAAACATACGACTACGATATTAGAACTAGCATGTAAACGTTTCGGAGAGATAAGGATGATTTGAACATCAGTCCTAAATAAAGATCTAAATTCACCTTATTTGGTGTATAGATCAAGATAGCAAGGACCCATAGTGGAAACGTGAACGCAAATGGGAACAGAAACCAACCCCCAGTGATTGAGCAAATACCAGTTGTGGAAGCCGCTGTCGGGCCAATAACGATGGTCGGAGTGCAAGCGATGATCCAGGCGATGTTGGATCGTCAAATGGAGGAAACCATCCATTTGCTCTAGCAAAATCGAGAGGAAGCAACTATTCAGATCGAACAGCCCGAGTTGAACGAAGGGCAGACTGAGGAAGGAAACTACAGTGGGACTGTTGGTCAAGCCAACCCACCGATAGTTAGGCAAAACCACCAGGATGGAGGAAATGATGGACGTGGATGCAAATACAAGGATTTCATGGTATCCAAACCACCAAGTCTATCCGGAAGCCCGATGCCGGTGGAAGTCATGAACTGGATCTCTGAGATGGAGATGATGTTTGAGAGTTGTGAGTGTAGCAACAGGCAGAAGACTGCTCTCGTTGTTCCTCTGTTGAAATCTAGAGTACTAAGATGGTGGAAGCTAGTAGTTGATTCAATGCCCAAGGGTAGAGCAAGCAAGATGTCGTGGGAGGATTTTTTGGTACAAATGAAGATGCAATACTGCTCTGAGCAGGATCTTCTGGAGATCAACAACGAGTTCCCGAATCTGAAGAAGGGAAGAATGAGCGTTACTGAATACGCTGCAAGCTTTACTGAGAAAATGAAGCTTGTTCCTCACCTCGTCCCAACTGAACTCTCCAAGGTTAACAAATTTTCCCTCGGATTACCAGTGGACTTCGGTCCAATGGTCAAGCAAACTACCACTCTGAAAGCAGCCATCTGGGCTGCTAAGAATGTGGAGACCCATATACGAGAGAAGGGTATGGAGAGAGCAGATGTAACAACCCGAAATTTCCGTATCATTTATTGTAACTCTTTCGTAGTACAATTCGCGCAACCAATCGTCATTCCAAATTCGATTTCCGATCTTCCGTATAATTAAGTCATTAATTAGTACACATTTAAAATGACTTAATGGGTGTCTTAATACATTTAGAAATCATTTTAACACCCAACTTTAGTGATCAGAATATTTCTAGAATATACCGTATCGAGTTACGGTAACTCAATCGGGTACGACCAAAAGCCTCGTCTAACGCCGGTATCGGGTAGAATTCCACTATGTCCAAAACTTAAACACTATATAAACGTGTTTAAGCCTTCATTTGAAGCCTTTGGTCAATTTCTCATTTAACACTCACAACCTCTCTCCTCAACCCAAAATCAAGGTCCAAAACAAAGATTTAAGGCTTGAAATCAAAGAGGTAACACCCCTAACTTGTTATTCAACCTCTTTAGCCTTCAAATTTGTGTTTAATTTGTGTTTTGGGACCAAGAACATGAGTTTACGGCCAAGGAACTAGCTTGGGCCGTAAACTCGTATCAATGGGGTTTTTAAGCCCTAAAACCCCCTCCTAAGCAATGTTAGACATTAGTAATGGCTTAATGACTTAATGGAAGGGACTTACAACAATTAAAACATTGATTTTAAGTGACAAAAGTGAGTTTACGGCCAAGACTCATTCTTGGGCCGTAAACTCATATCCAAAGGGGTTTTTGAGCCAATTAACCCTTCCAAATCATAGTTGGGACTTAGATATGACTTGAGGGACATTGGTTTTAGCATCTAAACACCTTAAACATGATTTTTGGGGGACAAAAGAGAGTTTACGGCCAAGACTTATTCTTGGGCCATAAACTCCTCTTAAATAGGGAATTCATGCCCTAAAACTTGTCCAAATGCCTTGAAACTCAACCAAAGGCCTTGTGGTAAAATCTAGATGCATCTAAAAATGGTTTAAAGGTTTGAAACACAACAAAAATGTCACTTATAAGAGTTTACGGCCTAGGAGCATACCCTTGGCCGTAAACTCATGAAACTTTGTCAAATGAAGCATTAAACCACCCCAAATGGCTTGTTCAAATTTCTAGAATCATATGTGATTGTTTTAAGCATCAAAAACTAACTTTTCTTGGGTATAATAGAGTTTACGGCCTTAGATCATGCCTCTAGGCCGTAAACTCAAAAATGTATGCAAAATGATGTTTAAATTCATGACAAAGCTTGGAAAATTAACTAGAATCACATGTGATTGTTCTTTGAAGCTCAAATCAATTTTCCTTGGCCATAGGTGAGTTTACGGCCATAAACTCCTATGGTATGGCCGTAAACTCCCTTTTAAGTGTTATAATTTCATTCAATTAATTCCAAGGCATTTTAGAAATCCATTCCAACAACCCCCATGTCCATTTAAGCCATTTAAACACCCAAAACCACACCCACATGAGTTTACGGCCGTAAAATCATGTATGTGTGTGTTCAATAGTTGTAAACTCCTTAAAAGTTTTACTCTTGGGGAGTAAACTCAAGTCCGAAGTCCCTAGTGCCATTACACGTCCGAAGATGTCACCCGGGTCACTCCAAACGCTCGTTTTGAGGTGTTTAACCTCATTGGAGTGTAATGTTCCATATGATTAGTGAATGTATCCCTAATTGTATATATATGGACATTATTTCATTTTACATAGGGACATTGCAAGTAATCAAACCCCGAACCAACGTCTAGTATTCAAAACCGACACGTTTCCGAGTTCGGTGAGTTCATACCCTACCCTTTTTCACTGTTTTCACTGTTTTCAGGGGGGGGGGGGGAATACAAGCAAAGTACAAGGAAATTCTTGTACTCAAAACATGTTTTCAAATGTGTGTTTCATATTTCATATGCTTTTATAACTGATTACCACAACTGATAATCATTTGAACATGCAGATCACGTAACATATATTTGTGAAATAAGTCTTTAAACTATTATGTTTTACATATATTTCACAAATGGTTTTCCACATTTTATCAGTTAAAAGCATGACATAAACATTTGAACATAATACCTGTACACTGTTTTGTCCTCGGTAACACTCCACACACATACACGAGTGGAGGACTATCATATTATTACTAGTAAATTTGTTAATCATGTATGATTGGAGACACATCCTCGGAGAACACTCCACCGAGATACGCGAGTGGAGGACTACACCCATAACCAGAATCTCTGGTATTTAGAGAGCGTGACTTGAGTGTATAGATCTATACGGGGCTGACTACCCCACACCTGCCTGCTAGCTACAGCCGAACAGAAATGGTTCAAGGGTGACGAAAGTCATAAGTATGTGGACGACTTATTGCCACATGTGGACTACTTATTGCCATAGGTTTTAGTCTAATGTATGGTTATGGAACTCGCAATTAGGATAACAGAGATTTACTTATAGTAATAATGAACCACTTTATACATCTTTTACATCTTTCGCGTACAGTAACTAACAATCAGGAAAGTATGGGACTTTCCTGGGGAAAACATGGAACCTAAACATGATTACATCTTTTACATCTTTAACATCGTTTACATTAGAGACCAATATGCAGGAAAGCATGGGGCTTCCCTGGGTAACACTTACATAACTAGCAAGAGTAACAACTAGATAACAATACATCTTTTACAATTGGTAACATACAATAAGGAAAGTATGGGACTTTCCTGGTAACACATGATAAGTAAACAGAATAGTTTAACAAGTCAGATAACCAACTATACATTTTCACATGAGTAGATATGTTTTCAGTGTACAAACTTACTATACTTTACATTTGTGAAACAATAACCAACTTTTAAGAAAATACGGGATTTTCTTGGTGTACATAACATTTCAGAAACAGAAAGGAAACTCGAAACATTTTCACAAACAAAAAACGCTTATGAACTCACCAGCTTTATGCTGATTTTCAAACCACTTGTGTTCTTAGGTCAGCGTTAGAACAGGTACCCGAAGATCCTTTTGCTTGAAGAGGGAGTACATGAAGATCCGTTTCTTTTGTTTATATATATATATATATATATATTGTATCACAACTGTACAAACTTTACTTTTGAAACAACTGTAAAACTTTATTATGTAATGTATGGTTGCTTTACTTTACTTACTATGTGCATTGGATTTGATACTCAACGTGGTAGTCAACCCCGGAAATGTTTTCCGCCTTCGGTTTTCGGGGTGTGACAGATTGGTATCGGAGCCCATGTTTATAGTGAATGAAGTATACCAAACCTTACATGGTATAAAACTAAAAACACTAAAGGGCCTAAGTGCTCTGAATTAAAAGTATCTTCAAACTACAAGTATTTTCAAAAGTGTACAAGTATACTGAACCGTCGTCATCCGTAACCACAAGTAGAACCGAACATAAGTAATCGGGTGTTGTGTACTATGGTTAAACCTGGGCAGTTATGTAGTCGTGTCTAGGGTCAATATAGCCTGGCCAACTATATTCATTCGAGACACGGCCAACATGTGCTTGGGAGTGACTGTGGTATGCGGCATGCCTAAAACTTACCCTAATATCCCAAACATCGAATCATTGTCGTAAACAAATCATGAAATACTATGGGAGTATTTCTCGATCCCAATCCTCTGTAAGAATCCTTGTTCGAATGGCTTTCTGTGATTATTCTTAGCGATAAATTATCTGTTTTGATAACTCTTTCCTGCTTTATCGCTTATTCGGATCATATAACTGTCTTATCTATCGATTCAATGTAGAGGACTTACCATCCTCTCTTTCTTGATCTTATTAGATCAAGATGCCTCCCCGAAAGAGACCTAGCTCAAAGAACAACAACAATCCATCTTCGCCGCCACCCCCTCCCCAGTTTGACCTAGCATCACTCCAGACAATGATGACAGCTGCAATGGTAGCAGCTATGTCGCAAATGAACCCTAGTGGTTCAGGTGGTGGTCCTCAATCTCAAAACCCCGAGGTTAACCAGGGACACCAAAGAGGGAGTTCCTACAAGGATTTCATGAACGCAAAACCAACATCCTTTAATGGCGCTGGAGGTGTCATTTCCTTATCTCGATGGTTCGAGAAAATAGAGTCCATTTTTGAAATCTATGCTTGTGCGGAGTCCAATAAAGTCAAGTTCGCAGCCTGTACCTTCGTTGATAAAGCCTTGACTTGGTGGAATGGCCGAGTCAAATCTCTGACCTTACCCGTAGCCAATGCCATGGGCTGGGAGGCCATGAAAGAACTTCTCATTGCCGAGTACTGCCCCCGTGGTGAAATACAGAAATTAGAGCACGAGCTCTGGAACCTGAAGATGAAAGGTTCCGACATTGCTGCATATACTTCCCGATTTGATGATCTCGCACTTCTCTGCCCGGGCTTACTCACTCCTGAAAACAAAAAGATCAAAAGGTTCGTTTGGGGGTTATCTCAACCAACAAAGAGTCATGTTTTGGCTGCTCGTCCGGATACCTATGATAGTGCCAAGACTTTAGCTCAAATTCTAATTGATCACAACGACGATATTAAGGAAATCACTACCACTTCTGAGCCGACTCAAAGGAGTGGTGAAAAGAGGAAATTATGGAAGAAGAAGAAGGGTCAATCTTCTCAAGGATCTTCCAAGAAACAACAGACGGTAGCAGTCCATGCTGCTACTACTACCCCTGTTGCTGCTGTTTCTGTCATGGGATCCACAGCCTCAACTCCTACCAGTAAATATGCTGGTAACCTCCCTCTGTGTGACAAGTGTAAATACCATCATTATCCTGGTCCCTGTCGAGAATTGTCTTGCACCAACTGTGGTAAGAAAGGGCACACAGTTCGATTCTGCAGAACTCCTACCCAATCAGCCAACCAATCATCGGGAGCAGGTGTTAGTCAAGCCTGCTACAACTGTGGAGAAGTTGGGCACTTTAAAAGGAACTGTCCCAAGAAGTCAACTGCTGATAACACTGGAAGGATTCTAACCATGGGACGGGAGGAAGCAGTTGCTGATCCCACTGTTGTTTCGGGTACGTTCCTTCTCGACAACTCATATGCTAGTATTCTTTTCGATTCGGGTGCTTGAAGGAGTTCTGTTAGTCATGCATTTAAACGAAATCTAAAACCTAATCCTCGACCCCTAACCGAAACGTTTACCATCGAGAAGGCTAACGGTGAGAAAGAAAGCGCTAACGATGTATTCATAGGTTGTGCGCTTACCTTAAACGATCACTCATTTCCTATAGATCTTATGCCCATTTCCATTAAGAGCTTTGATGTTATCATTGGCATGGATTGGTTGAGTCCCAATCATGCTGACATTCTTTGTTACGAAAAAGCTATCCGTCTCAATCTTCCTTCGGATCAAACTCTCGTAATCTATGGCGATAAACCCAATTCCAATCTTCATATCATTTCTTGCGTCAAAGCTCGAAAGCTCCTTCGAAAGGAGTGCGTTGCATTCTTAGCTCATGTGATCAACGAGAAACAAGAAGTTAGAGACCTCGCGAGCATCCCCAAAGTCTGTAACTTTCCCGATGTGTTTCCCGAAGAACTTCCAGGAATTCCTCCCGAATGTCAGGTCGAGTTCCGTATTGACCTAATTCCTGGAGCTACTCCCGTAGCAAAATCTCCGTATCGCTTAGCTCCGGCAGAAATGCAGGAATTATCCAGTCAACTCAATGAGTTGCTCAGTAAAGGATTCATTAGACTGAGTTCCTCACCCTGGGGAGCTCCGGTTCTGTTTGTCAAGAAGAAAGATAGATCCTTTCGGATGTGTATCGACTATCGTGAACTGAACAAGTTGACCGTTAAGAACCGATATCCTCTTCCACGAATAGATGACCTCTTCGATCAACTCCAGGGAGCCAGCTACTTTTCAAAAATAGACCTTCGGTCAGGGTACCATCAATTACGAGTCTAGGAAAATGATGTTTCCAAAACAGCTTTTAGGACTCGGTATGGACACTACGAGTTCGTAGTGATGCCCTTCGGTCTAACCAATGCACCGGCTGTGTTCATGGACCTGATGAACCGGGTGTGTCGTCCCTTCTTAGACAAATTCGTCATCGTGTTCATTGATGACATCCTCGTATACTCCCGAAGCGAAGAAGACCACAAGCAACACTTGAGGCTAGTGTTGGAGACCCTTAGATCCGAAAAGCTATACGCGAAATTTTCCAAATGTGAATTATGGATACGGAAGGTAACTTTCCTCGGTCACGTAGTAAGCGTGGAAGGTATTCATGTAGATCCTTCCAAGATTAAAGCGATAGAGAATTGGTCGGCACCGAAAACACCCACAGAAATTCGTCAATTCTTGGGTCTCGCCGGCTACTATCGACGATTCATTAAGAACTTTTCCAAAATCGCCAAAACTTTAACCACTCTAACACAGAAAGGTGTACCCTTTTGTTGGAGTGATAAACAAGAAACCGCATTCCAAACATTAAAGAGAGCCTTATGCAGTGCGCCTGTTCTGTCTCTGCCTGAAGGGACATAGGATTTCGTTGTCTACTACGATGCATCTAATCAAGGTTTAGGCTGTGTGCTTATGCAAAGAGGAAAGGTGATTTCCTATGCCTCAAGATAGTTGAAAGCACACGAGGTCAACTATACCACACATGACTTGGAACTAGGAGCAGTAGTCTTCGCATTGAAGATTTAGAGACATTATCTCTACGGAACCAAGTGCACAATCTTCACTGATCACAAGAGCCTGCAACACATCTTTAATCAGAAAGACTTAAACATGAGGCAACGGCGATGGGTAGAATTACTCAGTGATTATGAGTGTGAAATCCGTTACCACCCCAGCAAGGCCAATGTGGTAGCAGATGCCCTTAGCCGAAAGGATAGTGCAGACCACAAAGTGAAGAACCAGACGATGACCATCCATTCCAACTTACCCATGCAAATCCGAGAAGCTCAGATAACAGCCCTCAAACCCGAGAACATGTCAAATGAAGTCTTGAGAGGAATGGAAAAGAAACTTGAGATCAGAGGTGACAGAGTTCACTGTTTTATGAATCGAATCTAGATTCCCAAATCCGGTGGATTAAGGGAAATAGTCATGGAGGAAGCACACAGAATCAAATACTCTGTTCACCCGGGTTCGGACAAGATGTACCTGGATCTCAAGAAACAATACTGGTGGCCAAACATGAAAGCTGAGATAGCTACATTTGTGGGCAAGTGTCTGACTTGCGCCAAAGTCAAAGTCGAACATTAGAAGCCTTCAGGTCTGCTCCAACAACCCGAGATTCCCGAGTGGAAATGGGAGATGATTACCATGGACTTCATCACCAAACTACCCAAGTGTTCTAGTGGGTACGATACCATTTGGGTAATTGTCGATCGTTTGACAAAATCCGCTCACTTCATTCCAATTAAAGAATCATACAAGATGGAAAGACTCGCGCGAATCTACATCCAGGAGGTAGTACGTCTTCATGGTGTACCTGTATCCATTATCTCTGATCGAGATAGTAGGTTTACCTCCAGATTCTGGCAATCCCTTCAGAAAGCCCTTGGGACCAAACTAGATATGAGCACGACGTATCATCCTCAGACCGATGGACAGAGTGAGAGAACAATCCAAACCCTGGAGGACATGCTTAGGGTGTGTGTCATTGACTTTGGAAAGTCGTGGGACACACATCTATCCTTGATCAAATTCTCATACAACAACAGTTACCACACCAGCATTAGGGCCGCTCTGTTCGAAGCCCTATACGGTCGTCAGTGAAGATCCCCTCTATGCTGGGCCGAGGTGGGGGATACTCAGTTAGCCAGGAGTCGAGACCCCGACAGTGCTCTCACTGGTCCTGAAATCATCCATGAAACCACCAAAAAGATCATTCAAATCCATAACCGACTGAAAGCCTCACGTGATCGTCAAAAGAGTTACGCTGATAATCGTCGGAAACCGCTAGAATTCCATGTTGGAGACCGTGTCCTGTTGAAAGTCTCGCCCTGGAAAGGCACTGTACGCTTTGGTAAATGTGGGAAACTTAATCCAAGGTACATTGGACCCTTTGAGATCCTCTCCAAGATCGGTCCAGTTGCCTATAATCTTCATTTACCTCACGAACTCAGTAACATTCATCCAGTCTTCCATGTTTCAAATCTCAAAAAGTGCCTATCCGATGAAACCCTAACTATTTCCTTAGACGAGATCGAGATCAATGAAAACCTCAACTTTGTGGAGGAGCCAATCGAAATCATGGACCGAGAATTCAAACGTACAAAACAAAGTCGCATCGCGATGGTGAAGGTTCGCTGGAATGCCAAGCGGGGACCGGAATTCACTTGGGAACGGGAAGATTCAATGAAACAGAAGTATCCACAACTCTTTTCTGATCCATGATTTTTATCTTGTCTTATGTTCTAAACTTGAATTTCGGGAAGAAATTCCCTTTAACGGGGAGATAATGTAACAACCCGAAATTTCCGTATCATTTATTGTAACTCTTTCGTAGTACAATTCGCACAACCAATCGTCATTCCAAATTCGATTTCCGATCTTCCGTATAATTAATTCATTAATTAGTACACATTTAAAATGACTTAATGGGTGTCTTAATACATTTAGAAATCATTTTAACACCCAACTTTAGTGATCGGAATATTTCTAGAATTTACCGTATCGGGTTACGGTAACTCAATCGGGTACGACCAAAAGCCTCGTCTAACGCCGGTATCGGGTAGAATTCCACTGTGTCCAAAACTTAAACACTATATAAACGTGTTTAAGCCTTCATTTGAAGCCTTTGGTCAATTTCTCATTTAACACTCACAACCTCTCTCCTCAACCCAAAATCAAGGTCCAAAACAAAGATTTAAGGCTTGAAATCAAAGAGGTAACACCCCTAACTTGTTATTCAACCTCTTTAGCCTTCAAATTTGTGTTAATTTGTGTTTTGCAACCAAGAACACGAGTTTACGGCCAAGGAACTAGCTTGGGCCGTAAACTCGTATCAATGGGGTTTTTAAGCCCTAAAACCCCCTCCTAAGCAATGTTAGACATTAGTAATGGCTTAATGACTTAATGGAAGGGACTTACAACAATTAAAACATTGATTTTAAGTGACAAAAGTGATTTTACAGCCAAGACTCATTCTTGGGCCGTAAACTCATATCCAAAGGGGTTTTTGAGCCAATTAACCCTTCCAAATCATAGTTGGGACTTAGATATGACTTGAGGGACATTGGTTTTAGCATCTAAACACCTTAAACATGATTTTTGGGGGACAAAAGAGAGTTTACGGCCAAGACTTATTCTTGGGCCATAAACTCCTCTTAAATAGGGAATTAGTGCCCTAAAACTTGTCCAAATGCCTTGAAACTCAACCAATGGCCTTGTGGTAAAATCTAGATGCATCTAAAAATGGTTTAAAGGTTTGAAACACAACAAAAATGTCACTTATAAGAGTTTACGGCCTAGGAGCATACCCTTGGCCGTAAACTCATGAAACTTTGTCAAATGATGCATTAAACCACCCAAAATGGCTTGTTCAAATTTCTAGAATCACATGTGATTGTTTTAAGCATCAAAAACTAACTTTTCTTGGGTATAATAGAGTTTACGGCCTTAGATCATGCCTCTAGTCCGTAAACTCCAAAATGTATGCAAAATGATGTTTAAATTCATGACAAAGCTTGGAAAATTAACTAGAATCACATGTGATTGTCCTTTGAAGCTCAAATCAATTTTCCTTGGCCATAGGTGAGTTTATGGTCGTAAAATCCTATGGTATGGCCGTAAACTCCCTTTTAAGTGTTATAATTTCATTCAATTAATTCCAAGGCATTTTAGAAATCCATTCCAACAACCCCCATTTCCATTTAAGCCATTTAAACACCCAAAACCACACCCACATGAGTTTACGGCCGTAAACTCATGTATGTGTGTGTTCAATAGTTGTAAACTCCTTAAAATGTTTACTCTTGGGGAGTAAACTCAAGTCCCAAGTCCCTAGTGCCATTACACGTCCGAAGATGTCACCCGGGTCACTCCAAACGCTCGTTTTGAGGTGTTTAACCTCATTGGAGTGTAATGTTCCATGTGATTAGTGAATGTATCCCTAATTGTATATATATGGACATTATTTCATTTTACATAGGGACATCGCGAGTAACCAAACCCCGAACCAACGTCTAGTATTCAAAACCGACACGTTTCCGAGTCCGGTGAGTTCATACCCTACCCTTTTTCACTGTTTTCACTGTTTTCAGGGGGGAATACAAGCAAAGTACAAGGAAATTCTTGTACTCAAAACATGTTTTCAAATGTGTGTTTCATATTTCATATGCTTTTATAACTGATTACCACAACTGATAATCATTTGAACATGCAGATCACGTAACATATATTTGTGAAATAAGTCTTTAAACTATTATGTTTTACATATCTTTCACAAATGGTTTTCCACATTTTATCAGTTAAAAGCATGACATAAACATTTGAACATAATACCTGTACACTGTTTTTTCCTCGGTAACACTCCACACACATACGCGAGTGGAGGACTATCATATTATTACTAGTAAATTTGTTAATCCTGTATGATTGGAGACACATCCTCGGAGAACACTCCACCGAGATACGCGAGTGGAGGACTACACCCATAACCAGAATCTCTGGTATTTAGAGAGTGTGACTTGAGTGTATAGATGTATACGGGGCTGACTACCCCACACCTGCCTGCTAGCTACAGCCGAACCGAAATGGTTCAAGGGTGACGAAAGTCATAAGTATGTGTACGACTTATTGCCACATGTGGACTACTTATTGCCACAGGTTTTAGTCTAATGTATGGTTATGGAACTCGCAATTAGGATAACAGAGATTTACTTATAGTAATAATGAACCACTTTATACATCTTTTACATCTTTCGCGTACAGTAACTAACAATCAGGAAAGTACGGGACTTTCCTGGGGAAAACATGGAACCTAAACATGATTACATCTTTTACATCTATAACATCGTTTACATTAGAGACCAATATGCAGGAAAGCATGGGGCTTCCCTGGGTAACACTTACATAACTAGAAAGAGTAACAACTAGATAACAATACATCTTTTACAATTGGTAACATACAATAAGGAAAGTATGGGACTTTCCTGGTAACACATGATAAGTAAACAGAACAGTTTAACAAGTCAGATAACCAACTATACATTTTCACATGAGTAGACATGTTTTCAGTGTACAAACTTACTATACTTTACATTTGTGAAACAATAACCAACTTTTAAGAAAATACGGGATTTTCTTGGTGTACATAACATTTCAGAAACAGAAAGGAAACTCGAAACATTTTCACAAACAAAAAACCGCTTATGAACTCACCAGCTTTATGCTGATTTTCAAACCGCTTGTGTTCTCAGGTCAGCGTTAGAACAGGTACCCGAAGATCCTTTTGCTTGAAGACGGAGTACATGAAGATCCGTTTCTTTTGTTATATATATATATATATATATATATATATATATATATATATATATATATATATATATATTGTATCACAAATATACAAACTTTACTTTTGAAACAACTGTAAAACTTTATTATGTAATGTATGGTTGCTTTACTTTACTTACTATGTGCATTGGATTTGATACTCAACGTGGTAGTCAACCCCGGAAATGTTTTCCACCTTCGGTTTTCGGGGTGTGACAGCAGAAGTGGGAGAAAAAAGGAAATCTGACGGATCATCGAGGTCCGGTAAGAAGGGTAGATTCTCGAAGTCTGGTTCGAGAGGAGGAGGACCAGAAGCGAAGTGGTACGACAAGTGCAAGAAGAAGCACTCTGGGAAGTGTGACGGAGGGGTCACTTGTTTCAAATGTGGAAAGTCTGGGCACTATGCCAACGAATGCACATTCACTAAGAAGGTTTGTTATGAGTGCAACGAGGAGGGGCACATTTCAAAGGATTGCCCGAGAAAGAAGGAGGCAGGAAGACCCAACATACCACCGAAGCCGAAGGCGAGAGCCTTCCAAATGACGCTCGAGGCTGCAAAAGAGGCAACAGACGTTGCTTCAGGTACCTTTCTTGTAAATGGTTTGCCTGCAAATATACTATTTGATTCCGGAGCCAACTACTCCTTTGTATCGCATAAATTTGGTGGGAAATTAGCATTGCCTGTAGAAAAACTTGATAATGCCTTGATTGTAGAAGTTGCTAGTGGTAAATTCACACCTGTTAGTAATCGTATTAGGAACATCATCATCGACCTAAACGGAAACGAATTCTATGAAGAACTATTACCCACAGAGTTAAACGGTTTCGACATCGTTTTGGGTATGGATTGGCTTAGCGCCAACGATGTCGAGATATTATGCCGAAAGAAGATAGTAAGGGTAAACCTACCCGGAAAGGAATCATTTATGGTGTACGGGGACAAACACCGAGTGAATTCTGGAATCATCTCCCTGATGAAAGCTAGAAAATGTTTGTCCAAAGGATGTGCATCATACTTGGCATTCGTAATCGATGCTAAGAAGGAAAAGAAAGAGGTGTAGAATATACCGATTGTGTGCAATTATCTGGAAGTCTTTCCCGAAGATCTTCCCAGATTACCACCTGATAGGCAAGCGGAGTTTCGGATAGACTTGTTACTAGGTACAACACTGATTGCAAAGGCACCTTACCGATTAGCACCGACGGAGATGAAATAAGCTTATGACGCAACTTCAGGAGCTGTTGGACAACGGTTTCATTCGACCTAGTTCATCACCCTGGGGAGCTCCGGTGTTATTCGTAAAGAAGAAGGACGGAAGCATGAGAATGCGTATAGAATACCGAGAGCTGAACAAGGAAATAGTGAAGAACAAGTATCCATTGCCTAGGATTGATGACCTATTCGATCAACTGCAAGGTTCGAGCTACTTCTCAAAGATCGATCTTAGGTCAGGATATCATCAGCTGAAGGTAAGAGAGTAGGATATTTAGAAGACTGCATTTAGAACGAGATATGGACACTACGAGTTCTTGGTTATGTCATTTGGACTAACCAATGCTCCTGCAACATTCATGGATTTGATGAACAGGGTTTGTAAACCATTCCTCGATAAATCTGTGATAGTGTTCATCAAAGACATTCTGATCTACTCGAAGAGCCAAGGGGAGCATGGCAAGCATCTACGGGAGGTGTTGGAAGTGTTAAGGAAGGATAAGCTTTACGCTAAGTTCTCCAAGTGTGATTTTTGGATCCGAGAAGTCTAATTCTTGGGTCATGTGGTTGACCAAGAGGGAATAATTGTTAACCCAACAAAAATCGAAGCTGTAATGAAGTGGGAACGTCCAAAGAGTCCCACAGAGATCCGAAGCTTTCTAGGATTAGCCGGATATTACCGACGATTTATCCAAGGCTTTTCTTCGATAGCATCTCCATTGATAGCTTTGACCCATAAAGGAGCTACATATACGTGGAATGAGAAGCATGAAGAAGCGTTCGAGAAGCTAAAGAAGAAGTTATGTGAAGCACCGATACTTTCTCTACCCGATGGAGTTGATGACTTCACGGTTTACAGTGATGCATCTGGAGTTGGGTTCGGTTGTGTTCTGACCCAAAGAGAAAAGGTGATAGCATACGCATCTCGACGATTGAATGAACACGAAAAGAACTACACTACTCATGATTTGGAGTTGGCAGCGGTAGTATTTGCCTTAAAGATATGGAGGCATTACCTATACGGCACGAAGTGCAAGCTTTTCACTGATCATAAGAGTCTCCAGTATCTCTTTAATCAAAAAGAATTGAACAAGAGGCAACGACGCTGGCTAGAACTACTCAAGGACTACGACTGTGAGATACTTTACCACCCAGGTAAAGCAAATGTTGTTGCTGATGCTCTCAGTCGGAAAGTCAAACTAAAAAGCAAATTTTCCTTAGAATTCACGCATGGATATATTCCATATAGGTTTAGGTTCTATGGAAAACAGAAAACCCTAAAAAAAACCTAAAAATCATAAAAAATGCATAAAAAAATACTTAGAGATCACAAAACTTTTTTTTGAATTTTTTTTATAAAAAATCGCAGCTTTTTATAAAAAGTCGCTGAAAAAAAAAAAAAAATTTCAAATTTTTTTCAGCGATTTTTTCTTAAAAAATATCAAAAAAAAGTTTTGTGATCTCTAGGTATTTTTTTTTATGCATTTTTATGATTTTTAGGGTTTTTTTGTTTTCCAAATAACCTTTCCCATTATATATATATATATATATATATATATATATATATATATATATATATATATATATATATATATATATATATATATATATATATATATATATATATATAAAAGGAGATAGAAGAGATAAATCCAATAGTTTAGGACCTTTATCTATACAACAAACTAATATATAATTACAAATTAATGTTATCTAGATTTCTCTTGCTTTTTAGGATCGTCCCCCTATTTACAGTTTTAAGCTTTCAAACTTCTGTCAAGACTGATATTAATCATACTTGATACTCCAGGATCCTTTTTGGATGTGAAAACTCTCAAAAACAACACCCAAATACACCACAAACTCTCAATTTCGATCATATTGAAGGATTTTCTGTTTTGAAGCCTTGTTGTAGATTTTATCAAGTTCTAACCCTCTTTGATCTTCTTTAATGATGTCCAAGAATTCACTTATCATTTATGGTCAAGTTTAGTTAGAAACAAATTTATAATCTAAAGAGAAATTAAATATCATCCTACATTTTATTACTACTTATTCTCCTACCATATCAAATGTTAACATGTGTCACATTTAATGACACATTTAATGAAAATGATAATATTTTGATCCGCTTGTCAGAATTTCATGTAGACAGGAAGATAGTTTCTCCAATCTAAAATGCTTGCAAAAACTTCCTATACTCTCTAGTTTTGGGATTTTTTAAAAGGTCCTATTTTTTTTTTTTTTGAAAGAGTAAAAGGTCCTACTTTCAAGGCTTAAGCTATTAAGTCGATGTAAATCGCACATATTAAGAGCCTATTATATGTCATTTTAATCTTGTTCATTAGGAGCTTCAGGGAAGGGTTAAACTGACTTAATAGCCTTTAATGCTAAAGAATTCCGATTCTGCCCATAACTTCTAAAAATCTCAATTAATTATATAAAAATCATTTCAAGGTGTGGTCTATATAGTTTAAAAGGTATAAATGTCTGCTACATTTTGTCTTTGTTTTCCCCAACCCAATTATGATTTTAAATGGGATGTTTATCCTGATTTGTTTGATGCTGTCATGAAATATTTCTGCATGTTGCTGCAATCAATCCCTATATTCTAAAAATCATATAAGGCCATCAGAGCGTCAAAAAATCACGAGGTCTAGTTTTTCGGAAAGCTCAGTGTGTCTAGGTTTTATGAAATTTAGGCCGCTCAACCTAGTTCCAAGTCCTTGAAAGATATAAAGTTCAATCTGTGTAGATTGGTTTAAAAGTTAACAACTTTGAGGTGTTAAATTGTAAAATTTGTATAGAATCAACCAAATATCGTTAGAATGGGTTCTCTATATCCATGAAAACGTAAGAGGGTGAACTACAATAATATGCGATAACGTAACAGAAACAATGGGTCTAAAGGAGGTAAACCAGACCACGAGCAGAAGGCCTTAATGAAAATAAAAGTAAAATTAAAGATAAATAATTATTATTAAGTATAGTGTCACACCTTCGGCTTCCGACGGAAACGCCGAGGTGTGCGACATAAATCAGTGATCATAGTTATTAAATATATACATTAAACAATACAAAACAAAATCTTCTATTAATATCGCAATAGAAATTACATTGATAATAACTATTTCTAAATCACTACACATACCTAACATATAGCATTTACAATCGTATAGTAAAATAATGGAAAATATTCTATGAAAACTCTTCCGACTTACTAATAAACCTAAGAATACATGCATTAAGATACGTCAACAAAATTGTTGGTGAGTTCTATAGATTTTGACACAATTTTTTTTTATAACCAAAAGTGTTTTATAAAATTTAGCTAGTTGACCAACTTTTATAAATATTTACTTTTCTATCAAAAGAATAAAATAAATAAGTTATAAAGGTGTGTTTGGTCTCATTTAGAAATATCATTTGTTCAAATCCAAAAGTACAAAATTTGACAAAATATATATAAGTAATTCAGACGTTTATCAAATTTTTACGGTTCTCATAACCAAAAATGCATTTTTATATAAAAAATTTTAATATCAAATAATATAAAAATAAGGTATGTTATCCTTTGTGAGAACATAACATAACCAACTTACTCCTGAAATTTCGTACAAAAAATGGTATAGTTTATACGTAGAAATCATAAATTTTGAAATTATAAATTTTGTAAAATCCAACGTGGTATTAATTAAGTGTTGTCTACTTAAATTGGGAACCAACTCGTAACTAGTAGGGCAAACTCCTCCCACAAAAACGAGATTTTTTTGGTATAAAAACAAATGGTTTATATAAACAACTTATTAACTATAAGTTATTAAAACTTAATGAGTCGTGTCATGCTATTAATTAAGTGTTATATAACTTAATTGCTGACATCGACACTTATCATTTTGAGTCCAATATCCCACTGCATACGATCTCTTCAACTAGAATAAATGAACAAAAACACCGTATAAACAAAAATGCCGATTCTATATGATAATAAAACAAATCTAAGATCTATAATGAGTTCTTAACCGAACTATGACACTACACTACAACACTAGCTCCAAAATCGAGTGTACTGATAGCCATCCTCAATGTTTTAAAACGTAGTGTAACACATAAAGACTGAACATCAGCCCATAACCAAAATTTGACACTACACTACAACACTAGCTCAATAATCGAGTGTATTGATAGTCATCCTCAACGTTTTAATATGTTGTGGAATAAATAAAGACTGAATGCCAGTGCCTAATTCATCTCGTCAGACAATGGTTGTAGCTAGCAACTCCAGATAGGCGGTTGAACCATATAAGTCCAATAATATGAATCATATACCTGTCGTTCTTCGTTCCTTACTGATTAACGGTTATAAAAATAGAGGGTATTCACCAAGAAAAATAGTCTTAGTATACTCAACAACATAGCCTACAACTTAGGAATGATCCTAGCTCATATGGCCTTTAGAAACGAACATAGCTCATATAGGAATCTCGAACGTGTGATGGATCCTAAAAAATGTGTCTAGGAATCCTAATATAAACTTCCTGTTATGTGATTATTGAATACTTATAATTTTGTTATACAAGAATAAACTTTGATTGAAGTTTTTTTAGTATATGAGTTTCATAAGACTTAAATGACTTCCAAATGTTTTACTGTCTGATATGGCAAAATTAGGGCAGCATAACAGTTGCTTTTATAACATTTTTTAGGTTTCAACCAACGTGAAACCAACAAATTCCATAAATAAATAAGTCACATTTTGTATACGATACGTATTTCATAATTAACGTTTATTAAATGTTGAAGTTAATAATGTTATTTTATGCGACGAACATCCATAATTTAGTAAAAATGAGTTATATTTTTATAGCTAGTATAAAATATATTAATAAAATTTTGCATTAATTTTTACATAACCTTACATATTAAAAGTTAAATTTGATAATTTTAACTCATAATTATATAATTTTATAAACTTGGTTTTTATACCATTTATGTCAATGTACTTTCATTCTACACATAAATTTGTTGAATAATTTTTTGATTACATAGTATATTTTTGTATACTTTTAACATGCTCAAGCTTATATATGACAAATACCATAATCATTATAAATTATTAAATAGATTTGCACCATTATAGCATTCTACTTGTAATATTTTAATTTTTCTTGATATTCTATGAATATTTCACAACAGAGTATAAGTATATTATCTTTTAACAATCTACTTTAACTTGTATGATTTATTAATGATTTGTAACATTTTAGATTGCTATTTCATAAGTTTTTTTACCAATAACAAGGATGATGCATTTTAACGTATAAAAACCTGAAAAGCATCAAAACTTTGATAGACACGCATGTATTCTCCCCGAAACATGAAAAGTGTAAAAGTGGGGCTATAGAAGCTCACCCTTGAAGCATGCGTTCAATTAGTTCATACCCACTTCATTTTTGTGAAGCTTCACGTGAGAAACTAAAATCAACACCTTATTGAGCTAAAACTGTAAAGTCCCAAATCTAAGGAACCAAACCAGTGATCAAACAAAGAACAAGCAAAATGAACAATAATGGTGTAGGAGAAGGAATTAATCAAGCAATGCACATGATTTTATAGCAGGGCCATAAACCGTATGGTACACCTGGAAAATACACACAACTAACGTCACTAAACACAGACAAGACAAGCCCTATTTATATGAATACGACTAATCGCACACGGGTTCACGACCGTGAACACCAAACAGCCGTGAACTAACTGACCGCAAACACCAAACATGACCAAAACGCTATTCAGACCTATACATATTGATACCTAGCCCAAACCACTAAGTTATGACCTAACATTCTCCCCCTTGGTTAGAGCTAACATATCTCCAGTCCTTCTCAATCAGCATCAGAGCAAATCTTCCCATATCCCCAAGCCACATTTTCTTCTCAATGATTGTGGCAATCATAATTGTAAATTCTTTGGAAGCCTGCTTTATAAGCTCCATCTTGCAGACAATTTGATGTCGAGACAAAGTGTGAATGCCCCGTTCCCCGAACTTCAGAAGATCTTTTGTTGTAACAAGGCGATGAGTAGACGTTGGAAATTTGATCACGACAGTGGCTGTGGGTTCATCGAACACCTAGAATTCCATATTGTCTAGTGATCTATCACGAAAGTGTTGGACAATAGGAATCTCTTTCAGTTTCTTCATGGAAGGCCACATCACAAGCTTCATCGGCTGTTGGTATTAGGATCAATCACATCTTTGCTACTCCTTATAAATGATTCTGCAGTCTTCATTTTGTCAAAATTTCTCTTGACTTGATTTTCCAAGAATAGTTGAAATTCAGTAGCCTGAGGGTCTTGAGATGGATTATGAAATGGAGCTTTGGTGAGCTTAGTAAGGTCAACTTTTTTCAAGAACAAAAGTCATAATTATCTTTATAGTACTCCAGCTCACCAATTTTTCTTTCCACCACCTAGAGTTTGTTGTGAAATCCCCACATCAGGATTCCTGATCTGTTGCTAAATTTGTCACCGAACCTCCTTTTTCAAGATTAGTTACCATCAATTTTGGCTGGTCCGCATGACGATTCTCATCGGAATTTTTCATGATGAGCAATTTCTTCTTTTTCTAAGGAGCAGACGGTTTTTGAGCACTCCTCAATGTTACTCTTAGAGGGGCTTGAATTGGTTCACGTTTGAATTGACAAACAATCCTGGTGGTTCTCACAGGTGGTGGATTTTCAAGCTGATCTGGCTGAGATGAATGGGCAGGGGCTTGTTGAGAAGTATGAGCTCCACTGAAATTTTCGACAAAGGATTTGAATTTGTCGCTAAATTCTTCATCAAGTTTGATCTTTAAGTAGAAGTAACATGCGGTCAGAGCTCCAAGATGAGTTTGTAAATCAGAGATTTGTTTTGTCTTTAAAGTATTGACACTTTCAAGCTCGGAAACTCGAGTGTTGAGTTTCTCAACCAAAACATATTTTTCAATTAGTCTCTAATTTATCACACCAATTTCTTGTTTTAGCTCTATTACAGATGGGTTTGCATCTCCTGAACTTCCTTCACCTATTGATATTCCTTTACCATGAGGTGAAGGGTTTGTATCATGTTGTGCAAGAAACCTGCCAAGCCTTTCAGAATCAGCATCATGCATAGGTCTTGGAGGAGAACCCGTAGGAGTTGAAGAGCTCCTGGTTTCAAATGAAGATCTAACATCACATGGCCCTTCATGGGTTAGTGTAGCAGTTGTTGTTGTGGCTAGCTGTGTTAGCAGGGCCTGTTCTCTAATAAGCACTCCCGGCCTCGGATTGGCTCGTCTTCTTTTCAATGGAGGTTGGGAGGCAAGGGTCATCACAAAATAACGATCTAACGACATAGACATTGGAGTGACAACCGGGAGGGGAGGAATCCTTATGGTTGTATCTGTATCAACTGTAACACCAACCATCTGAACTGATGTAGGAGGTGTCACCTTTTAAACTTCATCAACTCCCCCTGTCTCTATTTCCGGTTGTGCAACTTCATCGACATTATCAAAGAAGGAGTGGAGCTCCTCAAGATTTGGGCAGTAATCATTATTGATCTTTTCAAAATCATAAATCGTGCCATTATCGAAACCAAACATTGCACTACCAAAAATCGTATCATCATCATCAAAACCCTTATCATCATCATCATCATCATCATCATCATCATCACCCTCTGCAGTGTAATCACTCTGAACTTCCACATTTGTCATTTGATCATGTTCCTCTGCCACGATTGCAACAGTATGAACTTATTCTTCTTCATGCTTAGAAGCAGTAATGACATCATCTTCAGTTTCTATAAACTCGGAGGAGCTTTTAGCAGACGAGTCTCTAACTTCAGCAAACTGCCCGAACTTTAACAATGGATATTTCTCATCAAACATAAAGTTTCCCTTTCTGTTCTGTTTCATGAGCCCGAAAGTGCTGGACCCAAGGGACTTCAAATCGATTGTTTCTCCTATTTTCTCAAGTTCTGGGTATTTGCTATTGAATATCATCTGATGGAACCTCGGAAACATGAAAAATTTGTCTTTTCCTTTGCCTTCAATGTTCCCACCATGTCATTTAGGATGAATCTCGAAAAATTGAAGTCTAGACCAGTAGCCAGAGCAATAGTTGCACCCGTTCTGTGCAACGAGTCCTCATCAGCCTATGTAACGCCCGCAGATCCGGGCTAGTCAATTTAGAGGTAATAGGGGTCGAAAATGACTTTTTGACAAAAGATTATTTAGAATAAATAATCTTAACCAAGTTGTAGATATGTCACAAGGTTTCCGTACATATAAAGAATGCCGAAATCCAAGTTATAACGAAGAAGTTATGGCTCGTCGAAGTTTCGCGACGGAACCGGGAAGCGTAAATAGTGAATTTACGATGGAGGACTTTTTAGCTTTAGTGATCTAAATAAAAGTCGTAGAATATATTAAACTAAGAACATCAATAAAAAGAATGCCCAAATCTGACTTCGTATGAGGAAGTTATGATTTTTCGAAGATTCGGCTTAGCGGTGTACAGCCCGAAACTCAAATTTTAGTTCGAGCGGTTTTTGGCTTACGTGACCTAAATGAGAGTTGAAGGTCTCATTAATAGGAACTCAACGGTAAAAAGACAGACGAAAACGGAGTCCGGATGAAGGAGTTATGAACTCTTCGCGGTCATTTAACAGTCTAAACGCCTCCTACTGTTAAATTTGAGATCGGTCAAGAATTAGCTGACAGAGTCTAAATGAAAGTTGTGGATCTTGATTTTACCTACGCGTGGATATAAAGAACGTCGAAAATGGAGCTCGTATGCGAAAGTTATGATTTTTCTAAGTTTGAAGGCTGATACGCAATAGGGGGTGACGTGGCACCACCAGAATTGGACATGTGGCACCACCAGAAGGCCACCACATGGACCAACTCGATGAGCCATAACTCAGACTCAACGAGTCCATCAGATTCCTCCCCTATAAATAGAGGTGTCGGGTTCCCTCATTCTTCACACCTTCCTAAACTATTCTTTCTCTCTCTAGACTCTCTCTCTAGCCCCCTAACCCCCCTAAAATCCTAGGTAAACCCCCTAGCACCCGAAGGAAGCCCCGAGGCTCCCGGAGTCCCGAGAAAAAGGGTCTTTCGGCTCGGAAACGCTGCTCCAGCGAAGCCCGGTTTTGCGAAAAACCCGCTGTAAGTGAGCTATGCCTACGCTATCTTTAGTATAGCTTATGTTTTAATATAGTAACATTATTAGGAACTTATAATGAGTATTTGGGCTATTATTATGAGTTATATTGAGTGTTATTTAACGCTTATATAATAATAATAATAGTGAGACTATTACTTTGTCGCGCTTATCGTTAGACTAAACCCTAGTGGTATTGATACTAGGTTTTATCGAAGGAAATTGTTTTGAGAGTATCGAAGTGCTGTCCGAGTGTTGAGTCACCACCTTTCAGGTGAGTGCATAGTCCCTTTTATCTTACACATAGATATGAAGTGTTTTATATAAACTACGTGCTATGTGTGCATATTATCTGTATACTTACTGTCTATGCTGGATGAACGTTTTATACATGTTTTAAAGGATTTAAACTGTATACGTATTTTATATATACGAATATGTTGGGTATGACGATGGGTAGATAAATGATGAGAGATAGAAGATGACGTGAGTATACATTGGCAGCTATAGACTTAGTGCCTATGGGACAAACACCGATAGCTATGGACTTAGTACCTATTCGACGTTGGTAGCTATGGACTTAGTACCTGTTGAGCATTGGTAGCTATGGACTTAGTACCTATTAGATAAAGACTGGTAGCTATGGATTTAGTACCCGATGAATAGACTATAGCAGCTCTAGAATTAGTGCTTTATGAACGAACATTGGCAACTATGGATTTAGTGTCAGTCCTATAACCCTGGAAGTAAGGGACTTCGGAATAAACAAATGAAGGATAGATGACTCTTAGGTTAAATCCTTAAAGAGTAAAGAAGATAATGGGGATGGGTAATTGGGTTGATTGTTTGATTAAACATAATAATTATATTATTGTGGATTGAAAACCCTATGTACTCATCAGGTTTCCCAACCTGACGCACTCAGTTTATGTATATATCACAGGTGACGAAGTGAAGTGACATTATACTGAGAGATTTAAAGAGATGTAGATTACTAGTGTAAATAATTGTAAGTTCTGTTTATGCTTATGTTTCTGTATTAACGATGACATCCCAAACGTTTTAAGATGAATAAAAATACGTTTCTTCGAAAATGTTTTAATAACGTATTTATCGTGTTTTTCTGGGAACAAATTTCGCAACCTTTTTATAAAATGAAGTACTCTGATTTTTATAAAGCATAAACAAAATCGGTCTTTTCTGGCCGTGATTTTGGGGATGTCACAGTTGGTATCAGAGCATTAGTTTAAGCGAACTAGGAATATGGATTTATTTCTAGACTTAAACTTAGAATGCTAAGCAATGATTGTGAGGAGTGTGTTTAACAAAATTTAGGTAATACACCTGAATAGACACAAGCACTAGCTTATTTAGGGAAAATTCCTAACATGCTTTTATGTGCTAAATGATTTATGATATGCATTATATGATCGGATCTATGGTCTGTTGCCGACCGGATCTGGAAACCTTATGTGTTTAGGATTCTAAACGTACGACTACGATATTAGAACTAGCATATAAACGTTTTGGAGTGATAAGGATGATTTAACCGTCAATCCTAAGTAAAGATCTAGATTCACCTTATTCGGTGTATAGATCAAGATGGCAAGAACCCGTAGCGGAAACGTGAATGCAAATGGGAACAGAAACCAACCCCCAGTGATTGAGCAAATACCGGTGATGGAAGCCGCTGCTGAGCCATTCTCAATGGCCGGAGTGCAAGCGATGATCCAAGCGATGTTGGATCATCAAATGGAGGAAACTAGGCGTTTGCTCCAGCAATATCGAGAGGAAGCGACCGTTCAGATCGAACATCCCGAGTTGAACGAAGGGTAGTCTGAGGAGGAAAACTACAGTGGGACTGTTGGTCAAGCCAACCCACCAATAGTTAGGCAAAACCACCAGGATGGAGGAAATGATGGACGTGGATGCAAATACAAGGATTTCATGGCGTCCAAACCACTGAGTCTATCTGGAAGCCCGACGCCGGTGGAAGTCATAAACTGGATCTCCGAGATGGAGACGATGTTTGAGAGTTGTGAGTGTAGCAACAGGCAAAAGACCGCTCTCGCGGTTCCTTTGTTGAAATCTGGAGTACTAAGCTGGTGGAAGCTACTAGCTGATTCGATGCCCAAAGGAGAAGCGAGCAAAATGTCATGGGAGGATTTTCTAGTGCAGCTAAAAATGCAGTACTGCTCTGAACAGGATCTTCTGGAAATCAACAACGAGTTTCAGAATCTAAATAAGGGAAAGATGAGTGTCATCGAGTATGCTGCAAGTTTTACAGAGAAAATGAAGCTTGTTCCTTATCTAGTTCCAACTGAACTCTCCAAGGTCAATACGTTTGCCCACGGATTACCAGCAGACTTTGGTCCAATGGTCAAACAAGCAACCACTTTGAAAGCCGCCATCTGGGCAGCCAAGAATGTCGAGACCCAAATAAGAGAAAAGGGTCTAGAGAAAGTTGAAGTTGGTGAGAAGAGGAAGTTGGAAGGATCCTCAAGACCTGATAATAAGGGAAAGTTCTTGAAGTCTAACCTGGACGACCGAAGGAATGAAGCCAAGTGGTGTGAGAAGTTCAAGAAGAAGCACTTAGGAAGATGCGATGGAGAAGTGACGTGCTATAAGTGTGGTAGGACCGGTCACTATTCCAGAGATTGTACATTCGACAACAAGAAGTGCTACGAATGTGGAAATAATGGGCATATTTCAAAGAACTGCCCAAAGAAAAATAAAGCAGCAAGACCAGAAACGCCACCAATGCCAAGGGCATTTCACATGATCCTCGACGAAGCAGAAAACCGTGCGAGGAATCAAGGATGAGGACTTCATATCCGAAGATCAAATTATGCAATAGCCATAGTATTCTATGATGTAGCCTATTAGAGGCATAGCCTAGGGTGAACTTGAACACCTATGTAATCGTTTCAAGAAATAATATAAAACCTTTGTTTTGTTATCTGATGAGTTAAGTTGTTGTGTGATTCGCTGCATGGTGACTTGGGAAACTGCGAGACAATACTTGGGACGAGTATGAGTAGGTGTGAATGGTAGTAGAGGCCTATACTACCGGAAGCACAGGACTCACACTTGGATCAGGGAAAGTCACAAGGTTACCAAGAAGCTAGTAATTGATTTCGTTTTATTCAAGTGTGTTGTTACCATTGTTTTGGTAATGACTAAGAAGATTGCTGATATTCTGACCCTAGTGGTCATATCCCATTGAGTCCAACTACGATGAATAGGTTACATGGTTTAGAGAACCAAGTTTGATGTAGCGTCCGACTTAAACCAAACGGTTGAAATCAAAGCGATCAATAGAAGTATCGCACTCGTTGTTAAAGAGGTTGGTAGCTAGAAATGCTACATGTTAAAGTGTGATTATGTCACATTAGAACATGAAGGAAGGCATAATTTGTTTTAGAATTTAACTCTAAGAGACCTAAGTCTAAAAGTGCGACACATGATTTGGAGTCTAACCTGGGGTAGAGAGCAGGTGCACGATTAAGTACTGCTTACAGTCAATAAGTCTAAGAGATAGACTTGAAGGAATAAAGAAGTTATAATTTTTACCTAGGATGAAGAGATGACGTATAGAGTCATTATACGAACCCTGTTTTGTTGATGATTCCGGGACGTAATCATCCTAAGGGGGATATAATTGTAACGCCCGCAGATCCGGGCTAGTCAATTTAGAGGTAATAGGGGTCGAAAATGACTTTTCGACAAAAGATTATTTAGAATAAATAATCTTAACCAAGTTTTAGAATATGTCACAAGGTTTCCGTACATATAAAGAACGCCGAAATCCGAGTTATAATGAAGAAGTTATGGCCCGTCGAAGTTTCGCGACGGAACCGGCACGGTACCGGGAAGCGTAAATAGTGAATTTACGATGGAAGACTTTTTAGCCTTAGTAATCTAAATGAAAGTCATATAATATGTTAAACTAAGAACATCGATAAAAAGAACGCCCAAATCTGACTTCGTATGAGGAAGTTATGATTTTTCGAAGATTCGGCTTAGCAGTGTACAGCCCGAAACTCGAATTTTAGTTCGAGTGGTTTTTGGCTTACGCAAACTAAATGAGAGTTGAAGGTCTCATTAATAGGAACTCAATGGTAAAAAGACAGATGAAAACAGAGTCCGGATAAAGGAGTTATGAACTCTTCGCGGTCATTTAACAGTCTAAACGCCTCATACTGTTAAATTTGAGATCGGTCGAGAATTAGCTGACGGAGTCTAAACGAAAGTTTTAGATCTTGATTTTACCTACGTGTGGATATAAAGAAAGTCGAAAACGGAGCTCGTATGCGAAAGTTATGATTTTTCTAAGTTTGAAGGCTGATACGCGATAGGGGGTGACATGGCACCACCAGAATTGGACACGTGGCACCACCAGAAGGCCACCACAGGACCAACTCGACGAGTCATGAATCAGACTCGACGAGTCCATCAGATTCCTCCCCTATAAATAGAGGTGCCGGGTTCCCTCATTCTTCACACCTTCCTAAACTATTCTTTCTCTCTCTAGACTCTCTCTCTAGCCCCCTAACCCCCCTAAAAGCCTAGGTAAACCCCCTAGCACCCGAAGGAAGCCCCGAGGCTCCCGGAGTCCCGAGAAAAAGGGTCTTTCGGCTCGGAAACGCTGCTCCAGCGAAGCCCGGTTTTGCGAAAAACCCGCTGTAAGTGAGCTATGCCTACACTATCTTTAGTATAGCTTATGTTTTAATATAGTAACATTATTAGGAACTTATAATGAGTATTTGGGCTATTATTATGAGTTATATTGAGTGTTATTTAACGCTTATATAATAATAATAATAGTCAGACTATTAGTTTGTCGCGGTTATCGTTAGACTAAACCCTAGTGGTATTAATACTAGGTTTTATCGAAGGAAATTGTTTTGAGAGTATCGAAGCGCTGTCCGAGTGTTGAGTCACGACTTTTCAGGTGAGTGCATAGTCCCTTTCATCTTACACATAGATATGAAGTATTTTGTATAAACTACGTGCTATATGTGCATATTATCTGTATACTTGCTGTCTATGCTGGATGAACGTTTTATACATGTTTAAAAAAGGATTTAAACTGTATACGTATTTATATATACGAATATGTTGGGTATGATGATGGGTAGATAAATGATGAGAGATAGAAGATGACGTGAGTATACATTGGCAGCTATAGACTTAGTGCCTATGGGACAAACACCGGTGGCTATGGACTTAGTACCTATTCGACGTTGGTAGCTATGGACTTAGTACCTGTTGAACATTGGTAGCTATGGACTTAGTACCTATTAGATAAAGAATGGTAGCTATGGATTTAGTACCCGATGAATAGACTATAGCAGCTATGGAATTAGTGCTTTATGAACGAACATTGGCAGCTATGGATTTAGTGCCAGTCTTATAACCCTGGAAGTAAGGGACTTCGGAATAAACGAATGAAGGATAGATGACTATTAGGTTAAATCCTTAAAGAGTAAAGAAGATAATGGGGATGGGTAATTGGGTTGATTGTTTGATTAAACATAATAATTATATTATTGCGGGTTGAAAACCCTATGTACTCACCAGGTTTCCCAACCTGACCCACTCAGTTTATGTATATATCACAGGTGACGAAGTGAAGTGACATTACACTGAGAGATTTAAAGAGATGTAGATCACTAGTGTAAATAATTGTAAGTTCTGTTTATGCTTATGTTTCTGTATTAACGATGACATCCCAAACGTTTTAAGATGAATAAAAATACGTTTCTTCGAAAATGTTTTAATAACGTATTTATCGTGTTTTTCTGGGAACAAATTCCGCAACCTTTTTATAAAATGAAGTACTCTGATTTTCATAAAGCATAAACAAAATCGGTCTTTTCTGGCCGTGATTTTGGGGATGTCACAGCCCCGACTCTTCGTCCCGAGATACATCTCACAAACAGGTGGATTAAGAACCTCCAGTAGGCTGGTAATAATTTCTTGATTATTGGTGGAAACACACCCTCATAGCAAATGCGTACAATTATCTCTTCAATTTGGTCCATAGAAATCTCGGTTGGAAAGCTCGACTGGTCATTGATTGTGAGAACTTCACGGATAACTTGCTCGGTTATCGTGATCTTCCTTCCATTTACAGTAGCATCAACAGAGACAACATTACCATCTTCTTTGAGTACCACAATAGTGTTCTAAAACTGTTATAGAAGCTATTGCTAGATGATAGGACTAGCAGTGAGAGCATACACCAAGTAGCATTTCTTTAGTGCATGGATGTTGTGGGCATCGGGTGGATCCATCAGAAAAGCAGAAACATTGTGGTTGTTAGAGATCTTCAAAGCAGCCATTCTGCACCAATCAAGCCAGGTAAGAAAACAATTTATTTAAAGAATTAAGTTTAGGTTTTCACATTAAATAATTTAATAGGCTTTATATTGAATTAAACGATTGGAAAAATTCAAGTCCAAAATTGGGGTTCACGGTCAAAATGTGTGTTCACGGTTGAAGAAGGTTCATGGCCATGAGCTGTTCATCGGCCGTAAACGCTTCAATGGAGCCGTGAACGCTTAAAAGTCCATATCCTTCAATAATCCCATTAAACACAGTCGTTTTTCAGTGATTTTAGCATGGTAGTGATCACCTTGAGCATACCAATGAAAAGCAACAATTAATTTAAGATAAATCAACATATTTGCGATGAATTTAGAAGAGAGAGAGAGACAGAGAGAGAGAGAGAGAATATGTTTTGGGTTCACGACCACAAATTAAAGCTTATGGTAAGGAGTGTTTATTGCCGAGAACGGATGCTTTTATACATGGACCATACCTGGTCCAATACCCATGGATAGCAAACTCAAAAGACCTTAAATCCAAGCCCAATACTCTAATTAATTAAAAACAATACATTTTGAAGACTAAAAAATAAAAAATAAAATAAAAATAAAGTAATATAAAAATCTAAAAAATTTAAACTAAACATAAAATAAAATAAAATAAAAAATAAAAAATAAAATAAAATGAATTACCATAAATTTCTCCTCTTCTAATGCTAGTAGTATTTTTATGATATTAGATCAAAGTTTTTATTCAACCTCAATCTGTTTATCAGTATCACCTCTTTGATGAATAGATCTGGTCAATCGTCGGCATTGTGGTCCACTTAAGCACGAAAGACTTTGACAAATTTAGGACATACTACAAATGACAAGGCATTGTGACCTTACGTTCATAGACATAATTCCTAAGGACCATTCATCTGATGATAACCAAGGATATTGTTGTCCACCTAAATTGAGCAGTGAGATCTACAGACAACCTATTAATTGTTCAATTTTAGATGTACTAGAACATGTTTCCCACTTCCTGATATACCCCAATAATTAGGGACTTCCAAAATACTCCTTACTTTAGATGAGAAGACAAGTATTATGGGAGAAGTCATATTTATAATGCGCATGTTGTACACCCAGGTCGGATCTCTTCCAATCTCATAGAGGGTGAAACATATGACTAACCATATTTAGAGGGATTGAGAAGTAGAATGGTGCATATGCTATCTACCAGATCGGATGTGTTTCAATCACGCAGAGGAGACAACATATGGCTAACAGATAGGAAGAATTGCATACATTGGAGATGTAAAGAGATAGAATTACATATGCTGCAGTCCAGGTCGGATGTATTTCAATCACACAAAGGAGATATCATATGGCTAACCGAAAGAAAGAAAGAAAATAACCTTCTACATACCTGATTTATCTGAATTCCCCGGACGCCCCGTCAATACCGGAATTAAGGACAGAATCCGTACATCGTGGACAAGTTAAACCATGGTTCTAGATACAGATTATTTAGTGTAATCCGCAGATTCCCATGTATATCTTCCTGCTCAACCTACCTAAGCGTCGTATTTTCAGGCTAAACAGAACTATCTAAGTCAAGATTTGTCAAGTCTCTAGATTCCTTAAGTTCATCTGTGCCTAGTCAAGTCCAATTAAACCTTTCGTGCCTACGAGTTGATTGAACATAGAGCCTAGACAATTCAACTTTGGTACCTTACATAGATTCAAATTTCCAGTTATTACATATTGATATCACTTCTCATCAGATCACCTACAGACCAGCTATTTTTGGATTTTTTTAATTTTTCTGATTTTTATATTTGAATTTTCTGATTTTTTTTGTTTTTATTTCTCCCTCTAAATTTGTGCATAGGAGAGAATGGAAATTAAATGCGTAAATTTAAACTATCCTAAAACAAAAATCAGTCTTTAAAACAAATCATTTTCAAAAAGGCCACAAGTACATCGAATCGAGCTTTGTTAAACGATTTCGTGAAAAAATCCGCCACATTGTTATTAGTGTGGATTTGTTCCAACCGAATGAGCGAATGCTCAAAACAATCTCTGATAAAATGCACTTTGATGTCGATGTGCTTGGTTTTTGAATGTTGGATTGGATTTTTAGCAATTTGAATTCTAGTATCGTTATCACAAAAGATGGGAGTTTGTATAAAATTCAAACTGTAGTTCATTAATTGATGTTGAATCCATATGACTTGAGAACAACAAGTAAAAGCAGCAACATATTCTGCCACTGCCATTGAGGTAGACACCGTTTGTTGTTTCTTACACTGCCAGGACACCAGCCGGTCACCAAGAAATTGATAGCCCCTAGAAGTTGATTTCCTATCAAGTTCACAACCTCCATAATTGCTATTAGCGAAAGCATATAAATCAAAATAAAAAAATTTCGGGTACCAAAGACCAAGGTTGTAAAAATCGATCGGTGGTAGATTAGCGGTCGACTGACGATAAACGATTAATCAGACTCGGTGGGGATTAATCGGTGATTAATCGGAGACCCTAAATTATTTAAAAAACTAATATTTCATAAAAAATTAAGTATATGAATATTTAAAATTTTAAAAGTTTAAAAATTTTAGTACTAAATTTTAAAATTAGAAATTTTAAAAATTTAAAATTTTAAAATTGTGGTGTAATATTTGAATTTTTTTTTTTGAATTTTTAAAATTTCCCGCCTATGACCATCAAGGACCGCCAATCCCGAGTGTGACTGATTTTGACCAATTTCCGCCAAGCACCCTTATCGTAATCGGTTCAAGGGCGCCGAACAATTTATCGCCGATTTCTGCAACACTACCAAATAACTAATTTTGGGCTACCTTTGAGATACCGAAAAATTCTTTTAACTGCAATTAGATGAGAGAGTTTAGGATTAGCCTAATATCTAGCGCATTGACAGACTATGAACATGATGCTTGACCTGCTCGTAGTCAAATAGATCAGAGATCCGATCATCGATCTGCATTCAGTTTGATCTACGGATTCGCCTTCAAGATATGGAGTCAACAGGGGTCGTTCGGCCATCGACATCAAGGCAGGTTTGGCGTCCTTAAACTCGTACTTCTCAAATATATCATCAACATATTTTCCTTGGTGGAGCAGGATTCCGGTTGAACTTTGACGTACTTGAAAACCAAGAAACATCGTCATCTCCCCCAATGAACTCGTCTCGAACTGCTTCTTCATCATGGTATCAAACTCCTTAAAAAGCTGTTGGTTTGTCGACCCAAAGATAATGTCGTCAACATATATTTTCACCAGAATCAGATCACCACCAACATGCTTTATGAACAGGGTCTGATCGATTGTTCCCCGTGTATACCCGTGCGCGAGCAAGTGCTCTGTAAGGGTTGCATACCATGCTCTAGGAGGTTGATGTAACTCGTATAAAGCCTTGTTCAACTTGTAGACTTGATTCAGAAACTTAGAGTCGAAAAACCCAGGAGGTTTCTTCCTTCACAGCACCATACAGGAAAGCAGTATTGACACCCATCCGATAGACGGTGAAATTCATGTAGGAAGCATACACAAGGAATATACGAATAGCTTCCAAGCGAGCAACCAGAGCATTAACTTCCGTGTAGTCGAGACCCTCTATTTACCGGAATCCACGAATGACCAACCGTGCCTTATTCTACACAATTACCCCAGAATCATCTTCCTTGTTCCTGAAAACCCAGTGTGTGTCAAAAGACTTTTTGCCCTTCAACTACTCAACCAACTATCAAACCCCCAGTTTCTCGAATTGGTGTAACTCCTTATGCATCGCATCAACCCAGTTGGTTTCATTCAATGCCATTTGGACGTTCTTTGGCTCAATCTGAGAGATAAAACAAGAGTAGAGACATGTATTGATGTCTCCGCTTTGACTCCTCATTCTAACACCGTCTCCTAGTGGCGAATGACTTTTCGATCGGATGATCGCATTGAATTCTTGAAGGGATCTCATGGATGATGCATCGAGTGAGACATGAAGGTTGTGAATATTGATTAATCCATCATTTTCTGAATGATCCACCTCAGACGATCTGGGACCATCAGAGAGGCTTGCTACGAACTCATTTGCTATTGGCTCAGTAAAGAGAAGTTCCATAAATGTTTGAGTAGAAGTGGAATCATCTCTGGTCATGAACTCTCTTTCCGTAGGAGTGAGCGGAGTAGCATCAACATCTGGATTTAGTTGCTGAATCGGAGATTCGTAGGAAGTACTTAGAATAGTTATATCCACCATAGGAGTTGTAGAAGGCACCACAAGTGGTCTGTAGACAACATCCTCCTCTTCATCTTCAAGAATATACTTCGAACCTGAGGAAGTACTTGACACAACATTCGAAGGAGGGTGCAAGAACATCCAAATATACGGAAGTAAGAAACCGATGGATTATGACCGTATAGAATCTCATACAGGGCCTTTATTTGAGCTTTGTTGATCAGGGACCCGGTTCTGAACATAGCAGACCATGTTGATCGCCTTGGCCCAAAAGAATACCGGAAGTTTGGAATCACAAAGCATCATCTTTGCGGCATCTTTTAACGTTCGGTTCCACCATTCAACATTTTGTTGCGGTGTTCAAGCAACACTATATTGACGAACGATCCCCTTTTCAATACAAAAATGATCTAGAATGACATTCTTTAATTCCGTCCCATTATCAGTTCTGAGCGCCTTCACCTTCTCGTTGGTTTGGTTCTCAATCATCACCACAAACTTCTTGATTAGGTCAACAATCCCAGATTTGTTGGACAAGAAGAAAACGCACGTGAACCGCGAGAAATCATCTATCACAACCAAACAGTATGAATTTTTGTTGATGATGAGCATGTTGACCGGACCAAATAATTCCATGTGCAACAATTGGAGAACTTTGTTGATCGAGTTAATTTGTTTTGGTAGGTGTGGCTTCCAGTGATGTTTTCTTTGTGCGCATGCCACACATTTTTCAAATGTAATGAAGTCTTTGATTGGGAGTCCACATACGATATCGTTCTTTGCAATTCAATTCAGGTTCTTTGCGTTAGCATGTCCGAGCCGATGATGCAATAGCATAACATTATGCTCGGAGACTTTGGAGAAGAGGCATGTGACTTGTTCCGGGAGATTATGTTTCATGTCAATGATGTACGCATTCCCGTCTCTTTATAACTTTAGTAGGATCCATTCTTCGGGTATGATGATGCCCGACTTCAAAATCAGACATTCTTTATCGGTAAAGTGAGTGGAGTAGCCCTTGTCATAGATTTGAGAGACGCTCAACAAACTATGCTTCAACTCGGCGCGTAGTTGACGTTCTCAAAGCTTAGCACTCCATTGGAAACAGTTCATTTTTGCGTAATCTTTCCTCCACCCCCTCCTGCAAAGGAAACAAATCCCCTGTTAAAATTTTGAATGTTGTGCAACTGGGAAATGTCTCCTTTCATGTGCTGGGAACAACCGCTATTGACATACCACGGTCTAGCGACATTCCTCCGCAACTTCTCCTGCACGATGAGCAGGGTCAATTAGATTTTGGGACCCAGGTCATTACAACCCTGGGTTTACCCTTGACATTTACAAATTTTTCTTTTTCAATTTTTGATTTTGATACTATTAGATGCACTATCAGAAGATGAAAATGATTGGCCAATTGAAGATTTGGGCACCCACTGGTAATTAGGTTTTGAAATATTTACATGTGATTTTGAAATAGTTTTCTTTTTTTT
Organism: Lactuca saligna; assembly: GCF_052625555.1. Taxonomy (NCBI): domain Eukaryota; kingdom Viridiplantae; phylum Streptophyta; class Magnoliopsida; order Asterales; family Asteraceae; genus Lactuca; species Lactuca saligna. The sequence goes on from NC_136419.1 coordinate 171,516,048, forward strand.
TGAGCGTTTAAATTTCCAGCTAGGATTAGTCGAAGATCTAGACGCTGCCTTTTACAAAGTCGATCTTGGCTTAGCTGCATTCGATCTTGTCGAGACACTTGTGCCTTTTTGATAAAAAACCTATTTATTCTTTTTTAGATCAACTCTTTTCTTGTCCTTATGAAAATTCCAATCATCATCTCGAAGTCGAGATCTCGAAGACTTTCTCGTTAGAGACCTTCCTCGAGACTCATTTTCTCTTCTTGGTGTAGAAAAATTTACAAATGCCCTATTAGGACAAGTGTGAGCAATGTGGCCGGCAGTTCCACAATTACAATATATTTGCTTTTTATCATGAAAACTGGTACTGTCTTTTTTTGTTTTTGTGCTCTTATTGACTCTTCTAACTATCCCACACAGGCAACATCACATTTATCAGAAACATTAGACTTGGACAACAAATCATCACAAATCAAAATATCAGTTTTAACAACAGAAAAAAGAATCAACATTGTTCAAAATAGGAACACGAAATTTTGACACAAATTTATTTTCAGACTCAATCTTTCCATCCTCTTGATTTCCCTGACTTACTGACAGATCTACAAAGAAAGTAGAAATGTTAGTATCTATTTTCCTGGCACTACTTTCTGTGTCCTGTGCAACTGGTTTACCATACACCATAAATGACTCTCGGTTTATCTCCTCCTGAGTCAAAGGTTTAGCAATATAATTGTGGTTGAATAAGGGAGGGACACTCTCATATCCTATAACTACTTGTTTTTTTATCCTTCCACTTCATTTGTTTTTCAATCATTGTTGCAACCTTTTCACTTGACACATCATATTTTTTAAAATGGAAATCAGTATTTTCAAAACGGGTCTTCAATGTGTCAAGTTCTTTAGTTACAGCAGCAAGTTGTTTCTTGATGTAATTATAGTTCTCACATTTATTACTATAATCATCCTGCAATTTTCTAAAGTCCTGAATCTTAGCCTCAAGTTGTTCTTTCAATGGTTCTGGCCTTTCTTAAGGTTATACTTCTCATATTTTAGGTCCTCGTTCTCCATTTTTATCAATTCAATTTGCTCACGTAAAAAATTGACAATATTAATACAGGTTTGAGAACAAGAGTTTTCAATGAACTTTGGCTTCCTAGGCTCTGGGGTAGTTTGTACCATGAAAGAAAATTGTAGTTCCATCATTGCTTCCTCCGGGTCCACTTCAGCATGCTTCTCTGGGACATAATTGATCTGGTCAAGGTGAGAATTTTCAGGTCATGAAATATTCAGGGACTGAATCTGGTCTTCCCAGTCAAACGACTGCGCCACCACTGCAAGATTCGATGTCTGATTGTTGGTGGTAGCTGTTGGAATAGTGTCTAAGGCTGCAACTATATTAGGGAAGTATTTGATCCGGTTGTACATGGTCCTTTTGGGTTGCCTTCACCATAGCAACTTGATGGATGATTTGTGAAAAGAGAGTAAATATTATAAGGAATAATATATGGTTATTTGATTAATATAAGTCATAGATTAATTGGAATTAATTTGGTGACTTAAAGAGATTAATTAAATAAGAGGGTATAAACTGTCAATTGTTTGATAGTTACACTTTAGACTATAAATCCTTATCCTAGATAGGATGGACGATTTCTAGGGCTTGGATAAGCCAAAATCGTCCATAGGGTTATCAAGGAAAGGATATGGATCAACTTAAAGTCTAAGTTATCCAATTAGGGTTTAGGTTGTAACCCTTAAGGAGTCTACAAGTATAAATAGACCCTAGGGGTGAGGAAATTCGACACACCATCAAAAGTAGAGATACTCTGGCCGAATTCCTCCCCTCTCCTCTCTCCTAAATCATCTTGCTTGCTATTGGTGTTTGTAAGCCATTAGAGGAGTGACATTTGTGACTCTAGAAGCTCCAAGACAACAAGATCAACAAGGAACTCAAAGGTATGATTCTAGATCTGTTTCAATGTTGTTATTTAACCTAATTAGCCATTAGAAGTCTTGGATTCAAAGCATGTTTAATTAGAAAGCCTAGATCCAAGCATTAAGGTTTTGCATGCGCACATAGGAAAGTTCTTATGGCTAAAACCCATTAGTGGTATCAGAGACTAGCTTGGTTTTCTTTAAATTGTTGCTTGATTAACTGAAACAAACCTGCAAAATTCGATTTTGGGTTTATGAGTCATGTACTCGGCGAGTTCCAAAGTGGACTCGGCGAGTAGGCCTGTACTCGGCGAGTCCGAGCGTCTGGATTAGGCAAAACCGGGATTTTTTTTCATGTTTATCTTATGGAAACTTACCTTAATCATATTAGATCAACCCTAATTTGATTTTTTGATATATATAACTATTATCTTGATCTAATTAAAGATATTTATCATCTAATAAAATATTTAATTTCCTTATGTGATAAATGATTAATTATTTTGATAAGTATCTTAAAAGAAATCTTGGATAAATCAAATAAAGATGATTAGGATATTAATTGTTAATTGGAATTATTTGTTATTTGATCCTTCATGTTTTAAATGTTTAAAACCTACCCTAAAGTTTTGAAATTTATATTTGTGATTAAAAGTTTTAATTTAGACAACTTAAATTTCAAACCCTAGATTTTAAAAGGTTTTAAAATACAACCCTATACTAATATGATATTACTAGAATAATATATATATATATATATATATATATATATATATATATATATATATATATATATATATGTATAACTAAATGCTAGTCTTACCGTTAGTAGGCCTCATTCACGAAACTGATCTATAAGGTGGGTATAAGGTTGCGGCCTATAAAATGGCGCTTAATGGGTGTACACTCACACCCACCGCTTGCTTGATTGGTGGAGGGTCGTTAGCCGAACGGGTAGGATAGGGCAATCTCATCCTCCCATGAAATTACACTTTGCACCTTGCTAAGAAGTTAGTGGAGCATGTGTGGTTTACCGGCACACTAATTGGTTCTAAGCGAAGGTGGCAAAGGGTGATTCATTGTTTATCATAGTTCGATGGAGCGTGTGTGGTTTACCGGCACATCGAATAGGTGATCGTTACAATGAAGGCACCTTGTGAATTTGCATGGTAATTCACACCCGCTTTGTGATCCTCGACATCCCAGTCACAAACGAGAGGGGCATATCGAGATTTAAACATGCCATTGAATAGTTTCAACGAATCTCATCCGAACCTAGGAATTCTCAAAAACACTTAGGACTAATAGTTTAAGTTTTGTAATGGAGAATTAGTGAATCGTCATTCACTTACCTTCAATTTATTTGCATGTTAGATTACGGCATCCCTTTTCTAGTATGTAAATGTTATTGTTGGATCCTAGCCCTAATTTTTCTTATTGGGTGATAATTAGGGATTCTTATTCTAATCTATCTTTGTCCTTTTCTAATTGAAGATGTCGAACGCAAACAACACTGCTGCTAGTTCTTTCACGTTGATGATCCTTTGCCAAAAGGTCACCTTCGATGGAACGAACTTTAGCGAATGGATAAGATACATTCGCACCATTGCTCGCTATGAGGATAAAGAGTATGTCCTCGATGAGAAGCTCGAGAAAATCAACCCTGAAGTTGCTACTCCCGAAGAAATCACCGCCTTTGAAACTCATGAGCGAGATGCAACGAAGGTACATTGCATCATGATCGCCACCATGAACTCCGAATTCCAAAAGTCCTACGAGGACATGTATCCATACGAGATGCATCAAGACTTGTTGGAGAGATACCACCAAAACGCGAGACAAGAGCGTTATGAGATTTTCACTAACATGATCTCCGCTAAGATGGGTCATGGAGAATCTCTTACCGTGCACCTGCAAAAGATGCAAAGGTATGTCGACCGCCTTCGCAAGTTAAATGTTGACTTCGGTGAAGACTTGGCGATCGACATGGTGCTTCACTCTTTGCCTCCAATGTACAACCAATTTAGGATGACCTACCACATGAATAAAGAATAGGTCACCCTAAGCAAACTCCAAGGTCTCTTGAGGGTCGCTGAGAGCAACTTCAAGGATAAGTCTGTTGCACCAACTCCCAATCCGTCCGCTGCTCCTGTCTTGGCTATTGGTCAAGGGAAGGGAAAGAAGAGGAAAGCTTCATCGAATAACTATCGCAAGGTGAAAGCTCGAGATGGTGCCTCTTCTAGTGGGACCAAAGTTGATCCCGCTAAGCCCTGCTCCAACCCAAAGGAGGCAGAGTGCCACCACTGCCACAAGATAGGACATTTGAAGAGAAGCTGCCCGGATTACCTGCAAGCGATCAAGGAAGGAAAGATCAAGCCATCTTTCGCAGGTATATACACAATCAAATCTAACGATTCTAATCATGCTATTTCTTGGGTTCTTGATACCGATTGTGGTTATCACATTTGTTCTAATGTGCAGGGACTAAGAAGAAGTAGGGATGTAGAGCAAGGAAGGATCAATCTAATCATGGGGAACAGAAGATCGTCGCCTGTGACCAAGATTGGAGTGTATTCTTTAGTGCTTAGGAATAGTTTGGTTTTAGATTTGAACAATTGTTGTTATTCGCCAGAAATGGCTAGAAACATCATTTCATTTCATGGTTTATATAGACAAGGATTTAGATTTTCTTTTAATAATGAGAATGGTTCTATTTTGACTTATCTAAATGGTGTCTTTTACTTTGAAGCTATACCATGTAATGGAATATATGAAACTGTTATGATTGTTGATAACTTAGGAAATGATGTTTTGAATATTGATTCTTCCACTAGTATGGATAAATCATCCTTGTGGCATTGCCGTCTTGGACATGTCAACAAGAAACGCATAGCCCAACTCCAAAAGGATGGAGTGTTGGAGTCATTCGACCTTAGGAAAGATGACACATGCGAGTCTTGTTTACTTGGAAAGATGACTAAGTCACCCTTCACGAGTACTTGTGAAAGGGGCGAGGGGCTATTGGACCTAATACATACCGATGTATGTGGACCCTTTAGATCAACCACGAAGGATGGGAACCGCTTCTATGTGACTTTTACCGGTGACTATAGTAGATATGGGTATATCTACTTAATCAAGCAAAAGTCAGACACCTTTGAAAAGTTCAAAGAGTTCAAGAATGAAGTGGAGAATCAATTGGGCAGGAAAATCAAGATGCTTCGATCCGATCGAGGAGGAGAGTACCTAAGTCTTGAATTCCACGATTATCTCAAGGAGTGTGGAATAGTTTCGCAATTGACACCTCCTAGGACACCGCAGTTGAATGGTGTGGCAGAAAGGCGTAATCGGACCTTATTGGATATGGTTCGCTCTATGATGAGTCGTGCTTCACTACCTATCTTCTTTTGGGGGTATGCCTTAGAGACTGCCGCCCATATCCTTAACCGAGTCCCTACTAAGAAGGTTGCCAAAACACCTCATGAGATGTGGACAGGGAAAGCTCCCTCGTTGGCACATATCAAGGTTTGGGGTTGCGAGGCTTTCGTAAGACGAGATACTCACGACAAGCTTGAACCTCGAAGTGAGCGATGTATTTTCATCGGCTACCCGCAAACATCCTTTGGATATCTTTTCTATAGACCGAAAGACAATGTTGTCTTTCTTGCGAGGAGAGGAGTTTTCCGAGAGCAAGAACTCATAAGCCAAGGAGACAGTGGGAGGCAAATCGAACTTGAAGAAATTCAAGAGTCGATAGATGAAGGAACCTCTACCGCTGGCATTCAACCCGAGGAGGAAACTCCGGTTGAACCGATTGATGAATCCTTACCTCTCAGACGTTCCGATAGATTTAGAGTTCAACCCCAGTTTTATGGTTTTCATATTACTACTGAAGGGGACACGTATATTAGTGATGGTACACTAGTAAATCTTGATGAACCTAATAGCTATAAGGAAGCCATGGCAGGCCCGGAGTCTGCAAAATGGAAAGAGGCAATGGATAGCGAGATCCAATCCATGTACAATAACCAAGTTTGGAATTTGGTTGATTATGTACTCGAACGTAAGACCGTTGGGTGTAAATGGATCTTCAAGAAGAAGACCGACGTGGATGGGAACGTACACACATATAAAGCGTGATTGGTCGCGAAGGGCTTTACTCAAACTCCCGGAGTTGACTATGATGAGACCTTCTCACCAGTTGCGAAGATTAAATCTATTAGAGTGATGCTAGCAATTTCCGCATTTCATGATTATGAGATTTGGCAAATGGATGTCAAGACCGCTTTCCTTAACGGAAAGTTGGCTGAGGATGTTTACATGGCTCAGCCAGAGGGGTTTGTGGATCCGAAGCATCCGAATAGAGTGTGTAAGCTTGAGAAGTCCATTTATGGACTTAAGCAAGCGTCTCGCAGAGGAATCTTTGCTTCGATGAGAAAGTCAAAGAGTTTGGATTTGTACGAAGTGAAGACGAATCTTGTGTATATGTCAAAGCCAGTGGGAGTATAGTAAGCTTTCTCGTTCTATATGTCGATGACATATTACTCATAGGGAACGACATCCCGACTCTGCAGGAGGTTAAGTCCTGGCTCGGGAAGTGCTTCGCTATGAAGGACCTCGGAAAGGCTTCTTACATTTTGGGAATAAGGATAGTAAGAGAAAGAAGTAAGAGACTAATTGGACTTAGTCAGAATACTTACTTAGAGAAGGTACTAAAACGTTTTAGTATGGAAAACTCAAAGAAGGGAGAACTACCGATACAAGGAAATGCCAAGTTGAGTAAGACTCAAAGTCCGAGTACCGAAGCTGAGATAGCAGAAATGAGCCGAGTACCATACGCTTCCACAGTTGGCTCAATCATGTACGCTATGACTTGTACTCGCCCTGATGTAGCCTTTGCTTTGACCATGGTTAGCAGATATCAAGGGAACCCTGGCAAAGCACATTGGATTGCGGTGAAGAACATCCTTAAGTACCTTCGGAGGACGAAAGAATGGTTCTTAGTCCTTGGAGGGAGTGATGACTTGAAGGTGCGAGGGTATAGTGACGCCAGCTTTCAGACCGACAGGGACAACTATCGTTCGCAGTCGGGCTAGGTCTTTACCCTAAATGGAGGAGCAGTGACATGGAAAAGTTCCAAGCAGGAAACCGTAGCTGATTCAACGTGCGAATCAGAGTACATTGCAGCGAGCGAAGCGTCGAAGGAGGCAATATGGCTAAAGAACTTCATTGGTGATCTTGGAGTTGTGCCGGCCATAAAGGAGCCCATGAAGATTTTCTGTGATAACGAAGGTGCGGTTGCCTTGACCAAGGAACCGAGGGATCATGGTAGATCTCGACATATCGACAGAAAATATCACTTCATTAGACATCGTGTAGAAGAAGGACAACTCGTAGTGAAGAGGATATCATCAGAAGATAACCCAGCAGATCCGCTTACGAAGGGACTGAGTAGGGTTAAGCACTTGCAGCATGCTAGGAGTATTGGGCTGAAGGATGATATTAGTATAGATTAGATAGTATTAGAAATGTATAATAGATAAATGTAATTAACATTTGATGATTAAATAAAGGAGTTTTATTTATGAGTAAAGTTATTGTCACATGTTAATTGTTTAACTATTGTTTCACTTTGCATGTTTTGACTTCCAGAATAATTGAGTTTATTAGGAATAATCGAATTATTCAAATGGTCCACAATCGTTCATATGTTGGGAGTAGATATGAATGAAGATTGTCATGAATTGGTGTGTAGAATGTCTAAATGGTGTTAGACATAGCAAGGGTTGCTACAATGTTCATGAGTGCTTATGAACTAGTTTTGAGCATTGGAATAAACCTGCGCTTGCTGGAATCACTTTATGGAATACGATATAAAAGGTGATCGCAAGACGATAATATCATATAGTCTTAAAACCTAGATATATGGTTTATTATTTGTTAATTGATTGTACATTGATAATGCGAAAACGCATCAGTAACTTGGTGTTATAAAACGCATTGTTGTGTATGGTTGGTTAATGAATAAGTAAATGCATATAAGTCGAAGTTTATCTGTAAATTTTATCCAAAGAGGGTAGAAGAGATATCTTGGCCACTCGATGATTTGATTTGACTTATGTGCCGGGCCCGGTCAGAACTGAATTGATGTGTTTGATTAAGTTCTCTGTCAAATAAATCGGAGATCGAGAAATCGAATGCTAGACTAACCATTCCATAGGATTGTCAGCATGATATCTAACAGAGGACTGTAAGATCCCTTATCTAAAGGACAAGATTGATTAGATCAGAGTTGACAGCATCTTTGAGAGCTACGATTTCAAACCAAATTGTACTTGTATAGTTACTAGACTTATCCAAGTGGGAGACTGTTGGAATAGTGTCTAAGGCTGCAACTATATTAGGGAAGTATTTGATCCGGTTGTGCATGGTCCTTTTGGGTTGCCTTCACCATAGCAACTTGATGGATGATTTGTTAAAAGAGAGTAAATATTATAAGGAATAATATATGGTTATTTGATTAATATAAGTCATAGATTAATTGGAATTAATTTGGTGACTTAAAGAGATTAATTAAATAAGAGGGTATAAACTGTCAATTGTTTGATAGTTACACTTTAGACTATAAATCCTTATCCTAGATAGGATGGACGATTTCTAGGGCTTGGATAAGCCAAAATCGTCCATAGGGTTATCAAGGAAAGGATATGGATCAACTTAAAGTCTAAGTTATCAAATTAGGGTTTAGGTTGTAACCCTTAAGGAGTCTACAAGTATAAATAGACCCTAGGGGTGAGGGAATTCGACACACCATCAAAAGTAGAGATACTCTGGCCGAATTCCTCCCCTCTCCTCTCTCCTAAATCATCTTGCTTGCTATTGGTGTTTGTAAGCCATTAGAGGAGTGACATTTGTGACTCTAGAAGCTCCAAGACAACAAGATCAACAAGGAACTCAAAGGTATGATTCTAGATCTGTTTCAATGTTGTTATTTAACCTAATTAGCCATTAGAAGTCTTGGATTCAAAGCATGTTTAATTAGAAAGCCTAGATCCAAGCATTAGGGTTTTGCATGCGCACATAGGAAAGTTCTTATGGCTAAAACCCATCAGTAGCTCCCCGGCTGCTTCCTACAGGCACCATGGTTCTTTCACGGTTTTCCCTCCTGTTTGGCTTTGGGTATTCTCTGGAAAAGTGACTGGGTTCATGGTAGTTGAAACATCTTAGTTTACCCTTGTTGAAACCAACATTCTTTTCCACATTCATTCCTTAGTTGTTCTTGCCTGTTTTCTTTGCAAATTGTTTGGCCCTGAACACAGCCATGGCAATTTGCCAGGTGATTTCCATCTCCTCGACATCTTCTGGGTGTATTTGATCTAGGTCGGCAAAAGAGAGTTGAGGAGGCAGTTCCCCAGCCACAAAGGCGTTATATCAGTTAACAAGTCCAGTTGCCAAGGCCATGTTCTCGTCTGATTCTTTGGTAGCAAGAGTGTAAATGGGTGCTTTAGAAGAGGATGATGCTTCTTGATAAGGCATTGGTGGTTGAACACAGTGCATCGACGGTGGAATAACATGAGATGGTTGTGAGGGAGGAATAAAGGTTTGTGGTTGTGGTGTGGTGAATGACGAGAAGGTGTTGTTGGATGAAATCCAAAGGTTAGCAATTGAATATGAGTTTACGTGATTGATCTCCCTCTGCTTGTCATCTAGGTCGCAAGCTTTGAAAATCTTTATTGTTTCATCGAGACTTAGACGTTTAAGATCTTTTGTCTTCTTTATCACTGAGACGTTCATGTCCCATGACTTTGGCAGTGAGTTTAACAGCTTCTTGTTAATTGCAGACCTGGTGACCAGAATACTAGTAGAGCTCATCTCGGTAGAGAGAGTGATGAACCTCTGCAGATGAGCTTCTAAAGATTTTCCCAAAATACGATTGAACATATTAAACTTCTACCTCAGCATGTCCTGAAGACTCTATTTCATATCCTCATTCCTTACGTACACCTCGATCAGTGCTTCCCATAAAGCTTTTGGTGAAGTGTATTCTCTAAAACCATGTGCAATCTCTGGGGATAAAGCCATTGTGATTGTAGCCAATGCTTTCTCTTGCTCTTCAACCTTTTTGAAGTCTTCTTCGGTGTAGTTCTCAATTTCCTTGTCAATGACTGTTCCATTCTCCAGTGTTTTGGTGATCCGGACTGGTCCTTTCAAGATACTTCTCCAGATTATGAAGTCTTTCATTGTGATATATTTTTCCATGCAGTATGTCCATTTATGGAAACCCTTAGCAGATAACAGTCTTGGAATGCATGTAGTTGTTCACATAATACAGTCCAGTTCTTGATGAGCAGCCATGAGAGTCCATTTGTTTTTTTTTTTTTTTTTAATTTTTTAATTTTTTTAAAATTTTTTTAGTTGATTAAACAACAAAACTAACAAGGAAAGTACAATTGAAAACGAAAAGTGTTCAATCACCAAATGGGTTCACGACCATACACTTGATCACGACCGTACACACAAGTCAAATCGCGGTCCAAGAACTGAACATGGTAAATGAATGGTTCACAGTCGAACATAATGGTCAATGAGTGGATCACGGTCACGAGATGAACACGGTCAAATGGGATGAATGGTTCATGGCCGTACACCTGGTTCACGGTAGTAATCACTTTAAGATAATGAATCGTAAACACTAAAACCAACAGTTTTCGAGCAAATTCTGATCCTGTTAGCCTTGAATACTTGAAAAAATGCAAATATCCAGCAACCAAACATGAATCAACCACGAAAATGAAGAGAAGAATCCAGCCGTAAACACAAACTTGAGCAAGTTTGACATCGGATTGGCTCTGATACCAATTGTAAAGTCCCAAATCCAAGGAACCAAACTAGTGATCAAACAAAGAACAAACAAAATAAATAAGAATGAAGTAGGAGAAGGAATTAATCAAGCAATGCACACGATTTTATAGCAGGGCAGTAAATCGTCTGGTACACCTTGAAAAACACACACAACTAACATAACTAAACACAGAGTTGTGGTGTAGTAAATCGTCTGGTACACCTTTTTGAAGTATTCTTCGGTGTAGTTCTCAATTTCCTTGTCAATGACTGTTCCATTCTCCAGTGTTGTGGTGATCCGGACTGGTCCTTTCAAGATACTTCTCCAGATTATGAAGTCTTTCATTGTGATATATTTTTCCATGCGGTATGTCCATTTCGGGAAACCCTTAGCAGATAATAGTCTTGGAATGCGTGTAGTTGTTCACATAATAGAACACGAGTTCACGACCCTGAACATGTTCACAGCCATGAACACCAAATAGTCGTGAACTGACTAACTGCAAACACCAAACACAACCAAAACCCTATTCAGACCTATACATATTGATATCTAGCCCAAACCACTAAATTATGATATAACAAAAACAAACCCTGAGAGTTTATTTGTAATATTTTAAACTAAAACAACTCGTTTTGAAATAATTTAAATTTTAAGAAAGGTTGTTTTGTAATTTAATAACATAAGGGACTAATTTTGATAAGGTATTACAAATGAGGGGTTTTTTTTAGGCAAAACAATACAAAGCATGGTCGATTTGTAACAACTTATCATATGAAGGGATGTTTTGGTTAAAGTATTCAAATGGAAGGTTAATTTTTTATCTTTATATATAGCTGCTTGGATTGATTTTATGGTGTTTATGGAAGATATTTTGGGAAATAAATATGTATAATTTTTTTTGTGATGTAAATTTTGATTTCTCGATTCTCATGCCATCATAGGTTTTCCTAAATTTTTCCGAAAGTGGTTGCTTATTGTTCCATGGTGATTCTGAAAATGCAGACGTATTTCAATTCTGATATACCAAGCTCCATGAATTAATATTTAAAGTTTTGCGATTAATTGATTTACATTCAATAGATTTTACGAATATGATTTTTGTCGAGATTAAAAACGTGATAAAAATGAAATAAAACAATAAGTCGTAGTTTGAGTTAAAAAGTGTGCTCAAAAGTGATTTACGAGGTTCCTAGCTATTCCAAACGAAGCAGTGCATAATTCGTTTCAGGAAAATCAGATAAATACTAATTTTATAACTTAAAATAGATGTAACTTCTTCATATTAACTCCGTTTTGGACGTTTTTTATATCAATAGAATCAGGATAACCTAATCTATTTGAATGTCTTATACATAACTTTCAAATATACTTAATACAAAAATTTATTTTTAACACACACACACATACACACACACACACACACATATATATATATATATATATATATATATATATATATATATATATATATATATATATATATATATATATATATATTAAACTTTCCCACTTTTTAATTGTACAACTTCACTTTTACTTTTTTAGACTTTTGCCACTAAACTTTTGTTTTTACTACTTTACAACCCCCCACCCCCCCTTATTCTTTGTCATTTCGTCTACTATATTCTTCTGTATTTTTTTTGGACCTATATTTTTCTGTTCTTTTTTTTTTCCTAAAAAAATTATTTATGACTTTTCCCACAAATGCTCCGTTTTTTTTAATCCGTTTACTAACATTCTTCTACTTTGATACTTTTTTTTTTCCATTATCAACCTGAACTTTTTAACATTTAAAGTTTCACCACATGTTTTCTAAAAAGTTGCTAAATTCAACACATTTTTTTATTCTTTGTTATTTTCGTCTACCATATTCTTCTGCCCTTTATTTTTATTTTTTTCCTAAAAAGAATATAGTTAGAATTAATTCTTAGTGATTTTCAATATGATCCTCAACAATAGACAGGTTGTTGAGCGATTTGAGATGTTATGAAAGTAATTATGAAAATAATATTTTAATATACATTATAATCATAAAATCACAAATAATTTGTCCTTAATATTAGCATTTGTGGTGATCTAACCGCCGAACATTGACAAATTTTTACTAATTGTTACATATATCATTAAAGTACAAATTAAATAGAGGTTGTTATATGTTGTAGGTTCTCAAAGGTTGGAGTTCATCTAACTTACACAAATAATGTTGCTCAGTCTTCATGAACTTCAGATGAGTGTTCTCACTATGCCATGTATGATATTGTATATCATTTGTATTTTAGGAAAGTGGTACTGTTAAAGTACAAATATGTTAGTCGAGTATGATAACTTTTGTTATGCATGTGCAGTATATGACACTTGGTGTCATGGTATGTTAGACTCGTATGGTATTACCTATTGATTTTATTATACTATTAAGTGTCATGATTGGTTAGGATAATGATAATATTAACTGTTTGTTGAATGATCATCCTAAGGATATGTATACAGTCAAGTTGGGTAGCCTGAGAACTCATGATCTAATGCTCGACTGCATGGTTCGGGTTTGATTTATTACTTTTGGGTAGATCACGTGTTCGATTGTCTATCTGATTCCTGGCTATGTGTGGTTATGTATTGTACGAAAGACCATGATTTAGCCCCTTACAATGGAGTTTAGGATGGACCTATCATACTCCTTGGGCGGGGTCCATTATGCAGTGGGCCGGGCTTGTTATACGGTTTGGGCGAGGCCTATTATGTGAGTTGGGCTGACCCGTATACTCTTGGGTGGGGTCCATTATGTGAGTTGGGTTGGGCCTATTATGTATGATTTAGGTATGTGGATAGGAGATTTGGTTATTCGATGCTAGGGCCGAGGACTTTGCTTGTATGCATTGTATATATGATGAAAAATGTTGTATACTGAATAAACTTTATGCTTACAGTTTTGAATTAAATATTTTGTAGGTTGTTCGTAAGAAGAGCTCCACGGGACTGTACACTCGTATCGAAGATATTGTTTCCACATTTTTGTAATTGAATCTAATAACAATAAGGTTTTAAACAAATGATGTCATATATTGTTTTTAAGCAAAATTTTTTACCGGTTAATCTATTTTTAAAAATAAAAAATCTCTTTGTTACATAAATCTTGTATGATTCATCCAGAAATCAATTGGTCAATTTATTTTGGTTATTACTTATTTACATATAATCAATTTGGTCAATTCTCATTATCTGGAAACAATTCATCCATTTACTAATCTCATACTATCTGGCTTCAGTTAGCCAGTAGTAGTGCAATGAATTTGATTTGTATCTGAGAAACAGAATCCACCAAAGACTAAAAACACAAATAAGTTAGATATTAGTCTATAAACATGATTGGAATTAGCTACTTGGGTATGTGTCTAAACACCCAACTAGATCCCATCAAATGTTACTTGTTGCCTCTTAGTATTACAAGTATACACATGGCTAATATACCCGCTGAATATGTTACCACAAACCCATATCCCCACCAGTGGTTTATTCTCTGGAGATCAAAACCTATTTCGTCATTATCCACACTTCAGCAGAGGGGACATGTACTTTGCAGCAAATTCCAAGTAATGTTATGAAGAGCCTTCTCACCTTTGAAAGATGCTAAACTGCTATATGTACTCCCACGCATGCAAGCAATGAGCCAACTCAGAATGCTGGAACAAACGAATCTCTTCGCCTCTTTGTTGGATGTACACTAGTTTCTTTGTTGCCTTTTTTCATCATTGCCACAAACTCATCATAGTTGATTCGACCATCCTGCAAAATTTATGGTCAATTCACTTGCCTCATGCATGCTGATGTCATCGTAAAGAATTTTTTTTTTTGTTCTTATATTATTTGGCTACTTACGTTATCACTATCAATCTCGGATACTATTTCTTTTATATCTCTTCCGTCGCTTATACCATATTCTCGGATTGCTTGCTCCAGTTCTTCAATAGTTATGTAACTGACATCAAAGAAAACAGTCAAATATTACAAGTAATTAATTATCTATTTTGTTTAGATAGTGGATTCTAGGTTTACTTAGTTACCCGCTGTTATCTTTATCGAAGTATTGGAATGCAGTGTAGAGATGTTCTTCTCTATCCATTCTGTTCATATGCATTGTTGCTGTTATGAACTCGTCATAATCTATTGTTCCATTCCCATCTGCATCAGCCTGTTTTATTTTGATCAATTTTTTTGTTCAAATAAGAACTCGAATAATCAAGTAAATTTGGTTCGATTATCTTACTGCTTCCATCAATTGTTTGACTTCGGTTTCTGTTAGCTTTGTCCCTTGCTTGGAAAGTCCGTGCTTTAGCTCCTCGAGTGTTATTGTTCCATTGTTATCAGTATCCATGCCTTTGAACATTTCCTTCAGTCCCATGATTTCTTCTTCAGAGAGGCATCCAGCAATAACCTATTCATCCAAGAACAATCACAAAATCATATACCCCTTTGTCGCTTTGCTTTTATAGCTTCAAAACATTGAAAATTTCTTTGATTTTGAAACATAATGACGTATTAGATGGAGTAATTAGTAATAAGTACCCGAAGAGCGACTTTCTTGAACTTGTTCATTGCTCTAAATTGTTTTAGTCTACCCATAACAGCGTTGTCAAGCGGCTTATCTGGTGCTTCGCCATCTTCTTTAATCCATGGATGAGCTGAAGAAAAAAGTCGCAAGATATATTTCATCTATCATGATATTGATAGATTCTCATTACACAATATTGATAGATTTACGTCTTTTATTACTTACAAAGAACTTGATGTGCAGTCAACCGCTGCTTTGGATCGGAATTTAACATCTTCCTAACTAGGTCCTTGGCCTGTGGAGATATCGTAGGCCAAGGATCACTTGAAAAATCGACTTGCCCACGTAAGATTGCATTAAATATTCCATGCTCGGATTCTGTGACATAAATGTTTCTTCAGTTTAATTGTTGTAGCTAGTTTTTTTGTTATCAATTTAAAACCAATGCTCACATTCTGTAACATATAATTTGTTAATTTCATCGATATCGATGCATGGTTATTTGTTTGCTGATATAAGAAATCTCTATCATAATTGCTTAAAAAATTATAGATAATATGTACCTTAATCAATTAATCATACCTGCCCAGAAAGGAGGAACTCCACATAGAAGAATATATAACATGACACCGATGCTCCAGATATCAACTTCTGGCCCGTATTTTCTTTTCAAGACTTCGGGTGCGATATAATACGCACTTCCAACGATATCACTAAATACCTCGCCTGCATTAAATCGTTAAGATTAATTCATATCATGCATGTTACGTATATTTAGTGTTTTGGTTGTCATTCCATGCATCTGGGAACAGGGACAAATTAGTTTTGCTTAAACTGCTTCTGAAATTGTCATCTCTTTGTGAATTCCATTTCGTGCATGGAAAATATAAAACATATGTATAGAATATAATGGAGATATGTATAACCTTGTTTATAGAACACTGATAGACCGAAATCTGTAGCCTTGAGGGGAGCTTTTTCATCTTTACTTAAAAGAAGAAAGTTTTCAGGCTTTAGATCTCTATGGATAACACCCATAGAATGACAAGTATGAACGATTTGAACAATTGTCCTTAGCAACGATGCAGCACCCCTCTCGGTATAATGACCCTTGGCGATAATCCGATCAAATAACTCTCCACCAGCGCACAATTCCATCACCAAATGCACCGAGTGTTTGTCTTCAAATGCCCCTTTAAGATCTACAATATTATTCTGCCCGCTCAAATGATGCATAATCTGTACTTCCCTCCTAACATCCTCCATATCTTCCTTATTTACAAGTTTTCGTTTGGCTATCGTCTTGCATGCAAATTGTTCTCCTGTCTGTTTATTCGTGCACAAATGGGTGACACCAAACTGGCCCCGACCGAGCTCTTTGCCGATGGTGTAGCCTGTCCGGACATCTTCCATTGGGCGTCCCAAGACGGTGCCAATAGGGGATGGCTTGCCGGATTTTTTGGTTGGAGATGGAGATGCGCTTTGAGGTGTTGCTCTTGTTGGATCGTTTCCGGATCTTTCTTCATTATTATCCTCGGTTTTTGGGTGCCCATCTTCAGTTGGAGGTTCTTTTTGGGAACAACAGTTCCCCATTACACGATCGGAGGGTGTTACCTGGAGACGACGAGAACAGAGAGGAAAATAGGGTTTTGGGAGGTTGAAGAAAAGAAAGGTTTAGAGAGAGAGAGAGAGTCAGTGAAACACAGAGATGGAAAGAGATCAAGAGAAGAGAAGGAGAGAGAAAGGTCATGACAGATTGCAAAAGGGATGATAGCGGTGTGGAAACGAGATGATTTTTGGAGGGAATGATGGGGAGGGATTATAGGGATGGGAATGGTTTATAGATTTTCTCATTTTCATTTATTCACAGGTCGAATGGTAGATTACAAACAAATAATCCTCAGATTATACAGTTAAGTCAATGGTGAAGTTTGTGCTCGACAACCACAAATTCGGAAGAGAGAGAGAGAGAGAGAGAGAGGCTTTAACAATGTGTAGTATTTAATCATGCGGTAAGAAGATTATAAAACTATATCTAATTATTTATTTTACAATCACGAGTTAATGTTTATGCTTTCAGTAGTTAAATAAATTTTCAAATACAGAGTTATGATTTTCCATTTTTACAGCCAATCCATAGCACTTTGTTGGAGTAATTCAAGTAATAAAGATTATCTAACATAACAACTTAGAAAACCTAATATTTTGAAATATTGAGTAAACTTATAAAAATAGTTTCAAATTATATATATATATATATATATATATATATATATATATATATATATATATATATATATATATATATATATATATATATATTTAAATCTAAAAAACCTATAAAAATGTTGTGTATTCAGATCTTTTTCTCCGAGTTTAACCGATAACAAATTAATTTAGGATTATTTCGTAACTCACCAAAAATATTGAGACTTTTCTGCAAAACATTTATTTTTTATTTTTATTATTAGTATTATAATTTTACTTAAAAATATAAATAAATATATTATTTTTAAAATTCATTATTATTAATATTATTAAATAAGCACATGGATATATACATATTTATACATATAAAAAAGCATTTGTACATTTTCAAGCAAATGAGATAGTATATAACCTTGAATACTTTCTTACTAACGGGATATATTATACATTATATGTTTTAGTGAAATAGTTCACATGCCCGAACCACGAAAAAAGAAAAAAAATGTAACCATGTAGAAGAATCAGATAGGAAGGACGTTAAGCGAACATTTGGTGTACTCAAGAGGCATCATTAAGAACTAACAGTCAAGGCACGATCATTTGAATTGAAAAGCTTGCAACACATAATGTACGCGTGCTCAAGAGGCATCATTAAGAACTAACAGTCAAGGCACGATCATTTGAATTGAAAAGCTTGCAACACATAATGTACGCGTGCATCATATTCCATAATATGATTCTTGAAGACGAAGAAAAAGAGATGTATCGATACAACGAAAACGAAGTTTTATCATACATCGAAGGAGTAGTCGGTACGCAATAGTATATGGCAAATAGAAAAGAAATACATTATCGCAACATTCATCATTCCCTGCATACGGATTTGGTGGAGCATGTTTATAGGGACCACATACAGCCCCAAACAAAGTATTAGCATGATGATTTATTTAACGAACTAGATGGAGATTCAGATATATTCGTCGAGGACTCAGATGAGGATTCAGATAAATCTAGGTTGTATTTATACAATATTGTGTTTTTTATTTTATTTATTATTATAAGTATTTTGTTTTAAAATCTTGAATGTTTTTTATGTATCCTTTTTATGTAATTTTTTAGGTAATAAAGTATTTTAATTTTAATTAATTTTTATATTTATTAATCATTTTTAATAAATTATACTTGATTTTTTTAATTAGAAATATTTAAATCAATTATTTTTATTTAATAAAAATAAAAGTGAAAGGTGATAATTTCTTTGCGATGGATTCTTTCTGTAGCTATTTAGTAACAGTTTACTGAGGGATCAGCGACGGAACCCACAAATGTTTCGATAAAAAAAATTGTAGTATTTTAGAAAGGTATTACTGAGGGATCAATGACAGATTATCTAAGATTTTATCGACAAAAAACCCTCCCTCGCTTAACTGTCGGGAAGTAAAACCTCCCAGCCAGGGAACAACGACCGATTGCAAAAATTAGAAGCCTTTTTTTTTCTTGTCCCTCGCAAAAGATCTATGCCTCCTTTTTATCATTCCCCACTTTTATTTCTTTTCTTGTTCCCTAGTTTTATTCTTATTCCCTCTAAATTCTTCACAAGGCAAACAATTTCCTCCCAAATCCCTAAATAACCATCAAGTCACTCATCCGCCCCGGAAATCGCATCCACCATAGTCAATCTACATCGCTCCTCTTTGAAGCCTCTGAAAGGAAAACCTAATCAGAAATCACATCCTTGTTGGCTTTCCTCTCGGTCCGTCTCCCTTCCTTGTTAACTCACCACTTAATTCCTATCTAACGCCTTTCGATCTATTGGTTCATCATATACTGTTGATTTAGATCGTACAACTACTCAGCAGCAACAGTAGCGTCGATCACCAGCGGTGTCGATCACCTGATAGGGTAGCGGTAGCAGTTCTGTTGGTGGTCTGGAATACTTTGAAAACTTTTAGTAATTACAAAAGTTAGTAAAACGAAAACGCACAACAAAAGCAAGAAATCGAAAACGCACAACGAAAGCAAGAACGGTGGGTAGCAGCAAACAACTGAAATCGGCAACTCCAAAATGTTTGAAGGTTCCAAAAACGATACAAGCATCAATCCTCAATGTTAGGTTGCTATGAATTTCAAACAACCAGTTCCATACGCACTTCTCTAGGTTTTTGTTTTCTCTATTACTAATCCTAAATCGAACATTGATCCTAATCTTAGCTAATTTCCCAAATTAGTCGTAAATTTTAGAAAAACTATAGTTTTGAATTAAGTTTGGTCATTGTGTTGTGTTTAATTTTAGATTTATGGATTGTTAAATCCAGCATGGACATCTGCAAATTTCCGTTGATTTACTCTGGTTCTTTGCATTCGATTGCAGGTAAATCAACTTACTATAGGTGAAGATTAAAAATACATCTTGAAAAAATTAGGGTACACAGGATGACAAATTGAAAATCATTACCAACTCTAAGCTTTTGGTAGGACTAGGAGGGGTAAAATAGTCCAATAAATAACTTTAGCATGTAAGTAAACCTATAAATTTATTTGGAAGTAACTTGGAGATTCACTATTTCACTCTTTTGATACAAATGTGATACTTCAGATAAACAACACAAAGAACAGGTATGTGCTTTATGTAGCTCTTCGTGCTTCAAAGACACAACTATAAACAGTGATGGAAAGATTGTTGGTAATTAATTATAATCTGTTATCACCTTTTTTTTTTTCTTTTCTCATTTTTATTTATGAGAGTATTTCAAACCTTGTATGGATGGTATGGAGAATGAAAGTCACTTTGATGCAAGTGTATATAAATCTTTACATATTTTATCAGTTTTGCAATCTTACTTTCTCTTTTTTAAATTTTGTTTTTTTTTTTTGTTGTTTTTTTTTTAAATCTTTCGTTTTGTAGGTTGTTGATGTTGTTTTAAGAGAATTAATATTGGTTCATCTTGATACAATCATGATAAATTTAATCTGCTAATGTGAGCCATTCTCATTTCATCGATTATTCACTTTATATGGTGAGAATTTTGGATTTCTTTGCTTTGAAAGTGTTGGCATGTGTTTTTTTTTGGTTGCCAGCTTCATGGTGTAGAAGCTTTTCTCTTTTATTTATCAGATCTCTATACCAGACAACCCTGATTCATTGCAAACTCAGGAAGTTCTTCTGCCAGGTCACTTGGTTACAATATATGTTAAGGTAAAAATCAACTACATTTATTTTAAGCATATATACATTTTGAAAACATGGAAGAGTAGACAATCTTTTCCTGCTCATTTTCAGGAAAAGCTTCAAGAATGGCTGCTAAAAGCGAGTTTGGAAGTTGTATGTTCCATTCCATGTCACTCTATAATTTACTCAAACTCTAGATGTTAAAACATTGTTGATCTAAATTCTTGTTTTTGTTTTTTTAGGTTTAATTATTTCAGTAGATGTTAAAACATTGTTGATCTAAATTGTTGCCAGAGTATGTATTTTAAATCTAAATCTTTTTTATTTTCTTTATATATATATATATATATATATATATATATATATATATATTTCTTACTTTCTCTATATGATCTTTTTTCTCTACTTATGTACACGTCATGGGGTTTCGTATGCCCTATTGACACGCCAGATGGCGCTCCACGTGGATTGCTGAATCATTTGACTGCCTCATGTGATAAGTTCACACATTTTTTGATGTTTTTTATATCTAGAATTTAAAAAGTGTAAAGAAATAAATGAATTGGATTCCTATTTCCAAATGCATTATATTCTTGATGGTAATAGTTGTTGTTCTCTTTATAGGTATCACCTCATATTATGACTCGGAGGAATAATCAGAGATTTCTTAAATACTAATCTTTCTTTATTAATTATATAATTCTCTTTTGTTGATTAATAAGAAATCCTTGTTAGGTTGGAGCCACAGGGAAACCACTTACAAATGTGATTGCTATTGGTATTGGTGGAAGCTTTCTTGGTCCATTGTTTGTGCACACTGTTCTTCAAACTGGTCAGTTTCTTCAACTCCATTTTCTTATTCTGAATTAATCTTCTTGTTATATTGTGTTGCATTATAAAATAAAATAAAATAAATCTTATTATGATAAAACTGCCAACTTCGCTTGTAAGTATACATATTTTGTAATAAAGTTCACAAAGCCTTACAAAATCATGAAATTTGTTATAAATTTATGATTGAGATGCTTGTAATTAGGCAATGATTTTACAATATCTTTTTTTAACCTCCAATCTGTGTATTTTCTCCAGTCTCGCTAAATATTGATCTAGTTGATGTTGCAAAAAATATTACAGGCTTGGATCCCAAGACAACTTTAGGTTTATATTTTCCTTTGTAATTCATTTTATTTCAAACATCATTTCTTTTTACATAATTAATGTTATTTTCTTCTACCAGTGCAGTTGTTGTAGTCTCCAAGACTTTTACTACAGCTGAGACTATACTGAATGCAAGGACATTCAGGGAATGGATCTCATCTACTTTAGGGTAACTGCACCATTTTTTTCTTCCTATTATACCCTTACTCTTTATGTTCTCTTACATAACCTGGTTGCATTTTCTTTGTTGTTTAAGGTCACTGGCTGTTTCAAAGCATATGGTTCCATTCATGAAACGGTAAGTTTAAAATCTCATCTTTAAGGGTGAATTAAATGAAACAGAATCTTAGTCATGTACCATGCACATGCTATTGGTAGGACTAGGAGGGGTAAAATAGTCCAATAAAACATATTACATTCTTTTAAACCAAAAGCTCTCAAATTTTGTCCATCTTCCATATCACATGAAAGATTAGTTTTATTCTTAATAAACAGCCCTTAGTCTTTCCTGTTGAATGTCCTTGAAGTCATTCTAACTAATACTTTGCAAAAGACAATTATACCATTGTTTATTCTTACATGATTAAATTCATGTCTAGGGGCTCTTCGGTCTGTTGTGCTCATTCTCATTCAATATATATTTTATTTTTTTTACCAGTTTTATCTTGTTGATAATTTTTTTTGGGCAGAATGATAGGAAATCTGCAACTATGGAATCAAAGATGGGCAAGTTGTGCAAATCCTGAAAATGATTTTACACAAAAGATACTAAGGTAAATTGTTCTTTTTACTACTTTTACTTTCATATTTGTTCAGAGTTATTGATAAGGTTGGTTGCATGCGATCAAAAAAGGGCCAATGTCATTAGAGACCATGAAGGTTAGTTATGTAATTTTCTTCCTAATTTAAAATTATGCATCCATTTTTATAAATGCTTATTGTGCTATTAGTTTTGGTATGGTAGATCAAACCCTAAACGAGAAATTTCAGAAGACCAATATGCAAACACGGTATTTTCTTTCACCAACATGTTTTTTCATATATTTTTTGGTCGGAATCATAATCCAATTCCAATCTAGTCCTGCATTTAGTTTAGCTTCCAACAAACACCATATCTCCTTCCATGGCAGGAAAAAGTAAGTAGAACTTTGTTAGCCTAATTCCATGGGATGATCGTAATCCAATTCCATTATGATCCTTCTTTTGGATGCAAGATGTATGTGGAAATGCAAAATATGAGACGAAATTGAGAATTATGGCACATTATACTTGGAAATAAAATATCACTCAATATTAAACTTTTGATATTTGATGATTTTGATCCTTTTGGTAAAACATTGATATTTGATGTTTTTGGACGTTTTGGTAAAATTTGATAATTGATTTTGGTATTTTAATATTAGTGTTTGGTTTTGGATTGTATAATTATTTGATGTTTTTAATATTTTTTTGTTATAGATTTGTAATAAACAAATTAATATTATATATTTGTGAGAGATCAGCGACGGAAACAAAAAAAAAATCACATCTAAATTTTGCTAGGGATCATCAACGGAATATAAAAAGACAGGTATTGAGGTTTGCTAGGGATTAGCGACAGAATATAAAAAGACAAATATAGAGGTTTGCAAGGGATTAGCGACGAAATATTTATTTATTTTTGTGGCTGATGTCCTAAAATAACGGTATTAAGGGAGCAATGTGCGATGGATATTCCATCGCTAAAGTTGTCGCAAGGAAAATCATGTCTGTCGCTAAATCTCTCGCTAAGATATTAGCCACCTTATGTTTGGCTATGGAGTAAGTTTGTCACAGATCCGTCGCAAAAGACCTTTAGTGACGGAATAGCGATGGATTCATCCGTCGCTAAAACCCATATTTCTAGTAGTGAAAGGAGAATGAAAGAAAAACTGACGAGACATTTGTTACATCCAAAAAATTCTAACAAATTTAAAACTTTTCAAAACAACCCTTTTTACTAATAGAAGTGTTACGAAACTGTTGTTTTCAAAACATTATTTAAAATCAAAGTCTCCCAAGATCAAATTAGTCGAAAACCAAGGATGTATACAGTCACGCTTTCGCCTTGCCGCGGTCCATTGAAGTACCTGAAACCATAAACCAAAACTATAAGCACGAAGCTTAGTGAGTCCCCCCAAAATACCACCACACAAATAGATAACATATACAAACAAGCATACTCAAATATTCATGCCTAGCCCAACCAGCCTCGGGCTGGAATACTAGGCATGTCTATGATGGGCCCAATTATCCTTAGGATGGAATACCCTCATATCATAAGCATGTTGGTCCAATCAATCATCCGGTTGGAATACTAACCATGTCGGGTGTCACAACTAGGAAATTTAGGGTTGAGATTGTGATTCATGTACAAAGCAATTCACTCTATGTAACCTTATTTCACTATCTATTGAAGTCCAAAACAACAATGTTATATGAATACATATGAATCAAGTAGTAATAACCTCATGCAAGCCCAAAACCTGATCCAATAGCTAAGCCTAATCAATTTTGGGCCTTGACCCAAGAATTCTTGGCGCAAACACCCTAGGCCAAAAATCCTTTTCTTTGGGCCTTATTGGACTGAAAACCCGTTTAGTGGGCCAAATTAAGCTATAAAGCCCCCACATTCTTGAAAACCGCAAACCCTTTTAGAAGATAGGGTGTTTTCGGCCACCCAAAAACCAAAAACCCCTTTGAAGAGCCATAAGGGGCCGAAAACCGTATGGTTTTTGGTTGGTATTAAACAAAACAAAAAACAAAAGAAAAAAGAAAAAGAATTTGCAAAAAAAGTTAACACCTCATTTTTAACCCCCAAATAACAATGTTATGGACCAACATGTTTCCAAGCAAGCTTCACATCAACCATTAACAAATTCAACTCTCTCCCCCCCCCCCCTCTTATGTTATGGTCAAACTCACACACACACACACACACACACACCTCACAATTTCATTTTCCCGTACTTTGCTCTTAAGAACTTCCTCCCATCTCTGCTCTCAAAAACTCGAGCTTCATCACCACAAAAATCGGTCCTAGGCATCTTGGTAAGTACCTTGTGAAACTCAAACGGTTCTATTACATGTTTGTGTTAAGATCACTCCACTTACACACCTATTTTTCATGTGTAAGATCCTTAGAACATCATCCATTTTTTAGTATTCTTCAAGTTGTGCAAGGCTAGGCACAAAATATTCTTCACTTCCTTCCTTAAACCAACGAAATCAACAAGGTGAGCCCTACTTTTTCATGTTTTCTTCAAGTTTTAGAGGGGGGGGGGGGGGGGGGAATACAAGTTACAATACAAAAACATAATCTAAACTTAAATATCAACTTTCAACAAAAAATTTATGGTCAATTCACGCACTGTTTTAACCATCTTAAACCTAATATTTTTTCAAAACTATTCAATATGAAAATAGTTCAGGTTTGTACCTTTCTAATGACTACCCGCACACATTTATACGGTTTTTATACAATTTATGTCGATTTTTACAAAACTGTCTATCATTTTAGAAATAATTTCATACCAACGTGTGAAGATGAACATTTTATAATAAAAATTATGAACAAAGTAGACTGATTTTTTGAACTCTAAGAGTTTATGGATCCAAATTTCGACTTACGATGATTTTCCTATAATTTTTCTAAAAACATGGACAGAAAAGTCAAAAACTAAAATTGTCTTTATCATACTAAAAGTTCTTATACTTGTGTTAGAGGTAAGTTTATATGATATATTCTTTTAAAACATCTAGACATGTTAACTTATATGTATTTATATATATGATTATATAAATTGTGTTGACAAACAAACATAATAAACTATAATCGATATAGTTTGGAGGTCACAAACCACACTTTTCATATGTACACATAATTCTTTAAAGGCATAATTATCTTATTTTGAAAGTAAAAGGGAGTCATAGTTCACGTAAATCTGTTAATGCTCTTCTGAGACTTTCCTTCACCGTACCTACCTAGCGTACACCTTAAGTCTTGTGTTATAACTAGAGTCTCCTGAAAGGAGAGCGAGACCGTTGTGTATAGATCTATACGGGATTGACAACCCCACAACTCAGTTGTTTGCTACAGTTACAGCGACAAGTCTAGGGTGACAAAAGTCTACCAACTCCGATGCCTGAAGAACGTCGTTCAGGCATAACAGTCATATCAAGCATGGTTATAAGAACTCACATAAAGATTAGCAAAACGATTTGGTTTACAGGAAGCTTACACTTCATTAGTTTTATTGAAAGAAATGAAACTATATACTATTTTCTGTACAATATTCACTTCCATCTTGGTCTTAGGGTTTAAGACCACAGTTTGCCTTTAAGAAAATATTGCATTTTTCTAGAAATATACATTATTACTTTACAAGGAAAAGATACAAAGGAATTACTTTCAATTTCAGTTCATATTAAAGAAAATATCGGATTTTCTAGAAATATACAAAACCATCTTTAGCGAAACTGTTACAAACCTTTCTCATGCAAAAATGCTTATGAACTCTCCAACTTAATTGTTGACACTTTTGAAAATCACTTGTATTCTTAGGAAACCAGTAGACAGGTATTCAACCCATCTTGGGGGCCGGCGTCGTCACCTCATGTTTTTCTTACTTTTCAGTTATTTATATTCAACTTTTGAATAACTATGTTCTATAAGCAATGTAATACTTGAAATCTCAATGTATGAATGTTTGTGTTGCTATGTTTCATTACCATGTTCAGTATTTATATTCAACTGTTGAATAACTATGTTCTGTAAGCAATGTAATACATAAAGTTACTCCATCCGCCCCCAGACATTTCCGCCGTTCTGGTTTGGGGGTGTAACATCGGGTCTAATCAATCATCGGGTTGGAATAACCCATGCGTATTGAATGATGCACACAGCAATCCAGTCTCACCATATAACATATAATCATATCGGGTCTAATCAACCATTGTGTTGGAATAGCCCATGCCCAATCAACCATCGTGTTGGAATGCCAATATTCAATGGGTCCAATCATCCTCGGGATAGAATACCCTCGGGCCCAATTAACCATCGGGTTGGAATGCTCCATGTCTATTGGCTCACACATATAACGCTAAAACCTTAACCACCAACCAACATATAACTAGTCAACAGACAATCAGACATATCTTACAGATCAATAAGCATAACATCATCCTATATACCAGGATATGGATCTAACAGATCACTACAACATACCAACATACAATAAACCAGGATAACAATCTAATGGGCCAGCCTTGGTGACTTCAACCCCAAAGTATAGTGGGAAAACTCACCTTTCGATCTGATCCATAGCTGATGAGGTCCCAACTCCGAATCCCAACTCCAACCAACACCTATCCATCCAAGTCACCAATCACAACCAAAATATCCAAAATACCCTTGAGGTTAAACTTAGTCAAAGTCCATAAGTCAAATGAGTCAACCCAATCGAGTCAATCCAATTGAGTCAACTCGACCGAGTCAACCCAGACTGCATACGCAGGTGTAACACTGTAAATTTTCACGTAAAATTTTCATTTAAAATCTCGCAGTTCTCACATATTACAAAATCTCTTTTATTTATAAAACACAACTCCATAATTTTTTATATAAGAATCAAGGATCCTCAAAGCATAACGCTTTCTCCAGTGTGTACATTCAAGTCGGTGTCGTCCCATGATCCCAAGAGAAACATGAAACACATATGACATAACATGGTAAGCACGAAGCTTAGTGAGTTCCCCAAAATACCACACACAACACCACCACTACTCGAGGCTATACTCAATAGGACCCTCCAGTAAATGTGTCTTAGTGGGACTCTCCAGTCCTACGGCTCGTTGGACCCTCTGGTCCGGTCTCTGTGAGGACCCTTTGCTCTTACTTCTCGTTGGAACCTTCGGTCCGGTCTGTAAAGCTCCGTATAGCATAAATCACAAAGACATAATGCACAACATAAAATATGAGGCAAGATAACATAATACTCAATGTAAGCACATAATACCCTCCGGTCACACATATGTACCACTCTAGGTAAAGTATAGTGAGAAGACTCACCTTTCAAGCTGGCCAGTATAAATCTCGTACCCGAACATCTCGAACTAGCCTCCTCCTAACAGATAGGTTACACATATCTAAATAATACTTTAATGATACTCAAATACACCAAGGAACACTATGTCTCCATGCTTAACTCTTGAAGTGGATAAAAGACAATTTTACCCCTCCATGGTCTCCATTACATATGGTTGACCCAAACCTAAAGTCAACCGAAGACAACTCGAGTCCACAGTCCAAATTTTATTCGACTCAGCGAGTACACCCTTGTGACTCGTCGAGTCCACCCACTTTCTTTGAAGTTTCACGAAGATTCAGCTCAACTCGTCGAGTTGACCCCACAACTCGCTGAGTTAGCACACGATTCCGCTTGATCGGGAAAACCCTAACCGAGTCGTCGAGTCGGCTCATTGATTCAGCGAGTCTATCCAGACTCATTCTCATTCAGACGATTTCAACCAGATCCACTTCTCATATCTCGCAATACCGTAATCTATGCAATGATCCTCAAAATGAAACCCACTAACGAATCTGGAACCTCATATCACCTATTCAATTACACTAATGGATCCAGACTGGAGCTCAAGATTCTGATTCAACAGTAGAACTAGAACTACTCATTCATGACCCACAATTTGTGGATAATGCACACTTCTATTGGAATAGTGTCTAAGTCCATAACTATTTTGGTATGTACTTGACCCGATGGTGCATGGTCCTTTTGGGTTGCCTTCACCAAAACAACCTGATAGGATGAATTATGGAGAGAAAGGATTAAATATGATTTATTAATATATTATGAGAACAATATATTAAAGGAGAAATCATATTGTTTAATTAATATTAGTCAATAATTAATTGGTAATTAGTTTTGTGACTAAAAGTGATTAATTAAACTTAAGGGACTGGAATTGTAATTATAAGATAATTGCAAATTGGGCCATGGATTGCCTTATATTATAAGGTGGATGAATTCTATAGGGGAAGCCCATATGAAATCTGTTGGATTAATGTCTAAGTCCATAACTATAATTGGTAAAACTTGACCCGACCCGGCATGGTCCATTTGGGTTGCATGGCATCATGCACTTGGATAGACTAAAATGAGAGAAATAACACTTAAGGTTTATTAATATATTATAAGTTCTAATATATTAATAAGGTTATTTAATTAGTATTGATCAAGAATTAATTTGGAATTAATTAAGTGATCAAAAGGAGACTAATTAAATATATGGGTTGATTGTGTAAATCATTCATTCTTATATATGTGGGCTTGTGATCCAAGATTCCTTATGTTGGACTAAGTCCATGGGGTGACCCATGGATGCTCCACGGAGGTTAAAATCTATGGAGCATAAGGAATGGGTAAAGTCACGAGTTACATGGTGTAACCCTAATAGCCACCATATAAAAGAATCCAATGGCTCAAGAAATGGTACACTGTGTGTGTGAGGGTGAGGGAAAAACGATTTCATGAAGTATTCTAATTTCTCTCTAAGTTATTCCAAGTGCTTATGGTGTTGTGTGAACCATTTGAGATGTCACACTTGTGGCACTAGGCACTCAAGCTTCATCAAGACAAGCACCAACAAAAGGTAAGTTATTCTAACTTGTGTTATTCAAAGTTTTGTATGCTAGAATAGTACAATACCTTGGAAAGTTGATATTTGCATGTATAATAGAGAAAACATAGATCCAAGGTATTTAGGGTTGCATGTACACTTAGGAGTGTTAGATTGCTCAAAACCCAACAGTGGTATCAAAGCCAAGGCTTGTTTTCTTGTTGTACTTGCTTAAACTGCTTCAAAATCGACTTTTGGTGCTGTCAGCCCAGCAAACTCACCGAGTCCATGAAGGGACTCGATGAGTCCAAGGCAAAATGCATCCAACTCGCCGAGTTTGTTGATGCACTCGACGAGTTGGACCCCCAGACATCATATTTTCGAGTTTTGGTGCTGGAATTGGTCTAGAATCATTACCTTTGACTGTTTTGGGCTTATAAAACTTGTTTTGAATGTGGTAATGATTATGTTAAACCAATTTCAATGCTATAATAAAAATTTCAAGTTTATATGTGTTCATGTTATTCTTGAAAATTGTTGATTATGAATAATCATGCTTATGAGTTTTGCTAGATCATAGGAATTGTGTGCAAATTGTTTGTTGATATAATCCATGATCTTGTTGAAAAATTGTATGGAGTTCATAACTTGTTCTCAAGTTATGAATTTTTCAAGAATTTTATGCTTCCTTGATTTATGAGTTAGTTTAGATTGATAATGAAAAAATTATGTTTTAGTTGTTTTCAACCCATATTAGTCTAAAAGAAGTTAATAAAATATGTTTTTGTAACTTGTCTTCAAGTTATGTGAAAAGTCATATTTATGAATATTAAAAACTCATAAAAGTTTTGTAGGTTAAATAATATATAAGAGTTTTTTCCATTAAATAGTTTAATGACTCCATAACTTGTCCTCAAGTTATGGATGTTGAAGAGACACTTCTTTAAAGTGTTTTCAAAGAATAAGGGGTTACATTAAAATGAAGAGTCTTCATTTTAATGAACCATTAAACTCATAAGTTATGATTTAAAGAGTCTTGAAATAGTTTCAAAACTTGTCCTCAAGTTTTGGAATTTGAAAATTTACTCCTCATGTATACTTTAATTCCAAATTGAACATTGAAATTTTAAAAGGTTTAAAATTCAACCCTTATACTATTATTATAATTTTAATTATATAGATATGTATAAGAGGAAGTCAATCTTACCGTTAGTAGGCCTCATTCACGAAGCCGGTCTATAAGGGGGGTATAAGGTTACTGCCTATAAAATGGCAGTTTAATGGGTGTCCACTCTCACCCACCGATTCCTTGACTGGTGGAGGGTCGTTAGCCGAACGGGTAGGAATGGACTATAATTCTCCCTTCATTAAAAGTATAATGAAAAAATACTAAGTAACTAAACACTTATAAATTCCCAATCTTAGTTACTTAGGAAAATGTGAAAAGGTGCTAGCCCATAAAATTACACTTTGTACCTTACCAAGTCGTTAGTGGAGCGTGTGTGGTTAACCGGCACACTAACATGGACTAGTAAGAGTGGCAAAGGGTAACTTGACTTTATTATAGATCGGTGGAGCGTGTGTGGTTAACCGGCACATCGATTAGGTAATATTGTTCAGGGTACCAAGTCAATTTGTATGGTTATTCACATCTTGTTTGTGATCCTCAGCATCCCAGTCACAAATTTGAAAGGGCACAATCGAGATTCAAACATGCTATTGAAAAGTTCAATGTATCTCAAAAGATCTAGGAGTTTCAAAACCAATAAAACCTAATAATAAAATATTTCGTTTTCATGGTGGAAATTGGTAAATCGTCATTTGCCTACCTTTAACTATTTTATAACTTGGATTACGGCATCCCTCTTCCAGTTATAAATAGGTTATTGGGTCCTAGCCTTAATACTTCATATTGGGTGTTGTATTAAGGACTTTAAATCAACTAACTTGAATTTCTCCCATTATACATGTCTAGTTTAGACAGCTATGGTCTTCCTAAATCTTTAGGAACAAGCTTCCTAATGAAGATGATATCCCAAATGGAAATGAAGGTGAAAGATCAATCCCTTTGTTGGGCATTTGTGGGACCAGAAATCATACTTCACTTAATCCACCTCCTCCAATAAATCTCCCTATCCCACAAGTTTTAAGACTTGATAAGTTCTAAGTCACTCAATCCCTATTGGCAAGCATAGTTTATATGTGCTTAGATCTTGGGGATTAAGCCACATATTGACAAGTCGGGAGAGTCGGGTGTCAAAGTCTCGAGGTAGCTGGCTGCTGACTTGGTTCTTCAGTCACTCCCTGATATCACGTCGCGACAAGACCCTTAATGATCTTACCTATTTGCTCGATGATGCTAAATCAGCAGTGATTTGGAGCATTAGTAAAGAAAATTGGATTGGAAGATCTACTTTCCAAACCTATTTGGACATTGAATATGGTGACATTGGAGGTCCAGGAAAAACTTTCTCTTCCCAATGGAAAGGGATCGGCCATAGTCAACTCAGTTGACCAAATGGTAAAGAGAAAGGTTAAGTCTGTGATAGTTCCATGTACATTTCCAAAGATTCCATATGATTATGTTGCCAAAGGAAAGATTTTGGTTGCGAAGCTGCTAAATTTACCTGAAACATCTTAAGGATGGTAAAGTCAATAGGTTTGACTCTACTTCAGGTAAAGTCCATTGTCTAACTCTATTAAGTTTCTATTATGAGATTCTTATTGCATAATGTGACGAGGTCACATGTTGATGTTTTAAGAATCAAAGAAAAAGTGAAGAAACTTAAAGGAAGTATATGCTGATTCTGATCGCGAAGATGGATTTCGATCGCATGGTTCGGTGATCAGAATTTTGAGCTGTTACTTAAGAGTTATGATATATTGCTTAGGAATAAATAACAAGTTTTCCATATGGATTGTAAGGATAAATTTTTCCGCAAAGTTTTAAAATAAAAGAAAAATGTTTTTGATTTTATTTATTTTAAGTATCCTTACAATGGCATTTGTGAAAAATTGTTGATTATATGTTTCCATTGATAAGCAATATAGGAAATGGATTTGATTCTTTCATTTGTGGTAGTGTCATAGTTTACCAAATAAGGAAAGATTCTCATCACCCAAGTTTCAGTTGGATAGAAACTTGGAATCATGCAAGTTGTATTGTGTGATGAATGAGAATTTTCATCTTTGGTAAATTAAGACTAATTCCTTGTTCACATTCGCATGTGATTCAAGTGAAGGACTAAAGGATTGGGTAGACTTGGTTGTGTGCTGGTCAGGTCCACCACAAAGGTTGATAAGAATATTCATTATGATTTACTAAAGTTTAGTAAATATGGTTATACTTACAAGTTTAAGTATAGTTATGGATCATTGGAAAAGTTTCAATGATAAACATAATGAGTAAGAAGAATCAAATAAGGAAGAAAGATAAAAGTTTCTCTAATCTGAAGAGATGGGAGAGTACTTGAGTATCTTGTTTTATAATTATCTTAGTGATTATGAAACCATGTCACAACTGATCCTCTGAGGATACCTTAGGTCATTTTTTTTTGACTAAGGAGAGGAATTGTGAATTGTTGAAATGGTTAGATCAAAAGATAAGTTATACTTCGTTCCAAAATTAAATCTTAGAGTCATACTCCAAGATTAAGCCTTGAGTGACATAATCTTAAGAAAGGTTTAAAACACTTGCTAAATGTAGAGTAAAATGTGTTCTTACTCTTGTACATTTGAAATTGGTAAGTTGTGATGTTTTGGATAAAACAAAGACCAACTAAGACCAATTGTGAGAAGTGTTTAACTTGATAAGAATCTGCACTAACTCTTGAATATTCGTTTTTGTCAAGGAATGGTTCTTGACAAAGAGAATCTTATATCTCAAGAGGTCAGTGGGAGCCTTAAAAGGATCTTAAGATAGATTCAAGAACTAATCAAGAGTTTTGTTAATCACTAGACCACGACTTGAGGTTTGTAACCTATCGTGTTGACATATTCTGTGCCCATTCCAGTTAAAGTTGGTTTTGTATTGGAGTTCTAAGAGTTCTCAACTGGGTGCATAACAACTTGGAAGCAATGGCAGGCCTTTGTGCTACCAGGTGGCAAGAAATTAAGACTGCACAAGTTCAGTCCATATGAATTTGGATTTGTCATTAACCTTTCCGTGTGATTATGGTATGTCAAATTTACATGGATAGGAACACACACACCATCAAAATCTAAGTGTCAAAGGTTTCTCTCCGATTCATGAAAATGATAGTGAGGAAACTCTTTCACTAAGTAGATTTAAGTGGATAGCAAGTGTGAAGTTTGCATTCTCATGTCGTTAGTGGAACGTGTGTGGTTAACCAACACACTAACGAATGAGAATGGCAAAGCTTTTGACTCATATGTGAGCTATCTAAGGAAAGGATTAGACTCCAGGTGTATGATTTGATAAAGTCTTATCAAGGCAATCTAGTATCAGAAATCTGACTGATTTCTAGGTACATGTCAAAGCTAGTGGGAGCATAAAGTGTTATGCTAGTTACATAATAATCATTATGCTAGTGGGAGCTTGATAATTATGTTGCAAGTTAGTAATGTTAATTTTAGAAAACAAAAGTTTCAACTCGCTTTGAAAAAGTTGTTTTACTATAATTAAGGGAGAGAAATTTATACTTCATTCCAATTCTACAAGCTTAGATTGAGATTTTAATCAACATTAGTCCAAAATATATATGAATGTTATGTTGGAATGGTTCAACATAAGGAATTTCTATATATGTTTCTTTCTCAAAATTCGATTATGATTACGGCATCCCTCTTCATAGTTCGAATTATGAGAACATGGCAAATAAAAATATTATAGCATGAATCGTATCCCATATGCTTCAGATATAGGATCGATTGCATGTGTTATAATATTCATCCATTATAAATTTTCCTAATGCTTAGGGCGTTAAAAAGGGAAAAGGGATTAGAACTGGATATGACTAAGATGATTAAGCAATTGTCGAGAACAATTTGGGGTTTTCCAAAGTTTGGTTACTCATGGACAATTGGAAGTATAGAGTAAGGATCTTATTGACATATTTTGGAAAGAGGCAACTCTTGTTCAAAAGTGATGGTCAAGATGGGAATATGGAATTGTTTCCATAGGTGGAAGTTATTCTTTGAATCTATGCAAAGAAGGATGTTCAAAGGAATGTACTTTGAATTTGAGACTTCATCTCCATGGAATTGCTTTCCATTGGAATACTTTGTAATGTTTGTTACCAAAGTCTTTGTGACTTGTGTGAATATCATTACAAGAGGATCATTGCATAGATTACGGTAAATTACAAGAACTTGGTATTCTTACATTTACAATAAGGATTGGGATTGTGAAATGAGAATCATAGAAGTCATGTTCAATTGATATACATTTCACAAAGAGATGACCATATGTAAACATAGTGTGCATACTTGGAGTATGGCATAGTTATTGTTTAGAAAAACATAGTATGCATGCTTGGAGCATGGCATCATTACTGTTTCAATTCAAGTATTAAGTTGATTAATCGAAACATGAATAATGAGTGATCAATATGGTGCTTAGATAAAAGGTGTTTTATTTACGCTCAAAGTGTTGAGGCCATATAGGAATAGTATTATTTTGTGTTTCACTTTGCATGTTTTGACTTCCAGAATAACTAGGGCATTCTCCCGAATGACCAAGTTATTCAAACCATCCACAGTCAGTCATATGTTGGAAGTAGATATGAATCAAGACTGTCGTGAATTTGTCTTGTATGATTTGTCTAAAGTGCTTTAGACAATGCAATAGTTGCTACAACATTCATGAGTACTCATAAGGGCTGAGTATTGTTGTCAACCCACGCTCATTTGGATTCACTTCATAGATTTTATCACGAGTGAATCATGAGACGATAATATCTTATATTCTTCAAACCTAGAGATATGACTTGTTGACTATGAGTTGGTTATACATTGATTGCACGTAAACGCATTGGTAACTCGATGTTATAAAACGTGCCTTTGTGTATGATTCAAAAAATAGTTAGTACAAGCATATGAGTCGAAGTTTATCCATTCCTTTTACCTTCAGGATAAAAGCGATATCTGTGGGCCCCTCGATGATTTGATGATGACAAATGGAAGTGCTCTGCCGGGCCAGGACTGATTTGATTTGTTCAATTAGTCAGTCATCATAAATCAGAAATCGGGAAAAAACAAATGGACAGAGAGAATGATAATAATCCACATCTCAGTCCATATGATATCTAGAATGGAGGAATATATGATCCCTTATCTAATGGACAAGTCATTGACAAAGGTAAGAGTTCATCTACAAGGTCAGAGTTCGACAGAAGCTTTTGAGAGCTACGATTGCTAGTCGGGTTTTGAAGTCATACTTTCAATAATAGTTTTAGACTTATCCAAGTGGGAGACTGTTGGATTAATGTCTAAGTCCATAACTATAATTGGTAAAACTTGACCCGACCCAGCATGGTCTATTTGGGTTGCATGGCATCATGCACTTGGATAGACTAAAATGAGAGAAATAACACTTAAGGTTTATTAATATATTATAAGTTCTAATATATTAATAAGGTTATTTAATTAGTATTGATCAAGAATTAATTTGGAATTAATTAAGTGATCAAAAGGAGACTAATTAAATATATGGGTTGATTGTGTAAATCATTCATTCTTATATATGTGGGCTTGTGATCCAAGATTCCTTATGTTGGACTAAGTCCATGGGGTGACCCATGGATGCTCCACGGAGGTTAAAATCCATGGAGCATAAGGAAGGGGTAAAGTCACGAGTTACATGGTGTAACCCTAATAGCCACCATATAAAAGAATCCTGTGGCTCAAGAAATGGTACACTGTGTGTGTGAGGGTGAGGGCAAAATGATTTCATGAAGTATTCTAATTTCTCTCTATGTTATTCCAAGTGCTTATGGTGTTGTGTGAACCATTTGAGGTGTCACACTTGGGGCACTAGGCACTCAAGCTTCATCAAGACAAGCACCAACAAAAGGTATGTTATTCTAACTTGTGTTATTCAAAGTTTTGTATGCTAGAATAGTACAATACCTTGGAAAGTTGATATTTGCATGTATAATAGAGAAAACATAGATCCAAGGTATTTAGGGTTGCATGTACACTTAGGAGTGTTAGATTGCTCAAAACCCAACAAAATCGTCCAAGGCCTTAAGGAAAGGGCTCCATGGGTTGCTTAGGGCTTAAGCATCCAAATTAGGGTTTCTTTGTTAGATAACCCTAATTGCCTCACTATATATAGATCCCATAATGACCAAAAACGTGGCTAAGCCTCCTCTAGGGTTTTGTAGACGTTTTTGGAAGCCTCCATCCTCTCTCCTCTTCATCCTCTTGCTTATGGTGTTTGTGAACCATTAGAGGAGTGACACTTGTGACTCTAAGCCTTCCAAATTCAATACAAGGAGATTTGGGATTGTTATTGCTACATAACAGTCAAGGTAACATTATAAACTTATTCTTATGGCTAATATGATTATTTGAATGCTAGAATTAGGGTTTATAGTCTTGGATAACTTGCATGTACAATAGAGAAACCTAGATCCAAGCTTTAGGGTTTGTATGAGCACATAAGATGTCTTATGACCAAAACCCATCAGTGGTATTAGAGCCTAGATTGGTTTCTATTGTATTGATGCTTTGTATGACTGAAAATTTCGATTTTTGGGTGTCTTGCTGTTTTTGCTGTTTTTGCTTAAGGATAGTTGCCTTATCATATTAGATCAATATAAATCTGATTTTATGATATATTTGACTATATTCTTCATCTAATTAAAGATATTTATCATTTAATAAAATATTTGTTTCCTTATATGATAATTGATTAATTATTTTGATTAAAATGGTAAATTGTTTTGCAAGAAATCATTAAATAAATCAAATATGGATAGTTATGTAATTAAATGTTAATTTAGATTATTTGTTATTTGATCCTTGTTGTTATGAAAAGTTTCATATTTTCCCCTTTAGGTTTTATAGTTTAAATTTGAACCCAAAAGTTTTGTTGTTTTGAAATTTAAATAGTTGAAACCCTAATGTTTTAAAAAAGGTTTCAAAACTTCCCCTCAAGTTTTGGAATTTAATTTTTTATTAATAGTTTAATTGTGATATATATTTGAATTCTAAACCCCAATGTTTTGAAATGTTTCAAAACTTGCCCTCAAGTTTTGGAATTTAAAAGTTGATTAAAAGTTTAATTAGGAATGTTAAATTCTAAAACCCTAGTAATGTTTTGAAAAGTTCAATTCACAACCTTATGCTTTTATTAACTAATTAAGGTGTATAATTAAAAGAGGTTTAATAAATCCATAAAAGTTTAGGTTTACAATTTAATTTAATTAAAAGTATAATTATTAAATTAGACCACCTAGTATTTTAAAAGTGTAAAATACACCCTATACTCTATATATAACATTAAAAGTCTAACATTATATATATGTATGAGTAAAAGTCAGTTTTACCGTTAGTAGGCCTCATTCACGAAGCTGGTCTATAAGGGGTGTTTAAGGAAATTGCCTATAATATGGCGATTGAATGGGTATCCACTCTTACCCACCGCACTCTTGACTAGTGGAGGGTCGTTAGCCGAACGGGTAGGATAGGACGAAACCTTCCATTATAAGTATAATGAAATACAAAGTAACTAAATGTTTTGTCAAATTCCCAATCTTAGTTACTTAGGCAAAAGTGAATTGATGCAATTCCATGAAATTACACTTTGTGCCCTTGCGAAGACGTTAGTGGAGCGTGTGTGGTTTACCGGCACACTAAATGGTTCTAAGCAAAGGTAGCAAAGGGCGACTCAATGTTTGTCATAGTTCGGTGGAGCGTGTGTAGTTTACCGGCACATCGAATAGGTAACTGTAACATGTGAGGGCACCATGTAAGTTTGCATGGTTATTCACACCCGCTTTGTGATCCTCGACATCCCAGTCACAAACAAGAGGGGGCATATCGAGATTTAAACATGCCATTGAAATGTTCAATGAATATCAAAGGTCCTAGGAGTTTTCATAGATTTAATACTTAAATTTATTTTTCATTTTTCAAGGTGGAAATTGGTGAATCATCATTCACTTACCTTCAAATATTCTGCAACTAGATTACGGCATCCCTTTTCTAGGTTGTAGCATATTGTGTTAGGTCCTAGCCTTAGTATCTCATTTGGGTGATTTACTAAGGACTCAATCTATCAACTAACTTGAATTTGTTTTTTTCTCCCGTTTTGTAGATGTCAAAGTTCGACAACTATGGTCTTCTTAAATCCCGTGGAACAAGCATTCCACATGAAGACGATATTCCACGATTCGATCGAGGAACAGGAAATCATGCTTCACTTCCTCCTGCTCCTCCAATTGTTATCCCTAACCCACAAGATCGAAGAATTGAAAGGTTCAACATCACTAAAGCCCTATTGGAAATGAAACATGAAGATGGTAAGCCCGTGTGTGCCCAGGTTCTAGGAATGAAATCACACATTGATAGGTTGATAATGTTGGGTGTGTCATTCCCGATTGAGTTGGCTGTAAATTGGGTTTTGTAGTCACTTGTTGAATCATATAATGAATTCAAAAGAAAGTATTATATGATGGATCGTAACGACAACCTCATTGACCTAACTTACATGCTCATTGCTGCTGAATCAGAAATGATTTAGCGAAGCAATGGAGCGTATTTGTTGGGAGAGTCAACCGACCATGCTTTCGAGGACGTTCTAAGAGAAGTGACCTGCGTTTGCTGCCAAGAGAAAGGGCGTTGGATAGAAGTCTGCCCCAAGAGCCTGAAAATTCCAAAGATGGGAGAGTCAAAGAGTATGATTGCGCTTCAGGTAAAATCCATTATCTCACTTCGTTAAGTTCCTATTAATTGATTCAAAATACATGATGTGATAAGATTGCATTTGAATGTTTTTTGTAGGATCAGTGAAAAGAAAGGAAGCTTGGTGAAAGAGCAAGATGAATCTAATCATAAGAAATGGATCTTGATTGGATGGACTTGAAGATTAGATTTTGAGCTTAGATAGTTATGATAGAGTTGTTAGAAATTTTCCTTTTACATAGTTTTAAATGGATTTTGCATTGTAAGGACAAATTTTTCCGCTGCTTTTATAAATAAAATAAATTTTGTTTGACTCATTTATTTGTTTCCTTGCAATGAAATCGTTATGAAAATTGATGTTTGCATATTTCTACAATGAATGGATATGATTCTTAGTGATATTATTTATGGAAATGTCAAGAATTTACCAAATAGGGAGAGTTTCTCATCGCCCAAATTTCAATTGGACAGAAATTTGGAATCACGCAACTTGGTTGTATGATGAATGAGAAATTTCATATTTGGAAATTAGACTAATTCATTGACAAAGTGTCAAGTGAAAGGACTAGGAGATCGAACACACAAAGTTGTGTGTTGGTCAAAGTCCACCATAAGAGTAACAAGATATTCATCATGGTTTAATAAAAGTTTAGTAAATATGATTATACTTATAAGATTAAGTGTAATTATGAATTGATTGAAAAAGTTTAAATCAATAGCAGCACGAATAAGAAGAATCAAGTAGGAAGAAAGATAAAAGTTTCTCCATTCTAAGAAGAAGGGAGAGTACCTTTTATGCTTTATGATAGGTCTTAATGATTAAAAACCATATCTCAATTGATCATCTAAGTGAGTCTTAGTACAATTGTATGTTTAAGAAGAGGTATCAAGAATTGAAGAAATGGTTAAATCAAAAGGTCAATCATACTTCGTTCCAATAACAAGTCTTAAAGTTAAGATTGTGACAATGAGTGAAAAGTATTAAGAAGGTTTATAACATACATCAAATGTGGAAAGTTGCGATGTCTTGGATAAGACAAAGGCCAACTAGGACCAATTTATGAAGTGTTTTGATAAAAGCTACACTAAGTCTTGGATATTTGTTTTGTCAAGAAATGGTTATTGACAAAAGAATCTTATATGTCAAGGAGTTAGTGGGAGTCTTAATGCTCTTGAAAGGTTTCAAGAACAAATCAAATAAACCTTAACGATCATCACTAGCACACGAGTTGAGTTTTACAACCTATCGTGTTGACATCATTTTGTTTTCTGTGCTGTTTCCA
Organism: Lactuca saligna; assembly: GCF_052625555.1. Classification (NCBI taxonomy): domain Eukaryota; kingdom Viridiplantae; phylum Streptophyta; class Magnoliopsida; order Asterales; family Asteraceae; genus Lactuca; species Lactuca saligna. The sequence continues at coordinate 171,556,697 of NC_136419.1, forward strand.
ATATTGAAGTTAATTATGCATGTGAGTTCTATGAGTTCTCATTTTGAATGCATAAAAGGCAAAGCACCTTAATCAATGAAAGGTACATTGATAAGAAAAGATGAGCTGCTTAACTACTTGGAAGACGTGGTGGGCAGCTGTGCTACCATAAGGCAAGAAATCAAGATTAAGAAAGTTCGGTCCATATGAGTTTGAATTTGTTGTAAACTTTGGTTTTGACAAATTCACATGGATAGGAACATATACACCATTAAAATCTAAGTGTCATAAGATTTCCTCCTTCATGAAAATGATTGTGAGGAAATGCTTTCACTAAGAAAGGTTTTAAAAAGATAGTGATTGTAAAGTTGCATTCTCAAATTTGACTATGGTTACGGTATCCCTTTCCATAATTTGAATTGTGAGGTTTGGCAATTAGTCTTAATTGTTTAGACACACATATGAACTATCTAAGGCAAAGGTGTATAAGTTCGAGAAGCCTTGATAAAAGATTATCAAAAGCATTAAGTATTAGAAACATTGACTTAAGAAATTCAATATGTATTGTTTTTCTGAAAGTTAAGATGTTTATGAATACATGTCGAAGCTAGTGGTAGCATAAGTGTTATGTTTTTATAGTAATCATCATGACAGTGGGAGCATAAAAGTTATGATTGTATGATTATTATGGAATTTGCAAGTTGGCAATATTAATTATAGAAAACAAGAGTTATACCTTACAAAGTCGTAAGGGTTGTAAAGTTGTTTTGCTATAATTAAGGGAGAGAATATTATGCTTCATTTCAAATATAAAGGATTAGGTTGTGGAATGTTAATAAATTTAGTCAAAGGTACATAGTATGTTCTTAAAATTTCGATTATGATTATGGCATTCCTCTTCACAATTCGAATTTTGAGAACATAGCAAATAAAACATTATGCGTCGTGTCCCATACGCTTCGGGTATAGGATCGATTGCAAATGCTTTAATATTTGACCATTCTAAAATTTTCCAAATGTCTAGCGCATTTAGAGGAAAAAGGGACTAGAATTGGTTTTGACTAAAATAATTAAACAACTATCAAAGGACAATCCAAAGTTCGACGAGGACTGGTTGTTTGTGAGTAGTTGGAAGTATGGTATTGAATGGACCATATTGACATTATTATGAATAGATAAGATTCTATTAAGAATAAGTTTTCATATGGAAAATATGGAAGCGTGTCCATATTGGGAAGTTGAATATTGAAAAATCTATGACTAGATTAGAAACCTTTGTGCAAAAGGATGTTCAAAGGAATGTACTTTGAGTGAAAGACATCGTATCTAAGGAATTGTCTTGTAACAATCTCCGATAGAGGACTTTGTAATATCATTGGCAATAGTCTTTGTGACTTTGGTGCAGTGACATTACGAAAGAATCATTGCATAGAATGTTAGAATCTAGCATATTCTATAAGTAGCAAGAATTTGATATTCTTTCACTTATGAAAAAGGATTTGGAGTTGTGAAATGAGAATGATTGGAAATGTGTTCAATTTGATCTATTTCACAAAGTAAGAACCATAGATAAAAATTGTGTGCATGCTAAGAGCATGGGACAAGTGTAATAATTCAAGTAAGAAGTTGATTACCCGAAACGATAAATAATGAGTAATCCATATGGTGATAAATAAAAGGAGTTATATTTATACTCAAAGGTTTGAGACCATATGAGATTAGTATTATTCTTGTGTTTTACTTTGCATGTTTTGACTTCCTGAATAATTTAATTGGTTAAGAACAATAAAATTATTCGAACGGGCCATAGTCGTTCATATGATGGAAGTAGGTATGAATGAAGACTGTCGTGAATTGGTGTGTGGATTGTCTAAAGGAGTATTAGACATAAGCAAATGTTTGTTGCAACATTCATGAGTACTTATGAATATGAATTTGAGCATTGGATTAAATCCACGCTCACTTGGATCACTCGATAAATTGTATCACGAGTGATTGGTGAGACGATAACATCTTATATTCTTGAAACCGAGATGTGTGAGTTGTATCTTGTTAATTGGTTGCACATTGATAATATGAAAACGCACACTAGTAACTTGGTGTTATAAAACATATTGTTGTGTGTGATTTTACTTAGTGAGTGCAAGCAAGCATTGTATCAAAGTTTATCCGTTCCTTTTATTCAAAGTTCAATAAAAGCGATATCTTTGGGCCCCTCGATGGTTTAGTGATGACAAACGTAAATGCTCGGCTGGGCTATGGCTAATTTAATTTGTTCAATTAGTCAGTCGTCATAAATCGGAGATCGAGAAATAGTACAAAGAGAATGATTTGAAATCATGTCTTATACGATATCTAGAATGGAGGAATATATGATCCCTTATCTAAGGACACGCGTATCTGATATGATCAGAGTTGACAGCAGCTTTGGAAAGCTAAGATTGCAGATCAGGATCTGAAGTCATATGCAAAATAGTTATTAGACTTATCCAAGTGGGAGACTATTGGATTAGTGTCTATGTCCATAACTATTTTGGTATGTACTTGACCCGATGATGCATGATCCTTTTGGGTTGCCTTCACCAAATCAACTTGATAGGATGAATTATGGAGAGAAATGATTAAATATGATTTATTAATATATTATGAGAATAATATATTAAAGGAGGAATCATATTGTTTAATTAATATTAGTCAATAATTAATTGGTAATTAGTTTTGTGATTAAAAGAGATTAATTAAACTTAAGGGACTAGAATTGTAATTATAAGATAATTGCAAATTGGGCTGTGGATTGCCTTATATTATAAGGTGGATGAATTCTATGGGGGAAGCCCATATGAAATCGTCCAAGGCCTTAAGGAAAGGGCTCCATGGGTTGCTTAGGGCTTAAGCATCCAAATTAGGGTTTCTTTGTTAGATAACCCTAATTGCCTCACTATATATAGCTCCCTTAAGGACCAAAAACGTGGCTAAGCCTCCTCTAGGGTTTTGTAGACGTTTTTGGAAGCCTCCATCCTCTCTCCTCTTCATCCTCTTGCTTATGGTGTTTGTGAACCATTAGAGGAGTGACACTTGTGACTCTAAGCCTTCCAAAGTCAATACAAGGAGATTTGGGATTGTTATTGCTACATAACAGTCAAGGTAACATTATAAACTTATTTTATGGCTAATATGATTATTTGAATGCTAGAATTAGGGTTTATAGTCTTGGATAACTTGCATGTACAATAGAGAAACCTATATCCAAGCTTTAGGGTTTGTATGAGCACATAGGATGTCTTATGACCAAAACCCATCAAATTCATCCCTCCACTTTCTTCCGATTATGGTAACCACGCCTTTGGTTGGTCTATGACGACTCCCGACCATTAAGGAGACCCCAGTCTCTTCATGTCCTGACCAACAAATTTCCACAAACTCAAAGATAAGGCTACTCAATCCTAGGAACTCTTCTTCCTCATATTCTGGCTAGTGAATACTATAGTTCCCCGCGGAACAACATTTACTCTTATCGACTGCTGAGTGCTACGACCTCCATTGTAGTCTTGCGATACTCTCTGAGTTGTGAATGCTACGGCTCCCTGCAGTATCATACACACACACACACACACTTTCTTTCTAACTAGTGAATACTACGACTCCCCGTAGTATCACGACACTCTCTCGCTGACTAGTAAATACCACGACTCCTCGCAGTATAACAGTTTTCTCCCACTACCTAGTGAATACTACGGCTCCCCGTAGTATCACACCACTCTATTTTGCTGCCTCATGGATGCTATGGATCCCCGTAGTCTTACAACACTTCTCTCGCTCATTGACTCACCATAGGCTCATTCCACGGTCCCTCTTGATAATTCCAAGTGAACACTCCCACCCGGATTCACTTGCTCTCTTATCACCTCATAACCTCATCATCAAGCATCACCATACTGAGTTCACCAACTCATGCTCTGCAGCTTAACATAGATAGGTGCTCACACACCCATCCGGAAATAAGCATCACTACTCCTGACGGCAACCTACCATAACAAAACCCCCTTTTCTTGCTACAATTCCCATTCTTAACTAATCTAGCTTGATGTCAGTTAGCCTAAGAGATCCCACCGGAACCATAGATACTTGCAACACCATTGTCATCTCTTATCTCAAAACTCAAAATAATCTGAATCTAGGACATAACTCTCGGATATCTCATAACACCATCACAAAACTTCACGATGCCTTGTCTCTATCACTGATCTCATACTCACAACATCATACTCAGATACCGCATTGCTTCATCGGAATCTCGCAACCAATCTTCCTCTTGCACCACTTGTAACCTTGGAGTATTCCATTTCCCTATTGACCACAGAGGCATCGTCAATGACTCAGAACTCGTCTACGAAAACCCGAAGCTCCATCCTCTAATAATCACTACTCATACGAAATTACTCATACCGACTCTGAAATTTTTTGATAAACCAACTACCGCCTCTCTTGGAGTATAGATCACATTCTATACATATACCAGCAAACCACTTCTATTTCTCTTTGAACTCAGTGACCCAACCGCCTCAAATTTGGCATTTGCAAACCTGAAAATCTTTAGCCACAATAAATTCTCTGAGCAATGGCCACCTACCAGGGATACACACATCCTTCCTTAAACACATACTCATAAATCTTCCCATCTCGCACCTCGCCTCATCTACCGATAGCCCAGGTCTCATTTATCCGTACCGCAGATCCCCATAACCCGTTTTCTAAACGCACTTGAGCGAATTGCTGATCCTCTCACTAGAACACCCAGTCCTCCACCACTCAAGGTTCGAACGATCACCAATTGGCATACCAACAGTCTATTTCACAAATTGTTTTCTCCCGGTACATTGCCCTTGACTCTTGGAACGTACCATATAGTCATTCCATGATCTTCCTGGTGTAAACTAAGCATCTACAAATATTCCACACCTCAGATAAGAATCTTAGAATCCTCCTAACTTGGTTGTCTCAAAAGCTCAGGCTAACACACCGCCAGATACCTTACTGTTGCGAATTAACCCTGACCCTCAGTTTGGAAATAATTCTCTATTGCACACATCGCCTCTGACTCATCAAACCGCCTCCCAACATGGGAATCATCATCAAGGCACAAGGCCTCACCTCATAACTGATGCAAAATCCTAACAACAAGGGCCAGTGCCCTGATATATTCCTCGAAATCTCCTAGAACTGCTGCTAAAAAGTATACCTCTCCCAAGAAGGTACTTCCTTGTTCTCTTATATCTCGGTCTCCACTAATAACTCTCTCATGGAATGGGAAATACTTCACAGTAGACATGCTTCTCAAATACTCTGGTGAAAAGATCACAACCCTATACTACTTCACAGGGTTTACCTCCAACTCTGAAACCGGAAGCTCAATATCTCTTCTGCCCCTCACATGAAACCGAAATAGCAAAAATCTTGGTCACAGAAAGTGACATCTCCACTATCAGCCGATTGCTCAACTCAGACCATAATCCCTCATAAAGCCTCATCGCTACTCATCCCTGAGTCTTGCGACTCCAACTGGCGCCTCACCAGTAAAATCTCTCGAAACTAACTCAAGTTCATTCTCAAGGTAGGTCCCACTGAAACTCATTCAACATGGCCCTTTGGCCCCACAATCTATCACATATGATCTCGATCTAATTAATCACAACGGAATAACTGGTAAAATCAGAAGCAATAACCGCCACGAATCTTCGCACTCGAACCACGTGATTACCTCTCAGTTTGCTACCTAGAACCTATGGAATTTTCCTTGTTTCGAGTATGGGTCCTCTACTTTCTATAGTACGGGTCCATACTACCTGCCACATCTACCCATACTTTCCACACGAATCATCCAAATTTCGTAAGTAGTTTCTCAACCTCCTCAACCACTAATATCGTCATATTTTCTTAGTAGCTGACTCGCATAATCATGAGTTCCACAAAGCACGAAGCAAGCAGCATTCGGGCATCAAATCATTTCCACCAGCACGTAAAAACACTCTAGTTTACAACTCCACTTACTCTACACACACTCAAAGATGTCACCGAACTCGAGCAATTCTACCCCACGCGGGTATCTAACTACTTCGTCAGTTGGCTCCTCAAATGCTCATCTAGGTATCTCTCCTAGATTACTCCTCTACTCAAAGCTCTCTCTCTAAAACCCTTACTCCGCACATACTCAAAGCACATCATAGATAGCAACAACCCCTAGGCTAAGGCATCACAAATCAGGCAATTCCAGCCCTAATATATGAAATACATAGCCTATCTTCTAGAATGCATCTCTAATATCTCAATAATAATGCATAACACAATTAAGTAAGGGTATTCACAAATAAGTAAGGGTATTTTGGGAAATCATCGTTCGGGCTCTTGCTGATTGTACACACTGCTCCATCTCGATTTCTCTTAAACTCTTTATCTTTTAGAAAAAACTCATTTGTTTTGAAATTTTTTCTCAAATCCCCAGTTTGAGTTCAGACATACCAAAAGGAGATTCGAATCCCTTAAACCAAGGCTCTGATACCAACTTGTAACATAGTAATTTTTTACGTAAATTTTTCATTTAAAATCTCATAGTTCTCACATATTACAAAAATCTCTTTTATGTATAAAACACAACTCCATAATTGATTATATAATAATCCAGGATCCTCAAAGAATAACTCTTTCTCCGATTTGTACAATCAAGCCGGTGCTATCCCGTGATCCCAAGAGAAACCAGAAACACATATCACATAACACGGTAAGCATAAAGCTTAGTGAGTTCCCCAAAATACCATACACAACACAACAACCACTTGAGGCTATACTCAATAGGACTCTCCGGTCAATGTGTTTCAGTGGGACCCTCCAGTCCCACGGCTCGTTGGACCCTTTGGTCCGGTCTCTGTGAGGACCCTCTGGTCTCACTTCTTGTTCGACCCTTCAGTCCAATCTGTAAAGCTCAGCATAGCATAAATCACAAAGACATAATGCATAGCATAAAACATAAGGCAGGATAACATAATACTCGATGTAAGCACATAAGACCCTCCGGTCACACATAAGTACCACTCTAGGTAAAGTATAGTGAGAAGACTCACCTTTCATGCTAGTAATGATAGTTATAAACGGTAATGTAAACTATATTTTGGTAATGATAGTCATACTTGGGAAAAACCTTCACTTTTAAAAAAGAACAAACATACAGAATAGTCGAGTCTCGGTAAAAGACTACATTTCATAATAAAGTAGAAAATATAGGATTTTCTAGGAGATACAACAATTACATCAAATTCTTACAAACATTTACAACAAACATTTACAAACACTTTCATACAAACAATGACACTAAAATACTTAAGAACTCACCAACTTTAATGCTGATCTACTCTTTCAAAATAATTTGTATTCTCAGGTCACTAGTAGACAGTTACACTGGACCAGGTTTTGAGAAGATGGAGCTCATTCAAGACTCGTCTTTTATTTTGATTTATATTTTGGTGTATTACAAACTATACACAGAACACACTTGTATTAAATTATACTATTAATGCAATGGATGATGTTGTTGCTTGTTTACTATGATACATTGATATGATATTGTACATGACATTCTCCATCCCAGAACGTTTCCGTCGTTCCGGTTTTGGGGTGTGACAATAAGACTGGATTTTACCACCAAATGCCACCACTATTTCAACCATTAAGCATCTCCTTCATCGTCTCTTCCTAGAACCAACGAAGTTAAGTACAACATCTCTCAACCTCTTGTTTTATTTCTTTCAGATTTCTAGAATTTTGGGCACTCTGCCCCAAATATGGTTTCACCTTAATCGACGGTTTCATCCTTGAAAAATTCTAAAAATTTTCTTAGGCATTCAAAATCGAGTTTATGAATCATAATTTTTGTTCATTAGATGCTTAATTCTGGTTCATCAGATGCTGGACAACTCCTAATTTAAACTTGGACTCGAAATGGAATTATTAAAAGTCCAAATAAAAATTGAGCCCGCATAAATGAACATAACAACCAAAGAAGATCAACATATCCCACTTATATGAACTTTTTTTTTCTATATAGTCATGTCTAATTTCATTGAGATTCTTAGTAGCAGTCCTGTAATCTAGTTGACTATTAAATCAGTGATTTTTATGTAGTCTGTAAACAATAGATCGCAACATCAACAATTTTTCGACAGAGCATTTGATTACATTATTTAAGAATTCTTAGTTGTGTAAAGATCTTATAGAGCTAGAGCATAATATTCTTCAAGAATTTCTTCAGTTGTATAAATAATTCTGGTGCCACGCAGCTAAAATACCTTAGTTCTTATTTTATAATATATATACTAATCCATTCTGCAAGAATCATGAATTTTCAATATTAGTAGCTACATGATAAATTTATATAACCACGATATTTAAATGCATTGCTAAGAAAAATGTAAGTCTTGAAGTATTTTGTTTTTAAGAATCATCAATATAATGTTTGTTTTGTGAAAAGATGAGAAATTCAATTGCTCTGATACCAACTAAAAAAAAGTGAGAAAAATCTAGTAAATCTAGACTTGTAGAGTCCAAGTGTTGGAAATACTAAAACAAAGTTTAAGAATCGTCAAGTGGAAAGTAATACGAAAAGTAAAGAGTTATGAATCAACCAAGTTAATAATAAAAAAGTTTTTTTTAATGCTTAAGATCAATGATTCAAATGTGTCTCATATTCATAAAGATTCAGTTACAAGTGTTTGAATAGTAAACACACTAAAACACTCAAATGGATCTCTGAAAACTAGCCTAAACATCAATTAAGCAGAATGAGCAGGAATCAAGCAGAAAGATAAGGGAATCATCACAATTGAGCAATTTTATATTGGATCACAAGGGGCCTATTTATAGGCTTTGGAAAAGCCTATGACATAGCTTGACCAATCAGGTGTTGACACATCATCATGACTTAGTCATCAGTTGACACCTTTTCCTTACTTAATCGAGAATGGATGGAATATTCCAATTCCGTTAGTATTATGTTAGGGTTCCATCCAAGTTTTGAGTCTTCATATTTCTTGAGACTTATTGATCAACATTGAAAGTGTGATGAGCAACATGAACATCATGTTACTCCAATGTCTTCTAAGATGTCATCAACTTCCAAAAGTGTCAATACTTAGCAAAAACACTTATTTAATTTGAAAACTATTTTTGAAAAATAATAAAAGAAATTATTTTTTGTTTAAAAATTGGATGTTTGATCCAAAAACACTTATTTAAAAAAAACAAGAAAAATAAAACAAAAAGAGTAGTAAAAAAATTTGATGGCGCAAGAAGGAGGGGGAGGGGGAAGCACCAATGAGAAGGCTGAAGAGGGAGGCTGCTCACAAGGAAGGAGGTTGGGAGCAGGAGGAGTTGGGCGAAAAGGAGATGTTGGTGTAGGAAGAGATGGTTCAAGAAGGTTTTGAGGCCAAGATTTGTTGTGTGTGACAAGTTGCCCCAAGGGAATGTGAGACCTGATCACATGTGCCAAAAAAAGTCAATGTTCTCTTAAGAAGCGAACGATGCAAGTAGAGTTATGTGGCACAAGATAAGTGTATGGCGCAAGAAGGTGTATGGCAGACGTAGGTAATACGAAAGCGAAGAGAAGATACGCTAAGGGGATATGGAAGGAGTTGCGCTAAGAGGACGAAGATGTGCCACATCGAAGTGGATCCAAGAAGATTCTATGAGGGGGAACTGATTACTAAAGTTATGCAAGAGAGGAGGTAATCCAAGCCGATTTTGCATCATGGGCTTTGCGAAGGAGTTATGTTGCGCTAAAGCTCGCAAGGATGCGCAAGGGGAGAAGCTGTTAATCGAAGCTGCAAGTTTTGATGGTGCAAGATGACTTCACGAGGATAAGGTGATGTTGCGCCATATGTTGATCCAAGATGCTTGTTGCCCCAAGAAGTAAGAAGATGGGCCACAAAGTTTCTCATGAGGGCGAAGGTATGCCAATACCGAAGTTATGCAATTATTATTATTATTATTATTATTATTATTATTATTATTATTATTATTATTATTATTATTATTATTATTATTATTATATAGGATGATGTTCCAAAGTGTTAAACAAAAAAAATGATGTTGGTTCTAGAACGTTGCTTCCAAAAACAAGTTAAGTATGGAACAAGGTAGGATGACACAAGTTGAAGAGGTTGGCACAAGACGGAAAGACTTACACAAGATGATGATGTGCCAAGTAGATGTTCCAATCAAGGGTTGGACCAAGATGCTTGTGAAGGGATTGGAGTTACGCCAATGTCTTACTCCAAGGTCTTGTTCAGGAAACGGAGAAGTTGGGCTAAAGTAGGGTTTTGTATAGTAGATTCTCCAAGAAAGTATATGATGCCCCAATAATGTTGATCAAGTAGGTGAAGTTGGACTAACAAGATTTTAAGCCTAGACGATGTTGTGCCACGGGGTTGAGATGTTGGACCAAGAGGTGATGACAACTAGAAGTTGATCCAACGAATGAAATGATCACAAGTAGGTAAAAAGTAGAAAAGAGAAACAAGAATAAGGTATTTATAGGTTATAGTTCCTAGGGTTTCTCAATGGTCCGTAATGGGGCTTTCTTGGGCCAACTTGTGGACCCAGAAGGCTTGGATGGCACTCAAATATAAATAAGAGAATGTCAACTTGAGTCGCGAGCAAGAGAATGATGACTTGGGAACCAAGAAAGAAAAAGTGGCACATGCATGGATGTTATCTTAGAGATGTGCATGGCACCTAAGGACTGTTCGTGACCTACTCAAGACGTGCATAGCCTACTCGAAACGTGCATGGCCTACTTGAGATGTACATGGCTCATTAAAAACTTGTATTGCCTATTCAAAACGTGCAAGACACATTTATTATTCTCTATGTGGACTTGATGATCCACATGGACGTGATGCAACAAGTGGCTGAAGATGCTCCAAGTTCTTGAACATGCTCTAAGTTCTTAAACATGCTCCAAGTAGCTAAAGATGCTCCAAGTTCTTGAGCATGCTTCAAGTGGCTGGAGATGCTTCAAGATGGTCTAAGGGACTTCCAGTTGATCCAAGGTAGTAGAGATGGTCCATGATGGTCCAAGTGATCAAGTTGATGAAGATGGTAAAAGATGCCTTACGATGATTAAGATGAGTGAAGATGCTTCATTCATTTGTCAGTTGGTCCAAAGAAGTGAAGATGGTCCAAGATCATGCAGTTGCTCCAAGTTTGATGAAGATGGTCCAAGTGATCAAGTTGGTGAAGATGCTCCAAAGTACTTCTAGTTATTCCAAGTTAATGAAGTTGCTCCAAGAGACTCTAAGATGCTCTAAGTTGAATGCAGTTGCTCCAAATTCGGTCCATGTACCTGAAGTTGTTCTATGCTGGTCCAACTGCATGAAGTTGTTCCAAGATGCTTCCAGTTGGTGCAAGATGGTTCACAAATGTTCTTTAAATCTTTTGATCTTTTCATTTTTTATTATATACAAGAATAATCCATGAACCAAGACAAGCACATATCATTTTATTGAATAGGATGGTCCACTTGTCATAAGATGCTCCACTTGGCTAAGGATGTTCCATGATTAAGTAAGTGATATTCTTTATCTAACTTATCTGCTTTACCTAGATTCCAAGGCATGATTTAAACTGAAATTATGAAAATGAAAACACTAAATAATCTATCTTTTATGTTGATGTGTGTGCATGTGAATAGAGAATCTGAGAAGGAAGTAGTAAAATGTGGTGAAGTGTGTGCAGGTAGAATAAATAATCTTAAGGAAACATTAAAAGTTAAAAGGATGAGTGGTTTAGAAGCGTTGTGGATTATCTTGCTATCACTTGTAGATTTATCAAACAACTAAATTATGTGTATGATCCTTCACTTCGCATTGTAAAGAATTTCCTTTGTTGATTATTAATTTTAAACTCATTAACATCACACAAAATAACCCGATTTTTACTCACCAGTTATGTCTCACCGCAATGCCTCTATTTGTGTCTAAGGCCTAGTTACTTCCCAAACCCTAAATAGTAACAATCCTTATAAACGTTGCCCACTTATTTTGAACAACATTCATTTTTGGCATTCCTACTACCTATACCCTTTTGCTTACCCCTTTCGTTGCAAAAGGTATCGCCAAATTCCAAGTGACATGAATTTAAAAAAATACTATATATAATAATTGACCTAAGAATATAACTACACACCTTTTTTTAATTTTTTTTTAATTTTTTCTTATAACTCTAACTTTGACAATGTACTCAAGCAAATAATTTCTATCTTTATTTCTATTTTTTACTTTAGTTCGTGACTTTCTAACAAATTCATTGGAGTGCTCGGAATCACTTAGGTCACTAATGGAGTCCATGACTTTCTACGAAACTCTTTTAAACAATATTTCTTTCCATCCATCCAATATTTTATAATTAGGTGGATAGATATAAATATATCCCTTTGGGGGGGGGGGGGATACTCATCGAGTGCCAAAGGTCACAGATTGACTCCACTCCTGAACTATAACTTATTAAATATAAAACTAGACTCAAAGTACATAAACTTGACTCACTTTTTGTTAACCAAGAACCTTTTTATTAGGTATATATATTCACAAAGCAAAACTTTGTATGTCCCTCAAACTACACAAGTTCGCGTTTTTATCTCATGAGTTCACTAGGTCTTTGAAGCCACAAATATACTATAACACATTGGCTTAACTAAACCTTAGGGTTCGCCTCAAATTATCTCACATAACATTAGTACCTGATGTATGTTATAACTCTAAGTAGAGTATAACAATGAAACTTGTTAATGGTAACTGAAGTCCCAATATTAGTTGTATACTGAAGCAAACTGAAGAACCATAGAATTTAGTATTTTGAAATGTCATTAAAGTGTGGATAAACTATCCATCTTCATTTTCATAGTTGTGAAAACAACTTGCATTTTCCTAACAAAAGTAAAAATAAAATCTTTTTGGTATTTTTTATTTGTTTAAAGTAAGGACAAAAACTGAAAATAAAATCTTTTTGTGTTTTTCTCTTATGTAAAGTAAAAAAAAAAAAGAAAATAAAATCTTTTTGGTATTTTCCTTTGAAAAAATATAAAGCAAAAATAAAATATTTTTGGAGTTTTCTTAAAGAAAAACTTTTTGTAATAATAGAATTCAAATGCCTAGACAATTTGGATTAAGCATGCCAAGTCGTCCTAGAAAGTGTAAGAGGACTTGGATGCATCTAGAGATTTTATGAACACATCTGTAGTATCTTTATATGTAGGAGCAAAATGAATCTAAATATGACTTTTCTGAATATTAGCTTTTAGAAAGTGATACCTTATATCAATGTGCTTGGTCATTAAGTGGTTGACTGGATTGTGAGAGATTGCAATTACACTCTTATAGTCACAATATATGGGAATATGTTGCATTTTGAATCCATAATCTATCAGTTGTGTTTGCATCCAAAGCACTTGAGAGCAGCAACTGGTGGCAACAATGTATTCAACTTCAGTAGTAGAGGTTGAAACACATGTTTGCTTCTTTGAAGTCTAACTAACCAATCCACATCCTAAGAATTGACATCTATTAGAAGTGCTTGTTCTGTCAAGCTTTGATCCTCCATAATTTGATTTAGTAAAGGCTTGGAGATAGAAGTTGCCTTTAGGAGGATAGAATAGACCCAAAGATACAATTCCTTTCAGCTATTTGAAAATTCTTTTGACTGCCATGATGTGTGATTCCTTTGGACTGGCTTGAAAGTGTGTACACAGACATAATGTCTGGTCGACTATTTGTAAGGTACATAAATCAGCCAATCATTCATTTGTAGTGCTTCTAATCTACAGATTTTCCATCAAGGTCTGGTCTACATAATTTCCATCAAGGTATGAATCAAGATTGGTGTCTTTGAAGTTGATGTGTTTTCCATGGAGTATCTCATCAACAAGTTTTTGATATACTTCTCTTTCCCAATGAAGATTCCATTAGGAGATTGACAAACTTGTAGACCTAATAAAAAGTTGATCTCACCCATCATACTTATTCTGAATTTTCTTTTCATCAACTCAGCAAACTCATCACTAAGGTCCTTGTTGGTTGAATCGAATATGATGTCGTCGATGTAGATTTGCACAACGATCAGATGGTTGTTGTGGATTTTCCTAAATAGAGTAGGATCTATAGAACCTCTTTGAAATCTTGAATCATCCAAGAACTTGGATAATGATCCATACCATGCTCTTGGAGCTTGCTTCAATCCATATATAGTGTATTGAAGCTTATAGAAATAGTTAGGGAATTTTGGATCTTCAATCCAGGAGGTTTTTGAACATAGACATGCCAATCGATTTTTTCGTTTAAGAATGCACACTGCACATCTATTTGATAAACCTTAAAGTTCTTGTGTGCAACAAATGCCAAAAAATCCTAATGACTTCTATTCTTGAAACAGGCACAAGGGTTTCATCATAGTCTATGCCTTTTTGTTGCGAATAGCCTTTTACAACTAATCTAGCTTTGTTCCTGATGATGAATCCATCTTCATCACTCTTGTTTCTATAGACCCATCTTAAACCAACAACTAATACTTCTTCTGGTGTTGGCACTAAATTCAGCTAACTCTTCTTGTATTGCTTTTACTGAATCTACATCTTGTAAAGCCTCTTTGATTCCTTTGGGTTCTATCATGGATAGAAATCTTGTGTATAGGCATTCATTCTTGTTTGCTAAATGAGTCACTACTCCAGATTCTAGATCACCTATGATTTGTTTGGTTGGATGATCCTTTATCCATTTTGTGAGACGAGATTCCTTAACAATTTGAGGAGGGTACATTATCTCATATTGTTCTTTTGGATGAGGTGGGTAGTTAGAAGTGAATGTTCCTTTAAAAATATCATCTTGAAAGAGTCAAGATTTACCTAAAATAGGTGGTTCCCCATTAACTGTTGCACTCTTGAATTCAACAAATTAAGAGGATGTGAAGGAATTTGAAGGGCTTGAACCAGTCAAGTGGGATTCCCCCTGAAACCACAGACTGGATGGTTGGAGGATTGTAAAGTACCTTTAAGAATGGAACCATCCAAAGCTGGTTCCCCCTCAAAAGATGCATTGTTTGGTGTTATGATTTATCCATATCGATGATGGGAGGTTGGGGTAGATGGTTTAGAAGATTCTAAAGGAATTATAGGAATATAATAATTCAAAGATGGTTCCCCCTCAATTTGAGGTTTGATGGAACTAGAGTCTTTTGATGGTTGATGAGGTTGAGAGACATCAGGAGAAGTTGTTTTTATGAGCTTTTCTGATTCTAGGGTATAGGGTTTAGTTGGAAAGAGGAACTCAAAATCTACTTAAATAGCATGGAATGGAGTAGAAGTATCGGCAAGTGATGGTTCGTTCATTTTATCAAAAGGTACTACCATTTGAGGACCACAGTGGTTTGGATCCATAACCCTTACATAACTTTCATCAAATGTGACATCACTACTTTCCTCTATCACCCTGGTTTGCTTGTTCAGAACTCTATAGGCTGCAACATGAACGAAAATATCCAAGAAAGATACCTTCATCAGCCTTGGGTGTGAATTTTCCTAGTTGATCATTGCTCTTGATGTAGCAACAATAGCCAAATATGTAAAAGAATCTGACGTTGGGTTTCCTCTTGTTCATTGCTTCATAAGGAGTGACTTCAAGCCTGTTTTTGATCAGGGATCTGTTTTGAGTGAAACAAGTGGCTACAATGGTTTTAGCCTAGAAGTAGTGCGGTAGGTTTGTGAAGATCAACAAGGATCGAGCAGCTTCACATAGTGTTTGATTATTCCTTTCAACTAAGCCATTCTGTTGTGGAGTGTTGGGTGTGGAAAAGTTGTGCTTAATGCCTTTGGATACAAGAAAGATATCTAAGGAATTGTTCTTGAATTCACCACCATTGTCACTTTTCAGCCTTCTTGTAGCACTTGGTTCTTGGTACGTATTATGTTATTAAATATTTAATTATTTTTCATTTTTGGTCTTGGACTCGGCGAGTTGAAGGACCAACTCACCAAGTAGAAGCGGGATGAGGAGCGGAGTTTAAGTCACGGACTTGCCGAGTCGGGTCCCAGACTCGGCGAGTAGCTGTTGAACTAAAACCCTAACCCAAGGGTTTTCACCCTATTTAAACAACCTTATGCAGCCTCCATTCCCCCTTTATTCTCCTAAAAACTTCTCATCGAAACCCTAGCCGTTTGTGCTTTGTTGAGGCCATTTTTGGTGTTCTTGTGTGATAGTAAAGCTTGGAAGGATGAAAGGAGCTTGGAACTTGAGTTGGGGACAGTAGATTCAGGGAGTTTACTTCATCTTCAACAAATTCAAGGTATAATGCCCCTGTCTTGGCTCATCTATGTGTTTATTCATCTTTAACTTGGGATTTCTTTGGATTGCTAAGTCATATTGCGATATTGGGAGTGTGGAGTTGGTTTTGACTTCAGATCTGGGCCTTAAGAGGGCTTTCATGGCATAAAGGTGCCAACTTTAGGACATGAAAGCACCATGCACATTGTAGGACACCTTATGTGAATTTTTGAGCTAAAAACCCCATGCATGTGCATCAAGTTTGGAACTTTACGTATGAAGTGGACATTAGGAGGCCAGATCTATGGTTTTGGTGTGTTAGATCTCATTTAAATCAACTGTATGGAATTGTTCAAGACTCGACTCGGCGAGTGCATTCTTGGACTTGGCGAGTCCAAGGCAATCTCGTTAGAACTCGGCGAGTTGTTCATCAACTCAGCGAGTTGAGGACAGATCTGGTTCACCAGATGAAGGCCAACTCGACGAGTTGTTCATCAACTCGACGAGTCAGAAGAGTTTTCATGGGGTGTTCGGATGAGAGAAGAACTCGTCGAGTTGACGACTCAACTCGACAAGTAGGGTCGCGGATGAGGACGAGTAGAAAGTGAGGGACTCGGCAAGTTGTTGTCCCAACTCGGCGAGTCGGGTCAACTGGAAGTTGACTTTGACTTTGACTTGACTTGGTTGGGGGTAAAATGGTCATTTTACCCTAAGGATGTGTTTGTTTCACTTGATTTTTCAGGAAATAAAAGGAATTGGAAACTAAAATCTGTTGGAGATCATGTTTGGGTTACCAAAGGAATGGAATTAGATTTCCATAATTATAAGTTAATTCCCCATTTGAAAGAATTCTAATTCCTCCACCGTGCATCAAGAATGTAAATTCAATTCATTATCTTTATTTTAAATTACATATTATCCTCCAGTTATCTATGAGAGAAGTTAAAAAAAAAAAAAATAACTAAATATCATCTATGTTACTTTTCCCTTTGTTTTACTTTTTGTTTTTTAATTATTTTTTTATCTAGGTGAATTTTTTTATGTCCCTCATTTTACCACTTATGTTTGTTTTCTTGGAGAAAATGACAAAAGTCTTTAAATTACTTAAAATCAATTACTAGTAACCATTAATTTCACAAAAATAAAGTTGACAAATTGTTTAGTTTTTCACATTCATCTACATCTCTATTTGATAAACTTGTTTTTTTTTTTTTTAATTTAAATTTTGTAGAATAGTTCTATCAAAAATGTTTGTAATTAAATAAAACATCTTCATGTTTATTAAAAAATATAATTAGTTGTTAATATAATTAAGGGTATTTCTGGCATATTACAAAATTATAATGATTCCGGATTGTATGTTAAAAAAAGTCATTTATGAAATCATTAAAGCAAACAGAAAACAGATTCCATTTCATGTCAACCAAACGCATTGCAGCTTCTAATACATTCAGATTCTAATTCCTTCATATTCCAATTCTTTTGATATATTGCATTCCTTCCAAAGACATTCTACGAACCAAACGCTCCCTAAGGGTACAAAAATCAGTTTCTAACTGAGTATTCGTGGGGTTTGTAGCCGGAGGATTTCCAGAGCAGCAGCGGACAGAGGTTTCCCGCACTGATTATCAGCAGCTACATGTACAAGGTGAGTTACCTTCCAATAGGGGTGGGTCTAAGGCCATAATGCCGGCCCACCAATGAGGAGTATTTAGAAGATGATTGTCTTTGTGATAATTATCTTGGTCTGGTATGTGCTTGGTTATGAGTTATATCTGTATGATATGTTACGTGCATGATGGGGATAGTGGTCCTTAGGACCAAGGGGTAGAGCAATACCTGGATATGCCTGACTGTATGCTTATATATTGTTATTTTATGCTAGTGGTAAGGGGTGGAATAGTCCCCAGTTACCGGTTGAAAGATACCGATGATGATTACCGGTTGAAAGATACCGATGACGTACCGGTTGAAAGATACCGATGATGATTACTGGTTGAAAGATACCGATGGTATTGTATGGTATGTCGTATGTTGGGGGAAATCACTAAGATTTGTGCTTACGGTTTCAGTTTTTGGGTTTAGGTACCTCTTCGTCTAAGGGGAAAGAGTCAGCAACGTAGCATGGCATCACACACACATCTGATTTTCCGCACGACGTTTTCTGGGATTGTATTATGATATGATATTTGTTTATGTTGTGGGTTTCAAACATGATAGTTGATTTTATGAGATGACGTGTTTATACAATATTTTCTAACGAATGTTTTATGAGTTAATTAATTAAAAAAGAAATTTTTGGACTTAAATTTTGGGATGTTTCACTTCTAAGAGGCTTGCCTACCCTAACTTCTATGTAGCGAATGAAGTTAATTAGTTCATTGGTGGTTTCAGATTTATTTCGCAGAAAGTACACCCATGTGAATTTGGTATGATCATCAACAATCACAAGAATGTATTTCTTACAACTTAAGCTAGGAACTATCGTGGGACCACACATATCTATATGTATAAACTGAAGAGGCTCAGATACACTATGTTCTGTTATACTTTTTTGAAGAGATTTGGAAAATTTTCCTTGTCCATAAGCAGCACAAGGTATATCATTGACAAGTTTTAACAATGATAGTCCTCTCACAAGATCATTTCCAATGAGTTTGTTGATATAACCAAAGTTAAGGTGAGAGAGTCTTCTATGCCACAACCAACTAATGTCAGAAGCAAATTTGGAAAGAAGACATATCTGGGGTTCCATAAATTAGTTTAATATCAATAGGATACATGTTTCCATTTTGTAAGGAATCGACACGGATGTGCTTGTTGGTATCCATAATCAAACTCTTGGTTTTGTTGAACAAAACATCATGATCATTTTCATAAAGTTGTGCAACACTGATAAGGTTATGCTTAAGACCATCTATATATCCTACATGTTTAACGGTAAAGTTCTCATTCGATATGTTTCCATGTCCTATATCTTCTCCCTTTATGTTGTTTCCAAAAGTAACATATGGACCTGACATTGTGATCTTGAAATCTCTAAGATATCCTTTGTGTGCGGTCATGTGCCTGGAGCATCCACTATCAATGTACCATGTATCATCGTGTGGTACCCCGACACAAAAATCATGCATTTAGAGAGAAGGTTTAGGTACCTATGTTTGTTTGGATCCATGAGTGTTAGCATTTTTCGGACTTCTTGGAGTTGGGATAGTCTCTTCTGGTTTATCATTACCTTTTTAGGTTTTTCTTGTTTTCCAGAGACCTTGTTTTTGTCTTTCTTGGTGGTCTTCTTTTGAGGTTTGGTCTGTGGGAAAGATTGTGAGTTGGTGAACTGGGTAGGAATTCCCGGAGAAGGAAATCCATAGTTCATAGGCATTCCAAATTGATCAAACATGGGAAACTAGATATTTCCCCCAAACAAATTGATCATTGGAAACCAAGAGTTTCCCCCAACCATGTGGCTCCTTCCTATGGATGGAGTAAAACCATAATATGGACCAAGAATAGAATTCATAGGGTAATTACTATTCTGATATATGAATGCGTTGGTTTGAACATGTCTTGGTCTCATCGTTTCAGACAAATCTGGAAGATTGTTAGGTATGAAACTATTCTAATAGTTGATTCCAGTTTGTTTGGAAATCTATAATTTGAGAAACTATGATTTGAAGGAGAGGTTGTTTGGGTCTTTGAAGTTTTGCGAGGACCGGTATGTCTGGTGTTCCCTTGGCTAGACATAGCCTTTGGTACTATATTGGTCTTTGTATCATTGACATTATTTGTATTCTTAACCACTTAGGGTTTTGAAGGATGGACTACAGTTGGACCTATTGGATTAGGTGTAATTGGTATATACTTGAATTGATAGTAGCACCATCCTTTTGGATTGCCCTCAAAACCAACAACTAGATAGGATGACATTTAGAGAGAGATGTTGAATTTATTATTTGATTAATAAATTGAAATTAATGATTTATTAATATATTATGAAAATAATATATTAATTAGGAATAATATTATTTAATTAATATTTAATCATAAATTAATTTGGAATTAATTTTGGGATTAAAGGAATTAATTAAAAGTTTAAGGACTAAAAGTGCAATTGTTCAATAGTTGAGCAAAAGGGTCTGGAACCTTCCTTGGTGGAGGGTGGACGATTTTTAGGATAATTCTAGAGCTTCTAGATTATCTTAAATGGATAATTAAGGAGTTGGGTAATTGCCATGTTTGAAATATTAATATTATATTCAGATAAGGCTTATCCAAGGCATCCTTCTCGCACTATACAAAGGGCCCTCCACCCTTGTATTTTCGGACACCATATCTTTAGAATAGAATCCAAAAATCTCCCATCTCCTTCTCTTCTCTCATCTCTCATCCTCTTTCTAGTGTTGGGTGTGAACCATTAGAGGCACCACATTTGTGGTGCTTGCTGAAGTTTCAGCAACACTAAGGATTTGAATTGTTATTATTATATAACAATCAAAGGTATGTTTACTAACCCTATATATAAATTTCTATTATAACATAGGGTTCCTAGGATTTTTACTTTTTATATTCAATACTTGTATGTTCAATTAGAGAAAAACATGGATCAAAACAATTAGGGTTACATGCACACATATGATTGTTTGTTATATTCAAAACCCGTCAATGGTATCAGAGCCTTGGGTTGTTTCTACTGAATTTGATAACAATTGGTTGAATTAGAACAATTAGGATTTACGGCAAATAAACCCTTTGGACATAGGATTTTCACAATTAGGGTTTCTTAACCCTAGATTTCAAAAAATTGGAAAATGGTTTTAACCATTTCCATTGTCCCTCAAGTTTCGAAAATTAGGGTTTCCTAAACCTTCTTGATTTTCGAAATATAACAAGGATGGAAATCCTTGGCATCCTCCCCAAGATTTGATATTTTCGAAAATTAGGGTTCATGATAGGGTTTCTTATTTTTTGTAGTTATCTTTTTATGTGATTAATTGGATAATTATAAATTTTGAATCACCCCTCCCATGTAAATAAAATTGTTTAATTTCAAAATTTAAGAATTAAAATCCCAAGTATTTTGAAAAGTGTAAAATATATCCTTATGGGTTTTATTATTAATTTAATTAGGTGATTAATTAAAATATAATTAATAAATCCATAAATTTGTTTAAATGTAATTAAATTAAAATTTTAATTTATTAAATGATTAAACCCTTGCTATTTTAAAATGTTTTAAAATACACCTTATAATATGTATATAATTAAAGTTTAATATATAATATTTGTATAAGTCTAAGTCAATCGAACTGCTAGTACGCCTCATTGACGAAGTCGGTCTATAAGGGAAGTTTAAGGAAGTGGCCTATAAAATGACCGCTATTGGGTATCCACTCTTACCCACTGCTCGCTTGATTGGTGGATGGTCGTTAGCTGAACGAGTTTGATAGGACATAACCTCATTAAAAGTATAATGATGAAAACTAACAAAAATATATTCTAAAATCCCACTTTTAGTTACTTTAGGAAAAATGTGACTTTGATGTAATCCATGAGCGCATGTGGCTAACTGGGACACTAATATGGGACTAATAAAGGGTGGTAATGTGTGTCTCAAAAATTTTGGTTGATTAATGGAGCGCGTGTGGTTAACTGGCACATTAAAAGGAGATGATAAATGACATCGAGAGTACCAAGCTAATATGCATGGTTATTCACATCTTGTTTGTGATCCTCGACATCCCAGTCACATAAGTGAGAGCATAATTGTCACACCCCCAGCCAAGGCGGAACACGCTAGGAGCGGGACTAAGTTAATCAATCACAGATAAATTGAATATATAGCACAAGTACAATGATAAACAAAACAACATATGTTTTCATCATAAGTTTTGAATACACGGTTCTTACAAGTGATAATAGATAGTAGTTGCCCTAACAAGTAGGCAGATAACCAAAAACTAGAGAGCTAAGTCGTCTATAATCCACGACTAATCTTTTTGTTTGAAAACTTGTCTATTGATCTCCTGAGAATACATGTATGTTTGAGGGTCAACACAAAGGTTGGTGAGTGTCACAGGTTTTCTGCTTAATCGCAGTATAATACTTTTAAAAAGTCTAAAAAGTATTGCCATTGTAATAAAACTGTGTTTGGAAGAATGTTTGATAAAGATAGAAATATAAACCATGGTTTCTAGGTAATAAAAGTCTAGTGTAGTTTATAGTAAAGGATTTGTATGGATATACATATAAACTATGGTTTCTAGGTAATAAAAATCTAGTCAAGTTTATAGTAACGATATACATAGATGGATAGAGTCATCTGCCAAGGTTGTATTTAACAACCGCAGATACAGATAAACAGTTAGATGACAACTATATTTTATAATTGTAAGTGTAAAGACGCATGATACTCGTTTAAACAATTGATAAACTTAGAGTACAAGCACATAAATGAACCTAGTATATAAGTTCTATAACTTGTATAAATATATAAATCTATATATTTTATGGATGTATGAGATATATTGAAAGTACCAAGTTGATAACCGTGTATACAGGCATAACACAATCATAGTTGAAACATATATGTTATTTTTATTAGTTGTATTATCTTAACAACATAACATATGTAACTATTGAGGTTTAAAACGATTATGTTTACTTAACATGTAAGTATTTTAAACAATTATTTCTAAAACTGGTAAAATATGTACACAAAACAATGATTTTTTTTGTGTATTTCACATGATAAATATTACTTTGTACACGTACTACCATGTACAGACGAGGACCAGACATAAAACGCAGAGGGCAGGATCATTTTCGCATTATAGCACTTTTGAAATCTAACAACCCATGTGGCCCTTCAAACCAAATTCTCCGTATTGTAAGTAGTAGCGTAATAAAGAATGTATTTAGAAAATATATATATATATATATATATATATATATATATATACACACACACTATATATATATATTACAAGTACTACATGTGTCCCACCTGAAAATATGTAAAAGTGGGTTCGTAACACTCACCTCGATGTGCGGTGAGTTGTTTTTGAGTATTGGAATCCGAGAACCGAGATGTGTTGCTCTGGATTTGAACTTCTGAGATTAGCTTAGTCTTGATGATTGAAGAGACTATAAAAATCTCTAATGATGGTGGGAGGCATCCAAAGTGGAAAAAATTCTAAGGTGCAAAAGTTATGAGGTGAAAATGTTTCGAGGTTTGTTGAAATTCCGAGACTAGAAATGTCCGAAATAGTAAAAGTTCTGAGATGGGTATAAAATCTGAGGCTAGAAGGTCCGAGATGAGAAAAATCTGAAACTGGTAGAAATTCCAAAGTCAAGGCTTCAAAAATGGGGTAAAGTCCAAAATTGGTCAGAGTCCGAAGTAGAGGTCTAAAATCAGAAGGGTCCGAAGAGAGAGAGAGAGAGAGAGAGAGAGAGAGAGAGAGAGAGATTCTGATCAAGGTTGAGAGAGAGATTGGAGAGCTGATGTTTATGTGCTGAAGATGGAGGGCCAAGGCCTCTATTTATAGTCTCCAAAGAGCCTTCATGTATCATGTAAGTTTCGATACCTACACAATCTATGCCACCTTGAATGTGGTTATGGGGTGGAGTGTTAGAAAAGGAGAAAGAGGGATGGGGGAAAATGAGTTGGTCACGTGGGGGAATGTTAGAAAGCTGGATATTTTCTTTATCATATCCTAATGGGTCCCACCTAAAAGTTACACCCTTTATTAATGGCCCAAAAGCATACATAATCGAGTGCATCGGGATCTGGGTTTCGAGAATATTTTTTGAATGTGCCAATAGATTGGATTTAATTCCATGATTTCAAAAATGTGAACGGATTAATTTTTGGAGTTACGGAACTCCGGGAAATCACATTTAAGTTTTGCGTCTAAACGGCTCGTGGTGTCCGTTTTCGCGATTTCTGTAATCCTTTTTATTAAAAATATTTCGAGTATGATATTAAATAATATACTATAGTCTGATTTAAGAAAAAGCTCACATAAATCTCATTGGTAATGTGTAAGTGCCTCAATGGTGTGAAATAGTTTACTTAAGAGGTAAAACTGGTGTTATACTGGTTTGGTTTCTCAAAACTGTCGTATCTTTTGCATATGAACTCCATTTTGGACGTTCTTTATATTTTCGGAAAGAGGTAAACACGTACTATGAGAATAGAATAGTTGCTTCGTTAAAAATGACTTTTTACGAATTTTCAGTTTTTCAGACGTATTCCTAAGGTTACAGTTTGTGCGCTTTGATTCGTTTGATTTCTTATACATTTGGAAGTATGATATTATCAGGTATCACATTACCTCCCTATTAAAGGAAATTTGATCCCGAAATTGAGTTGGTGATGGTAGTATAAGGGCTTCGATAAATAGTACTGTATTTTTGTGGTCCTTGATCCATGCATGGTCCTTCTATATTTTCCTTGTGTATATAATCCGTATATAATCAACATCGCATAGACAGTTGAATAAGTGATTCTACCCTAAGCCCACAACCAAAAAAGGAACAGGAAGTAAAGTGGAAACACAAATTGTAAGTCTTTAGAATCTTAATTATATATAAAACTAACGTATACACTTACCAATCATAGATTACCCGCAAGGGTCCTTAGTTTCTATATGGATGACATGATTAATCAAGGTGAAAAATCAACCATCGAGTAAGTTTTCCATATTGATAAATAGTAATGTATTTTCGTGGTATGATCCATGACTTGGTCCTTCTATAATCGCTTGGTATATACAAGTCATATATAATCAAGATCGAATAGACATTCAAATAAGTGGTTCTACCCTAAGTCCACAACTAAACAAGGAACATGAAGTAAAGCGGAATCACAAATCCTAAGTCTATAGAATCTTAATTATATACAACCTTAACGTATATACTTAGAAATCATTGATGACGAGTAAGGGTCATTAGTTTCTATATGAATGTCATGATTAATTAGGGTGAGAAGGCAACTAGCGAGTACTTTGTCGAATCTACTGTGTAGGTTTCATGAAGTTTGTGGAATTCTATGTTTTGTCGCGTTTCGAAACCTATGGTCGATAAAGATTTAATTGGAACTAGTATTAATAAATACCGAAACTTAAATATTCTTGTTATGAAACATACCAATAGCTATAGGTGGTTCCGGGAGACCCTCTCCTGCAGTGATCATAAGTACCCTTCCATTGCCACCCTGATTCTTTAGGCGGGTAGTCCTTCCTAAAATGCCCTGGCCGATTGCACTCAAAACATTTATGACTTACTCCTGTCGTAGTGGTTGGGGTTCTTCTACAATACCTCAAGATGTGACCTCTCATGTTACAATTTTTGCAGATCACTTCCCTATAATTTCCGACATGGTGGAAATTGCACTCTATACAATGAGGTAAAGTCCTAGAGTAGGACTTAGCTAGGGTGGGAGTATTGGTAATTGCAGCATAGACAACCAACGGTTCTGGTTCAGCCTTGTGATGCTTGGAGTCCTCCTTTGTTTCCCCATGAAACTTCCTTTTGGTGCCTCCGATGTGCTTCTTCTTTGCTCGTGGGGTCATGGTACCCTGTCTGACACACTGTTCAGTCAACAGATAGGCTAATTGGTTAACACTATCGAAAGTGGAGAGTCAGGATGTCGTAACCAGACCTTGAACAGGTGAAGCTAGTCCCCATATGTAACTTTCGATCTTCTTGTCTTCTGGAGTCACCATTCCTAGGCAAAGGTTTGCATGGTTGTTAAATCGAGAGGTGTAGGCAGCTACTTCTTATCCTTTCATGACAAGGGTCCAAATCTCCTGTAATAGAGCCTGCATCTCCTATCGGGAATAATATTCCTTAGTTAGTAGTTGCTTTAGGGATTCCCAACACATGGCATAAGCTTCAGCGATTCCCATGGACTTCGCATGGTTATTCCACCAAGTTAAGGCGGATTCCATCAATGTGCAGGTAGCATACTTAACCGACAGTCATTGGGGCAAGCACTAATGTGAAAGACTGCTTCTATCTTTTCTATCCAACGGGATAGATCAACAGCTCCTTCAGTGTTGTAAAAGGATCAAGGTTTGCAGCCCATGAAATCCTTATAAGAGCAGTGTCTGGTGTTGTTTTGATGAGTTGTAGGAGTGCTAATTCCACTATTCCTAGTGTTTCCATTTCGCGATGCTTCGTATGCTGCCAAGGCCGTATCAATTCCTTGTGTGAGCATGTTCTGCATCATAGTTGAATCCATCTGGAATGTTTGGTTTACATTTGTTGCATTAATAGGTTATTCGTCGTTTGGAGTTTCTACCGAGGGTTGAGTTACTTGTAGGGTCCTCCTCTGGTTGCCTCGGGGAGTTGGTGGTAGACGAACTCGCGGTTCCTTTTGTCTGACCATTGTCCTAATATGTTCAAAAAGGATACGTTAAGTTGTGTTAATACTACGAAGTCCTAACAAGTATGTATGAGATTTATTTTATGACAACGTATTAGTATAGTTTGTTCGTAAAATCCTACAGATTATAAGAAGAAAGGGATCGATTTAGAAATCCTCTAGATTTCCAAATGATACGGAAAAGTTGATTGGTTTCGAAATCCTATAGATTTCCAAATGATAGAAAGGGGATCTTAATTGCTAATGGATTGTAAGTGTTTTTAAAATGTATATATGGATTCTAAGGTACTAGGTTGTTGTAGCGAATCTGGAGAACATCCGTCAATCTCTAAAACTTTCAACTGTTGTAGTCTGTCAAACTCCTTGCTCAAGGTTGGTAGTGCACTGGCCCAACCATAAACAACATAGGTGCGCATTCCATATTTATTTATGGTATGACTTATGTACGACACCAACCTTTAACTGAGGCATCTAACCTAAAAGGCTGAGTTGGTAGTTCTAGTTGAAGGGATGTTAAAATTTTATTAAGTGTTCTTATCACGGGTCAGAGTATATATAAACTCTTTTAATTATGGTTGGTGTGGTTTGTAGTATTATTCATTTTTGTTTGTTCTTCCCGACTACCGAGCGCAGACATCGGCCAGACATCAAACGCCGTATGTAGTCGAGAAGTTGCGTCATTATTAATAATACTTTTATTAGAAGCTAGTCTGCTATATTTATATTCCTCTTTCGAGGATATGAGTTCTCTACAACTAATTTCACTCTTATACCATTGTATCACACCCCCGGCTAAGGCGGAACAAGCCGGGAGTGAGACTAAGTTCGTGGATCATGGATAAATTGAATATATAGCACAAGCACAACGATAGACAAAAACAACACACACACACACACATATACACACACACACACACATATATATATATATATATATATATATATATATATATTTCATCATAAGGTTTGAATACAAGGTTCTTACAAGTGATAATAGATAGTAGTTGCCTTAAACAAGTAGGCAAATAACCAAAAAAATTGATAGCTAAGTCGTATGTGATCCACAACTAATCTTCTATTTGAAAGCTTGTTTATTAATCTCCTGAAAATATATGTAAGTTTGAGGGTCAACACAAAGGTTGGTGAGTGTCACAGGTTTTCTGCTTCGTTGCGGTATAATACTTTTAAAAAGTCTAAAAAGTATTGCCTTTGTAATAAAACTATGTTTGGAAGAATGTTTGATAAAGATAGAAATATAAACCATGGTTGCTTGTAAGGTCGAAACTATGTTGTAATATGTCAAAGTCTGTGTAATGCTTGTTTCGTTAGTTTTGTTATATATTTACTAAGGCATCTTTGTAACGAAGTCTAATGCTTAGTCCTTAGTATTTTTTGTACTTTCAGTCCTCCTATATATAAGAGTGTTTACTTAGATTTAGACAAGAGTTTTTCCTAAGTCCTCTATCTGATATTCTCTCTGTAAAATGTTGAAAGTAATATGAGCTAAATCAGATTCTATTTAGATCTCGTGTTCTTTAATTGTTTACTCTGATTTTTATTCCAATACTCGATTATTCACTTCTATATTTGGTATCAGAGCAGGAATCTAACTGCTAAGATCTGATTTTAAATTCGAATCATTCGTTTTTGAGTCGCAAATTGTCTCAAAAGTTTTTGCACTATCTGGTACTGAAAATCGTCTCTGATCTTCAGTTTGATTTGATTTTGCAATCGAATTGAGTAATCGAGTAATCGACTTTGAGTTTCTGACCATTTGATTCATTCATCTTTGAATTTCATCAAGTTTTTCTGAAAATATATATATCCGTACGATAATGGCGAACTTCAACATGAACATGATGACTTCATTTTCTCATCTGCTAGGATCTTCTACGAAAAATCCTATGTTGATTCTAGAGTACTATGATTTGGAACACTTATAAAGAAAAATTTCAGGGGAGTGAAAAAACAAAGATCAATTCAGTCAAGCAATGCTTGGTTTAGTTGAAGGAATTCAAGCAGAAAGATAACGAAACAATTGAAAGATACTATCATCGTTTGAATGAACTTATCTACAGCTGTAGTCGCTTTGGGATTACAAGATCAACAATAGAGTTCAACCTTACTTTCATCTTGGGGCTTCGAAAAGAATGGAGAAGTGTTACTTTGATGGTCAATACACAATCAAGTTTTGATACTTCGTCTTTAAATGACTTTTATAATCTTCTAAAAACTCACAAAGAAGAGGTGAATGAGATGGTAGAAGAATCAAAACTAAGTTTGGGAGATCCTTTGGCACTAGTTTCGAAAGTTACCGTAACGCCCGCAGATCCAAGCAAGTCAATTTAGAGACAATAATCATCAAAAATGAGTTTTTGATGGAAGATTATTTAGAATGATTAATCTTAACCAAGTTGTATTTATATGTTACAAGGGTTCAGTACATATAAAGAACGCCGAAATCCGAGTTATAACGAAAAAGTTATGACCCGTCGAAGTTTTTCGGCAACACCGGCACGACACCGGGAGACGTAAATAGTGAACTTATGCTAGAGGACTTTTTAGCCTTAGTAATCTAAACAAAAGTTGTAGAATATGTTAAACTGAGAGCATGCATAAAAAGAACGACCAAATCTGACTTCGTATGAGGAAGTTATGAATTTTCTAACATTTGGCATAGCAGTGCACGACCCGAAACTCGAATTTTAGTTCGAGAAGTTTTTAGCCTACGCGACCTAAATGAGAGTTGAATATATCATTAATAGGAATTCAACGGTAAAAAGACAAAAAAAAACGGAGTCCGTATGTAGAAGTTATGAATTTTACGCGGACATTTAACAATATAATCTCCTCCTACTATTAAATTTAAGATCGTTCGAGAAATAGCCGACGGAGTCTAAATGAATGTTTTACATCATGCTTTTACCTATGCGCATATAAAAAGAATTTCGAGAGTAGAGCTCGTATGTTAAAGATATGGATGAAACTTGGTCCCTACTCTTCGAGCGAGATAAATTCGATACAGTTTTGTAAATCTGAGATAGAATGAGAATTAGTTGACGGTGTCTAAATGAAAGTTGTAGTACTCGTAAATACCAACGCATGGATATCAAGAACGTCAAAAATGGAGTTCGTATGAATGAGTTACAAATTATAATAACATATTTACGTATTAAAATAAAGTATAAATCATATATACGTACACACACACACACACACACACACATATATATATATATATATATATATATATATATATATATATATATATGCAAATGTATATAAAGGTATCGACGATGCTGTTATTATAAGACTGGTGTTGAGTACTTGCGACATTAGTTTAGTAAAAATATTGTTAAATCTATTTAAAATAGTATAATGAAGGGGTGTTTAGTAGTTTATATAACTATAAGGTCATTAAGTAATTATGTAGGGTAGTTTTTGTAAATTCAATTGTTATAAATAAGAGGGTTGAGCTCTCATATTTTTTACACAATTCTCTTGATTCAAGAGTCTTTCTCTTCTTATCCCCCTAGCATTTAGATCCCTCGTGATTCGACTTCTCTTTTTGTAGTTTTAGTATAGTAAGGTGAGCGCTGAAGTGTTGCACGAATCTCTCTTAGAAAGATCCAGCGATGAAGTTCTGCCTCTGTAGAGCCCGACTCCTAGCTAAAACCCCCTTGTAAGTAGGTTATGCTTACCCTATTTTAAATATAGTTTATATTTAAAATTAGTATTTTTATTATGAACTTATAATAAATACTTGAGCTATTATTATGACTTATATAAGTGTCGTTATAATATCTTTTAACTATCCGCGGTACGGGGAATCTGGTTTAAAGGGCCGCATGGGTTGTTGGATTTCAGTAGTGCTATATGTCAAAATGGTCCTGCCCTCCGGTGTTTTATGTCGTGCCCCTGTCTGTACATAGTGGTTGAAAAATATTATTTAAACGCTTATAATAATAATAATGCTAAGACTAATAATTAGTCACCGTAAATATTAGACTAAAATCTAGTGGTAATAATACTAGGTTTCGTCGAAGGAAATTATATTGTTAAGAAGCAAAGCGTTGTTCGAGTTTGGAATCATCAGTTTAACAAGGGAGTGCATGGTCCCTTTCATCTTACACATATATATGAAGTATTTTATATAAATTATGTGTTATGTGTGCAGATTATCTGAATACTTGCAGTCTATGATGGATGAATGATTTTATACATGTTTTAAATGATTTAAATATATATATATATATATATATATATATATATATATATATATATATATATATATATTTATTTTATATCTACAAATATGTTGAGATAAAACATGGGTGTATGAAATAGTTGGTGTGTGATGAAATAAAATGATGAGAGATAGGTGACGATAGGAAGGTGATGATAATTAGGTGATGATGAATTGGTGATGTAGGATGAAAGATACTATAACCTTGGTGGAAACACCAGTAAGCTCATAACCTGTAGGTGATGAATTATGAGTTTAGGAGATGTTGTTACTACGTATTAATGCGATGATACTCTAACCCCTTACTATGAATTATAAGTTTAGGCAACATTGTAACTACGTATGCACACAACGATACCCTAACCCTTGTTGAGTACGTATTGAGGGAGTGATCCCTGAATCAATATTGTCTATGCGATGTAGGCGATAATCCTTAGGGAGAGTCCTTTGGAACAAATATATAAGGAAATGCGATGTAAGGAGATGAGAGGTAAATATGATGTAGGAGACGACCCTTAGGATAAATCCTTAGGGAAGGTACTTAGGAATAACAAAGATAATGGGGATGGGTAATTTGGTTAATTGTTTGATGATTAAACATAATAATTATATCATTGTGGGTTGAAAACCCTATGTACTCACCAGATTTCCCAACCTGACCCACTCAGTTTACTTGTATCACAGGTGACGATGTGAAGTTACATTACACTGAGAGATTAAGAAGATATAGATCACTAGTGTAAATGAATGTAAGTTCTGTTTATGCTTATGTTTCTATATTGGCGATGACATCCCAAATGTTTTAAAAAGAATAAAAATACATTTCTTCGGAAAATGATTTGATAATGAAATTATCATGTTTTTCTGGGAACAAATTCTGCAAAGTTTTTATTGAATGAGATATTCTTTTTTTTATAAAGCATAAACAAAATCGGTCTTTTCTGGCCGTGAAAACGGGGATGTCTCAGTTGGTATCAGAGAATTAGTTTAATCAAACTAGGACTAAGGATTTATTTCTAGACTTAAACTTAGAATGTTAAGCGATGATCATGAGGAGTGTGTCTAAAATATTTTAGGAAATACACCTAAATAGACACAGGTACTAGCTCATTTAGGGAAGATGCCTAAATTTCCTTTATGTGCTAAATGATTTCCGATGCTTTTATGATGTTATCGTTTGATCAGATCTATTGTCTGTTGTCGACCGGATCTTGAAACTTTATGTGTTCAGATTTCTAAACATTTAATTACGATATTCGAACTGGCATGTAACTTTTTGGAGTAATACTGAGGAATATGCGTCTAAATCTTCCTCTATCTATATTCTCATCTCGATACACCGAACGCCTGCTTTGGTGTATAGAATGTCATGATAAGGACTTATATTAGACTAAGCAAATGGAGGAAATGAGAAGGATTACGATAGTGAATGACACCTATCGGAAGATATCGTAAGAGTGATATGTTGCCTTTAGAATGTTTCTAATAAATAATACGTCTAGTACAGGAGAAGTGCACTTTTGATTAGCAGAAAGAATGATTTTTGGTATAATGAATGAAGTTATCCCATCGTCTTACATTTCCATCACCAACCGAGTTGAAGTAGAATTGATGATTAAAGATACGCATGGAAGAAGTGCTAGTAGAGTCTTGGGAAAATTATATGTTTGTTTGGACACATTTTTATGTGTTAAAATTGTTTTTGTGATAAAAACTTGGAGAACTGCGAGAAAATACTTGGGAAGAGTATGAGTAGGTGTGAATGGTAGTAGAGGCTTATACTACCGGAAGCACAGGACTCGCACTTGGATCAGGGAAAGTCACAAGGTTACCAAAAAGCTAGTAATTGATTCTGTTTTGTTCGTGTATTTCATTACCAATTTTTTGGTAATGACTAAGAAGATGATTGACCCTAGTGGTCTTGTGAAATTGAGTTCGACTAAGATAAGTATGTTATATGGTTCAGAATTAAAAGTTCGATGTAGCATTTGACTTAAGACGAAAGATTGAAATAAAAAGTGATCAGTAGAGGTATTGCGAAAAGTTGCTTGTAGATAGAAATGCTACCTTTTAGGATGAGATTAGAACATGAACAAAAGTATAGTCTGTTCTGGAAGACTCTAAGAGACCTGAGTCTAGGCGTTGCAACATACGATGATACGTCATTAGAATATGACACATCGTTCCAATGTAGTAATAAAAAAAACATATCTTAAGTTCATATCCAGTGAGGATCGAGATTGTTACTTGAAGTTCATAATTTGGAGTTTAACGTGAGATAGGGAGCAAGTGCAAGATCGAGCACCGCCTGCAGTTGAGAAGTCCAAGAATTAGATACTCATTCGAAGGAACATAGAAGTTATAGTTATAACCTAGGATAAAGAGATAATGTACAGAGTCATTATACAACCCTGTTTCAATGATGATTCCAGGACGTAATTATCCTAAAAGGGAGATAATTGTAACGCCCGCAGATCCGGGCTAGTCAATTTAGAGACAATAAACATCAAAAATGAGTTTTTGATGGATGATGTTTTAGAAGTATTAATCATAACCAAGTGGTAGTATATGTTACAAGGGTTCAGTACATATAAAGAACGCCAAAATCGGAGTTATAACAAAGACGTTATGACTCGTCGAAGTTTTTCGGCAAAACCAACACGGCACTGGGAGACGTAAATAGTGAATTCACGATAGAGGACTTTTTAGCCTTAGTAATCTAAAAAAAAGTTGTAGAATATGTTAAACTGAGAGCGTGCATAAAAAGAACGCCCAAATCTGACTTCGTATGAGGAAGTTATAAATTTTCTAACATTTGGCATAACAGTGCACGACCCGAAACTTGAATTTTAGTTTGAGCAATTTTTAGCCTACGCGACCTAAATGAGAGTTGAAGATCTCATTAATAGGAAATCAACGGTAAAAAGACAGACAAAAACGTAGTGAGTATCTAGAAGTTATGAATTTTACACGGACATTTAAAAGTATAATCTCATCCTATTGTTAAATTTAAGATCGGTCGAGAATTAGTCGATGGAATCTAAATGAAAGTTTTAGATCTTGTTTTTGCCTATGTGTGGATATAAAAAATGTAAAGAGTAGAGCTCTTATGTTAAAGATATGGAAGAAACTTGGTCCCTACTCTTCGAGCGCGATAAATTCGATCTAGTTTTGTAAATCTGAGATAAAATGAGAATTAGTTGACGGTGTCTAAATGAAAGTTGTAGTACTTATAAATACCAACACATGAATATCAAGAACGTCAAAAATTGAGTTCGTATGAACGAGTTACAAATTATAATAACATATTTACGTATTAAAATAAAGTATAAATCATATATACGTAAACACACACATATATATATATATATATATATACACACACACACACACACACACACACACACACAAATGTATATATGATTAGAAAGGTATCGAAGATGTGGTTATTATAAGACTAGTGTTGAGTACATTCGACATTAGTTTAGTACAAATATCGTTAAATCTATTTAAAATAGTATAATGAAGGGGGGTTTAGTTGATTATATAACTATAAGGTCATTAGGTAATTATCGAGGGTACTTTTTGGAAATTCAATTGTTATAAATAAGAGGCTTGGGATATCATATTTCTTGCACCATTCTCTTGATTCAAGAGTCTTTCTCTTCTTATCCCCCGAGGATTTAGCTCTTTCATGATTCGACTTCTCTTTCCTTAGTTTTAGTATAGTAAGGTGAGCACTGAAGCGTTACATGAATCTTTCTTAGAAAGATTCAGCGACGAAGGTCTGCCCCTGCACAGCCCGACTCTTAGTTAAAACCCCATTGTAAGTAAGTTACACCTACCCTATTTTAAATATAGTTTATATTTAAAATTGATATATTTTTATTATGAACTTATAATAAATATTTGAGCTATTATTATGACTTATATAAGTGTCGTTATAATATCTTTTAACTACCCGCGGTACGGGGAATCTGGTTTAAAGGGTCGCATAGGGTTGTTGGATTTCAGAAGCGCTATATGCCAAAATGGTTCTGCCCTCCGGTGCTTTATGTCTTGCCCCTGTCTGTACATAGTGGTTGAAAAATATTATTTAACGCTTATAATAATAATAATGCTAAGACTAATAATTAGTCACCCTAAATATTAGACTAAAATATAGTGGTAATAATAATAGGTTTCGTCAAAGGAAATTATATTGTTAAGAAGCAAAGCTTTGTCCGAGTTTAGAATCCTCACTTTAACAAGTGAGTGCATGGTCCCTTTCATCTTACACATAGATATGAAGTATTTTATATAAATTACGTGCTATGTGTGTAAATTATCTGAATACTTGATGTCTATAATGGATGAATGATTTTATACATGTTTTAAATGATATATATATATATATATATATATATATATATATATATATATATATATATATATTATATCTACAAATATGTTGGGATAAAACATGGGTATACGAAATAGTTGGTGTGTCATGAAATAAAATGATGAGAGATAGGTGATGGATAGGTGATGATGAATCAGTGATGTAGGATGAAAGATACTATAACCTTGTCCGGCAATTTGGAGATGTAGTCATCTACCAGAGTATAGATGGCGACCACAGACTATTATAGACAACTCGGTGGAAACACAGCAGGCTCATAACCTGTAGGTGATGAATTACAAGTTCAGGAGATGTTGTAACTACGTATTCATGCGATGATACTCTAACCCCTTACTATAAATTACAGGTTCAGGCGATGTTGTAACTACGTATTCATGCGATGATACCCTAACCCTTATTGGGCACGTATTGTGGGAGTAATCCCTGAATCAATATTGTCTATGAGATGTAGGCGATGATCCTTAGGGAGAGTCCTTAGGAACAAACGTATAAGGAAATGCGATGTAAGTAGATGAGAGGTAAATATGATGTAGGAGACGATCCTTAGGATAAATCTAGCGCTGTAAACGAACTGAACGTTTGACGAACCGTTTGTGAATTGTTCGGAGGGAAGTTCATTTATGTTCGTTTATTTAATAAATGAACGAACATGAACACAAATTATCATTCGTTTAGTTAAATGAACGAACATGAGCAATGGTCTCGTTCGTTCATTTATGTTCGTGAACGTTCGTTTATGATGTTCATTTACGTTCGTTTATGTTCGTTCGTTTAAGTTTATTTATATTCATCTATATTCAATTATTTTATATTATGTTTCTATATTATATGTTCGTTTATGTTTATATATGTTCAATTGTGTTTTTTTTTTTTTTTTTTTTATCTTTGTTCGTTTATGTTTGTTCGTTTATGTTCGTTTAGCATGTTCATGAACATAAATGAACGAACATGAACAAAGTAATTTGTTAAACGAACGAACATGAACAACAAAATATCGTTCGTTTATCCGTTCGTGTTCGTTTGTTGTTCGGCTAACTTAAACGAACGAAGATGAACAAGACCTTGTTCGTGTTCTTTTGGTTCGTTTACAGCCCTAGATAAATCCTTAGGGAAGGTACTTAGGAATAAAGAAGATGATAGGGATGGGTAATTAGGTTAATTGTTTTGATGATTCAACATAATAATTATATTATTGTGGGTTGAAAACCCTATGTACTCACCAGGTTTCCCAACCTGACCCACTCAGTTTAATTGTATCACAGGTGACGATGTGAAGTTACATTACACTTAGAGATTAAGAAGATGCAGATCACTAGTGTAAATGAATGTAAGTTCTGTTTATGCTTATGTTCCTGTATTGACGATGACATCCGAAATGTTTTGAAAGGAACAAAAATACATTTCTTCAGAAATGCTTTGATAATGAAATTATCATGTTTTTCTGAGAACAAATTCCGCAACGTTTTTATTGAAAGAAAATCTCTTATTTTTATAAAGCATAAACAAAATCGGTCTTTTTTGGCCGTGAAAATGGGGATGTCGCAGTTGGTAGCAGAGCATTTGGTTAAGCGAACTAGGAATAAGGATTTATATCTAGACTTAAACTTAGAATGCTAAGCGATGATCATGAGGAGCGTGTCTAAAATATTTTAGGAAATACACCTGAATAGACACGGGCACTAGCTCATTTAGGGAAGATGCCTAAATTGCCTTTATGTGCTAAATGATTTCCGATGCTTTATGATGCTATCGTTTGATTAGATCTATGGTCTGTTGCCGAACAGAGCTGGAAACTTTATGTGTTCAGATATCTAAATGTTTAATTACGATATTAGAACTGGCATGTAACTTTTTGGAGTAATACTAAGGAACATGCGTCTAAATCTTCTTCTACCTATATTCTCATCTGGATACACTGAACGCCTGCCTTGGTGTATAGAATATCGTCATAAGGACTCATAACAGACTAAGCAAATGGAGGAAATGAGAAGGATTACGATAGTGAATGACACCTATCGGAAGATATCGTAGGAGTGATATGTTGCCTTTAGAATGCATCTAATATATAATACGTCTAGTACAGGAGAAGTACACTTTCGATTAGTAGAAAGAAAGATTTTTGGTATAATCCATGAAGTTATCCCATCCTCTTACATTTCCATCACCAACCGAGTTGAAGTGAATTGATGATTGAAGATACACATGGAAGAAGTCCTAGTAGAGTCTAGGGAAAATTATATGATTCTTTGGACACATTTGTATGTGTTAAAATTGTTTTTGTGATACAAACTTGGAGAATTTTGAGACAATACTTAGGACGAGTATGAGTAGGTTTGAATGTTAGTAGAGGCCTATACTACCAGAAGCAAAGGACTCGCACTTGGATCAGGGAAAGTCATAGGGTTACCAAGAAGCTAGTAATTGATTCCATTTTGTTCCTGTGTGTTGTTACCAATGTTTCGGAATGACTAAGAAGATGATTGTTATTCCGACCCTAGTGGTCTTGTGAAATTGTGTCCGACTAAGATAAGTATGTTATATGTTTTGGAGAACCAAGTTCGATGTAGCATCTGGTAAGGGTAGTTTTGTTGTAATGAGTCGAAGCTTATTTTGTACTCTTTGTATGGTATGTAATGTATTTTACTAGGGCTCTTTTGATTCGAAGCTGAAGTGTTTTAGCCTTAGTATATTTTTTGTACGCTTTATGTATCCTATAAAATAGGATCATTTACTAGAGTTAGATAATGTGAACATCATTGTTTATTCTCTCTATAAAACTCTTAAAGCGTAATTGAGCTGAAGTGAAATCTTATTTACATCGTGTGTTTAATTACTCGTTCATTCTAAAACATCCACTTTGATTGATTTAATACTTGATTCATTGATTCATCAATTGGTATAAGAGCAGGAATCATCTTTGTGATATGATTTTCAATTGTTCAAAAAGTTTTTAAATCAACTTTTTGGTTCAAAAGTTTTCGTGCCTTTTGAAATTGAATAATATGCTTAGATCTAAGACTGTGATTCGATTCTGCATTTGAATTGTTGAATCGAGTGATTTAATGAAAATTTTGAATCGTTTCAGATAACCGTTTTTCAAAGTCTCGTTGTTAGTTCAAAAATCACGAAAAACTTCATCTATTCATTAATAGCGAATTTCAATATCAATTCAATGACTTCATTTTCTCATCTGCTTGGATCATCATCCAAAATTCCTATGTTAATTCCTGAATACTATGATCAGTGGGTTGATCGTAAGCAGGATTATCTTAACGGGATTGATGAAGACTTATGGACTTGTATCAGTGTATCAGTTCAAACTCCAGCAAATGTTCAGCCTTTAGGTTCATCTAGAACTAATTATGATGTTGAAGATCAACAAACAAGACTGAAGAACAAGGAAAAGAGATGCATGAGAGAGTTGAGAGGGGCTTTTCCACCTGTTGTTTACAACTACATTCGTGGTTGTAAAACTGCTAAGGAGATTTGGAACACTCTCAAAGAAAAGTATCAAGGAAGTGAAATGACTAAGATCAATTCTGTGAAGCAATGTTTGGTTGAACTGAAGGAGTTTAAACAGAAGGAAACATAAACAATTGAAGTCTATTATGATCGATTGAATGAGTTGATCTACAGGTGCAATCGCTACGGAATTACAAGGTCCTCAATGGAGTATAATCTTACTTTTGTTATGGGATTGAGGAAGGAGTGGCGAAGTGTAAGCATGATGATAACAAATCAGCAGAGCTTCGATTGTTCGTCGTTAAATGATGTTTACAATCAATTTAAGACACACAAAAATGAAGTTTCTGAAATAGTTGAAGAATCAAAGTTGAGTCTTGGAGGACCACTGGCTGTAGTTTCGAAAGTGTTTGAAGTGGAGTCTACTGAAAAGGAGAAATCGGATGAAGAAGGTTTACTATTGAATTCTGGTGATGAAGCTGTAGCTTTTTACTCGAATAATCGAGTTAAGAAGTTTTTCAAAAAGCCTTTTAATCCGAAAGGGAATAAGAGTGAGCAGAAAGGAAATTTTATGAAGTCTGGTGAAGAAGAGAAGAAGTTTGAAAATTTTGAGAAGAAGGATGAAAAGATGAAAGAGTTTAAAGGAAAAAAGAAATTGAAAGGGGATTCTGGCATAGACTCTCATTATTGCAATGGTTCGAATCATTTTGCAGTTGATTGTATGCTTCGTAACAAAGAAGAAAAGAAAAATGAAAACAAGGACGAAGCATATTATGTGGAGAACATGGAGGAGGTTCGTGAGAAAGCGAAAGGTTTGTCTCTGGTGGAAAGAAGAGAAATTGAAGATGAAGAAAGTGGCACATATCAGATCTGGTCATCCGGTTCTGATGATGAGGAGGTGAGGCATCCAACTCATGGTGCCATGTTCTCAAGTTTAGAGAAGGAAGAAGAGGTAGAGATATATGGACGTTGCTTTGTTACGAAGACAAGTGACAAATCTCCAATGAAAACCATGGTACGTTCAATTCTCAAATCTTTTAATATTCCTTTACATGCATATGATTCAGAAATAATTGCATTTAATGATATTGTTGCTTACTTTGATGCTATTGTTGTGTCTGCTAGTAACGAGGCAAAGAAATTGAATAATCAATTGCTTGATTCATGAAAGTTGCTAGACACGAAATGTAGCAGGGTAGAGTATCTAGAGTTACAGTTACAAAATGTCAATAAAGATAGAGAGAATTTAGACAAAGATGTAAGGATGTTGTTGGCACAACGTAACATATATTGTAAGTCTGCCAAACGTTTCTATGCCAAATTAACTGGTTTACATCATTCTTCTGATATTAGTAAAGAACAACATTGTAAATTGCTACATTTTCTTGCTTTCGAAAGAGAAAAAGTTGGTGTCGTGTCATATGATTGTGAAAACACAATAGCTGATTTTAACAAAGTACCAAATGATAGGTTTGCATATGGTGTTGTTAAGATAGATGAGTTTTTAAATGCTGATGAATTGGTTAACATTCTTAATTAAAGTTTGACAAAAGATGAACAAATGAAAATTCTAAAAAGAAATGAACTTTCGAATCTTGATTCACTACTTAATTTTGCGGATGTCGATGAGAATTCGGATATTCTTAGTGAAATTAGTGAAATTGAAGAAGAAGAAAGTATTGATTGTTCTCAGTTATCTATCATTAAAATCACATCTAAGGCCAAAGGTGAAGAAATTGTTAGTGATTCAATGGTTAAGAATGACATTGGAAAACCCTCTACTTCGAAATCTTTTAACTTTGATGATGTGGAAGTTCGAGACAGCTAGACAGATAGTAGTGATGATGAGGAGGACGAAATCAAAACTTCGAATGTTTGTAAAACAGCAAAGAAAGTTTCAACTGAAACTTCAATTCCACGAGTTGTTGTTGAACAAGTTTACGGAGAAACTGAAAAGTTCAACACACTGATGAATGAAAAAGGTGCTCACTTTTTGGAAACTAATATTTTCGTGTATCCAAATTTTACACACACAAATGCAGTAGCTTTTCCAAATCAAGTATTTGTCACAACTGGAAATGCTGAGAATGTCAAGCAAGAATTCAACAAAATGGTTGAAGAAGATAATAAGCGTTCAATAGACGAAGGATTTTTTGCGAATCAAAACATTGTTGAAAACAACCTCACTAAAAATTTACATGTTTTTCAAAAGAAAAAATCAAAACAAAAATAGGTTGTTATATTTGAAAAGGAAAATGAAGTTGTTACAAAAGAAGTTGTTAATTGAACTCCAATTGTAAAACTTAATTATAATGAATTCAAAATGCTTGTTAATAAGTTTTCAAAAGAACACAAAGTTTCAAAGAGAAAGGCACGAAAAGTAATTTTTTGGCAAGTTGTGTCTAAGGAAAAATTTTCTTTAACCAAATCCAAAGTTTCATATGAGAAAAAACAGTGTTTCAAAATCCAAGTTAACAAATATTTCAAAATTGAAGAATTTTCAAAAGTTATTGCTCACAGAAAAACCACGAAACACATATTTTCATAAACCAATGAATGTAATATACACTATTCCAATTAATAAAAAGGTTGTATAAGTTCAAAAATCTGATAATATTTGAAAGTATGAGACTTCACAATAGGTTGTGAATGATTGAAAACTTAACAACGTTTGAATATTAACGAATAATCAACCAACTTCGCACGAAGCTTTCAAATAATCCATAAAATTTACTCCACAAAAGCCAAATTTTCCAAATCCTATAATCACAAAACCAACAAAGGTTTCAAGCACAAAAGGAAAATCAGAAGTTCATTCAGTTAATCATTGGCTTGAGGGACAAGGAAAAAGGTTTCAGTCTGGAAAGTTTTCTCAAGAACAGATCAAATCAGCCTATGAAAAGTATTTGAATGCATCCACAACTGGCAGTTTATCTTCTCAAGATTCGAATACTCAAATTCAGAGATGGAAACCAATCAAGAAAGTAACAAAATTTGCGAAGCCTGAGGTGCAATCTAGTGAAAACTCAAAACTATTGAAAAATTACATTATAATATCTTTAGAAAATGATGTTGATTTAATTGATAAGATCAAGAGACAAGTTCAAACATGGTCTTTTAGTTCTAAAATTCATTCTTTGTTTCAAGCTAATGACCAAGGACCCAAAAGCCTTGGGTACCTAAATTTTTTCAATAATTGAAGGTACTTTGTGACGAGCAATATGATAACAAATGGTACATAGATAGTGGTTGCTCACGTCACATGACTAGAAGGAAGGAGAACTTGAGAGATTTTAGAAGCCTGAAGAATGCTGGAGTGGTTAAGTTTGGAAACAATAAAAAATGTCAAGTCAAAAGATACGGGAAAATAACGAATGGTCAATTTACAGTCAACCGGGTTGCTTATGTAGAAGGTCTTCAACACAACTTGATAAGTGTATCACAACTTGTGGTAGGCACTGGCAATCAAGTACTTTTCAACGAAGAAGGAAGCATTATTTCGAATGTCAACACAAACGAAGTATTGCTTAAATCTAAACAAAAAGGTGACATGTTTACATTGGACATCAATCCAATTGTGGGTAAACCAATTGTATGTCTACTTTTGAAAGCAACATCAGATCTAAGCTGGCTTTGGCATCAAAGACTTTCACATCTCAACTTTCAAAATATCAAAAACTTGTTATGCAAGATTTGGTAAGAGGTTTACTTGTACTTAAATTTGATAATGATTCTTTATGTGCAGTTTGTGAAGTTGGAAAAAAACATAAGCAAGGTCATCCAATCACAACTGATTCGAAGATTGTTGAACCTCTGGAGCTATTACACGTCGATTTGTGTGGACCATTGATTGTATCTACTCTCAACAAGAAACGGTACATTTTAGTAATTGTTGATGATTTTTCAAGATTCACGTGGGTTTATTTTCTCAGGCTTAAATCCAAAGTTGCACAAATCATGATTGATTTTATCAAAGAAAATGGAAACAATATTGAAGAGGACGGTTCGAAACATAAAGAGTGATCATGGAACTTAATTTAAGAACAATGTTCTTGATTAATTTTTGGTGGATAAAGGAATTTCACATAATTTTTCATCTCCATATACACCACAATAAAATGGTGTTGTTGAACGAATAAATCGATCTCTATGCGAAGTTGCAAGAACTATGTTGGCATATGCAAATGTTCCACAATACCTTTGGGGTGAAGCAGTATCCACTGCATGTTTTGCTCAAAACAGATCTTTCATCCATCACCATTTTAATATCACTCCATATTAAATAATCAATAATAGAAAACCAAATATGAAAATTTTCCATGTTTTCGGATGCAGGTGCTTTATTAAGAATCTTAAGGACAATCTTTCAA
The DNA here is from genome assembly GCF_052625555.1 of Lactuca saligna. Classification (NCBI taxonomy): domain Eukaryota; kingdom Viridiplantae; phylum Streptophyta; class Magnoliopsida; order Asterales; family Asteraceae; genus Lactuca; species Lactuca saligna. The sequence goes on from NC_136419.1 coordinate 171,599,895, forward strand.
AGTTTCAAACAAAAGTTGATGAAGGAATTTCCCTTGGATATTCACATAATTAAGTCTCCTATCGAGTGTTAAACAAAAGAACACGAAAAGTGGAAGAAACATTCAATCTTACATTTGATGATTATTATATCAAACAAACTAAAACACATTTTGAAAATCATCCTATTTTGAAAGAAATTCATGAAGAATCTATTCCTTCACAACCATTGGATATTGTGACAACCCGAAGTTCGTTCCATCATTTGTAACCATTTCCGTTAATACATTCATCGTTTTCAATTTCATTTCCATTTATGTTATTAAATTAAGTAATTCAATTTGAGATTTATATTATAACTTAATGGGTGTATAAACATGTTTAGAACTCATAATAACACTCCATATTAGTAATCGGAAAAAATTTAGAATCGACCATATCGGGTTACGGCAACTTAATCGGGTGCGACCAAAAGCCACGTCTAACGTTGGTATCAGTTAGAATTCCACCGTGTCCCGAACTTAAAACATATTTAAAGATCAAAAGACTTCATTTTGAAGCTTTTTCACTCTCTCACTACTCTCTCTCTAACCTCTCTCCTCCAAGCCAACTTTAGGTCCAAAATCATCAAACTAAGGCTCCAATTCATCAAGGTAACTCCCCTAAATCATAAACTAGCATCCTTACCCTTCAAATTCGTGCTTAATCTTTGAAAAGGGACCATTTTCATGTGTATATAGCCCTGGAAGATGCTTAGGCCGTAAACACACATAAAGGGGTTTTTGAGCCTTAAAACCCTTCCAATCCACCTTTAGAGCTTAGATATGGCTTAATGGCTTAATGGAATGGACTTAGAACACCTTGAATCCAAATTTTGAGGAGTAAACATGAGTTTACTGCCCAAGAACATGCTTGGACCGTAAAATCATTATCATGCAGAGTAAACTCAAATTCAAGTGTTTAAACTTAAACACACCAATAGCCTTGGATTAAAGTCTAGAATCAACCACAATCGATTTAGGAGCCTTAAACATGATGAAAACCCTTCCTTTATGAGTTCACCGCCATAAACCCCCCTAGAATGGGTTCCTGGGTCGTAAACTCACTTACACAAGTCAAATGAGGCCCTAAATTCATTCTAAGGCTTGTAAAATTTGTTTGAATCACATATGATTAATCTAGGGCCACCAAATCATGAAAGGAATGGATATATAGGATCTTACGGCCGTAAACTCCTAGTTTATAGCCGTAAAATCCATTTGGTAATACTTGGTGGTTTAACTCATTCCTATGCCTTAGATTAAATCATAGCAACCCTCCCCAAGTGTTATTTGACCATTTAGCATCATAAAACCCCACATCCATGAGTTCACGGCCGTGAACTCATGTGGAGTTGGTCTTAGGTCCGAAAACTCCATAGGGAGTTTAGTCTTGAAGATGAACACATTATCCAAAGCCCTATACATCCATATATGTCACCCGGGTCACTCCAAACACTTGATTTGAAGTGTTTTCTCGTATTGGAGTGTATAATCATATCTAATTAGTGATTTAAAGTCTAATTAGATAAAATTGTATATCATTTCATATTACATAGGAACCTCGCGCGTTATCAAGCCTCGAACTGACACTTAGCATCCAAATCGTCACGTTTTCTTGTCTGTTGAGTTTATACCCCTACCCATTTTCAATGTTTTTCACTGTTTTTAGGGGGGGAATACAAGAAAAGAACAAGTAATACTTGTACTCAAAACTTGTTTTATATGTGTTGTGTTTCATATTACATATGCTTTTAACACTGACAATCATAACAGATAACCGTTTGAACTTGCAGAACACATTATCATATTATTTGTGAAAAACATTATAAATTGGTGTATATTATATTTTCACAAATGGTTTCCCACATTATAACAGTTAAAAGCATAACATTTGAACTTTGAACATGAAACTTAGTACATTGTTTTGTCCTCGGTAACACTCCACAGAGATATGCGAATGGAGGATCGTCATTTGATCTTTCTGTATTATTACTAGTAAATTTGTTATTCCTATAAATTGGAGACACGTCCTCGGAGAACACTCCATAGAGATACGCGAGTGGAGGACCGCCACTATAACCAGAATGTATTAGATAGGGAGCGTGACTTGAGTGTATAGATCTATATGGGGCTGACTACCCCGCACCTGGCTGCTAGCTACAGCCGAACCGAAAGGTTCAAGGGTGATGAAAGTCATAAAGTGTAATGGACTACTTATTGCCATATTTAGTCTATCGTATGGTTATGGAACTCGCAATTTGGATAACAGAGATTTACTTTTTAGTAATAATGGATTTCAGTAACTAGTTTACATTGTAGTTATTAGCTTTATATATGTGTCTAAACTAATACATTTCAGTATACATCATTTACATTACATTTTGGATTGGTGAACTAACATACAGTTTACAAGGATAACCAGGTTTTCAGTATACATCTTTTACATGACATTTTGGATCGGTAATCAACTTTTAGGAAAATATGGGATTTCCCTGGGATAACAATTATGCATAACCAGAATCGTGTAACAAAACAGATAAATAAACTTTACACATAAGAAAATATGGGATTTTCTTGGGTTTGCAACTTTTTCCGAAACCGAAAGGAAACTTGTACATTTTCAGAAAACAAAACCGCTTATGAACTCACCAGCTTTATGCTGACTTTTAAAATGCTTGTATTCTCAGGTCCGCATTAGACAGGTACCCGATGACCCTTTTGTCGAAGACGGAGTGCGTTGAAGACACGCCTTACTTTTTTTCATATATATACATATGTATCACACTTGTACAACTTTGTTTTCAAACAATTGTAAATTTTCATATGTAATGTAATGGTTGCATACTTTGCTTACTATGTGCATTAGATTTGAAACTCAATGTGGAGTTCGCCCCGGAAATGTTTCCGTCTTGGGTTTCGGGGTGTGATAGATATTGATTATGTTTTGATTTTTGGAATTTCAGATCATGTTGTGGATGTTGAAGTTAATGCTAATGACAATCATGTCCTTGAATCGACGAAGCTCAATGATAGTTCAACATCACATCATCAAACAATGGATGAAAGTATGCATATTAATCCAGTGGAGGGAGAGCACTTGGATTTGAACACTATTGTTAAAGGGGGATCATTCTTTTGAGGGGGGGGGGGATGAGAGAGTGAATGTTGATGTTAAGGGGGAGCAAGTTGAACAAAATGAATATTTTCATGATATTAATGATGCATGTTCAATTGCAGGTTCAGAACATGATGATTTATACAAAGATGCACCTTTAGAATTTGATTCAGCTTATCCTCCAATGGAAAAATGGACAAAGGATCATCCGAAGGAACAAATAATTGGTAATACACAATAGGGAGTCTTAACAAGAGCTCAAATTCATGGGAAGAATGAGGTATTAAATAGTTATCAAGAATGTTGCATGTTCAACGTTTTTATCTCTAAAATTGAACCAAAGACAATTAAGATTGCAATGGAACACTAGGATTGGGTTGTTGCAATGCAATCTAAATTATCTGAATTGAACGGAATAAGGTTTGGAGATTAATTCCTAAGCCAAATGATGTTTCGATTGTCGGGTTAAAATGGATTTTCAAAAATAAAACTAACAAAGATGGAAACATTGTTCAAAACAAATCCAGGTATGTTGTTAAAGGTTATTCTGAACAAGAAGGAATAGATTACGAAGAAATATTTTCCCCTATCGCAAGACTCGTGGCTGTTCATATATTTCTGTCTTATGCAGCTCACAAAGACTTTGATTTTATCAAATGGATGTGAAGTGTGCATTTTTAAATGAAGAGCTTGAAGAAATTGTTTATGTTGAACAACCCCTAGGTTTTATTAACGAAGAACATCCTGATTAAGTTTATATCTTAGATAAGGCAGTTTATGGTTTTAAACAAGCACCACGAGCATGATATGCAGCGCTTACTTCATTTTTGAAACAATCTAAATTTAAACAAGGATCAGCTGATCCCACATTATTTCAAAAGAAAGTAGGGGATCATCTAATGCTTGTTTAAATTTATGTTGATGATATAATTTTTGGCTCAACTGACCCTGCCTTGTCTAGTGAATTCGAAAATTTGATGAAATGCAAATTTGAAATGAGCATGATGGAAAAAATAAATAATTTTATTGGATTGAATATTCGTCAATAGAGAAGGTATTTTTTAACAATCAAGAAAAATATATGAAGATTTTGCTCGAGAAGTTTGGATTGTCGAATAGCACAAAATTACGAGTTCCGATGGCAACTGGCATAAACCTGACACCTTCGTTAGATAAACCTACTGTTGATTTAACTCTTTACAGAAGCATGATAGGTTCGTTACTTTATCTTATTACTAGTAGACCTGACATCATCTTTTCTATGTGTAATTATGCAAGGTATCAGTCAAATCCACGAGAGCCACATCTCACTGCTGTAAAGAATATATTTCGTTATCTTAAAGGAACAATTTCGTTAGGATTATGGTATCCTTCGAAAACTGGGTTCTTTGTTCAAGCATATTCGGATGCAGACTTGGGAGGTTGTAATCATGATAGGAAAAGCACAAGTGGTGGTTGTCAATTGCTTGATGGTAAATTGGTGAGCTGGCAGTCAAAGAAGCAAACATGTGTTTCAATTTCAACTGTTGAAGCTGGATATGTGGCTGCTGCTGCTTGTACTTCACAAATCATTTGGATTCAAAGCCAATTGTGGGATTATGCAATTAATATGAAAAAGATTCCATTATAATGTGATTCTCAAAGTGACATAAGAATTTTTCATAATCCTATGCAGCATAAGAAGACTAAAGATATTGCTCTTCGTTATCATTTCATCAAGGATCATGTGGAAGATGGAAATATTGAAGTGCATTTTGTGAAAAACAACACATCAATTAGATGATATTTTCACAAAACCTTTAGATGAAAAGACTTTTGTAAGAATTTTGGAAGGACTTGGAATGATTGATGGAAATTCAGTTCCATGCGAAAAAGATGAATGATGGTCAAATAGGAATGGTTCATAGACATGTCACCAATGACAAAGGTTATTGTTCATAGTCAACTCTTCGAATCCTTCGAATTCATATAATTGTCATTTTTTTAGTATTTTAAATTTCGTATGTTTGCAACAACTACATTATTTTATTTTTGAAAAATAAAAAATACCAAAAAGATATTTTTAGTTTTCAAAATTTCAAAAACAACAAAAAAAAATTCAAAGACAACAAAAATATCTTTGTTCTTTCTTTCTTTCTTTTTAGTTGTTTGTTGTAGAGTTTCATACTCAATCTCTTACAGCAGTGCTTGCAGTTCTAGGGTCAAGTATTTTTCACACACTTTGAACTAGTTAAGAGGTCCCTAGAAGCATGCTACAACATGTTGACCAAAGCCTCTAATTGACTCAATGTTTGAAATCCTTAATGAAATTTTCATACGAAGATTTCTTCCCAATTAGGCTTACATTCGCATTAGTCCAATGAGCTACCTTACTCTTCTTAAATGAGTTAAGAGTTATCTGTTTGGTCCAAAATTAACAGAGGTACATGTTGTTTCTTATACCAATCTTTTTCTTCTCAAAATTCTTACACTATCACACACGAAGACATGTGTCCAAGAGGTTTCTGATCAAACCAATCGAAACTGAGATATGTCACAAACATGTGTTTATGATTAGACATCATGAGACCATGATGAAAGTGAAACCCAAATCAATCAACCTTTAAGGAATTGACGGGGAGCTATGTTCCAGGCTTTAACAAAACATTTGTTTCAGTACTTTCATTCGAAACTCCAAATCATTTTCATTTCTTATGAGTGGTCTTGATCAAACATTCGAAATCCACAATGTTTGTTACCTAACAGGATCCAGTACACAAATTTTTTTTGAATATGATTTCAGTGTGAGTTTTATCCAAAATCCAATGTCAGTAAAAAGTTTTTCAAAGCAAACTTGTCACTTATTAAACTTGTCAAACAAGTAATTTCTGTTACACTTACTCACCTTAAGTTTAGGTTGATATGTAACGAAATTCATCAAACCACCTCAAAAGCCTTTTAAAAGAAGCCCTTCGATTCTTCTTTACAAGTATTCGATTGTAATTCACTGGAACATACACAAGTTGTTGATTATCTCTCTTGATAATTAACGAAGCAATATTTGCCCGGGGTTTTAAATGCCTTCGTGTCAAATTGAATTTTTGACATCACTGACTATCAAAAAAAAATTGTTGCATCTCTGTCACACCGCCGAACCATCAGAAAAACAACGGCGGAAACGTCCGACCTCTCCACGACCAAAGCAAGCCTGACCGACACCTGCTCCAGATGCCTGATTGGTTGATTGGGCTGGTGTTCTACATTTTCGAGCAATATGACCCTTCTTGCCATAGTTGTTGCAGAGCATATCACGACATGGTCCGGGAATACGGTGATGATAACTGAACTTGTTGCACCAAGGGAGGGTACCAGTATATCTACTAGTAGGTGCTTAAGTTGCAGGAGCAGTAGCAGGAGTAGTGGCAGCGTGGACTGTCACGGTTACTTCTCACCACATCCTTTCGCTGGTTCGGGAGAGGTTGTTACTTTATCCAAATCAACCCCCGTGATCTATGAGAGTGTGCGCCAGACACTTGGTGCTGTCAAAAGTGATTGTCCTGGTAGCCAAGACACTTCTTTGAGTTGGGGGCGTCAATCACCAAATGTATCTCTCTATCTTCTTGCTTTCCGTGGTGACCATTCACGGTCAAAGAAGTGCTAGGTATTCAAACCAAGAAGTGTAGGAAACGATATCGGAACCCTTCATATTTAGGTTCTAGAGTTCGTGCTCTAGTTTCTGCATTTCACCCCGTGGGTAGTACTCAGCAAGCATGCGCTCTTTCAAGCTCTCCCAACCCATAGCATTTGCTACTGGCAGGGTTAGGGATTTGACCCGACTATTCCACCAAGTCAATGCTTTATTGGTGAAATTGCAGGTGGCAAATTTCACCTTGTTGGCTTCCGTACAAGAACAGATTTCAAAGATAGACTCGATCTTCTAGAACCATAGAGTCAAGGCAATAACACCTCCAGTGCCATCGAAAGATGTGGGTTTTGCGTTCATGAAGTCTTTATAGGAGCACTCCTTCTGATGCCCTTGACCCCCTTCATGATTTTGGGAATGAATACCACACTCGGAACCACCAGAACCACTAGGAATTATTTGTGACAGAGCACCAGTCACGGCGGCAGTAACAACTGCCTGGAACATAGCGGGATCGAACTGGGAGGTGGTGGTGGCATTGGATCCGTCGAGGAATTGTAGTTCTTTTTGTTGGGTCTTTTCTTTGGAGCCATCTTGTTCTATATCAGGAAGAGGAAAATGATAAGTCCCTTTGACTTTATAACTAAGAGATATGAAACAAGATATATCTCTAGATGATAGATAAAGTGTTCTACTAAGCGATAACAGGAATGATTTACTAAAGCAAGTAAACTATCGTTAGAAAAGAATGAGTAGCAACTCTTGGAATGAATTTCTATAATGTATTATGCTTTGACTAAAATACTCCAATTGTATTTAATGTTGAATGTTATGTTCTATCAATTTCTTTTCGTAGGAATACTTGGTAAGTTTTAGGCCTGTTACAATACCACAGTCTCTCCTAAGCACATGTTGGTCATGTCTTGAATGAATATAATTAATCAGGCTATATTGACCCTAGACATGATTACATAACTGCCCAGGTTTAACCACGGTGTTCAACATCCAAATACTTTTGTTTGATTCTTATTACGGTACAGTTTCTGGTATGTAGGTATACTTTGTATACTTGGAGTAAAAATACTTATATTTTTAAAGTATACTTTTAGTTCAGAGCACCTTGGCCCCTTAGTGTTTATAGTTGTATACCATGTAAGGTTCGGTATACTTAGTTCACTATAAAAAATAGCTTTGATACCAATCTGTCACACCCCAGAACCGTCAGAAAAACAACAGTTGAAACATCCGGGGGCGGGGGACGTCATACGTAGTATCACAACAATCGTAGCATAGTAATCAAAGAAAACACAACCATTACATTACAATATGAATTTTTACATCTGTTTTGAGAATATAGTTTGTACATAGCAACATATAGGAAAATATAAAGATGAGTCTCCAAAAATGCTCTGTCTTCTCCAAACGGTGGCAAGATTCCTGTCTATCGTTGCCGTGAGAATACAAGCGATTTTGAAAACGTATCAGCACAAAGCCGTTGAGTTCATAAGCATGCTTTTGTGTATTGAAAACTAGTGACTGAGTTTGTATAAATGGGTTCTTTCCATTATAAATAAATATCGTTTGTATCGAAAACCGTTGTTACCAAGTTCTGAAATACGTATGCATGCATGCCAAGAAAATCCAATATTTTCTAACATGTTTGTTGTTTTCTGTATGAAAAGTATCTTCTGTTTGAAAACCCTGGCTACCACTAGTATGTAAGGTAATTGTTGTTCGAAAACCCTGGCTACCACCAGTATGTAATGATCGTTTGAAAATCCTGGTTACCACCAGTATGTATAGTAGTTTTATTACTTAAAATAAAACCAAAGATTATGTCCCTGGAATACACTCTAGTAAGTAGATAGGTAGTTTTATTACTTAAAATAAAACTATTGAAAATGAAATCCCGTAAACAAATGTTAGTTTATACTTATTGTGAGTCGTACAACTATACTAATATGATCGGTGATCTCCTTGACGTTCTTCAGGCGTCGTACGATTACAAAATTTGTCACCCCAGGCATTGTGACAACCCGAAATTTTCATTTGGTCAAACCCTAAAAGTCAACCACTTCGTATCATAGATTAATATCATTATTTCTTATTTTTAAGAAATATAAAGTTCATTTGATTATTTTAATATTATTTTTAAGCGAACGGGTGAAAGAAAGTGTCGTCTCAGGTTTTGATTTTTGAAGACCGCAAACACTTGGCGTATTAGAAACACCCGACCAAGCTCTTTTGTTTTGGGTTTAGAATTCACCCAAAAACCGTGAACTCATACATATGTATGAGTTTACTCCCCAAAAACTAGTCAATTGTGTTTACTCCCCAATAGTCAAAAGAGTAAACTCCAAAAACTCTCTCAAGTATCATCCAAGATTTAATTCCAAATCTTCAACCTTGTAAGTGTTCTAACCATTTCAAGTTAGTAAAACACTTAATCTAGTGTTTGTGCATCTATTCATCCATTCATTACCGGTTTTTGTTTAGATTTTCCAAAACACCAAGAACACACACTAAGTGTTCTTGGCCTTTTAGCTCAAATCAAGCCTTCTACTAGTAAGTGCTTCCATCCTTGAGTGATTCTAAGCTAGTATTACATTTAAACACGAAGAAAATATGTCAAGAACACAAGGCAAGAGGTGTTCACGGTCCAAGAAGATGCTTGGGCCGTAAACACCTTAAAATGCACCAAAGTGTGCCTAAGTCCTTATCTAAGCCCTAGTTTGATGTATAAACCGTCCTTGACATGTTTAAACCTTCCTTTGTTGTGTTTAAGCCTTGAAAAACATCAAATGCCCACAAATATAGGTGTTTACGGTTTGGGGATCTCCCAAAACCGTGAACATCCAAAAGTATGTCTAAATGGGTTATTTTCCTTCCTTAGGCTTATAAACTGGCTTATACACTTACCTAATTGTGGTAAGGACTTGAAAACATGGCTATACACTCCTCCATATGGGTTTACGGTTTTTAAACCCAAAGGAAAAATCCATGAGGCCGTAAACTCCTCAAACGAGGTGTTTTGTTGCCCTAGTCCCTTCCAAAGGCCAAACCGTTTAGTAGAAATGCTTCAATGGCTTGCTAAACCACAAAACAACACTTGGACATTAAGACTAGAGCTATGACCATAAACTCTAGAGTTTACTGCCGTAAACTCTCTAAGTCTTGACCACCAAAACCGTAAACTCCAAGGGAGTTTACCCTTGGACTCCAAACACACTAGTTTTTCCCTACCAACACTCGGATGCAATCCTTCTGATCCTTAACACTTAAAACAAAGTGTTTTCATATTCTAGGGTGTCCTAACTTAAGTTATTAGTTATAATTTGGCTAATTAGTTATATATATATATATATATATATATATATATATATATATATATATATATATATATATATGTTCATTATATGATAACTAGGCTCGTGCGTGTGTACAAGTCTTCATTTGTCACCTAGCACCGTACCCAACACTTCAATCAAATCCACTCACCACAGGTGAGTTCATACCCCTTTTAAATGTTTTAAATGCTTTTATGGGGGGGATACAAGTTGAATATTTACGGTTATTACATCAATCACATGTGATTAATAACCATAAAACCAATGATTTTGTTACTGTTCAAACTGTTTATCAAGCTGTTTTACTTCAAACTGTTTTACAAACTGTTTTACTTATCAAATACTTTTACTTAAACTTTGTTACACTTATTATAAATTAGATGTCTGTATATGTATAGTTATATAAGTAATGTTTAAAAGACTTAGGAAGGCTATCCACCTTGTTTCCTTTTCCTCGATTTGGATGTGGTCTGATAGGATATCGGGTACTCGTCCGAAGGCAGTTTAAATATTGATTATATATCATGTGTACATATATAGACATAAAAGTGCTTCCATATTCATGCGTACTAGTTACATCATTAGTAGGCTACCATCGGGGTCGCACAGGATCATACTTATACTATTGCTAAATCAATGAGTTAGTTCATTCATGAGTCAATACTTATTACTATGAGAACATATACAATTATACTAGAAAGACAACATATACAACTATACTAGAAAGAGAACATATACAACTATACTAGAGGAAGAACATATACAACTATACTAGAAAGAGAACATATACAACTATAACTTGAGGAAGAACATATACAACTATACTAGAAAGAGAACATATACAACTATACTAGAGGAAGAACATATACAACTATACTAGAAAGAGAACATATACAACTATACTAGAAAGAGAACATATACAACGATACTAGAACGAGTAACAATACATTACATATACATATATACATTGACAGAATTGTGATCCACCGTATTGGAGCATGCCTTAAATGTCATGGCCGGAGTTGTATCCAGAGTCTCTTGGAGGGAGAGCATGAGTTTGCATATAGATCTATACTAGATTGACTATCCTACACCTTGCTGCTAGCTACAGCCGGACCTGCAGGTCTGCGGGTGCCAAACGTCATTTCTTTTTACGACCTACATTTGTCGTTGTTTATCCAGTCGATAGTATGGTACAATAAATCACAAGATACCTTAATATAAATCCAGTTTAAGGTAGTTAGTACAGCAGTAGTTCCTATAATACAACACTACAGTACTACATAAATTTAGCCTTTACATATTTAGTGATCTTTTCACTTAAACATTAATGTACAAACTATATTTTGAGAATGATAGTTACATTAGGGAAAATTAAACACTTTTATAGAAAACAAACATACAAAACAGTTACGCCTTGGTAGAAGGCTACTTTTAATAGAAAATATTGGTTTTTCTAAGAGATTCAAACTTTTACAAACACTTACAAACGTTCACGTACTTATATTTCCGATGTTTACAAACTCGTGTTTATAACTACGTTCAAACATTTTGATACAACCACCGACACCAAAATACTTTTGAACTCACCAGCTTAACGCTGATAAACTCTTTCAAAATAAGTTGTATTCTCAAGTCATCAGTAAACAGGTACCGAGGCCAGCTTTTGAGAAGATGGAGCGCATTCAAGACTCATCTTATTATTTTTGATTTACAAATTTTTGGTGTCTATAACTGTACGGAACACACTTGTATTAAAATTATATATTTAATGCAATGGATGATGTTGTTTGCTTGTTTACTGTTATATTGTGTTGTGATACTATACATGACGTCCTCCGCCCCAGAACGTTTCCGCCGCTCTTGGTTTTGGGGTGTGACAGATTGGTATCAGAGCATTGTTTATAGTGAATGGAGTATATCAACCTATAAAAGATATACTAACTATAAATACATTGGGATTAAAATACTCTAACCAAGAGTTTATACTTATAAATAATAAAATATTTAATTAAGTATATAATTCTGCATTCATACTAAAATCAGTGTCACTAGGACAGTACAAAAGAATTACGATTGTTGAACAACACAGGTGGACTTAGAGACATATAGTCAAAACTGGGACGATATAGCCTGATCTACTATTTTATCTGAGGGTTGACTAGCATGTGCCTAAGTATAGTTGTGCGGTTGCAACAAGTCTAAAATCTTACCAACAATACCACAATGAGAACACTAGAACGTAACATTAAAATTCAAATACTATAGGAGTTTTTTGTGCTACTACAAACTATTGATACACTAGATTCTTATACCTCTCTTCTCGTGTAGATTAAATGGTTGGATTCCATCATGGCGACCCATACTTTCCACCCAACAGAAATGCTTGATGGCTTGAGGCAGAGTATGATGATGAGCACCAAATTCCTTTAGATGATCATCAAGCAGAAGGATTTTCTTATGGATCTGACTCTAGGCCTGAAGTCAACAACCTGCCGCTAGTAGGTCAAGCCCCAAACAACAACCCCGACCAACTTTTCCAGGTCCTACACCCTTATGGGCAACCAAATTGAATCGTTGGAGCTATGAACAGGGTCAAACCTTACCATACTTTGGGGACCAAAGCTTTTACAACCTCAGCGAAGGTGGCTCTGCGGATCGAGCTCTACCCGTCGTAATCCACAGAATAGCCCGTAATGATGAACAAGGTCGAGCAGCCATCGACTGAGTCATGGAGATTGATGCCAATTCTGGTGTCAACACAATCCGCATCCGCCGTCTCGAAGAAGAAATGAAAAGGACCAGGAGAACCAATGAGACCCTGCAGCAACAGTTGGCTGCCTCTCAATCCGAAGTCATGGAACTTCGAGCTTGTCAAAGGGCTCATGAACGACACCTCCAAGAGGTGGTCTGTCAAGTGGGAGACCTCAGGGTTCGCCCGAGGAATTCCCATCGCCGTTAGAAGATGTCTAGTACATCTCTATCTTTTAGGTTAAGGGTTAGCCTTTAGTATCTGTGCTCTAAGTAGCACGTGTCTGTAAAATATTCCTAACTTTCGGTACTCTAACTAGGAATCTAGGAACTGTCAAACTTTTCGTATGGTATGATGTAAGACGTACTATTAGGTCGATTTTCCTTGAACTCATTACATCAGTAATACCAGTATTATTGATAACTACCTACTCTGTGGGAAAAATCTGTACACTTGTGTTTTCCTACTAATCTTCCATGTTGTGATCTCAAACACTCATTCAACTGTTAGGCTATGATTAGTCAATCCATGTGTCACTCTCACCTCTTTTACAATTGATTCTTACCATTGTGTTTATTTTTATAAACTTATAGCTAAAATATGCCTCCTCGTAAATCTCCCAGGAATAATCCTGCACCACCACCACCTCTTCCTCCGATCATCGATACTACAGCCCTGAAAGCTACCGTAGCTGCAGCAGTGGCAACTGGCATGGCACAATATCACTATACTGATGCTAGCAGAGGTAGAACCCCTATTAACCCAATTCCTGTTGAAACCCCTATGCGCTCGAGAGAGTGCTCCTACAAGGATTTCACCAACTGTAAGCCGATGTCCTTCCATGGCACTAGCGGAGTCATTGCCCTCTCCCAATGGTTCGAGAAGACTGAATCAGTCTTCGAAATCTGTTCATGCCCTGCTGCAAGCAAAGTCAAATATGCCGCATGCACCTTTGAAGGAAAGGCCCTAACGTGGTGGAACGTCCACGTTAAAGCACTAACTCTCGTAGTGACGAATGATATGGACTGAGAAACCATGAAGGACCTCATGATTGAGGAATACTGCCCGAGGGGCGAAATCCAGAAATTGGAACAGGAACTTTGGAGCCTAACCATGAAGGGAACCAACGTAGTCGCTTATACTGCCAGATTCAGCGAACTGGTGGCCCTCTGCCCCAATATGGTTCCTACTGAAGGGAAAAAGATCTAAAGGTACATATGGGGGCTAGTGCCTCCGTATCAGGGGAATGTCCTATCATCAAACCCCGCTACCTTCGACAATGCCAAGCGATTAGCACAACGACTCATTGACCATGGAGTCAAAACCCCTGCAACAACAACCACCCTAGCCATCCCGGAACCCTCCAAACCCGCTGACACTAAGCGGAAGTTCTGGGAAGAGAAGAAGAGACAGCGAGCTGCCAAAAAGTAGCAACTTGTGGGTGTGCATGCCACAATAACCCCTACTGTTGTTACTGCTCCGGTGAGGCAGTATGCTGGAAGTTTTCCTAAGTGCAACAAATGTAACTTCCACCACAACGGCCCCTGCCGTGAAATGCAGTGCTCTAACTGCAACAGGAAAGGACACACTATCTGTTTCTGTAAATCCCCGACGAGGCCGATCACCCAAGTCCCCGGCTCTGGTGCGAGCCCGACCAGCTATGGATGTGGTGAAGCAGGCCACTATAAGAGGGACTGCCCCAAAGCGAAGAATGCTGGCAGAGCAGGGAGGGTACTAGCAATAGGCCATGGGGAAGAAGTTGCTGACCCGACAGTGATGACTGGTATTTTCCTCCTCGATAACTCCTATGCATGCATTATGTTCGATAGTGGGCGGAGTGAAGCTTCGTGAACCATAAATTTGCTCGCATGCTTAAGCAACAACCACACACACTTAAAGAAAAATTCACAGTAGAAATGGCTAATAGAAAAACTGAAAGTACGAATAGCATATACTTAGGTTGTACCCTAACTCTAGATAACCGTTCATTCCCAATCGACCTTATGCTGGTCTCAATAAAAAGCTTCGACGTTATCATCGGTATGGATTGGTTAAGTCTTCTTCGCGCCGACATCATGTGCTACGAGAAAGCAGTCTATCTAAACCTTCCGTCTAACGAAACTCTTATCGTCTACGGCGACAAACTCGGTGCAAGTCTTCGTAATATATCAAGTATTCAAGCACAGAAGTATCTACGTAAAGATTACCATGCATTCCTTGCTCACGTCGTCGATACGAGCCTCGAAACTAAAGAACCAAAGAACATTCCAGTAGTGAGCGACTTTCCCGACATCTTTCCATAAGAGCTACCAGGATTACCTCCACAACGACAAGCCGAGTTCAGAATCGAATTAGTCCCAGGAGCTACCCCAGTAGCCAAGTCACCCTACCGATTAGCACAAACAGAGATGCAGGAACTATTTGGTCAACTTAACGAACTGCTCAGCAAGGGCTTTATAAGACCAAGTTTCTCTCCTTGGGGAGCACCGGTCTTGTTCGTTAAGAAGAAAGACGGATCATTCCGTATGTGTATCGACTACATATAACTCAACAAACTGATTGCCATGAATCGTTACCCTCTGCCTCGCATAGACGATCTATTTGACCAACTGCAAGGGGCGAACTACTTTTCCAAAATTGATCTAAGATTCGGATATCACCAGTTACGAGTGCTAGAGGGGGATGTTACAAAGACAACCTTCCGAACTCGTTACGGACACTACGAGTTCGTGGTGATGCCGTTCGGACTGACCAATGCGCCCGCAGTTTTCATGGATCTGATGAATAGAGTATACCGACCTTACTTGGATCAGTTCGTCATTGTCTTCATAGATGACATCCTGATCTACTCCCAAAGTACGGAAGAGCATGGCGATCACCTGCGATAGGTTCTAGGAACTTTACGAATGGAGAAGCTCTATGCGAAGTTCTCTAAATGCGAATTTTGGATCCAAAGAGTCGAATTCTTAGGACACGTGGTAAGAGAAGAAGGAATCCACGTGGACCCATCCAAAATTAAGGCCATTGATAACTGGTCAGCACTGAAGATGCCTACAGAAATTCGTCAATTTCTAGGTCTCGCTGGCTACTACCGCAGGTTCATATAGAAATTCTCCCAAATTGCAAAACCTCTTACAACACTGACCTAGAAAGGCGTGGCCTTTGACTGGGAAGAGAAACAAGAGAGAGCGTTCCAAACGCTCAAACAAGCCTTGTGCACCGCACCAGTACTATTCCTCCCCGAAGGGATAGAAGACTTCGTAGTCTATTGTGATGCATCAAATCAAGGGCTCGGGTGTGTTCTGATGCAGCGAGGTAAGGTTATCGCCTATGCCGCGAGACAGGTGAAGACACATGAGGTCAACTACAGGACCCACGATCTTGAACTAGGAGCAGTGGTGTTTGCTCTAAAGATCTGGAGACATTACTTGTACAGAATGAAAATCACTATCTTTACTGACCACAAGAGTTTACAACACATATTCGATCAGAAGGAGCTCAACATGAGACAGCGATGGTGGGTCGAGCTACTCAGTGACTAAGAATGTGAAATTCGTTATCATCCGAGTAAAGCCAATGTAGTAGCTGACACCCTAAGTCGGAAAGAATATTCTGGTCGAAGAGTCAAATCTTTGACTATAACTATCCATTCACACTTGTCCACACAAATTAAGGTTGCACAACTCGATGCTTTGAAGCCTGAAAACATGGCAGGTGAATCCTTGAGAGGAATGGATAAGAACTTAGAAGTTAAGGGTGGTGGAGCTTACTATTTCATGGACCGGATCTGGACACCAAAACACGGGGGTTTTCAAGACTTTGTCATGACTGAGGCACACAATACTCGGTATTCCATCCACCCAGGTTCAGATAAGATGCATTTGGATCTCAAAAAGCTATACTGGTGGCCTAATATGAAAGCAGAGATTGCTACCTTCATAAGTAAATGCCTTACTTGCGCATAGGCTAAGGTCGAATACCAGAAGCCCTCCGGTTTACTACAACAACCAGAAATTCCAGAATGGAAGTCGGAGCGTATCACTATGGATTTCATAACCAAGTTGCCCAAGACAACGGGTGGACTTGATACCATATGGGTCATCATCGATAGATTGACCAAGTCTGCACACTCCTGCCTATCAAAGAAACTGATAAGATGGAGAAACTTACAAGAACTTACATCAGGGAGATTGTAAGACTGCACAATGTTCCATTATCTATTATCTCAGACAGAGATAATAGATTCACTTCAAGGTTCTGGCAGTCGTTACAAAGTTCCCTAGGAACTAGGTTGGACATGAGTACGACCTATCATCCACAGACCGACGGGAAAAGTGAGAGAACCATCCAAACACTGGAAGATATGTTGAGAGCCTGTGTGATTGACTTTGGAAAGGCAAGGGATACTCGTTTACCCCTTTTCAAGTTTTCCTACAATAACAGTTATCACACGAGCATCAAGGTTGCTCCATACGAAGCCCTCTACGGCCGAATGTGCAGATCCCCTCTGTGCTGGGCTGAAGTGGGGGATACCTAATTAGCTAGGGGGAAAACTTCTGACAGTACTCTCACTGGCCCAGAAATCATTCGGGAAACGACAGAGAAGATCGTTCAGATCCGTGAACGATTGAAAGCCTCTAGAGACCGACAGAAGAGCTACGCTGATAGGAGAAGGAAACCTTTGGAATTCCATGTGGGAGACCGATTCCTTCTCAAAGTCTCACCTTGGAAGGGCTTGATATGCTTCGGTAAGTGTGGGAAGCTTAATCCAAGATACATAGGGCCCTTCGAGATTCTTGCAAGAATCGGCCCTGTAGCATACAAACTCAATCTACCCGACGAATTTCGTAACGTACATTCTACATTCCACGTATATAACTTGAAAAAGTGTCTATCCGACGTGACTCTTGTAATCCCACTCGACGAGATCGAGATCAACGAGAGCCTCAATTTCGTGGACGAACCAGTAGAAATCATGGACCGAGAAGTCAAACAGAAAAAGCAAAGACGTATCCTGATTGTGAAGGTTCGCTCGAACGCCAAGCGAGGACCGAAATTCACTTGGGAGCGTGACGATAAGATGAAACTGAAATACCCTCATCTCTTAGCTTATTTATTTGTAACTACTTTATTTGTTTAGACTTTAATTTCCGGAAGAAATTCCCTTAAAAGGGGGATGATTTGACAACCCGAAATTTTCATTTGGTCAAACCCTAAAAGTCAACCACTTCGTATCATAAATTAATATCATTATTTCTTATTTTTAAGAAATATAAAGTTTGTTTGATTATTTTAATATTATTTTTAAGCGAACGGGTGAAAGAAAGTGTCGTCTCGGGTTTTGATTTTTGAATACCGCAAACACTTCGCGTATTAGAAACATCCAACCAAACTTTTATGTTTTGGGTTTAGAATTTACCCAAAAACTGTGAACTCATACATATGTATGAGTTTACTCCCCAAAAACTAGTTATTTATGTTTACTCCCCAATAGTCAAAAGAGTAAACTCCAAAAACTCTCTCAAGTATCATCCAAGATTTAATTCCAAATCTTCAACCTTGTAAGTGTTCTAACCATTTCAAGTTAGTAAAACACATAATCTAGTGTTTATGCATCTATTCATCCATTCATTTCCGGTTTTTGTTTAGATTTTCCAAAACACCAAGAACACACACTAAGTGTTCTTGGCCTTTTAGCTCAAATCAAGCCTTCTACTAGTAAGTGCTTCCATCCTTGAGTGATTCTAAGCTACTATTACATTTAAACACGAAGAAAATATGTCAAGAACACAAGGCAAGAGGTGTTCACGGTCCAAGAAGATGCTTGGGCCGTAAACACCTTAAACTGCACCAAAGTGTGCCTAAGTCCTTATCTAAGCCCTAGTTCGATGTATAAACCATCCTTGACATGTTTAAACCTTCCTTTGTTGTGTTTAAGCCTTGAAAAACATCAAATACCCACAAATATTGGTGTTTACGGTTTGGGGATCTCCCAAAACCGTGAACACCCAAAAGTATGTCTAAATGGGTTATTTTCCTTCCTTAGGCTTAGCTTATACACTTACCTAATTATGGTAAGGACTTGAAAACATGGCTATACACTCCTCCATATGGGTTTACGATTTTTAAACCCAAAGGAAAAAGGCATGAGCCCGTAAACTCCTCAAATGAGGTGTTTTGTTGCCCTAGTCCCTTCTAAAGGCCAAACCACTTAGTAGAAATGCTTATATGGCTTGCTAAACCACAAAACAACACTTGGACATTAAGACTAGAGCTTGTGACCATAAACTCTAGAATTTACTGCCGTAAACTCTCTAACTCTTGATAACTAGGCTCGTGCATGTGTACAAGTCTTCATTTGTCACCTAGCACCGTACCCAACACTTCAATCAAATCCACTCACCACAGGTGAGTTCACACCCCTTTAATTAACCTTTGAAATACTTTTAAATGTTTTAAATGCTTTTAGGGGGGGGGGGAATACAAGTTGAATATTTATGGTTATTACATCAATCACATGTGATTAATAACCACAAAACCAATGATTTTGTTACTGTTCAAACTGTTTATCAAGCTGTTTTACTTCAAACTGTTTTACAAACTGTTTTACTTATCAAATACTTTTACTTAAAATTTGTTACACTTATTATAAATTTCATGCCCGTATATGTATAGTTATATAAGTAATGTTTAAAAGACTTAGGAAGGCTATCCACTTTGTTTCCTTTTCCTCGATTTGGATGTGGTCTGATAGGATATCGGGTACTCATCCGAAGGTCGTTTAAATATTGATTATATATCATATGTACATATATAGGAATAAAAGTGCTTCCATATTCATGCGTACTAGTTACATCATTAGTAGAATACCATCGGGGTAGCATAGGATCATACTTATACTATTGCTAAATCAATGAGTCAGTTCATTCATGAGTCAATACTTATTACTATGTGAACATATACAATTATACTAGAAAGAGAACATATACAACTATACTAGAAAGAGAACATATACAACTATACTCGAGGAAGAACATATACAACTATACTAAAAAGAGAACATATACAACTATACTAGAGGAAGAACATATACAACTATACTAGAAAGAGAACATATACAACTATACTAGAGGAAGAACATATACAACTATACTAGAAAGAGAGCATATACAACTATACTACAAAGAGAACATATACAACGATACTAGAACGAGTAACAATACATTACATATACATATATACATTGACAGAATTGTGATCCATTGTATCGGAGCATGCCTTAAATGTCATGGCCAGAGTTGTAGCCAGAGTCTCTTGGAGGGTGAGCGTGAGTTTGCGTATAGATCTATAGTAGATTTACTATTTACACCTTGCTGCTAGCTACAGCCGGACCTGAAGGTCTGCGGGTGCCAAACGTCATTTCTTTTTACGACCTACATTTGTCCTTGTTTATCCAGTCGATAGTATGGTACGATAAATCACAAGATACCTTAATATAAATCTGGTTTAAGGTAGTTAGTACAATAGTAGTTCCTATAATACAACACTACAGTACTACATAAATTTACCCTTTACATATTTAGTGATCTTTTCACTTAAACATTAATGTACAAACTATATTTTGAGAATGATAGTTACACTAGGGAAAATTACACACTTTTACAGAAAACGAACATACAAAACAGTTACGCCTTGGTAGAAGGCTACTTTTAATAGAAAATATAGGTTTTTCTAAGAGATTCAAACTTTTACAAACACTTACAAACATTCACGTACTTATATTTCCAATGTTTACAAACTCATGTTTATAACTACGTTCAAACATTTTGATACAACCACCGACACTAAAATACTTATGAACGCACCAGCTTAATGCTGATAAACTCTTTCAAAATAACTTGTATTCTCAGGTCATCAGTAGACAGGTACCGATGCCAGCTTTTGAGAAGATAGAGCGCATTCAAGACTCATCTTATTATTTTGATTTACAAGTTTTTGGTGTCTATAACTATATGGAACATGCTTGTGTTAAAATTATATATTTAATGCAATGGATGATGTTGTTTGCTTGTTTACTGTTATACTGAGTTGTGATACTATACATGATGTCCTCCGCCCCAGAACGTTTCCGTTGTTCTTGGTTTTAGGGTGTGACAGACATGCCCGCCTAATTGTAGCAAACAATTCAGGTGTAGGATTGTCGGTCCCGAATAGATCTATTCACAAATTTTACTCTCTCCCTCCAGGAGACTCTGTTTATACTTCTGGTGAGGGTTTATTGGTACCCTGAGGGACAAATCGAAGATAGTCTCACAATCATTTATTAACTAGTATACGTGTTGTTCGGTTGTTCTCGAGTTCGAAATCGTTTGTAACGGTGTAGAGTATAAATAATTATACATAAATAATTATATAGTATGCTACTCCCGGTTTGTATTCGTAGAAATGGATAAACTAAATCTGACATAGTTTATATATTTGAATCTGTAAGACTAATATTGAAATCCCAAACTGTACCCATTATAGTTTAAATAGTTTGTTACATTCATGTAAAGTTTTGAAACTATGCAATTATGATTAGAAAACATCCCTTATGCTCCGCATATTACAAAATGGATAATTTTATCTAAATGTTTGATGGAAAACCATTGTAATTGCATCAGTTTTTAAGTTATGAAAACTTTTAGTTTTAGCTTGTATTCCCCAACTAAAAATATGAAAAACTCGAAAAAATGTAAGGGTATGAACTCACAATTTATCGTAGGATCCAAATGATCGATTGGTTATGAGCATCGAGTGTCAAATGATATTTTGTACGCGAGTGGACCTATTAACATATATTGCATATATATGTATTAGATTGAGTATTCCATGACAAACCATGATGGAAAACCACTCTAAAGACTTGGAGTCACTAGAACTAAGTGTTTTATGTCCCATAATTAGTGATCTTTGCAAGTTTAAGGCCAAATATGAGCATTAGAGTGGGTGTATGGCCATCAAGGTGAGTGTGTGGCCAGACTGTGTGTGCGGCAGCACACAAGAGTGTGCGGCCGTACAGAGGGTGTGTGCAGCCGTACACTCCTCATTTGTGCCCGAAATGTCGATTTTTGAGGTGTTCAGGTGCTAAAACCAAGTCCAACTAGAAAGTGGAGGCCAAACTCTTCACTTTGGAGATTTTTGGTGTGTGTATGCGGCCACCTTATGAAGGTGTGCGGCCGCACTCCTTCAAAGGATGAAGAACATGAAGAGTTTTAGGCTTAGATTTAGGTGTTTTACCTGTATAACAAGCTAGACGATGGATTTCTTCACGTTTTTAAGGCCCTTAGAGTGTTCTTGGATGAGATTTTTAGAGAGAGAAAGTAGAGTGCAGCCAAAAGAAGAAAAAGTGAATGAAGGGGGGTCCTCCCCTATATATAGAGTCAGGTGTGAGGTTAAGTGTGTCTATGCGGCTGGGTGTGCGGCCGCACAAACCTTCTTCGGTGTGATTGGCTCGATTTTGTGATGCTACACACTTTCTAATCCTTCTTAAGACTCATATCTAGGTTATACTAATACTAGAGCACTCATATGGACTCACAATTTCGTTAAAAGATGATAAATTCAAGTTTAATATTGATATATGGATCAATTACACAAGATAAAAGTTTTGGGTTGTCACATTCTCATCTATATTCTTTGAAACACTACAGACACGAAATCCTTTAGGTTCTAAGTATTATCAACACAAGCTAATGATTTCGAAAATCATGAAAATGAATTTACTTTGAAACCGTAAAGTAAAAGAGCCTTACTTCCATCCGAGGTGTTCCGTCCATTACTATTCCATTGGGGCAAATAATCTAGCCTGTTTGAGGGGACTGTTTGTATTCTATGTGGGTTTTGAGGAGACATGACAGTTACTTTATCACGCATGATTACTTTTTCATCATCATGATGCGGTTTTCTTGGTGACACGTCATGGTTCATTAAATGCACATCCTGCTTTTACGTCAAAATCAAGGGTTACATATAAAACGGGGTTCAAGGGTTCCTTATCAGTTGACGCTTTCAAATTCCAAAATACGCTCTGATAAACATCAAGCTTTCAAACCCTAACAATGGTGACTGCTACTAATCCAGATGCAACTCTTTCTCACACCATAGATGATGTTACCTCGTTGCCGATTATGAAGATTCAGGGTACAAATTACCAAGTAGAGGCGAATGTTTCTCTATACCCTGAAGAACTCAAGATACTAATAGTTGCTCTAAAGAGTTTTGTACTGTCAAAGGCCATGTTCAACTCGTTCTCTGTTCCTCTTTCATGGCTCTCTCAAGCTGGCTCAACTTCTACCTATTCGAAAGCTTTTGACTCAGTCATTTTCAATTTGGTGACTGATAAAAAGGTTAGACTATCCAAGAAGCTTTTATGTTAGATTCTTGACATTTCTAATTCCCCACCATATTTCAAATTTACCTTTCCACAAATTGTACATATGTTCAATAGAATGGGTCAATAACCTCAACTATCAAAGATAAGTGACTTCAAGAAGTCGGGTCTTCCTAGTGTTTGGAATTTCTTGTTTGGCATTTTCATGAGGTGTTTAACTAGAAGAACAGTTGGTTTAGATAAGGGGAGAATGGAGTTTTATGCCATGGTACACAGGTTATATTATGATCTTCAAGTGGATTACTCTACCCAATTGTGGAAAGATATCTTGAAGAGTATGGAAAACATAAATGCTCTTCTTGGCATTTCATGTGCGAGATACTGGAGCTTGATCTTGCAGTATTTCTATGAGAAGGAAGGCATTCTGGTTCCTAATGATGAAGAAAAAGTTTTTTTTCATGTGTATAGTTGTCTGAATGATGCAACGGATGATGCTAAGGAGTTTCTAGTAGTAGCTCGGATTCCAAATGCAATGCTCAAACGAGTTGATCATACGAACACTTTTTTAGTCACTTACTTGCAAACAATTGATACAACTGTTGAAACTGGAATTCTTTTGGAAAAAAGAAGAAACGAAGTCTAAACGAACAAAAAAGACTGATGCTGGTTCTTCTAAGCAACATGTTAAGGAGTCTAAATTTGCGAAGATTCTGAAGATGTTATTCCTTCGAAGACCGGTGTTTATCAAAGAATTAAAATCCAATCCAAACACAAGAGCCGATCAACACATACGAATGTTGTACGAAAGCCATAGGTTACTCATCAGGGACTCCTGTTTCATGAAATTCCAACGCTTGTTTCTCCATCTTCAAAGAAACAAAGGGAAGCTAATATGGCTAAATACATTTCTAAGAATAAGAAGAAGAAAATCAAAATGATCATCTCTTTTGACTCTACTGCTGATGAAGATGAAACAATTCCAGAAACTCCCGAAGCCAATCTTAACACAGACACTTCTACTCCTACAAAGACAGATGTTACACCACCCGAAGATTCGGTTGCCACGTCAGTTTCTGAGGAGGCACGGACTTCTTACATTATTTTAAATGTATCTCATACAGATGCAAATGTCATCATGGGTGCGGATGATTTGAAGAACGAAACACAAGGTAAACCTTCGAATATTACCTCAGACACTTTTGTTTCTTTTCCTCCTCAAATCACACCAATCATACCTACTACTTACACTACTGATTCTCCTACCTTCGAAAACATTATCAAACTCCCAATTACTTCTCTTTTTTCTTCACAATCCACCGACCCAACCACAACCACTTCACCAATTCCAGAGTCTATTTTTATGGACACTAAGCACGAGTCGGAAGGTTTTGGAGGCACGTTTGAAAATTTGGAGTTTGATGAAGAAGAAACTGATTTTCCAGATCACATGCTAAAGACCATGAAGCAGTTCAAGATCTTAAATACAAAGCTCAATTCAATTCTTCAATCACAAGCAGATCTTGGGGGAGGTAATTTAGTGACCATTTTAGAAGTTGATGGTTTGTTAAAACTACTTGAAGGGAGGCTTACCTCAAATGTTTCGGGAATGATCAAAGATTTTGAGTCTCGTATCTTGGAGAAAATTGACATTTGTGATCATAGCAATGAGATGAGGGTAAATTCTTAGAAGTCTACCTTTAAAAGTGATTTAAAAGATTTGAAAATGGTGGCAAAGGAACAACATGTATTATTCATTCAAGATGTTAAAAAGGTGAGAGAGGATGTGAATCTTAAGCTTCAAGAGCTAAACGAAGACATGGAAAAAGAGATTGCAATTGTTCGCACAAAATTTGTATCTTTAAATCAGAAGGTGGATATCATTTGTGCAGTTGTTCGCACAGTTACAAAGTTTGCCAAGTTGTATGAAAGTCTGAGTCCTCAAATCGATCAAATTTCTACAACTGAAAACAAGAATTTTATGGAAGTTTTCACAATGTTAAAGGAGCTCAAAGCCTATCCTCAAAACCAGCTTCGATTTCTCAACTATCCTCAGAAGATCTTATCAAGAAGTTTTCTCAATTTGAAGCCTTACTTCTCCACCAGTTGGCTCCTCTTTCCCGCATATATATCCTTCTTCTGACAACAAATGCCCCACCTGCTGGTATAGGGGTGCAAGGGGGAGTAATGAAAAATTGAAGGTTCGAAGGCTGGAGGAGATGACGTGAAGGTGGTGGTAAAAGTATTTCCTTCAAAGATTCCAACAACAAAACCAGTTATAGCATCTTTTGGTCCTGTTTCTTCGACAGTGGTAACAACTGTGCCAATTACAAGACAAATTTTGAAAGGAAATGTGATTGGTAAATCTGTTGATATTGGTGGGAGTGATTCGAAGGTGAAACAAGTGATAGAAGAATCAACTTCGAAGGCAAGAAAAAAATCAATTTTGATAGAAAATCTAAGGAAGAAAAGAAGGCAGAGGCTGAGGCGGAACTGGAGAGGATGAGACTAGTACAAAGTATAATGACTCAAAGATCAAGTGATCCTCCTGGCATGAACAAAGGTGATCAATCAAAGCATTACAACTATGAAACAATTAATGCCAATATTGCATTTAATCACATGTATTCGTTCGAAAAGAAGCCAAAATAGAGTTACATTTTCACGAATACTGGTCCAAGCCAATTGAACTTTCCAAAAAATGAGATGATGTTCGTCATGCCCCAGCTCAAAGCCGAAAGCAAGTTCAAGGAGAAGGATAAAGGAACTTACATGAAAACCAGGTTTCATGCAGTTCTTGCAAAACCAGCTGAAGAAGTCTGGTCATTGACAAAGATAAAGAAAGTTATCATCATAAAGAAGGATGTGGTTTTCGAAAACACAATCCAAAATATGAAGTATGTGGTGACCAGGGCGAATAGGAATGTTTGTGAGTTTAAATTGCAGATTTTCCTTTAATGAACTTGTATGATCTTATACAAGTTGCATTACTACTGAAGGAAAGATCTTTTTCGTATCTTCAGAAAATGGATCCAGATGAGTACAAGCTGCGAGTTACTCACATCAAGATTTTTTTTGAAAATTATTACGAATGCTTAGCATTAACTGATGTGGAGTTGGCTATAGCTAAAAAACTGGAAATTACAACTCCTATGGCTCCTTTGAAGACACAAGCAGAATTACAAAAGTATACTGATGGTGAAATCTACTTGAAGCCATTTGGTTTACTCTTCTCTGGGAAGGGCAAATCTAGGAAATCAAAAGGGTTTTTGTTCCCGGCTAGTGAGGTAGAAAGGTACTCAACCTCGCAATATATGAACTTAACTGTTCGTATGAATCATTGTAAGAAGAATAACGAGGGAGATAAAAAGGAATTGAAGAATATTATCTCATGGTACACTGAGATACGAAGAGTAATGTTGTACTCCATTCAACTGCTTACGAACTGAAGTCTTCGACTCTGATTACAAAGGGGGAGATTGTAAGGGTAGTTTTGTTATAATGAGTCGAAGCTTATTTTGTACTCTTCGTATGGTCTGTAATGTATTTTACTAGGGCTCTTTTGATTCGAAGCTTAAGTGTTTTAGCCTAAGTATATTTTTTGTACGCTTTATGTATCCTATAAATAGGATCATTTACTAGAGTTAGATAACGTGAACAAAATTGTCTATTCTCTCTATAAAAATCTTAAAGCGTAATTAACCTAAAGTGAAATCTTATTTACATCATGTGTTCAATTACTCGTTCATTCTAATACATCCACTTTGATTGATTTCATACTCGATTCATTGATTCATCAATTTGACTTAAGACGGAATATTGAAATAAAAAACGATCAGTAGAGGTATCGCGAAAAGTTGCTTGTAGCTAGAAATGCTACCTTTTAGGATGCGATTAGAACATGAACGAAAGTATAGTCTGTTCTGGAAGACTCTAAAAGACTTGAGTTTAAGTTTGGCAACATACGATGATAGGTCATTAGAATATGACACATCGTTCTAATGTTGTAATAAAAAAACTTATCTTAAGTTCATATCTAGTCAAGATCGAGATTGTGAATTAAAGGTCATAATTTGGAGTCTAAAATGAGATAAGGAACAAGTGCAAGATCGAGCACCGCCTGCACTCAAGAAGTCCAAGAATTAGATACTCATTCGAAGGAACATAAAAGTTACGATTATTACCTAGGATAAAGAGATAACGTACGGAGTCATTATAAAGCCCTGTTTTGTTGATGATTCCAGGATGTAATCATCCTAAGAGGGAGATAATTGTAACGCCCGCAGATCTGGGCTAGTCAATTTATAGACAATAAACATCAAAAATGAGTTTTTGATGGAAGATTTTTTAGAAGGATTAATCTTAAACAAGCTTTAGTATATGTTACAAGGGTTCAATACATATAAAGAAAACCGAAATCCGAGTTATAACGAAGAAGTTATGACCCATCGAAGTTTTTCGCAAAACCGACACGACACCGGGAGACGTAAATAGTGAATTTATGATAGAGGACTTTTTACCCTTAGTAATCTAAACAAAAGTTGTAGAATATGTTAAACTGAGAGTGTCCATAAAAAGAACACCCAAATCTGACTTCGTATGAGGAAGTTATGAATTTTCTAACATTTGGCATAAGAGTGCACGACCCGAAACTCGAATTTTAGTTCGAGCAGTTTTTAGCCTACGCGGCCTAAATGAGAGTTGAAGATCTCATTAATAAGAACTCAACGGTAAAAAGACAGACAAAAACGGAGCCCATATGTAGAAGTTATGAATTTTACGCGGACATTTAACAGTATAATCTCCTCCTACTGTTAAATTTAAGATCTGTCGAGAATTAGCCTACGGAGTCTAAATGAAAGTTTTAGATCTTGTTTTTACCTACACGAGGATATAAAGAATGTCGAGAGTAGAGCTCGTATGTTAAGGATATGGACAAAACTTGGTCCCTACTCTTCAAGCACGATAAATTCGATACAGTTTTGTAAATCTAAGATAGAATGAGAATTAGCTGACGGCGTCTAAATGAAAGTTGTAATACTCGTAAATACCAACGTGTGGGTATAAAGAAAAACAAAAATGGAGTTCGTATGTACAAGTTACAAATTATAATAACATATTTACGTATTAAAATAAAGTATAAATAATATATACGTATATATGTATATATATATATATATATATATATATATATATATATATATATACATACAAATTTATATATCATTAGAAAGGTATCGACGATGCGGTTATTATAAGGCTAGTGTTGAGTACTTTCGACATTAGTTTAGTACAAATATCGTTAAATCTATTTAAAATACTATAATGAAGGGGTGTTTAGTCGTTTATATAACTGTAAGGTCATTAAGTAATTATGCATGGTAGTTTTGTAAAGTCAATTGCTATAAATAAGAGGCTTGGGCTCTCATATTTCTTGCACCATTCTCTTGATTCAAGAGTCTTTCTCTTCTTATCCCCCGAGCATTTTGGTCAGTCGTGATTCGACTTCTCTTTCTGTAGTTTTAGTATAGTAAGGTGAGCGCTGAAGCGTTGCATGAATCTTTCTTAGAAAGATTCAGCGACGAAGTTCTGCCCTTGTAGAGCCCGACTCCTAGCTAAAACCCCCTTGTAAGTAAGTTATGCTTACCATATTTTAAATATAGTTTATATTTAAAATTAGTATTTTTATTATGAACGGATAATAAATAGTTGAACTATTATTATGACTTATATAAGTGTCATTATAATATATTTTTAACTACCCACGGTACGGGAAAGCTGGTTTAAAGGGCTGCATAGACTTGTTGGATTTCAAAAGTGTTATATGCCAAAATGGTCCTGCCCGCCGGTGTTTTATCTCTCGCCCCTATTTGAACATAGTGGTTGGAAAATATTATTTAAACGCTTATAATAATAATAATAATAATAATAATAATAATAATAATAATAATAATAATAATAATAATAATAATAATAATTGTAAGACTAATAATTAGTCACGGTAAATATTAGACTAAAATCTAGTGGTAATAATACTAGGTTTCGTCGAAGGAAATTATATTGTTAAGAAGCGAAACGTTGTCCGAGTTTGGAATCATCACTTTAACAAGTGAGTGCATGGTCTCTTTCATCTTACACATAGATATAAAGTATTTTATATAAATTACATGTTATGTGTGCAGATTATCTGAATACTTGTTGTCTATGATGCTTGAATGATTTTATACATGTTTTAAATGATTTAAATATATATATTTATTTTATATCTACAAATATGTTGGGATAAAACATGGGTATATGAAATAGTTGGTGTGTCATGAAATAAAATGATGAGAGATAGGTGATGATAGGAAGGTGATGATAATTAGGTGTTGATGAATCAGTGATGTAGGATGAAATATTTTATAACCTTGTCCGACAATTTGGAGATGTAGTCATCTACCAGAGTATAGATGGTGACCATAGACTATTATAGACAACTCGGTGGAAACACCAGCAGGCTCATAACCTGTAGGTGATGAATTACGAGTTTAGGTGATGTTGTAACTACATATTCATGCGATGATACTATAACCCCTTACTATGAATTACAAGTTCAAGCAATGTTGTAACTACGTATTCATGCGATGATACACTAACCCTTGTTGGGCACGTATTGAGGGAGTAATCCCTGAATCAACATTGTCTATGTGATGTAGGCGTTGATCCTTAGGGAGTGTCCTTAGGAACAAACATATAAGGAAATGCGATGTAAGGAGATGAGAGGTAAATATGATGTAGGAGATGACCCTTAGGATAAATCCTTGGGGAAGGTACTCAGAAATAAAGAAGATAATGAGGATGGGTAATTGGGTTAGTTGTTTGATGATTAAACATAATAATTATATTATTGTGGGTTGAATACCCTATGTACTCACCAGGTTTACCAACCTGACCCACTCAGTTTACTTGTATCACAGGCGACGATTTGAAGTTACATTACACTGAAAGATTAAGAAGATACATATCACTAGTGTAAATGAATGTAAGTTCTATTTATGCTTATGTTTCTATATTGACGATGACATCCCAAATAATTTAAAAGGAATAACAATACATTTCTTCGGAAATGCTTTGATAATGAAATTATCATGTGTTTCTGGGAACAAATTCTGCAACGTTTTTATTTAAAGAGATACTCTGATTTTTATAAAGCATAAACAAAATTTGTCTTTTCTGGCTGTGAAATTGGGGATGTCACAATTACTGAGAAAGAGACGATTGAAAAAGAGAATTCAGATGAAGAAGGATTTCTTATGAATTCAGACGATGAGGCCGTTTTTTTTACTCAAACAATCGAGTAAAGAAGTTTTCAAGAAACCGTTTAATCAAAAGATGAAACAAGGCGATGCTAGAGGAAGTTTCATTAATAAGTCAGCTGGTGAGGATATGAAAAAGTTTGAGAAAAATTAAGAAAATACTGATGAATCCAAAGCTGAGAAGAAACTTAAAGGAGATTCGGGAATTGATGCCACTACTGCCACAGAACTAATCATATGGCGAGTGATTGTATGCTTCATAAGAAAGACAAAAACAAGAATAAAGTGAAGGATGAAGCTTACTATGTGGAGCATTTGGAAGAGGTTTGTGCTAAAGCTAAAGGAATTTCTTTGGTTGCACGAGGAAAAGGAGAGGATGATGGCACTTATCAAATCTGGTCATCTGGATCAGATGATGAGGAAATGGGTAATCCTACGCATGGTGCTATGTTCGCGAAGTACAAAGATGATGAAGAAGAGATGGTGACAGGTCATTGTTTCATGACCAAAACAGGAGAGAAATCACCAAAGAATACTAACGTATGTTCTATTCTTCAATCATTTAATAATCCTTTACAAGCCTATGATTTTGAGATACTTGTTTTTGATGATATTGTTGCTTATTTCGATACTATTGTTGTTTATGCTAGTAACGAAGCTAAGAAACTTAGTACTCAGTTGCTAGAGACCCAAAAGTTGTTGGATACAAAGAAAAGCAGAATATAGTATTTTGAAATGCAATTGAAAAACCTTGGTTGTGATAGGGAAAACTTAGAATGTGATGTAAAATTGCTTTTGGCTCAGAGAAACATATACTGTAATACAACAAAAAGACCTTATGCGAAGTTAACTACTTTGCATCATTCTTCTTAGATAAGCAAAGAACAACATAGGAAATTATTACCTTTTATTATTTTTGAAAAAGGGAAGGTTAATAGTTTATCATATGACTGTGAGGAAACAATAATTGTTTTTGATAAAGTTCTCAACAATAGGTTTGCATATGGTGTTGTTAAAATAGATGAATGTCTTTGTACAAATGAACTTGTTGATATAGTGAATGAAACTTTGACTAAAAGTGAACAAATCAAATTTTTGAAAAGAACTGAGAATTCAAAATCTGACTTTCTATCAAATTTTTCTGATATCGAAGATAATTTTGATAGTTTTAGTGAAATCAATGAAATTGAGGAAGAGGAAAGTATTGATTGCTCTCAATTATCTGTCATTAATGTCACATTTAAGTCAAAAGGAAAAGAAATATGTAATGATTCAATGATTAAGGTTGACACTGACATGCCCTCTACTTCGAAAGTTAGTGATTTCGATCATGTGAGTGTCAGAGATAGTCGAACTGATAGTAGTGATGATGAGAAAGAGGATGAAGTTTAAAAAAATTCAATGTCGAAAACGGAAATTTTGAAAGAGAGTGAAAATCCAAGAGTTGTTGTTGATCAAGTGTATGGAGAGACTGAAAAATTCAACAAAGTGATGACTGAAAAAGGTGCTCATTATCTTGAGACAGATACAGTTGTCTATCCAAATTTCAAGTGCACAGATGATGTTATATTTCCAAATCAAGTGTTTGTCATTGTTGGGAATGTTAATATCAAACCATAATTCAATAAAATGGCTGAAGAAGATAACAAAAGAAACCTCAGATGACAGATTTTTTTCAAATCAGAGCACTGTCGAAAATAATCTTACCAAAAATCCGTACACCTTTCAAACATAAAAACCACAATGAAAGTGGGTTGAAAAACAAGATATTTCAAAAGAAGTATCAAAGCAAGATGTTATCGAAACTAATCAAGACATTAGACTCAATTCACAAGAATTCAAACGACATAACAAATAAAACAATTGAAAAAGTAATTTTTTAGCAAGTTGTGGAAAGTGAAAAAAAAAATCAAACGACATAAGAAAGAAAACAATTGAAAAAGTAATGTTTAAATTTGTTAAGACGAAGTCTTTAACACATTCATATGTTAAGAAAAATCCCGCTCAATTGCAAAAGTCTTTCTCACAAAATAATTTTTCAAACAACTTTCTCTTTAAAGAATTTTCGTCACAACATCCAATACAAAATGATATTAAACAGAAATTTCAAAGAACTTTCCCATCAAAGAATTTTTGAACAAACAATTCACAAAGATTTTCACAAAATCGGTTTGCAAAACCAAAATTTCATTTGCAAAATGAGAATCAAAAGTTTGGCAATTTTCGAACAAAATCCAAAGTGAATTTCATTCCACAAAAACCAAAATTTCCAAATCCATCCACTAAACAACCTTCGAAAGTTTCATACACAAAAGGTTGTTCGGAAATGAATAACATAAACCATTGGCTTGAAGGAAAAGGAAAATCATTCCAATCTGGAAAATGCTCTCATCAACAAATCAAAGAAGCATATAAGAAATATTAGAATGAATCTTAAAATGGAAGTTTTTCATCAAAAGATGTTGTTCCTTCTGTTAAAGCATGGAAACCAATTTCAAAAGTGAAAAATGTTGAGAACCTAACTGAAAAGAAAAAGGCGACTGTCAGTGACAATTCTAAATATTCAAAAGTTAATGTTTCTGAGACTTTAACTCATGATGTGGACTTAATTGATAGTGTCAAATCAAAAGTTTGCAATTGGATCATAAGTTCAACTTTTCACTCTGTTCTTCGAATTAATCACCAAGCACCCAAACAACCTTGGGTACCTAAAATTTTCCACTAATTGAAGGTTTTATGTGACAAGAAATATGAAGAAAAACTATATATTGATAGTGGTTTCTCGCATCACATGACTGGGAGGAAAGAAAACTTACGAGATTTTCGAAGTTTAGAAAATGTTGGAGTGGTGAAGTTCGTAAACAATCACAAATGTCAAGTGAAAGGATACGAAAAAGTAACGAATGGACAGTTTATTGTAAATTGTATTGCTTATGTCGAAGGTCTTCAACACAACTTGATTAGTGTTTTTCAACTTATTGTGGGAACTGGCAATCAAGTGGTTTTTAATGAAGATGGCAGCATAATTTCGAATATTGAAACTAAAAAAGTTTTGTTAAAATCCAAAAGACATGGTGACATATTCACTCTCGACATTAAATGAATTGTTGGGAAACCTTCTATATGCTTATTAAAAAAAGCTTCATCGGATGTTAGCTGGTTATGGCATAGAAGACTTTCTCACATGAATTTTTGACACTTAAACAAATTGGTGGTAAATAATCTTGTTTGAGGTTTACCAGTATCAAAGTTTGACAATGATACATTATATGCAGCTTGCGAATAAGGAAACCAATGTAGGCAAGGACATCCAATTGTCATATATTTGAAAATCACTGAACCGTTGGAACTTCTTCACATCGACTTATGTAGACCGTCAACTGTTGAAACACTCAACAAGAAATGGTATATTTTAGTTATTGTTGATAATTTTTTACGATTCACTTGGGTTTATTTTCTCAGGTTCAAATCTGAGGTAGCTCAGACAATGATTGATTTCATCAAGAAAATTGAGAAAAGCTTATGGAAGAATGTTCGAGAGATCAAAAGTGATAATGGAACTGAATTTAAGAATAATGTTTTTGACTTGTTCTTAACAGATAAAGGAATCTCGCATAATTTTTCGTCACCATATGAAATTATCAATAGACAAAATCCTAATGTCA
Organism: Lactuca saligna; assembly: GCF_052625555.1. NCBI lineage: Eukaryota > Viridiplantae > Streptophyta > Magnoliopsida > Asterales > Asteraceae > Lactuca > Lactuca saligna. The sequence continues at coordinate 171,634,081 of NC_136419.1, forward strand.
AATTCTTTCATGTTTTTGGTTGCAGGTATTTCATAATGAATCTCAAGGATAATCTTTCGAAATTTCAGTCAAAGGCTGATAAAGGCATATTCTTAGGATATTCACATAATTCGGTTGCTTCTCGAGTGTTGAACAAAAGAACGTTAAACATAGAAGAAACATTTAATCTCACATTTGATGATTATTATGTTAAAAGAGTCGAAAAATTCTTTGAACACTATCCAATTATTAATGAATAAAATACTGAATCTAAAAATGAAAAATCAATAGATTTTGATTATGGTTTAATCTTTGGTGTTCCTGACAGGGAACTTGATACAGAAGTTAATGCAATGGATAATCACATTCTTGAAGCATTAAAACACACTGATGATTCGACTTTAACACACGAAAGTTCAGATTTACTCCTAATGTCGAATTCTCCAAGATTTAGCGAAAGTATGCTGAATGATTATGTGGAGGGGGAGCACTTGAATTCCTCTTCTCAGATTGAGGCGGAACATTCTTTTGAGTGGGAGACAAGGAGAATGAATGCAAATGATGAGGGGGAGGAAAATCATGATAATCATGTCTAGGGGGAGCAAATTGATATGAATATGTCAAATGGGAATCAAAATGAACTTTTTCATGATTCAACAGATAATATTTCCATTGTAGGATCATAAAATGAAGAAATGCACGAAGATGCACCATTGGATTTTGATCCAACATATCCGCCACTAGAAAAATGGACAAGAAATCATCCAAGAGAACAAGTCATTAGGAATCCACGGATGGAGTTTTGACTAGAGATCAAATTCATACAAAGATTGAGGTACTCAATGCTCATTAAGAGTTTTGCATGTTTAATGTTTTTATTTCGAAAATAGAGCCAAAGATAGTTAAGGTTGCAATGGAACACTCAGATTGGGTTGTTGCTATGCAATCCGAACATGCTGAATTTTAACGAAATAAAGTTTGGACATTAATTCCTAAACCTGATGATGTTTTGATTGTTGGTTTAAAATGGATTTTCAATAATAAAACTAACAAAGATGGTAATATTGTTCAAAATAAATCTAGGCTCGTAGTTAAAGGTTATTCACAACAAGAAGGTATCGACTATGAATAAACCTTTGCCTATGTCGCAAGACTCGAGGAAGTTCGAATATTTTTAGCCTATATAGCTCACAAGGATTTCGATGTGTTTCAAATGGATGTTAAATGTGCATTTCTTAACGGTGAACTTGAAGAAACAGTTTATGTTGAACAACCTCCAGGTTTCATAAATGAAGAATTTCCTAATCATGTTTATATCTTAGATAAAGCAGTTTATGGGTTAAAACAAGCACCAACAGCATGGTATGCAACTCTGACCAATTTCTTAAAACAATCGTAATTTAAACAAGGATCAGTCGACCCTACATTATTTCGAAATAAAGTTGGGAATCATCTAATGTTTGTTCAAATTTATGTCGATGATATTATTATTGGCTCTACTGACCCTGCTTTGTCTATTTAATTTGAGAGTTTGATGAAAAGCCAGTTTGAAATGAGTATGATGGGAAAAATTAACAATTTACTTGGGCTAAACATTCATCAAAGTAGATAAGGTGTTTTTATAAATCAAGAAAAATATAGTAAGAATTTGCTTGAAAAGTTTGGAATGAAAAATAGCACAAAGCTAAGAGTTCTAATGGCGGTTGGAACAAGGCTTACACCTTCGTTAGACACACATGTTCTTGATCTTACTTTATAAAAGAGCATGATAGGTTCTTTACTTTATCTAACTGAAAGTCAACCTGATACCATGTTTTCTGTTTTTTAATTGTGCTAGGTATCAAGAAAATCCAAGAGAACCACATTTGACAGCTGTGAAAAATATTTTTCGTTATCTCACGGAACAATTTTGTTAGGATTGTGGTATCCTTCAAAATCATGTTTTTTCATTCAAGCATACTCAGATGCAGATTTGGGAGGATGTAATCTTGATCAAAAAAGTACAAGTGGAGGATGTCAATTATTTGATGGGAAGCTTGTAAGTTGGCAATCAGAAAAGCAAACTTGTGTTGCAATTTCAACTGCTGAAGCTGAGTATATTGCAGCTGCTGCTTGCACTTCGCAAATCATATGGATATAAAGTCAATTGCGTGATTATGCAATAAACATGAAAATGATTCCATTGTATTGTGATTCACAAAATGCTATACACATTATTCATAATCCAGTACAACATTCGAAAACTAAACATATTGCACTTCGTTATCATTTCATAAAAACAACTTATCAGCTTGCTGATATTTTTACAAAACCATTGGATAAAAAATCATTTGTTACAATTTTGACAGGTTTGGGAATGATGGATGCAAGTTATGTTCCAGAAAAAAATTTGAAAGAATGATAAGTTGATGTTGATGAAAGTGTGTTGATTCAGAGGCAAAAATGACTCATGCAGAGGTTGATAGTATTAACCATTCAGAGGTTTCTATTCACATTCAACGCTTCGATACGCTTTGTTTTCGACATCTGGGAAAGAAAATTTCGTTAGTTTGGTACATTCTTAAATTTTTGTTTGTCTTTTAATTTCGAAAATTTTGAAAAGTACAAAAATATTTTCGTTATTTAGAATTATTTTTCATCAAATCAAAAATACCTAAAAGATTTTCTTTTTGTTATTTGTTTCTTATTTTGAATAATCAAAAATCACAAACATATTTTCATTATTTTCAAATATATAAAAACCAAAAAGATTTTTCCCAATCAGACTGTATTCACAATAGTTCATGAGCTACCTTACTCTTCTCAGATGAGTTAAGAGTTTACTGCTTGGTCCAAATATAGCAGAGGTACCAAAGTTCGGAAAAAACCAATCTCTTTCATCAAAAATTCTTACATGGTCACACACTATGACATATGTCTAAGAGATCTTTGATCAAAACCAATCATGATTTAGACATATCAAAACTCTATGTTTATGATCTGGATTCATGAGGCTGTGATGACGGTGAAACCCAATTCTTCATAAACTAAAAATGAATTGACGAGGAACTAAGATCCATATTTCACGAAACATTTGTTTCAGTACCAATTTTTCGTATACTCAAAATCATATTCTTTCGTTGTGAATGATCTTGATCAAATGTTTGAATCCCAAGAAATTTGTTTCCCAACAGGATCCAACTAACACTTTTTTATTTTTTGGAATGTGATTTTTGTATGATTATCATTTGTTGTCTTTGTCATGAAAAATAATTTCCAAAGCATACTTCTCACTAACTACACTAGTCAAACAAGTAATTTTGATTACAATTTATCACACTTATGTTGAGTGCCAAAATGTAACGAAATTTTTGGCACCACCCATTTAGCCATACAAAAGAAGCCCTTTGATACTTCTTTACAAGTAGTCGATTGTAATTCACGGGAAACCACACAACTTGTTGATTATCTCTCTTGATAATTAACGAAGCAATCTTTGCCCGGGATTTAATTTCCTTTTTGTCGAATTTTTTTTTTGACATCAAAGTTCTAAATTTTTTGTTATTTTGCTTCTTATCTCATTTTGTTGGGACACTGCACTCACGAAATCCTTGAGGTTCTGAGTACTACCAACTTAAGCTAAAGATTTGGCAAGTCTGGCATATGAATTCGTTTCTAAGCCCAAAAACGAAAGAGCCTAACCTCCATACCGAAGGTTTTCGATCATATCCTCTTAGTACTCACGAATAGGTTGATGTAACTTTTTGGCAACTGGGACCGATTTTCAAGGTACTTTATCTGACATGGTACTTATAACGGCTAGTGTTGCGCTTTTCAAGGATAGACATGGCTTACTCTTTAATGAAAACGTTTGGAATTCAATTGGGGATACATATAAATGGAAGTTATTTTCACCTTTTATAATTATGCGTTCAAATTCACAGATGATCAAAAAGCCCTAAAACTGCTCTGTTCTTCAAGAATTTTCTCAAAACCCTAATCAACGGCTGCTGCTCAAACCAACACTACTGAAGAAGTTGTATCCCAACCAATCATGAAGATTCAAAGCACCAACTATGAAGTTGAGGCTGATGTTTCGTTGTACCCAGAACAACTCAAGATACTGATTGTTTCTCTTCAACATTCAGGTCTTCCCACTGCTATGTTCAATGCCTTTATTACTCTGATGTCCTGGTTCTCAATGGCTAGTTCAACTGCTACCTACAACAAAGCTCTTGATGTTGTAGCATTCAATCTGGTGAATGAAAGGAGGTTCCGTCATACAAAGCATATCTTTGTTAAATTCTAGAAATTCCTAACTTGCCTCCATTCTACAAGGTATCAACTGATCAAGTACTTTTTTGTGTTCAACAAGATGGGTCATCAGCCAACACTTACCAAGATCAGTGACTTCAAGAAGTCAGGTCTTCCTTGCATTTGGAACATCTTGTTTGGAATTTATCTTCGTTGCTTAGCTGGACGAAGTTTATGGTTAGACAAGGGAATATTGGAGGTGTACGCAATGGTTGTTTGTCTATATTAACATCTTAATGTCGACTATGCTACGCAACTGTGGGAGGAGTTCATAAGGAGTGTGGAAAACACAAATGTGATACAGGGGATTTCGTGTGCTCGATATTGGAGTTTGATACTTCAGTATGCTTATGAAAAGGAAGGTATTCAAGTTCCCATTTAAGAAGCTAAAGTAGAATTTATGAAGTATCACTTTGCGAAGTCAATGGAAGATGATTCGGAGTTTTTCCCAAATGTTGCTAGGATTTCAGATGGTATGCTTAAGAAGATTGATCCATCAAACTCTGTCTTGGTGGCTTATTTGAAGAAAATAAAACCCTTTAATTGAAACTGGTGTATTGTTAGCAAGTAGTAATGAAGGATCATCAAAGAAGCCTAAGAAGTCCAAGAAGGCTACTGATGAAGTTATTGTTCAAGAAAGTTCCAGAAAAGTTAAGTCTAAGTCTCCTAAGAAGGTTATTGTTGAAAAGGAGAAAGTTTCGAAGAAAATTGAGAAGCCTAAGAAGAAGGTGATTACTGAGTCTTCAAAGGAGTTAATCCCTACGAAATCAGGGGCTTTTTAAGGGTCTCAGGAAAATGTCTCACAAATCACGAAACTCTTCTGATGATCAATCACCAACTGCTTGAAAGACACAGATAAACAATAGAGGGGTAATTATTCATGATTTTCCAGCTCCAGTATCACCATCCTCAAAGAAAAGAAGAGTTGAGGATGTGGAAAAGCATATTGCCAAAAAGAGAAAGAAAAGGAAGTTGGTTATTCATGAAGACTCCTCTGAAATTGTCCCAGAAATACTATTAGGATCGAATTATCCAAAATTATCATTACCACTATCCACTTACTCAATTCCACCACCACCACCAACAACAACAACAAGTCCACTCGAAATTGTTCTTACCAAATCAATTCCTAAGGAGGTTCCAATTTCTAACATTGTTGCAAACGTATCTGATACGGGTGCACTTGTTAATGTGAGTGTTGACGAATCACAATCACTGATTACTCAAGTTATTCCTAATCCATCTCTTTTTGAACCTATTTCAACTATAGATGTTTCACTTCCACCTTTTGTTACTATAGGCCAAACAGTCACCGCCTCACCTATATTCGATCAGATTCTACAACAACCAATTACCACTCTTTTTCAATCTAAATTCACCAATCCACCAAAACCCAATTCCGATGATGAAACAGATGGAGGAGGTTCCGGAGGAACGTTTGATGATTTACCATTTGATTCAGAAGAAGAGGATATACCAGATCACATGTTGATGTCTGGTAAGCAATTTAAAATTCTAAACAGAAAACTTAACTCTATTCTACAATCAAAAGTTGATTCTGGACCAAAAAACTAATAGAAGTTTATGTTATGTTGAAGGCAGTGGAGTTCAAAATGCAGAGACAATTGGACATTATTTATAAAAATAACGAGTTGAGTATCAAGCCTCAGGCTGATTCGTTTAACTTTGAAATTAAAGATCTTCGTATGGTAGCAAAAGAATGTTATGTTCTTTTTGTTAAAGATTTCAGACCGTACGAGAAGATGTCAACCGAAAACTTGAAGAGATGAAGGTTGAAGTCTCAAAAGAGATAAATGAGCTGAACACAAACTTTTCGATAATTATGTCGAATGTTGACACCATAGCGGCTACAGTCACAAAGGTTGTCGAATGGTATCAATCCTTACTTCTTAAGTTTGAAGCGAAGGCTAATGAAGATATTCATAATTTTGACAATATGGGAGCTTTACTTGGGGAACTGAAAGAATTAGTGTCCAAACCTACTCAAACTTCATTCTTAACTCCTGAGTTTTTAACTAAGAAGTTACACGGTTTGGATCAAGCTATTCAGAAGGCAATTGCTCCGATTTCGAAGTTTGCAAAAATGTTACCTACTTGTGCCCCACCTGCTATCATAAGAGTGCAAGGGGGAGAAAAGGAGAAGAAAGCTCAAGTGGATAAAACTTTGAAAGTTTCTAAAGGAGAAGAAGATAAGCCTAAAATTGTCGAAAATGTGATACCTACTCAAGTTTCAACAAAGGTAGTGTCAACTCAAATTTTAAATCCAATAGTTTCGAAAGTCAATACAACACAAGCCATCAAAACCGCAACAAGACCTATAGTGAAAGGAATTATGATTGGTTCAACAACTGAAGGATGGAGTTCAAGTTCTTCAAAGCCAAAGACTTCAGAAGTTGAAAAAGATAAAGGGAAAGAAATTTTGGTTGAAAAATCAAAGGAAGAGAAAAAAGGATGAGATAGAAGCCAAAATGGAGAAACAGAGGCAAATCTAAAGCATACTGAGGCTTTGTGAGAATGATCCACCACACATGGATAAGGGAGATCCTAAGAAGTTTCACAATTATGAAAACATTAAAGTCAGAGTGTCATACAATCATATGTATGCAATCAAGAAGAAACCACGAAAGACTTATTCTATCAAAAAGTCTGATATGAATCAACTTGATTTTCCAGTTAACGAAATGATGTTCATAACAGATCAGTATAAGGTGATAGAGAAGTTCAAGAATGAAGATGATTTTCTTCATACGAAACTTAGGTTTCATGTTGTTGTTGGAAAGGAACAAGATGAAGTTTGGTCACTCATCAAGATCACAAGGGTGTTAAGTATTTCAAAGGATGTGAACATGATACAAAACTTTCGTTATCATGTTGTGAGAGCGAACAATGTTTCTTGTGATTTCTCAGTTGCTGATTTCCCTCTTATGAACCTGAATGATCTTATTCAACTTACTCTAATTTTGAAAGACATGGATGGTTCACAACTTCAAGGAACTGATGAAGAAGTTTTGAGACTAGGTCTTGGTCACATCAAAATCTTCATAGACAATTACTATGATTGTCTAGCTTTGACTGATGTCGAATTATCAACTGCACTTGGAAAGGAAGTGAAAGTGGCTATGGAAGTGATGAAGTCTCAAGCTGAACTGAAGAAATATTCTGATGGGGAGATATGCTTAAATCCATTGGGATTGGTATTTTCGGGAAAAGATAAGAATGTGAAAGCTAAAAGATTTTTGTTTCAAGCAAATGAAGTAGAGAGGTATACTACAATTCAATATACAAACTTAATGGTTCGTATGAATAACTGAAAAAAGAATAATGATTGTGATAAAGCATAGTTAAAGAAGGTTATGAGCTGGTATACGTAGATTCGTAGAATGATGCATTTTCCTACACAGATTCTCTCCAATTGAGAAGTTCGACATTATTACAAAAGGGGAGATTGTAAGGTCAAAAATATGTTGTAATATGTTGAAGTCTGTGTAATGCTTGTTTCGTTAGTTTTTTTTATGTATTTACTAAGGCATCTTTGTAATGAAGTCTAATGCTTAGTCCTTAGTATTTTTTGTACTTTCAGTCCTCCTATAAATAGGAGTGTTTACTTAGAGTTAGACAAGAGTTTTTCCCGATTCCTCTATCTAATATTCTCTCTGTAAAATGTTGAAACTAATATGAGCTAAATCAGATTCTATCTAGATCTCATGTTCTTTACTTATTTACTCTGATTTTCATTCCAATACTCGATTTTTCACTTCTACATTGCTAGGTAAAAAAAGTCTAGTCTAGTTTATAGTAACGGACTTGTATGGATATACATATAAACTATGGTTTCTAGGGAATAAACATCTAATCAAGTTTATAGTAATGATACGGATAGATGGATAGATTCATCTTCCAAAGTTGTATTTAACAACCGCAGATACGGATAAACAGTTAGATGACAACTATATTTTATAAGTTTAAGTGTAAAGACGCATGATACTTGTTTAAACAATTGATAAACTTAGAGTATAAGCACATAAATGAACCTAGTATATAAGTTATATAACTTGTACAAATATATAAATTTATATATTTTATGGATGTATGAGGTATATTGAAACTACTAAGTTTATAACCGTGTATACAGGCATAACACAATCGTAGTTGAAACATATATGTTATTTTTATTAGTTGTATTATCTTAACAGCATAACATATGTAACTATTGAGGTTTAAAACGATTATGTTTACTTAACATGTAAGTGTTTAAACAATTATTTCTAAAACTGGTAAAATTTGTACACAAAACAATGATTTTTTTTTGTGTATTTCGCATGATAAATATTACTTTGTACACGTACTACCATGTACAAACGAGGACCAGACATGAAACACAGAGGGCAGGATCATTCTGGCATTATAGCACTTCTGAAATCTAACAACCCATGTGACCCTTCAAACCAGATTCCCCGTACCGTAAGTAGAAGCGTAGTAAATAATATTGTTGTGTGATTGATATTGCATAAAAATTATGATGGTGTTTGTTTAAACAAAGTATGTAGAAAATATATATACTATATATTACAAGTACTACATGTATCCCCCCTGAAAATATGTAAAAGTGGGGCCGTAACACTCACCTCGATGTGCGGTGAGTTGTTTTTGAGTATTGGAATCCGAGAACCGAGATGTGTTGTTATGGATTTCAACTTACGAGATTAGCTTAGTCTTGATGATTGAAGAGACTATATAAATATATAATGATGGTGGGAGGCATCCAAATTGGAAAAAAAAATGAGGTGCAAAAGTTCCCAGGTGAAAATGTTCCGAGGTTTGTTGAAATTCCGAGACTAGAAATGTACAAAATAGTAAAAGTACCAAGATTGGTATAAAATCTAAGGCTAGAAGGTCCGAGATGAGAAAAACTGAAACTGGTGGAAATTCTGAAGTCAATGCTTCCAAAATGGGGAAAAGTCCAAAACTGGTCAGAGTCCGAAGTGGAGGTCTGAAATCAGAAGGGTCCGATACAGTAGAAGGTCAGAAGCTAAAGGGCTCTGTGATGGCCAGAAAATCTGAAGTTCCTCGGATTCCAAAAGGTGAAGTTCCGAAATGCGAATCCAAAGCTAGAAGTCTCTGAAACAATACACTTTGAGGTTGAAGAAGGATCCGGAACTCAGCAGGCTCTGAATATGAATAGTGACTTTCAAAAGTGAATAGTGAATTCCAAAGTTGGCTTGTTTTTGATGGTTTTCTTCTTCTTTTTTGAGCTGATTTCAAAAAAGGAAGAGATGGAATGATGTTGGTGTTTATGGGAAAGGTTAGAAGTGTGATTTTTGGTACCAATATAGATTTAGGAGAGATTTGAGAGATATTCGTAAGAGTCTTTAAGAGATTAGAAAGAACAAGAGAGCGAGAGAGATTGTGATCAAAGTTGAGAGAGAAGGAGAGAGAGAGAGAGAGAGAGAGATTGGAGAGCTGATGATTTTGTGTTGAAGATGGAGGGCCAAGGCCTCTGTTTATATTCTCCAAAGAGCCTTCATGCATCATGTAAGTTTGGATACTTACACACTCTATGCCACCTTACATGTAGTTATGGGGTAGAATGTAAGAAAAAGAGAAAGAGGGATGGGGGAAATGAGTTGCTCACGTTAGGGAAAATTAGAAGAAAAGCTGGATATTTTCTTTATCATATCCTTATAGGTCCCACCTCAAAGTTACACCCTTTATTAATGGTTCAAAAGCATACATAATCGGGTGCGTCGGGATTCGGGTGCTGATAATATTTTTCCAATCTGTCAATAGATTGGATTTAATTCTAGGATTTTAAAAACCCGAAAGGATTAATTTTTGGAGGGGATAATGTCATAAAAAACCTTAAGTTTGGAAGAAAATATCGGTTTTAACCTTCAACAGATTTTTGGTTCGTTTATGCCGCAATGTTGTTATTTTTTTTGCCGGTTTTGCCCTTTTTACCTGTAATAGCAGGTGTCCAGGTTACTGTGAATTATTTTTTGCGAAAAAACCCTTAAGTTTCCAAATATTTTGCAAACCAACAAACCCTTAACTTTCCAAATATTTTGCAGTTATAAATATATATTCAAAACTAGGTGTAAAACCCATGTATTACATGGGTTCATTTAAAAGAAAATATTACATATGAAATTCTTTAAAAGTTTGAATTTATAAAAAAATTAAAAAAAAAATATTGAAAAAATTAATGTGTTTTTTTTTAAATTTAAACACATAATTTAGATAAATAAACAAAGGAAACTAATGAGGTTTTGATTTACAAAATTTTAAATTAAAAGGCAAGTCAATTAATGAAATTGATATGCATTTATTATTAAAGTTTATTATAATTATTACATTTAAATATTATGTGGAATTTGATAAAATAAAAAAACCCACAAAATGCCATGTGGAAAAAATTTAATTGAAAATAACCACAAAATGACATGTGGCCAAATCAATGAGAGTGTGACATGTGGCAAAAGGATTTTCATTTATTAGAGTAGATTTGATAAAACTAAATTGTTTTTAAAAATTTAAATGTCAAAAGTTTATATCAAACTGATAAATTTTACTAGATTTATATTATGAAAAATATGATACAATACTATTTTGAAATGCAAACCTTTTAAACATATAAAATATTTTTATTTTCCTTTTATAAAAAGTAAGGTATTATTTGTTTTTTGTCTGCAGATCTGCGTAGCCTCTTCTGTCTGCGTCGCGCAGACATTAGCATTCGCAGATTGTTTGTTTTTTTGAAGACTGCAGATCTAAAAATGTATGTACGCCCTCTTCTTGGCGCAGATGTGGACTAAAGTCTTCTAACTTCTTCAGACATCTTCTAGCCTAAATATATATATATATATATATATATATATATATATATATATATATATATATATATATATATATATATATATATATATATATATTTATTTATTTTTTTAAGATTTTTTTTTTTAGTTTATATTTTCCAACTTTATTAATGATAAAACAATTTGAAGAAAAAAATTACAAAACTTAAAAAAAAAAAAAAAAAAAAAAACGTTCGACGATGCAAACATGATATTTTTGACAAATTTGTAATTAAAGATTTATTACAATAATAGTCGTTGAAGTTGTTTATATAAATATGAAAAAGAAATCACAATATAATCTTATGGTTTTTGCCAAATTTTGTAAAATATTATTTAATACAATATCGTCAATTTCTTTAGAAAATATTTATGGTAAGTTTTTACTTGATTTAATTGATAAAATCGAAGTTTATTCCCGTTCATTTATATATCAAATTCTTCAATCACTAATTATAATGTTTAGTTATAACTTTGCAACAAAAGTTGTTGGTTTTTATCAAATATATACATTAATTCATACCATTTTATTTTTATTTTTTATACAATAAGACATAAAAGTTGATCTAGATTCGTTAATTATTTATAACAAAGTCATAAAAATCTTAAAAAATCACTTTGAAGTTTAAAAAAATCAGTTTATTTATATTCTAATTTATTTTAGTAGCCAGCAGATGTAAAAAAAAACAAACAGTCTTCTTTTTTCAGACTGCAGACGTTTGGTCCACCTCTTCTACTGCAGAGGTCTACAAATGTGGTCCGCACACTGCAAACATTTTACCTCAGAAAAACAAGCAGCACCTAATTGAATTTAATTAATGTCATATTATTCATATGATTAATTGTTTTAACATATTTAATTATTTGCTAACAGACATTATTTAATTTTGCTTTGAAAAATTTAAGTATTAATTAAGGAATATATTCAAATTTTGATAAAATTATGTAACTTTTTTAAAATTTAAATATACAAAGTTTATAATGAACCAATATAAAATTTATTGTACGTAAAGCTAAAAATATATTTTAGTTTTGGTTTCATAATATAAGTACAATAAAACCTATATTAATTTGATATAAACTTTTGAAAATTAAAATTTTTTAAAACCATTTAATTTTATCAAATTTTGAATATATATTTGTAATTTATACTTTTATAATCTTAAGGGTTTTTTTGTAAAATATTTGAATACTTAAGGGTTTTTTAGCAAAAAATAATTTATGGTAACCTGGAAACCTGCTATCACAAGTAAAAAGGACAAAATCGACAAAAAAAAATGACAAGTTTGCGGCATAAACGAACCAAAAATCTCTCGAAGGGTAAAACCGACACTTTCTGCCAAACTTAAAGCTTTTTATGACTTTATTTCTTTTTGGAGTTACGAAACTCTTAGAAATCACATTTAAAGTATTGCGTCTAAATGGCTTGGGGTGTCCGTTTTCGTGATTTCTATAAATCTTTTTATTAAAAATATTTTGAGTATGAAATTAAATAATAGACTATAGTCTGTTTTCAAAAAAATTTCTAAAAAATCACGTCGAAAATGCGTAAGTGTCTCAAGGGTGTGAAATAGTTTACTTAAAACAGGTAAAACCAGTGTTATATCGGTTTGGTTTCTTAAAACTATCATATCTTTTGCATATGAACTCCGTTTTGGACATTCTTTATATTTCCGGAAATATGTAAACACATACTATGAGAATAGATTAATTTCTTTGTTTAAAGTGACTTTTTATGAATTTTCATTTTTTTCAGACGTATTCCTAAGGTTACAATTTGTGCGGTTTGATACGTCTGATATCTTATACATTTGGAAGTATAATATCATCAGGTGTCATATAATAGTTAAAATTAACTTATTTATTTTACTTAAGATAAAATAAAACTTAACAAGTCAAGTTACACGAAATTCACGGTTAAATGGCCGATTATAATTTTAGCCCTAAATTTCGGGTTGTCATAATAATCGAGATTAAACATGACACTGAATACTTCAATGAATCTCAAAAGATCTAGGAGTTTCATGAGATTGAAATTGGTAAATGCTTTACCTACCTAAAATAGATTCGAATTTGGCATGTAAACATCAAGATGCGAAGTCTGTGTGTGTGCATATTCTGAAAATGAAATCGAACATTAACAGATTGGAGATGTTGGGTGTCGCTATCCCAAGGGAGCTAGCCATTGACTTAGTTCTACTTTCGCTTCCTGAATCATATAGTCAGTTCATCCAAGACTACTATATGAGGGACCATGATGTGACCCTAATTAATCTAACATATATGTTGATTGGTGTTGAAACATAAATACGTAAGAGCACAATTCAAGTAAAAATATTTGAATGATTTGTCTCCAAAATTTCCATGGACATCCACTGTGACATCCCCATTTTTACGGCAAGAAAAGACCGATTTTGTTTGTGCTTTATAAAAATCAGAGTACTTCTTTTCATAAAAATATTGCGGAATTTGTTCCCAGAAAAATACGATAAATACGTTATCAAAACATCTTCGAAGAAACGTATTTTATTAATGTTAAAACGTTTGTGATGTCATCGTCAATACAGAAACATAAGCATAAACGGAACTTACATTTATTTACACTAGTGGTCTACATCTCTTTAATCTCTCAGTGTGACTTCATATCAATACCTGTGATGTAAATAAACTGAGTGGGTCAAGTTGGGAAAACTGGTGAGTACATAGGGTTTTCAACCCACAATAATATAATCATTATGTTTAAACAATCAAACAATCAACCCAATTACCCATCCTCATTATCTTCTTTTAGTCTTCCCTAAAGATATTATCTCAAGGGTCATCTCCTATATCATATTTACTTCTCATCTCCTTACATCGTATTTCCTTATATGATTGTTCCTACAAACCTTACCTAAGGATCATCGCCTAGATTGCATAGACAATACTAATTCGGGGATTACTCCCTCAATATGTGTCTAGCAAGGGTTAGGGTATCATCGCATGATTACGCAACCACAACATTGACTGGACTTGTCAATCATGATAAGCGTTAGTCTATCATCGCATGAATACGTAGCCACAACATCGCCTAGACTCATAATTCATAATAAGGGTTAGACTATCATCGCATGAATACTTAGCCTCAATATCGCCTGGACTCGTACTTCATAATAAGGGTTAGACTATCATCGCATGAATACGTAGTTACAACATCTCCTGGACTCGTAATTCATCACCTACAGGTTATGAGCCTGCTGGTATTTCCACGGGGTTATCTATAATAGTCCGAGGTCGCCATCTATTAGGGGTAAGCATGGTGCGGTTTGGTGCGGTTTTCAGACCAAACCGAACCGCAAACCACATGGTGCGGTTTTTGCATTCTTAAAACCGTTGCGTGCGGTTTTGCAATGGTTCGGTTTTTCGGTTTTTAAATGCGGTTTCGGTTTGTATCGGCGCGGTTTCGGTTTTTAAACCGTGTTAAGAATTTGGTGTAGTTTTTTTTTTATCTTTTTTGGTGCGGTTTTTTCAAACTGTAAGAACTGAAAACCATGTGCATATAAGCTTGTATTGGGCTGTTTTTTTTAATACATTCATTTTCAGCTCAAAACAAAATTACATAATCAAAAATTGTAAGTCGCTTAAAATACAACTTGTGACCACTCTCACAAACTAATTAATGATTGAAGGTTAGTTGGTTTTGACTTAATTTGCTACAAGCTTATTACATGTAATCGATTAGTACGCTTGGCTAACAATAGAACATTTCTTTTGCACCCCATATAGTCTTATACAAACACAAAATAAACATATAATAGATATATTATCGTTTATAACTATTTTAAATAGCATGTATATAATATACATTGATTGATTTATTAATATACACTTGCGGTGCGGTTCGGTTTTGGTGGACCGGTTTTTAGGATAGAAACCGCACCGTGTCACACCCCCAAACCAAGGATGGCGGAAACGTCTGGGGGTGGAGGACTTCATGTATAGTATCATACCACAATTTCGATAGTAATTTAAGCAACACAACCAACATATATATAATTGAAAAAGTTACATCACTTGTATGAATTACATGTTTCAAAATCAATTACAATATGTTGACAAAATATGAAATGTTTGACGCCTTAACGTCCCATCCTCAAAAGCACTTGATAATCTGATTAGTGTTTTCCTGAGAATACAAGTTGTTTGAAAAGTGTCAACACAAAGGTTGGTGAGTTCATAAGCTTTTATTATAAAACTTAGTAGAAGTTTTTCACATGTAAATGTCGCGTTTGTTTCAGAAAAATCCGATATTTTCCTTGAAATCCGAAAAATGTAACCTTATAACCAAAGACCAAAATATATAAGCAATCATCCTTACTTAGTAGAAATGTCGTGAGTTTGCAATGATATGGAAAGAAAATTTTAATTTAACCTAAAACCTACTTCGGTTTTAAGAAATCCCGTAAACTTCATGAATTGTTATCTCCCTAAGTGAGTCGCTATAATCATACTGTGACTATGTGAACCTGTCACGACGTTTCTCAGGCGTCGCGAAAATGAAAAATGACATTTGTCACCCGTAGACCTGCAGGTCCCACTGTAGCTAGCAGCAAGGTGTGGGGTGTCAAACCCAATATAGATCTATATACAAGTATCACGTTCTCCCTCAAGGAGATTCTGATTATAACTACCAGGAATTATATCCCGCACTCAGACGTACGGGGAGAGAGAGAGAGAGAGAGAGAGAGAGAGAGAGAGAAATAGAGAAACTCACAATATAGGATAACAACTTTACGTGAAATGTGTGTGAATATAAATATTTCTTGTATGAATGTACCCTTCTTGTACGAGTGCGTAGAGTGATGTATCATAAACTATACCTATTATAGTTTATCTAAAATGTATGTAAGATGTATGAATTCTTTTATGGAAATGTATTAGTGTTGTGAATTTATCAAACTATACTTTTATAGTTTAATAATACGTGTTCTAAATGAATGAAATAATATAAATATGAATGACTTAGTTTCAGTTCATAATGATAAACTAGCAAGGAAACACATTCAAATATTAGAACTTATGATTATACACTTTCCTCAACATAATACAAAGTGTTATGATATTTACATGCTGTTGGCAAAATTTAGCAATTCTGCCCTGTTTTGGAAAAATCATAGAAAAATCATACGAAGTCGAAAACTAGATCCGTAAATTCTGAGAGTTTACTAAATGTGTCTAGTTTTCTCATAATTTTTATCACAATTTATAATGACCTCCAGCTTGGGTGAAAAGTCCATAATCACAGACTGGTCCGGATTGTTGTTTGAAATGATAGGCAGTTTTGTAAAAATCACCATAAATTGTAGAAAAATCGTATGGAGATGTGCAAGTAGCCATTTTAAAGCTAAAAACTTGAACTACTTGCACCTTGTACAGTTTTGAAAACAAAAGTGTTTAAGATGCCCAAAACAGTCCGTGAATGGAGTTGAACTTTTCTGATGAAGGCTGTTAGAAAAATTTAGTTATGTTCTTAGTGTTTTAACTTGTATTCCCCCCCTGAAAACTTGAGAAAACATGAAAATGTAGGAGTATGAACTCACCTTAAGTGATTTCAGTAGATGATTGTTGAAGAATGGAAGTGTTTAATTCCAGAACACTTGGAGATGCCTTGAAGGTTTTCGAGAATCTAACATCATAGTTAGGGAGTTTGTGTAAGCCATCAAAGATTTGAGTAGAATGAAGTGAAATAATAATAGGGAGGATGAATTTTTACTTACTAAGTGTGGAAGAACACTTGAAATCAGCCTTGGATCTCGAAAATTTGTGTAGAAGAGTTTGAGAGAAAAAGTGGTGTTTGTTACTTAGAGGAATGAGAGAAATGAGAGAAAATGAGGAGTGTGGTTGTTTGTTCCAGCTCAAAAACGTGGGAGTGAGTGAAATTTGAGTGTAAGGGAACATTGAAGTGACATAGGTAAGGTGGGGAGGTATGGCTGGTCATAGAGTGGGTGTGGGGTGGTTGCTTGTGTCATAAGTTAAGGTAAAGTCAACACTTCACCTTAAATAAATCCCCCAATAGATCTTTATTATTTAAATAATGATTTTCATCAAAATATGTTTAAATTATGAATATTTAGAGTTTATTATGTTAAAATATAATTTCTGGAGAAAACCCCGCTTTAAAATCATGAAAAACGGGCTTAAAATGTTAAAAATATCAAAAATGGGCTAAAAGTGACAAATATGCGAAATCTGGCCGAGGCTCGGCCCTCTTATGCTGAACCGAGAGAGAGGGAGGCAGAAACCGAGAGAAGAAGAAGAGATAAGGGAAGGAACCGAGCGCGCGAAGAGAACCGAGAGAAGAGAAAGGGAACCGAGCGCGCGAAGAGAACCGAGAGAAGAGAAAGGGAACCGAGCGCGGAGGCGGACCGAGAGGCACCGAGAGGGAGGCGGACCGAGAGGCACCGAGAGGGACCGATCGCTCGGTTGGTCTCGGGTCTCTTAGCCACCAGAGGCTCGGTCTCTGGTCTCTTAGCCACCAGAGGCTCGGTCTCTGGTCCTAAGAAGCCTCTCATTCCGGTTTCGGTTCCTAAAGCCTATTTTTCTCGTTTTCGCCCCGTTTTAAGCCCTTTTTGACCCGGTTAAGGGTCGGAATGATCCGAATGATTCTAAAAAGTTACGGGAAACTTTTGAGAGAGATTTGGGAAAGATTTGACATTCTTGGAGAGATTTCTCATACGAAGAGATATTTGAGAGAGGTTTCACATACTTGGAGAGATTTGAGAGAGATTTGTTTTCTTGGAGAGATTTCTCATACAAAGAGATATTTGAGAGAGATTTCACATACTTGGAGAGATTTGGGAGAGATTTGACATTCTTGGAGAGATTTCTCATACAAAGAGATATTTGAGAGAGATTTCACATACTTGGAGAGATTTGGGAGAGATTTGGCATTCTTGGAGAGATTTCTCATACAAAGAGATATTTGAGAGAGATTTCACATACTTGGAGAGATTTGGGAGAGATTTCAAATAGAGAGAGGTAGAGTGAAAACAATTGAGAGAGGTTTCGAGTGTGGCATGTGTGAGTGTCCGGCTTTGCAATGCAAGGTTTGTAAACCCTATTAGGCCTTGTTTAAGGATCTTACACACTCCCGATGAGTATGCATCATTGTTTTTATCAGTTTAGTTCATTGATTAGCATTAGGGCTTAGGAAATTTTTAACACAAGACTTTTCTCAAGTGATGTTTTCCCATTAATATAGCAAGTTATACAGTACGAACATAACACAAACCCTAATACACAAGGTTTAATAGAGTTGACCGGATTGACTTGATGACTTGACTTGACTCAAGATTGACGATTGTCACATCATCCCCCCGTTAGAGGGAATTTCGTCCCGAAATTTAAATTCGGCTGGGACTTCGAGGGTTTGGGAAAAGATGTGGATACTTTTGCTTCATTTGATCTTCACGTTCCCAGGTAAACTCAGGCCCTCGTTTCGCGTTCCAACGAACCTTCACTATGGGAATGCGACTTTGTTTTGTTCTCTTGATCTCTCGATCCATGATCTCGACGGGTTCCTCCACAAAGTGGAGATTTTCATTAACTTCGATTTCTTCGAGTGGTATACGAGTGTCTCGTCAGACAGACATTTCTTTAAGTTGGACACGTGGAAGGTAGGGTGTACATTACTAAGTTCTTGTGGTAGTCGGAGTTTGTATGCCACAGGACCAATCCTAGCAAGGATTTCGAACGGACCGATGTATCTTGGGTTTAGTTTCCCTCGTTTACCGAAACGTATCATCCCTTTCCAGGGGGAAACTTTTAGTAGTACCCGGTCTCCGACCTGGAATTCTAAAGGTTTGCGTCGCCTATCCGCGTAACTCTTTTGTCGATCACGAGACGCTTTTAGTCTTTCCCGAATTTGAATGATCTTTTCTGTGGTTTCCCTTATGATTTCCGGCCCAGTAAGGGTGCTATCAGGGATTTGCCCTCTGGCTAGCTGAGTATCTCCAACTTCGGCCCAACACAGTGGTGATCTACACTTGCGACCGTAGAGAGCTTCGAATGGAGCGACTCCAATGCTAGTGTGATAACTGTTATTATAAGAGAATTCGATAAGCGGTAGATGGGTATCCCATGCCTTACCGAAATCTATCACGCAGGCTCTCAGCATGTCTTCCAACGTCTGGATGGTTCTTTCGCTTTGTCCGTCCGTTTGTGGATGGTAGGCCGTACTCATGTCTAGCCTGGTTCCCAGAGACTTCTGTAGGGACTGCCAGAAACGTGAGGTGAATCTACTATCTCGATCAGAGATAATGGATGTTGGTACACCATGTAGTCGCACGATCTCTTTAATGTACGTCCTGGTTAACTTCTCCATCTTTTCTGTTTCCTTTATTGGCAGGAAGTGCGCGGACTTGGTCAATCTGTCCACAACCACCCATATGGTATCCATCCCACCTGATGTTTTAGGCAGTTTGGTTACGAAGTCCATGGTTATTCGCTCCCACTTCCACTCGGGTATATCCGGTTGTTGAAGTAGTCCTGATGGTTTCTGATATTCCACCTTGCCCTTGGCGCAAGTGAGGCACTTGCTCACATAAGTAGCAATTTCAGCCTTCATGTTTGGCCACCAGTATAACCTTTTGAGATCTAGGTACATCTTATCTGACCCCGGATGAATGGAGTATCGAGTCTTGTGGGCCTCGTTCATTACAACGTCTCGGTACCCACCGAACTTCGGTGTCCAAATTCGATTCATGAGATAAAGAGCTCCATCCCCTTTGACTTCCAAGTTCTTATCCATCCCTCTTAGTGCTTCGCTTGCCACGT
This sequence comes from Lactuca saligna, assembly GCF_052625555.1. Lineage (NCBI taxonomy): Eukaryota > Viridiplantae > Streptophyta > Magnoliopsida > Asterales > Asteraceae > Lactuca > Lactuca saligna. Next base: position 171,654,039 of record NC_136419.1, read on the forward strand.
TTTCTGGTTTCAGGGCTACTAATTGGGCGTCCTTGATCTGGGTGGCCAGTTGGGAGTGGATGGTCATGGTTAGGGATTTTACTCGGCGACCCGAGTATTCCTTCCTGCTTAAGGCATCGGCTACTACATTAGCCTTGCCCGGGTGGTAGCGAATTTCACATTCGTAGTCATTCAGCAATTCCACCCATCTCCTTTGGCGCATGTTAAGTTCTTTTTGATTGAGAATGTGCTGAAGACTTTTGTGATCAGTGAAGATGGTGCACTTGGTGCCGTAGAGGTAGTGCCTCCAGATCTTCAGGGCGAACACCACAGCTCCCAATTCAAGGTCGTGGGTTGTGTAATTAACTTCATGTGTCTTCAGTTGCCTTGATGCATAAGCGATGACCTTTCCCCTTTGCATGAGCACACAGCCGAGGCCTTGATTTGAAACATCGCAATACACCACAAAATCATCAGTTCCTTCTGGAAGAGACAAGACTGGTGCGCTGCATAGGGCTTGCTTTAGTGTCTGGAAGGCGGCTTCTTGTTTATCTTCCCATTCGAACACCACCCCTTTCTGAGTCAAGGTGGTGAGAGGCTTAGCGATTTTGGAGAAGTTTTGTATGAATCTTCGATAGTAGCCTGCGAGTCCCAAAAACTGTCGGATTTCTGTTGGCGTTGTAGGTGTTGACCAATCTTCGATTGCTTTGATCTTCGAGGGGTCCACATGTATTCCTTCCTTGCTTACTACGTGGCCAGGGAATCCTACTTCTCGGAGCCAAAATTCACACTTTGAGAATTTAGCGTAAAGCTTCTCGGTCCTTAAAACCTCCAGAACTAGTCGTAGGTGATGTCTGTGCTCTTCTTTGCTCCTCGAATAGACCAGGATATCGTCGATGAATACGATGACGAATTTATCCAATAAGGGTCGACACACTCGATTCATCAAATCCATGAACACCGCAGGCGCATTCGTTAACCCGAATGGCATCACTACAAACTCATAGTGCCCATAACGAGTTCTGAATGCCGTCTTGGGGATATCCTCTTCCTGAACTCGCAGTTGATGATAGCCCGACCTCAGGTCGATTTTTGAAAAGTAGCTGGCTCCTTGGAGCTGGTCGAAGAGGTCGTCGATTCGGGGTAGGGGATAACGGTTCTTGATAGTGAGCTTGTTTAGTTCTCGATAGTCTATGCACATGCGAAAAGACTCATCCTTCTTCTTTACAAATAAGACTGGTGCTCCCCAGGGCGAGAAGCTTGGCCTGATGAACCCTTTGCTCAATAGTTCATTCAACTGGCTGGATAGTTCTTGCATTTCTGCCGGTGCTAAGCGATAGGGAGCCCTGGCGACGGGGGTAGCTCCTGGGATTAAGTCGATCCGAAATTCGACTTGTCGTGCGAGTGGTACACCAGGCAGATCGTCTGGGAAAACATCAGGGAAGTTGCATACTTCTGGAATTTCTTTGATGTCCTTCACCTCCTGTTTCTTGTCTACGATGTGGGCTAAGAAAACATGGTATTGCTTTCGGAGGTACTTTTGGGTTTTAACACAAGAGATGATTTGTAGGTTTGCACTAGGTTTATTGCCATAAACGGTGAGAACGTTGCCATTCGGCAGATTGAGGCGGACGGCCCTTTCGTAACATAGAATGTCGGCACGATGAAGGCTTAGCCAATCCATACCAATGATTATATCGAAGCTTTTTATGGTGACCGGCATAAGGTCGATTTTGAACAAATGGTTGTCTAGAGTGAGAGTACACCCTATGTAAATATCATTAGCGCGCTCAACCTTTCCATTTGCCATTTCTACAATGTAAGAATCTTCTAGTGGTTGAGAATTTTGCTTAAGTATATGTTTGAATTGGTGACTTATGAAACTTCTTTCTGCCCCACTATCGAAAAGTACGCATGCATAAGAGTTATTGAGGAGGAACGTACCAGTAACCACAGAGGGATCCTTGACTGCTTCTCCCTGCCCTAAAGTTAGGACTCTCCCCACACCCCCAGCATTAGGGGCTCGTGCCTTGGGGCAGTTCCTCCTGAAGTGTCCCGTTTCACCACATCCACATCAGGCTTGGCTTGCTCCAGTGTTGGCGGTCGTAGCGACTTGTGTGGCGGGTTGGGTAGTCGCTCTACAGAATCGTGCAGTGTGCCCCTTTTTGTTACAGTTATTGCAGTGTAACTCTCGACAAGCACCGTTATGGTGGTAGTTACACTTGTTGCACTTGGGAAGAGTTCCTGTATACTGTTTCGGTGGCGCTGGAGCGACAGCAGTAGTGGCGGCACGTACAGCAACAATCGGTTGCTTTTTGGCGGGGTCTTGAATTGGTTGTTTCCTTTTATTGCTCCAGAACTTCCTCTTGTTGTTCCCTCCTTTTGTTCGGTCGATGGTGGTTATCACGGTACCACGGCTAGCCCTGTGATCTATGAGTTGTTGTGCCAATTCCTTGGCACTTTCAAAGGTAGTGGGTTTCGAGGCCAATACACTATCTTGAATCTGGGATGACAGCCCCCAGAGATATCGTTCCACCTTCTTCTCTTCTGGAGTGACCATTGTTGGGCAGAGGAGTGCTAGGTCATTGAAACGAGCAGTATAAGTTTCAAGATCAGTGCCTGACATTCTGAGGTTCCAAAGCTCTTCTTCAAGTTTTTGTATTTCGCCCCTTGGGCAGTATTCCTTTAACATTAAGGCTTTCAAATCCTCCCAGCTGATTGCGTTAGCTACTGCAGGAGTAAGTGACTTAACTCGGCCATTCCACCAAGTAAGTGCTTTTCCAGTGAAAGTGAATGTCGCATACTTGACCTTGCTCGCTTCGGGACAAGCGCAGATTTCAAAAACTGCCTCGGTCCTTTCGAACCATTGCACCAGTGTGATAACGCCCCCGCTTCCATTGAAAGGATCGGGTTTGCCATTCGTGAAGTCTTTGTAAGAGCACTCCCTCGTACGCCCCGTGCTGTCCCCATGAATGGAATTGGTAGCTCCGGATCCAGAACCGCCGGAACCATGGGTTCCCATTTGCGACATTGCTGCCGCCACGGCTGCCGTTACTGCAGCCTGGAACATTGCAGGATCAAACTGCGGAGGTGGTGGTGGAGGCGGCACTGGGTTGTTGGAAGGCCTTGGTCTTTTCCTTGGTGGCATGGTTCTGTCATAAAAAAAATGACTAGTCGGTAAGACTTCAATAGTGATAACGAGTCGAGTGATACTGGTTTCATCCCTCTTGTATTTTATCATAACTTTATTATTCGTAAACTGTTTGTGTGATCAGGTCATGATGTATAGTGCCAAGCATTCAATAAATAAAACACATGCCAAATTTCATTGATAACTTTTAGTACATAATGTTTAGAGGGAAAAGTTTGACCTCATAAGGGTCTACATTACATCGTTACAAAAGGTAGTTTTTGGCATTACAAAAGCCCTTTGAATAGTGTAATCACATAGTCGTAGGGTCGACCTACATACAAGGAGTAGCACCAACGCATACTCATAAAATTCTACTACCAAGACGGGAGGATAGCAACGAGTTCTAATCACTGCGACCTTTCTTTGACGGAGGCTGCGATGATGTCGATGCGCCCTGTAGTTCCGCCAATTTGCGTTCGGCTATAACCATTCTCTCTTCGAGTGCCATGTATCTTTCCCGATACTCTCTTGTTTCTGCTTGAGCCGCGAGAAGGTCTCGAATGAGTTGGTCTCGGTGGTGGGAGTCTCGTTCCAGGTTTCTGGTGCGATCCGTAGTAGACTGTACAACGGCACTTAACTCCCGGACCTGATCTGTCGTTGTCCTACCACGATCATCCATTCTTGCCATTCGTTGTATCGTGACGGGGAGAGCCCTGTCAGCCGGTCCACCATGAGTGAGATCATAGTAACCTCGTTGGTAGCCATATGGTGACCGTTGGCGTTGTTGTCGGCTCCATCTTTCGATCGTTGTTACCCAAGGGGGTTCAGGTCCGTTGTAACCAAAACGGTGCGCGGGTACCCTCGCGATGTAGGGAGGGTTGAATACTTCTGGTGGTTCCTCCGCTTCGTTCCCAACCATGACTACCTCATCACCTTCCTCTACTTCCTCTTCTTCCTCTTCTTCTTGGTCGTCTTCCTCTTCTTCTTCTTGTTCGTCTTCCTCCTCGGGCTCCTCCTCGGGATCCTCTTCGGGATCCTCCCCGGGATCCTCTTCGGGATCCGCTTCGGGATCCTCCTCGGGTTCCTCTTCGGGATTCTCCTCGGGCACGTCTTCGATCCATCCCGCGTTTCCCTGATTGGGAAAGTAAGGGTCCCCGGGTATGTGAAATCCTGCCATGTCGTCTGCACGAGAAACGGGGTTAAGAAGTACGTATCGGAAAATAATAATTTGGCGCTATAGAAACGTACAAATACTCCTATAGTATTTTTAAATGTTTATATTTGGTTCTTAGCGTGTTCTTCATGGAGTGTTATTAGGTTTTCAGATTTGTCGCTCATTACGACTATTCCTTAGTGTGTGTAAGTTACTTCTTGGACGGATATAGTTGATCAGGCTATATCCTTCCCAGAACTGATTACACATGCTAAGGCGTATTAATAATGTTCGACTCCTCCTCTTTCAATTTATGTTCTCCTAAGTTATGACACCATGCTAGTATAGAATGCATGCAAGTATACTTTAAAACAAGAAGTTATTTGTTTTCTAAAAGTACAACTCTTTAAATCACTTTAAGAATCAGAGACTTTTAGTCCCAAATGTGTTTATAGTTTGTATATCTTATGTGGTTGACATACTTAATTCACTATAAACCGTGCTCTGATACCAATCTGTCACACCCCCAAACCAAGGATGGCGGAAACGTCCGGGGGTGGAGGACTTCATGTATAGTATCATAACCACAATTTCGATAGTAATTTAAGCAACACAACCAACATATATATAATTGAAAAAGTTACATCACTTGTATGAATTACATGTTTCAAAATCAATTACAATATGTTGACAAAATATGAAATGTTTGACGCCTTAACGTCCCATCCTCAAAAGCACTTGATAATCTGATTAGTGTTTTCCTGAGAATACAAGTTGTTTGAAAAGTGTCAACACAAAGGTTGGTGAGTTCATAAGCTTTTATTATAAAACTTAGTAGAAGTTTTTCACATGTAAATGTCGCGTTTGTTTCAGAAAAATCCGATATTTTCCTTGAAATCCGAAAAATATAACCTTATAACCAAAGACCAAAATATATAAGCAATCATCCTTACTTAGTAGAAATGTCGTGAGTTTGCAATGATATGGAAAGCAAATTTTAATTTAACCTAAAACCTACTTCGGTTTTAAGAAATCCCGTAAACTTCATGAATTGTTATCTCCCTAAGTGAGTCGCTATAATCATACTGTGACTATGTGAACCTGCCACGACGTTTCTCAGGCGTCGCGAAAATGAAAAATGACATTTGTCACCCGTAGACCTGCAGGTCCCACTGTAGCTAGCAGCAAGGTGTGGGGTGTCAAACCCAATATAGATCTATATACAAGTATCACGTTCTCCCTCAAGGAGATTCTGATTATAACTACCAGGAATTATATCCCGCACTCGGACGTACGGGGAGAGAGAGAGAGAGAGAGAGAGAGAGAAAAATAGAGAAACTCACAATATAGGATAACAAGTTTACGTGAAATGTGTGTGAATATAAATATTTCTTGTATGAATGTACCCTTCTTGTACAAGTGCGTAGAGTGATGTATCATAAACTATACCTATTATAGTTTATCTAAAATGTATGTAAGATGTATGAATTCTTTTATGGAAATGTATTAGTGTTGTGAATTTATCAAACTATACTTTTATAGTTTAATAATACGTGTTCTAAATGAATGAAATAATATAAATATGAATGACTTAGTTTCAGTTCATAATGATAAACTAGCAAGGAAACACATTCAAATCTTAGAACTTATGATTATACACTTTTCTCAACATAATACAAAGTGTTATGATATTTACATGCTGTTGGCAAAATTTAGCAATTCTGCCCTGTTTTGGAAAAATCATACAAAAATCATACGAAGTCGAAAACTAGATCCGTAAATTCTGAGAGTTCGCTAAATGTGTCTAGTTTGCTCATAATTTTTATCACAATTTATAATGACCTCTAGCTTGGGTGAAAAGTCCATAATCACAGACTGGTCCGGATTGTTGTTTGAAATGATAGGCAGTTTTGTAAAAATCACCATAAATTGTAGAAAAATCGTATGGAGATGTGCAAGTAGCCATTTTAAAGCTAAAAACTTGAACTACTTGCACCTTGTACAGTTTTGAAAACAAAAGTGTTTAAGATGCCCAAAACAGTCCGTGAATGGAGTTGAACTTTTCTGATGAAGGCTGTTAGAAAAATTTAGTTATGTTCTTAGTGTTTTAACTTGTATTCCCCCCCTGAAAACTTGAGAAAACATGAAAATGTAGGGGTATGAACTCACCTTAAGTGATTTCAGTAGATGATTGTTGAAGAATGGAAGTGTTTAATTCCAGAACACTTGGAGATGCCTTGAAGGTTTTCGAGAATCTAACATCATAGTTAGGGAGTTTGTGTAAGCCATCAAAGATTTGAGTAGAATGAAGTGAAATAATAATAGGGAGGATGAATTTTTACTTACTAAGTGTGGAAGAACACTTGAAATCAGCCTTGGATCTCGAAAATTTGTGTAGAAGAGTTTGAGAGAAAAAGTGGTGTTTGTTACTTAGAGGAATGAGAGAAATGAGAGAAAATGAGGAGTGTGGTTGTTTGTTCCAGCTCAAAAACGTGGGAGTGAGTGAAATTTGAGTGTAAGGGAACATTGAAGTGACATAGGTAAGGTGGGGAGGTATGGCTGGTCATAGAGTGGGTGTGGGGTGGTTGCTTGTGTCATAAGTTAAGGTAAAGTCAACACTTCACCTTAAATAAATCCCCCAATAGATCTTTATTATTTAAATAATGATTTTCATCAAAATATGTTTAAATTATGAATATTTAGAGTTTATTATGTTAAAATATAATTTCTGGAGAAAACCCCGCTTTAAAATCATGAAAAACGGGCTTAAAATGTTAAAAATATCAAAAATGGGCTAAAAGTGACAAATATGCGAAATCTGGCCGAGGCTCGGCCCTCTTATGCTGAACCGAGAGAGAGGGAGGCAGAAACCGAGAGAAGAAGAAGAGAGAAGGGAAGGAACCGAGCGCGCGAAGAGAACCGAGAGAAGAGAAAGGGAACCGAGCGCGCGAAGAGAACCGAGAGAAGAGAAAGGGAACCGAGCGCGGAGGCGGACCGAGAGGCACCGAGAGGGAGGCGGACCGAGAGGCACCGAGAGGGACCGATCGCTCGGTTGGTCTCGGGTCTCTTAGCCACCAGAGGCTCGGTCTCTGGTCTCTTAGCCACCAGAGGCTCGGTCTCTGGTCCTAAGAAGCCTCTCATTCCGGTTTCGGTTCCTAAAGCCTATTTTTCTCGTTTTCGCCCCGTTTTAAGCCCTTTTTGACCCGGTTAAGGGCCGGAATGATCCGAATGATTCTAAAAAGTTACGGGAAACTTTTGAGAGAGATTTAGGAAAGATTTGACATTCTTGGAGAGATTTCTCATACGAAGAGATATTTGAGAGAGGTTTCACATACTTGGAGAGATTTGAGAGAGATTTGACATTCTTGGAGAGATTTCTCATACAAAGAGATATTTGAGAGAGATTTCACATACTTGGAGAGATTTGGGAGAGATTTGACATTCTTGGAGAGATTTCTCATACAAAGAGATATTTGAGAGAGATTTCACATACTTGGAGAGATTTGGGAGAGATTTGGCATTCTTGGAGAGATTTCTCATACAAAGAGATATTTGAGAGAGATTTCACATACTTGGAGAGATTTGGGAGAGATTTCAAATAGAGAGAGGTAGAGTGAAAACAATTGAGAGAGGTTTCGAGTGTGGCATGTGTGAGTGTCCGGCTTCGCAATGCAAGGTTTGTAAACCCTATTAGGCCTTGTTTAAGGATCTTACACACTCCCGATGAGTATGCATCATTGTTTTTATCAGTTTAGTTCATTGATTAGCATTAGGGCTTAGGAAATTTTTAACACAAGACTTTTCTCAAGTGATGTTTTCCCATTAATATAGCAAGTTATACAGTACGAACATAACACAAACCCTAATACACAAGGTTTAATAGAGTTGACCGGATTGACTTGATGACTTGACTTGACTCAAGATTGACGATTGTCACACACCGCACCGTTGACCTTCGGTTTTTGCAAAAATTAAATCCGCACCAGTGGTTTTTGCATCGGTTTCGGTTTTTTGGTTGCGGTTTATTGCGGTTTTGTCGGTTTTTCTTTAGTCGGTTCGGTTTTTGCTCACCCCTACCATCTATACTCTGGTAGATGACTACATCTCCAAATTGTCGGACAAGGTGTAGTATCCTACATCACCGATTTATAATCACTTATCTATCCTCACGTAATTATCATCACCTTCCTATCATCACCTATCTCTCGTTATTTTATTTCATCACACACCAATTATTTCATCTACCCATGTTTTATCCCAACATATTTGTAGATATAAAATAAATATACAGTTTAAATCATTTAAAACATGTATAAATAGTTCATCCAACATAGACACCAAGTATTCAGATTATATGCACACATAGCACGTAATTTATGTAAAATACTTCATATTTATGTGTAAGATGAAAGTAACTATGCACTCACCTGATAGGTGGTGACTCAACACTCGGACAGCGCTTCGATACTCTCAAAACAACTTTTCTTCGATAAAACCTAGTATCAACACTACTAGGGTTTAGTCTACCGATATCCGCGACAAATTAATAGTCTGACTATTATTATTATTATATAAGCGTTAAATAACACTCAATATAACTCATAATAATAGCCCAAATAATTATTTTAAGGACCTAATAACATTACTATAACGAAACATAAGCTACGCTAAAGATAGGGTAGGCATAGCTCACTTATAGCGGGTTTTCTCGAAAACCGGGCTTCGCTGGAGCAATATTTCTGAGCCGAAAGACCCTTTTCTCGGGTCTCTGGGAGCCACGGGGCTTCCTTCGGGTGCTAGGGTGTTTACCTAGGCTTTAAGGGGTTAGGGAGGCTTAGAGAGATAGTTTAGAGAGAGAAAGAAGGGTTTCAAGGTGTGAGAATGAATGGAACCCGACACCTCTATTTATAGGGGTGCTGACTGGCCTACTCGTAGAGTAGGAGGACCTACTCGCCGAGTTGGTGCATGTGGCAACCTTCTGGTGGTGCCACGTGTCAAATTCTGGTGGTGCCACGTCACCCCCTATCGCGTATCAGCCTTAAAACTTAGAAAAATCATAACTTTCGCATACCAGCTCCGTTTTCGACGTTCTTTTTTTTTTCAAAGCGTAGGTGAAATCAAGATCTACAACTTTCGTTTAGACTCCGTCGGCTAATTCTCGACCGATCTCAAATTTAATAGTAGGAGGCGTTTAAACTGTTAAATGACCGCGAAGAATTCATAACTCCTTCATACGGACTCCGTTTTTGTCTGTATTTTTACCGTTGAGTTCCTATTAATGAGATCTTCAACTCTCATTTAGATCGCGTAAGCCAAAAACCGCTCGAATTAAAATTCGAGTTTCGGGTTGTACACTGCTAAGCCGAATCTTAGAAAAATCGTGCCGGTTTCGTCGCGAAACTTCGACGGGCCATCACTTCTTCGTTATAACTCGGATTTCAGCGTTCTTTATATGTACGGAAACCTTGTGACATATTCTACAACTTGGTTAAAATTATTTATTATAAATAATCTTTTGCCGAAAAGTCATTTTTGACCTATATTGCCTCTAAATTGACTAGCCCGCATCTGCGGGCATTACAATTATCTCCCCCTTAGGATGATTACGTCCTGGAATCATCAACGAAACAGGGCTCGTATAATGACTCTATACGTCATCTCTTCATCCTAGGTTAAAAATTTAACTTCTTTATTCCTTCAAGTCTATCTCTTAGACTTATTGACTGTAAGCAGTACTTAATCGTGCACCTTCTCTCTACCTCAGGTTAGACTCCAAATTATGATCTATCATCATGTGTCGCACTTTTAGACTCAGGTATCTTAGAGTTAAATTCTAAACAGACTATGCCTTCCTTCATGCTCTAATGTGATATAATCACACCTTAACATGTAGCATTTCTAGCTACCAACTTCTTTAACAACGAGCGCGATACTTCTATTGATCACTTTGATTTCAATTGTTTGGTTTAAATCGGACACTACATCAAACTTGGTTGTCTAAACCACGTAACCTACTCATCGTAGTCGGACTTAATGTGATATGACCACTAGGGTCGGGATAACAACAATCTTTTTGGTCATTACCGAAACAATGGTAACGACATACTTGAATAAAACGAAATCAATTACTAGCTTCTTGGTAACCTTGTGAATTTCCCTGATCCAAGTGTGAGTCCTATGCTTCCGGTAGTATAGGCCTCTACTACCTTTCACACCTACTCATACTCGTCCCAAGTATTGTCTCGCAGTTTTCCAAGTTATTATCACAAAAACAATTTTTAACACATAAAAATGTGTCCAAACAATCACAAAAGTTTCCCTACACTCTATTACGACTTCTTCTATGCGTATCTTTAATAATCAATTCTGCTTCAGCTCGGTGGAAATGCCATACGATGGGTAAACTTCATGAATTACGCTAATCATTCCATTATCCTGCCAATCGAAGGTGTACTTCGGACGTACTATACTCCTCTAAACGTACTGCATGACATATTCTAAAGGCAAGATACCACTCTTATGATATCTTCCGATAGGTGTCGTTTACTATCGTAAGCCTTTTCATTTCCTCCACTTACTCAATTCTCTCTGAGTCCTTATCATGACATTCTATTCTCCAAAGCAAGCGTTTGGTGTATTGAGACGAGCATATAGATAGAGGAAGAATTAGATACGTATTCTTCCTTATTACTCCAAAAAGTTAGATGCCAACTCTAATATCACAATTAAACGTTTAGAAACCTGATCACATAAAATTTATAGATCCGGTCGGCAAAAGACCATAGATCCGATCATATAATGCATATCATCATTTAGCACATAAAAGTATGTTAGGAATTTTCCCTAAATAAGCTAGTGCTTGTGTCTATTCAGGTGTATCTTATTAGACACACTCCTCACAATCATTGCTTAGTATACTAAGTTTAACTCCAGAAATAAATCCATATTCCTAGTTCGCTTAAACCAATGCTCTGATACCAACTGTGACATCCCCATTTATACGGCAAGAAAAGACCGATTTTTTTATGCTTTATAAAAATCAGAGTACTTCTTTTCATAAAAATATTGCGGAATTTGTTCCTAGAAAAATATGATAAATACGTTATCAAAACATTTCGAAGAAACGTATTTTATTTATGTTAAAACGTTTGGGATGTCATCGTCAATACAGAAACATAACCATAAACGGAACTTACATTTATTTACACTAGTGGTCTACATCTCTTTAATCTCTCAGTGTGACTTCATATCAATACCTATGATGTAAATAAACTGAGTGGGTCAGGTTGGGAAACCTGGTGAGTACATAGGGTTTTCAACCCACAATAATATAATTATTATGTTTAAACAATCAAACAATCAACCCAATTAACAATCCCCATTATCTTCTTTTAGTTTTCCCTAAAGATATTATCTCAAGGGTCATCTCCTATATCATATTTACTTCTCATCTCCTTACATCGAATTTCCTTATATGATTGTTCCTACAAACTTTACCTAAGGATCATCGCCTACATTGCATAGCCAATACTAATTCGGGGATTACTCCCTTAATATGTGTCTAGCAAGGGTTAGGGTATCATCGCATGATTACGCAGCCACAACATCGACTGGACTTGTAAATCATGATAAGGGTTAGTCTATCATCGCATGAATACGTAGCCACAACATCTCCTGGACTCGTAATTCACAATAAGGGTTAGACTATCATCGCATGAATACGTAGCCACAACATCGCCTGGACTTGTAGTTCATAATATGGGTTAGACTACCATCGCATGAATACGTAGTTACAACATCGCCTGGACTCGTAATTCATCACCTACAGGTTATGAGCCTGCTTCTATTTCCACGGGGTTGTCTATAATAGTCCAAGGTCGCCATCTATACACTGGTAGATGACTAAATCTCCAAATTGTCGGACAAGGTTGTAGTATCCTACATCACCGATTTATAATCACCTATCTAGCCTCACGTAATTATCATCACCTATCTCCCGTTATTTTATTTCATCACACACCAACTATTTAATCTACCCATGTTTTATCCCAACATATTTGTAGATATAAAATAAATATATAGTTTAAATCATTTAAAACATATATAAATCATTCATCCAGCATAGACAACAAGTATTCAGATTATATGCACACATAACACGTAATTTATGTAAAATACTTCATATTTATGTGTAAGATGAAAGTAACTATGCACTCACCTGATAGGTGGTGACTCAACACTCGAACAACGTTTCGATACTCTCAAAACAACTTTTCTTCGATAAAACCTAGTATCAACACCACTAGGCTTTAGTCTACCGATATCCGCGACAAATTAATAGTCTGACTATTATTATTATTATATAAGCGTTAAATAACACTCAATATAACTCATAATAATAGCCCAAATAATTTTTTTAAGGACCTAATAACATTACTATATCGAAACATAAGCTATGCTAAAGATAGGGTAGGCTTAGCTCACTTATAGCGGGTTTTCTCGAAAACCGGGCTTCGCTGGAGCAGCGTTTCCGAGCCGAAAGACCCTTTTCTCGGGACTCCGGGAGCCTCGGGGCTTCCTTCGGGTGCTAGGGGGTTTACCTAGGCTTTAGGGTGTTAGGGAGGCTTAGAGAGAGAGTTTAGAGAGAGAAAGAAGGGTTTGAAAGTGTGAGAATGAATGGAACCCGGCACCTCTATTTATAGGGGTGTTGACTGGCCTACTCGTAGAGTAGGAGGACCTACTCGCCGAGTTGTTGCATGTGGCAACCATCTGGTGGAGCCACGTGTCCAATTCTGGTGGTGCCACGTCACCCCCTATCGCGTATCAGTCTTCAAACTTAGAAAAATCATAACTTTCGCATACCAGCTCTATTTTTGACGTTCTTTCTTTTCAAAGCGTAGGTAAAATCAAGATATACAACTTTCGTTTAGACTCCATCGGCTAATTCTTGACCGATCTCAAATTTAACAGTAGGAGGCGTTTAGATTGTTAAATGACCGCGAAGAATTCATAACTCCTTCATACGGACTCCGTTTTCGTCTATATTTTTACCATTGAGTTCCTATTAATGATCTTCAACTCTCATTTAGGTCGCGTAAGCCAAAAACTGCTCGAACTAAAATTCGAGTTTCGGGCTGTACACTGCTAAGCCGAACCTTAGAAAAATAATAACTTCCTCATACGAAGTCAGATTTGGGCGTTCTTTTTATCAACGCTCTTAGTGTGACATATTCTACGAATTTCATTTAGATCACTAAGGCTAAAAAGTCCACCATCGTAAATTCACTATTTACGCTTCCCGGTGCCGCGCCGGTTCCGTCGCGAAACTTCGACGGGCCATAACTTCTTCGTTATAACTCGGATTTCGGCTTTCTTTATATGTACGGAAACCTTGCGACATATTCTACAACTTGGTTAAAATTATTTATTATAAATAATCTTTTGTCGAAAAGTCATTTTCGACCCCTATTGCCTCTAAATTAACTAGCCCGGATCTGCGGGCGTTACAATTATCTCCCCCTTAGGATGATTACGTCCCGGAATCATCAACGAAACAGGGCTCGTATAATGACTCTATACGTCATCTCTTCATCCTAGGTTAAAAATTTAACTTCTTTATTCCTTCAAGTCTATCTCTTAGACTTATTGACTGTAAGCAGTACTTAATCGTGCACCTTCTCTCTACCTCAGGTTAGACTCCAAATTATGATCTATCATCATGTGTCGCACTTTTAGACTCAGGTCTCTTAGAGTTAAATTCTAAAACAGACTATGCCTTCCTTCATGCTCTAATGTGATATAATCACACCTTAACATGTAGTATTTCTAGCTACCAACTTCTTTAACAACGAGCGCGATACTTCTATTGATCGCTTTGATTTCAATTGTTTGGTTTAAGTCAGACGCTACATCAAACTTGGTTCTCTAAACCACGTAACCTACTCATTGTAGTCGGACTTAATGTGATATGACCACTAGGGTCGGGATAACAACAATATTTTTAGTGAGTACCGAAACAATGGTAACGACATACTTGAATAAAACGAAATCAATTACTAGCTTCTTGGTAACCTTGTGACTTTCCCTGATCCAAGTGTGAGTCCTATGCTTCCGGTAGTATAGGCCTCTACTACCTTTCACACCTACTCATACTCGTCCCAAGTATTGTCTCGCAATTTTCCAAGTTATTATCACAAAAACAATTTTTAACACATAATAATGTGTCCAAACAATCACAAAAGTTTCCCTAGACTCTACTACGACTTCTTCTATGCGTATCTTCAATCATCAATTCTACTTCAGCTCGGTGGAAATGCCATACGATGGGTAAACTTCATGAATTACGCTAATCATTTCATTATCCTGCCAATCAAAGGTGTACTTCGGACGTACTATACTCCTCTAAACGTACTGCATGACATATTCTAAAGGCAAGATACCACTCTTATGATATCTTCCGATAGGTGTCGTTTACTATCGTAAGCCTTTTCATTTCCTCCACTTACTCAATTCTCTCTGAGTCCTTATCATGACATTCTATTCTCCAAAGCAAGTGTTTGGTGTATCGAGACGAGCATATAGATAGAGGAAGAATTAGATACGTATTCCTCCTTATTACTCCAAAAAGTTACATGCCAGTTCTAATATCGCAATTAAACGTTTAGAAACCTGAGCACATAAATTTTTTAGATCCGGTCGGCAAAAGACCATAGATCCGATCATATAATGTATATCATCATTTAGCACATAAAAGTATGTTAGGAATTTTCCCTAAATAAGCTAGTGCTTGTGTCTATTCAGGTGTATTTTATTAGACACACTCCTCACAATCATTGCTTAGCATTCAAAGTTTAAGTCCAGAAATAAATCCATATTCCTAGTTCGCTCAAACTAATGCTCTGATACCAACTGTGACATCCCCATTTTTACGGCCAGAAAAGACCGATTTTTTTTATGCTTTATAAAAATCAGACTACTTTTTTTCATAAAAATATTGCGGAATTTGTTCCCAGAAAAATATGATAAATACGTTATCAAAACATTTTCGAAGAAACGTATTTTATTTATGTTAAAACGTTTGGTATGTCATCGTCAATACAGAAACATAAGCATAAACGGAACTTACATTTATTTACACTAGTGGTCTACATCTCTTTAATCTCTCAGTGTGACTTCATATCAATACCTGTGATGTAAATAAACTGAGTGGGTCAGGTTGGTAAACTTGGTGAGTACATAGGGTTTTCAACCCACAATAATATAATTATTATGTTTAAACAATCAAACAATCAACCCAATTACCCATCCCTATTATCTTCTTTTAGTCTTCCCTAAAGATATTATCTCAAGGGTCCTCTCATATCATATTTACTTCTCATCTCACTACATCATATTTCCTTATATGATTGTTCCTACAAACTTTACCTAAGGATCATCGCGTACATTGCATAGACAATACTAATTCCGGGATTACTCCCTCAATATGTGTCTAGCAAGGGTTAGGGTATCATCGCATGATCACGTAGCCACAACATCGACTAGACTTGTAAATCATGATAAGGGTTAGTCTATCATCGCATGAATACGTAGCCACAACATCGCCTAGACTTGTAATTCATAATAAGGGTTAGACTATCATCGCATGAATACGTAGCCACAACATCGCCTGGACTCGTACTTCATAATAAGGGTTAGACTATCATCGCATGAATACGTAGTTACAACATCGCCTGGACTCGTAATTCATCACCTACAGGTTATGAGCTTGCTTCTATTTCCACGGGGTTGTCTATAATAGTCTGAGGTCGCCATCTATACTCTGGTAGATGACTACGTCTCCAAATTGTCAGACAAGGTTGTAGTATCCTACATCACCGATTTATAATCACCTATCTATCCTCACGTAATTATCATCACCTTCCTATCATCACCTATCTCTCGTTATCTTATTTCATCACACACCAACTATTTCATCTACCCATGTTTTATCCCAACATATTTGTAGATATAAAATAAATATACAGTTTAAATCATTTAAAACATGTATAAATCATTCATCCAGCATAGACAACAAGTATTCAGATTATATGCACACATAGCATGTAATTTATGTAAAATACTTCATATTTATGTGTAAGATGAAAGTAACTATGCACTCTTCTGATAGGTGGTGACTCAACAGTCGGACAGCTCTTCGATACTCTCAAAACAACTTTTCTTCGATAAAACCTAGTATCAACACCACTAGGGTTTAGTCTACCAATATCCGCAACAAATTAATAGTCTGGCTATTATTATTATTATATAAGCATTAAATAACACTCAATATAACTCATAATAATAGCCCAAATAATTATTTTAAGGACCTAACAACATTACTATATCGAAACATAAGCTACGCTAAAGATAGGGTAGGCATAGCTCACTTACAGCGGGTTTTCTCGAAAACCGGGCTTTGCTGGACCAGCATTTCCAAGCCGAAAGACCCTTTATCTCGGGACTCCGGGATCCTCGGGGCTTCCTTCGGGTGCTAGGGGGTTTACCTAGGCTTTACGGGGTTAGGGAGGCTTAGAGAGAGAGAGAGAGTTTAGAGAGAGAAAGAAGGGTTTGAAGGTGTGAGAATGAATGGAACCCGACACCTCTATTTATAGGGGTGCTGACTGGCCTACTCTCCGAGTAGGAGGACCTACTCACCGCGTTGCTGCATGTGGCAACCTTCTGGTGGTGCCACGTGTCCAATTCTGGTGGTGCCACGTCACCCCCTATCGCGTATCAGCCTTCAAACTTAGAAAAATCATAACTTTCGCATACGAGCTCCGTTTTCGACGTTCTTTTTTCAACGCGTAGGTAAAATCAAGATCTACAACATTCATTTAGACTCAGTCAGCTAATTCTCGACCGATCTCAAATTTAACAGTAGGAGGCGTTTAAACTGTTAAATGACCGGGGAGAATTCACAACTCCTTCATACGGACTCCGTTTTCATCTGTCTTTTTACCGTTGAGTTCCTATTAATGAGATCTCCAACTCTCATTTAGGTCACGTAAGCCAAAAACTGCTCGAACTAATATTCGAGTTTCGGGCTGTACACTGCTAAGCCGAACCTTAGAAAAATAATAACTTCCTCATACGAAGTCAGATTTGGGCGTTCTTTTTATCAACGCTCTTAGTGTGACATATTCTACGAATTTCATTTAGATCACTAAGGCTAAAAAGTCCTCCATCGTAAATTCACTATTTACGCTTCCCGGTGTCGTGCCGGTTCCGTCGCAAAACTTCGACGGGCCATGACTTCTTCGTTATAACTCGGATTTCGGCGTTCTTTATATGTACGGAAACCTTGTGACATATTCTACAACTTGGTTAACATTATTTATTATAAATAATCTTTTGTCGAAAACTCATTTTCGACCCCTATTGCCTCTAAATTGACTAGCCCAGATCTGCGGGGGTTACATCGACAATGGCAATAATGGTAGTACAGAAAAGGTTTCTCTTCCCAATGGAAAGGATCGACCAAGGTCAAACTGTTTGACCACATGGTAAAGATAAAGGCTAGTTCTGAGATAGTTCCCTGTATTATTCCTGAAAGGTCCATATCTTTCTATTGCCAAATGCAGGGTGATTGGATGTGAAGTTGCCTAGTCTACCTGAAATATCTTAAAGATAGTAAAGTCAAGTCGTGTGACTCTACATTAGGTACATCCACTATTTAACTCCGTTATTTTATTAAGTTCCTATTCATAGATTCTTAATACATGATGTGATAGTGATATTTTGATGTTTTGCAGGATCTAAGAGAAAGAAAGAAGCTTAAGAAGAGTAAGCTAAATCTAATCGTGAGAGATGGATTTCGGTCGCATGGTTCGATGATCAGATTTTGGAAGCTATTGGTTAGGACTTATGATAAATTAATAGATTGCTTAGGAAATATCTAGAAACATAGTTTTAATTCATTTGCATTGTAAGGACAAATTCTTCCACTTAGTATCAATAAAAGTGAAAATTTGATTTATTTACTTGATATTTCCTTGCAATGGCATTTATGAAAATTGGTAGTTATATTTCTATTATTAGAAATGTTAAATATGGATTTGATTCTTAGTTATATCATTTGTGCTAATGTCATAATTAACCAAGTGAAAAGGAATTCTCATCACCTAAGTTTCAACAGGATAGAAACTTGGAGTCATGAAATTTGAATAGTGTGATGTATGGGAATCTTGATCGTTGGTAGTTTATGACTATTTATTTGATCACATGTTTATGTGAGTCAAGTCAAGGACTAAAGGATCTAGTACATATTGATGTGGACTATTTAGATCCGCTACAAAGAATGATAACTTTATTAGTCATGATTTTCTGATGCTTTGTGTAAATATGGTTGTGTTTATAAGATTAAGCATAATTATAACACTTTGAAAAGTTTCAAAGAGTAGTGGAACGAATGTGAAGAACTTGTTAAGCAGATAGATAATGTTTTCTTACTCTGGCACATTTGGAATTGGTAGTTGTAATGTTTTTTTATTTAAAAACAAATGATGAACTAAGACCAATTCAATGGAGTGTTTTATTGACAAGAATCCACTCTAACTTTTGAATATTTGTTTTGCTTGTCTAGGAATGTTCCTTAACAGAAAAACTTGTATGTCAAGAAGTCAGTGGGAGTCTTATTGATCTTGAAAGGTTTCAAGAGTCATTGAAGCATAAACCTTTTGGTTACCACTAGCTCACGACCAGAGGTTGATAAACTATCATGTTAATTTGATGCATTCTTGTTTCTGTGCACCTTGCAGTTGAGTTGGAAATGCATATGAGTTCTTTAGTTCTCATTTGACTGCAAAAGGCAGGGCACTTTGGTTAGTGATAGTACATTGGTCAATGGAAGTGAGCTACTTAAACAACATGGAAGTGCTAGTAGGCCCTTGTACTACCACAAGGCAAGAAATTTAGAATAAGTAAAGTTCGGTCCATGAAAGGAAGAACCAAATTTGATTTTGGTTTTGTCCTCAACCTTATCTTATGATTATAGGTTGAAAGTGATAGATTCACATGGATCGGAAAACATGCACCATAAAATCAAGGTAGCAAAAGGTTTCACTCTAATTCACGAAAATGACTATGAGGAAATATTTTCACTAGTAGATTTTAAGGCTTTGATAAATATCATTATGGTTAGCAGTTGTGTTAATTGTGTTCTCAAATTCACAATATCATTATGGCATCCTTTTTCATAGTTCGAATTTTGAGAAATGGCAAGAAATGTTTTGACCATTCAGTACTTATAGCTATAATTTGTGAAAGGGTTTAACCACACACATATGATATCTAATGAAGGTGTATAAGCTTGAGAATTATAATTGAAGACTTATCGAAGCATCACTTATCATAAATCTACACTTTAGTAAGAAAGTCAAGAGCATTGATTTCTAGAAGTCCAGTTGATTTTTGGGTACATATTAAAGGTAGTGGGAGCATAAATGTTATGCGGATGGAGGGATAATTGTTATGCTAATGGGATTATAGATGTTATGCTAAATGTTGTAAGTTGGCAATACTAATTGTAGGAAACAAAGATTTCAAAGTTTGCAAATTGCAAACTGTGACAACCGTCAAAATTCGTGTCGGTTCTAGATTTGATAAACTTAGTTGTACGTGTGGGCACGGCACATACTAGACTTAGTAACTAGAAACTAAGTTATAACCTACTAGAAACTTGGAAACAATTAGAATCATTGGATAGTATACATAAATTTCACATTCATATATGAATTCTACAACTACTTAATTGTAGTGAATATCTATATTAAGGTCACTCTTTGACTCGAACACCTTTTCATGAATCATATACACACATCATGCACTTGACCTAGTGGTAGAAATTAGGTCCTAGTTTAGTTGGAACTTAAGTCAGAGTTGAAAACTAGGACTAGTATACTTAATTCCTCAATTTCGCTTGAATCTCGGAATCACTACATAGAATGCCAATAAACTGATAAAATAAGTTAGAAACATTATTTATAATTATAAAAAGAGTTATAATACCATAAGATAAATTGAAGTCTCAAAGATTCTATGGATTTTGATATTCAAAGATTTATTAAATCTCAAAACCCTAAAAGCCCTAAAACCTAAATTTTATTAAATTTAACATCAAGAATTCAATAAAAATAGTTATGAAACTTAAAATATTATCTTAAAATAATTAAATTCGGGGAAATATAATCAAGGAAAATAAAATTTAGATCATTAACATTCACCCTTAATTTATAAGTCAAAAATCAAGGTTTCATGAACAAAAAGTAGGTTAGGGTGTATATTTTATAAAAAGTTTAATATTTTTATAAAAGAATTGAAATTTTTATAAAAGTAAAAGAGAAAGAGGGTTTTATACCTCAAAAATTCGGATCCCACTTTCCCCATCTCTCTCTCTCTCTCTCTCTCACACACACACACTCAAAAGGCACACACTACTCATTTTCACTCACTCTTCACTACACCTCTTCATTTCTCTTTCACTCTCCTCTCTCTCACACTCCACCACCACTATTTTCTTTTCCTCTCTCCATCAACCACGAAAATTTCCAGAAAATATAATCTCATTACACTTAAAACCTTCATCATAAAGTGTTGTTCTTGAGGTAATCACACAACATTCATTATCCCTTCACTTTTTCCATCATAACTTTGTGTTTTCTTGCACTTTCTCCATCTTCTACTCCATTCTAATGAAAGATCATGAACAAATAAACATACACACATACTCACACTTTTTATAATGATGGTGGTAGGATTTCATCCAAAAACAACATCCATGTTGTAAATGGTGAAATCCAAGGACCTAAACCTAAGGCAAGATCATGAAAATGCACTTTTCTACATGTTTTTGTGGAAAATCACCACATGCACTCTAAGTTTTCTTTCAAAAACAATTTTTGAACATTATAAACTCATTAATGGTCTTCAAAACAACATGCATGTAATGATCTTCAAGCTTGGATGCTTGATGATCCTAGTTTGTTGTTAAAAGCTTTCAAATATGTTCATAAAGGATTTATTCCCAAATAAATATCTAAAACAACTTTTCTGATCCAATCCGATTTTTCCCAGAATTCCATCAACAAAATGAGATGTTCTACAATTTTTCAGAAAATAATTCATTTTTCTCAAATTATTATATTTATTGCAATAAATTAAGGCAATAATTCGTATAAAAGACTTTCTGAGGTCTATAAATCCTAGGTAAATTCGTGGATAATTCGTAAAGTAAATGATGACATCTCAGTGAGTTTCATCAATTTTGTTACTGTTTCTATGGTTTTGAATTTTCTTTTTGTTTAATTCAAATAAATCATAAAACCACTTTAAGGAATTTGAAAAGGCTATATAAGATTTTTCGCATATTCTACCTAATGTGGAGTAATCAGAAAAATATTTTCAGATTTTTTCATAATGCATTCCTATTTTCTCCCTATTTTTCTATTTATAATTGACTAATAATGGGAAAAATATTTCTACTCATCCAAAACTCATGAAAACTTACCAGACGACCTTATAATATATTAGAATGCTAAATAAAAATTTGGATGATTTTTTTGTTCAGTATGCTATTTTTCTTCTATTTTATAATATTAAATACACTTAAATCCACAAAATCGGATTACACTATATAAAAATCACCATTGGGATTTTTCCCAGATTATTTACACTGTAGATAAAGTTTACAAAAATTTTGATTAGTCACTTTAACTGTTTAATAATTATTCTCCAATTAATGATTATTTAAGAGGATAAAATAAAGAAAAATAGAAAGACTAATTGAAAAACATCTTTTCTATTTTTCACAGCTTCTAAATGTATAATAACAGTGTTACAAAAAGTTTGGGCAATTTTGGAAACAATTTTCTATTTATTTCAATTTTTATTAGAATAAATGAACAAAAATAATAAAATCGGGTTAAACAGTTTAAAAATCCATTTTTATATTTTTCCAGTTTAAGAATATTTAATAACAGTAATACAAAAAGTTTGGGCAAATTTTGAAACTGTTTTCTATTTATTTCAATTTTTATTAGAATAAATGCACAAAAATCATAAAATTGGGTTAAAAGTTTAGAAATGCATTTTTATAATTTTCCCAGCTTAAGTATGTCTAATGGCAGTAACATAAAAAGTTAGGGAATTTTTATCATTTGGATACTACTTTTCATGAGTTTATATTGTTATGAAGGCTTAAAATTTTGGAAAAATAGTTAATCATATAAAGAATTCAAAGGAAAATTTATGGAAGACCTCTACTCTGTTCAGAATCAAAATGCAAAGTTTCAGAATTTTTGGAAACTGTTTGATAATATTGTGGCTTTTTAAGAGCTTAAAACACATCTAAATGTGTTGAAATACCCTCAATTGATATTACAAAAATCTGGAAATTTAATATCCGAAATTGTCTTAATCACATGAGTTATAAAACTTCACCATTTAATAAAACTGTTTGTAACTCATCAATATTAAATTTTGACACAATATTGGCATAATTCTATTGTAGTAGCAAATATAATACTGTTAGCTTTCTATTAGAGACTCATTAGTGTGTAACATTGTGTAGGAATCGATAGTGGTACAAGTGGATCGTAGTTGAAGGCACCATTTGCATCATCTAAATGCATATTGTGAGTATTCACGACTCCCTTATTTTCAGTTTTTTTGTTTTGGGGTGGAAAAGCATATCCGAAAAACTATTATTTGTTCGTTGTATTTTAATTGATTTGTATCAAACTATTTTGCTATAATTTGCTATATTTTTCTATGTATGTCTATGCAACACGAAACATGAGAACTTATCATTTTAAGTCCCTTCCCTTTATACTTTAATCCAACCATTAACTCTTTGAGTCAATGGTCATTATGGATAGCGCTATTAGGAACTGACAACTCCTCACTCGCCAGATTGTTGGAGTGCATGATACCATATAATCTATGGAACGATAAACATAGATCTTGATAGGGCATCAGTCATAGGCTTGGTTGGGAACTCATTGTCTGCTCATACACATACAAACTTGTTATTTATTATGGCAATAAACTTGTTTATTAATTATAGCAACGAACTTTGTTTTTCATTACATCAACGAGCTTTGTTTTTCATTACAACAACGAACTTTGTTTATGCAAACTTAATACTCATTTTTGCAATATATTTCTATTTATGGAAACTTTTATCAAAACTTTGATTTCGATTCATGAAACCAATATTATTATTTTTTTATCTGTGAGTACTCACAAACTATTTTTATAGTTGACGCTCGTTTTACATGCTTTTTCCGGAATCATCTAGTAAGTGGAACTTAGGGACACTTCACTGTTAGGAGCATTCGCATGTGTTGTATTCTAATTTTCATTGTAATTTCTGTTAAAAGTTGCTCAAACCCATTGTAAATTTGTAATGATTTTTAATACTATCGTTGGTGTTGTCTATTAACTTTTGCTATGAAACCCTTTATACTGCCACGCCTCGTGTTTCCGCTTTAGCGGGGTGTGACACAAACTTTGGGAATTGTTTTGATACAGAAAGATTTAGGGGAGAGGGCACTCATACTTCATTTCAAATATAAAAGTTTAGATTAAAGTTTTAATAAAACTTAGTCTTGGACATATATGAATATCATATTGAAATGATTCAACATATGAAATTCGATATATAGAAATATTATAGCAAGAGACTGATTTTATATATCTGGTCTTTATGTAAGACATTATGAATCGACTATCGTATACTTCAGATATAGGATCAATCTCATATGCTATAATATTCACTTGTTTTGATTTTTCCAAATGCCTAGGGCATCGAGAGGGAAAAGGATTAGAACAGGATGAGACTAAAGTTGCTGAATAATTGTAAAGAACATTCTAAGGTTATACCAAAGAATTGGTTGATTATAGACAGTTGAAATTACAACCATACACTCCTCACTCTTCTAGCCATACACTCCTCACTCTATATATATGAGACATGGGCCACCAGCAACACATGAGTGTACAACTGCACACGTGTGTGCGGCGGCACACAAGGTTTGCAGCCGCACACACATATGCAGCTGTACACAACCACAAAATTTCAGAAAAATATTTTTTCTTAGAAAAGCAAGGTATAAACCATCTTTTGACCCAACAACCTCCCCCTTGGTTTATAGCTTTCTTTTCTAATTGGCCCAACAAACTCCCCCTAAAAAGTAGCTGGCTTTTCTTGTTAATCTTCATTGGGAGCTTGGCTTCAACATTAATCTTCAAATTTCTTCACAGCATCAAGATGAACATATGAATCTTCAATAAATGACTTCATCTTAAGCATTTGGTATTTCTGCAGAATTTGACATTGAACGCACATTGGGTGATGAGGCTTCTTGTAGAGATTCATGAAAGATGGTGCTTTCAGCTTGAGAATCTTCAGAGAGAACAGAGAGAATGAATCTTATAGATCACTTCAGCAGGTTTATAGATAGCATAAGATTGATTGAGGAGGCTTCAATGCAATCTGTCACATAATCTTCAAGCGCAGCTTGACCTTGCTTATGGGGTTGAAGGATTGAATGTTTAAAGAATAATTGCTCCTTCGAATGAAAATTCTTCGAGGCTCACGGATGAAGCCTTGGATCCGAAAATCTTCAATACAGTCTCCACGAGTCTCATCTATGCCTAAAATCACATTTCATGACAAAACAAAACTAAAAGAAATATTATCAAACAAAAAATATTTTTGGATTTTTGATATTTTCTGAAAAAAAAATAAAACAGAAATAACACTATTTTTTTATTTTTAGTTTTCTATTTTTGTTTGATTTTTGAATTTTTCTGATTTTTGTTTGATATATGAATTTTTTTTAATTCTCAGCCTAAATTTGTGCATAGAGGAAACCTATGAACAAATTTAACAAAAACAAAAATATTTGGGCTCAAAGTTGTTAGAAAGTCTTAATCCGTTTGTCAGTACCTTCCCCTTCATGAATAGATCTGGTCGATCGCCGGTATTGTGGTCCACTTAAGCACGAAAAATTGTGATAAATTTTAGGAATGCTATCAGTGACAGGACAGATTGATCCTAAGTTACTAAACAAAAATTCCTAAGGACCATTTATCTAACGACAACCAAGGATATTGTTGTCCACCTATATTGAGCAGTGAGATCTACAGACAATCAAGAATTGTTCAATTTTAGATGTACTAGAACATGTTTCCTGCTTCCTGATATACCCCAATAATCAAGAACTTCCTAGATACTCCTTACTTTAGGTGAGCAGACTATTATTCATAGAGAGGATAGATTTAGATTATGATTAATTATAATTTTAGAGGGATTGAGAAGTAGAAGGTTGCATATGCTGTGTACCAGGTCGGATTGTTAATCACACAAAGGAGATAGCATATAGCTAACAGATTGGAAGAATTTCATAGATATAAGATCCAGAGAAATAGATTTGCATATGTTGCAGTCCAAGTCGGATCTCTTCCAATCACGTAGAGGAGGCAAAATATGACTAGCAGTAAGAAAGAAAGAAAATAATTTTCTACAAACCTACTTTATCGGAATTCCCCAATCGCTCCTTCAATACTGAAATTAAGGACAAAATCCATACATCAAGGAAAAGTAAAACCACAATTCTAGATACGGGTTCTTTAATGTGACTGGTGGATTCTCATGTATATCTCCCTGCTCAACCTATCCAAGTTTCGTATTGTCAGGCTAAACTCATCTATCTAGGTCAAGATTTGTCAAGTCATTTGATTTCTTAAGTTCATCTTTACCTAGTCAAGTCCATTTAAATCCTTCGTGCCTACCAGCACATCAAACACAGAGCCTAGACTATTCAGCTTTGGTACCTTACACAGACTCAGATTGCCCGTTATCACTTGTTGATATCACTCCCCAAACAATACTTACAAACGAAAAATATAAAAGATTGAAAAATTATCTTTAAAACGAAACATATTAAGACAAACTCAGGAGTATAGAGAAGAAAACTCAAACCATAATTCACAGATTCAATTTGCATCCAGAAGGTCTGAGAACAGCACACATAATCTCATATTAGATCAGAAAATTCTTCGCTTCATTAAGCATAAACCCCAATGTGTGATCCCCTCCTTTCTTCCTTTCCTGCAAAGGACACATACTCTCAAACAAAGTTCTGAGTGTTGCAAAGATGAGAGATGCCTCCTATCAAGTGCCTGGAACAGCCACTACCAACAAACCCAAGTCTGATGATATGCCTCCATAGATGCTCCAACACAGAGCGAGATTAGTTGCTCTTTGGAACCTAGTCCATTTTGAAATTGGGTTGACCTTTGTCATCATTGCATGGTACTCTCTCCCATGACATATCCTGTTTATCACAAACAAAAGATGAAGAAATATTAGAATCGTTAGAAGATTTGGGAGATTGAGCCTTTGGTACCCATTTGTAGTTGGGTTTAACCCATTTGTTTTTCGATCTGATGGGTGCCTCGGCACTTGATTTTGAACTTGAAGCCAATCGTCGAGATGACTTTGACCTAACCAGTCTTGGCTTCACTGGAGCATCTCTTGGATTGGGCTTCTCAGTCGGCATTCCTTTCTTGCCCTTGGGATTTGATTTCTTGGCCTTGGGAGTTGAACTCTTGCCCTTTTTGGCATTCCAGTCGCCATTTCGCGAATGTGACCTTAAGGGGTTTCTCTTGGAAAATCTCCCTCTTGGCGTTTTTTTCTACCCTTGTGCATAGTAGGGAATGTATACGCGATTAGGGTAGTTTCGGGCTATGTCACCAGGTGTTCCACAGTGAAAACAAGTCTTTTTTTTCACTGTGAAGTTTTTTCTTCCTACCTCAGGTGGCGTATCCTTGCCTCGTTTCTGATTGTTCCCACAAGCACACTTGCAAGAAGTCAGCTGTTTCACTTGATTTGGTGACCTGTACTTCTCAACAGCAGGTTGATCAGAAGCAACTGAGTTCGAAACAACAGATTCAGAGTTCAAGGAGTCATTGGTTTGTTCAATAGTTTTCTCCTTGTTCTCATCCTCTACTACTTTACCTGCACAAGAAGTAGAATCATTAGTATCGTTCAACTCGACACCCTCAGTTGGCCCTGATTGTTCAGTCTTAACTAAAGCTGGAGCACGGGTTTGGCCATGCTGAGCAAGCATTTCTTCCTCATTGGTCTCAAGGCATGGGTTATAGTTACGATTAAAAGGAGGTGGCACACTGTGATATCCTAAACCCTTGGTTTGATTATCTTTAAAAATCAATTGTCTTTCTACTAAGGACTCGAGTGTCTTACCTGACGCAGTGTAATTTTTGAAACTAACATCTGTTTTTCCACACTTTATTTTCAAAGCATCAAGTTCTTCAGTTAAAGCAAAGAGTTTTTTCTTAATGTGATCATAATTTTCACACTTGTTGCTGTAATCTTCTTTTAATTTCCTAAAGTCCTTAGTTTTGGCCTCTAATTGAGCTTTCAGAGGTTTCTAACCTTTCCTAAGAGTATAGCCTTCATATTTGAGGTCCTCATTTTCTCTTTTTAATAAATCGGTTTGATCTCGGAGAAATTTAATAGTAGTTTCACAAGATGGAGTACATGAAACTTCAGTTACTGGAATGGATGCGGGACTCATCCTATTTTTTTTATAATAATTCCTTTTTTTTTTTTAATTGCCCTTTGACTTAAAAAACGAGAAAGTCAACCTTCAATTTCAAACTTAAAAAGTCAAACTTGAAAAGTCAAACTTAAAAGTCAAACCAAAAGGCTAAATTTGAAATTTTAAAAGGTAAACAAAAAAGTCAAAGTTTAAAGTCGAAGGTCAAACTTGAAGGTCAAAGTCAAAATTTAATGTCAAAAGTCAAAATTTAAAATCTAAAATTTTTGGTAGAGAATGTAATTTAAAAATAAAGGAAATTGATTTTTGGGTTTAAAGTGTCAAAAATGAGAAAATAAGATCGAAGATATGATATTTGAATTAAATCACGGAGTCTTGTAATGTGTGCTAATCTAGATCAATTGGAATGCGCGTTGGTTGAATAGGGAAGAGAGCTGAGTTCAAATCCTTGCAGGTCCAAAACCCCTTTTTATTATTTGTTGCTACTTTGCGAAGACAATATAATATAATAAAAGAATATGATAAACATATTCCTTTCTAGTTCAAGTGGTAAAATGCCTGTGTTGTTGACTAAGTGACCCGGGTTCGAATCCAGCTAGGCACAAATTCTCTTCCTACTTTTTTTTAAATGAACGTTGAATGCTGAACAAATAATGCTTGAACGAAGATGAGCCGCACACCTTCAACCAGCCGCAGACCTTCAACCGATTCGCAAAAAAATAACCTTTGCACCCTTTTTTGCTCTAAAACTCGATCAAAAACTCGTTTTTATGAAAAATGCAAAGAGTCCAAAACCCCCTTTTATTATTTGTTGCTGCTTTGCGAAGACAATATAATCTAATAAAAGAATATGATAAATGTATTCCTTGCTAGTTCAAGTGGTAAGATGCCTGTGTTGTTGACTAAGTGACCCGGGTTCGAATCCAGCCAGGCGCAGATTCTCTTCCTATTTTTTTTTGAATGAATGCTGAATGCTGAACGAATAATTCTTGAACGAAGATGAGCCGCACACCCGTGTGCCCGCACCGACCCGCACACTCCGAGCCGCAGACCTTCAACTGATTCGTGAAAAAAATGACGTTTGCACCCTTTTTTGCTCTAAAACTCGATCAAAAAGTCGTTTTTATGAAAAATGCAAAGAAGAAACCCCCCTTATTTTTCCTTGATCTATCCAAAAACGCAAAATCTTTTTAAAATAAGTTCAAATAAGCTCCAGATCTGAGAAAATCGATTGATACAACCTTGCTCTAATACCAATTGTAAGTCCCCAAATATGCTTGTATATAAATCAGATCCAATGGATGGTGTGAAATCCCTATAAATTGGATGATGTTAGATCAACATAGAAGATAAGGAGAAGAAGAATCAAGATGAATCTA
Organism: Lactuca saligna; assembly: GCF_052625555.1. Taxonomy (NCBI): domain Eukaryota; kingdom Viridiplantae; phylum Streptophyta; class Magnoliopsida; order Asterales; family Asteraceae; genus Lactuca; species Lactuca saligna. Next base: position 171,683,304 of record NC_136419.1, read on the forward strand.
ATGATGTATTCAATAATATGAATGATGCTCCAACACTAAAGATTCTCTCTCACACACAATTTTTCTATCTAACTTTCTCTCTCTACAATATGCTCTCCTTTCCTCTCACTCTTCTAGCCATACACTCCTCACCATATATATATATATATATATATATATATATATATATATATATATATATATATATATATATATATATATATATATATATGAGACATGGGCCACCAGTAGCACACGAGTGTACAGCTGCACATACGTGTGCGACCGTACACATGGTGTGCAGCCGCACACAGATGTGCAGCCGTACACAGCCACAAAATTACAGAAAAATATATTTTCTTAGTAAAGAAAAGTATAAACCATCTTTTTGACCCAACAAAGTTAGGGACCTTAATGCAAGGAAGGTGTTCAAGGAGTGTATCTTCAATTTGAGACTTCCTTACCATGGAATTGTTTTAAGTAACAAGTTTTCAATGGAGCATTTTGTGAAATCGTTGTATAAGTCTTGGTGACTTTAGTGCCATGTCATCACAAAAGGACAATTCATGTAAGGTTGAACTCTAATACATTTTAAGTAGTGACAAGAATTTGTTGTGAAATGAGCATCGTTGGAATAATGTCCAATCGATTTGTTGACAAAGGAATGACCATAGAGAGACATAGTATGCATGTTTATAATATGGCATTACTGATGTTTAATTCATGTGTTTAGTTAATTACTTGAAATGTTATACAATGAATAAAGTCTAATTAAATATGGTGATTAAATAATAAGGTTTTTATTTATATTCAATAGTGTTTGAGATCATAGTTAATTAGGTTATTATTGTGTTTCACTTTGCATGTTTTACTTCCTGAATAATTGGATTATGCAGACATCCACAGTCAATCATATTTTCAGAAGTAAGTAACGAATTAAGATTGTCATGAATTTAATTGTAGATTGTCTATGGGGATTAGACATAGCAATAGTTTTGCTACAATGTTCATGAGTACTTGGAAAATGAGATTTTAATTATTGGATAAACCTACGCTCAAAGAATTACTTCTTGGATTTTATCACGAGTAATTTTGAGACGATAATATCTTATATTCTTGAAACCGAGATATATGAGTTGTTATTCATAAGTCAGTTGTGCATTGATAATACATTCACGCATCAGTAACATGATGTTATGAAGTGTATCGTTGTGTGTGATTTGATGAGTAAATAGTGAAACCATATTAGTCTAAGTTTATCCGTTCCTTTTACCCTAACGGGAAAAGCGATATTTGTGGGCCCATCGATGATTTGATGTCGACATCTAAAGTGTTTGGTCAAGCCTAGACTAAATTGATGTGTTCAATTACCAGTCGGATTTTAGTCATCATAAATCAGAAATCTGGAAACAATCTTGGACAGAGAGATTGATTATAATCCATGTCTTATGCCTATATGATATCTTATAGAATGGAGGAATATTTGATCACTTATCTTAGGACACGTAACTGACTGGCTCAGAGTTCGACAACAGCTTTAAGAGCTACAATTTGCTAATAAGTTTTAGAAGTTATACTGGAAACTATAGTTATTAGACTTATCCAAGTGGGAGACTGTTGGATTAGGTGTCTAAGCCCATAACTATAATTGGTTAATACTTGAATTGATAGTAGCACAATACTTTTGGGTTGCCCTCAAAACATACAAGTAAATAGAACAACATTTGGAGAGAGAGGTTGAATTTATTAATTGATTAATAAATTGAAATAAATGATTTATTAATGTATTATGAAAATAATATATTAATTAGAAATCATATTATTTAATTAATATTTAATCATAAATTAATTCGAAATTAATTTTGGGATTATATGAATTAATTAAAAGTGCAGGGACTAAAAGTACAATTGTTTAATAGTTGAGAAAAAGGGTCCAGAACCTTCCTTGGAGGAGGGTGGAAGATTTTTAGGATAATTTTAGAGCTTTTGGATTATCACAAATGAATAATTAAGGAGATGGATAATTGCAAGTTTGAAATATTAAAAGTATATTCAGATAAGGCTTATTCAAGGCATCCTTGTTGCACTATATAAAGGGCCCTTCAACCTTGTATTTTCGGCCAACATATCTTTAGAAGAGAATTCAAAAATATCCCCTCTCCTTCTCCTCTCTCTTTTCTCATGCTCTTGCTAGTGTTGGGTGTGAACCATTAGAGGCACAACATTTATGGTGCTAGTTCTCGAAGCTTTAACAACACTAAGAATTTGAATTGTTATTACTATATAACAATCAAAGGTATGTTTTGAAGGGCTTCGTTTGTGGTTTGGTCTAGGTTTTGTAGTTTAATGATAGGGACGTATTGGTAATTAGCCTTAACTATAGTTTACGGTTGTAAAAGAGTTTACGGCCGTAAACACCATACGACCGTAAACTCTTCATGGTCTTGAGGTGTATATATAGTGGGTTTGTCAGATGATTTTTGTTGTTGATGCCTTTTGTGTTCACGGTTCCCACCGAATTGTATCAGACGTTTATAGCTATAAAACATATGCAAGCTTGGTTTGTTATTTCCCTGCGTTTTCTATTTGCTTTGTGTGATTGTGTTTGCTTTTGATCTCTGGAAAGATCTGTTTTTGGACCTTACAATTGGTATCAGAGCAAAACCGGCGTCAAAGGCATTCTACTGTCGTTTATTGGTGCTAGTTCGTACTTCTCAGCAAAAGGATTTATTGTTTCATCTCGAATCTGAATAATTCGTGTTTCCTGTCCGAGCTTACGCCCGTAAACTCCGAGTTCACGGTCGCAAACCAATCAAGTTCTTCAACAGTGAATCGTAGTTCATTGGCAGTGAACCGATTTTTGGTGCAAGTTTGTTAATTTTGAAGACCGTATTCTAAATCGCATTGAATCTTGGACCGTGAATTAAATTAATCTCTTGAATTTCTGTTAAAAATTGAATTGAAAAACATTAATCAAAATTGAAGTTTATGGCCGCAAACCACTAGTTTACGGCCGCAAACTCTTTCCGGCAGTAAAATATCTTTTTCAGCAGTAAATCATGTTTTCAGCAGTTAATTTTATTTTATTTTAATCTTAATTAATTTTAACTAATTCAAAATGGAATCTCAAAATGAAAACCACTTTCACGAGCTTGATGCTGTCAAGGGCACCACCACGCGAATTCCTAGGCTCATGCCTGCTGATGGGTTTCCCGAGTGGAAATATAGAATAAAAAAGCACATAAAAATGAAAGATTTCAAGTTGTGGAAATGTGTCATCAAGACTCCAGTCAGAATAACCACTACAGTTGCGGGGCAACTGGTTGATAAGAAAATTGAAAATTATACTGATGAGGATTTTGAAAGCGTTGAGGACCAGGAAAAGGCTTTGGCCATCTTGACCATGGCCTTGTCACCAGACATTGCTCAAGGGTTCAGAGAGTATACCTCGGTTAAAGCTTTTTGGGAAGCCCTGATCGACGTGTATGAAGGAAATGAAGATATGCGAGAGAGTCGCCAGGATATGCTGCGACAATGTTTTAATATGTTTAACTATATCCCTGGAGAGACACTTGAATCACAGCTGCAGCGGTTCACAACTCTCAATACAAAAATGATTGTGGCTGGAATCTTCTACACAAAGTCTGAAGTGAACAAGAAGCTACTGAATGCTCTCCCAAAATCTTGGGACATGAATGTAGCTGTCATTAAGAAAACTAAAGATCTCAGCCGCCTCTCTCTCGTTGAAGTGATGGCTGTCATCAAGTCATGTGATATTGATGACAAGCAGCGGGAAATGAACCATGTGAACTCGTATTCAGCTGTGAATCTTGGTATTTCCTATAACAATGCTATTTCATCTATTTCTATCTCTCATCCCTTTGCGGGTTCATCTTTTAATCTACCACCTTCGCAAGCTCAGACTCAAACTCCATCGGCTTCCTCTGTACAACCATTCCCTCTCGCATAATCAATCATTTGTGGCTGCTCAAGTTGCTTCATCCTCAATTGGAGCCTCCTCTTCAAGAGGAAAGGAGGGCGATGAGAATTTTGCTCTCGCTTCGGGATTAGTCAATTGCTACAATGCGCTTGTAGTCGGGGATCTTCCATCTCAACTATCATTTTCCGATCTTGATCAAATTCACCCTAAAGATGTTGAGGAGATGGACATTACTTGGCAAATTGCCATGGTAGTCTTTAGGGCGAAACAATTTTCCAAGAAAACTGGGAAGAATAACTGGGGAATGAATGCTGACAAGAAGGTTAGGTTTAGCAAAGGAAAGTTACGATGCTTCAACTACCACGAGCCAGGGCATTTTGCTCGTGATTGTCCACAGCCAAACCAAAGACTCAATAATGATAGGACAGTGGTTATAGTTGGCAACAATCGTAGTGGTGGTCAAATAAACAACAAGAAGGCTATGGTCGCTCAGTCATTTAATTGGGAGGATCAGATGCAAGTGCTGAACCTATCTGGATGTCAAGTTGCCCACCTGGCACAAGTTTGTGATGATCCCCCAACAGAGATTGTGGCAGCCGAAAGTGAGATGAAGGAGCTGTAGTTTGCATTGATGGTATCCTCTTCTCACGAACCTAATTCAGCCAAGGTAAGTCTTCCATAATGCTCTCAAGCCTGTATTGACTATGTTAAAACTTTACATGAAAAAATTGAGACATTAGGCATTGAAGTAGAAAATCTTAGGATTCTTCGTGAACTTAATGAAAAATTGATAAGGGACGTAGAAGACCTTAGATATGAAGGGTACCAACTTAGAAAAGGACAAAAACCACTCAAAGCTCAATTGGAATAAAAAATTAAGGACTTTATGAGACTTTAGGAAGACTACAGTAATAAATGTGAAAACTATGATTATGTAGTCAAACAAAATGCTGAGCTAGTGGCTGAAGTTGAATATTTGAAAGGAAAATTTGACACCGCCAAACTCTATCTTAGAAAATATGACTTCTCTGGTGAGGTGGTTGCAAATATTATAGACCAAAGCATGCAGTTTAAAAGGAATCAATCAAAAGGTCTAGGGTATAACCATGTACCCCCTCCCTTCAATCATTCATATGTGCCCAAGCCTTTGTCCAAAGAAGAGATTGCCAATGAATCATTTATGGTTTATGGCAAGCCCTCTGGTTTTATTTCGGGAGGATTTATTAATGTTGAAAGTACTAACATTTCTACTTCTCCTGCAGATCAATCCTTGAATCAGTCAAAGCACGTAGTTAAAGGATGTGTTTCTGAAAATAAAATCGAGTCCAAACCTGAAGCTTTAGTTTTTAATAAATATAATACGTTTTCTGATATTTCAAAAGATAATGTTTTTTGTGATGGTGTTTTTATGACTTCTGATACTAGTTTGAATGTTTTGAAAATGTCTGGTTTGAACAATTTGGTTGGTAATTTGGATGTGTGTGATAATAATTTTGATAAACCATTAACATCACAAACTTTTCCATCCACTGTACCCTCGCTTGCCTCACAACCCAATTCATGTTCATGTTCTTGCGAGAGAAGTAGGGGTGATAGTATGGAAAACAAATCTGATCAATGTAGCACAAGTTATAAGAGTAACAAACAGATTTGTTTTAATTGTGGTGTTGGTGGTCATATAGCTAGAAACTGCCAAAATCGTATGTTTGTACATTTCCAACTCCTAAGAGGAGAGAACGAATTCAGAGGAAGGTCTTTAAATAGAAAGTCCTCTAGAAATCGCTCTCGAAATGATGATTGGGCAGATGAACAGAGTACAAAATGGGATATCCTTCAAAGACATAAAAAGGTTTTTCATTACCAGGTCCCAGGCAATTTGCCAAAACCGAGCTCAGCCAAGCCAAGGTCAGACTCGTCAAGAAGCCACAGTGGGTCTTCAACCAACTCTGGTAGAAGTCTCACAGGTTTTAAGCAAACTGATAAAGATTCCATTTCTAAATCAACCGGGACGTTTAGAAAATCTAATTATAAATGGTTGCCCAAACCTGCTCCTAATACATCATTTGTGTCCTCTGAAAAATATAAATGTGATAAATCTGAAAAGGCATCGGGATCACCCAGGAAGGTCACGACCTGGGTACCCAAATCTAATTAAACCTGCACATTTTGTAGGGACAGTTGTGGGGAAATGTCGTCAGACCCTGGTTCATAGACAACGGCTGTTCCCGGCATATGACGGGCCCAACTGCACAACATTCAACCATTTAATGGGGAATATATCTCTTTTGCGGGTGGAGAAGGCGGTAAAATCACTCAAAGAGGAACTATCTCAAATGGAGTTTTAAGTTTCAAAAATGTTAATTTTGCTCCCGAGTTGAAACATAGTCTGTTAAGTGTCTCTCATATTCGTGACAAGGGCTATTCTACGCATTTTACGGACAAGGAATGCATGATTCTCAAGCAAGGCTTTGTCATCCCCAAAGAATGGATTCTTGTAAAATCTAAAAGGGATGGGAATACCTATATCATTGACATGAATAGCAATCTTCCCGAACAAGTTACGTGTCTTTTCCCAAAGATCTCTGAACAATCTGCAATGTTGTGGCACAGAAGATTAGGTCATGCTAACGCAAAGAACATGAATCGCCTTGCGAAGAACGAGATGGTCCGTGGATTGCCTGTCAAGGACTTCATTACGTTTGAAAAATGTGTGTCATGTGCTCAAGGAAAGCATCATAGAAAGCCGCACCTGCCAAAACAAGTCAACTCGATTAGCCAGGTGCTTCAATTGCTACATATGGATTTGTTTGGTCCAATAAATGTCCTCAGCATCAACAAAAATTCTTATTGTATGGTTGTGATTGATGACTTCTCTCATTTACGTGGGTTTTCTTTCTACCCAACAAAGCTGGAGTTGCTGATTTCATCAAGAATTTCATTGTATTGGTTGAAAACCAAAGTAACAATCGGGTGAAGGCGCTTCGTACTGACAATGGAACGGAGTTTAAGAATTCTATTCTCGATCATTTTTGCGCAGAAAAGGGTATACTGCGTCAATTTAGTCTGCTCACACACCCCAACAAAATGGTGTTGCCGAAAGAAGGAACGGAACGTTAAAAGACGCCACAAGAACGATGATGTGTGATTCAAAACTATCAGTTTTCTTTTGGGCTACGGTGATAAACAATGTTTGTCATGTTCAGAATAGAGTGTTAATCAACAAAGCTCAGATGAAAACTTCGTACAACATTATTTATGGTCACAAGCCATCAATCAGTAACTTTGGTGTATTTGGCTGTCCTTGCACCCTTCTTCACTTAGATGCCAACCCGAAGTTCAATGCAAAAGTCGATGATTGTTATTTCGTAGGGTATGTTGCTCGCACGGCCTATAGAGTCTACAACAAGAAGACAAAACAAACTGTGGAGTCATATGACGTGCGTTGGTTGGAAGAAAACAAGACGGACGTGAGAGTGGGTCCGGAGCTGTTTGACTACACATCCTTGTTCAAATCAATAGATGTGTCTTCAAGTGGCTCATCTAGATCAGTTTCTGGTTTGAAGAAGTGTTCTGCAGAAAAAGACGAATAAGTTGTTTACATATCTCCATCTGAATCCCATTCTTCATTACAGGGAAGTCTCCAGTTTCATCTGAGGGGGAGTCTTCTGCTACACATGAGGGGGAGCCTTCTGCTTCATCTGAGGGGAGTCTTCTGCTACACCTGAGGGGGAGTCCACTTCTACGCCTCAAGGGGATTCGTCTATGCGACATGAAAGTCCCAAATCTTCAGACCAAATTGATTCTCCGCCGTCTCTTCAACTTTTATGGAACTACTCTTTCCTGAGCTTATTTCAAATGTGTTTGTAGCAGAGCCATCTGGAGCGGCTCAATCAACAAATGAAGGAGGTATCAATATTCACAAGCTTCCTGTCTCTCTCAATGACATCAGCCAAGAAATGCCTTAAAGGATTCAACGCGATCATCCGATTGACAACGTCATTGGTTAGCTAGGTGATGATGTTAAAACCAGAAGTCAGAGTGGAGACGTTAATGCTTGTCTTTACTCTTGCTTTATTTCTCAAATAGAGCCTAAGAATGTTGAAATGGCTCTAAATGAACCGAGTTGGGTAGATGCAATGCATGAGGAATTGCACTAATTTGAAAAACTCGGTGTTTGGAAGTTAGTTGAGTTGCCAAAGGGCAAGAAGTCTCTTGACACACGATGGGTTTATCACAATAAGCAGGATGATTCAGTGGTTATTGTATGAAATAAAGGTCGATTAGTGGTTCGTGGGTTTCGACAAGTCGAGGGTCTTGATTACACAGAAGTTTATGCTCCAGTAGCTCGCTTGGAGGCTATTCGTATCTTCCGGGCATATGCCTCCTACATGAAATTTACCATTTATCAAATGGACGTCAAGACCTCCTTTTTGTTTGGCAAGGTAAAGGAAGAAATCTACATTGATCAACCCCTGGGTTTATTGATTCGAAGTTTCCTAATCATGTCTACAAGCTGGATAAGGCGTTGTATGGGTTACATCAAGCTCCTATAGCGTGGTTATTCACGTGGTACCATTGATCAGACTTTGTTTATCACGCATGTTGGAGATGATCAAATTCTTCTACAAATCTATGTCGACGATATCATCTTCGGATCAACCAGTCCACAGCTCTGCAAAGAATTCAAAGGTGTAATGAAGAAACGGTTCGAAATGAGTTCGCTGGGAGAAATGACCATGTTTTTGGGGCTTCAGGTTACACAGAATTCAACCGGAATCCTGCTATATCAAGACAAGTATGCTGAGGATATTCTTGAGAAGTTCGAGTTTCGCGATGCTAAGTCTGCCGCAACACCAATGGATGAACGACCTCTTCTGACTCCAGATCTTGAAGGCGAATCCGTAGATCAGACTCTCTATCGATCGGTGATCGGATCATTGATGTAGCTTACTGCAAGCCGACCGGATATCATGTTTGCAATGTGTCAATGCGCACGCTATCAGGCTAATCCTAAACTTTGACATCTTATTATTGTCAAAATAATTTTTCGGTATATCAAAGGAAGCCCTAAATTGGGTCTTTGGTACCTGAAGAATTCTGAATTTGATCTTTATGCTTTTACTGACAATAATTATGGAGGTTGTGAGCTTGACAGGAAATCAATCTCAGGAGGATGTCAGTACCTAGGTGACAGGCTAGTTTCGTGGCAATGCAAGGAGCAACACACTGTCTCGACTTCCACAGCAGAGGCGGAATACGTTGTTGCATCATCTTGCTGCTCTCAGGTTATCTGGATCCAACATCACCTATTGGATTACGGTTTGAATTATTTTGAAACCCCCATCTATTGTGATAACGAAGCTGCCATTCAAATTGCCAAAAACCCAGTCCAACACTCTGAAACCAAGCACATTGTCATTAAAATTCATTTTATCTGAGATTGTTATGAACGATCACTAATCCAGCTGGAACAGGTCCACACTGATAATAATGTGGCGAACTTATTCACAAAGCCTTTTAACAAAACTCGATTCGATATGCTTGTAGGTTTTCTGAAAATGATACGCTTTGAGTTTATTTCCTCTTGGTTTCCTGTTTTTTAGGATAGATTAAATTTGCTCATTGTGTTTTATTATATTTTTATTTTTTTATTCTTATTCACACCATGCACAAATTTAGGGGGAGAAATAATAAAAAAAAAATCAGAAAAATTCAAAAATCAAAGAAAGAGCAACTATTGTTTAAGAGGAACTATAACCAAAGTGCCTCTTGGGATGAACCTTTAATCACATTGACAGATCTTGAAGTGGTTTGTTTATGAGATACTTTTGGGGATCGATCAGGAATTGCTTCGTGGGGATTTCATGATCCCCTCAAAATGTTGATTGTGGTGCGAAAGAGTGGTAACTCTGAGTTATATAGAGATAGCCATGATTTTAGTTCATTCACAAGGGTTGATTTGACGGAGTTGTCCCGATCTCCCTTTATAAATTTAACAAACAATCCGCAGGTAACTCAATTCAAGAATTTTCTTGAGGACCAGGTCAAAAGAGGATTTCCTTCTATGTCAACTGCTGAATCTGTGATTTTCGAGCATCCTGATATTATCGATCGCACAACCGACAAGCCGTTGCAGGTGGTGATGTGGCCTGCGACCAAGCAGGTTAAACAATTTCCAATACTTCAAACTTTTCAGAACTGATCTCTTGGTTCATTTCAATGTTGGGTCTTTGACGAGATCACCTCTGGTGCGGTCCTTAAGCTCAAAAATGGATGCATTAGACTTTATAATTGAACAGACCTGTTGCAATTTCGGAAATGGGATATTCATCATCTCAGCAATTTTCAAATCATGGTTGCTGAAGATGTCTTTGAAGATCGTGCAAAGGCGTACACGACTATGGTTGCGGAGATTCTGAGTAAACGCATGTGGAATGGAGCCATGGGGCAGGCGGATGTTATGGTGGTTAACAAAGAAAGACCTCGAGCTAGTCCAAACCAAGGGGGAGATTGAAGGGCTTAGTTTTGTGGTTTGGTCTAGGTTGTGCAGTTTAATGATAGGGATGTATTGGTAATTATCCTTAACTATAGTTTACAGTTGTAAAAGGATTTACGGCCGTAAACACCTTATGGCCGTAAACTCTTCATGGTCTTGAGGTGTATATATAGTGGGTTTGTCAGATGATTTTTGTTGTTGATGCCTTTTGTGTTCACGGTTCCCACCGATTTGTATCAGATGTTTATAGCTATAAAACATATGCAAGCTTGGTTTGTTATTTCCCTGCGTTTTATATTTGCTTTGTGTGATTGTGTTTTCTTTTGATCTCTGGAAAGATCTGTTTTTGGACCTTACATGTTTACTAACCCTAGATATAAATTTTGATTATAACATAGGGTTCCTAGGATTTTTCCTTTTTATGTTCAATTAGAGAAAACATAGATTAAAACATTTATGATCGCATTCACACATATGATTGTTTGTTATGCTCAAAACCCATCAAGACCTAGTTCTTTAGAAACATCAATTTTCTCTTTCTATTATCTTTAGAGACATTAGTTAACTTTACAATTGTTTCTTTTTTTTGGATTGGGTGAAGTGATTTTTATTGGAAAGAAAGGTCTCTTGAGTATTTCAACAACATATTTCTCATTACTCACAGTCTTCAAGGTTTCATCCTTACTGACTTAAATTAGAGACTTCCCAGTCTATTGTTTCTTAGAATATTTACATCCTATGTCATTTGTTCCATAAACTGAAGCATTACGAGTGTGAAATCTTTCTTGACTGAGGAATTCAATGGTTTAGTCTTAGTGTATCCTACCAGATCATATGATTTTAGCTGTTTACCATTAGATTTTTAGCCAGTGATATCAGGATTTTCAGAAGTGGCATCTTCAGAATTAAAACTTTCCATTGTGGTACATTCATATGAATATTCAAATAGGGAGCTAGACTTAGTGTTCAAGTCTAAAAGATCATGGGATTTTGTGACTTCTAATGGAATGCTTGAGAATGAAGTGGTAATTACATCTAGACTGCAGGTCAACACCTCTTCTTGATCCTCATTGTCTCCAGTGAAGAGACTTGGACCACATGGCATCAAATCTAGTTGAGTGTTAGGACTCATGATTTACTTGTTCATTTCATCATAACCAAGACCATATTTGATCCATGATGGCTTTGGCCAAGAGAGAATGACATGCGATTTTTCTAAGAAGGGTTTTGGATGCCTTATAACTATTGATTTTTGTGTTGATTTACGCATCCATCTCACGATTGTCTTTTGAAATAATGTCACATTGATTCATTACAATTTCATATTTTTCAACTGATGTAAGACGTGCCTCAATTTTGATTGCTCGTTCATTATCTAACGTAGCCATATTACATCTCAATTCTTCAAATTTGAACTAAGTGGCATTCAGTTCATCTTTGGAGTAACTGAGATGTTATTTAGCATTGGGACATATTCTTTGATTATTTCAGAAATATGGTCAATGGCATCTGGAAAAGTCTCAACTATTAAATGATTATCACGAAGCATAAAGTGTACCTTCTCAACATCTTGTTGATAGAGAGGAGGAGGCTCTTTTCATTATCAGCCATGAAGCAGAAATAGTTCTTGTAGGCTTTTGTTTCTTCTAGTTGATCTGATTCATCATCAGTTTCCTAGATTTCAACACTTGGAGTTTCCATGACCATGAAAGCTTTGTCCTTTGATTTCTTTTTGAGTTCTTTAACTTTCTGAAGGTAGTATGCTTCATCATCATCATAAGACTTTGACTTGTTATAATGAACTCTTATGTTTGACCTCTGAGAATCAGAATTTGAATTCTGAGAATTATACTTCTGTTGGATGGAGGAGTTTTGAGAGTTGAAGCTCTGTTGATTGTTTTTCCCTCCTTGGAAGTTTTTAGAGTTTTGATGATAGTGTTAGGGTTGCTGATAACCTTGTGCTCTGAAGTTCCCAGTTGGCTTGTTCACAAACTTCTTGAAGTTTGGATTGAACTTGGTTAGGAGTGCCAAGCATTCTTCATACTCATTTTCCCTCATTGATTTGAAGAGATTTCATTTTGGCTCCATTGAAAACTTGGTGATTTTCCATGTACCCAATTTCTATCTGAAAAGGTTGTTGAGCTAGCATGTAGGCATTCTGATTGTATTGTTGAGCCAAACTTAAACTTTGATATGGATACGCTCCATATCCTTGGTTGGAAAAATGGTCGGTATAGTGGTTTGGGATAGGATTATGTTGTGCAAACAAGCTTTAATAATGATTTGCCATGGTTGCTGAATTTCCCATGACAAGTCGTTGATTATCAAAGGGAGTTCCTTGAGTCAGCTTATTGACTTTAGGCTCATACTATTGAAGTTCAGTGTACAGATGAAACAAAGACATAGTATCCAGGTTGATTGTAGTTTGTAGCATGATCATGTGCAATGTGTCTCATTTAGGAGATAGTTTGTTCAAGAATTTCATATTGAAATCCTCTTGAGATCTTTCACATTTAAGCTTATTCACCCTATTGACAACAATGTTTTACCTAGAATATGCATCAAAGAGAGTTTCATGAGGTACTATTTTGTAGTTGTCCATATATATCAATGCAACTTTCTTCCTCTTTGCAAGAATCTTGTCAGTCCCCTCAAATTGTTTCTTGAGTGCATTCTAGACGTTGAAGGGTGAACTCTTATCTTCATCGGGAAGCTTCTCATACATTTCATGAGGAATTACAGATAAGCTCTTGCATTGCCTTAGCCTCAAATTTCTTGATTTTCCTATCACAAAGTTGAGCAGCAGTAGAAACGAATCCATAAATAACTTTGGAGGTTTCAAGAGAGACATCGGCTTTAGGAACTCTGATATCTTTCAAAATTTATGTAGTGTGTTTCCTAGTGGAAATGAAGGTCCAGATGTCAGAGTCATGATCTCCAGGTAGTACTTGATCCGATCTATCGATGAAGTGTATTCACTTGGCACAAGGATAGATACACGATTTCCTGCTCCAAGACTGTTTGCAACTGAAACTAAATAGAGAACATTTTGGTTTTGATTCACACTTGCCATTGAGAATAAGTGATACTAGTTTGAAACTTGAAAAAAGATATTTTTCTCAAAAAATTTCTAAGTCTCAAGGTCGATCACACGAGCTCTGATACTAACTGAAAATATAAGAAATTCAGTTGCTCTGATACCAAGTAAAAAAGTGAGAAAAATCTAATATATCTAGAGTTGTAGAGTCCAAGTGTTGAAAATATTGAAACAAAGTTTCAGAATCGTCAAGTGGCAAGTAATATTGTAAGTAAAGAGTTGTGAATCAACAAAGTTAATGGTAAAAAAGGTTTTTTAATGCTTAAGATCAATGATTCAGATGTGTCTCATATTCATAAAGACTCAGCTACATGTGTTTGAATAGTAAACACACTAAAACACTCAAATGGCTCTCTGAGAACTAGTCTAAACAACAATTGACAAGAATGAGCAAGAATGAAGTAGGAAGAGCAGGGAATTATCAAATTGAGCAACTTTATAATGGATCCCAATGGGCCTATTTATAGGCTTTAGAAAATCCCATGATATGTTTTGACCAATCAGGTGTTGTCACATCATCATGACTTAGTCATCAGTTAACACCTTTTCCCTACTTAACTGAGAATGGATGGAATATTCCAATTCCGTTAGTATCCCGTTAGGGTTCCATCCAAGTTTTAAGTCTTCATATTCCTTGAGCCATCTTGATCAACATTGAAAATATGATGAGCAACTTGAGTATCATGTTGCTCTATTGTCTTCTAAGATGTCATCAACTTCCAAAAGTGTCACTCATTAAATTGAGTTGTTTCTTGATTGTTGGAATATGTATTGAACTTGAATATATACAACAACGTATTTATGATGGACCATCGACGAACTGAATGTTCTAGTGAGTATTTGGATGTGCCATCATTGTACAAGATGTGCCATGTGCAAACTTGTTGAACCATCAATGTGATCATGTTGATCCATTGACTTGAGATGAGCCACCAAGTATTCATGTTAATCCATCATCATCTTGTTGAGCCATAGAGTTGTGGATAAACCAACAATGTCTCTGATGAGCCATCAATATTCCAGATGATCCACCACTATCTTGATGTGCCACTATAATATCCCAAATTTCAGAGGTTTGAGTTAAGGGCTTAAAGTGTAAATTGAAGAAAGGACTCGATGAGTAGGTATACTTACTCGCCGAGTCGGACCAGGTTTCGGGTCGCGAATTAAGTGACCAATTCGCCGAGTCGGAAGCTAGACTCGACGAGTTGGTGCTGGAACGAGAAAAACCCTAATCTCAAGGGTTGCACCCTATTTAAAGGACTTAATGTCCTTCCCTCAGCCTCCTTATTTCCCTTAAGAACCAGAAAACCCTAAGAACGAGTGTGAGCCTTTGATGTGAGCTTGGAAGCTTTGGAAGGAGGTTCTAGCTAAAGAAACTTGTAGATCAAGTGTAAAGAACCAAGGGATTCATGGAGATCTGTAATCTACTCCATATTGGGCACATTTCTGAGGTAACAAGTTGATTACCTTGAGCTTTTCCCTTCAAGATCTATTCATGAATGAGATTTGGGGCCATTTTTGTATGTTTGGGATCTATATCGGGTTTGTAGTTTAGATTTGAGGTTTCTACTCCAGATCTAGACTTCTATTGGTCTAGAATATCATAAAGCATCAGTCAATGAGTTGTTGGTGAAGCCCCTTTGTCTTAAACCCTAGCCCTAGAGTGTTTTGGACCTTTAATTCCTTGGTTTCATGTAAAGTTTGCAACTTTACGTTGGAGTTATGCCCTAGAAGAGTGGATCTACAGTTTGGAGCCCCTGCATGCCTCAAAAAGCCTTTGTACGGATGAAGGACTAAGGAGACTCAACGAGTTCCTCAGGTGGACTCGGCGAGTCATATGAAGATAGGCATGGACTCGACGAGTTGGAAGAAAAACTTGTCGAGTCTGTTGAAGATTGCCTTGGACTCAGCGAGTCTGTTCTTGGACTCGGCGAGTTAGTTCATAGAACCCGAACCTCTTTTGGTTAAGCTTCAGATCTGTGAGTCGGTTGGCGACTCAGTGAGTTGGTCAAGACAGAATTCAGAGAACGTTCAACTCGATGAGTCCTGGGGCGACTCAGTGAGTTGAGTCTTATTATGGGAGTTTTCTAAGTATAAGAACTCGGCGAGTCGATGGGTTGAGTCGGCAAGTAGAGTCAATCAGGAAGGTTGACATTGACCATGACTTTGACCAAAGTTGACTTAGTTGACCTCGGGAGGATAGTTTAGTCTAAGTGTTGTTATTGGTATTGGTTGCTTAGGGACCTAGAGGAGCAGCATTTCAGAGAGTTGTCGGTTAGCAGTCGGAGGGTTATCGGCCGAGTTCAGCAGTTCAAGTGAGTTTTCCTTCCAGTAGGAACGCGCTTACAACCACAATGTCGACCCGTCTAGTTAGAAGTAGTTTCTGGTCTTTGGTTCGATGCAGTAGTTCAGTGTGCTTGATGTCTTTATGATTGAAGCATGTTTTTGTGTTATATGTTCCGGACTTTGGTTCGATGCAGTATGTAGTGTATGTGTTTATGCTAGCGGTTATGATTATGCTATGCCATTGTAACGACCATAAATTTTCAACAAATTTTAACTTTTAAAAAACAACCCATTTTCATAATGTTATTACAAAAAGGTTTTCAATATAATTATTATAAGAGTCTTCCCAGAACCATAACATAAAACATAAACACGAGGAGCAGTACGATCACGCCTTTGCCTTGCTACGGTCTCCTGAAGAACCTGAAAAACATTAAACCACAAATGTAAGCCCGAAAGCTTAGTGAGATACCTCCAAAATACCAACCACATATACCATACACACATATCATGCTATATCATAACAAATCACAGAACAACCATGCATATCGGGTCTACTGTGTGACTGGTCCGCCGTATTGGGCCTTTAGTCCACCGGGTCCACCCTCTGAGTCTAGTCATGTCCCTTGAGTCTGTAGTGTGGTTGGTTCACCCGCACCGGGCCTTCAACCCACCTGGTCCACTATCTGAGTCTATAGTATGACTGGTCCGCCCGCATCAGGCCTTCAGTCGGCCTAGTCCACTCTCGGAGCCTCGGCAGGTCTGGTCCATCCTCATGGGGCCTACAGTCTATCCGGACCGCTCGCTGGGACTTCGGAATAACCGGTCCGCCCTGGGTATGTTGGCATACAACACAAAGCAAGTCCCGCCTCAACCCAACCCCAGTCAACAACCATGTGCACATAAACATACAATCATATAACAATTCACATTCAATTAAACCGATCTAGCATATCACGTATCATAACATACTCTAAACAGGATACCGACCTAACAGGTCACTAGCATATACCATCCTAATACCCTGATGCAAACATAACAAGGCAACAACATAACAACGATACCCGGATTACAATCCGATAAAGGGTCGGCCTTGGTGCCTTAGATCCTGTTGTTATAGTGAGGATAACTCACCTCGCGATTGCCGAAACTCTGAACTGAAGAAGCATATTCCCGAATCACCGACTCACCGAAAATTCCAAACTAGCCATCATAACAAAATAATCATTAGGCCAAACATACATCCACTTATTGGGCCAAGGCCAAAGTCCAAATCCCCTTCAAAGCCCAATATTGGCCCGATTTACTAAATTGGGCCCTCCTCACCAAATGGGCCTAGATCCAAGGTCCATAATAATAATTGGGCCCAAAAATACTCTATCCATAATTTCCAGTCATGTCCCATAAATCCAACAGCCCAATAACAGCCCAAACTATAAGGCGCAAATTGAAAATGCCACAGAGGGGATACGCTTCTTGGTACGCTGGGCATACAATAATGCTCGCAACATGGGATCGGGGTACTGGCCCGCTACGCTGGGCGTACTCCCATGTTACGCGGGGCATAACCTCACTGCTCAACAACATCACATAACGTCTTAATGTCTTATGTTCTTAAGCCCAAACTTCAGATCCTTAGGCCAAATATGCCTAGGATCCATAAAGTCTCAGACTTTATCACTTGGGACGTCCATAAAGCTCTTAATCCAAAGTCTTAATCCATTAAGACCTACTTATCTCACACATTAAACAACCACAGCCCTTGGGACGTCATTTTTCTCACTCAAGACCTCTCCTAAGGTCTGAAAGGATAGATAATCTTGACCAACTCGAAACATGCAACAAGATGAGGACTTTTGGGACAAGAATGGTGTCAAAGCTTCACAACACATAGATCTACACAATATAAATGCCAAGCAAGAAGCTTTATACTTCAAATAGGCTCCAAAGGATGATGTCTTTCCAGATCTATAACCTCTAATCGTTCCTCTCCTTCTTTGACAACTTCTCCTTTCTTCTTGTAGCTTCTCTTTTGCCAAAATAAGATTTCCAAGACCAAACACACCCAACAACGGAGGTGGGACGGCTATCTAGGGTTTCTGAGGTTAAGAGAGTGGTTATGGAGGCTAAGGAGGAAGCCTTTATGTTCTTTATATAGTGGTTTCCCTTAAAATTAGGGTTTGGGGATTCTGAGAGTACGCTGGGCGTACTCAACCATGCACCCGCATTTTCTTTCCCCCACTACGCTCGGCGTACCCAGCATGATCCCTTTTTTCATGCATGGTCTTCCCTTTTTCCATTTTTCCCATTAAACTATAATCTATATTATCTTCGAAATGCCAAAACTCCTCTACTCTAAACCCACTCCCGATAAACATTACATTCACACGAGGGTGGCGAGAAGCCCTATGGTTCTATCAACACACACACCAGTCCAAACTTTCTCGGATAAAACCCATTTCCCACAAAAGGACCAAAATTCCCCTTCCTCTTAAATCCTAGGGACTCATAATTAAATACTTTAAGAACGGGGCGTTACAATTCTCTCCCACTTAAATTAGGCTTCATCCTCGAAGCATGTGGCTACTTAACTCCCAAACTGCCCCCGCAATGCACCACTTAGCATTCACCGGACCAAGTTCCTCAAGACACGACCATCGAAACCCGAAAACCAACTTTCCCTTTCTTGCTTACAGGATGACACATGCTTCAGCCTCAGAGCAACTCCTACGAGTTCTCCACCGCAATCTCATAACCACACTGAACTGGCCCTAGCATCCTCGGGTTAGGAAAACCCGATACACTGATGAATTTCCACCACATAAATCAAAATCAAACTGGAAATCCGAGATTCCATCCCTATATTCCTTCCAAGCCTCATCAACCATCCAACCCGGATGTGATTCTAATCATATCTCTGCACTACTGCTTTCACTTCCTTGAACTTACACTCCCTCATGGGGTCACATTCCCTTCCTTTCCCTACCAAGTAAACCCACTTGGCTGCTTTGACACTTGCACAGGTGCCACGGTGCTCACTCAAAACTACACCATGCTATTATAGCATAACCGCTATCCTATGCACCACACATACTCTGGATTCGCTTGCGAAGACTCTCAAGTCCATGCTCGACCTCCCACCATGATCAATCCTCGGGGCCAGACCTTCCAATGCTAACATATCGCGACATACTCAATCCATTTCCTCGCACCGATCTAATGACACATGCAGAGTCTTCAGCATGACTGGACTGCCTTACCAGGCCTTCAGCCATACTGGACCACTCTCAGAACCTTCAGTAGACCTAGACCGCCCTCCAGGGCCTTCAGTCTGGTTAGACCGTTCTCCGAGCCTTCGTCCTGACTGGTACGACTACCGGCCTTCAGTCTATTCGGACTGCTCGACTAGCAATCAACATTCCGAGTTACTCCTTCAGGAGGCTCCTCCCATGCATACTGTTTTAGCCCCCTAGGGTTTCCAAACTCTACCTCCATCCTACACACTCAGTCTCGGACTGATCCTAGGCCTTTCACAATCAATCACCCTTGGTCTGTATCCCGCCCCGCACGCCTGCCACTTACTTATACCAGCCTACGCTTTTGGCTGATCGAAACACTGCTGAGTCCCATGCAGCTAAATCACCTCTCATACTCATTGATCTTCTGGAGAATTCTCCAATTCTCCCCCACTTAGAGCACTGACTATCAACCACCGGTCGCCATTACCGACCTCCCTCAACAACCCTTCACAACACAAACACTTGCACACGAACTGATTTCCACTAATACGAGCAACCTTCACAAATCACATATCAACACTGATCATCCCGGGCTCGAAAGAAACTCTATCTTCAGCTAACCACTCCTCAGACTGCAGATGCTACCCGATATTCCGACCAAACACCCAATTCCCACTATTAACCCTCATGAATGATAACCAACGAAATTCCAAACACTAAACCCATAACCATGCCATAACCCTCAAAAATCAATGAATACAATACCGAAAACCACACAACAAGACTAGCAAATAAACAATACTCCACAATAATCATAAAATAATAAGACATCAGGAAGAAACATACCCGCAGCTGCATCCGGCACTGCCCTCACCTCCTCCGTTGTAAGCTGGAAAGCACGACCCTGAGCCCTTGCGGGCTCCGCTCCACCCTGACCTCCACCCGTGATCCCCAATGTGGCCGGTGTTGGAGCCTGCACCGGTCCCGCAACAAGCTGTGGATAGTTGACCCTCAAGTGCCCAACTTGATGACAATGATAACAGATCCTCAAATCCCGACCCGAGGCTGCCTACCGAGAATCCCTCGCATAGTGCCCCTCCTTTCCGCACTTGCGGCATGCACCACCGGACCTACAAACTCCAGTGTGACCCTTCCCACACTTCCCACAAGTGTGGCTTCTCTGATCTCCCATTCTAGAATCGACGGTCTTAGACCGTTTCGGCGCTGGCTGCGACTGCACCAGAGCCTGCCTCTGCTCTCACAACTGTACCTCAATCTCCAACTCACGCCGCCTGGCGGCCTCCTGCAACTCTAACATGGTCTTGCACCTCTGCGTAGACACGAACTGCCTAATATCCCTCTTGAGCATACTCAAATATCTAGACATCTGAGCCTGCTCTGAAGCAAACTCGGGGCAAAACATCGCCCTCTCAGTGAACATCCTGGTGATCTCCGTCACCGACTCCGAATCCTACTTCAGCTCAAGGAATTCCTGAGCCAATCCCTCCCTCTCAACCCACGGAACATAACGAGTGCTAAACATCTCTCAGAACTTATCCCATGAAACTGCAGCCCTCTGTGCATCCGAATATGACCTTGTGGTCAATCTCCACCAATCCTTCACCCCAAGCCACAACACGTTCAGAGCACACCTCACCCTCTGATCAGCAGGGCATGAACACGTAAAGAAACACCCTTCCACATCTGACAACCATCTCATAGCAACAATCGGATCCAGAACTCCATCAAAGGTAGGGGGCTTCGTATTATCGAAGTCCCAATACTGGAAACCTCTACCAGCTCCTCCCCCTGCCGCTGCTACAGCCGTTGTAGCTGCCGCGGCAGCCGTCTCTGTAAGAGCCGCATAACGCTCATCAAAATACTCCACCATGGCGGTCTTGATCGACCCAAACAGTTCCGGCAGCTCGTCCCGGAACATCGCAGCAACCTCATCATGCAGGATCTCACAAATCCTAGTATCCAACTCGCCTGTGCTCATCTGACCAATAACCTCGGGCGGTACTGACCCACCCTGACCTCACTCTCCTGCTCTCGATCCTAACCCGGATCCACTCCCAGCATGCCTCGTGACCACCATACTGAAAAAACACCACAAAATCTTAGATACTTCCCACTAACTTGGGAACCAACTCCCAACTCAATCCTAGAGGTCATGGTTTCCTTGATACGCGTATGGGTCCTATGCTTTCAGTAGTATGGGCCCATACTACCTTCCACACCTACCCATATTTGTATGAAGTACTACCACAACACCCTACTGACAAACATACATAACAAGCGCCCAATCCTCACTCCTAGAGGAACACTGGAAATCTCATATAGAGGGAAACCCTAGGCTAGCAGGCATCATAAAACAGGAAACATTATCATGAAATCCTGAAGATCCCTAGCCTAATACTAGCATGGTGTTCTATCAAAGCTCGAAAACAAATATCATGTATGGTATTTTGGGGTTACTTACTGGCTCTGGCTGATCGTACCTCCGCGTCCTCCTTTTACTTAATTTGAAAACCATTTTAAATTTTCTTTCAAAAACTCTCCCTGATTTCAGATTGGGTTCACACGAATGTTCCTCCAATTCACTCAAACCAAGGCTCTGATACCAACTTGTAACGACCATAAATTTTCAACAAATTTTAACTTTTCAAAAACAACCCATTTTCATAATGTTATTACAAAAAGGTTTTCAATACAATTATTATCAGAGTCTTCCCAGAACCATAACATAAAACATAAACACGAGGAGCGGTATGATCACGCCTTTGCCTTGCCACGGTCTCCTAAAGAACCTGAAAAACATTAAACCACAACTATAAGTCTGAAAGGTTAGTGAGATACCTCCAAAATACCAACCACATATACCATACACACATATCATGCTATATCATCATAAATCACAGAACAGCCATGCATATCGGGTCTACTGTGTGACTGGTCCGCCATATCAGGCCTTCAGTCCACCGGGTCCACCCTCTGAGTATAGTCATTTCCCTTGATTCTGCAGTGTGGTTGGTCCGCCCGCACCAGGCCTTCAACCCTCCTGGTCCACTCTCTGAGTCTACAGTATGACTAGTCTGCCCGCATCGGGCCTTTAGTCGGCCTATTCCACTCTCCGAGCCTCGGCACGTCTAGTCCGCCCTCGTGGGGCCTACAACCTATCTGGATCGCTCGTTGCGCCTTCGAAATAACTGGTCCGCCCTGGGTATGTTGGCCTACAGCACAAAGTAGGTCTCGCCTCAACCCAACCCCAGTCAACAACCATGTGCACATAAACATACAATCATATAACAATTCACATACTCTAAACAGGATACCGACCTAACAGGTCACTAGCATATACCATCCTAATACCCAGATGCAAACATAACAATGAAACAACATAACAACGATACCTGGATTACAATCCGATAAAGGGCCGACCTTGCTGCCTTAGATCCTGTTGATATAGTGAGGATAACTCACCTCGCGATTGCCAAAACCCTAAACTGAAGAAGCATATTCCCAAATCACCGAATCACCAAAAATTCCGAACTAGCCATCATAACAAAATAGTCATTAGGCCAAACATACATCCACTTATTGGGCCAAGGCCAAATTCCAAATCCCCTTGAAAGCCCAATATTGGCTTGATTTACTAAATTGGGCCCTCCTTACCAGATAAGCCTAGATCCAAGGTCCATAATAATAATTGGGCCCAAAAATACTCTATACATTATTTCTAGTCATGGCCCATAAATCCAACAGCCCAAACTATAAGGCCCAGATTGAAAATGCCACAGAGGGGGTACGCTAGGCGTACAACAATGCTCGCAACATGGGATTAGGGCACTGGCCTGCTACGTTGGGCGTACTCCCATGTTACGCAGGGTGTAACCTCACTACTCAACAACATCACATAACGTCTTAATGCCTTAAGCTCTTAAGCCCAAATTCAGATCCTTAGGCCAAATATGCCTAGGATCCATGAAGTCTCAAACTTTATCACTTGGGACGTCCATAAAGCTCTTTATCCAAAGTCTTAATCCATTAAGACCTACTTATCTCACATATGGAACAACCACAACCCTTGGGACCTCAGTTTTCTCACTCAATACCCCTCCTAAGGTCTGAAACGACAGATAATCTTGACCAAGTCGAAACATGTAACAAGATGAGGAATTTTGGGACAAGAATGGTGTCAAAGCTTCACAACACATAGATCTACAC
Source organism: Lactuca saligna (assembly GCF_052625555.1). NCBI lineage: Eukaryota > Viridiplantae > Streptophyta > Magnoliopsida > Asterales > Asteraceae > Lactuca > Lactuca saligna. The sequence continues at coordinate 171,706,571 of NC_136419.1, forward strand.
AATATAAATGCGAAGCAAGAAGCTTTATACCTCAAATAGGCTGCAAAGGATGATGTCTTTCCAGATCTATAAGCTCCAATCGTTCCTCTCCTTCTTTGACAACTTCTCCTTTCTTCTTGTAGCTTCTCTTTTGCCAAAATAAGCTTTCCAAGACCAAAAAACCCAACAATGGAGGTGGGACGGCTATCTAGGGTTTCTGAGGTTAAGAGAGGGATTATGGAGGCTAAGGAGGAAGCCTTTATGTTCTTTATATAGTGGTTTCCCTTAAAATTAGGGTTTGGGGATTCTGAGAGTACGCTGGGTGTACACAACCATGCACCCGCGTTTTCTTTCCCCCACTACGTTGGGCGTACCCAGCATGATCCCTTTTTCATGCATTCCCTTTTTCCATTTTTCCCATTAAGCTATAATCGATATTATCTTCAAAATGCCTTAACTCCTCTACTCTAAACCCGCTCCCGATAAACTTTAAATTTACAAGAGGGTGGCAAGAAGCCCTATGTCTCTATCAATACACACACCAATCCAAACTTTCTCGTATAAAACCCATTTCCCACAAAAGGAATAAAATTACCCTTCTTCTTAAATCTCAGGGACTCATAATTAAATACTTTAAGAACGGGGCGTTACAACCATGTTCAACCAGTTGTTCCGGGCTTCGTTCCGATGCAGGGGTAAGGCCCCAATTAGTTTGGATTTCGTTCTGAAGCAATTAACCGGTCTTTGGTCCAATGCAGGGGCAAGGCCCCAATTAGTCCGGACTTCGGTCATGTGCAGTTAGCCGAACTTCGGTTAGATGTTGTTTTCGGACTTTGGTTTGATGCAGGGGGCAAGGCCCCAGTTAGTCTGGACTTCGGTCCGATGCAGTTAGCCGAACATCAGTCTGATGTAGGGGACAAGGCCCCACTTAGTCTGGACTTCAGTCCGATGCAGTTAGCTGGACTTTGGACCGATGCAATTTCCGGACTTCGATCCAATACAGGGGCCAAGACCACAGTTAGTCCGGATTTCAGTCCAATGCAGTGTGCAATGCCCAATATGTGCTTTATATGTTATTATATGGTATGTGGTAGCTCACTAAGCTTTGTGCTTACAGTTTCAGTTTTGGTTTCAGGTACTTTCGCAAGCTAGGGGAAAAGCTTGGATTGATGGCATGGCACACACCACAGTTGGAGTTTATTCCTGGGAGTTTTATTTAGATATTTTGATATGATATTAACTTCAGTTTTGAATTGATACATTTGCTATGGCATTTTGGGACATACGATTCAGGGTTATTATTATCTAATAGTTGATATTGTGATTTTTAGTAATATTAAAACAAAAATTTTTGGATCGTATTTTAGGTCGTTACAACCACATATGATCTAGATGTGCTATCTAGATCAAGATGGTCTAACTTGCTTTCAGCAAGTGCTCCATGTAAGCTACAAGTTCTCCATGTTCAAGTAATTCATGTAAACTTCTAGTGCTCCATGTGTAGAACAAGTACTCCATGACAACTTCAAGTGCTCAAACATCTAGTTCTTCGAATACTTGTTAAATCTTCAGGATCTTTCCAACCTGAAACATTTTGAAAATGTTTGTTAGAAAATGTAAATTAATACTCAACGTATTTCTAGTGACTATAACATATAAATATTTCCAGCATATTGTTTGTAATAATATTTCCATGCAAGTATAAAAACATTAATTCTTAGAGAATCAAATCATGTATTCTTTTGTACACCAAAAAATTTACAGTTTGGTCTATATCTGAGAGCAAACTTTAGTACTCATGTTACAGTACCAATAATTTAATTTGCACGATACCATGTTTTAAAATTTAATAAGGTTCATTTGTGTCACTTGTTATATCTGTTATTAATGTTTATCTGTTATATATGTTATTAATGTTTTCGTTGTTAGAACGTGTTGCAATTACTACCGATCCTCTTTCATTATCAATTCCTATAAAATGGAATAGATAACACCTCATGATTATGTTATTGTGGAACAATAATATCCATAAAATATAATTCTTTATTCAACCACAAATCCTATTAAATAAGTATATTTTTTCATAAGAAAACTTTAAAAAACTACTAGGTTCCAGCTAGAGTATTAGCAAGGTAAGACATAAAATAAAACCAAACCAATAAAAAAATATTGTTTTCCATAAACCAAAATGAAAACAATGATATTCTTTTGTAAGTTCCTTATTTTTTCTTAATTATGTTTCCACCTTTAGTCTTTTTCTACCTTTTCACCTTTTTAGTCGTTGTTAATTCTTTTACAACTTCTATTACAACTATGTATTTCTCATTCACCTTTTTAGTCATTGTTAATTCTTTTACAACTTCTATTTCAACTATGTATTCCTCATTATGGTTCTACTTGTGATTTTGTGAAACTACAATAACAAACAAACATGCAAACAAGTATTCAAATTCATTATTTAAGCATTTATTTTGTGACATATATGTATAAAACAAACAAACACATTTGTTATGAATATATAGACAAAACAGATATACATATTCTTGTAGAATATATGATTCAATATCCCATTCTTATATAGTTTAAAAAATCATGTAGCATATACTATATTCTTAAAGAATAACTCATATTAAGAATATATGGAAGCGTGACATGAAATCCTAGCCTTTCATTACCTATTATTTCACATTATGAACAAACATATCCATTCAATTTAGCATATATGATGTGAAATATAAACAAACGCATACATTCCCTATGATATGCAATCCCATTCTTTCATAATTTGAAAAAGAAAAAGGTAACATCTACTTAATTCTTAAAGAATATATGGGTACTTACTTAACAATGAAAGATCTAATATGCTCAAGCATCATATTAAAGTGATATTACTAATTAACATATGATACTAAAGCATCACACTAACAACAACTTGATATAATTGATTATTTATTAGAAATTGATTTTAATAAATATTCAATAAACTCTTATAATTAAATTGGAAATTATTTATTTCTAGGAAATAATAATTTTCATTAGCAAGTAACATTAAAAATAATTCATATGGTATGAATTAATAAGTCATGCAAAACATTTTGGACTAGATGAATTCTTTTTGTCTTTTACCAAAAAGTTAAAGTTTATATTTTATTAACTTTATTTATAAAAAAAAGAAAGGTTTTGTCTTCTTTTATTTATTATTTTATAAAATAAGAGTAAAAAAGGAAGAGTTTGACTTTTAAGATAGTTCAATGTAAAGTAATGAGAAGCATGGTGCTTTCAACTGGTTATTCAAAAGAAAAACATGGTCTTATACTTATTTAATGTAAAAGTAATAAGAAGTATGGGAAATAATCTATCTAGTAGAAGTATGGGTGCTTATTGCTTAAAGACCCATGTATATTATGCATGCTATATAAATGAAAGAAAGGTTTTCACTTTGTGTTGTATCTTACACCATGCAAAACTATAACATCCTCTTAGATGTAGGTTTCTCTCATTTGTTTATACCATGGAGAGTTTACATGCTTTTGGATGCTCTCTTTATATTCTTATTTTGATAAGAACATAAAGCTTAAGAGTCTTAAGAGTTTTATACAAAAGAACTAGCATTCTTCATAAAGTTAGCTTCTTGTTGGTGTCTCTAAAATTCATCATTCTTTATCAACTTCCAAGCCTCCCAAGAGGATCCAAAGAAGTACAAAGGTTGTTAGTTGTTGTTCTTCTTCTATGGTTGTGTTTGTTTTCTTTGCAAACTTTGCAAGAATATCCTTCGTGGGTTTAACTTGTTTCTATTATTCCAAATATGTCTTCCGTTATGTAACACCAAAAATTTTCAAACAAAAATTTTCATTTAAAATCACATAATTCTCATAACACATTTCAAAAAAATCTCATTTATTTAATTGACAACTCGCAAATCCATAATTGATTGATTAAAATCAAGGATCCTCAAAACATAACTCTTTCACTAGTGTGTACAATCAAGCGGGTGCCTTCCCGCGATCCTGAGAAAACCTGAAACACATAACACATAACATGTTAAGCACGAAGCTTACTGAGTTCCCCAAAATACACCATATAACACATTAGCCACTATATGCTATAACACAGTAAGACTCTCCAGCTAATGTGTCTCAGTGGGACCTTCCGGTCCCATAACTCGGGGTGGAGCCTCCGGTGCTAACTCAGAAAGACAAAATAATACATAACATAAATCACATAGACATAATGCAGAGTATCTCAGTACTTAATATAAACACATAAGACATCTCCGTCACACAAAGACACCATTCATGGTAAGTACAGTGAGAAGACATACCTCGACAACAAGCAATCATCCTTACACTCGAATCTCGAACTAGCCACCGCCAAACACATAGGGTAATTATCTCAATAAATATTCTATTGTAAGTCCCTAATTTTCCTATGTATTAATCAGATCCGTTTGATGGTGACGAATCCCAATCAAACGAATGATGTCATATCAAATAGAAGAGAAGGAGAAGAAGAATAATATGAATCTCTGTATGAATTGATTAGAATTAAAGTTCCAGATACAAAAGATTCACACACAAAATGCTCTCTAGTTTCTCTCTTCTCACGTTCATCAATCAGTTCTTCACACCCTAACACCTATATTTATACAAGGGGAATATGGGCTTGGTGGACATGGGCCGTAAATGGGTTTACGACCGTAAGGTGTTTACGGCCGTAAACTCAACCGTAAATTCCAAAAATATTACAGAAAAATACAATTGCCCAGAAAAGCAAAGTATAAACCATATTTTGACCCAACAATCTCCCCCTTGCTTTATTACTTTCCTTTCTAAATGACCCAACAAGCTCCCCCTAAAAAGTAGCTGGTTTTTCTTGTTAATCTTCAATGAGAGCTTGGCTTCAACATTTCTCTTCAATGAATGACTTCATCTTGAGCACTTGGGCAATTCTTCAAGATTTGGAATTGAACACACATTGGGTGAGGATGCTTGATGTACTGATTCTTGAAAGATGACGCTTTCAGCTTGAGAATCTTCAGAGAGAACTTTAGAGAGAAATAATTTTCTAGATCACTTCAGTAGTTACAACGATAGCAGCAGACTGATTGAGGAGGCTTTAATGCAATCCGTCACATAATCTTCAATTTCTGCTTTACCTTGCTTCTAGGGTTGAATGATTGAATGTTGAAAGAATGATCTTCAATTCTTACTCCTTCGAATGAAAATTCTTCGATGCTCACGGACGAGGCTTTGGCTCAGAAATTTTCGACACAAACTCCATGAGTTTCATCTACACCTGAAATCACTTTTCAAGAAAAAACAAAACTAAAAGAAAACTTAGAACAAAAAGTAAAACAGAAATAATAGCAATTTTTTATTTTGATTTTTATTTTGTTTGTGTTTTTTTTTAATTCTCCCCTTTTATTTAAATTAGAAGAAAACTATGAACAAACTTACCAAAAATAGAATGATATCTAACTTTAAGAATGATTTGGGATCAAAGTTTTTTAGACAACCTTTATCCGCTTGTCGGTACCTTCTATCTTCACGTCTTTGTCTGGTCGATCGCCAGTATTGTGGTCCACTTAAACACGAAAAATTGTGACAATTTTTAGGACATACTAATAATTGTAAGACAAAGTGATCCTAAGTTCCTATAAACTATTTCTTAAGGACCATTCAGCTGACGACGACCATGATAATGTTGTCCATCTAAATTGAGCAGCAAGATCTACAGACAACATGTATGTGTTAAAATTTTAATTGTACTAGAACGTGTTTCCCGCTTCCTGATATGCCCCAGCCATCAAGAACTTCCAAAGTACTCCTTACATCGGGTGAGCAGACCACCATTCAGAGAGAGGATAGATTCAAATTGTTATTACTTATAGTTTTAGAGGGATTGAGAAGTAGAAGGTTGCATATGCTGTGTTCCAGGTCGGATTGGTAGTCACGCAAAGGAGAAAGCATATGGCTAACAGATAAGAAGAATTTCATAGATATAATATGCAGAGAAATAGAGTTGCATATGTTACAGTCCAGGTCGGATCTCGCGATCACGCAGAGGAGGAAACATATGACTAATAGACCGAAAGAAAGAAAACAATTTTCTACAGACTAATTTATCGGAATTTACCAGTCACCCCATCCAACTGGAATTAAGGACAAAATCCGCACATCGGGGAAAAGTGAATCCACAGTTCTAGATACGGGTTCATTAGTGTGACTGGTAGATTCTCATGTATATCTCCCTGCTCAACCTATCTGAGTGTCATATTGTCAGGCTAAACGGATCTAACTAGGTCAATGTTTATCAAGTCCTTGAATTTCTTAAGTTTTAACTCCTCCTAGTCAAGTTCGTTTAAAATCTTTCGTGCCTACCAGCGCATCGAACACAGAGCCTAGACAATTCAGATTCAATCCCTTACACAGATTCAAATTTCCTGTTATCACATGATTGTTTTTGGATTTTTTTTAAATTAAATTTTTCTAATTTTTGTTTTGTTTTTATTTCTCCCCCTAAATTTTTGCATAGGAGAGAAACGAAAGTAAATGCGCAAATTTAAACTATCCTAAAACAAAAATTAGTCTTTAAAGCGAATAAGCTTAAGAAAAACTCAGGAATATAGAGAAGAAAATGAAAACCGTAATTCACCAATTGAATCTGCATTCAGAAGATCTGAGAATAGCAAGCATAATCTCAGAACAGATCTGAAAATTCTTCAGATCATTAAGAACTAACCCCATTTGTGATCTCTACCTTTCTTCCTTTCCCGCAAAAGGACACATACTCTCAAGAAAGGTCAAAATGTTGCACAGTTGAGAGATGCCTCCTATCATGTGTCTGGAACAACCACTTCCAACAAACCGAAGTTTGATGATATGCCTCCATAGCTGCTCCGACACAGAGCGAGATCAGTTGGTCTTTGGAACCCAGTCCATTTTGAAACTGGGTCGATCTTTATCATTCCTGCACGGTACCTTTTCCCATGACATATCCTGTTTATCACAAATAGAAGATGAAGAAATATTAGAGTCATTAGTTGATTTGGGACATTGAACCTTTGGAACCCATTTGTAGTTGGCTTTAACATATTTCTTTTTCGATCTAATGGGTGGCTCAATACTTGCTTTGGAACTTGATGTCAGCCGTTGAGATGAATTTGATTTTGGCTTCACGGAAGCATCTCTTGGATTTGACTTCTTGGCCGACATTCCCTTCTTGCCCTTGGGATTCAGATTCTTGTTCTTTGGAGTTTGATTCTTGGGCTTGGGAGTTGAAGTCTTGGCCTTAGGAGTTGCACTCTTGGCCTTCTTGGCATTCCAGTCGTCAATGTCTAATCGTGATCTCGAGGGGTATCTTTTGGAGTATCTCCCTCTTGGTGCGTTTTGCCAGCCTTGTGCATAGTAAGGAACATATGTGCGATTTGGATAGTTTCGGGCAATATGACCAGGTGTTCCGCAGTGAAAACAAGCTTTTTCTTCACTGGGAAATTGTTTCTTCCTGCCCCTGGTGGCGTATCCTTGCCTTGTCTCTGATTTTTCCCACATACACAATTGCAGGAGGCACTCTGTTTCGCTAGAATTGGTGGCCTGTATTTCTCAACGACAGATTGATCAGAAGCAGCTGAGTTCGAAGCAACAGATTCAGAGTTCAAGGAGATGTTGGTTTGTTCAATGGTTTTCTCCTTGTTCACATCTTCTGCTACTTTACCTGCACATAAAGCAGAAACATTAGTATTTTCAACCTGAATACCTCCTGACACAAATCTAGCTGGTTTGCCATATCGAAGATGTGCCTCCCTGTCAATTTCTTCATGTGTCATTGGGATGGATATGTAGTTATGATTGAAAGGTGGAGGAACACTATCATACCCTAGACCCTTGTTTTGATTATCTTTGAATTTTAATTGGGTTTCAAATAAGGACTCGATTGTCTGACTTGACGTAGTATAATTTTTAAAACTAACGTATGTTTTTCCACACTTAATTTTTAAAGCGTCAAGGTGTAACGACCCATTTCCGGTATGTTAATTCCTTGGTATTTATTTTGAAGTTTTGCAAGAGGGACTCGGCGAGTTCATAGCCTGACTCGCCGAGTAGGGTCGGGATTTCGAGCACGTGTTAGCTGGAGACTCGGCGAGTCCATATTCTGGACTCGGCGAGTCTGTCCGTCTGGGAGAAACCCTAAATCCCTGGGTTGCCCACTATTTAAGCCACCTTATGGCCCCCATTCTCACCTCCTTCACCCTCAGAAGCTGTGAGAAAACCCTAATTCGTTCTTGAGTGTTTGTAAGTGATTTTTGTGTGCATTTGTGAAGGCTTGAAGAAGGAGAAGAAGAAAGGAGCAAGGAGAAGGATTGTAGAGCAGAGATTCAAGGGAAAACAAGAGCTCTTTGAGGTATTCTTTAGATTTCCTTCCCTTTTATGCTTTAAAACCCTTTCTAGATCTACTTGATGCTTTTCTCAAGCCTTATGTTGATATGGAAGCCCTATTATGCCGAGATATCTTTAGATCTGTTTATTTAGGAGTTGTAGAGCCCAGATCTATTGCCTTTATGGAGCTATTTTGCATATTAACCCTAGATCTACCCCTTTTAAGCATCTTTTAGCCTTTATTCCCTTGTTCATGTGTTTGTACACGTAAAGTTGGAAACTTTACGTGGTAAACCAGCTTATTGGACTCAGATCTATCATTTGTATGTTTTGGATTCGAGCAGAATCGAGTGTAGAATAGTTGCATGGCGGTGACTCGGCGAGTCGGAAGAACGACTCGGCGAGTCGAGTCGCGAGTCCCCGATTTCTTCCTTTTGAGCGGTGTCTGTCGAGTGGGACTAGTGAGTAGTGGGGTGGACTCAGCGAGTTGAGGATAGACTCAGTAATGGAGGGACTCGGCGAGTTGTTCATACAACTCGGCGAGTCCAAGGCAATCTTCTTAAGCTCAAGAACAACTCGTCGAGTTGTTCATATGACTCGGCGAGTCGGATGAAGATTGTCTGAGTACTTGGATCGAGAGGGTACTCGTCGAGTCGATGCCATACTCGACGAGTAGCAGCGAGTAGGGTTGAGGAGTGAGAGTAGGGACTCGGCGAGTTGGCGGCCCAACTCGGCGAGTCAGGTCAAATAAGAGTTGACTTTGACCAAGGGTAAAAGAGTCATTTTACCCAAGTGCAGTGTTTAGTATTTGATTGAGTGTGTTTATGGACTTGTAGCCGGGGAGATACCGGAGCAGCAACAATTAGCTTCCAGAGCCATACACTCAGCAGCCAGTTTACGAGGTGAGTTTCCTTCCCGTAGTTAGAGTGCTTGATGTCTTTGTGATACAAGCATGTTTGTGTTATGTGTTCTGGACTCTGTTTCGATGCAGTATGCAGTATATGTGATTATGATAGTGTTATGTTTTATGCTATGCCATGATCGGTCAGTTCCGGACTTCGGTCCGATGCAGTCAGTTCCGGACTTCGGTCCGATGCAGTCAGTTCCGGACTTCGGTCCAATACAGTTAGTTCCGGATTTCAATCCGATGCAGTTAGTTCCGGACTCTGGTCCGATGCAGGGGACAAGGTCCCAGTCAGTTCCGGACTTCGGTCCGATGCAACTAGTTCCAGACTTCGGTCTGATGCAGTGGGCAAGGCCCAGTATGTGCTTATTTATATATTGTATGGTATGTGGTAGTTTGGGGGAGCTCACTAAGCTTCGTGCTTAAAGTTTCAGTTTTGGTTTCAGGTACTTCCGCAAGCAGGGGGAAGAGCTCGGGGTGATAGCATCGCACACACCACAGCTTTAGCTTTTATCCTGGGAATTGATTTAGTTTGTTTTGATTTGACATAGTATGATACAGTTTTCCGCACAGTGTTTTTATTATGTTTGGGATACATCACGTATGGTTTTATGATATGACACTCAGATTATGGTTTTGGTTATATTGAAAAACGAAATTTTTGGTTTGTTTTTTTTTGGGGTCATTTCAAGTTGGTATCAGAGCCCTAGTTTGAGGGATTCGGATACACTTCCAGGTGTATCTGAACTCAAACTAAGGGGAAATAAAAAGATATTTTTTATTAAAAAGAAAACATCTTCTAAAAAGAATTTTGAAAGCACTTAGAAAGAAAGAATTTTTTTAACGAGATAGAGGTGTGTGCATGCGATCAGCCGAGCTCAAGTAAGTACTACCAAATTATCCATACAAGTTATTTGTTCAGTTTCAGTTTCAGTAGAACAACATGCTAGTACAAGACTAAGGATCTAGGAGAATGCCTTATGTGCCTGCTTTATGTGTTACAGCTTTATGAGTATTGCATGCTAGTATTGAGTAGACAGCAGTAGGATAGCCTATTTAGGTTATGCCTGATAGTATGAGCTTAGCATCCTATGCTAGTACAGTTTCTCGTTATGAGAATAGTTTTGCCTGAGTATGTTTCCCTTATCCGAATGCTGCTTGCTTCGTGCTTTGTGGGGTTCTGAGTGATGGGAGTTAGCCATTAGGTGAACACGTCACACCACATGTGATCAGGGTTGAATAATCCCAGAGTGCTGGAACTGGCCCTATTGCGCAGCTCTTGTTTGATTCCAACCGTTATAGGGACGGGTCTTTTACTTGAAAGAATATCTGATCCTCTTCACATGTGATGTTGTTCAGGTGGTGGCTAATTAGCATTATAAGGAGACCTTCAGCAGCTGAGGATGTGACAACCCAATATTTCAACTCTTTGTAATGACCTGATAGGTCAACTATTGTAACCACTTATGAGTAATAAAATGTATAAATAAGTTCTACTTAATTTCTTTCTATGATTTAGTGTCTTTGAACCATGATCGTACGTAAAAAGATCGCCCAAATCCGACTTCAGATAGCGAAGTTATGAATTTTCAAAGAAATTCCTTAAACACGATGGATTGATATTAAATAATAAAAATAATTTCGGAATTTGCCAACGGAATCTAAACGAAAGTTCTAGATCGTAGTCTCACCTTCGCGGGGATATAAAGAACATCGAAAACGGAGTTCGTATGAAAGAGATATGAATTTTTGAAGTTTGATAAATAATTTAAATATAAATTTTATTAAAAATTCGGTATTATCCGAGGGAGGAGTCAGCCTAGGGCCGAGGTACGTGCCGCGTACGCTCGAACGCCCCGCGTACTCGAATGAAGGGTCTCGGATCGTCCACGTCGCCCTATGCGAAGCTACCGACCCGTCCCATCCGACCCGCCCCATCCGACCCGTCCCGTCCGAAGTGCGTAAGTGATGACGCACGGGTACGCGCTGTGTACTCCCGTACGCCCCGCGTTCGGAGGCGGTTCAGCAACCCTATAAAAGGGATGCGAGCCTTTCCGAAAATGTTGTTCATTTCCTCTCTTTCTCTCCCGATCTTTCCTCGATTTCTGTGCCCGTTTAAACCCGAAGCTCTGGTCTTTTTGCTCAAGTCCCGAGGGTCGATTTTACTCCCGAGATTCCTGAGAATCCCGAGAAAAATCTGTTTCGCGAGACGAAACTCTGCCCGGTTTTCGAGCTCGCTATCTTCGAATTTCCAAGTGAGTTTCATACCCCTTAATCAACTGTTTTAATTATTCTAAATACTTTTAAATGCTTTATGGGGGGGGGGATACAAGTTAAACACTTATAGTTATTGTTTCGGTCACATGTGACGGCATTAATCACATGTGATTAATAACTAAGAAACCAATGATTTTATCACTGTTCAAACTGTTTTACTTCAAAATGTTTTACAAACTCTTTTACTTATCAAAGGTTTTATTGAAAACTTTGTTTTACTACTTATAAATTTGCATGCCTATATATGTATAGTTGTATAAATAATGTTTAAAGGGCTTAGGAAAGCCACCTATCCTATTTCCTTTTCCTCGATTTGGATGTGGTCTGGTGGAATTTCGGGTGACTATCCGAGGGTCGTTTCAATATTAGTTATATGTCGTATATACGTGTATAGACATAAAGGTATTTCCATATACATGCTTATCAAACACATCATTAGTAAGTTACCATCGGGGTAACACGGGATCATACTACTACGTTTTCTAGATCAACGAGTCAGTTCATTCATGAGTCAATATTCATTACTAAGAGAACATATACAACGATACTAGAACAAGTAATATTATATTACATACACACGAATACTTTAACAATTGTGATCCACTGTATGGGTTCATGTCTTAATTGTCATGACCCGGGTTGTAGACAGAGTCTCTTGGAGGGAGAGCGTTGAGTTTGCGTATAGATCTATACTGGATTGACTATCCTACACCTTTCTGTTAGCTACAGTGGGACCGGCAGGTCTACGGGTGCCAAACGTCATAACCTATTTTTCGACTAAACGTTGTCGATGTTACCAGTCAATAGTATGGTGCAACTTATCACACGATACCTTAATATAAACCCAGCTTAAGGTAGTTAGTACCACAGTAGTTCATATAAAACGAAACTACCGTACTACAATAATTTACCCATTACATTTTGGTGATAGCCTCACCTAAACTTAAATGTACAAACTATATTTGTTAAATGATAGTTACACTTGGGAAATTTCACACTTTTACATCAAACGAGCATACAAACTGTTAAGCCTTGGTAAAGGGCTACTTTTATACTTTAAACAGAAAATATAGGTTTTTTTGAGAGATTCAAACGCTTACAAACACTTACATACATTTACAACTCATACTTGCAACAGGTTCAAAACGTTTTTGATAAACGAACCTCGACACTAAAATACTTATGAACTCACCAGCTTAATGCTGACAAACTCTTTCAAAATAACTTGTATTCTCAGGTCATCAGTAGACAGGTACCGATGCTAGCTTTTGAGAAGATGGAGCGCATTCAAGTCTCATCATAATATTTTGATATACATTATATTTTTGGTGTCTAAAACTGTACGGAATACACTTGTATTAAAATGTTTATATTTAATGCAATGGATGATGTTGTTTGCTTATTTACAATTACTGTGTTGTGATACTACACATGACGTCCTCCGCCCCAGAATGTTTCCGCCATTCTTGGTTTTGGGGTGTGACAGATTGGTATTAGAGCATTGTTTATAGTGAAGCAAGTATATCAACCCATAAAAGATATACTAAACTATAAACCCAATTGGGATTAAAACACTCTGACCAGGAGTTTATACTTTAAATAGTAAATTAAGTATACTAGTATGCATTCATGCTAAAACCGGTGTCACAACGACAAAAACAAAAGTATTACGATTGTTAAATATCACAGGTAAGCTAGGGGATGTATGGTCAGTCCTAGGAATGGCATAGCCTGATCAACTATGCTGGTCCGAGGACTGATTAGCATATGCCCTAGAATAGTTGTGATGTGTTAACAAGTCTAAAAACTTACCAACAATGCCACAAAAGATCAGTGGAACTTAAACTTAAAATACTGTAGGCGTATTTTGTGCTATTAACTACATACATACTATATCCTTATACCCCTCTTCTCACGTAGATTTAAATGGCTGGATTTCGTCACGACGACCCGTACTTTCCAAATGAAGGCAACATAGGAAGGCTCGAAGCAGAGTCTGACGATGAACGCCAAATTCCGTTGGATGATCATCAAGCTGAAGGCTTCTCAGATGGATCAGACTCTGAGCCTGAAGTTAACAACCTACCACTCGTAGGTCAACCCCCGAACAACAACCCTCGACCAGATTTTCCAGATCCTACTCCCTTATGGGCAAACCGCTTGAACCGTTGGAGTGAAGAACAGGGTCAACCCTTACCATACTTTGGGGACCGAAGCTTTCGCAACGTCAGCAATGGTGGCTCTGCTGACCGAGCCCTGCCTGTCATTATCCGCAGGATAGCTCGTAATGTCGAGCAAGGTAGAGCATCCATCGACCGGGTCATGGAAATTGATGCCAACTCAGGTGTCAACACAGTCCGCATCCGCCGTCTTGAAGAAGACATGGAACAGACCCGGAGAACCAATGAAACTCTACAGCAACATCTGGTTGCCTCTCAAGCTGAAGTCATGGAACTCCGAACTCGTCAAAGTGCTCATGAGCAACACCTTCAAGAGATGGTCCGTCAAATGAGAGACCTTAGGGTTCTCCTAAGGAATATTCGTCGCCGTTAGATGATGTCTAGTACATCACTATCTTTTGGGTTAAAGAATTGCCTTAAACATATATGCTCTAAGTAGCACTTGTATGTAAAATATTCCTAACTCCCAGTACTCTAATTAGGAATCTAAGAACTGTCAAACTTTTCTATGTGGTATGATGTAAGACCTACTGTTAGGTCAATTTTCATTAAACTCATTACATCAGTAATACCAGTATTATTGAAATCTATCTAAATTGTGGGAAAAATCTATACACTTGTGTTTTCCTACTACTATTTTGTTGTGATTTCAAACACTCATACAACTGTTGGGCTATGGTTATTTAGTCCATGTATCACTCTCACGTTGCTTACAAATTGATTCTTACCATTTTCTTACCTTTATAAACTTATAGCTGAAGGATGCCTCCTCGCAAATCTCCCAGAAATAATCCTGCACCACCACCTCCACCGCCTCCGGTCATCGATACTGCAGCCCTAAATGCTGTCGTAGCTGCAGCAGTGGCAACTACCATGGCTCAGTATCACTCTTTTGATGCCAGTAGAGGTGGAACCCCTGTGGAATCAATTCCGGTTGAAACCCTTGTGCGCTCGAGAGAGTGCTCTTACAAGGATTTCACCAACTGCAAGCCGAAGTCCTTTCATGGGACCGGCGAAGTCATTGCTCTCTCGCAATGGTTCGAGAAGACTGAAGTGGTCTTCGAAATATGTTCATGCCCTGCTGCGAGCAAAGTGAAATACGCCGCATGCACTTTTGAAGGAAAGGCCCTAACGTGGTGGAACGGCCACGTTAAATCTCTAACTCTTGTCGTAGCCAACGACATAGGCTGGGAAACGATGAAAGACCTCATGATTGAGGAATATTGCCCGAGGGGCGAGATCCAGAAACTAGAGCAGGAACTGTGGAGCCTGACTATGAAGGGCACCAATATTGTTGCTTACACCGCCAGATTCAGCGAACTGGTGGCCCTCTGCCCCAACATGGTTCCCACTGAAGGGAAAAAGATCGAAAGGTACATATGGGGGCTTGTACCTCCGTATCAGGGGAATGTCCTAGCATCAAACCCCGCTACCTTCGACAGTGCCAAACAGTTGGCACAACGACTCATTGACCATGGAGTCAAAACCCCCGAAATCACAACCACCCTAACCATCCCGGAACCCTCCAAACCCGCTGATACGAAACGGAAATACTGGGATGAAAAGAAGAAGCAACAGGCGGCCAGGAAGCAGCAAATTGTGGCGATACATGCCGCAATAACCCCTACTGCTACAACTACTCCGGTGGGTGGGTATGCTGGAAGATCACCCAAGTGCAACAAATGCAACTACCACCACAATGGCCCCTGCCAGGAAATGCAGTGCTCTAACTGCCACAGGAGAGGACACACAGTCCATTTCTGTAAATCTCAGGCGAGACCGATCACCCAAGTCCCCGGCTCTGGCGCGAGCCCGACATGCTATGGATGTGGCGAAGCAGGCCACTATAAAAGGGACTGCCCCAAGACGAAAAATGCCGGCGGAACAGGGAGGGTACTAGCGATAGGCCACGGAGAGGCAGTAGCTGACCCGACAGTAGTGACTGGTACGTTCCTCCTCGATGACTCCTATGCATGCATTCTATTCGATAGTGGAGCGGAGCGAAGCTTCGTAAACCATAAATTCACTCACATGCTTGCTCAACCACCACATGCACTCAAAGAACTATTCACGGTGGAAATGGCTAATGGAAAAACTGAAAGTACGAGTAGCATATACTTAGGTTGTACCCTAACTCTAGATAACCATACATTCCCAATCGACCTCATGCCAGTCTCAATAAAAAGTTTCGACGTTATCATTGGCATGGATTGGTTAAGCCTTCATCACGCCGACATCATGTGCTATGAGAAAGCAGTCCGTTTAAACCTCCCGTCAAATGAAACTCTTATAGTCTACGGCGACAAACCTGGTACGAGTCTTCGCATTATATCAAGTATTCAAGCACAGAAATATCTGCGCAAAGAATACAATGCATTCCTTGCTCACGTCGTCGACACAAGCCTTGAAACGAAAGAACTAAAGAGCATCCCGGTAGTGAGCAACTTTCCCGACATTTTTCCAGAAGAACTACCCGGGTTACCTCCGCAACGACAGGGTCGAGTTCAGAATCGACTTGGTCCCAAAAGCTACTCCGGTAGCCAAGTCGCCCTACCGTTTAGCACCAGCTGAGATGCAGGAACTCTCTGGTCAACTTAATGAACTGCTCAGCAAAGGCTTTATAAGACCAAGTTTCTCACCTTGGGGAGCACCGGTCTTGTTCGTTAGGAAGAAAGACGGATGATTCCGTATGTGTATTGACTACAGGGAACTCAACAAACTGACGGTCAAGAATCGTTACCCGCTGCCTCGCATAGACGACCTATTCGACCAACTGCAAGGGGCGAACTATTTTTCTAAGATTGATTTGAGATCCGGATATCACCAGTTACGAGTACTAGAGGAGGATGTTCCAAAGACAGCCTTCCGAACCCGTTACGGACACTACGAGTTCGTGGTGATGCCATTCGGATTGACCAATGCGCCAGCAGCCTTCATGGATCTGATGAATAGAGTATGCCGACCTTATTTGGATCAGTTCGTCATCGTTTTCATTGACGACATCCTGATCTACTCCCGAAGTAAGAAAGAGCATGGTGATCACCTGCGACAAGTTCTAGAGACGTTACGAAATGAGAAGCTTTATGCGAAGTTCTCGAAATGTGAATTTTGGATTCGGAGGGTCGAATTCTTAGGACACGTAGTGAGCGAAAAAGGAATCCACGTAGACCCATCCAAAATTAGAGCCATTGAGAACTGGTCAGCACCTAAAACACCGACAGAAATTCGTCAATTTCTAGGTCTTGCTGGCTACTACCGCAGATTCATTAAGAACTTCTCCCGAATAGCAAAACCTCTTACAACCCTGACCCAGAAAGGCGTGACCTTTGACTGGGAAGAGAAACAAGAAGAAGCGTTCCAAACACTCAAACGAGCCTTGTGCACCGCACCAATACTATCCCTTCCCGAAGGAATAGAAGACTTCGTAGTCTATTGCGATGCATCGAATCAAGGGCTCGGATGTGTCCTGATGCAGCGAGGTAAGTTCATTGCCTATGCCTCGAGACAGTTGAAGACACACGAGGTTAACTACACGCCCCATGACCTTGAACTAGGAGCAGTGGTGTTTGCGCTGAAGATCTGGAGACATTACTTGTATGGAACGAAGAGCACTATCTTTACCGACCACAAGAGTTTACAACACATTTTCGATCAAAAGGAGCTCAACATGAGACAACGAAGGTGGGTCGAGCTACTCAGTGATTACGAATGCGATATTCGTTATCATCCGGGTAAAGCCAACGTAGTAGCAAACGCCCTAAGTCGGAAGGAATATTCTGGTCGAAAAATCAAGTCATTGTCAATAACCATCCATTCACACTTGTCTAAACAAATTCAGACGGCCCAACTTGAAGCCATGAAACCTGAAAATGTGGCGAGTGAATCCCTCAGAGGAATGGACAAGAATCTAGAAGACAAGGGTGACGGAACCTTATATTTCATGGATCGGATCTGGACACCGAAACACGGTGGTTTCCGAGACTTGGTCATGACCGAGGCGCACAACACTCGGTATTCCGTCCACCCAGGTTCAGATAAGATGTATCTGGATCTTAAAAAGCTATACTGGTGGCCTAATATGAAAGCAGAGATTGCTACCTTCGTGAGTAAATGCCTTACTTGCGCAAAGGTTAAGGTCGAGTATCAGAAGCCCTCTGGTTTATTGCAACAACCAGAGATCCCGGAATGGAAGTGGGAGCGGATCACTATGGATTTCATAACCAAGTTGCCCAAGACAACGGGTGGACTTGACACCATATGGGTCATCGTCGATAGATTGACCAAGTCTGCACACTTCCTACCTATCAAAGAAACCGACAAGATGGAGAAACTGACCAGGACATACATTAGGGAAATCGTACGGCTACATGGTGTGCCTATATCTATTATCTCCGATAGAGATAGTAGGTTTACCTCAAGATTTTGGCAATCACTACAACATTCCCTGGGAACAAGGCTAGACATGAGTATAGCCTACCATCCTCAGACCGACGGACAGAGTGAGAGAACCATCCAAACACTGGAAGATATGTTGCGAGCCTGCGTGATTGACTTTGGGAAGGCATGGGATACTCATTTACCCCTTGTCGAGTTTTCCTATAATAACAGTTATCACACGAGCATCAAGGCTGCTCCGATTGAAGCCCTCTACGGCCGAAAGTGCAGGTCCCCTCTGTGCTGGGCTGAGGTGGGTGATACCCAACTAGCAAAGGGGCAAGCTTCCGACGTTACTCTTACCGGTCCGGAAATCATCCGGGAAACGACAGAGAAAATCGTTCAAATCCGTGAACAATTGAAAGCCTCTAGAGACCGACAGAAGAGCTACGCAGATAAACGAAGGAAACCTTTGGAATTTCAGGTAGGAGACCGAGTCCTTCTCAAGGTCTCACCCTGGAAGGGCTTGATACGCTTCGGCAAGCGTGGGAAGCTAAATCCGAGATACATAGGGCCTTTCGAGATTCTTGCAAGAGTCGGCCCTGTAGCTTCCAAACTCGATCTACCAGGCGTACTTCGTAACGTACATTCTACATTCCACGTATCTAACTTGAAAAAGTGTATATCCGACGAGACTCTCGTAATTCCACTCGACGAAATCGAGATCAACGAGAGCCTCAATTTTGTGGAGGAACCAGTGGAAATCATGGACCGTGAGGTCAAGAAAACAAAACAAAGTCGCATACCCATCGTGAAGGTTCGCTGGAACGCTAAGCGGGGACCTGAATTCACATGGGAACGCGAAGATCAGATGCAACGCAAGTACCCACATCTGTTTCCCTAATCCAAGAGTGTTCCCTTACTTTAAATTTCGGGACGAAATTCCCTCTAACGGGGGGATGATGTAACAACCCGATATTTCAACTCTTTGTAATGACCTGATAGGTCAACTATTGTAACCACTTATGAGTAATAAAATGTATAAATAAGTTCTACTTAATTTCTTTCTATGATTTAATGTCTTTGAACCATGATCGTACGTAAAAAGATCGCCCAAATCCGACTTCAGATAGCGAAGTTATGAATTTTCAAAGAAATTCCTTGAACACGATGGATTGATATTAAATAATAAAAACAATAATAAAAATAATTTCGGAATTTGCCAACGGAATCTAAACAAAAGTTGTAGATCGTAGTCTCACCTTCGCGGGGATATAAAGAACGTCGAAAACGGAGTTCGTATGAAAGAGATATGAATTTTTGAAGTTTGATAAATAATTTAAATATAAATTTTATTAAAAATTCAGTATTATCCGAGGGAGGAGTCAGCCTAGGGCTGAGGTACGCGCCGCGTACGCTCGAACGCCCCGCGTACTCGAATGAAGGGTCTCGGATCGTCCACGTCGCCCTATGCGAAGCTACCGACCCGTCCCATCCGACCCGCCCCATCCGACCCGTCCCGTCCGAAGTGCGTAAGCGATGACGCACGGGTACGCGCTGTGTACTCCCGTACGCCCCGCGTTCGGAGGCGGTTCAGCAACCCTATAAAAGGGATGCGAGCCTTTCCGAAAATGTTGTTCATTTCCTCTCTTTCTCTCCCGATCTTGCCTCGATTTCCGTGCCCGTTCAAACCCAAAGCTCTGGTCTTTTTGCTCAAGTCCCGAGGGTCGATTTTACTCCCGAGATTCCCGAGAATCCCGAGAAAAATCCGTTTCGCGAGACGAAACTCTGCCCGATTTTTGAGCTCGCTATCTTCGAATTTCCAAGTGAGTTTCATACCCCTTAATCAACTGTTTTAATTATTCTAAATACTTTTAAATGCTTTATGGGGGGGGGATACAAGTTAAACACTTATAGTTATTGTTTCGGTCACATGTGACGGCATTAATCACATGTGATTAATAACTAAGAAACCAATGATTTTATCACTGTTCAAACTGTTTTACTTCAAAATGTTTTACAAACTCTTTTACTTATCAAAGGTTTTATTGAAAACTTTGTTTTACTACTTATAAATTTGCATGCCTATATATGTATAGCTGTATAAATAATGTTTAAAGGGCTTAGGAAAGCCACCTATCCTATTTCCTTTTCCTCGATTTGGATGTGGTCTGGTGGAATTTCGGGTGACTATCCGAGGGTCGTTTCAATATTAGTTATATGTCGTATATACGTGTATAGACATAAAGGTATTTCCATATACATGCTTATCAAACACATCATTAGTAAGTTACCATCGGGGTAACACGGGATCATACTACTACGTTTTCTAGATCAACGAGTCAGTTCATTCATGAGTCAATATTCATTACTAAGAGAACATATACAACGATACTAGAACAAGTAATATTATATTACATACACACGAATACTTTAACAATTGTGATCCACTGTATGGGTTCATGTCTTAATTGTCATGACCTGGGTTGTAGCCAGAGTCTCTTGGAGGGAGAGCGTTGAGTTTGCGTATAGATATATACTGGATTGACTATCCTACACCTTTCTGTTAGCTACAGTGGGACCAGCAGGTCTACGGGTGCCAAACGTCATAACCTATTTTTCGACTAAACGTTGTCGATGTTACCAGTCAATAGTATGGTGCAACTTATCACACGATACCTTAATATAAACCTGGTTTAAGGTAGTTAGTACCACAGTAGTTCATATAAAACGAAACTACCGTACTACAATAATTTACCCATTACATTTTGGTGATAGCCTCACCTAAACTTAAATGTACAAACTATATTTGTTAAATGATAGTTACACTTGGGAAATTTCACACTTTTACATCAAACGAGCATACAAACTGTTAAGCCTTGGTAAAGGGCTACTTTTATACTTTAAACAGAAAATATAGGTTTTTCTGAGAGATTCAAACGCTTACAAACACTTACATACATTTACAACTCATACTTGCAACAGGTTCAAAACGTTTTTGATAAACAAACCTCGACACTAAAATACTTATGAACTCACCAGCTTAATGCTGACAAACCCTTTCAAAATAACTTGTATTCTCAGGTCATCAGTAGACAGGTACCGATGCTAGCTTTTGAGAAGATGGAGCGCATTCAAGTCTCATCATACTATTTTGATATACATTATATTTTTGGTGTCTAAAACTGTACGGAATACACTTGTATTAAAATGTTTATATTTAATGCAATGGATGATGTTGTTTGCTTATTTACAATTACTGTGTTGTGATACTACACATGACGTCCTCCGCCCCAGAATGTTTCCGCCATTCTTGGTTTTGGGGTGTGACAGAGGACTAGTTGAGTTGAGCCTGAGGTTTCCCTAGGGCAAGCCTAGGATGAGAGTAGTAGAGAGCAGCAGTAGTAGAAGTGACTTGGTGGAGTCAAGGCAGTTCTTGAGTAAAGTACGGATAGATGTGGAAGGTAGTATGGGCCCGTACTACTGAAAGCAGAGGATCCGTACTCGAATTAAGGAAGGCCAAGACAAGACCAGGAAGCTAGTAGTAGTATCATGATCCCTTGAGATATTTCAGTGTTCTGATGTTGTTATGATATGTTTCAGAATGGTAGTTTTGCGTTCGAGACCAGCAGTCAGCAGTTCAGATGCTGGAGGGGGATCAGGATCAGGATCAGGCCCGGAGGCCGGGCAGATGGATTAGCAGACCAGAGAGTTCCTTTCTTCCGAGGTTACCCGCATCATACTGGAGCAGACTCCTGTGATCTTTGGTTCGATCAAGGAGGGTATTTAGAGCTGATGGATGAGAGATTGGGTATTTTCCGTGCCGAGATGGCGGCCATGATGGGGTCGCGCACACTTACGTTCAGGGAGTTCAGGGCATGCGTAGCTCCAGACTATCATGGGGCGCGGGACCCCATAGCGAGTACCAGATGGTTGGCGGATGTGGCCAACGCTTTCCGCACTAGCAGGTGTCCCGAGGGGGACAAGGTCAGATTGGCGTCCTGTCTTCTGAAGGACAGGGCACGACATTGGTGGGAGGAGGTCGGACATGCCATCGGGGATGATGCAGCATTGGACGCCATGACCTGGGCTGATTTCTCTACCAGGTTCAAGGCGGAGTTTGCACCGGTCATTGAGGTGCAGCAGTTAGCTAGGGAGTTTCAGGACCTTACCCAGACTACAGAGACAGTGGTGGAGATCACCACCAAGTTCAGGGAGAGGGCTCTTCTTGTTCCTCAGTATGCAGCCGATGAGGAGATGAAGAAGTCCCGTTATCATGAGATGTTGCAGAGTGATATTCGCATGTTTGTGAGCCGGTCCAGCTGTAAAACGCTAGATGACATGATTGCTAGAGCTCGGGAGAGGGAGATTGATCTCGATATGGAGAAGAAGAGGAAACCGGAGGCGGTTTTGGGTTCAGGCATTTTGGGCAAAAAGCCCAAGGTTTCAGATCACAGGTCTAGGAGTCAGCAGAGCCACGGTCGATGTGGCAAGTGTGGGAGATTGCACGAGGGGGCGTGCAAGGCAGGGAGTTTCGGCTGCTACAAGTGCGGTCGGATTGGGCATTTGAGTAGGGATTGTACGGCCACTGCTACTGCCGTTGCAGCATCAAATCTGATTTGCTTTCAGTGCAATCAGAGGGGACATAAAAAGTCCTAGTGTCCAAGCTTAGCCGCAGCAGGGAAGGTGGTTGCACCTGCCCCTGCCACCTTGAGGATTACAGATGGCTGGCAGGGCCGAGCTGATGCGCCAGTGGCGAAGAGTAGGGCGTTTCAGATGACAGCAGAGGAGGCACGAGCGACTCCTGATGTGGTGACGGGTATGTATCTTCCCTTAATCTCTTAATTATTATTATTATCGTTTGAATATTACTTATGATGGTATGTTTTATTTAGGGTCGTTCTCTGTGAACGGCATTTCTGCTTTGGTATTGTTCGATTCGGGGGCTACCCGATCATTCGTATCGCTTGCGCTTAGCAAGAGATTTAGTAGAGCTCCTGGGGAGCTGGATTGTCCATTAGAGGTTGAGATAGCAGATGATAGGACCGTGAGGGTCGGCAGAGTGCATAGAGGGTGTTCCCTTCAGATGTTTGATGAGCAGTTTTCAGTGGACCTGGTACCTATTCCCCTGCGTGGGAATAAGGTTATTGTGGGCATGGATTGGCTAAGCCTCAATGGGGCGGTGATTGATTGTGAGCTTTAGCTGGTGAGGGTTCGCACTCCCAGTGGGGGAGAGTTAATGATTCAGGGCGAGAGGCCACAACGAGGACCGGCCTTTTGTTCTGCCGAAAGGGCGAGGCGCTATGTTCAACAGGGTTGTGTCGGTTTTGTAGCTTACGCCTTGGATGCTCGATAGAAGGGCAAGACGACAGTTGATGATGTTCCTATTGTTCGAAACTACCCGGATGTGTTTCCCGAGGATTTACCGGGGATACCTCCCAAGAGACAGGTTGAGTTCAGGATCGACCTAATTCCTGGTGCGGCTCCGATATCCAAAGCGCCGTATCGACTAGCTCCCCCTGAGATGCAGGAGTTGTCTACACAGCTGCAGGAGCTATTAGACAAGGGTTTCATTCGGCCAAGCAGTTCGCCTTGGGGAGCGCCGATCCTGTTTGTGAGGAAGAAGGATGGGTCGCATCGCATGTGTATTGATTATCGGGAGTTGAATAAGGTAACGGTGAAGAACCGTTACCCACTTCCGAGGATAGATGATTTGTTTGATCAGCTTCAGGGAGCGTCTTGGTTCTCCAAGATCGATCTACGCTCCGGTTATCATCAGATGCGGGTTAGAGATGAGGATGTACAGAAGACTGCTTTCAGGACCAGGTATGGTCATTATGAGTTTGTGGTGATGCCATTTGGGCTCACCAATGCTCCAGCCACGTTCATGGATCTCATGAACCGTGTGTGCAGGCCGATGCTGGATCGGTCAGTGATAGTATTCATAGATGATATCTTGGTATATTCCAAGACGCAGGAGCAGCACGAGGAGCACCTGCGGGAGGTGCTGGAGGCTTTGAGGAGGGAGAGACTTTTCGCAAAGTTCTCCAAATGTGAGTTCTGGTTGCGCGAGGTGTAGTTTCTTGGTCACCTCATCAACCAGAAGGGTATTTTGGTAGATCCGGCCAAGATAGAGGCCGTGATGCAGTGGGAGGTCCCGAAGTCTCCATCTGAGATTCGGAGCTTCCTAGGGTTGGCAGGGTATTATCGGAGATTTATTCAAGACTTCTCTAAGATAGCAGTGCCGCTCACCCGACTGACCAAGAAGACGGTGGTATTTCGTTGGGGGCCTGAGCAGCAGGCAGCGTTCGAGACCCTCAGACAGAGATTGTGCGAGGCTCCGATCCTTACCTTGCCAGAGGGAGTAGAGGACTTCGTAGTCTACTGTGATGCTTCGATCACAGGTATGGGAGCAGTATTGATGTAGCGAGGCCATGTGATAGCTTATGCCTCGAGACAGTTGAAGCCTCACGAGGCTAATTATCCTACCCACGATTTGGAGCTGGGGGCAGTTGTGTTTGCCCTCAAGATTTGGAGGCATTACCTTTATGGGGTCCGTTGTACTATTTACACGGATCACAAGAGTTTGAGGTATCTTATGGATCAGCCGAGTCTGAACATGAGGCAGAGGAGGTGGTTGGATGTGCTAAAGGATTATGATTGTGAGATCCTTTATCATCTAAGGAAGGACAACGTGGTGGCCGACGCCCTAAGCCGCAAAGTATCGGCGGCCCCTATCAGAGATCTATGTTTGAGGATGATAGTGATCACTCCATTGTTGGAGCGGATCAAGGAGGCTCAGATGGAGGGCCTCAAGGAGGAGAGGCAGAAGTGTGAGAGGATAGTGGGCCGAGTAGCCTCATTTGATTATGACAGTCGGGGATTGCTGACGCTTCACGGGAGGGTGTGGGTACCGTACTGGGGTGGAGTACGGAAGGTATTGATGGACGAGGCTCATAAGTCTCGATTTTCTATCCACCCAGGGGCGACGAAGATGTATCGAGATCTTCGACCTGATTATTGGTGGCCCTGCATGAAGCGGGACGTCGCTTGGTATGTTGAGAGATGCCTGACCTGCCGGAAGGTCAAGGAGGAGCACCAGAGACCTCACGGCAAGATGTAGCCGTTAGACATTCCCGTGTGGAAGTGGGAGGACATCACCATGGATTTTGTCACCAAGCTCCCCAGGACTGCACGAGGAGTGGATTCGATATGGGTAGTAGTGGATCGGTTGACGAAGAGTGCCCATTTTATTCCGATCCAGGAGAGTATATCGGCGGAAAAGTTAGCCGATATCTATGTGCGAGAGATTGTGGCACGTCATGGAGTGCCGGTATCGGTGGTGTCAGACCGAGATGTCCATTTCACATCCAGATTCTGGAAGCGGTTCCACGACGATATGGGTACTCGTCTCCATTTCAGCACCATTTTCCACCCTCAGACGGACGGGCAGAGCGAGAGGACGATTCAGACTCTCGAGGACATGCTTAGGGCATGTGTTCTAGATTTCGGTGGTAGTTAGGATACGTATCTTCCATTAGCGGAATTCTCGTATAACAACAGTTATCATGCGAGCATTGATCGACCTCCTTTTGAGATGCTGTATGGGAGGAAGTGTAGGACCTCGATTTGTTGGCGCGAGGTCGGTCAGCGAGTCATCGGGAGCACAGAAGTGGTGCTCAAGACGACTGAGTTGATCCAACAGGTCCGTAGTAGGCTGCAGACTATGCAGAGTCGGCAGAAGAGTTACGCCGACAGGAGGCGTTCGGACTTGGAGTTCCAGGTGGGAGATATGGTCCCTCTGAAGGTCTCACCTTGTAAGGGTGTCATCAGGTTCCGGAAGAGGGGCAAGTTGGGCCCCAGATTTATTGGTCCTTTCAGGGTTTTGGCCCGGGTGGGTCGGGTTGCTTATCGGTTAGATCTTCCTGAGGAGCTTAGTCAGATCCACAACACTCTCCATGTGTCTCAGTTGAGGAAGTGTTTGGTGGATGAGTCATCAGTCGTTCCCCTAGAGGATATTCAGGTTGATATCAGCCTGAATTATATTGAGAGGCTGGTCGCGATTCTGGACCGGAAGACCAAGACCTTGAGGAACAAGGTAATTCAGTTAGTGAAGGTGCAGTGGCAGCACCGGAAGGGGTTTGAGTGGACGTGGGAGGCTGAGGAGGAGATGAGAGCGCACTACCCAGAGATATTTGAAGATTCAGCCGTAGCAGACTTCGGGGATGAAGTCTGAGATAAGTGGGGGAGAATTGTAACAACCCGTTTCCGGTATGTTAATTCCTTGGTATTTATTTTGAAGTTTTGCAAGAGGGACTCGGCGAGTTCATAGCCTGACTCGCCGAGTAGGTCGGGATATCGAGCACGTGTTAGCTGGAGACTCGGCGAGTCCATATTCTGGACTCGGCGAGTCTGTCCGTCTGGGAGAAACCCTAAATCCCCGGGTTGCCCACTATTTAAGCCACCTTATGGCCCCCATTCTCGCCTCCTTCACCCTCAGAAGCTGTGAGAAAACCCTAATTCGTTCTAGAGTGTTTGTAAGTGATTTTTTTGTGCATTTGTGAAGGCTTGAAGAAGGAGAAGAAGAAAGGAGCAAGGAGAAGGATTGTAGAGCAGAGATTCAAGGGAAAACAAGAGCTGTTTGAGGTATTCTTTGGATTTCCTTCCCTTTTATGCTTTAAAACCCTTTCTAGATCTAGTTGATGCTTTTCTCAAGCCTTATGTTGATATGGAAGCCCTATTATGCCGAGATATCTTTAGATCTGTTTATTTAGGAGTTGTAGATCCCAGATCTATTGCCTTTATGGAGCTATTTTGCATATTAACCCTAGATCTACCCCTTTTAAGCATCTTTTAGCCTTTATTCCCTTGTTCATGTGTTTGTACACGTAAAGTTGGAAACTTTACGTGGTAAACCAGCTTATTGGAATCAGATCTATCATTTGTATGTTTTGGATTCGAGCAGAATCGAGTGTAGAATAGTTGCATGGTGGTAACTCGGCGAGTCGGAAGAACGACTCGACGAGTCGAGTCGCGAGTCCCCGATTTCTTCCTTTTGAGCGGTGTCTGTCAAGTGGGACCAGTGAGTAGTGGGGTGGACTCAGCGAGTTGAGGATAGACTCAGTAATAGAGGGACTCGGCGAGTTGTTCATACAACTCGGCGAGTCCAAGGCAATCTTCTTAAGCTCAAGAACAACTCGTCGAGTTGTTCATATGACTCGGCGAGTCGGATGAAGATTGTCTGAGTTCTTGGATCGAGAGGGTACTCGTCGAGTCGATGCCATACTCGACGAGTAGCAGCGAGTAGGGTTGAGGAGTGAGAGTAGGGACTCGGCGAGTTGGCGGCCCAACTCGGCGAGTCAGGTCAAATAAGAGTTGACTTTGACCAAGGGTAAAAGAGTCATTTTACCCAAGTGCAGTGTTTAGTATTTGATTGAGTGTGTTTATGGACTTGTAGCCAGGGAGATACCGGAGCAGCAGCAGTTAGCTTCCAGAGCCATACACTCAACAGCCAGTTTACGAGGTGAGTTTCCTTCCCGTAGTTAGAGTGCTTGATGTCTTTTTGATACAAGCAGGTTTGTGTTATGTGTTCCGGACTCTGTTTCGATGCAGTATGCAGTATATGTGATTATGATAGTGTTATGTTTTATGCTATGCCATGATCGGTCAGTTCCGGACTTCGGTCCGATGCAGTCAGTTCCGGACTTCGGTCCGATGCAATGAGTTCCGTACTTCGGCCCGATGCAGTTAGTTCCGGATTTCAATCCGATGCAGTTAGTTCCGGACTCTGGTCCGATGCAGGGGACAAGGTCCCAGTCAGTTCCGGACTTCGGTCCGATGCAGCTAGTTCCAGACTTCGGTCTGATGCAGTGGGCAAGGCCCAGTATGTGCTTATTTATATATTGTATGGTATGTGGTAGTTTGGGGGAGCTCACTAAGCTTCGTGCTTACAGTTTCAGTTTTGGTTTCAGGTACTTCCGCAAGCAGGGGGAAGAGCTCGGGGTGATAGCATCGCACTTTTGTCCTGGGAATTGATTTAGTTTGTTTTGATTTGACATAGTATGATACAGTTTTCCGCGCAGTGTTTTTATTATGTTTGGGATACATCACGTATGGTTTTATGATATGACACTCAGATTATGGTTTTGGTTATATTGAAAAACGAAATTTTTGGGTCGTTTTTTTTTGGGGTCGTTTCACAAGGTCTTCAGTTACAGCAGCAAGTTGTCTCTTAATATAGTTACAATTTTCACACTTGTTGCTATACTCTTCCTAAAGTTTCCTGAAGTCTTTTGTTTTTGCTTCTAATTCAGCCTTCAGGGCTTTTTGTCCTTTCCTGAGTTGATATCCTTTATATCTCAGGTCCTCAACTTCCCTTTTTAATAAATCAATTTGTTCCCGATGAAATTTAAACGTATCTTCACTAGATAGCGTACATGAAACTTCACATGATTGAGAACATGAAACTTCATTGACCGGGAGGTTTGTGGAACTTATTATTTTTCGACAATTCAAAGTGTCAAGTTCTTCAATTATATCAGCCAGACTAAGACGATTGAGATCTTTTGTCTTCTTGATGTCAGCCACGTCCGTATCCCACGATTTCGGAAGAGCATTCAATAGCTTTTTGTTTATCTCAGATTTGGACAATAAGATCTCAATTATATTCATCTCAGTAGTGAGTGTAGTAAATCGCTGCAACTGAGTTTAGAGGGTTTCTCCAGGGATATAATCGAACATGTTGAAGTTTTGTCTTAACATCTCTTGACGACTCTCTTTCATGTCTTTAATTCCCTCGTAAACTTCAAAAACTATTAAAAGTACAACTAGAACTTAAAAGTCAAACTTAAATTTAAAAATTCCCTTTGACTATAAACCTCAAAAGTCAACCTTAAAAGTCAAATTTAAAAGGTCAAACTCAAAAGTCAAACTTGAAAAGTCAAACCAAAAAGTTAAATTTGAAAATTTAAAAGTTAAATGAAAAAGTCAAAGCTTAAGGTCAAAGGTCAAATTTTAAAAGTCAAAGTCAAAATTTTAAGTAAAAAATCAAAAATAAAAATAAAAAATTTGGTTGAAAATGAAATTTAAAATTGAAAGAAATTGATTTTTGGGGTTAAAAGTGTCAAATTTCGAAATTAGGTGTGACAGGAAGTGGTTAAGTTTAAAATATCGAAAGGAAATCACAAGTGCTTGGCTAGCCGAGATGCTAAGGCGCTTGGTTTGAGAACTGGAGTTTGCGGGTTCGATTCACGCCACCCCTAACTTCATGTCCTTTTTTTTATTTGAAGCTGCTGAACGATCATGAGACCCTGCTGAGCTGAGCCGTTCTTCAAGTCGTGCTCCACCAGTTCGATTCGCAAGCCGCCGAGCCAAATTCTGAACCGAGGTCGCAATCCGAGCTGCGATCCGAGCCTAAGCCGCAAACTCCGACGACCAGTATCCGGCTGTAAACTCCGGCGACCTGTTTCCGGTCGTAAACTCGTTTCTGGTCGTAAACTCTGGACCGTAAACCCTTTAGAAACCGTAAACTCTTCAGAAATCGTTGTTCTTGACGAAAAATAACGATTTTTCACACTTTTTGCTCCAAAACTCGATCAAAAACTCGTTTTTAGGAAAAACGCGAAGAACAACCCCCCCCCCCCCCCTAATTTTTCGAGATCTATCCAAAAACGCAAAAATCTCTTCAAAATAAGATCAAATAAGCTCCATATATGGAAAAAAAATTGATTGATACAACCAAGCTCTGATACCAATTGTAAGTCCCTAATTTGCCTGTGTATCAATCAGATCCGTTTGATGGTGCGGAATCCCAATCAAACAGATAATGTCAGATCAAATAGAAGAGAAAGAGAAGAAGAATAATATGAATCTCTATATGAATTTATTAGAATTAAAGTTCCAGATACAAAAGATTCATACACAAAATGCTCTCTAGTTTCTCTCTTCTCACGTTCATCAATCAGTTCCTCACACCCTAACACCTATATTTATACAAGGGGAACATGGGCTTGGTGGACATGGATTGTAAATGGGTTTACGACCGTAAACTCAACCGTAAACATGACCGTAAACTCCAAAAATATTACAGAAAAATACAATTGCCCAGAAAAGCAAAGTATAAACCATATTTTGACCCAACATCGATTCTCAACTCCATGTAAACCAAAGGTTACTCTTCCTCTTTCTAACTCTTGAAGTGGGTAAAAGACCATTTTACCCCTCCATGGTCTACGTTACTCATGTTTTACCAAACCCTAAAGTCAACAGAAGTCAATTCGAGTCAATAATCCCTGTTTGACCCGACTCGCTGAGTGCACCTAAGTGACTCGTCGAGTGTACTCGTTTCCTCATAGGTCTCGTGAAGGTCCAGCTTAGCTCGTTGAGTTGACCCCCAACTCGCCGAGTTATCGCATGATCAAGCTCATCGGGGCAAACCCTAATAGACTCATCGAGTCGGCTCATCGACGCAACGAGTCCATTCAGACTCATTTCTCATTCAGATGATTTCAAGGCAGAAGACCTTCCCAAACTTTAGATCTACATTCTCAGAGCTCGATTATCACATAAAGTCATGAGCTTTATGTCCATGCATGAAATTTGTTGCTCTAAATGCCAATATAACTCTAACAAAGATGTTTAACCACAATAACACTTATATGGTTGAATAAAGTTATAATATTTGGACTCTCTAGACCTCATAAAGTATAGATCTTAAGTTTAGGCCCCCTAATAGACTCCATGCACTTATTATTCCAAAAAAAGGTAGAAAAAGCCGTAACTTCCATTATCATGAGATCAAACTAATAAGATGAGAATGGTGTAGGCTTTATACCTTCTACAGAAGCTCGACGTGAAGAAATGCTAGATCCCATAGCCTCTTCTCATTCCTTGCTTGTTTCTCACTCCTTTCCTTCCAAAGATGCACCAAAAACACTTGATATTAGCTCAAGCACTCTCTCTTATCTTCAACGACTGTTAAGGGTTTCACATAGGTGAGTTGGGCAGCTGGTGAGGCGCATTTGAGGTTATAATTACCCTTAAATAGGCCCCAACCCCGGGAATTTAGGGTTTCCTCACACAACACCAACTCGGCGAGTCGACACACTGACTCGTCGAGTCGGTTCATGAAGCCCACGTGGATGACTCGACTCTACTCGACGAGTTTGACTCACAACTCGTCAAGTCGATCCATTAATCTCATAATTTACTCTTACGATGATATACCTGAAAATATGGATGATACAATTCTCCCCCACTTAAATTAGATTTCGCCCTCAAAATCGCTCCTCCATAACACATAGATTGAACCCAGAAACCCGAAAGGTACCATCAAAAGGATCTCATACCACATGGTTATCTTCCTACATAATCACCTGAATCCAAACAGAAACTCCCAACCAGGAATAGGACAGACCCTCATGCCGCTATGTTACCCCTTATGACTCTCCAGAATCTTGAAACTCTAGTAGCCTGTCTCACTTCCAGACCGCCCTCTTAGGATATCACCATGTTATTTGATCCTCGAATACTAGACCCCGATAACTTACTGCCCCTCTGATTCTCTCGCTGTGATTGATAAAACAAGTCAACGCCCAAAAATTGGCTACCGATCACTCTTACCAGACATACAAGATGATCCAGATCATACTCTAATGAACGAAAGGATCACATTACCAGGAACCCACCAAATGTAGTTTAATCAACTACTAAGTGCTACGGTTCCCCTCCCCCCCCCCCCCCTCATAGGGTTATCGACTATTGTGCCTCCCTCGTTAAGGAACCTCCTTGTTCTCTTCCATCTTAGTCCTACTAATGACTTTCTCGTGGTATCAAAATATCTCACAACAAACATACTACCCAAATACTCTGGCGAAAAGGTTTCATCCCTATGCTACCCCATGGGGTTTACCTCCAAACTTTGAAACCGAGAACTCGTTATCTCCATCGCTTCTCCCAGAAACAGGCACAACGCAACTCTTGTCACGGAAGGTGATGTCTCATCCACCAGTCAATTTCTTAACTCATATCGCGATCTACCAATTACGCATCGTCTCTACTCATCCCTAAGTCTTGCGACTCCAACTGGCATCTCAGCAAAGATCTCTCAAAAACTTACTCGATTTCCTTCTCAAGGTATGATCCTTTGAAACTCGTTCGATAGGTCCCTCGAGCCTCACACTTTATCACATCTGATCTCTGTTTAATTAAACACGATGGAATAACTGGTAAAACCAAAAGCACTAACCGCCACGAATCATGGTATTCGAACCATGTGATCGCCTCTTGATCTGCTACGAATCATGGTACCCGAACCATGTTATCTCCTCTCAATCTGCTACGAATCATGGTACCCGAACCATGTTATCTCTTCTCAATCTGCTATGAATCATGGTACCCAAACCATCTTATCTCAACTCAATCTGCTACTTAGAACCTTTGGAATTCTCCATGTTTCGTGTACAGGTCCTCTGTTTTCAGTAGTACGGTCCCATACTACCTGCCACATCTACCCATACTTTCCACACGGATCGTCCCAGATTTCCTAAGTAGCTGCTCAACCTTCTCGATCACCAATCCCGTAAAACCTTGTCGCTACCCAGTGAGTACTCTCCTCTATCAGCGTACTCATCTGACTAAGGCCACCCCTAGGCTCCTCCTAGGTTCTCACCATTCTCTGCCATCAGCTGCTGAAGAACTCCTTACAATGCCAGCCATCTACGTCCTGAATATCGTCATATTCACTTAGTAGCTGACTCCCATCATCGAGAGTTCCACAAAGCACAAAGCAAGCAGCATTCGGGCATCGAATAGTCTCCACCAGCACGTAAAACCACTCTAGGTTACAACTCCAGCTGCTCCACTCACACTCTAAAGGTGTCGCTGAACTCAAGAAACTCTACCCCACACGGGTATGCAGATACTCTCTTAGTAGGCTCCTCCAATGCTCATCTAGGTATCTCTCCTAGATTATTCCTTTACTCAAGGCTCTATCTTTGAAATATTCCCGTTGGATACCCTTACTCCGCATATACTCAAAGCACATCACAGATAGAAAAATTCCTAGGCTAAGGCATTCAAAATCAGGCAAATCTAGCCCTAAAGTATGAAATACCTAGCCTATCTCCTAGCATGCATCACTAATATCTCAATAATAACTCATAACACAAATAAGTAAGGGTATTTTGGGAAATCACCGGTCGGGATCTGGCTGATTGTACACACTGTTTCTTCTTTTTATCTCTTAGAAACCCTTGCTTGTTTTAGAAAAACCATTTCTTTTGAATTTTTTTCTCAAATCCCCAGTTTGACTCAAGTAATTTTTTCTCAAGGTGTATCCGAATCCCTCAGACCAAGGCTTTGATACTAACTTGTAACACTGAAGATTTTCAAACCAAATTTTCATTTAAAATCACATAATTCTCAAAACATATTTCGCAAAAATCTCATTTATTTAATTGATAGCTCGCAACTCCATAATTGTTTGCTTAAAATCCAGGATCCTCAAAATATAACTCTTTCACTGGTGTGTACAATCAAGTTGGTTCCTTCCCACGATCCTGGGAAAACCTGAAACACATAACACATAACATGGTAAGCATGAAGCTTAGTGAGTTCCCCAAAATACCACACACAACTCATTAACCACTCAAGGCTATAACACAGTAAGACCCTCCGGTCAATGTGTCTTAGTGGGACCCTCCAGTCCCATAACTCGGGTGGACCCTCCGGTCCTAACTCAGTAAGCACAAAATAATACCCAACGTAAATCACATAGACATAATGTAGGAGACCTCAGTACTTAATATAAAAACATAACACATCTCTATCATACAAAGATACCACTAATGGTAAGTATAGTGAGAAGACTCATCTCGACAGCAAGCAATCATCCTCACACTCGAATCTCGAACTACCCACCGCCTAATACATAGGGTAATTGATAGCTTCATTTTATTTACTTCTTTTTATAGTTTTTTTTAGCACATTCCATTTGCATTTTAGTTAATTTCCATGCATATTTTCCTTTTTGTTATTTTTATGACCATTTCGGGTACTTTCTAGTTTCTTGAGCATTATTGCAGATTTTAAGGAAATTAGAGGAGCAGGAGTATGCAGGATCTTTTGGAAGGCGATTGGTCTTGAAGAGCAGTGGGGATATCATGCTTGATAGCTTTGGAGGTGATCTAGGGAGTAGGCTTGTCCACTGCTTGAAGGCGCAGAAGTGTTGAGCTTTAAATTTGAAAGGGCGTGAGAGAATTGTTGAGTGTGCAAGATCGATGTTTAAGAGTTTGCGGAAGTTTTAAGTGATGTGGAAAGACAAATTAGGCTTCAATTGAAGAAATATTGAAGAAAAATGGACTAGGAACTGATTGGATCCGAACTGGGCCAATGGATTAGCTTTGGGGGCCCAAGACTTGAAGAAGCCCAAAAATCCCGTTGAAGCCCGTGGCCCGCACAAGATTACCCGCGGCCCGCGTGGATTCTCGACAAAGGCAATTTCGGTATTTTGCTAAGAGCTCTATATTCGGAAGGTTGGTGTGCCTCTTTAGCCTCATCTTGAAGGTCCGAGTTTGACTTGTTCACTCTGGAGTTTGGAGTACTTGTGAAGGCCAAGAACACCTCAAGAATATCTTGATTTCACCTCTTGATTATTGTGAAATGTTTGGTACAATCTCATCTAACTTTGTTCCTTTGAGTTTAGCCATGCTTGGCTAAACAAATCTTGGTTGATTTCTTGTTGAATCCTTTGAACTTTTGTTGAATGTTGAAGAATCCATGAACTCGTTCTTAAATCTTTATGGAAATGTTTTGTATTTTATCATGTTATCACTACTAGTATGTTTTTATTCATGAGTTTAAATGTGTTTGTGGTGATTAGTTGGCTAATTTCTTGATTAAGTAAAGGATCCTCAAATTAGTAAGCAACAAGTGATTTTTGTGTTGTTTTTGTTTCACACAATCATCAAAGCATTTCCTACAACATGGTAGTGAAAGCAATTGACTCATCTTGGATTTGGTGACTTTTTGATTCTTAATGCTAGTTGACTTTCACTAATTACATGCTATTTGGAATTAGTGACTTTGACTAAGGAAATTGTTATGAGCTTCTCTAGCCATTTCAACAATTAAGAAAAGTCTAGGTAATGTCAAGCTCCTTGGATTACTATAGCTAAATTAAGGATTTAAATCAAAGTATTGCACCATTGGATTCTAATGATATGTTCATCAAAAGTCAAAGGGAGGAAACTTTAAGTCAACCATCTATTCTTTATTGATTTTACATCAAATCCTTATTTTTGTTGAAATTGTCTATTTAATTCATAGTTAATTCTAGTTTGTTTCAAGTATTTCAATACACCAAATCCCCCCATTTTATTTGTATTGTTATTTTACAAGTATTTTTACAAAGAGATTTTTCATACAGTTATAAATTGAACCAATCTCCATGGATTCTATCCCTTTACCACTATACACTATTTTAGTGTGTAATATTTAGGGTTATTATTTGTGTTGGCATCGACAACCACCAAATTTTTGGCGCCGTTCCCGGGGCTTGGATTATTTTTAATCAATTTGTTTCTCTATGCCCAGATCTCAGCGTACAAGTGACTTGATTTACAACCCAAAATCGAAAAAGAAGCAAGACGTTTGGCTAAGGAAAAATGAGTTGAACGTTGTCAAACTTCTAACCCCCACGGGGACCCGGAGTTTGAAACTGCTTCATTAAGTGATATAGAACCCGATTCTAGTCCCGACCCTCGCCAAGAAATTCCTGAAAAACCAACTCTACAACAAAACCCACCCCTTATTAAATCAATTGAAATGGCAGACGGAGGAGAAGTTCCCGAAAGAACTTTGAGGCAAATGATGGCGACCGATGTTACACAAACTCCAATCGGTATATTACTTGGTTTTAGAAGGAGGCTTGGAGTTGAAGTCAAGTTTAGTCCATCGCTTACGAACTTTTAATGGATTTGAGAATGAAGACCCTCATAAGCATTTGAAGATGTTCCACATTATTCGCACTAGCATGAAGCCACAAGGGTCAACCGATGACAAAATCAAGCTAAGGGCATTCCGCTTTTCATTGGCCGATAGAGCAAAAGATTGGTTATTCTATCTTCCACCGTGGTCGATAAAATCATGGACCGACATGGCAAGAGCTTTCCTTGATAAGTTCTATCCCGCTTCAAGAGTCTCAAGTCTTAGAAATGAGATTTGTGGAATCTGCCAAGGTCAAAATGAGACTTTCCATGATTATTGGGAGAGGTTCAACAACTTGTGCTATAGTTGCCCACAACACCAAATTCTGGAACAACTCCTCATTCAACACTTTTATGAGGGATTGTTGCCAATGGAGAGAAGACTAGTTGATGCCTCAAGTGGTGGAGATGTATTTAGTAAAACCCAACAACAAACAAGATAACTTTTCAACACCATAGCCACGAATTCTCAACATTTTGGCCCTCGCCATGATATGGAAAGTGACACACAACACAAATTCAATGAAGTGGGAACATCAAATCTTGAGTCTCAAATAAAAGATCTAACCTCCATTGTCTAAAAGCTAGCCATGGGACAAACTCCACAAGTGTTGGTTTGTGCAATATGTGCAACAATGGGACATCCTACGGATATGTGTCCCATCGTTGAAGAAGATGCGAAGCATGTGAATGCCACGGGAGAGTTCCAAAACACCACAACAAACCATCCGGTTACCAAAATGCATATAATTCAAGTTGTAAGACAAATCCCAACATGAGCTACAACCCAAGACCATTGCCTCAAAATGCATTGGTTAGACCATCCTATCCACCACCACAACCTCATTACCAACATCAAAAACCACACTATCAACCCAAACTGCACCCTCCACATCATCATCAACAACCTCCTCAATCTCAACCAAGTAGCTCCGGAATGTCTCTTGAAGACATTGTCATATCTTTAGCCACTAGTACCCAACAATTCCAAAAAGAGACATGGACTAGTATCTCCAACCTTGAAGAACAAATGGGAGATATAGTTACATCTATAAGCAAGTTGGAATCCCGTGGTAAACTCCCTTCTCAAACCGAAAAGAACCCAAATATCAATGTGGTGACCTTGAGAAGTGGCAAACAAGCCGGAGAAAGTAGTTCAAAGAAGAAGCCAAGGGAAGAAGAGGAAGAGATAGTGATCATTCCCATTGAAGAACCTGTAGTCAAGAATGATGCACAAGCCGGAGTTCCAAAGAAGACTACCCCTCTAGTAACACCAATAGCCACTCAACCACCGTTCCCCTCCCGATTTGCAACTTCAAAGAAGAATATGGAGGAGAAAGAGATTTTTGACACCTTCCAAAAGTTGGAAGTAAACATCCCTCTACTTGATGCAATCAAGCAAATCCCGAGATATGCAAAGTTCTTGAAATAACTTTGGACCAACAAGAGGAAGTTGAAGGGAAATGAGAAAATTTTGATGAACGAAAACGCATCCGCGGTTTTACAAAGGAAACTTCCACATAAATGCAAAGATCCCGAAATGTTCACGGTTCCTTGCAAGATTGGAGATGTCACTTTTAGTAGTGCTATGATTGATCTTGGTGCCTCTATCAATGTCATGCCCTATTCGGTGTATGAATCATTGAATGTCGGACCCTTAAGTGAAATCGGTGTCATAATCTCTCTTGCGGATAAATCAAGTGTCTTTCCTAGAGGTGTTTTGGAAGATGTCCTAGTGCAAGTGAACCAATTGGTCTTCCCAGCAGATTTCTATGTGATTGATCTAGATGCGAAAGTGTCCTCCAAATCGGCTCTAATTTTGCTTGGGAGACCGTTTTTGAAGACGGCTAGGACGAAGATCGATGTGTATGCGAGAAGTTTGACAATGGTGTTTGATGGAGAAACAATAAGTTTTAATATCTATGATGCCATGATATATCCTAGTGATGTTTCATCTTTGTACTTTGTTGATGTTGTTGAGCCAATTACTCAAGAATTATTTGAGTTATCTAACAGTGATATGTTGGTGATGATCTTATGTAACAACCCAAAATTTCTGCATCATTTCAATGTAACTCTTTCGCACAACCGACCGTCGTTCCGATTTCGAATCCCGATCTTTCGTTTAATTAAGTCATTATCTAGTACGCATTTAAAATGACTTAATGAGTGTCTTAATACATTTAGAAATTATTTTAACACTCAACTTTAGTGATCGGAATAATTCTAAAATTTGCCGTATCGGGTTACGGTAATTTAATCGGGTACGACCAAAAACCCCGTCTAACGCCGGTATCGGGTAAAATTCCACCGTGTCCAAAACTTAAACACTATATAAACGTGATTAGGACTTCATTTGAAGCCTTTGGCCAATTTCTCACTATACACTTACAACCTCTCTCCTCCAAGTTAGAATTAAGGTCCAAATCACAAGTTTAAGGCTTCAAATCTTTAAGGTAACTTCCCTAACATGTTATTCAACACCTTTAGCCTTCAAATTGATGAATTAAGTGAGTTTTAGGTCCAAGAACATGAGTTTACGGCCAAGGAACTAGCTTGGGCCGTAAACTCCATTAAGTGGGGTTTTAAGCCCTTAAACTCCCTCCTTGACTCCTTTGGACTTTAGATATGGATATGGGAATTCAAGATATGGACTTGGAACATTTAAAACTCAAATTTTGTGTGACAAAGAAGAGTTTACGGCCAAGGAACATTCTTGGGCAGTAAACTCCTCAAAAGGGGGTTTTCATGCCCTAAAACCCTTCCAATACCTAGTTAAGGCTTTGATATGAACCTTGGACTTGATAATCTAAGCTTGGAACACTTGAAACTTGAATTTTGACTAACATAGAAGAGTTTACGGCCATAGAACATATCCTTGGCCGTAAACTCATAAATCCAAGTCATAGGTGCATCAAACACACTCAAATGGTTTGTACAAAATTCTAGAATCACATGTGATTGTCTTTAGCACCAAAAACTATCTTTTCCTAAGGTAAAAGAGAGTTTACGGCCCTAGAACATCCCTCTAGGCCGTAAACTCCAACAAAGGTCTTAATTGATGTCTTAAAGTCATACAAATGCTTAGAAAATTGATTTGAATCACATGTGATTACCCTAAGTAGCTTAAATCAATTTTTCAAGATCATTGAGAGTTTACGGCCGTAAACTCAAAGAGTATGGCCGTAAACTCATGTGTTAAGTGTTTTAAATCCATTCCAAGTGTTCCAAGGTGTTTAGACAATTAATCCTAACAATCCCTAAGTCCATTTAAGCCCTTAAAGCACCAAAACCTCACCCACATGAGTTTACGGCCGTAAACTCATGTATGTGGGTGTTTCTATGTTGTAAACTCAATTAAATGTTTACTTATGGAGAGTAAACTCAAGTCCCAAGTCCCTAGTGCCATTACAAATCAATAGATGTCACCCGGGTCACTCCAAACGCTCGTTTTGAGGTGTTTAACCTCATTGGAGTGTAATGTTCCATATGATTAGTGAATGTATCTCTAATTGTATATATATGGACATTATATCATTGTACATAGGGTCATCGCGAGTAATCAAACCCCAAACCGACGTCTAGCATTCATAACCGACAAGTTTCCGAGTCCGGTGAGTTCATACCCCTACCCTTTTTCACTGTTTTCACTGTTTTCAGGGGGGAACACAAGCAAAGTACAAGGGAATTCTTGTACTCATAACATATTTTCAAATGTGTGTTTCATACTCTTATGCTTTTATAACTGATAACCGCAACTGATAACAGATCGAACATACAAATCACGTAACATATATTTGTGAAATAAGTCTTTAAACTAGTATGTTTTACATGTATTTCACAAATGGTTTTCCATATTTTATCAGTTAAAAGCATGACAATAAAACATTTGAATATAATACCTGTACATTGTTTTATCCTCGGTAACACTCTTTACACTTATACAAATGGAGGATTTTCATATTATTACTAGTAAATTTGTTATTCCTGTATGATTGGAGACACGTCCTCGGAGAACACTCCACCTGGATTACGCGAGTGGAGGACTACACCCATAACCAGAATCTCTGGTATTTAGAGAGCGTGACTTGAGTGTATAGATCTATACGGGGCTGACTACCCCACACCTGGGTGCTAGCTACAGCTGAACCGAAATGGTTCAAGGGTGACGAAATTCATAAGTATGTGGACGACTTATTGCCACATGTGGACTACTTATTGCCACCGGTTTTAGTCTATCGTATGGTTATGGCACTCGCAATTAGGATAACAGAGATTTACTTACAGTAATAATGGATTACTTTATACATCGTTTACATCGTTTACGTCTTTTACATCTTTTACCTACTGGAACCAACATTCAGGAAGGTACGGGACCTTCCTGGGGAAAAACATGGAACCTAACCACGATTACATCTTTTACATCTTTTACATCTTTTACATGAGATACATACATGCAGGAAAGCACGGGGATTTCCTGGGTAACACTTACATAACTAGAAAGAATCACAGAAAGGATGACATTACATCTTTTACAACTTGTAACATACATTAAGGAAAGTACGGGACTTTCCTGGTTACACACAATAAGTAAACAGAACAGTTTAACCAGTCAGATAACCAACTATACATTTTCACATGAGTAAACATGTTTTCAGTGTACAAACCTACTATACTTTACATTTGTAAAACAATAACCAACTATTAAGAAAATACGGGATTTTCTTGGTGTACCAAAACATTTCAGAAACAGAAAGGAAACCGAAACATTTTCACAAACAAAAACCGCTTATGAACTCACAAGCTTTATGCTGATTTTCAAACCGCTTGTGTTCTCAGGTCAGCGTTAGAACAGGTACCCGAAGACCCCTTTTTGCTTGAATACGGTGCACATGAAGACCCGTTACATTTTTGTCTATATATACTATGTATCACAACAGATCAAACTTTACTTTTGAAACATCTGTAAAACTGTTATTATGTAATGTAATTCTTGTTTTACTTTACTTACTATGTACATTGGATTTGATACTCAACATGGTAGTCGACCCCGGAAATGTATTCCGCCTTCGGTTTTCGGGGTGTAACAGATTGGTATCAAAGCCCTTGTTTATAGTGAATAAAGTATACCAAACCTTACATGGTATAAAACTATAAACACTAAAGGGCCTAAGTGCTCTGAATTAAAAGTATTTTCAAAATATAAGTATTTTCAAAAGTATACAAGTATACCGAACCGTCGTCATCCGTAACCACAAGTAGAACAGAACATAAGTAAATGGGTGTTGTGTACTACGGTTAAACCTAGGCAGTTATGTAGTCGTGTCTAGGGTCAATATGGCCTGGCCAACTATATTCATTCGAGACACGACCAACATGTGCTTGGGAGTGACTGTGGTATGTGACATGCCTAAAACTTACCCTAATATCCCGAACATCGAATCATTGTCGTAAACAATTCATGAAATACTATGGGAGTATTTCTCGATCCCGATCCTCTGTAGTAGTCCTTATTCAAGTGGTTTCCCTGTGATCACTCTTAGCGATAAATTATCTGTTCGATAACTCTTTCCTGCTTTATCGCTTACTCGAATCATATAACTATCATATCTATCGATTCAATGTAGAGGACTTACCATCCTCTTTTCCTTGATCTTATTAGATCAAGATGCCTCCCCGAAAGAGACCTAGCTCAAAGAACAACGACAATCCTTCTTCGCCGCCACCTCCTCCTCAGTTTGACCTAGCATCAGTTCAGACAATGATGACAGCTGCAATGGTAGCAGCTATGTCACAAATGAACCCTAGTGGTTCAGGTGGTGGTACTCAATCTCAAAACCCTGAGGGTAGCCAGGGACACCAAAGAGGGGGTTCCTATAAGGATTTCATGAATGCGAAACCAACATCCTTTAATGGCACTGGAGGTGTCATTTCTTTATCTCGATGGTTCGAGAAAATTGAGTCCATCTTTGAAATCTGCGCTTGTGCGGAATCCGATAAAGTCAAGTTCGTAGCCTGTACCTTCGCGGATAAAGCTTTGACTTGGTGGAATAGCCGAGTCAAATCTCTGACCTTACCTGTAGCCAATGCCATGGGCTGGGAAGCCATGAAGGAACTTCTCATTGCTGAGTATTGCCCCCGTGGTGAAATGCAGAAATTAGAGCACGAGCTCTGGAACCTGAAGATGAAAGGTTCCGACATTGCTGCATATACTTCCCGATTTGATGATCTCGCACTTCTCTGCCCGGGGTTAGTCACTCCTGAAAACAAAAAGATCGAAAGGTTCGTTTGGGGACTATCTCAACCAATAAAGAGTCATGTTTTGGCTGCTCGTCCGGATACCTATGATAGTGCCAAGACCTTAGCACAAATCCTGATTGATCACAACGACGATGTCAAGGAAATCACTACCACTTCTGAGCCGACTCAAAGGAGTGGTGAAAAGAGGAAATTCTGGAAAAAGAAGAAAGGTCAATCTTCTCAAGGATCATCTAAGAAACAACAGATGGTAGCAGTCCATGCTGCTACTGCTACTCCTGTTGTTGCTGTTTCTGCCATGGGATCCACTACCTCAACTCCTACCAGTAAATATGCTGGTAATCTTCCTCAATGCGACAAGTGTAAATACCATCATCATCCTGGTCCCTGTCGAGAATTGTCTTGCTCCAACTGTGGTAAGAAAGGGCACACAGTTCGATACTGCAGAACTCCTACCCAATCAGTTAATCAATCATCGGGAGCAGGTGTTAGTCAAGCCTGCTACAACTGTGGTGAATTTGGGCACTTTTAAAAGGGATTGTACCAAGAAGTCAACTGCTGGTAACACTGGAAGGGTCCTAGCCATGGGACGAGAGGAAGCAGTTGCTGATCCCACTGTTGTTTCGGGTACGTTCCTTCTCGACAACTCATATGCTAGTATACTTTTCGATTCGGGTGCTGAAAGGAGTTTTGTTAGTCATTCATTCAAACATAATTTAAAACCAAATCCTCAACCACTAACTGAAACGTTCACCGTCGAGATGGCTAATGGTGAGAAAGAAAGCGCTAACGACGTATTCATAGGTTGTACGCTTACCCTAAATGACCACTCATTTCCTGTAGACCTCATGCCCGTTTCCATTAAGAGCTTTGATGTTATCGTTGGCATGGATTGGTTGA
Source organism: Lactuca saligna (assembly GCF_052625555.1). Classification (NCBI taxonomy): domain Eukaryota; kingdom Viridiplantae; phylum Streptophyta; class Magnoliopsida; order Asterales; family Asteraceae; genus Lactuca; species Lactuca saligna. The sequence continues at coordinate 171,749,802 of NC_136419.1, forward strand.
GTCCCAATCATGCTGACATTATTTGTTACGAAAAAGCTATTCGTCTCAATCTTCCTTCGAATCAAAGTCTCGTAGTCTATGGCGATAAACCCAGTTCCAACCTTCATATCATTTCTTGCATTAAAGCTCGAAAGCTCCTTCGAAAGGAGTGTGTTGCTTTCTTAGCTCATGTGATCAACGAGAAACAAGAAGTTAGAGACCTCGCGAGCATTCCCGAAGTCTGTAACTTTCCCGATGTGTTTCCCGAAGAACTTCCAGGGATTCCTCCCGAACGTCAGGTCGAGTTCCGTATTGACCTAATTCCTGGAGCTACTCCAGTAGCAAAATCCTCGTATCGCTTAGCTCCCGCAGAAATGCAGGAGTTATCCAGTTAACTCAATGAGTTGCTCAGTAAAGGGTTCATTAGACCGAGTTCCTCACCCTGGGGAGCTCCGATTCTGTTTGTCAAAAAGAAAGATGGATCCTTTCGAATGTGTATCGACTATCGTGAACTGAACAAGTTAACCGTTAAGAACCGATATCCTCTTCCAAGAATAGACGACCTCTTCGATCAACTTCAGGGAGCCAGTTACTTTTCTAAAATAGACCTTCGATCAGGGTACCATCAGTTACGAGTCCAGGAGAATGATGTTCCCAAGACTGCTTTTAGGACTCGGTATGGACACTACGAGTTTGTAGTAATGCCCTTCGGTCTAACCAATGCACCGGCTGTGTTCATGGATCTGATGAACCGGGTGTGCCGTCCTTTCTTAGACAAATTCGTTATCGTGTTCATTGATGACATCCTCATATACTCCAAAAGCGAAGAAGACCACAAACAACACTTGAAGCTAGTTTTGGAAACTCGTAGATCCGAAAGGCTTTACGCGAAATTTTCCAAATGTGAATTCTGGTTACGGAAGGTAACTTTCCTCGGTCACGTAGTAAGCGAGGAGGGTATTCATGTAGATCCTTCCAAGATTAAAGCGATAGAGAGTTGGTCGGCACCGAAAACGCCCACGGAAATTCGACAATTCTTAGGTCTCGCCGGCTACTATCGACGATTTATTCAGAACTTTTCCAAAATCGCCAAACCTTTAACCACTCTAACACAGAAAGGTGTACCCTTTTGTTGGAGTGATAAACAAGAGACTGCATTCCAAACATTAAAGAGAGCCTTATGCAGCGCGCCTGTTCTGTCTCTGCCTGAAGGGACAGAGGATTTCGTTGTCTACTGCGATGCGTCTAATCAAGGCTTAGGCTGTGTGCATATGCAAAGAGGAAAGGTGATTGCCTATGCCTCTAGACAGCTGAAAACCCATGAAGTCAACTATACCACACACGACCTGGAGCTAGGAGCAGTAGTCTTCGCATTGAAGATTTGGAGACATTATCTCTACGGAACCAAGTGCACAATCTTCACTGATCACAAGAGTCTACAGCACATCTTTAATCAAAAAGACTTAAACATGAGGCAACGGCGATGGGTAGAATTACTCAGTGACTATGAGTGTGAAATCCGTTACCACCCCGGCAAGGCCAATGTGGTAGCAGATGCCCTTAGCCGAAAGGACAGTACAAGCCACAAAGTGAAGAACCATACGATGACCATCCATTCCAACTTACCTACGTAAATCCGAGAAGCTCAGTATGCAGCCCTCAAACCTGAAAACGTGACAAGTGAAACCTTGAGAGGAATGGAGAAGAAACTTGAGATCAGAGGTGACAGAGTTCACTGTTTCATGAATCGGATCTGGATTCCCAAGTCTGGTGGATTCAGGGAAATAGTCATGGAGGAAGCACACAGAACCAAATACTCTGTTCACCCGGGTTCGGATAAGATGTACCTGGATCTCAAGAAACAGTACTGGTGGCCGAACATGAAAGCTGAGATAGCTACATTTGTGGGCAAGTGTCTGACTTGTGCCAAAGTCAAAGTTGAACATCAGAAACCTTCAGGTCTGCTCCAACAACCCGAGATTCCCGAGTGGAAATGGGAGATGATTACAATGGACTTCATTACCAAACTACCCAAGTGTTCTGGTGGGTACGATACCATTTGGGTAATTATCGATCGTTTGACAAAATCCGCTCACTTCATCCCGATCAAAGAATCATACAAGATGGAGAGACTCACGCGAATCTACATCCAGGAGGTAGTACGTCTTCACGGTGTACCTGTTTCCATTATCTCTGATCGAGATAGTAGGTTTACCTCCAGATTCTGGCAATCTCTTCAGAAAGCCCTTGGAACCAAACTAGATATGAGCACAGCGTATCATCCTCAGACCGATGGACAGAGTGAGAGAACAATCCAAACCCTGGAGGACATGCTTCGGGCATGTGTCATTGACTTTGTAAAGTCGTGGGATACACATCTATCCTTGATCGAATTCTCGTACAACAACAGTTACCACACTAGTATTAGGGCTGCTCCGTTCGAAGCCCTATACGGTCGTAAGTGCAGATCTCCTCTGTGCTGGGCCGAGGTGGGGGATACACAGTTAGCCAGGAATCGAGTCCCCGACAGTGCTCTCACTGGTCCTGAAATCATTCGCGAAACCACCGAAAAGATCATTCAAATCCGTAACCGACTGAAAGCCTCACGTGATCGTCAAAAGAGTTACGCCGATAATCGTCGGAAACCATTAGAATTCCAGGTTGGAGATCGTGTCCTGTTGAAGGTCTCGCCCTGGAAGGGCACTGTACGCTTTCGCAAGCGTGGGAAACTTAATCCGAGGTATATTGAACCTTGGACTTGATAATCTAAGCTTGGAACACTTGAAACTTGAATTTTGACTAACATAGAAGAGTTTACGGCCATAGAACATATCCTTGGCCGTAAACTCATAAATCCAAGTCATAGGTGCATCAAACACACTCAAATGGTTTGTACAAAATTCTAGAATCACATGTGATTGTCTTTAGCACCAAAAACTATCTTTTCCTAAGGTAAAAGAGAGTTTACGGCCCTAGAACATCCCTCTAGGCCGTAAACTCCAACAAAGGTCTTAATTGATGTCTTAAAGTCATACAAATGCTTAGAAAATTGATTTGAATCACATGTGATTACCCTAAGTAGCTTAAATCAATTTTTCAAGATCATTGAGAGTTTACGGCCGTAAACTCAAAGAGTATGGCCGTAAACTCATGTGTTAAGTGTTTTAAATCCATTCCAAGTGTTCCAAGGTGTTTAGACAATTAATCCTAACAATCCCTAAGTCCATTTAAGCCCTTAAAGCACCAAAACCTCACCCACATGAGTTTACGGCCGTAAACTCATGTATGTGGGTGTTTCTATGTTGTAAACTCAATTAAATGTTTACTTATGGAGAGTAAACTCAAGTCCCAAGTCCCTAGTGCCATTACAAATCAATAGATGTCACCCGTGTCACTCCAAACGCTCGTTTTGAGGTGTTTAACCTCATTGGAGTGTAATGTTCCATATGATTAGTGAATGTATCTCTAATTGTATATATATGGACATTATATCATTGTACATAGGGTCATCGCGAGTAATCAAACCCCGAACCGATGTCTAGCATTCATAACCGACAAGTTTCCGAGTCCGGTGAGTTCATACCCCTACCCTTTTTCACTGTTTTCACTGTTTTCAGGGGGGAACACAAGCAAAGTACAAGGGAATTCTTGTACTCATAACATATTTTCAAATGTGTGTTTCATACTCTTATGCTTTTAGAACTGATAACCGCAACTGATAACAGATCGAACATACAAATCACGTAACATATATTTGTGAAATAAGTCTTTAAACTAGTATGTTTTACATGTATTTCACAAATGGTTTTCCATATTTTATCAGTTAAAAGCATGACAATAAAACATTTGAATATAATACCTGTACATTGTTTTATTCTCGGTAACACTCTTTACACTTATACAAATGGAGGATTTTCATATTATTACTAGTAAATTTGTTATTCCTGTATGATTGGAGACACGTCCTCGGAGAACACTCCACCTGGATTACGCGAGTGGAGGACTACACCCATAACCAGAATCTCTGGTATTTAGAGAGCGTGACTTGAGTGTATAGATCTATACGGGGCTGACTACCCCACACCTGGCTGCTAGCTACAGCTGAACCGAAATGGTTCAAGGGTGACGAAAGTCATAAGTATGTGGACGACTTATTGCCACATGTGGACTACTTATTGCCACAGGTTTTAGTCTATCGTATGGTTATGGCACTCGCAATTAGGATAACAGAGATTTACTTACAGTAATAATGGATTACTTTATACATCGTTTACATCGTTTACGTCTTTTACATCTTTTACCTACTGGAACCAACATTCAGGAAGGTACGGGACCTTCCTGGGGAAAAACATGGAACCTAACCACGATTACATCTTTTACATCTTTTACATCTTTTACATGAGATACATACATGCAGGAAAGCACGGGGTTTTCCTGGGTAACACTTACATAACTAGAAAGAATCACAGAAAGGATGACATTACATCTTTTACAACTTGTAACATACATTAAGGAAAGTACGGGACTTTCCTGGTTACACACAATAAGTAAACAGAACAGTTTAACCAGTCAGATAACCAACTATACATTTTCACATGAGTAAACATGTTTTCAGTGTACAAACCTACTATACTTTACATTTGTAAAACAATAACCAACTATTAAGAAAATACGGGATTTTCTTGGTGTACCAAAACATTTCAGAAACAGAAAGGAAACCGAAACATTTTCACAAACAAAAACCACTTATGAACTCACCAGCTTTATGCTGATTTTCAAACCGCTTGTGTTCTCAGGTCAGCGTTAGAACAGGTACCCGAAGACCCCTTTTTGCTTGAAGACGGTGCACATGAAGACCCGTTACATTTTTGTCTATATATACTATGTATCACAACATATCAAACTTTACTTTTGAAACATCTGTAAAACTGTTATTATGTAATGTAATGCTTGTTTTACTTTACTTACTATGTACATTAGATTTGATACTCAACATGGTAGTCGACCCCGGAAATGTATTCCGCCTTCGGTTTTCGGGGTGTGACATCTTAAGCAAAGGATTCAATTGTGGGAAGCTAGCCGGGAAATTAAAGCTTTATTCTTTGGATCCGGAAGTTGAGAAGTTGGTAAATAAAATGGAGACGAAGATATCCACAAGATTAGATGTCAAGCAAATTGAATAGCCCCCAACTCATACAAAATTGTCTACATCCCTTGTTCAACCATCGGAATTGGAGTTGAAGGTCGTACCTCAACACTTGAAGTATGCCTACTTGGGAAAGAATGAAACCCTTCCGATTATCATTTCAACTCACTTAACCGAAATTGAAGAAGGACCACTCATCAAGGTGTTGAAGGAGCATAAAGAAGCCATGGGTTGGACAATTGCGGATATTAAAGGATTGAGTCCCTCCACTTGTATGCACAAGATCTTAATGGAGGATGAATGCAAGCCAAGCCGGGACACACAAAGAAGGTTCAATCCACCAATGATGGAAGTGTTCAAGAAAGAGATTTTGAAGCTCCTAGATGTGGGGATGATCTATCCAATCTCGGATAGCAAGTGGGTAAGCCCGGTGCAAGTCGTTCCAAAGAAGACGGGAATCACGGTGGTCGAAAACAACAAAGGTATGATGGTCCCCACCCGTGTGCAAAACGGGTGGAGAGTATGTATTGACTACCGTAAGCTCAATGCAAGCACACGAAAAAATCATTTCCCATTGCCTTTCATTGACCAAATGTTAGAAAGGATGGCCAGGAAATCTCATTATTGTTGTCTCGACGAGTATTCCGGTTTTCACCAAATCCCGGTGGCACCGGAAGACCAAGAAAAGACGACATTTACATGTCCATTTGGTACTTTTGCATACCAGAGAATGCAATTTGGATTGTGTAACACCCCGGCCACTTTCCAATGTTGTATGGTTAGTATCTTTTCGGAATACGTTGAAAACCTAATTGAGGTTTTTATGGATGATTTCACAGTATATGGCAACTCTTTTCAAGAATGTTGGACTAATCTCACAAAAATTTTAAAAAGATGCATTGAAACAAACTTAGTTTTGAATTTTGAGAAATGTCATTTCATGGTGAGTCAAGGTCTCATTTTGGGTCACATTGTGTCTAAAAAGGGAATTGAGATAGATAAGGCCAAAATTAATGTTATTCAAAGCTTACCTTACCCGACTTGTGTTCGGGAAGTTCGTTCTTTTTTGGGCCATGCAGGTTTCTACCGAAGGTTCATCAAGGATTTTTCAAAGATAACAAGATCGATGTACCAACTCATGCAAAAGGAGGTTGATTTCAATTTCAATGAGGCATGTAAAGAAGATTTTGACAAGCTTAAAGAGTTGCTTACATCCGCTCCCATCATGCAAGCACCAAATTGGGATCTCCCCTTTGAGATCATGTGTGATGCAAGCAACTATGCGATAGGCGCCGTTTTGGGTCAAAATAATGGGAGGGCCTCCCACGTGATCTATTATGGATCAAGGACACTAGAAAATGCTCAAAGAAACTACTCTACCACGGAGAAGGAACTATTGGCCATAGTGTTCGCTTTGGAGAAGTTTCGGCAATATCTACTTGGCACCAAAGTTATATTGTATTCGGATCATGCGGCTCTCAAGTACTTGATGACGAAGAAAGATGCAAAACCGAGACTCATCCGGTGGATCCTATTGTTACAAGAATTTGACTTGGAAATTCAGGACAAGAGCGGATGCGAGAACCTCGTCGCCAATCATCTAAGCCGGATCACTTCAAGTGAAACTCCTCTCCCGTTGCGGGACGAGTTTCCGGATGAGAACCTCTTTTCCCTTACTCAATCTATTCCTTGGTATGCCGATATCATTAACTTTTTGGTCACAAAAAGGTATCCTGACACATTCACACGTGCTCAAAAATACAAGCTGAAAAGTGATGCAAAATACTATGTGTGGGATGAGCCTTATTTGTGGAAACATTGTCCCGATCAAATCATTAGGCGATGTGTACCCTAACAAGAGCATCAATCTATTTTGCAATTCTATCATGGATTTGCTTGTGGGGGATACTTCGTACCTAGCCGAACCTTGAGAAAGCTTCTTGAATGTGGACTATTTTGGCCAACCATGTCACGCGACTGTTACTTGTTTTGCAAAAGTTGTGAACAGTGTCAAATGAAGGGGAAACATTTTGCAAAAGAACCAAATGCCCCAGAAACCAATCCTTGTTTGTGAGATTTTTTACGTATGGGGGATTGATTTCATGGACCGATTTCCTGTTTCGTCTGGCAACGTTTACATCTTGCTCGCGGTTGACTATGTTTCTAAGTGGGTTGAGGCCAAAGCCACAAGATCGGTGATGCCAAAACGGTTATCGAGTTTTCAAAATCTAATGTGTTTGTGAGATTTGGTGTACCTAGGGCTTTGATTAGTGATAGAGGGACGCACTTTTGCAACAAAATGATGGAGGCTTTATTGAAAAAGTACAACGTGACCCATCGTGTCTCTACCGCCTACCACCCTCAAACAAATGGTCAAGCGGAGATCTCGAATCATGAAGTGTAGTCTATTCTAGAGAAAACGATGAATCCGAAAAGGAAGGATTGGAGTATGAGACTTGATGATGCCTTATGGGCCTATTAGAACGCTTATAAGACCCCGATAGGAATGTTGCCTTTCAGATTGGTTTTTGGAAAACCATGTCATCTTCCCGTCGAATTAGGACTGCGCATTTTGGGCAGTCAAGCAATGCAACTTCAACATTGACGATGCGGGAATTCATAGAAAACTTCAACTCCAAGAGCTAGAAGAATTGAGAAACGACTCATATGAAAATGCAAGGATTTATAAGGAGAAAACGAAGCTCTTCCATGACAAGTCCATCACCCGGAAGCATTTTGAACCGGGGCATAGGGTCTTACTATACCATTCACGATTGAAGTCATTTCCAGGCAAGGTAAGGTCAATATGGATTATACATTTTGTTGTGATAAAGACCTTTGACCATGGGGCGGTGGAAATTCAAAGCGAAAAGACGGGACAAATTTTCAAAGTCAATGGGCACCGGTTGAAGCCGTTCTATGAAGGTTTCAGTGCTAATGCCCTTGAAATCATCCATTTGGATGTCCCGATGTGTTGAAGAAAGCCAGGAAGACATCTCGCCAAACACGTTAAAGAATGCATTTTTGGAAAGCAATGTGCTTTCACCCTTTTTCAAATTCAAATAAACCATTTTGCAAAGCGTTTTTTTTTAATTCAAATAAATTTTTGAAGGGTCTCACCATTCGTTCCCCATTTTACTCCAAATTTTGTCAAATTTTTGAAACCGGGCCTTACGGGGATCATTTTGGCTTAAAAATCAAGTTTTTAGGAAAAATCTCATTTTTGATGTGCAGGAATGCCTCGCGGCCTGCGTGGCTTGTAGGCTTAAGGTTTGCGCGGCCCGCATAGGTCAAAGATCATATAGTGGAACAGCACCCGTGGCCAGCCCGAGCCCAACTCGCGTGAACGATCAGAGTGTCCAGAGTTTTTCTCAGCAACTAGACGCGGCCTACCCGCAGCCCGAGCCTTGCCCGCGTGGATGATTCGAGCACTTAGAATTTTTTTTGCCCATTCAGTACCCGCGGCCAACCCGCGGCCCGTGTCCAACCCGCGCGTAATGTTCAAAAGTTCAGCTGATTTTTGGGGACTAGACGTGGCCAGCACACGGCCCGCGCCTTACCCGCATGTTGGTCGTTTGACTGATTTCTAGTATGTTGACCAAGAGTTTAAGTGGCTTGACCAAACATTGACCAGGTTTGACCTTCCTTAACTAAGGATTAAACACCTCCTCCCTTCTTCTTCCTCATTCAAACTCTACAAATTCCTCCATTCTCTCTCTAGAAGCTCAAGAACACTAAACCCACTTCTCACAAAAATCCATTTTCGCGGAGTTCTACCGGTCGGAATCTCGTGAAACCACCTCCATTCTTCGCCATTTTTCAACCTCTACAAACCCCACCAAAATTCCGATCCGATCTATGGCCAGAATTCTGGGCGCCACCACCACATTCTTTCGCGTTTTCCGGCCAACTCCGGCCACCGTTGGAGATTCCGAGCATGGGGTTTCGTTTATCTCCTCGAGGGCCTTCTAACCATACCAATCTTTCCGCAAAAACTCACGAAAAATTCCGTCTCATTCCGGGTACCGCCACTCTAGTCGCCGGAAAGTCATCTTGAAACTTGTTTATGGGATTGTTTTTGCGATTAAAGCGTCAAATACGGAGCAAAATTGTAAGCTTGGGGTATGTCTTGATGAAATCTCTTTGGTGGCACTAATTCATCCCTGGTCTAAGAAATTGGGTAATTTCATTCCTCTAACTTGATTATTTACATCCCAATTTCCCATTTGTTGTTGGTATTGTGTGCCTTTTTTGTGGCTTAAAAGTTATTATTGGTAAAATTTTGTCCCGAGTAAGTGTCCAAACATGCAAAGACGGGGACGGCAGCTACTTCCTCTAAAGGAGGGTGAAAAGGAATATCCAAGGATCCCCCATTTTGTTTGTTGAATTGCAAGGACCGCAAAACTTATGATTTTCTCGTTTCAAGTAAGCGTCAAGTCAAGCCAACAAAATTTATCCATAGGGAATCTTTTGCTAGTCTTGGGGTACTCGATGGAGTCCAAGCGTTATTTAACAACATCGGGTGGGGTCAATTCCTTTATAACCGCGCCGCCACCTATGTTCAACCCACCTTGGAATTTCTTGCCACATTCAATCCCGAGGAGGAAGCGCAAACCATCACATTCCAAATGCTCGGTGAGGAATGATCCCTACCGCATCGGGTCGTGAACGCCCTGATGGGCACTCCAGTGGACAACCTATATTACCAACAAGACCCATGGCCCGGAAACTTCAATGAGCATTACTTTTGGCAGCAAATTACCAACGAGCCACAATATTCATCGTCTTCGTCAGAGGCCTCCTCCATAATTCACCCATGTTTGCGCCTAGCGCATCAAGTTCTCACATGCAACATTTTTGCCCGCTCCGAAGTGGGACAAATTTCAAAGGCGGAATTATTTTTTCTTTGGTGCATGACTCGTGAGAACGGTCTGCGGCCGGATTTTGCCTCCTTTTTTTCACCAAATGTTACAACCTCACAACTATGGACAAAGGAGACATTTTCATTTTGGGATTGATCACCCTCATTTCATCTCGGCCACCGCTTCAACTTCATCTCTCTACTCTTCCATTCGAGAAGGCTTCCGGTCCCTCTAGCCTTGACGGCCATGCACTTCGCCGAATGCAACTCATCCGGGATTCGGTCGTCGGTCCCATGTGGATTCATGACAACCAACCATACCTCATTCTCCCCCATGAGTATATAGGGAGTTTTGAGCCAACCGATCCCGAGCAATGGATCATTCCATCAGACTACCCTCCACCTGTAGATGATGAGGATGACCAGTTTCAGCCTGCACAACAATTCGTCGGGCCTCAGTTTCAGCCACAGCAACAGGGGGGACACGAAGTCACACCATATTTCCCCCATACGTTCTTTGATCAATTTGCCACAATGTTCTCCACGGTATGGCACATCGACACCCAAACGCAAGAGAATACGAGAGCCATCCAAGATATGGCGAGTCGCATTGATCGATTAGAGCAGTCCTACCCTCCCACTTCACGCCAGGTCCAAGATATATGGGACTACCATTATCGCCACGAGCATTTCCCGCCCCCGAACCTCCGATTTAGGTCATTTCTGCCCTTTCCTCAAGCATTGAGGACAATGCTTGTTCTTAAGCTTGGGGTGGGGCATTTCCCTTATCTTTTACTTTTTCATGCATTTTTAGCTAGGTTGCATAACATTTTAGTATTAAGCTAATTTTCATTCATTTTTTATTTATTTATTTAAAATTTCAAAAAGAATTTATTTTCATCTTTTTCACCTTTTATAGTTTTGCATAACATTTAGCCTAAGGCATTAGCATTCATGCATTTTTGTTGTCTGTTTATTCTCACCTCTCTTGGATGCCATGGAACTGGTTAATAGTTATTGTATCATTATTGGTCCATGATCTTGTTGCTATCTCACCTATCCAACCGGGACCACTAGCTGCAGTTTGAGATTTCATACTTGGGATTAGATGTTGGTAGCTTAAAGGGGTAAGTGATCATGGCCAGGTAGTTTCATGAAAAATTATGCATACAATACTAACAAATGTACGATATACTATAGCAATGGATGTTCTTAGCCTTACGGTCACTACTGCTGAGAGGATCACACTTGATCGTGTTTGAACTGTTAGGATGAAGCATTGGTGCTTGTCCCTGAGTAGAATCCATATCCGGTCTCTTTACACCACCATATCTTTTTTGCGATTTTGTTAGAATTTTAGAGAGTCTTTTAGTCCACATTTGGACATTTTCATTATCTTTGAAAAACCACACGTTTGAAAAGGAGCTTACACTACATCTTTATGCTCCACACATGGTCATTTTCACACTTAGGCCATTCGGATTATATCATTACCCTTTCGGTTCCACTTACACACCTTTGGGAACCAAATTTTGAGTCAAAGGGTTTTCTTGTTAAAAATTTTGATTGTTAATACATTGCCTTCAAGTATTCATTAAAAAAACAAAAACAAAAACAAAAAGAAGCATGCAAATTTTCAGTTGCAACTATCTTAGATAGGTGGCCGGTTCAATTATTGAACAAATTTCCCAACATCTTGGTCACCCGGCGTTTGATATTCATTTGTATAGGTCTGTTTTATTGTATATAGATCGAGTTGTTTTTTTCTCTCAAATTGGTGATGTTAGGGAGACTGTCAACTCGGATACTACGGGAGGTTTGGGTCAACATTAAGTGAACCGATTCCTACAACGGTGCCCGAGCGATTAAACCTAGTTACACATGAGAGAAACCGGAAAACGTGAGATCAGAGTGTGCACTTAAAGAAGAGCTCCACCCGAGCCCATCCAGTTTCTTTCTCCCTACTACAGATGTTCTTCATTGTATGCATGTTCCATTAAGACTACGACTGATCATTCCTCCTTATTCACCTAGAGGAGTTGTACTGTTTGGGGTGATTTGATAGCTTCATTTTATTTACTTCTTTTTATAGTCTCTTTTAGCACATTCCATTCGCATTTTAATAATTTCCATGCATATTTTCCTTTTTGTTATTTTTATGACCATTTCGGGTACTTTCTAGTTTCTTGAGCATTATTTCAAATTTTAAGGAAACTAGAGGAGCGGGAGTATGTGGGATCTTTTGGAAGGCGATTGGACTTGAAGAGCAGTGGGGATGTCATTCTTGATAGCTTTGGAGGTGATCCATGGAGTAGGCTTGTCGATTGCTTGAAGGCACAGAAGTGTTGAACTTTAAATTTGAAAGGGCGCGACAGAATTCTTGAGTTTGCAAGATCGATGTTTAAGAGTTTGCAGCTGTTTTGAGTGATGTGGAAATTCAATTTGGGCTTTAATTGAAGAAAAATGGACTAGGAACTGATTGGATCCGAACTGGGCCAATGGATTAGCTTTGGGGGCCCAAGACTTGAAGAAGCCCAAAAATCCCGTCGAAGCCCGCGGCCCGCGTAAGATTAACCGCGGCTCGAGTGGATTCCTGACAAGGGAAATTTCGGGATTTTGCTAAGAGATCTATATTGGGAAGGTTGGTGTGCCTCTTTAGCATCATCTTGAAGGTCTGAGTTTGACTTGTTCTCTCTAGATTTTGGAGTACTTGTGAAGGCCAAGAACACCTAAAGAACATCTTGATTTCACCTCTTAATTATTGTGAAATGATTGGTACAATCTCATCTAACTTTGTTCCTTTGAGTTTAGCCATGCTTGACTAAACAAATCTTGGTTGATTTCTTGTTGAATCCTTTGAACTTTTGTTGAATGTTGAAGAATCCATGAACTTGTTCTTAAATCTTTATGGAAATGTTTTGTATTTTATCATGTTATCACTACTATTATGTTTTTATTCATGATTTTAAATGTGTTTGTGGTGATTAGTTGGCTAATTTCTTGATTAAGTAAAGGATCCTCAAATTAGTAAGCAATAAGTGATTTTTTTGTTGTTTTTGCTTCACAGAATAATAAAAACATTCCCTCCAACATGGTAGTGAAAGCAATTGACTCCTCTTGGATTTGGTGACTTTTTGTTTCTTAATGCTAGTTGACTTTCACTAATTACATGCTATTCGGAATTAGTGACTTTGACTAAGGAAATTGTTAGCTTCTCTAGCCATATCAACAATTAAGAAAAGTCTAGGTAATCTCAACCTCCTTCGATGACTATAGCTAAATTAAGGATTTAAATCAAAGTATTGCACCATTAGATTCTAATGATATGTTCATCAAAAGTCAAAGTGAGGAAACTTTAAGTCAACCATCTCTCCCTTATTGGTTTTACATCAAATCCTTATTTTTGTTGAAATTGTCTATTTAATTCATAGTTAATTCTAGTTTGTTTCAAGTATTTCAATACACCAAATCCCCCCATTTTATTTTTATTGTTAGTTTACAAGTATTTTTACAAAGAGATTTTTCATAGAGTTATAAATTGAACCAATCTCCGTGGATTCGATCCCTTTACCACTATACACTATTTTAGTGTGTAATATTTAGGGTTATTATTTGTGTTGGCCTCAACAACCACCAAATTTTTGGCACTGTTGTCGGGGATTGGTTTATTTTTAATCAATTTGTATCTCTATGCCCAGATATCAACGTACACGTGACTTGATTTACAACCCAGAAATCGAAAAACAAGTAAGGTGTTTGGCTAAGGAAAAACGAGTTGAACATTATCAAACTTCTAACCCCCACGGGGACCTGGAGGTTGAAACCACTTCATTAAGTGATATAGAACCCGATTCTAGTCCCGACCCTCGCCAAGAAATTCCCAAAAACCACCTCTACAACAAAACCCACCCATTATTAAATCAATTGAAATGGCGGACGGAGGAAAAGTTCCCGAAAGAACTTTGAGGAAAATGATGGGGACCGATGTTACACAAACTCCAACCAGTATCAATTACCTGGTTTTGGAAGGAGGCTCGGAGTTGAAGTCAAGTTTAGTCCATCGCCTACCAACTTTTAATGGATTGGAGAATGAAGACCCTCATAAGCATTTGAAGATGGTCCACATTATTTGCACTAGCATGAAGCCACAAGGGTCAACCGATGAGCAAATCAAGCTAAGGGCATTCCCCTTTTCATTGGCCGATAGAGCAAAAGATTGGTTATTCTATCTTCCACCGGGGTCGATCAAATCATGGACCGACATGGCAAGAGATTTCCTTGATAAGTTCTATCCCGCTTCAAAAGTCTCAAGTCTTAGAAATGAGATTTGTGGAATCCACCAAGGTCAAAATGAGACTTTCCATGATTATTGGGAGAGGTTCAACAACTTGTGCTATAGTTTCCCACAACACCAAATTCCGGAACAACTCCTCATTCAACACTTTTATGAGGGATTGTTGCCAATGGAGAGAAGACTAGTTGATGCCTCAAGTGGTGGAGATGTATTTAGTAAAACCCCACAACAAACAAGACAACTTTTCAACACCATAGTCGCGAATTCTCAACATTTTGGCCCTCACCAATATATGAAAAGAGACACACAACACAAAGTCAATGAAGTGGGAACATCAAATCTTGAGTCTCAAATAAAAGATCTAACCTCCATTGTCCAAAAGCTATCCATGGGACAAACTCCACAAGTTATGCTTTGTTGAATATGTAGAACAATGGGACATCCTACAGATATGTGTCCCATCCATCAAGAAGATGTGGAGCATGTGAATTCCACGGGAGAGTTCCAAAACTACCACAACAAACCATCCCGTTACCAAAATGCATATAATTCAAGTTGGAAGCCAAATCCCAACATGAGCTACAACTCAAGACCATTGCCTCAAAATGCATTGGTTAGACCATCCTATCCACCACAACAACCTCGTTACCAACATCAACAACCACACTATCATCCCAAACCGCACCCTCCACATCATCATCAACAACCTCCTCAATCTCAACCAAGTAGCTCCGGAACGTGTCTTGAAGACATTGTCAAATCTTTAGCCACTAGTACCCAACAATTCCAAAAAGAGACAAGGACTAGTATCTCCAACCTTGAAGCAGAAATAGGAGATATAGTTACATCTATAAGCAAGTTGGAATCCCGTGGTAAACTCCCTTCTCAAACCGAAAAGAACCCAAATGTCAATGTGGTGACCTTTAGAAGTGGCAAACAAGCCGGAGAAAGTAGTTCAAAGAAGAAGCTATGGGAAGAAGAGGAAGAGATAGAGATAATTCCCATTGAAGAACCTATAGTCAAGAATGATGCACAAGCCCGAGTTCCAAATAAGACTACCCCTCTAGTAACACTAATAGCCACTCAACCACCGTTCCTTTCCCGACTTGCAACTTCAAATAAGAATTTGGAGGAGAAAGAGATGTTGTACACCTTCCGAAAGGTGGAAGTAAACATCCCTCTACTTGATGCAATCGAGAAAATCCCGAGATATGCAAAGTTCATGAAAGAACTTTGTATTAAAAAGAGGAAGTTGAAAGGAAGTGAGAAAATTTTGATGAATGAAAACGCATCCGCGGTTTTACAAAGGAAACTTAAACCTAAATGCAAAGATCCCGGAATGTTCACGGTTCCTTGCAAGATTGGAGATGTCACTTTTAGTAGTTCTATGCTTGATCTTGGTGCCTCTATCAATGTTATGGCCTATTCTGTGTATGAATCATTGAATGTTGGACCCTTAAGTGAAACCGGTGTCATAATCTCTCTTGCGGATAAATGAAGTGTCTTTCCTAGAGGTGTTTTGAAAGATGTCCTACTGCAAGTGAACCAATTGGTCTTCCCATCGGATTCCTATGTGATTGATCTAGATGAGCAAGTGTCCTCCAAATAGGCTCTGTCACACAAAGATGCCACTAATGGTAAGTATAGTGAGAAGACTCATCTCGACAACAAGCAACCATCCTCACTTAGATGAGCAAGTGTCCATATTCAACCCAACTCGCCAAGTGCACCTAAGTGACCCGTCGAGTCCACTCATTTCCTCGGAAGTCTCGTGAAGGTATGGCTTAGCTCGTTGATTTGACCCCGAAATCGTCGAGTTATAGCATGATCAAGCTCACCGGGATAAACCCTAACAGACTCATCGAGTCGGCTCATCGACTCGGCGAGTCCATTCAGACTCATTTCTCATTCAGATGATTTCAAGGCAGAAGACCTTCCTAAACTTTAGATCTATGTTCTCAGGGCTCTATTATCTCATAAAGTCATGAGCTTTACGTCCATGCATGGAATATGTTGCTCTAATTGTCAATATAACTCTAACAAAGATCTTTAACCACAATAACTCTTATATGGTTGAATAAATCTATAGTATTTGGACTCTGTGGACCTCACAAAGTCCAAAACTTATGTCTAGGACCCCTAATAGACTCCATGCACTTATTGTACCAACAAAAGGTAGAAAAAGCCCTCACTTCCATAATCATGAGATCCAACTAATAAGATGAGAAAGGTGTACGCTTTATACCTTCTACAGAAGCTCCACGTGAAGAAATGGTAGATCCCACAGCCTCTTCTCGTTCCTTACATGTTTCTCACTCCTTTCCGTCCAAAGATTCACCAAAAACACTTGATATTAGCTCAAACACTCTCTCTTATCTTCAATGGCCGCTAAGGGTTTCACACAAGACAATTGGGTAGCTGGTGAGGCACAATTGAGGTTATAAGTCCCCTTAAATAGGACCTAACCCTAGGAATTTAGGGTTTCCTCACACAGCACCAACTTGGCGACTCGGCATACTGACTCTTTGAGTCATTTCATTAAACCCATGCGGATAACTCGATTTTACTTGACGAGTTGGACTCACAACTCATCGAGTCGCTCCATAAATCTCAGAATTTCATCTTACAATGATATACCTGAAAATCTGGATGTTACACGTTGCTAAAAATCATGTTTTCAAAACCAGTTTTGAATAAAAACCCACCAAAAGGTATCAGAGCCACCTTGCAAGTTTGATTAGATTTTTTGATTTTTGGAAATCTTAGTTTTTGGAGAATATGGATAACTTGGTTTTGTATATAAACAAGTTCATACATATTTTCTACGACAATTTTATAATTGTTATTCTATGGGACAAAAGTTTTCATGCATATTTTATCATTTAAAGTTGTCTTTGAAAAACAAAGGTTGTTTAATGTGTATGTTAATATGTGTGATATGCATAAACTAGCCAAGGACCATTGTGTTTGTTGTGTTGTTTGTTTTATAAAAATGGTTGTAATAATTTATTTATTCATATGGCATGTTGTCATTACAAAAAGTAACCCTCTAAACCTATCCTGAAATCTTAATTTTGTTTACCACAATCAACCTTGTCACCGCAACGGAGATTTCCTTACCGCAATTGAAAATGCTTCATCCAGAGATGGAACGCAACCTCTCTACCGCAGTGAAGATTTTTGTTACATCAACTGACTTGTCATATTAGCATTGCATTGTCCAATGAACCTTGCATGGTCACTTAGGAGTCGGTAGTTTATTATAGTTTATTCATGATGTGACTTTATGGAACTCTATAAATAGATTCTCCATCTTCATGTTTCCATACACATCTCTTTATCTCTTATCCTTGTCATATATCTTATTGATCTTTCTAAACTTTCACTCTGAAATATTTAGATCATTTTCTTATATCTCTATCTTCAAATATCTTCTTCACTTTAAACTAATCATGCATATTAACTTGTGTTTGATTGCAAACCTCTTTATGAATCAGTTTGGTATATACTTGATATAACTTGTTGTCATTTACATTTCCTTTAATTTTCAGCACATTATAATTTCGCGTTTAACTATCTAACAAATCTAACTTATTATTGTTGAGCTTTTATGATCCTTTGAGATTAACTTATTCCCCAACTATAATCCTATACTAAATTTTTTTCAAGTGTTTCTCCCAAAGTTTTTCTCTCAACGTATGTAATAAATTAAATACGTTAGTTTTCTTGATTTATTTTAGTAATTAATAGATTATTTGTTAGAAATAATTTATTTTTACACAAATGTAACAAGAAATGAAGTTGGAGCCATTTCTTTTGAAGACCAAAGAGCAATTTTCGAGTTTAACAACGTGTTGATAGTTAGTGACAGTTTCTGAAAAGTGTCACTAATGATGTTAACAAAGGGTTGTTGGACTTTTAGTGACAGTTGCTGAAATATTGCTTTCAAGAAGTCTTTCCTATCTTTTGCAAGCTAATGGTGTTTACTCAAATGGGAGCTTCTATAACAACATTACAAGAAGATTTTTGGTTCCTTAAAATGTCTCTTTAGGAATGGACTTGACATTTTTTGTGTTGACTAACAAAAAATGTCATTAGTTGGTTATGTTTATACACATATATTTTATGCATGTTTGTGTTGTTTATTTTATGGAATTATTATGTTTGGTTGATAAAGGATGCAAAACTGCTTAGTGTTATCTTTTGATGGACGGGGTGTCATCGTGATTTCTATAACCAAGTTATAGGCCGATTACACATGTTTATCAAATTGGATGATTTGATCAAAAATCTTTTGTGATAAAGGATACCTAAGCAAAAGAGTTCTAAGGCATAGATGGGATCAAACATATCTAATTAGATTTGTTAATTAGCGATCATATAAATCTATGAATTATATAGTAAGATATAATTGATAATTGATATCAACCGAGTTGAATTCAAATGGATGGGATAAAGGATACATAACCATTTATTTGTTTTGCAACTTGGATCCTAGACTTTGATAATTAATGTTTTTGGAAACTAAAAGGGTATTAATTATTAAAGAGTTTAAATATTGAAAATACTAAAGGAATTTTATTAAAATTTTGTAGTTAAATAATCCATTCTCGTTAGCATGAATTGTCATTTTTAATGACTTAATGAAACAATAGCGTTCACTAGATACAACTTTAATGAATAGGTTCATGTCTTAAGAGACAATCTCATAAGAGATATGAAATTGTATACACTTAAACATCCTAGTCCTAAATTATTTGCTTTGAGCAATAAGCTTGAACATGATACCTAGTAAAGGAATCAATGTGATGCTAAAGACGTTTATAACATCAAACTGGGGAAGGTACAAGGCCCAAAAGAGTCACCTTGTATGAGCTGAGAGACACATGTTTCATGGACTTGACACTTTAAGCCCAAGAAATCCAATAAGGCCTGCATAGATGAATCTTGTTTCTTTTGTGGAGAAACTGGACACTGTAAGAGCATCTGCTCCTTTTATTTGGAAAGAAAGTCTGAAAGAGACTAGTACTTTAGGTATCTACTAGAAATAACTCATACTTTTCATATAACACTTAGATACTCAATACTTAAATGTTAATCTATTATTTGTAATTGGCTTGCAGATATTTATTGAAGAGTAACCAACTGAGCACAATCAAGTTGGAACTACGCTCTCAGAGTTTAGTTTATTATTTATGCTAGGAACATAATTCACTTGTATTATGGAAAAATGTTTGTTTTGAAACAGTTTATGTCTTAATTTAGCTTGCCTAAATATAAGTATCAGTTTAATTTATGAATGATTGACTATTTACTTAAATCATTTTTCATAACGATCTCCTTCTTATTCGAAAATGACCAAAATTCTTTTATGAGACTAGATCTCTTAATTAGAATTATTAAGCAAATATCAATGTTTTATAAATAACAAGTTCTATATGTAAAATACTTTTGACTTAAACTTATTTTAAATCAAACTCATCTTTGACATTGTTATCTTTATTATTTATGAATCCTCATAAATTAAGACTTTGTTATAGTTGTTCAAGCTCTCCCCCCCCCCCTTGATAGATGGGGGTAATACTTTCAATGTAGTTGAACTTGGTTTCAATCAAGTAAAACTAGCATAATGTGGACTTTCTTCATGCGCTTGATGCTCCCTGATGGGTTTCCAGATATTTTTACTAGTGATCATTTGGAGTTTTTGAAGGGTTTTGAGCATTCTGACACTCATATGGTGTACATGAAACCCTAGAAACCTTGGATCTATATTTTCTCTATCATACATGAAAATAAGAATTTTTCAAGGTTCTCAACCTAACTATAATGTTTTGGGGTACTAGTAATATAAAACTTTATTAGAATAACTATCACACCCCCGGACTAGACGGCAGAAACGTCTGGAGGCAGGTGACTTCATTGTGCAATGTCATAACGATTGAATATAAATGAAACATAGAAAATGCAAACATCATACATTGAGATAACAAACTTACATTGTTTACAGATTGTATTTGTTCTTCAAATTACACAAAAGAGGCATAAGTAAATAAATTCCAAACTATAGCAAAATAATCCTGAATCCACGTCCCTTTAACCTGCTTACTAATTTCCTGATAATACAAGTCGTTTGAAATGCGTCAACATAAAATATGTTGGTGAGTTCATAAGCATTTTCGTATAAAACTTTGTGATAGTTTAGAAATCCAGAAAATTCCAGTGTTTTCTTGTTAAAACAGTTGTAAGTCTTGTTTTCTATCTAGTATAGTTGCATGTGCATATTTTAGTTTATCATCTTTCGAAATTGTGAAATCGTTTACTCCAGAAAATAATATACTTTCTTGTATAAAATAATCATGAGTTCTATTTCCAATTGAGTATAGTTACATGCGTGTGTTTTTATTTTATCATTTTCGAAATCGTATAAAATTGTTTACTCCAGAAAATCCTATATTTTCTTGTATAAAATAATCGTGAGTTCTGTTTCCAATTGAGTATAGTTACATGTATGTGTTTTAGTTTATCGTTTTCGAAATCCTATAAGATCATTTACTCCAGAAAATCCTATATTTTTTGTATAAAATAATCATGAGTTCTGTTTCCAATTGAGTATAGTTACATGTGTATGTTTTAGTTTATCGTTTTCGAAATCGTATAAAATCATTTACTCCAAAAAATCCTACATTTTATGATGTACAAACTGGTGGTCTTAAAACCCTAAGACTGGTGAGGTGTGAGAAATCAACAGGCGATTGTGGACATTCTGCAAAACGCAAGTGGACGATCAACACAACGAATGTTGACAATCACTACCATGCATAGGGGCGGTCAACACAATGTGCCAATTTATTTGTAGGGTTTTTCCCTACATAAATTTATAAATAGCATTATCATATTCTAGTGAGCCGTTATAACCATACTAATATGACGGAGGCCTGCCTTAGCGTTTCACAGGCACCCAAAATCGATTAAAGACATTTGTCACCATAGATTGGCTGGTCTAGCTGTACCGAACAACGAAGGTGCGGGATGTCAACCCCATATAGATCTATACACAAATTCCCGCTCTCCCTCCAGGAGACTCTGGTTACAACTCTTTATAGGACTTTAAACGTACACTAATATATTTATATATTTAGGTACTTTGGAGATTCGTCTGACTAGAATACTAACAGGTTTTGAGCAAATCGTGAAAATCCATTATTTATTAAATAAATAACAATAGTTATACTCGTTAACTAGATCTATCGTTTTCGTTTATTGGGGATAATCCACTTTGAATCATAATAATAAAAAATGACCCAATATTATAGGTATTGTCAAAACAAGCCCTTCTTTTATAAAGTATCAAATAAGACCCATATTTGCCAAAAGTTGTCATAAGTGGTTCAAAACTAGGTAAAGTATTGAAAATGGCCCACTTATTCTAAAATGTTCATTTTAGACTTATATTTATGAAGATATTCAAAAAGGCCCTTGTTTATCCAAAAAATTCATTTTTGGTCCTTTAAAAATTGAGACGTGCAATAATTCTTAAGTTTTATTCCATTTTCCAAAATGGTCCTTATATATATGTAGCCAAAAATGAACCCCCAAAATATCATTAATACCCAACCATTTCCAAAATATTATGTTTAACAATTTGTTTAAACAATTTTTGAAGCAAAACCTTATGATTCTTGATATAACAACTTATGATTTATAATTCATAAACCTATTAGTTTTTGTTTCTAACATCTACTTTGTGATATATAATTCCAAACCTTCAGATTTGCCAAAAATCTCAAGTTCTTGAACCAATATATAAATAGGGTTCATAACTTTATGCACATAAAACATAACATACATGCATAAACAAGCAATTGTACTAAAACTTCACAAGACCCTTGACTTGTATTCTCCCCCCAAAAACAATGAAAACTCAAAAGATAGGGGTATGCAGCTCACATTGGGTTGATTTGGTGGGTGATTTTGGAGAAGTGATGAGAAGTTTCAAGCCCTAACACTGGAAGAGTTTGATAAGTCTTTGAAACTTAGTATCTCCTAGAAACATCATCACATAATATCTTGTGTAACTATGATGAAATAAACAAAATTATATGGAGAATAACTAAGCCAAAACATGAACTACTTACTAGAATGTAGAGAGTGCTTAGAAGAATTAAATCTTGAATCTTGAATCCATATGAGAGCAAGTTATGAGTTCACAGAAAGTTGAATATGATAAATGGGATACAGTTAGGAGTTTACAAAGAGTGACTTGAATTTTGGTGAATTGGTAGATGGGGTTTAATCCCCTAGTAAGGAAATGGAGTTTGATAGAGTGCTTACTTAGTTATCTAATATATATTATATGTTTATCCATGAAAGCCTTGAAAATGGTTGAGATGTTGTATCATAAAGTCAAATGTATTTGTCTTATTCACACATTATGGCCGTAAACCCCATGGAATGGAGTTGTTTACGGCCTAAAAGCCTCCTAGAATTGTGTTCATGGTCAAAGTGCCTTCTAGGATGGAGTTTACGCCCACAAGATGGTCCACCAAAGGATTTTACGCCCTAGATTCCTCCTAGGATGATGTTCACAGCCTATCTAAGGTTCCATGAAGTAGTTCATGGCCAAAGGGAATCCATAAAGGGTGTTCACGGTCAAGATTCCTTTCCTGTAGGGGTTCACGACCATTCTCTTGAGGTTTATTGTGGTTCACAATCAATGTGCTTTCTAGGATTGAGTTCATGGTCTTGGGTGGGTCCTATGGAAGTGTTTATGGCCTTAGCAAATAGTAAACTCAAATATATTGTCCTTATAATTCAAGTGTCCAAATTGTGACATAATTCCAAGCTCTTGTGTCTACACCATGTGATCCTTGTTTGATTGCATTGTAGATTGAATTCTTAATTTATTTATCCCACTTTGTCTTGCTTAACTTGTTTACTTTTCTAAGAGATTACCTTACGGGCGACTTTCAAAGTGTATACTTCCATATACATGCACTTATGCTCTCATGGTTTTCAAGGTTCTTATTGTAATAGGGTTACAATTTAGACCTTTCCTGGTCCAGTTAGTTTGGGTTGTCACAATAACATACCTTTTATTGTGGTTGATAGCTTGGAGTCTTGAGAGCCTAGTACCAATAGTGTGGATGCCTTAAGTGGAATAACAAATCACCAAAAGACCATGGAAGACTTGAGAGAATAGTCAGCACCAAATAGAAATCGGCCCACTCTTTTGTACTCACTCACTAGTGTCATTTCATGTGCCACAGACCCCTTTATATAGTGTGGTGGATAAGGGTTACATGCATGTAAACCCTAATACCCATGACCTTTCATTTCCATAAAATCCATGGGTTAATGCTCCATGGACTTTCCATGCAATCCTAGCCCATTCTAAATAAGCATTGGCCCACTCTGTATAAATATAAGAGTTCATATTTAATTAGTTACCTTTTGATCACTAAATTAATTCCGAATTAATTTTAGATTGATACTAATTAATAATATGATTTCATGTTAATATATTATAACTTATAATATATTAATAAATCATAAGTTATACTATTCTCAAAA
Source organism: Lactuca saligna (assembly GCF_052625555.1). Lineage (NCBI taxonomy): Eukaryota > Viridiplantae > Streptophyta > Magnoliopsida > Asterales > Asteraceae > Lactuca > Lactuca saligna. Next base: position 171,773,652 of record NC_136419.1, read on the forward strand.
GATTATCCATATAAATTATTTCGGTGAAGTGAAACCTAAATGGACCATGCCGGGTCAGGTCAAGTACATCCAAAATATAGTTATGAACTTAGACACCTTATCCAATAGTCTCCCACTTGGATAAGTCTAATAACTATAGTTGCAAGCATGACTTCAGGAACTGATCAGAAATCGTAGCTCTTAAAACTCTGTTGAACTATGAAGCGCCATTTTAGATAAGTGATCATATACTCCTATGTTCTATATATCAGTCGGACAAATACATGGAATAATGTCGTACTTATTGTCTAGCAGTTTGTTTCCCGATTTTCGATTCGTTTGACATAGAACTAAACTAAACACACCAATTTAGTTCTGACCGGACCCAATACATATGTCAAAACAAAAGCATCGAGCGGCCCAGATATCGCTTTTAATCCTCCAAGGACTAAAAGGAACAAATAAACTTTGACTCATATACGTGTTCTACTACTTGTTGAATCATACACAAAGACACGTTTTATAACATCAAGTTACTGATGCGTTTTCGTGCAATCAATGCACAACCAACTCATGGGCAACAACTCATATCTCTAGGTTTGAAGACTTATATGATATTACCGTCTCACGATCACTCGAGATAAATTCCATGAAGTGATACAAGTGAGTGCGGGTTTAATCCAATACTAAGAACTTATGAGCACTCATAAATGTTATAGCAACTCGTGTTATGTCCAACACCTTAGACATCTACAAGCCAACTTCATGATAGTCTTCATTCATACCTACTTCCAACATATGACCGACTGTGGAAAACTCGAATAAGGTAATTATTCTGGAAGTCAAAGCATGCAAAATTAAAACAATAATAACCAATTGATACAAGATAGCAACACCTGACTTATAAATAATCAACAACTTTTATTTAATCATCAAATGTCAATTACATTTTACAAGTTTCAAAGCTATCTAATCTTTAAAACTAATATCGTCCTTCAGCCCGATGCACCTTGCATGCTGCAAATATCTAAACCTAGTCAGTCCCTTCGTGAGGGGGTCTATTGGGTTCTCTTCTGGCGATATCATCTTTGCCAAGAGGAGTCCTTCTTCTATCTCATGTCTTATGAAGTGATATTTTATGTCAATTTTTCTGGATCTGCCATGATTTCTTGGTTCCTTGGCTAAGGCAACCACATTATTGCTGTCACAGAAAATCTCCATAGGCTCCTTTATAGCTGGTACAACTCCAAGGTCTCCAATGAAGTTCCTCAGCTATATCACCTCCTTCGCTGCTTCACTTGCTGCTACATACTCTGACTCACATGTTGAATCAGACACTATGTCTTGTTTGGAATTTTTCCAAGAAATTGCTCCTCCATTCATGGTAAAGACGTAGCTGAACTGAGAGCAGAAACTATCCCTATCAGTCTGAAAGCTAGCATCACTATACCCCACTACTCTCAAGTCATCACTCCCACTAAGGGTAAGGACCCAGTCCTTAGTCCTCTGCAGGTACTTGAGAATGTTCTTCACCACAGTCCAGTGAGCCTTGCATGGGTTCCCCTGATATCTGTTGACCATGCTCAAAGCAAAGGCCACATCAGGGCGAGTACAAGTCATAGCATACATGATCGATCCAAAAACGGAAACATATGGTAATTGACTCATCTCAGCTAATTCATTCTCTATACTCGGGCTCTGAGCCTTGCTCAGTTTGGCATTATGTTGGATCGGTAAGTCACCTTTCTTGAAATTCTGCATGTTGAACCTTTTCAAAACTTTGTCCATATAGGTGCTTTGACTAAGTCCAATTAGTCTTTTACTCATTTCTCTCAATATCCTTATCCCTAGGATATAGACAGGTTCTCCAAGGTCCTTCATAGCAAAACACTTCCCAAGCTAGAACTTAACCTCCTATAAAGTGGGGATGTCATTTCCCAAGAGTAGTATTTCATCCACATACAGTACCAAATATCTAACTATACTCCACAAGTTCAGGTGCATTCCTAACTCTAGTGGTACGCTTTAAAGGTACAGACTCGTCAGTTGGTTCAACAGGAGTTTCCTCTTTAGTTTGACTGTTAGGATTTGTGGTTCCTTCACCACTTGACTCTTGAAGATCTTCAAGGTCAATTTTCCTCCCACTGTTTCCTTGTCTTATAAATTCTCTCTCTCGAAAGACCCATATCCTTGCCACAAAGACTAACTTCTCATTGGGTCTGTAGAAGAGGTAACCAAAGGATTTATGTGGGTAGCCGATCAAAATACACCGCTCACTTCAAGGTTCGAACTTTTCCTGAGTCTCACGTCTCATGAAAGCCTCGCAACCCCAAATTTTGATGTGGTCCAAATTGGAAACTTTCCCAGTCCACATCTTGTGAGGTGTTTTGACAACCTTTTTGGTAAGGACTAGATTTAGGATATGGGCAGCAGTCACTAAGGAATACCCCCATAATGAGATTGGTAACTAAGCTCGACTCATCATGGAACGAACCATGTCTAACAAAGTTTGATTGTGCCTCTCAACCACACCATTCAGCTGTGGTGTCCTAGGAGGTGTCAATTGTGAAACAATTCCACACTCCTTAGTCAAGGAACTCTGTACTAAGATACTTTCCTCCTCGATCGGATTTGAGCATCTTAATGATCCTGACCAGCTGATTCTCCACTTCCTGTTTAAACTCTTTGAACTTTTGAAAGGTTTTTGACTTATGCTTGATTAAGTAGACATAACAATATCTACTATAATCATCAGTAAAAGTCACATAGAAGCACTTAGCATCCCTAGCGGTGGTTATGAAGGTTGTACACACATCTATGTGTATGAGGTTCAACAAACCTTCACCCCTATAACAAGTACCAGTGAAGGGTGACTTCGTCATTTTTCCTAGAAAAAAAGACTCGCAACTATCATCTAACCTTAAGTCAAACGACTCCAAAAGTCTAGCCTTCTGGAGTTGGCCTATACGCTTCTTGTTAACATGTCCAAGATGATAAGGCCACAAGGATACTTTATCCACACTAGTGGAAGAATCAATATGTAATACATTATTTCCTAAGTTGTCTACAAATGACACAGTTTCATATACACCATCACAACATAATGCTTTAAAATAAAGAATATTATTATAAAAGGCATTAATACCACCAACTTCATTATCAAATGAAAAAGTAAATCCTTGTTTGTACAAACCATGAAAGGAAATAACATTTCTCGCCATTTCAAACGAGTAAAAATGCTTATTCAAATCTAATAGTAACCCACTACTTAGCAACAAAGAATAAACTGCAATCTTTGTGACAGTTGAAGCTTTCCTATTACCAATGATCAAGTGTATTTTTCTGTGCTCCACATCCTCACTTCTTCTTAGGCCCTACAAATCATAACATATATGAATACCACAACTGGTATCAGGAACCCAAGAAGTAGAATGTAATGAGTTATTAGATAATATAGTGTAAATAAATGCATGGGTAGGTTTGACCTTCCTATCCCTAACATCTTGCATGTACTTGGGGAAGTTTCGTTTCCAGTACCCCTTATCATGACAATAGAATCATTCAGCTTCCTTTAGGTTGGAAGAGGGAGTGACAAAACCACCTTTCATTCCACTTGAAGCGGAGCCATCAAGAGACTTTCCATTGGTATCCTTCGAAGGGATCTTCCTCTTCTTCCCTCTACTTTTCCCGATTGCCAAAACAGGGGTGGTGTTAGGAGTAGGAGTAGTAACAACTTATTTACCTTTGAGACCGGTTTTGGTGGTCTTCAAAAGTCCATGAAGTTGGCTGACTGTGACCTCCTCTTTGTTCATGTGATAGGTCATCCAGAATTGATCGTAACAAGTAGGTAAGGAGTGCAATATGATATCAATAGCCAACTCCTTGGGGAAGTTCACATTGAACTTTAGCAAACGGTCCATAAACCTTTGTATTTTCTGCATGTGGCCCGTGATGGATTCACCATCCTTCATTTGGGTTGTTATCATGGAAGAGATGATTTCATACCTCTCTTGACGAGCACTTTGATGGTAGCCGTCCATCAAGTCTATGTGCATCTCAAAAGGGTAAAAGTCTTCATATGACTTTTAGAGTTCAGTTGTTATTGTGACCAACATGATACATGCCACTTTGGTAGCATCTCTCTCATGTGCCCTGAAGTGAGTGATATCCTCCGGAGTAGTAGTTGACTCATCAATATCCTTCAGCTCCTTGTCAAGGATATATTCCTTGTCCTCGTAACGTGTGACCATCCTGATGTTTCTTATCCAATCATTAAAGTTGGAACCATCAAAGATGACTCTCCCACAAAGGTTCATGAGAGATAAGGAGCTATTAAGGTTTGAGCCAGAAGCAGCATTGTTAGAAGACATTTGAAAACAAGAAAGTCAACTTTAGATTAGATTTAGAATCCTTAATAAGACACCCAAATGTAATATTAAGGTTGGGACCCAACACAATACATTATAACTTGGAAGAGGGATGCCGTAATCCAAGCTATAAAATATTTGAAGGTAGGCAAATGACGATTCACCATTTTCAACCATGAAAAATTGAAATAAATTATTAGGTTTTAATTGGATTGAAACTCCTAGATTCTTTTGAGATTCATTGAACTTTTCAATGGCATGTGTAAATCTCGATTGTGCCCTCTCAAGTTTGTGACTGGGATGTCAAGGATCACAAACAAGGTGTGAATAACCATGCAAATTAACTTGGTACCCTTAATATTTATAACCTAGTTGGTGTCCTGGTTACCCACACGCGCTCCAACGATCTATGATAAACATTAAGTCACCCTTTTCCACCCTTACTAGTCCATGTTAGTGAGTCAGTTACCCACACATGCTCCACCAACGACTTGGTAAGGTACAAAGTGTAATTTCATGGGATAACACCAATTTCACATTTTCCTAAAGTAACTAAGATTGGGAATTTACAAAAAGTTTAGTTACTTTATATTTTCATTATATTTTTAATAAGGATTATAGTCCTTGTCCTACCCATTCGGCTAACGACCCTCCACCAGTCAAGGAAGCGGCGGGTGAGAGTGGACACCCATTAAGTTGTCATTTTATAGGCAACAACCTTATACCCCCTTATAGACCGGCTTCGTGAATGAGGCCTACAAATAGTAAAATTGACATGATCTTATATATATATATATATATATATATATATATATATATATATATATATATATATATTATTAACTTATAATATTATAAAGTATAAGGGTTGAATTTTAACTTTTAAAATTCTAGGGTTTGGAATTAAAGTGTGTGTGAGACTTTACAAATTCCAAGACTTGAGGGAAAGTTTTGAAACTATTCAAGACTCTTCAACTTCATAATTTATGAGTTAATGGTTTATTAATATGAAGACTCTTCAGTTTATGTAACTTATGTGTTCTTTAATGGGCTTTAAAAGAAATGACTTTTGGTAATCCATAACTTGAGGACAAATTATGAACTCCATTAAAAACATCTAGATCAAGAATTAAACTAACAAACAATTTGCAAATAATTCCTATGATCTACCTGTTGGATTAGTGTCTAAGTCCAAACTATTTTGGTATGTACTTGACCCGATGGTCCATGCTCCTTTTGGGTTGCCTTCATCAAAGCAACTTGATAGGATGAATTATGGAGAGAAAGGATTAAATATGATTTATTAATATATTATGAGAATAATATGTTAAAGGAGAAATCATATTGTTTAATTAATATTAGTCAAGAATTAATTAGTAATTAGTTTTATGACTAATGGAGATTAATACAACTTAAGGGACTAGAATTGTAATTATAAGATAATTGCAATTTGGGCCATGAATTTCCTTATATTAAGGGGTGGACGAATTCTATGGTGAAACCCATGAGAAATCGTCTAAGGCCTTAAGGAAAGGGGGTCCATGGGTTGCTTAGGGCTTAAGCATCCAAATTAGGGTTTCCTTCTTAGATAACCCTAATAGCCTAACTATATATACATCCCTTATAACCCAAAAACGTGGCTAAGCATCCTTCTAGGGTTTCACATGTTTTAGGGCAGCCTCCATCCTCTCTCCTCTTCATCCTCTTGCTCTTGGTGTTTGTGAACCATTAGAGGAGTGACATTTGTAACTCTAAGCTTTCTAAAGTCAATACAAGGAGAAATTGAGATTGTTATTGCTACATAACAATCAAGGTATGATCTTAAACCTATTATCATGTTAATATGATTACTTGAATGCTAGAATTAGAGTTTATAGTCTTGGATAACTTGTATGTACAATAGAGAAACCTAGATCTAAGCATTAGGGTTTGTATGAGCACATAGGATGCTCTTATGACCAAAACCCATCAGTGGTATCAGAGACTAGATTGGTTTCTATTGTATTGATGCTTTGTATGATAGATAAATTCGATTTTTGGGTTTCTGCGGACTGAACTCGCCGAGTTCATGCTGACTCGACGAGTCCATACCTAACTCGGCGAGTCGGCGGGTCAGATGGAGGGAAAACCGGGATTTCTTGTTGTTTTTGCTTAAGGATAGTTGCCTTATCATATTAGATCAATATAAATCCGATATTATGATATATTTGACTATATTCTTGATATAATTAAAGATATTTATCAATTAATAAAATATTTGTTTCCTAATGTGATAATTGATTAATTATTTTGATTAAATTGGTAAATTGTTTTGCAAGAAATCATTAAATAAATTAAATATGGACAATTATGTGATTAAATGTTAATTAAGATTATTTGTTATTTGATCCTTGTTGTTGTGAAAAGTTTCATATTTTCCCCTTTAGGTTTTATAGTTTAAATTTGAACCCAAAAGTTTTGTTGTTTTGAAATTTAAATAGTTAAAACCCTAATGTTAAAAAATGTTTCAAAACTTGCCCTCAAGTTTTTGAATTTAAATTTTAATTGATAGTTTAATTTTGATGCATATTTAAATTCTAAACCCTAATGTTTTGAAATGTTTCAAAAACTTGCCCTCAAGTTTTGGAATTTAAAAGTTGATTAAAAGGTTTAATTAGGAATGTTAAATTCTATTACCCTAGTAATGTTTTGAAAAGTTCAAATCACACCCTTGTGGTTTTATTAATTAATTAAGGTGTATAATTAAAAGAGGTTTATTAAATCCATAAAAGTTTAGGTTTACAATTTAATTGAATTAAAAGTATAATTGTTAAATTTGACCACCTAGTATTTTAAAAGTGTAAAATACACCCTATACTATATATAACATTAAAAGTCTAACATTATATATATATATATATATATATATATATATATATATATATATGTATGAGTAAAAGTCAGTCTTACCGTTAGTAGGTCTCATTCACGAAGCTGGTCTATAAGGGGTGTTTAAGGAAATTGCCTATAATATGGCGATTGAATGGGTATCCACTCTTACCCACCGCACTCTTGACTAGTGGAGGGTCGTTAGCCGAACGGGTAGGATAGGACAAAACCTTCCATTATAAGTATGATGAAGTACTAAAGTAACTAAATGTTTTTCAAATTCCCAATCTTAGTTACTTAGGCAAAGTGAATTGATGCAATTCCATGAAATTACACTTTGTGCCCTTGCGAAGACGTTAGTGGAGCGTGTGTGGTTTACCGGCACACTAAATGGTTCTAAGAAAAGGTAGCAAAGGGTGACTCAATGTTTGTCATAGTTCGGTGGAGCGTGTGTGGTTTATCGGCACATCGAATAGGTGATTGTAACTTGTGAGGGCATCATGTAAGTTTGCATGGTTATTCACACCCTCTTTGTGATCCTCGGCATCCCAGTCACAAACAAGAGGGGCATATCGAGATTTAAACATGCCATTGAAAGTTAAATGAATCTCAAAGGATCTAGGAGTTTTTATAGATTTAAAACTTAAATTTCTTTTTTGTTTTTCTTCATGGTGGAAATTAGTGAATCGTCATTCACTTACCTTCAAATGTTCTACAATTTGGGTTACGGCATCCCTCTCCCGAGTTGTAGAATATTGTGTTGGGTCCTAGCCATAGTATCTCATTTGGGTGATTTACTAAGGACTCAATCAATCAACTAACTTGAATTCGTTTTCTCCCGTGTTGTAGATGTCAAAGTTCGACAACTATGGTCTTCCGAAATCCCGTGGAACAAGCATTCCACATGAAGATGGTATTCCAAGATTCGATCGAGGAACAAGAAATCATGATTCACTTCCTCCACCTCCTCCAGTTGTTCTCCCTAACCCACATGATCGAAGAATTGAAAGGTTCAATATCACTAAGGCCCTATTGGAAATGAAACATGAAGATGGTAAATTCCTGTGTGCCCACATTCTAGGAATGAAATCACACATCGATTGGTTGATTATGTTGGGTGTGTCATTTCCCAATGAGTTGGCTGTGAACTGGGTTATGCAGTCACTCCCTAAATCATATAATGAGTTCAAAAGAAAGTGTTATATGATGGATCATGACGATAACCTCATTAACCTAACTTACATGCTCATTGCTGTTGAATTAGAAATGATTTGGCGAAGCAATGGAGCGTATTTTTTGGGAGAGTCAACCGACCATGCTTCCGAGGACGTTCTAAGAGAAGCGACCTGCGTTTGCTGCCAAGAGAAAGGGCGTTGGATAGAAGTCTGCCCCAAGAGCCTGAAGATTCCAAAGATGGGAGAGTCAAAGAGTATGGTTGTGCTTCAGGTAAAAATCCACCATCTAACTCCATTAAGTTCCTATTCGTTGATTCTTAATACATGATGTGATAAGATTGCATTTGAATGTTTTGCAGGATCGGTGAAAAGAAAGGAAGCTTGATGAAAGAGCAAGATGAGTCTAATCACAAAGAAATGGATCTCGATCGCATGGACTTGAAGATTAGATTTTGAGCTTATATATTTATGATAGAATTTTTAGGAATATTCGACTACATAGTTTTCAATGGATTTCGCATTGTAAGGACAAATGTTTTCTGCTGCTTTTATAAATAAAATAAATTTTGTTTGACTTATTTATTTATTTGTTTATTTCCTTGCAATGAAATCGTTATAAAAATTGATGTTTACATATTTCTACAACGAATGGATATGATTCTTATTTATGGAAATGACTCGAATTTACCAAATAGGTAGAGTTTCTCATCGCCCAAATTTCAATTGGACAGAAATTTGGAATCATGCAACTTGGTTGCATGATGAATGAGAAATTTCATATTTGGAAATTAGACTAATTCGTTGACAAAGTGTCAAGTGAAGGACTAGGAGATCGAGCACACAAAGTTGTGTGTTGATCAAGTCCACCATAAGAATAACAAAGATATTCATCATGATTTACTAAAGGTTTAGTAAATATATTATACTTATAAGATTAAGTGTAATTCGGAATTGATTAAAAAGGTTTAAATCAATGGCAGAACGAATAAGAAGAATCAAGTAGGAAGAAAGATAAAAGGTTCTCCATTCTAAGAAGAAGGGAGAGTACCTTTTATGTTTTATGATAGGTCTTAATGATTAAGAACCATATCTCAAATGATCCTCTAAGTGAGTCTTAGTACAATTGTATGTTTAAGAAGAGGAATTAAGAATTGAAGAAATGCTTAAATCAAGAAGTCAAACGTACTTCGTTCCGAAACAAGTCTTAGAGTTAAGATTGTGACAATGAGTGACAAATATTAAAGGGTTTATAACGTTCATCAAATGTGGTGAGTTGTGATGTCTTGGATAAGACAAAGACCAACTAGGACCAATTTATGAAGTGTTTTGATAAAAACTACACTAACTCTTGAATATTTGTTTGTCAAGAAATGTTTATTGATACGAGAATCTTATATGTCAAGGAGTCAGTGGGAGTCTTAATGGTCTTGAAAGGTTTCAAGAACAAATCAAATAAATCTTATCGATCATCACTAGCACACGAGTTGAGGTTAACAACCTATCGTGTTGACATTATTTTGTTTCTGTGTTGTTCCAATTGAGTTAATTATGCACGTGAGTCCTATGAGTTCTCATTTGAACGCATAAAAGGCAAGGCACCTTAATCAATGAAAGGTACATTGATAGGAAAGGGTGAGTTTCTTAACTACTTGGAAGACATGATGGGCAGCTATGCTACCATAAGGCAAGAAATCAAGATTAAGAAAGTTCGGTCCATATGAGTTTGAATTTGTCGTAAACTTTGGTTTTAACAAATTCACATGGATAGGAACACATACACCGTTTAAATCTAAGTGTCATAAGATTTCCTCCTTCATGAAAATGATTGTGAGGAAATGCTTTCACTAAGAAAGATTTTAAGAAGATAGTGATTGTAAAATTGCATTCTCAAATTCGATTATGGTTACGGTATCCCTTTCCATAATTTGAATTGTGAGGTTTGGCAATTAATCTTAATTGTTTAGACACACATATAAACTATCTAAGGCAAAGGTGTATAAGTTCAAGAAGCATTGATAAAAGATTATCAAAGCACTAAGTATTAGAAACATGAACTTAAGAAATTCAATAAGTATTGTTTTTCTGAAAGTTAAGATGTTTCCGAATACATGTCAAAGCTAGTGGGAGCATAAGTGTTATGTTTTATAATAATCATCATGATAGTGGGAGCATAAATGTTATGATTGTATGATTATTAAGGCACGTATTGCAAGTTGGCAATATTAATTATAGAAAACAAGAGTTATACCTTACAAAGTCGTAAGGGTTGTAAAGTTGTTTTGCTATAATTAAGGGAGAGAATATTATGCTTCATTTCAAATATAAAGGCTTAGGTTGAGAAATGTTAATAAATTTAGTCAAAGGTACATAGTGTGTTCTTAAAATTTTGATTATGATTACAGCATTCCTCTTCACAATTCGAATTTTGAGAACATAGCAAATAAAACATTATGCATTGAGTCGCATACGCTTAGGGTATAGGATCGATTGCAAATGCTTTAATATTTGACCATTCTAAAATTTTCCAAATGTCTAGCGCATTTAAAGGGAAAAGGGACTAGAATCAGTTTTGACTAAAATAATTAAACAACTATCAAAGGACAATCTAAAGTTCAACGAGGATTGGTTGCTTGTGAGTAGTTGGAAGCATTGTATTGGATGGACCATATCGCCATTATTATGAATAGAAAAGATTCTATTAAGAATGAGTTGTCATATGGAAAATATGGAAATGTTTCCATATTGGATGGACCATATCGACATTATTATGAATAGATAAGATTCTATTAAGAATAAGTTGTCATATGGAAAATATGGAAACGTGTCCATATTGGGAATTGAATATTGAAAATCTATGTCTAGATTAGAAACATTTATGCAAAAGGATGTTCAAAGGAATGTACTTTGAGTGAGAGACATCATATCTAAGGAATTGTATTGTAACAATCTCCGATAGAGGACTTTGTAATTTCATTGGTAATAGTCATTGTGACTTTAGTGCATCAACATTACGAAAGGATCATTGCATAAAATGTTAGAATCTAACATATTCTATAAGTGGCAAGAATTTGATATTCTTTCACTAATGAAAAAGGATTTGGAGTTGTGAAATGAGTATGATTGGAAATGTGTTCGTTTGATCTATTTCACAAAGTAAGAACCGTAGGTAAACATTGTGTGCATGCTAAGAGCATGGGACAAGTGTTCTAATTCAAGTAAGAAGTTGATTACCCGAAACGACAAATAATGAGTAATCGATATGGTGATAAATAAAAGGTGTTCTATTTATACTCAACGGTTTGGGGCCATATGGGATTAGTATTATTTTTGTGTTTCACTTTGCATGTTTTGACTTCCTGAATAATTTAATTGGTTTAGAACAGTCAAATTATTCGAACGGGCCACAGTCGTTCATATGTTGGAAGTAGATATGAAATGAAGATTGTCGTGAATTGGTGTGTGGATTGTCTAAAGAGTATTAGACATAAGAAAATGTTTGCTGCAACGTTCATGAGTGCTTATGAATATGATTTGAGCATTGGATTAAACCCATGCTCACTTGGATCACTCCATGAATTGTATCACGAGTGATTGGTGAGACGATAACATCTTATATTCTTGAAACCGAGATGTGTGATTTGTATCTTGCAAGTCGGTCACACATTGATAATATGTAAACGCACTAGTAACATGGTGTTATAAAACATATTGTTGTGTGTGATTGGGTGAGTGAGTGCAAGCGAGCATTGACTCAAAGTTTATCCGTTCCTTTTATCCAAAGTAGGGTAAAATTGATATCTTTGGGCCCCTCGATGGTTTAGTGATGACTAACATAAATGCTTGGCTAGGCTAGGGCTAATTTGATTTGTTCAATTAGTCAGTCGTCATAAATCGGAAATCGCAAAATAGTACAAAGAGAATGATTAGAAATTGTGTCTCATACGATATCTAGAATGGAGGAATATATGATCCCTTATCTGAAGGACACACGTATCTGATAGGATCAGAGTTGACAACGGCTTTGGAAAGCTACGATTGCAGATCAAGATCTGAAGTCATACGCATAACAGTTATTACACTTATCCAAGTGGGAGACTGTTGGATTAGTGTCTAAGTCCATAACTATTTTGGTATGTACTTGACCCGATAGTGCATGGTCCTTTTGGGTTGCCTTCATTAAAGCAACTTGATAGGATGATTATGGAGAGAAAGGATTAAATATGATTTATTAATATATTATGAGAATAATATATTAAAGGAGAAATCATGTTGTTTAATTAATATTAGTCAAGAATTAATTAGTAATTAGTTTTGTGACTAAAGGAGATTAATTAAACTTAAGGGACTGGAATTGTAATTATAAGATAATTGCAATTCGGGCCATGAATTGCCTTATATTAAGGGGTGGACGAATTCTATAGGGAAACCCATGAGAAATCGTCGAAGGCCTTAAGGAAAGGGGGTCCATGGGTTGCTTAGGGCTTAAGCATCCAAATTAGGGTTTCCTTGTTAGATAACCCTAATAGCCTAACTATATATACATCCCTTATGACCCAAAAACGTGGCTAAGCATCCTCTAGGGTTTCACATGTTTTAGGGTAGCCTCCATCCTCTCTCCTCTTCATCCTCTTGCTCTTGGTGTTTGTGAACCATTAGAGGAGTGACATTTGTGACTCTAAGCTTTCTAAAGTCAATACAAGGAGGAATTAAGATTGTTATTGCTACATAACAATCAAGGTATGATCTTAAACCTATTCTCATGTTAATATGATTACTTGAATGCTAGAATTAGAGTTTATTGTCTTGGATAACTTGCATGTACAATAGAGAAACCTAGATCCAAGCATTAGGGTTTGTATGAGCACATAGGATGTTCTTATGACCAAAACCCATCACTACCAAGACTCATAAGTGTATGAACATTCATATCAACAATTTCAAGAATCATATAAACACACATAAAACTTGAAATTTTGATAATAACCTTTGAAATTAGATTAGCGTAATCATTACCACATCAAAAATAGGTTTTATAAGTCCAAAACAGTTTAGTGTAATGATTCTAGTCCAATTTTAGATTAAAAATTCGAAAATCTACAAACTGGAAGACCAACTTGTCGAGTTCTATAAGGAACTCGTCGAGTTCATGCTTTAACTCACGAACTCGTCGGGTTTTTGGCCAGAACTCGTCAAGTTTTCAGTTTGGGCGGATTCTTGGTTTTGAAAAATAAGTTGCATCAAGTATAACTGAAAATAACCCAAGGCTCTGATACCACTGAAGGGTTTTGAGAATTCCAACACTCCTATGGTGTACATGCAACCCTAGAAACCTTGTATCTATGTTTTCTCTATCATCCATGCAAATAAGAATTTTCTAAGGTTCTCAACCTAAATAGCATGTTATGGGGTACTAGTAATATAAAACTTTAGTAGAATAACATACATTTTCTTGTGGTTGATTACTTGGAGTCTTAAGAACCTAGCACCAATAGTGTGGATGCCTCAAGTGGAATCACAAATCACCAAAACACCTTGGAAGACTTGAGAGAATAGTTAGCACCAAGTAGAAATCGGCCCACTCTTTTTTACTCACACACTAGTGCCATTTCATGTGCCAATGACCCCTTTATATAGTGTGGAGGATTAGGGTTACATGCAAGTAAACCCTAATACCCATGACCTTTCATTTGCATAAGATCCATGGGTTAAAGCGCCATGTACTTTTCATGCAAGCCTAGCCCATTCTAAATAAGCATTGGCCCACTCTATATAAATATAAGAGTCCATATTTAACTAGTTACCTTTTGATCACTAAATTAATTCCAAATTAATTCTAGATCGATACTAATTAATTAATATGATTTCATATTAATATATTATAACTTATAACATATTAATGAATTATAAATTATACAATTCTCAATAGATTATCCATATAAATTGTTTGGGTGAAGTGTAACCCAAATGGACCATGTCGGGTCGGGTCAAGTACATCACAAATATAGTTATGGACTTAGACACCTTATCCAACATTTTTCTCTCTTGACAGGCACTCATGGCATCACTTCTCAAGTTAGTGTTGTTCTTTCCACATAAGTAAGTTTGGTTGATTGGTTTCCCTTACTGATTCATGAGAGTTGATTACTTAAGTTTGCATCAGTTTTGGAGTAGCGTTGGTTTAACCAAGTGATAACTGCATCTTGCAGTCTTTGTTATATTTTGATTAATACTGATATCGGTTTTAGGGTTCTTTGTATGTGAGATAAAGAACGTAATGGTTGAGTCCTTAACTGCTTTGTCATCAAAATTGAATTGGTTTTGATTAAATTATGAGAAAACTATGTGAATGGTAACTGGATCGTGTGAGATTTTGGCCCGACTAGTATTTAAAAGTAGATTCCTGCAGTTTGACTTAGGCATTCATAGCTATTGCATATAACTAGATAGCAGATGGATTTCTCTGGATACCATTTCATTATGTGAGTCCTATAGTGCCATTAGAAAAATTGAAGGTCATGGGTTCATTAGTTTCCCTTATTGATTCATGAGAGTTGATTACTTAATTTTGCATCAGTTTTGGATTAGTGTTTGTTTAACTAGGTGATAATAGTATCTTGTAGTCTTTGTTATATGTTGGTGGATTGGGGAAAGGTTCAATTCCAACCACTGCAGTTATGAATTGGTCCTCAAATATGAAATTAGGTTTCTAAGTAAAACCTTTTTGTCAAAATTTGGGCGATAAAAAGTAAGAATTGTGTGCTTGAGGTTATTGGGCTATTTTGTAACTTTAAGCTATGGGTGTTGCATATTTATAAGAGAAAAAAGAACTTGATTAGTATTTGCCAATATATATATCTATATTAGTATATAGTTATTTTGAATATAAGTATATAACAATATAATAACAAGTAATAACAAAGGCAGAAGCTCATGGAAGAGAGCAAAATCAACACTGGGAAAACACACTTTTCAATCATCTTTTTTATACCAACTTTAGGGAAATGGATGCTTGTGGGGGAGGTATGTTTTCTCTTTCATTCTTTTTATTTTATTTTATTTTCTTGCAATATAATTTGTTGATTTTTTTAACAGGTCTCAAACTACTAAAGGTATTTGGAAAACAAGATGTCGTGCTATTAACCTTGCAACATTGTAATGGATCTTAAGGCTAATGATGGATGGGAGTGAGGATATGTTGTTTTAAAAATTTATGTTCTTTTTTATTGCTATTTCTTGAATAAGTTTCATTGTGCTTTAGTTTTTTTTTTCACATTTGTTATTTCTTCAGGTTGATACTGTGTTGAAAAAACAAAGTGTGTTTTTTGCGCTTGTTGTTTCAAATATAGTTCTTATAAACATGTATATTTTCCTTTTTCTTTTCTTGTAGACTGAAGTTATTTATTAAATAATTTTATGTTACACAGGTGGTGTCATGATATTGGGTGTGAGCAGGCTGCAAATAAACCTCTTTTGAAACTTCTGAAAACTGTTTTCTAAAGAAGTTTTTTGCACCTATATATTTGTATTTCATATAATCTGATGCAAGCATTCTTTTTTTATTTATATATAGACACCAGTTGAAAATATAGAGCTTGTCTTGAGGGAAGATATCGAGAAGGTATCTTTTTGCTTTACGTATATCTTATGATTTCATTAAAGTATAGCTTTTAATGATATGTCATATATATATATATATATATATATATATATATATATATATATATATATATATATATATGGGATTATGTTCCTAAGCCATAAGCCACAAACACATAGCCTGAGCGAATTTTTCAATATAAGATGCAAAATGTAGCATTTCAAAATTTCAGTAATCTTTTTCTTTTGTATATTTACTCTTTCCTTATATAAAACAATTTCATATCTACAATATCATAACTTATCACATGCATGACTAAGTTCAAGTTGTTGCACTATCCAGTTATGAAGAAAAGGAAGAACGGATGAAAGAGTATGTATGGCTCTTTTAAAAATATTTACAATTATACCCTTTTGAGATACAAATTATACTAGTTATTTATTTGTTTTTCTTTGAATGTGGCTGATTTGAGGCAAAGGTTCTTACATTCTATTTCCCCTGGTGGTCTAGCAGGTGATAAGCGAAGGGTAGTTCCTTCTTTTGGTTTTTCCTTCAGTACACCAAAACAATCTGGAAATCCATTAAGGAGAACAAAGCCCTTATCTTCCAACTCACAAGTTAATAATTGTAGACTCTTTTTATAAAATACGACATTTTGTAAAAAGATTAAAAGCTTTTGTCAAAAAAATTGGTGATGGTGGCAACTGTAAGATGTAAAGAAATTACTAACGATAAATATTCTTCGTTTGTCACAAATGACTTGTGTATTTTGGTAACGAATTATTTTTAAATGCTATTTTTTTTAGATATTTAAGTTAAATTTTACAATCTATTTACGTCTTTGGCTTTGGAAAGAAGCGTAGTTAAAAAACAGTTGGACTGTCATGTTTTTTGTCACACTTTCAAAGTGATAGCAACATAATTTAGAAGTAGGTTGCTATACTTTCAAAGTATATCAATCTACTTTGAAACTATATTGCAACTACTTTGAAAATGAGACAAAAACATTGGGAATGCCATTTTTTTGTTATTCTTTCAAAGTAATCTAGTTATGTTTTCTTTTGGTTCATTCATACAAAAGTAGTAGAAGGTATGGAGAGTTAGAGACTAATGGTATATATGGTAAGGTGGATATTTTGGTAAATTTTTGAAGAATAGCATTATAGTAAACTAGTGGTAGTAGTGACCAATATTTTTATTAATTTATTTCAAATGCCATGTAGCACTTCTATAGTTCTATGCAACTCTAATTCATTCAACCACCGAGATCACCTTCTGAATGTCTCCATAATGATGGTGATCAATTTTATGTGCTTTCGTCTTCTGTTTGTTCTTACAGACATAGTTTATTTGTTTTTAATGCTAAATTATTTATTTCTAAACTATGAATTATGTAACTATAGTTTGAATTGTCTTTGTTTGTTTTTCGACATGAAATTGCTAATATTGATTTTAAAGTATGAGATAACACAATTTTATTCAACCTAACATGGAGTTTGGGGAAGTTCATATGAAATTAAGTTTCAATTTTATTTATTTTTTTATTATTATTAGTTTACTTTTGTTGTTTACTTTATGTCTATCATGTATTTGGTTTCACATTTATACATATTTAATATTTACTTAGATATTTGATTCAATAAGATTAAAACCATTGATGAAAAACAAGAAGATGTTTTATTTTTTGTCTATGTGCTATAAATTAGTTATTTATTTTATTGTATATTGTTGATAAAAAAAAATATAGATATAAATAGCCTAAATTCTAGAATCTTGTTAATATTTATCAGTGCAAAATGTGTCATAAAAGAATTTTTTGTATTTGTGGCAAATAAAAAGTACCACTAAAATAAAAAATGTGCAACTAATTATAGAATGAAATGTTGAATCAAATGAGCATTCAATGACACAAAAAATGTGCGACAAAAACTTTTCTTCTATAGTGACTAATTAAAAAGTGTCACCAAAAGTCCAAATTTTTGCAGCAGCAAAAGTAAAATGTGCCACTAAAAGGTTTTAGTGGGAGCGTTTCTAGTGTCACTTATTATGTGTGTCGCATATTCTTTGACATCCTTTTAGTGGCATTTTTTTTGGGGTTTTGTGACAACCCGATATTTTGAATAATTGTAAAGACCTAAAAAGTCAAGCATTGTAACCTCTTTAAATATAATGAAATTATTGTCAAAAATAAAAAGTTCAAAAGTCATCTACAGGATTTCATAAATGATAGTTATCATGTCAAGGTTTTCAGAAATATAAAGAACACTAAAATCCGAGTTATAACGAAGAAGTTATGACCAACCTAAGATTCACAACAAAACCATCAATACGATTAAACGTAAAACGTGAAGTTTTAATAAAATACTTTTTAGCTTTAAGTATCTAAATAAAAATTGTAGATATCATTAAACCGTGAATGTAGCACCTAGTTCCTGTTTTGGAGAAAAGAAAAAGGTAGATCAAGAGGAGAGGAAGAAGATCCAAAATCTTTGTGCCATTTCAGAGCTTCTAGAGGTATTAGACTCGAAACCCTCTCTGTTCCTTCATTATTATCTCCTTAAGAGCTTAAGATAGTCATTTTAAGGCCTCTTTTAGTCTTGATCTTTGAGTGATGAGCTTATAATGTTAGGGGACTTCAGATCTAGGCATGATTGATCTCTAGGAGCTCGGATCTATTGCCTTTATGAGCCTAACTTGTGTATAAGTCCTAGATCTAATCTTCTAGTCCTTGTTAATCCTCTTATTTCCCTTTTGATGCATGAATACACGTAAAGTTGGAAACTATACGTGTAAAACCGACCCTAAGAACCCAGATCTATGAATCGAATGCATTGGATTCAAGCAGAATCGAGTATATATTAATTGCATGCATGCGACTCGGCGAGTCGAGAGGCGAGTCTCCGATTTTCCCCTTTTGAGTTACATTGAGTGGGATCGGTGAGCTATAAGTGGACTCAGTGAGTCGGAAGCCAGACTCGGTAATGGAGGGACTTGGCGAGTCAATGCCCTGACTCGGCGAGTCCAAGGCAATCTTCTTGCCTCAAAAACAAACTCGACGAGTTGTTCATACAACTCGGCGAGTCACGGACCAGAGTGTTCATCGGATGAAGATGAACTCGACGAGTTGTTCATACAACTCGTCAAGTCGAATGAAGGACTATTGGATATCTGTTTAGAAGGAGAACTCGTCGAGTTAAGGCCTAACTCAACAAGTAGGTACGAGAGAGAGAGGACAATCGACTGGATATGGACTCGACGAGTTAGCGAGCCAACTCGGCGAGTCCTTATCCAGTCGATTGTCCAGGTCGATTGGACGTTGACTTTGGCTTTTTACTTGGTCAGGGGTAAAATGGTCATTTTACCCTAAGGGAAGTTAGCAGTGTTTGATTGAGTGTTTCGTGGAAATTACAGTCGGAGGATTTCCAGAGCAGCAGCAGCAGACAGACAGTTCCTGCGCAGATCAGAAATTACTTCAAGGTGAGTTACCTTCCCGTAGCGGTGGGTCTACGGCCACAATGTCGGCCAACTAGTAGAGGATGTGTGGTAAATGACTGTCTTTGTGATATCATATAGTTTTTGCTACTACCAGATATGTTATATGCCAGCTTGATGTGTTATAGTAGTAGAGTTCGGTTGTTAGGACCGAAGGGTAGCCAGACACCCTAGATACGTCTGATAGTATGTTATGTTATTATATACGATAGTAGTAGTGGTAGGGATGAAACAGTCCCCGAGGTTCGGTTGTTAGGACCGAAGGGTTTTCGGCACCCCATAATGGCCGCATGGGTAGGTCGGCGCCCCAGAATGGCCGTACCGGGTAGGTCGGGCTCCCTAGAAATACCTGACAAGTATGGTATGTTATATGATTGTACTGTATGTTATATGATTGTATGGTATTTGGTATGTTGGGGAACTCACTAAGCTTCGTATGTTATATGATTGTATGGTATGTCATACACATACACTATTTTCCGCCTTACGAGATTGTTCTGGGATTTGTACTCTGATATTCAGATGGTTTCATATTTTGGGTTTTTCAAACATGTTATAAGATTGTGGAATGATTTTATCAGACAATGTTTTATTTACAAATGTTTTCCAAAGTATTGATTTAAAAATGATTTTTTTAGAAGTGAAAATTGGGTTGTTACAAGTTGGTATCAGAGCCCTGGTTTGAGGGATTCGGACGCAACTTCAGGGGTGTTTGGACTCAAACCCAGGGATTAAAAGATTTTTACAAACAAAAGGACTTTCTAAAAGATAAGATAAAAGATTTTTGAGAAAAAACAAGTGTGTCATGTATGCAACCGGCCGAGCTCAAGTAAGTATTCCCCAAAGTACCCATACAAGTTTATGTTATGTTTATCAGTTTCAATAGAACAGCATGCTAATATAAGACTAAGGATCAAGGAGTGACGCCTTATGTGCCTGCTTTATGTGCTTCAACTTATGAGGATTGTATGCTAGAATGGAGTAGAGAGCAGTAGGATAGCCTGTTTAGGTTATGCCTGATAATATAAGCTTAGAATTGTATGCTACTACAGTTCCTGTTATGAGAGTATAGTTGCTAGAGAGTTGTTCCCTTTTGTTCGAATGCTTCTTTCTTTTTGCTTTGTGGGACTCTGAACAATGAGAGTTAGCCATTAGGTGAATACGTCACATCACATGTGATCAAGGTTGAATAATCTCAGAGTGCTGGAATTGGCTCTATTACGCAGCTCTCGTTTGAGTCTAACCGTTGTGGGGACGATTCTTTTACTCGAAGGATTATCTGAGCCTCACCCTATGTGATGGTAGTCAGGTAATGGCTACTTGGCATTGCAAGGAGGCCTTCAGCAACTGAGGACCGGATAGGGTAGATTCAGAGGTTTTCCCTAGGGTAAGCCTAGGATGAGGATAGCAGTGATCAGTGGTGGTAAAAGGGATCTGGTGGAGTCAAGGTAGTCCTTGAAGAAGGTACAGATAGAAGTGGAAGGTAGTATGGGCCCGTAATACTGAAAGTAGAGGATCCGTACCCGAACTGAGGAAGGTCGACATAAGACCAGGGAACTTGTAGTAGATGTGATCCCTTGATAGGTATTAGTATCACTAACGGTTGTTATTATGTATTGCAGAATGGTGGTACTACATTCGAGGCCAATAGTTGGCAGCTCAAGAGAGGGATCGGGTTTGGGATCAGGTTTTGAGCCAGTAGATGAGGGGCTACAAAAGTTCATAGCATCAGAGATCACCAAAGGTATACTTGAGTCGACCCCCATCATCTTCTGGTCGATCAAGGAAGGGATAGTTGAGCTGATGGAGGACCGCCTCAGGGCGTTCAGGATGGATGTGGCGTCTAGCAAGTCAAAATCTCGCACACTGTCCTTTAAGGACTTCAGGGGCAGTGGTGTCCTAGATTTCCATGGGGCGAAGGACCCCATTGCTGCCAGACGATGGATCGTAGACATTGAGTTTGTGTAGTTGACTAGCTTCTGCCCCGATGGGTTGAAGGTGAGGTTCGCAGCAGGGTGTTTGAGAGACAAAGCTAGAGACTGGTGGGAGTCTGTTGGTGACTCATTGCGATTGTAACATCCGGAATTTCAGGTATTATATTTATTCATTTTATTTTGTGTTTTGAGGAAGAACTCGGCGAGTTGGTGCGTAGACTCACCAAGTAGAGACGCGATTTCTCACCCGGATTAATAACCGGACTCGACGAGTTGCATTGGTGGACTCGGCAAGTCCGCGTTGTTTAATGAAACCCTAATTTCTCGGGTTTGGGGCCTATTCAAAGGGCCTTATGGCCGTCATTTGTGCTCACCATCCCCCATAGCTAAACCCTAGTGAACTTGAGCGTTTGGAGTGAGAGGAGCCATTGTCGACCTTGGAGGTGTTGTCTAGCAAGGGAAAGGAAGTTATAGCCAAGAGGAAGCAAGAGGGTTAACTTCTTGAAGATCTGAGGTCTAGAACATCACGTTTGAGGTACTATTTTCGAACCATTTTCTGTTGAGGTGATGTTCATGTTGATTTAGGGCTTATTGAGCCCTTATGTGACTCGATCTAGTGCTCCCATGGTCCCTTAAGCGAGTTAGGTTCTGGATTTGGACCCATAGAGGTCCAGAGAGCCTCTTTGTCCAAGCTTTATATGAGCCTATGGAGGTTTTGGTTTGGGATCATTGTGTGTGAGGTTAAAACACCATTTATGATTCAATAGGTGTGATATGAGCACCAAGACATAAACTTTATGTGATAAGTAAGCTTGGAAAGACAGGATCTATGAGCTATTGGAACAGATCTGACCTCAGAAGGTCATTTGGGGTTATGCATGGAATGCACTCGCCAAGTCCATTAGCAGACTCACCGAGTTGGAGCGAGTTGTTCCATGTTTTCGAACCAGGGGTTGGGTAACTGAGTTGGGTGAGTGACTCGGTGAGTCGGAAGGAATTCAGAGGAATCGGGTCCTCATAGGGACTCGGCGAGTCCACGCCAGACTCGATGAGTTGGGTTGACCGTTGACCATTGACCAGAGTTGACTGGTGTTGACTTGATAGAGTTAGTCAACCCTAGTTGGGAAAGTGTTAATTAGAGATATATTTGTGTATAGGAGGACTATAGCTCGGGAGATCGAGCACTAGTGATTTCAGGGATTTACGAGTTATCGAGATACGCAAGGTGAGTCTTCTCACTATACCTTACCTTGAGTAGGTAAATAGAGTTATGTGATACAGTGTTATATATATATATATATATATATATATATATATATATATATATATATATATATATATATTGTTTGTTGCACTGCATTCTTCTATGTGAGTTAGAACCTGAGGGTTCACAGAGTTTGGGTGCACGGACCCACAGAGTTATAGCCTCGAGTGGCTAATATGTGTTATATGTTGTATTTTGGGGAACTCACTGAGCTTTGTGCTTACAGTGTTTTGTGTTATGTGTTTCAGGTACTATTGAGGATCGCGGGAAGGCGCCGGCTTGATCAGTACACACACGGGATTTTTATGCTATGAGATCTTGCGATTGATTTATGTCATAAATTGAGTTTCAAACAATGATGTTTTATGATTTAAAAATGAATTATGTTTTTATAAAATGCAAAAAATTGTTTTGGAAATTTACATTGTTACAAGTTGGTATCAAAGCCTTGGTTTAAGGGATTCAGGTACACCTTCGGGAGTATTTGAACTCAAACTGAGGATTTGGAAAATATTTTCAAAAGAGAACCAAGTTTTCAGAAAAGAGTAAAAGATTTTTAGAGAAACACAGAGCAGAGACGTATGTACGATCAATCAGCGCCCAAATGGTGATTTCCCAAAATACCCTTATGTTATATGTTTATGAGATTGATATGATGTATTCTCTTGCTAGAGTGGGCTAGGTATTCCTATTAGGACTAGGGTGGCCTGATTTCTGATGCCTTAGCCTAGGGGAAGGTGAGCTGCTATGAGATGCTTGAGAGTGAGTAGGTAGCAGTGAGGAGCTGTGAGAGATCTGTAGAAAGTGGATTATGCATAATAGAGTACTTGGTACTTGGGATCCTAAGAGGATGACTTGGGGTGTACACTGATACGGTGTGGACAGTAGTATTGGGCCCGTACTACTGAAAACACCGGGGCGGTGTACAATTCAAGTAAGAATCTTCGAGATGCTAGAGATTAAGGAGGGATGCGTTATCGAGTGTGAGTATGCTCAAATGAATTTCTAATATATCGTATTTTGTATTTCAGAGGTAGATCATGGTGAGGACATGACTTATGCCAGAGAGCAGCGAGACTAGTGATGAGGAGATCCGCCGGATCATCCATGAGGAGGTGGCTGCGGCCATCAGGGCAGAGATACCAAAGATGTTCGGGTCTATTAAGACCACGTTGATTGAGACTTTTGACGACCGTTATGCCACTCTTTCTGAGGCTACTATCGCAGCGGCTACTGCAATCGTCGCTGCTGCTAGACCGCAAGGGGGTGACTCATTGTTGTTCAGGGAGTTCAGCAACACGAAGCCACCAGAGTTTGATGGGACGTAGGATCCGATTGCAGCGATGAGGTGGGTATCTAACATTGAGGTGTGTTTCTATACGTGCTCGTGTCCGGAGCACTTGAGGGTTTGGTTTGCGCTGAACCAGCTTCGCTTAGGGGCGAAGGACTGGTGGAAGTTTGCGACAGCATACTATTCTCCAGCAGAGCTTGCGGCGGTGACCTGGGAGAGGTTCACCACCATGTTTCGTGATGAGTACATTCCCTCGGTGGAACGAGATCAGTTGGCACAAGAGTTTTTGACCCTCAACCAGGGTACGGAGTCTGTTACAGCTATTACCAGGATGTTTCATGAGAGGGCAATGTTTTGCCCTGAACACGTGTCTACTGAGCGGGCACGAATGAGTCGTTATTTGAGTATTTTGAGGAGAGACATTCGGGAGTTTGTGTCGAACTCCTCGTACCAGAAATTTTCCGAGCTTCAGGCAAATGCTCGAAAGAGGGAGATCGAGCTAGAGACCCAGGCGAGGGAGGAGGCGGAGTCTTAAGGGAGGGATCGGCGACCAGCACAGTCTCAGCCGACAGCCAAGCAGGCCAAGCCCGCTGATCCCAGGGCAGGGAGCCAGAAGGGCCGCACTTGTGGGAAGTGCGGCAAGGGTCATGATGGAGTTTGTAGAGCGGGATCTTGCTACAAGTGTGGCAAGGAAGGGCATATGGCCAAGGACTGCCCAAAGGGGTTTGCAGTATGTTTTCACTGCAACCAGACCGGACACCGGAAGGCAGAGTGTCTGCTGTTGGAGGGACTACCCAGGGAGCACCACAGGGATCTGCCCCTGCTGCTATCCGAGCTACTGAGAGCCAGCTAGTGAAGGTCGAGGTACCGAAGGCGCGAGGGAGAGCCTTCCAGTTAACCGCGGAGGAGGTCTACGCAGCTCCCGATGTCGTGGCTGGTATGTATTCTTTCATGTAATTATTTTAATGTTTAAGATTTTGTGCTTATATTATGATATGCGTAGGTACTTTTCTTGTGAATTTTGTACCTGCTTTGGTGTTATTTGACTCGGGTGCGAGTCGATCTTTTATATTGTTGGCTTTCAATCGGCACATCAGTATTAGTCGAGAGGCGTTGAGTCGACCTCTGAGAGTTTCCATCACCGACGAGAGAGCAGTGTATGCCACGGAGGTGATTTGAGGATGTGTACTTGTGATTTTCGGTGTAGAGTTTCCTATTGATTTGGTCCGGATTCCGATGAGGGATGTCTGTGTCATCGTAGGCATGGATTGGTTGAGCAGATTTGGAGCAGTTATCGACTGCGAGCGATAGCTGGTGACTATACGAGACCCAAGTGGGGGAGTTCTTACGGTGTACGGCGAGGGTGCCCGTCCCGATTCAGCGTTTTGTTCGGCTGCTAAAGCGAGGCAAAGTCTACAGCAGGGTTGTAGTGGTTTTGTAGCGTATGTGATAGATATGAGGATTGGTGCACGGAGACCGAGTACAGTTGAGGAGGTCCCGATAGTGCGTGAATTCCCGGATGTCTTCCCCGAGGAGTTACCAGGTGTGCCTCCCAAGAGACAGGTTGAGTTTCACATTGATTTGATTCCGGGGGCAGCTGCTATTACCAAGGCGCCCTATCGCCTTGCACCTCCAGAGATGCAGGAGTTATCCTCGCAGCTTCAGGAGCTGCTGGGGAAGGGGTTTATTTGGCCGACTATCTCGCCGTGGAGAGCACTGATCCTTTTTGTGAAGAAAAAGGATGGTTCGCACCGAATGTGAATAGATTATCGAGAGCTAAACAAGTTAACAGTCAACAACTGTTATCCCTTGCCGAGGATCGATGATTTGTTCGATCAGCTGCAGGGAGCATCTTGGTTTTCCAAGATTGATCTGAGATCTAGACATCATCACATGAGGGTGCGCGAGGAGGATATCCAGAAGACTGCGTTCAGACTCGTTATGGGCATTACGAGTTCGTGGTGATGCCATTTGGGCTCACCAATGTGCCTACAGCATTCATGGATCTCATGAACAGGGTATGCCGACCGATGTTGGATCGATCAGTGATTGTATTCATTGACGACATTTTGGTGTATTCAAAGTCCAGGGAGCAGCATGAAAAGCATTTGCGGGAAATCCTCAGTGTGCTGAGATCGGAGAGGCTTTACGCCAAATTCTCCAAGTGCGATTTTTGGTTACGAGAGGTGCAGTTCCTTGGTCACCTTGTTAACCAAGAGGGGATTTTGGTCGATCCGGCCAAGATCGAGGCGGTAATGAGTTGGGAGGTGCCGAAATCTCCTTCTGAGATCAGGAGTTTTCTAGGGTTGGCCGACTATTATCGGAGGTTCATCGGGGATTTCTCCAAGGTTGTTGTTCCTCTAACCAGGTTGACCCAGAAGGGTGTGGTGTTCAGCTGGGGCCCAGAGCAGCAGGCCTCATTTGAGACTCTTCGCTAGAGATTATGCGAAGCCCCAGTGTTGACTCTACCAAAGGGGATGGAGGACTTCGCGGTGTATTGTGATGCATCGACATCTGGGTTAGGCGCGGTGTTGATGTAGAAGGGGCATGTGATCGCATACGCATCGAGGCAGCTGAAGCCCCATGATGCAAGATATCCTTCCCACGATCTAGAGTTGGGGGCTGTGGTGTTCGCCCTCAAGATTTGGTGCCATTACCTGTATGGGGTTCGGTGTACGATATACACGGATCACAAGAGTTTGAAGTATTTCATGGATCAGCAAAATCTGAACATGCGTCAGAGGAGATGGTTGGACGTGGTAAAGGATTATGATTGCGAGATCCTGTACCACCCGGGTAAGCCTAATGTGGTGGGCAACGCCCTGAGTCGTAGAGAAGAGAGCGCCCCGATTCGGGATATTTGTATGAGATTGACAGTGATGACTCTGGTATTGGACACCATCAGAGGGGCTCAGGCTGAGGCAGTGAGACCGGAGAACCGCAAGAGATAGCGAGTTATCGGGCAGGTGACAGAGTTCGTAACCGATAGTAGAGGGCTTATGACCTTCCAGGGTCGGATTTGGGTACCGTTTATTGGATGAACGCATACCATGTTGATGGAGGAGGCACATAAATCGAGATTCTCGATCCATCCTGGAGCCACTAAGATGTGTTTAGATCTTAAAAAGGAGTATTGGTGGCCCTGTATGAAGAGAGATGTAGCATGGCTTGTTGAGAGGTGCCTAACCTGTCGTAAGGTTAAGGCCGAACATCACAAACCGCATGGTAAGTTGCAGCCACTGGAAGTCCCAGAGTGTAAATGGGAATAGTTATCCATGGATTTTATCACCAAATTACCGAGAACAACGAGGGGTGTCGATGCAATTTGGGTGATAGTGGACCATTTTACAAAGAGCGCTCACTTTCTCGCCATTTGTGAGAGTTCTTCTGCGGAGAAGTTGGCAGAGATATATGTGAGAGAGGTGGTATCGTAGCATGGGGTGCTAATCTCGATTGTGTCAGATCGAGATGTGCGTTTCACTTCCAGATTTTCGAAGAAATTTCATGAAGAGTTGGGTACGAGGCTGCATTTTAGTACCGTATACTACCCACAGACTGACGGACGGAGCGAGCGGACAATTCAGACGCTCGAGGACATGCTTCGAGCATGTGTCTTGGATTTTGGCGAAAGTTGGGACACGTATTTTCCCTTAGTAGAGTTCTCCTAGAATAACAGCCATCATTCGAGCATTGGTATGCCACCTTTTGAGCTGTTGTATGGGAGGAGGTGTCGGACTCCCATTTGTTGGGGAGAGGTAGGGCAACGAGTGATGGGTAGCACAAAGATTGTGCTTCAGATAACAGAGCAGATACAGCAGGTCAGGCAGAGATTGTTGACCGCTTAGAGCCACCAGAAGATTTATGCGGATAGACGACGATCCGAGCTTGAATTCCAGGTCGGTGACTATGTTCTTCTGAAGGTATCTCCTTGGAAAGGAGTGATTTGATTCAGGAAGAGGGGCAAGCTAGGTCCCCGGTATATTGGGTCGTTCAGGGTGATCGCGAGGGTGGGCAGGGTAGCGTATCGCTTGGAGCTACCTGCGGAGTTGGAGCGGATTCATAATACCTTCCATGTGTCTCAGTTGAGGAGGTGTATAGCCGACGAGTCGGCGGTAGTGCCGCTAGAGGACATTCAGGTGGATGCGAGCTTGAACTACGCAGAGAGACCAGTTGTGATTTTGGATCGAAAGATCAAGGTTCTGAGGAACAAGGAGGTGCCCCTGGTACATGTTTAGTGGCAACATCGGAAAGGATCCGAGTTGACCTGGGAGCCAGAGTGTGAGATGCGGGAGCAGCATCCGGAGCTATTTCAGGGATGAGACTTCGAGGGCGAAGTCAGATTGAAGTGGGAGAGAATTGTAACATCCAGAATTTCAAGTATTATATTAATCCATTTTATTTTGAGTTTTAAGGAAGAACACAGTGAGTTGGTGCGTAGACTCACCAAGTAGAGATGCGATTTCTCACCCGGATTAATAACCGGACTCGGCGAGTCGCATTGGTGGACTCGGCAAGTCCGTGTTGTTTAATGAAACCCTAATTTCTCGGGTTTGGGGCCTATTCAAAGGGCCTTATGGCCGTCATTTGTGCTCACCATCCCCCAGAGCTAAACCCTAGTGAACTTGAGCGTTTGGAGTGAGAGGAGCCATTGTCGACCTTGGAGGTGTTGTCTAGCAAGGGAAAGGAAGCTATAGCCAAGAGGAAGCAAGAGGGTTAACTTCCTGAAGATCTGAGGTCCAGAACATCAAGTTTGAGGTACTATTTTCGTACCATTTTCTGTTGAGGTAATGTTCATGTTGATTTAGGGCTTATTGAGCCCTTATGTTACTAGATCTAGTGCTCCCATGGTCCCTTAAGCGAGTTAGGTTATGGATTTGGACCCATAAAGGTCCAGAGTGCCTATTTGTCCAAGCTTTATATGAGTCTATGGAGGTTTTGTTTTGGGATCATTGTGTGTGAGGTTAAAACACCATTTATGATTGAATAGGTGTGATATGAGCACCAAGACATAAACTTTATCTGATAAATAAGCTTGGAAAGATAGGATCTATGAGCTATTGGAACAGATCTGACCTCAGAAGGTCGTTTGGGGTTATGCATGGAATGCACTCGCCAAGTCCATTGGCAGACTCACCGAGTTGGAGCGATTTGTTCCGTGTTTTCGAACCAGGGGTTGGGTAACTGAGTTGGGTGAGTGACTCGGTGAGTCAGAAGGGATTTAGAAGAATCGGGTCCTCGTAGGGACTTGGCGAGTCCACGCCAGACTCGACGAGTTGGGTTGACCGTTGACCATTGACCAGAGTTGACCGGTGTTGACTTGATAGAGTTAGTTAACCCTAGTTGGGAAAGTGTTAATTAGAGATATATCTGTGTATAGGACGACTATAGCTCAGGAGATCGAGCACTAGTGATTTCAGGGATTTACGAGTTACCGAGATACGCAAGGTGAGTCTTCTCACTATACTTTACCTTGAGTAGGTAAATAGAGTTATGTGATACAGTGTTATATATATATATATATATATATATATATATATATATATATATATATTGTTTGTTGCATTGCATTCTTCTATGTGATTTATGATGTGCATGCTTGCAGAGTTAGAACCTGAGGGTTCACAGAGTTTGGGTGCATGGAACCACAGAGTTATAGCCTCGAGTGGCTAATATGTGTTATATATGGTATTTTGGGGAACTCACTAAGCTTTGTGCTTACAGTGTTTTGTGTTATGTGTTTCATGTACTAGTGAGGATCGCGGGAAGGCACCGGCTTGATCAGTACACACACGGGATTTTTATGCTATTAGATCTTGGGATTGATTTATGTTATAAATTGAGTTTCAAACAATGATGTTTTTATGATTTACGAATGAATTACGTTTTTATAAAATGCGAAAAATTGTTTTGGAAATTTATGTTGTTACAGGGAGCCTCAACTATTGAGGCTATGACATGGCTGGACTTTATGACCCGGTTCAGAGTAAAGTTCGCACCTGCGGTGGAGCTCCAGTAGTTAGCTAGAGAGTTTTTGGACATGAGACAGATGATGGAGACTATGGCGGAGATCACCACCAAGTTCCGAGAAAGGGCATTGCTTGTGCCCCAGTATGCGGGAGATGAGGATATGAAGAGGACCCGCTACCACGACATGTTGCGAGCTGATATTCGGTCAATTTTTCGGCTTGCCCTACCCTAGACTCTATGATTGCCAGGGCGAAGGAGAGGGAGATAGATCTGGAGCACATCCGAAAGTGGAAGTTAGAGGAGGGATAGATAGGAGGGGATTCGGAGAAGAGGCCCAAGGGATCAGATGGTAGGCCAAAAGGCCAGACAGGACCAGGCCGCTACAGGAAATACGGCAGGCCGCATGAGGGAGCATGTAGAGTGGGATCACCGGGCTGCTATAAGTGTGGCAAGATAGGGCACTTCAGCAGGGATTGTATCACCCCTGCTCTTGTGATAGATACTTCAGAGTTGTTGTGATTCCACTACAACCAGAGGGTCCATAAGAAGGTCAATTGCCCCAGTTGACAGCAGAATCGCCAGTGAAGGCGCCAACTCCAGCAACCCTGTGGATTACCAATGGCCAATAGGGCAAGGCAGAGGCTTCAGTGGTGAGGAGTCGGACATTTCAGCTGACTACCGAGGAGGCACATACCACACCCAATGTGGTGACGGGTATGATTCTTTCCCTATAATTTATTTATATGATGTTATGATGTTGATATGTGCTCTGTGTATGTGCATTTAGGATCGTTCCATGTGAACAGTATCCTAGTGCAGGTGTTGTTCGACTCGGGTGCCACCCGATCGTTCATTTCTCTTGTGCTTAGCAAGAAGTTCACTGAGTCTCCAGGCATGTTGGATTGCCCTTTAGAGGTAGAGATTGTCGATGATCGGTCGGTGCGAGCATCAACAGTATTCAGAGATTACGTTCTTAGGCTATTTGAGGATCGCTAATTGGTAGACTTGGTTCCCATTCCGTTACGTGGGAACAAGGTGTTTATAGGTATGGATTGGCTTAGCCCCAATGGGGCGGTGATAGATTGCGCTCAGATGCTGGTGCGGATCAGGACCCCAAGTGGGGGAGAGTTTCTAGTTCAGGGCGAGAGGCCACGGCGAGGGACAACGGTATGTTCGGCAGCGAGAGCTAGGTGCTACCTTCAGCAGGGTTGCGCAAGATATGTCGCGTATGTTATGGACACCCGTGAGGCGGGTAAGGCGACGGTGAGCAAGGTTCCGGTGGTGCAAGATTACGCAGATGTGTTCCTAGAGGAGCTTCCTAGGATACCTCCCGAGCGACAAGTAGATTTCAAGATCGACCTAGTCCCTGGTGCGGCTTCGATAGCCAAGGCACCGTATCGGTTGGCTCAACCTGAGATACAGGAGTTTTCTACACAACTGAAGGAGCTGTTAGACAAAGGATTCATTAGACAGAGCAGTTCACCTTGGGGAGCCCCAATTCTGTTTGTGAAGAAGAAGGATGGGTCGCATCGAATGTGTATAGATTATCGGGAGCTGAACAAGGTAACGGTGAAGAACCGTTACCCACTCCTGAGGATTGATGACCTCTTTGACCTGCTCAAGGGAGCATCTTGGTTCTCCAAGATCGACCTATGTTCAGGATATCATCAGATGAGGGTCAGGGAGGAGGATATGTAGAAGACCACGTTTTGGACGCGTTATGGCCCTTACGGGTTTGTGGTGATGCCCTTCGGGCTCACCAATGCTCCTGCCGCGCTCATGGACCTCATGAACCGCGTGTGTAGACTGATGTTAGACCGGTTTGTGATAGTGTTTATTGATGACATCTTGGTTTACTCCAAGACGCAGGAGGAGCACGAGGAGCATCTGTGAGAAGTTCTGGAGACTTTGAGGAGGGAGAACTTGTATGCTAAGTTCTCCAAGTGTGAGTTCTGGTTGCGCGAGGTGCAGTTCGTCGGACATCTCGTCAACCAGAACGTGATCTCAGTGGACCCGACCAAGGTAGAGGCCATGATGAGATGGGAAGTTCTGAAGTCTCGATCTGAGATTCGGAGTTTCCTGGGATTAGCGGGCTACTATCGTAGATTCATTTAGGATTTCTCCGAGATAGTCGTACCCCTGATGCGACTGACGAAGAAAGTCGTGGTCTTTCGATGGGGGCCTGAGCAGCAGGCAGCGTTTCAGACTTTGAGACAGAGATTGTGCGAAGCACCAATCTTAGCCCTGCCAAAGGGCGTAGAGGATCTTGTTGTATACTGTGACGCGTCCATTTTAGGGTTGGGTGCGGTGCTGGTGCAGAGAGGGAATGTTATTGCCTACGCTTCCAGGCAGCTAAAGCCTCATGAGGCGAACTACCCAACACACGATTTAGAGTTGGGGGTGGTTGTCTACACCCTCAAGATTTGGCGGCATTACCTCTATGGAGTCCGGTGTACCATTTACACGGACCATAAGAGTTTGAGATACCTCATGGACCAGCCGAATCTGAACATGAGGTAGCAACGGTGGTTGGACGTGGTAAAGGATTATGACTGCGAGATCCTTTATCACCCAGGGAAGGCCAATGTGGTGGCGAATGCGCTTAGCCGCAAGGCAATGCCGATCAGAGATGTGTGTATGAGGATGATGGTGGTGACCCCACTATTAGAACAGATACGGGAGGCTCAGCAGGAGGCCATGAAGGAGGAACATCGGAAGAGCAAGCGTATAGTGGGTCAAGTTTCCTCCTTCGATTATGATAGCCGAGGATTATTGACACTACACCGTAAGGTGTGGGTACCGTATCACGGGGGTGTGCATCAGGTTCTGCTAAAGGAGGCACACAAATCCCGATTCTCCATTCATCCCGGGGCAACGAAGATGTATAGAGATCTTTGTCTAGACTATTGGTGGCCCTGCATGAAGCGGGATGTGGCATGGTATGTATAATGATGCTTGACCTATAGGAACGTCAAGGCCGAGCATCAGAGACCACACGGCAAGATGCAGTCGTTGGATATCCCGCTATGGAAATGGGAAAATATCACGATGGGTTTTATCACCAAGCTTCCCATGACCACACAGGGAGTGGATTCTATATGGGTCATCGAGGATCGGTTGACCAAGAGCGCCCACTTCATATCGATCCAGGAGAGTATCTCGGCAGAGAAGCTGGCCGATATCTACATCTGAGAGATGGTGGCATGGCACGAAGTGCCAATCTCTGTGATTTCAGATAGAGAAGTACGGTTTACTTCCAGGTTTTGGAAGAAGTTCCATGATGAGTTGGATACTCGTTTGCATTTAGCATCGCTTTTCACCCACAGACAGATGGTCAGAGTGAGCGGACTATCCAGACTCTAGAAGATATGTTGCGGGCATGCGTGTTAGATTATGTGGTAGTTGGGATACTTATCTTCCTTTGGCTGAGTTTTCATACAACAACAGCTACCACACGAGTATTGACCGTCCTCCCTTCGAGATGTTGTACGGGAGAAGGTGCAGGACCCCGATATGTTGGGGCGAAGTTGGCCAGAGGGTCATGGGGAGCACCGAAGTGGTGCTCAAGACGACCAAGAGGATTCAGCAGGTGCGGAGTAGGCTTCAGACTGCTCGGAGTCGGCATAAAAGCTATGCCGACAAGCGCCGATCAGACCTGGAGTTCCAGGTCGGAGATATGGTTCTCCTGAAGGTGTTGCCATGGAAGGGCATCATCCGATTCAGGAAGCGGGGTAGGGTTGGGCCCCCGATACATTGGATCCTTCAGAGTTCTAGCTCGGGTAGGCAAGGTGGCGTACTGGCTGGATCTGCCATCAGAACTCAGTCACATCCACAACACCTTCCACGTCTTGCAGCTGCGGAAATGCCTAGTGGACAACTCAATGGTGGTGCCTTTAGAGGATATTCAGGTTGATGACAGCCTAAATTACATTGAGCGGCCAGTAGCAATCCTCAACCGGAATTCGAAGGATCTGAGGAACAAGAGGGTGGAGCTAGTAAAGGTGCAATGAAAGCATCAGAAGGGTTCGGAGTGGACTTGGGAACTGGTACAAGAGATGAGGGAGCACTAACCCGAGATTTTCCAGGAGCGAGCAGCATACTTCGAGGACGAAGTCTAAAATAAGTAGGGGAGATTTGTAGCACATGGTTCCTATTTTGGAGAAAAGAAAAAGGTAGATCAAGAGGAGAGGAAGAAGATCCAGAATCTTTGTGCCATTTCAGAGCTTCTAGAGGTATTAGACTCGAAACCCTCTCTGTTCCTTCATTATTATCTCCTTAAGAGCTTAAGATAGTCATTTTAAGGCCTCTTCTAGTCTTGATCTTTGAGTGATGAGCTTATAGTGTTAAGGGACTTCAGATCTAGGCATGATTCAGCTCTAGGAGCTCGGATTTATTGC
The DNA here is from genome assembly GCF_052625555.1 of Lactuca saligna. NCBI lineage: Eukaryota > Viridiplantae > Streptophyta > Magnoliopsida > Asterales > Asteraceae > Lactuca > Lactuca saligna. The sequence continues at coordinate 171,807,983 of NC_136419.1, forward strand.
CTTTATGAGCCTAACTTGTGTATAAGTCCTAGATCTACTCTTTTAGTCCTTGTTAAGCCTCTTATTTCCCTTTTGATGCATGAATACACGTAAAGTTGGAAACTTTACGTGTAAAACCTACCCTAAGAACCCAGATCTATGAATGGAATGCATTGGATTCAAGCATAATCGAGTATATAGTAATTTCATGCATGCGACTCGGCGAGTCGTTCTTCGGACTCGACGAGTCGAGTCGCGAGTCCCAGATTTTCCCCTTTTGAGTTACGATGAGTGGGATCAGTGAGTCGGAAGCCAAACTCAGTAATAGAGGGATTCGGCGAGTCACTACCCTGACTCAGCGAGTCCAAGGCAATCTTCATGCCTCAAAAACAGACTTGACGAGTTGTTCATACAACTCGGCAAGTCACGAACCAGAGTGTTCATTGGATGAAGATGAACTCGACGAGTTGTTCATACAACTCGGTGAGTTGAATGAAGGACTATTGGATATCTGTTTAGAAGGAGAACTCGTCGAGTTAATGCCTAACTCAACGAGTAGGGACGAGAGTGAGGACAATCGACTAGATAGGTACTCGACGAGTTAGCGAGCCAACTCGGCGAGTCGGGTCGATTGGAAGTTGACTTTGACCTTTGACTTGGTCAGGGGTAAAATGGTCATTTTACCCTAAGGATAGTTAGCTGTTGAGTCTATTGGGTTGCATCATGGTTTCGATCCACAGCCTAGTTTGAATCCTGGTATTGGGCCTGTCCAGCCGTGCATAATTTTTGTATTAGGGTTTAGTATATAAGCTGCATGCATGCAGACTTAGAGAGTATTGCTTTCATTGTTTTTAATTTTATATATACTATAAACCCTAGCTCGCCTCTACAGCGGAAGTTCTTCATCGAGCTCTACTGAGGCGTGACTTTATTTTGATTCATAAGCATAAGTTTGATTCTGTTTTGTGTTCTTTCTCATATTGATCTTAAACTATTTGATTACTTTTATCGTACTTGTGAAAGATCTAATCAATCTAAGAGTTTTGATCTCATCAATTGGTATTAGAGCAGGAGACTGTGTAATCCATACACACCTCTTCTGTCGATGGAGTTCATAGGGTTATAATTTCGCATTGATTGATATTTATTGAGTCGTCACTCTTTATTGACGTATCTCATTAACTGTTAATCCAACCCTAACGAAATATTACAAGTCTGATCTTTTACAGGTATCGATCAAAAGTATTTACAATGTCCATGGACGATTCACAAACCAATCCGATCAATATTTCCAACAACATAGGATCTACAACAAGAGTACCAATCTTGTATACGCAAGATTATGAAGTTTGGATGCATCACTTTGAAGACTACGTGATTGGATCGGAGGACAATGGATATCTAATCTGGGAAGCAATCACTTCAGACCCATTCGCTCACTCAAGCACGTCAAAGATTATTAAAACACAAAAAGAATACAATCATCTTGTTAATGACGTTAAAGACATTCCTAAGGATGAAAAAGAGAAGTTTCAGTGCAACATCAAAGCTCTACGAATGATAAGGTTTACTCTACAATCGGATACGTTTCTTTTGGTTAGTTCTTGTGCTATAGCTAAGGAGATTTGGGATAGATTGAAGGAATTATATTCCACAGATGAAGATTTGGAACACTCTATCCAAACTCTCTTGTTATCTGATTTTGGGGACTTTAAGCAGAAGCCGGTGGAAAAACTTGTTCAAACTTTCGATCGCTTCAATCATTTTTTGAGTAAGATGATAAAGCATGGAATTGAAAGAAAGGTTATTGAACAAAAGGTCACTTTCATGAACAGCCTCAGATCTGAATGGATGGCTGTTGTGTCAACAGTAAAGGCTCATGAACAGTTCAAGTCTTACTCTCTGGAAAAACTGGTGGGTATCTTAAAATCCCATGAGAATTCTTTATCAAAGGAAATGAATGTGTTCTCGGGTCTGGGTTCTTTAGCTCTTGTCTCTAAAGGAAAGAGTTCGGTTGAAGAAGAAGAAGAGGAATTGGATCTTGTTGACTTTGATCTAACCAACGAAGAATACGCCATGATGGTGTCAAAGAAGAAATTCCCAGTCAACAAGAACCAAAACTGGCAGGGAAGTTATAACGTCGAAAGGATCAAGGAGGAACCGAATATGGGGTCAAAATCTGAAGATTCAAAGAAGGAAGCTAAAGTTGGAGGAGACTCAGTATTTGACTGTTATTACTGTGGAGGCAAAAACCATTTTGCTAAAGATTGTATGTTGAGAAAGAAAGAAGAAAAGACAAACGAAGAAGATGATGAAGTGTAACACCCGCGTTTCCAGGCTAGGCATTATCATTGATGTAATAGTCTAGGTTAACCCTTGTAACTCTTTTTGAAGTATTAATGATGAAATATTTGAGTATTATGTGAATTATGTGAATTATGTATTTATTTTCTTAATTATTATAATTTAATGAATTAAGAATAAAATAAGCATCGAATTTGAAGTGTGGGATACCAATATCTTTGCATAAAGATTTAGTGGTCGAAACAAGGATTCCGAAGATATAAAGAATGTCGAAATCCGAGTTATAACGAAGAAGTTATGACATGTCGAAGTTTCGCAACAGAACCGACAACGCTGAATGACGTAAAAAGTGAAATTTACGTTAGAGCAATATTTAGCCTTAGTGATCTAAACAAAAGTCGTAGAGTTCGTTAAACCGAGAGCGTGCATAAAAAGAACGCCCAAATCTGACTTCGTATGAGGAAGTTATGATTTTTCGAAGTTTCGACTTAGCAATATGCAGCCCGAATACTGGATTTGAGATCGAGCGGTTTTTAGCCGCAACAATCTAAATGAGAATCGAAGGTCTCGTTAATAGGAGTAAAACAATAAAAAGATAGGCGAAAACAAACGTCGGATGAAGAAGTTATGAATTTATAACGAAATTTTCCTGTCTCGGCATACTAAAAATAAATAATAAAAATAAATCAAAATTAGCTGACAGAGTCTAAACGAAAGTTTTAGATCGTAGTCTCACCTACGCGTGGATATAAAGAACGTCAAAAACGGAGTTTGTATGAGGAATATATGAATTTTTGAAGTTTATTAAATATTTTCGATATTTTATTTATATATAAATTCCGATATTATCCGAAGGGGGGGAGTCAGCGATCTTATCGCCATTACGCCCAGCGTAATTTAGAGTTACGCCCAGCGTAATTCGGGCTTCCAGCCCCCTATAAAAGGAGGTCGAGGCTGCCTTATTCCTTTGCTCATTTCTCTTCTTTTTCTCGCGTTTTTGCATCGTTTTCGTGCAAGAATTATCCCGAAGCCCCGGTATCATTCCCGAGCCCCGAAGCAAGTCCCAAGGTCCCGAAGATCCCAAGAAGTAAGATTCCCGAGCCGAAGCTCTGCCCGTGAGGAGTCTGGTTTTTGTGAAGATCTTCCAGATCTGCCGAAGAATACTACTTCTACAAGGCGTAGTGTTGTTCGATCATCTTCTGATCAAGTGAGTGTGTGGTTACTTTCTTCTAACGCATAATTATTAAGTATTTATTATAAAAATACGTGTTATATGTATATTTTGTTGTTATATGCGTGAATGTATATTCACTTTCTTCTATCTCTAGATACGATTTATTCTCTATGAAATACGTGTTATGTGTATGTGTCTCATCTGTTGTTTTGGAATATGTATTGAATGATAATACTATACAAGTTTTAAACTATGTATAAAAATATATATTTTTATCTACTAATATGTCGGGTAGAACATGGGTAGATAGTTGACGTGTGATAAACAGATGAGAGACCTCGATGTTGTTTTTGATTCAGTCATCTAGCGGAGTTTAGATGACGACCACAGACTTTTCTAGACAGTCCTGTGGAACGCTAGCAGGTTTGCCACTTGTAGGTGTTAATGAACTTGGGTGTTCATTCGCTGTACTCCATCCCCCTCATGGTTTCCTTATTTGACATATATTGCCGGGAAACCCCTGAATGCATGTGTTGTCGCCCTGATGAAATATTCTAAGACTAGGTCCCTTGTGTTAGTTGTTTTAGAGACATAAAGTGAGAATAATGGGAATGGGTAATTGGGTTATTGTTGGTTGGTGGAATTAAATATAATTATTTATTGTGGGTTGAAAACCCTATATGCTGACCAGGCTCCCAAGCCTGACCCACTCAGTTTTATATGTATTACCGGAAGTGGCGCAAGGGCATAAGATTTATGAACCATCAAGTTGTTTTGTTTACAAGTCTGTATATGTATATATTTGTTGAATGACTTGTAATGTTATCGTTTATGCTTTATGGTCTGTATCGGAACATGACATCCCGAGTTTTGATTATATAATGAAAATACATTTCTTTTATGAAATGCTTTGGTAAATATTATTTTATCATAATTGTTTTTGGGAATAAATTCCGCAACTCTTTCAAATCAAAAGGATTTACTTTTAAATTATTTTAAAAGCATAAATGACATTCGGTCTTTTCTGGCCAAGATTTTGGGGATGTCAAATGAAGCGAGCCTCCTAAGAAGATTGGAGGAAATAAAGAAAACAAAGCCTGTTGTTAATAACTCAACCATGAATGCTTTGATTGTGCACGGTATAAATAACTGTGATGAATTCGGTGGTGTGGAGGTCTGGTCCACAAATTCTGAGGATGATGAAGTAAGGAAGCCTACTCACGGAAAAGCTATGCTGGCAAAAGCAGAATAGGCAACGAGAAGATGCTTTGTGGTAACCAAGGGTGTGTCCCAAATGAGAGGATACACAACTGATGGGGGAGTTGACGAAGAAAGAGAGCGAGAGGATAGATGTTTTCTACCAAGCCTGTTAATACTCAGATCAACGAATGTGATGAGTTAATCAAAAAGGTACAAGACATTCTTGCCTCTCTAAAAATACCTGCTAATAAATATTAAAAGGAATTAAACAATTTAAAGTCAAAATTCTCTAGCATAAGTAGCAGTCTCACCCAAACCTGTGTCACAAACTCTAACCTAACTGATCAAATCATCAGGATTACTTCAAAGAGTGAGGAACGAAGAATGTGGATCGAGCAGAAGGAGAAGGAGTTAATTAGATCTAAAGATGATTCTATTTATTTGCATAGAGACAATCTTAAACTTCTTAAACAGAGAAATTTTTTTTGTTTAATTGCTAAGAGACTCTATTTTAACATCACCCAGTTGCATCTTGATTGTGAAATAGGGAAGAAGACACATCGTATGTTTTTGCCTTTCCTTGAATTAAAGGAGGATGAAATTGATGCTGAATCCTACAACTGTGAAAGTGTTGTATCTTCTGACGAAGTGTCCCCTGCATACAAAATAGGTCTGGACAAAATTGAATCCTACATAAAGTCCAAGGACCACAAGCACATGCTCAAAAATCTGTTAGATGAAAATGATAGATTGAAATTGAGAGCCGAAACTATACAAAAATTTGACTCCTTGAATGCCAATTTAAGTTCAGAAAACAAAATTGATGTAAAAAATACATCTGAACTTAATGAGGATGATGACATGAGTGAAATTTCTGTAGAAGATTTGGTAGACTGTTCTGAATTAGCCAAAAACGAACCCAAGTCCCATAAGAACCTAATTTCTGAAAATTTTGTCGAGTTCGCTCGTTCCTCTACTCACAAGTCCAAAGTTCTCAAAGCTAAAGTTGTTCTGTCCAAAAGGTTCAAACCACTCCAAACCAAGTCTACACAGTGTCGGGAATCACTCCACAACAAACTACAGAGTTAACTGTTATGGTAGAAGAAGATAATGTTGGTGGATGTGATGAATTTTTCCGGTCGGCACCAATAGACAACGCAGATGAGACGGAGGGTCTTTCTTAGAAAACCTCATGGAGGGTAAAAGGTAGATACATACCTGAACCACTAAATGAGCCTACAAAGTATGATGTGCCGAGCACAAGCGGAACTAAAATTCATTTGGACGAACCCACGCAAACCACAAGTGATACTTCTTCACCAAAAAGCGCATGATGTGCACATGCTTCAAAAGGAAAGGCCAACATTCACAGAAATCCAAAATAGGTGGCTGATCGTAAGCATTAAAGAAATCTAAGATATAAGAAGAATCTCTCAGAAAGAAAATAGTTTTGGAATTCTCAAAAACCTAATTTTGTAAGGATTGAAAGGAAGCAAAAATCACAAAAAGAATCAAGGAACCGGAAGGATAGGTTCGGTCCTTCAACCGACAGGAGCCGAAAGGATGGGTTCGGTCCTTCAATCGACAGGAACCGAAAGGATGGTTTCGGTCCTTCGACCAACAAGAACCGTAAGGGTGGTTTCGGTCCAATGACTGAAAACAACCGAAAGGGCAGTTTCGGTCCATCATCAATCAACAACCGAAAGGAGAGTTTCGGTCCCTCATCCTACAACAACAACCGAAAGGAGAGTTTTGGTCCCTCATCCAATGGCAAACAAAATTACAATCTTGCAAGTCTGATCAACAAAATCGGGAATCTAATGTCTCTTCTAAATTTGATTCTTTAAATTCCAGTTCCTCAGCCAAAAACCCCAGTCCTCCTAAATCAACTAAAATTAAAGTTTTCACTATTAAAAGAAAAGATGAAACAACTTTGATTAAACGTACATATATGGTTGATATTTCTCTTACTATTCCCTATCCTGTAAAAGGCTCACAAGGACCCAAGAAACTTTAGGTTCCTAAATCTGCTTAATATTTTGTAGGTTATTCGTGATGAGCAGTTTGATGAAGAATGGTACATCGATAGTGGCTGCTCGCGTCACATGACATGAAGGAAGGAGGAACTAAGAGAGTTTCGCTCTCTCAAAGATGGTAGTATTGTAAAATATGGCAACAACTCTTTTGGAACTATCAAAGGCTACGGAATGATCACCAATGGCGAGTTCTCCATAAGGAAGGTTGCATATGTTGAAGGGCTCCAACACAATCTCATCACCATATCACAGATGGTGGTTAGTACCGGATTAAAAGTATCGTTCGATGATGAAGGCTCATAAATTGTCGAAAAGAGCTCAAACCGCATTCTGTTGAAATCAAAGTGAAAAGGGGAAATCTATCCTTTGAACCTCAATCCTATAAGAGGTAAACCAGCCATATGCTTACTCACAAAGGCTCACTCCGATGAAAGCTGGTTATGGCATAGGAGACTTTCTCATCTGAACTTCAAGGACATCAACAAGTTGGTCTTAGGTGATCACGTTCGAGGTCTACCAGTTCTAAAATTTGATAAAGAACATCTCTGTGCAGCATGTGAAATGGGAAAGCAAATTTGGAAGAGTCATCCTTCTATTATCAATACTAAGGTGATAGAACCACTGGAATTACTGCACATTGATCTATGTGGTCCTTCGTCCATCGAAAGCATTGGGGGAAACAAATACATTCTGGTAATTGTGGATGATTTCTCGATGTTTACATGGATTTTCTTTCTCAAGCAAAAGTCTGAAGCTACCCCAAAGCTCATGCTCTTCATTAAACAAATCGAGATGCAACTGAGAAAGGTAGTCCGAAATATAAGGAGTGACAACGGCCTAGAATTCAAGAACAAAGACTTTGAAGGTTTTCTTGCTGAAAAAGGGACAACTCACAATTTCTTAACTCCCTATACTCCGCAGCAAAATGGCATTGTTGAAAGGAGAAATCGGACACTATGTGAAGCTGCTCGTACCATGTTATGTTTCGCGTCCTTGCTGTTATATTTCTGGGCTGAGGCAATCGCGGCGGCATGTTATACTCAGAATCGATCTTACTTGAATAAACAATTCTCAATTACTCCTTACAAGATCCTGAACAATCGAAAACCAAACGTGAAATTCTTTCATGTATTCGGTTCAAGATGTTTCATTTTCAACTCCAAAGAGAATCGAAACAAGTTCGATGTCAAGGCCGATGAAGGAATTTTCTTAGGATACTCCTTGAACTCCAAGGCGTATAGCGTTCTCAATAAATGATTGAAGAAAATTGAAGAAACAAACTATGTTACTTTTGATGATAGTTATGTTAAGAAGTTGAAACCCACAGAAGATGCATCACAAGACATATTTTCTAAGAATGGTCAGGTTACTATCTCTATCTCAAATCTTTTTGACCAATTCATGCTCTTGTTTGATGAGCCTCAAAAGGCGATTGACTCTGAATCAACTGCAAAAGACAACAAAGTTGATAATCTGAAAGAGGTTATAGATGAATCTGCTAAGAAGATGGATGAAAATCAATTCAAAGACACCGAAGGCACAAATGCAACCGAACCTTCTGGTGACCATCCTACTGTCCAGGGGGAGAGTTCCTCTACTCCTCATGATCAAGGTCCTTCATTCCAGGGGGAGAACTCATTGCCAAATCCATCAAGCTCCACTGAAATTCCAATTAATGAAGAAGATACAAATGCTAGTCCTGGACAGGGTTTATTCTTCGAGGGGGAGAACACCAATGTTGGTGATGATAACACCATGTCTGAACTAGATGAAGAAATTAATGTTGAGCTGGATCCTATTTGTGATCCACAGTTTCCTCCACTTGTCAAATGGACCAAAGATTATCCGCACACACAAATAATTGGGGAATCATCAGAAAAAGTGTTAACTCGCTCTCAAATCAAAGGGAAACAGGATGCGCTTTTCTCAAAAGTAGAATTCTGCATGTTCAATTCATTCATTTCTAAAATTGAACCAAAGACTGTCAACACAGCTCTTGATCATTTAGATTGGGTTCAGGCCATGCAGGAAGAGTTAAATGAGTTTGAGCGAAACAAGGTATGGCGTCTTATTCCAACTCCTAAGGATGCTTTGGTTGTCGGTCTCAAATGGGAATTCAGGAACAAGATGGACAAAGAGGGGAATGTCATTCATAACAAAGCGAGGCTGGTCGTCAAAGGATATTGTCAGGAAGAGGGGATTGATTATGAAGAAACCTTCGCTCCCGTGGCAAGATTATAATCTTAGTCTTTCAGCACTGTTTTAGAAAAATCATAAAAAATCATATGAAGTCAAAAACTAGATCCGTAAATTCTGAGAGTTTACAAAATGTGTCTAGTTTACTCATAATTTTTATCAAGATTTTTAATGACCTCAAAATTGGGTGAAAAAGTCCATAATCACAGACTGGTCCGGATTGGTGTTTGAAATGATAGGCAGTTTTGTAAAATTCACCATAAATTGCAGAAAAATCGTATGGAGATGTGCAAGTAGCCATTTTAAAGCTAGAAACTTGAACTAAATGAACCCAAATCAGTTTTAAAAACTAAAATGTTTAAGTTGACCAAAACAGTCTGTGAATGAAGTCCAACTTTTTTGATGAAAGCGGTTAGAAAATTGTAGTTATGTTCTTGGTGTTTTAACTTGTATTCTCCCCCTTAAAACTTGAGAAAACATGAAAATGTAGGGGTATGAACTCACCTTGAGTGATTTCAGTGGATGGATGATTGAGAGAAGGGGTGTTCAACTCAAGAACACTTGGGAAGATTGCTTGAAGATTTGAAGATCTAATACAAATATGATGGAGTTTGTGTAAGATATCTTTGATGTGTGTGAAAATAAGTGAGATAATCACAAGGAGAATGGATTATGCTTACCAAATGTGGAAGAACACTTGATAATCAGCCTTGAATCTCGAGTTTGGTGGAGAAAAAGTTTGAGAGAAAAGTGGTATTTGATACTTAGTGAAATGAGGCAAATGAGAGAAATGAGGAGAGGGGATGTTTGTTCCAGCTCTAAAAACGTGGGAATGGGTGGAAGATGGGTGCAAGGGGCATTGATGTGACTTAGGTAAGGTGGGGAGGTGTGGTTAGTCAAAGAGTGGGTGTGGGGTGGTTGCTTGTGACATTGGATAAGGCAAAGTCAACACTCCACCTTTAATAATTCACCCATTTGATTTTTATTATTTAGATAATGATTTTCATCAAAATATGTTTAAATTATGAATATTTAGAGTTTATTATGTTAAAATATAATTTCTGGAGAAAATCCCGCTTTATAATCACGAAAAACAGGCTTAAAATGTTAAAAATATCAAAAATGGGCTAAAAGTGACAAAATCCCGAAATTTGGCCGAGGTTCGGTCTTCTGATGCTGAACCGAGAGAGAAGAAGGAAGAAACCGAGAGGGGAGAAGAGGGAGAGAAGGAACCGAGAAGGGAGGATAGAGACCGAGAGAAGAGAAGAGAAGAGAGGAGAGAGGCGAGAACAGAGACCGAGAGGCGGGTAGAGACAGAGACCGAGAGGCGGGTAGAGACAGAGACCGAGAGGCGGGTAGAGACAGAGACCGAGAGACGGGTAGAGACAGAGAGCCGGAGGCCAAGAAGGAGCAGAGACCAAGAGGGGCAGAGACCGAGGCTCGGTCTCGCATGCCTCAGCCAACAGAGGCTCGGTTCTGGTCCTGAGAGGCCTCTCTTCTTGGTTTCGGTTCCTAAAGCCTATTTTTCTCGTTTTCGCCCCGTTTTAAGCCATTTTTGACCCGGTTAAGGGTCGGAATGACCCGAATGATTCTAAAAAGTTACGGGAACTTTTGAGAGAGATTTGGGAGAGATTTGACATTCTTGGAGAGATTTCTCATACAAAGAGATATTTGAGAGAGATTAAGTGACAACGATTGAGAGAGGTTCCATGTGGGACAGTTGTGAGTGTCCGGCTTCACAATGCAAGGCTTGTAAATCCTGTTAAGCCTTGCTTAAGGATCTTACACACTCCCGATGAGTATGCAACATTGTTTTATCAGTTTGGCTTGCCACTTACCACAGTTTTTAGGTTAAGGAGATCTAGTTGTACGTACTTTTCGATTTATGATTTCTTATCAGAATAGCAAGTTGTTTAGTAAATACTGAACGTAAGTCCTAGTACACAAGGGTTAGTTGAGATAACCGGTTTGACTTGTTGACTTTATTTGACTTTGAATTGACCAAAATTTGATGGTTGTCACATCATCCCCCCGTTAAAGGGAATTTCGTCCCGAAATTTGCACTTCGAATGGGGATCCAAGAATTTAGAGGAAAGATGGGGGAAACTTTTCGTAGTACAAGAAATTTATTATGGTGAGGAATAACTCACCCGATGTCACATGATTATTACTATGCATGCTTTAATCGATGCTAGATTTAACATATAAAGAAATTCGGGATTTAAATGTCGATGTTAGAAACACGTACTTATATTTGCGGGCAGTTCCGGGGTGGTTTCTCCCTCAGTGATTGCAAGCACCCTTCCACCACCACCGGTATCTCTTGTTCTTGGGCATTCCCTTTTAAAGTGTCCTGTTTCTCCACACTTGTAACAGGTTGGGTTTACTCCAAAGCTAGGGACCTGGTTGATGGGTCGTGCTGGTGCCTTACAGAAACGAACAGTGTGCCCCTCTCTGTCGCAGTTTTTGCAATGCATCTTTCGGCAAGCCCCGGTGTGATGGAAGTTACACTTGTTGCATTTCGGAAGGGTTCCAGCGTATGGTTTCATGGGAGTTAGCGTGGTGAGGGTTGTGGCAGCATGAACAGCAAAGATCTGTTGCTTCTTAGCGAGGCCTTGGGCTGATTGGTCCTTCTTGTTGTCCTAAAACTTTCTTTCGTTGTTCCCTCCTCTTGCTTGGGTAAGGGTGGTTGTCATAGTGTCATGGTTGGCATGATGGTCAATGAGTTGTTGTGCTAACTCCTTGGCGCTGTCGAAGGTAGTTGGTCTTGAGGCCAGCACGCTATCTTGAATTTTGGGGGACAATCCCCACAGGTATCGCTCCAACTTTTTATCTTCTGGGGTGATCATAGCGGGACAAAGGAGTGCTAGATCACAAAATCGGTTGGTGTAAGTTGTAAGGTCGGAGCCTTCCATTCTGAGATTCCATAGTTCTTGCTCCAACTTTTGCACTTCACCTCTTGAGCAATATTCCTTCAGCATCATCTTCTTTAAGTCCTCCCAACTTAACGAGTTAGCCACTGCAAGCGTAAGCGACTTAACTCTGCCGTTCCACCAAGTGAGAGCTCTTCCGATGAAGGTGAATGTCGCGTACTTGACTTTGCTCGCTTCGGGGCAAGCACAAATCTCAAAGATTGCTTCGGTTCTCTCAAACCATTGAATTAGTGCGAGGAAACCCCCAATTCCATCGAAGGAATCGGGTTTGCCATTTGTGAAGTCTTTGTAAGTGCATTCCTTTGTGCGTCCTGCACTATCCCCGTGGTTAGGGTTTGTGGCTCCAGATCCAGCACCTCCAGTGCTATTTGTACCAATTTGCGACATTGCAGCTACCACGGCTGCTGTTACTGCAGCTTGGAACATTTCGGGATCAAACTGAGGAGGTGGCGTTGGAGGTGGTGGCGCTGTGCTGCCGGAAGGTCTGGGTCTTTTCCTTGGTGGCATCGTTCTGTCATGAGTTTGAAAAAAAAAATGATCAAATGGTAAGTTTCTACTAGTAAAGACAAGTCAGTTGTTATAGAATTAGATTTTTCCTGCATTATTCTCCGATTTAAGAATGCCTTATATATAATTCATAAAGGAAGTCCATATGAATGAACTTCATGAGTTAGTAGGTTTTGTGGTCTCTCTTAGATTTTTTTTTTCGCGATCGTGCTCAAGGCGATTGGTGCAGATCGTATGCATTCACGCATTTTCATAAACATCTGCAGTACGATGGAGAGTTGCTCTGCTCTGAATCTCGTTCAGGTAACCCTACGGACCAGGATTGGAAGGATTCTATCTGCTGAGCTTCCTTCGCTTATGTTGTAGAAGCTTCGGTCTCCATTAAATAGCATAGGTTGGTCTTGTTCTTCGCTCCATGTTTCCAAGCACTCTACCCAAGGAGGCGTCGATCCTTGAAAAGTTGGACAAGGGTTAGGATTTGGAACAAGATTCATCGGGGTTAATTTCTCCACTTCAGGATCGGAGTCAGAACCATCAGCATAGCCTTCAGTTTGGGTTGGGTAGTCATTCTCTGGCTCCTCTCTGAGCCATTTGGTATTGTCGTGGTTAGGGTAGTACGGGTCGTCGTGTGGATGGAATCCAGCCATGAGATCTTCGCGAGAAATGGGGATATAAGAAATAACTAAGCAAACGTACTAATTAGCTAATTATATGATGATCTTTATCAGGTACTTCAATGCATTGTTTAGTGTATACTAGTCATATGTATTCGGGACAGGATAGACCTTCGAATAAGCGACCCTAACTCTAAATCCCCAATCCAACGAGAACAGGAAGTAAAGCAAAGATCCACAGATTCTAAGTCTATGACATCCTGGATACATATAATTTTAATGTATCCCCTAAGCAATTATTGACTTATTGATAAAAATCTATTTTGTTCTCAGATAAGTAATTATAATAATGCCAAAATACCCCTATGGTATTTCATTGTGGTAGTGTTGGTAAGTTTTTAGACTTGTTGCCACATCACAACCATTCTTGGGCATATGCTAATCACTCCTCGGACCAGCATAGTTGATCAGGCTATGCCACTCCCAAGGCTGACCATACATCCCCAGGCTTACCTGTGATATCCAACAATCATTACTTTTGTTTTGTCCTAAAATGATGCTGACCTTAGTATGTATGCATGCATGTATACTTTTAACAAAAGCTATTTATTCCTAAAGGTATAGTTGTTTTGAAAACTTTAAATCAGAGACCTTAGTCCCAATGCATTTATAGTTTGTATATCTTATGTGGTTCGATATACTTAGCTCACTATAAACAATGCTCTGATACCAATGTGTCACACCCCCAGACCAAGGATGGCGGAAACGTTCGGGGGTGGAGGACTTCATGTACAGTATCACAAAAATGTATATAATAGTGCTCAAAGTAAATACAACCATCATATATATAATTGAAAAAGTTACACCAAAGTATATGTTTACATGTTTCAAAATCAATTACATTATGATGACAAAAGTAAATTGTTGACGGTTTAACGTCCCATCCTCAAAGCGCATGAAGTTTTCCTGTGTCACTGATTTCCTGAGAATACAAGTAGTTTTGAAAACTGTCAACCAGTAAGTTGGTGAGTTCATAAGAGTTTTGTTTGAAGTAGAAACCGTTTCCTTGTAAAATCGATATGGTTTGATTTCCAGAAAATCCAATATTTTCTAAGTTAAGTGTGAATAGAAATATTCCTATATGAAGCATTAATGAACCCTAGAATGACCCGTAGAGTTCCTCTATAATCGTCCAGCGTATATAAGTTATATAAGGTTTAAATTAGATAAAACGTTGAATATAGTGGGTCTGCCCTAGGTCCACAACCAAACAAGGAACAGGAGATGAGGCAGGCACCACTAATTCTAGGCCAATCGAAACTAAATTCTTATATGACTCAAACATATACGCTCAGCTATTATAATTGAAGTCTAACAATTCTAGATGAAATATAGTTTTAATATCATAATAGCTATCCTAAGTGACCCTGGTACTTTGTATCGGTACCTCTTTTTGTATAAACCCGACACTTTGTATTTTGTACCCATTTTGTATAAAAACCCGGTACTTTGTAGTTGTACCCCTTTTTGTATATAAACCCGGCACTTTGTATTTGTACCCATTTTGTATAAAAACCCGGTACTTTGTATTTGTACCCCTTTTGTATAACAACCCGATACTTTGTATTTGTACCCATTTTTGTATATAAAACCCCGGTACTTTGTATTTGTACCCTTTCTTTTTGTACGAAGTTGTTATGTAAATGATCATAAACTATACCTATTATAGTTTAATAAAATGTTTGAAATGTATATGTACCCTAACTCTACCCATTATAGTTTATTATATTTCTTTGTGGTGTTTAATAATTTCATCCTATGTAAGTCAAACGTATAGTACGATATAACTATGATTAACTTGCTTTGTTTTGTAATAATGATTATGATGGAGGATTCTTATAAATTCAGCAAGTAATTTCCTATTATATAAATATATCATAACAAGAAATACATGTAATATATGAAGTTATCAAAGATTTAACACTTTGCTCAACATGTTACAAAGTGTTTTGATAGTTAGAAGCTATTAATTAATTCTTAGTCTTTCAGCACTGTTTTAGAAAAATCATACGAAGTCGAAAACTAGATCCGTAAATTCTGAGAGTTCACAAAATGTGTCTAGTTTACTCATAATTTTTATCAAGACTTTTAATGACCTCAAATTTGGGTGAAAAAGTCCATAATCACAGACTGGTCCGGATTGGTGTTTGAAATGATAGGCAGTTTTGTAAAATTCACCATAAATTGTAGAAACATCGTATGGAGATGTGCAAGTAGCCATTTTAAAGCTAGAAACTTGAACTACATGAACCCAAAACAGTTTTAAAAACTAAAATGTTTAAGTTGACCAAAACAGTCCGTGAATGAAGTCCAACTTTTTTGATGAAAGCTGTTAGAAAATTGTAGTTATGTTCTTGGTGTTTTAACTTGTATTCTCCCCCTTAAAACTTGAGAAAACATGAAAATGTAGGGGTATGAACTCACCTTGAGTGATTTCAGTGGATGGATGATGGAGAGAAGGGGTGTTCAACTCAAGAACACTTGGGAAGATTGCTTGAAGATTTGAAGATCTAACACAAATATGATGGAGTTTGTGTATAATCACAAGGAGAATGGATTATGCTTACCAAATGTGGAAGAACACTTGATAATCAGCCTTGAATCTCGAGTTTGGTGAAGAAAAAGTTTGAGAGAAAAGTGGTGTTTGATACTTA
This sequence comes from Lactuca saligna, assembly GCF_052625555.1. NCBI lineage: Eukaryota > Viridiplantae > Streptophyta > Magnoliopsida > Asterales > Asteraceae > Lactuca > Lactuca saligna. Next base: position 171,823,640 of record NC_136419.1, read on the forward strand.
GTGAAATGAGGCAAATAAGAGAAATGAGGAGAGAGGATGTTTGTTCCAGCTCTAAAAATGTGGGAATGGATGGAAAATAAGTGCAAGGGGCATTGATGTGACTTAGGTAAGGTGGGGAGGTGTGGATAGTCAAAGAGTGGGTGTGGGGTGGTTGTTTGTGACATTGGATAAGGCAAAGTCAACACTCCACCTTTAATAATTCACCCATTTGATTTTTATTATTTAGATAATGATTTTCATCAAAATATGTTTAAATTATGAATATTTAGAGTTTATTATGTTAAAATATAATTTCTGGAGAAAATCTCGCTTTATAATCACGAAAAACGGGCTTAAAATGTTAAAAAGATCAAAAATGGGCTAAAAGTGACAAAATCCCGAAATTTGGCCGAGGTTCGGTCTTCTGATGCTGAACCGAGAGAGAGGAAGGTAGAAACCGAGAGGGGAGAAGAGGGAGAGAAGGAACCAAGAGGGGAGGATAGAGACCGAGAGAAGAGAAGAGAAAAGAGGAGAGAGGCGAGAACAGAAACCGAGAGGCGGGTAGAGACAGAGACCGAGAGGCGGGTAGAGACAGAGACCGAGAGGCGGGTAGAGAAAGAGACTGAGAGGCGGGTAGAGACAGAGAGGCGGAGGCCGAGAAGGAGCAGAGACCGAGAGGGGCAGAGACCGAGGCTCGATCTCGCATGCCTCAGCCAACAGAGGCTCGGTTCTGGTCCTGAGAGGCCTCTCTTCTTGGTTTCGGTTCCTAAAGCCTGTTTTTCTCATTTTCGCCCCGTTTTAAGCCGTTTTTGACCCGGTTAAGGGTCGGAATGACCCGAATGATTCTAAAAAGTTATGGGAACTTTTGAGAGAGATTTGGGAGAGATTTGACATTCTTGGAGAGATTTCTCATACAAAGAGATATTTGAGAGAGATTAAGTGACAACGATTGAGAGAGGTTCCATGTGGGACAGTTGTGAGTGTCCGGCTTCACAATGCAAGGCTTGTAAATCCTGTTAAGCCTTGCTTAAGGATCTTACACACTCCCGATGAGTATGCAACATTGTTTTATCGATTTGGCTTGCCACTTACCGCAGTTTTTAGGTTAAGGAGATCTAGTTGTACGTACTTTTCGATTTATTATTTCTTATCAGGATAGCGAGTTGTTTAGTAAATACTGAACGTAAGTCCGAGTACACAAGGGTTAGTTGAGCTGACCGGTTTGACTTGTTGACTTTATTTGACTTTGAATTGACCAGAATTTGACGGTTGTCACACTATGCACGAAAATTTTTAATTTTCCAAATTCTAGTTATGATTCAGATTGCTCACTAAAGCACTAAAGGCATATAGATTCACGCGTCATAAGAAACGATTGGGATAAAGTGGATGCTGACTCAGCAGCTATCCAAACAACATGGCGATTTGAAAAAGTGAATTTTATGAAAAGGCATGAAAAAAGGGAAACGTTTTTTCTCTCTCCTGCGTCATCCTCAGCACGCCAACTGTAGACCCATCAACTCAAGCGCTATTTATGAGATACTCCAAGATTTCAGCCGGATTTTTCTCTCTCCTTATTGTACCTATAAAAATAAATTGGAACGACACACTCTCATCCTTTATCACTTCCAGAATTCTCTCAAAGAAACCCGGTGATTCTCTGCAACTGTTCATTATCTTCTTCAAGCTACAACAATGGCGGACTCATCCTTAGTTCATGATACTTCAGTTCGTCAACCTCTTCTCACCATCAAACCCCAACAGAATATGATCATCGATCTTACGCCGTTCATTTATGAACCGTATATGTTGTATGTGTTTGAGTGTCTCAAATACTCACCACTCGTCGACGCACTGACTAAAGTTGAAGTTGTTCCCATGTCGTGCTTGTCTCTTGTTTACTCTAATGCCTTCTATGACAGGATTAATGAACGCATTCACTTTGAACTCCACAATGAGAAAACCTCCATCTCAAAGCATCGATTATGTGCCCTAATCGGTCTTTCTCAAGATTCGTCTCAGGTAAACCCTGAATGCATTACAACTGGTCAATTGTGTTTCCATGTTCTATCAGATGGGGTATACTGAAACCCTAACCACCATTACGAAGTTCAAGAAGTCCTGCCTTCCTCCTCAATGGAATGGCCTTTTTACGTTGTTGTTCAAGGGACTGTCTGAGTGAAGCGCCAACTCCGATGGTGCAAGCAAATCCTTCATGACAGTACTGTATGGGTTGTACCAAGGGATTGACCTAGATTATGGGTCCATCATTTGGCAGCATTTGGTTCAAAGCCTGGTTTCTTCATCCAGGCATTCAGAGATTTCATGTGGGTATTTTTGGTCTATCATCACCCAATGGGCAATGGACCGCCTTCGTGTTCCAATAATGGCGGACTCCTTGTTATCATCCATTGCTACCTTTCATACGATGAAAATCATTGTTACTGATCCATCGAAGTTTTCATTTATTGGATCCATTCCTGAACCAATGCTCAGTCGTATTTCTGAGTCGAGTAATGTTCTACAACAATACCGGAAGCATCCATCTGCTGGCCCAAGAGAGCTTACATAGGTAATGGTTCGGTCCATTGAAGAGGCTGACAAGCCAGCTAAGAGGGGCAAGAAGCTTGAAACACAAAAGGGAGAACAGGTAACCAAGCAAACCAAGGGGAAAACCCCCAAGAAGCGAAAAACTGATAAAGTTTCCCCTTCTCAAGCTCAACCGAAAAAGCAAAAGAAGCCCGCTTGGAGACTTATTCTGCAATCTTCAAGCGATTCAAAATATGTCCCCTCTAAGCACAAGAATGCTCCTCCATCAGAATCTGAGAGCAAAAGCTCAGAAGAAGAGGCTTCGGGCCGAGGTGATACTCCGCCTCGCTCCCCAACCCCAGAAATTCCAGTTCCCTCCAATCCCCCTTCACCTACACCTATAACAATCCTAGCTACCACCTCTCAACCATCCATTACAATTCCTATTCCCACTCCTATATTCACAGATACCACCACTACCACACAAACTCGCTCTACTGTTCCTGATCCACCTACAACCGAACCACCAGTTACAACCGAACCTCCACCTTCTTCCAAACCCTTATCTCCCACGCAATCTGCTGAAACAACCCCTATTCTGGGTGGTGAGGATTTGGAGTTTGATTCCACATACTTCAGTCCTTACAGAGTGCAGAGTGATGACGATGACGATGAGCCTGTTACCAAACGTCATTTAAAGGCAGTAAACGAAAAGCTTGATAAGCTGCTTTCCTCCTCTTCCTCTTCCTTTGGTGCCTATTCTGAAGCTGCCTTGAAAGCCTTATTCTCCTCGGTTGTTACCGAACACAGTACTGCTCTATCTGATGCAGCTAAGGCAATTGCGGCCTCCACTTCCTAATGTCAACAGGCCTCCATTGCTGTTAATGCCTCTACCAAGGAATGCAAGGAAGCGACCGCAAAAGTCGATAAATTAGTCTCCAAAGCTCACATATTTTTAGATTCATTGCAGGGTGCTGCTGCCAAAAATGCTAAAATGGTCAACGCTTCGGTCGAGAACCTTCAAAAGTCTATTCAAGCTGAGCGCTTGAACCTCGAAGCAGCACGCCAAGCCATTCAACAAGCCAACGAGAAACTCCATGCTAATATCCACTATCACTTAACTCAACTGGAAGCGGAGTTAGCTGTGGAGAATCGAATTATGGATGAGCTTGACCGACGTACCTCTCAACTTAAATTGCAAACTCAAAAGTTGCGTATTGTTGAGGCTGCATTTAATGACCTCAAGTCAGAAAGGGAAGTCATTAGGAGTTCTGCTGGAGACGTTCACTCCATCCTTCTTCATCTTGTTGAGGCTCATGATCTGGTCAACACTATCACTGCCAGGCATCATTTGGCAGACAAGCTCAGACCGGGGTTGGATATTCTTAGCCGAATCGAAGGTGTTCCAGTTAGCAGGGTCCAACCGAAACAAGGGGGAGAGAAAGTGACATCGCAACCTACTCCTTCTGGATCAAAGTCATCCGTTGGACCATCTGCTAGATCGAAGGGTAATGAAGCTTTAGTCAGCAACAAAGACAAAAAGAAGAAGAAAACCGGCGATGATGACACTGAAAATGAAGAAGATGTCTATGCTGAAATCCCACGAATCCCTTCCAGAAGTTTAAATCTTCTGAAACAGAAATGGAAGAAAACATCAAGAAGCAGTAAGCTGAGCTGGAGATGAAGCGAAAGGAGGCGGAGCTCCTTGAAAAGAAAAAGTCCATGTTTCCTATATAGACAAAAGAGTCGCTTCAGAGATGTGTAATCGACGATCCAACTGTTCTCTAGATCGAACCAATAATGTCCTTTGGTCTTGACAACTCCAAGGATGCACAGTTCGACATGCCAATCACTCGAAAGGCATTCATCCTCCACTGCTTCAACTCGATTGTTGCTATTCCTTCTCCAAACCCGAAGGTAGATAGAGATCTTCTGGAGTTTTACTTGGAGTTTGCTCAACCCCAATACCTGACCTGGAGCTTAAAGAAGATAACTATAGTCAAGGTGATGAAGCTCTATTCAGTAGGGAAATTGATTAATGTCAAATTTAGGGTGACTCGAGGAACCGAAGGCTCAGTCTACCATTTTTCCCTTGTTGATCTACCAAACCTCAACCCCCATGACTGGATACTCCTCAGCAACATTCTTCTGCTAAATCCTCAGGAGTATCAGCCAAAAATCAATCATGTCAAGCATATTCTTGTTTGCTACATTCATGAGGTAGTGAAGATGGACCAGGAGATTGCCTCTGCCATACACAAGCGACCAACGATCAAAAGCATGGGCAGATCTGGCAATATCAATACCATGATCCAGGGGAAGATAGATTCAACGTATCAAACAGTTATGTTTCTCAGGGGTGAAGGTCAAAAATGTATGTTTTCTCTTGTTGATAAACACCTCTTCTCAACGTCTTGTCTTGAGCATATCTTGGAGATCATACAGAGGTGCGACCAAAACAGCGTTGCTGATAAGAAACTATTTGTTGACATGCTGAGGTGGTACATTCGGTTCCGACATACTCTTCTTGCCATTATTCCTAAACTATTCAAACTTATAAAGATAGTGAGGCCTGCACAGAAGAAATAATCTCTCGCCTCATTTGACGCAAAGGGGGAGATTGTTGAGTCTCTTGGGTTGCATCATGGGCTCAGTCCATAGCCTAGTTTGAATGTCGGTATTAGGCCTGTCCAGCCGTGCATAATTTTTGTATTAGGGTTTAGTATATAAGCTGCATGCATGCAGACTTAGAGAGTATCGTTTTCATTGTTTTTAATTTTATATCTACTGTAAACCCTAGCTCACCTCTACAGCGGAAGTTCTTCATCGAGCTCTGCTGAGGCGTGACTTTATTTTGATTCATAAGCATAAGTTTGATTCTGTTTTGTGTTCTTTCTCATATTGATCTTAAACTGTTTGATTACTTTTATCATACTTGTGAAAGATCTAATCGATCTAAGAGTTTTGATCTCATCAATTGGTATCAGAGCAGGAGACTGTGTAATCCATACACACCTCTTCTGTCGAAGGAGTTCATAGGGTTTTAATTCCGCATTGATTGATGTTTATTGAGTTGTCATTCTTTATTGAAGTATCTCATTAACTGTTAATCCAACCCTAACGAAATATTACAAGTCTGATCTTTTACTGGTTATCGATCAAAAGTATTTACAATGTCCATGGACGATTCACAAACCAATCCGATCAATATTTCCAACAGCATAGAATCTACAACAAGAATACCAATCTTGTATACGCAAGACTATGAAGTTTGGACGCATCACTTTGAAGACTACGTGATTTGATCGGAGGACAATGGATATCTAATCTAGGAAGCAATCACTTCAGGCCCATTCGCTCACTCAAGCGCGTCAAAGATTGTTAAAACACAGAAAGAATACAATCAGCTTGTTAATGACGTTAAAGACATTCCTCATGATGAAAAAGAGAAGTTTCAGTGCAACATCAAAGCTCTACGGATGATAAGGTTTGCTCTACAATCGGATACGTTTCGTTTGGTTAGTTCTTGTGCTACAGCTAAGGAGATTTGGGATAGATTGAGGGAATTATATTCTACAAATGAAGATCCGGAACACTCTATCCAAACTCTCTTGTTATCTGAGTTTGGGGACTTTAAGCAGAAGCCGAAGGAAAAACTTGTTCAAACTTTCGATCGCTTCAGTCATCTTTTGAGTAAGATGATAAAGCATGGAATTGAAAGAAAGGTTATTGAACAAAAGGTCACTTTCATGAACGGCCTCAGATCTGAATGGATGGTTGTTGTGTCAATAGTAAAGGCTCATGAACAGTTCAAGTCTTACTCTCTGGAAAAACTGGTGGGTATCTTAAAATCCCATGAGAATTCTTAATCAAGGAAAGCATCCCAGAATGGTCGTACCGGGTAGGTCGGGCTCCCTAGAAATACCTAACAAGTATGGTATGTTATATGATTGTACTGTATGTTATATGATTCTATGGTATGTGGTATGTTCGAGGAACTCACTAAGCTTCGTGCTTACAGTTTTCAGTTTGGTTTCAGGTACCTCTTCATCAAAGGGGAAGGAGCTGGCGCGGTAGCGATACATCATACACATACACTATTTTCCGCCTTATGAGATTGTTATGGGATTTGTACTCTGATATTCAGTTGGTTACATATTTTGGGTTTTTCAAACACGTTATATGATTGTGAAATGATTTGATCAGACAATGTTTTATTTACAAATGCTTTCCAAAGTATTGATTTAAAAATGAAATTTTTGGACGTGAAATATGGGTTGTTACAGTGAACATACATAAAAACAACGCACAAATCTGACTTCGTATTAGGAAGTTATCATTTTACGAAGTTTCAGATGTAGCAATAGACAACTAAAAACTCGAAATAGAGATCGAGGAATTTTTGAACGAGACAATCTAAATTAGAATCGAAGACCTCAACGATGGTAGTCAACGGTAAAAATTCTATCGAAAACAGATATCGGATGAAGAAGTTACGGATTTTTAACGGACCTTTCGTGTCCCGGCCTGTTAAAAATAGTATAATTAAAATAAAGTCAAAACTATCCAACGGAGTCTAAATGAAAATTGTAGAGTACCTTTTCACCTATGTGTGGATATAAAGAACGCAAAAAACGGAGCTCGTATGTAAAAGTTATGCAAGTTAGAAGTTTGAAAAATCCATTTACGCCCCGCGTACCAGAGGATAGGAGCCTCATCCCATCGGCCATAGGCTCTCCCATCGGACAGAAGCCCTCCCATCCGAAGTGCGTAAGCAATGACATCCCATTACGTCCCGTGTAACCTCGTACGCCCAACGTACCGAGGCGGTTCAGCCCCCTATAACAGGGATGCGAGGGTTCCAGGCAAAATTGCTCATTTCCTCTACTTCTCTTGCGTTTTTACTCTGTTTTTGCGTGCGAGCAATATCCTGAAGCCTCGGTTTTCATACCCAAATCCCGAAGGAAGTCTTACGCTCCCGATATTGATGGGAATCCCGAGAAACCCATTTTCTCCTGTCGAAGTTCTGCTCGGTTTTCCTCTTACCTTCTTTGAGCTAACAAGTGAGTTCAAACCCCTATAACTATGTTTTCAAATGCTTTTATACACTTTTAAGGGGGGGGGGGGAATACAAGTCAACACACGATTATCCTCGTGTGAAAAACATAAATCTCTTGCTATACTTTTTGTTATAATCAATCATATGTGATTCATAACTATCATACGAAAACCTTCTCATACAACGTATCATGATAACACTTTGTCTTTTGGAATGAAACATGTTTTTATATAAATATCAAAAACTTTATTTGTATTTTGAGTATAAATGTCGAATAATGTTATACTTTACATACAAAGTCGACACTACACTAGGGTTCACCATACAAACAAAACATACTTTTGGAAAAACTATAATAGGTATAGTTTACTCGATATTCATGAGATTTTACATACTATAAGTACTATATCAAGGAAATACTTTCATATACACGAACAAATGGACTTTTCATACGTAAATCTATTTGATACTAAGTTTTGTGAGACATTCAATGTAACGATCCAAAATTTAAGACCAAAAATTTCTTTTAATAAAACATTACTTTAAGCAAAGTCATCATTCAAAAACATAATCTGAGTATAATTTTTCAAAACACATGTTCATTATCAGAGTAAACATTCCCAGGCTGTCTAATCTATGGTGTGTGCCATGCGATCACCCCGAGCTCTTCCCTCCGCTACCGGAAGTACCTGAAATCAAAACTGAAAAACGTAAGCATGAAGTTTAGTGAGTTCCCCACCCTACCACATACCATGCATAACCACATACTGCACATATTGGGCCACACCCGCTATCTTGGGCCTCGCCCCCTACCTCGGGCCTCGCCCGCTACAACGGCCCCACCGCTCCAGGCCCCGCCTGGCTTCGAGCCCGCTCGGATACATATCTGTTTTACTTAGGCCTCGCTTGTCACAGGGCCCCGCCCGCCAACAAATAATAACACATACACATATCACACGGCCTTGCCCGCCAACTAATAATATCATATAACATATCACAACACATAAGTTAAACTCATACGACTGATCCTGTCCTAAGGCCTCGCCTATCCTGGGCCTCGCCCTTGTCCTGTTACTGATGAGTCATGGAACCCCGTCCATGCTCCTACTGGTAGTGAGATACGAGCCCAACCCACTCTCACTCCTTCTCTAGCTTGGGCCTCGCCCCTGTTCTGCTACTAATGAGATGTGGAACACCATCCACACTCTACTATTGGTGAGATACAGGACCTCGCCCACACTCACCTCCCTACCAGGCACATACATGTATCACACAGACAACAAGTATAGACTATCATATAAACAAATCCTTGGGCACCCGCCCGCTATTAAGGGACCTCGTCCTGAAAATCATACTAGCATACTGTACCTAGGGCTAACCCCCGGGTCTTCTACTCATAACTACATGGGCCGGCATTGTGGCCTTAGACCCATTTACACAAAGGGAAACTCACCTGCACTGGCTGAACTTGCTGATGATCTCACTAGCTACTGCCCAGCAACGTACTGAACTCCTGCTCCCCTTCCTCCTTGAACTAACAATATCAAAGCAACACTGAGCCTAACTGACCCCCGAAAGACAACCAAGTCAACCCTGGTCCAAGTCAAAGTCCTGGTCAAGGTCAACCTTCGAGGTCAACCCTACTCACCGAGTCACCCTACTGACTCGCCGAGTTCATATATTCAGAGTCCTTCCTTTCGCGTCTCGACTCGCCGAGTCAGTCCATGACTCACCGAGTCTATCGATTTCTGAGACCTGACCTGTCCAACTCACCGAGTCTCCACCCGACTCACTGATTCGAGTCTCAACTCGAAGGGTTTGGGGTTTCACAACCTGACTTGCCGAGTCCAAGAACAGACTCGCCGAGTATAAGGCAATCTTCATCTGACTCGACGAGCTGTTCATCCCACTCGTCGAGTTGCTCCTCACCTTCATGCTACTCACCGAGTCCACTCAAAGGACTCGCCGACTCCATTCAAATCCCTTTACATGCAGAGGGCTTTGAGTCATGCATGGACTCCAAACTGTAGATCTACCCTTGCCAAGCCTATTTCTCACGTAAATTTGCAAACATTACATGTAAAGAAGGAGATCTAAGCAAAATACACCATAAACTAGGGTTTAAGGCAAAGAGGCTCCATAATCAACTCAAGTGCTGCTACTTTATGCTTCTCAAAACCATAATGAGCTTAGATCCGAAGTAGCAACCTTAGATCTAGCTTCTAACTCAAAAGAAGTAACTAATCATGGCTAGAAAACCCCCAAAACTCACAACCATACTAGATCTAAAGGAGAGAACGACTTAATACCCTCAATAACTCAAAAAACTTCTCCAATCTTCGGATCCAAGGCCAATCCTTGAAGCGTCAATGATTCCCCTTCTTCTTCTTCCTTCAAATCACCCACAAATGGCTTAGAAGCTTGAATGAGCAACAATGGGGCTTAGGGTTCGATGTTCTGGGTGAAAGGGGCAGTAAAGGAACCCTAGGGGAGAGAATGAGATGTTTAAATAGGCTCCAAGTCCCGATTTTAGGGTTTTCCTCGCACAGACCAGACTCGCCGAGTCCCCTTGGCCGACTCGCCGAGTCGGTCACTTACTCCTCGACCCGGGTCCCGCTCGGACTCGCCGAGTTCATCGTTGGACTCGTCGAGTCTCCCTTAAAATTAAGGTTTTCTTTCTTTTCTTGGCCTTCCAAACTTTGGGTGTTACAACTCTCCCCCACTTAAACTAAACTTCGTCCTCGACATTTGCTATGATCCACCGCCTGCGATCTGCCTCCAATACCCCACCATTCATTCTAACACCAACTGCCTACCTTCGCTCGCCTTCCGCTCAGTCATTCAGACTAACATCAATCCTTACAGATAATAATCTCGGGTGCATCCTGACCCTGAACATCTTGGAAACACAACTTACTCAACCGACAGTCTTTCTGGTAATCTCCAAATACTGCACTGACCCCATAGGGGTTCACCCCTTCTTTCCTTGTGTGATTTCCTTGCCTCCCCAAGGCAATGCTCCGTAACCATCTCTCCCCTCTGCCACTGTGAAGACCCTTTCCTCACTTAATCTATTACTCCCGCTACTCACAGTACAGGTCATCGTTGCCAGTATCCACTGGGCATTCTTTCTACTATCATTTGGTGTCGAGCACCCCCCCCCTGCGATCAACTAACTGAATTCCACCATACACTGCATACTCACACTGCTATTGACTGGAAATTCTGATATTCCTTATCGGACTTCCAGATGAACTGATACCACCCTGGTCCCTACCAACCTATCAATATTTGGATTACCAACTCCCACTGATCGCTGATCCAACACAACCACTAGTCGCTCCTAGCGATATTCGAAGAAACTTCAATCACCTATATTGCTCAATCTATTCTACCATGATGGCACTACAATTTCCTGGGATCCCCGATCCCCTATCTAGACACTAAGATCCTTACCAAGTCCCACCTGTGTTGCTAAAACTCACGGGCCTTGCCCACGGGTCTCACCCGCCCCTATCCTTCTAGTCCCACTTGTCTAACCACTCTCACACGGGCCTCACCCACGGGTCTCACCCAACCATACTACTAAGCAACCCTGCTCTCAGGTCTCACCTATACTACTATTCTCATATGGGCCTCGCCCACGGGTCTCACCCGACTATATCCTAGAGCAGCCTCTCACAAGGTCACACCTCTCAAGGGCTATACAGGCAAAATCCTTACCATTCTCATCCATTACCCATTCCTGATCCCTATCTGAATGCTAGGAGATAAGGGCCTCGCCCCGACTCCGCCAATGAAGCCACTATGGAATGCTACGGCTTACCCGCAGTCTTACATCACCTTTTATCGTCGTCTGCTAGTGAATGCTACGGCTGCCCCGTAGTCTTACAACACTCCCCACCACTGACTGCTAGTGAATGCTACGGCTGCCCCGTAGTCTTACATCACTTTCCACCACTGACTGCTGCTGAAAAAAGCTGAGGCTCTCCCGCCACTCTTCCATGCTCTACATGCTGCTTCTGCCACTGACTGCTAACACGAAAGCATCCCACGCTATCTGACCTCAAGATCTTCATTCCGACTCACACAAGTCCTACAGGCGACCCTTCAACTTGAATCCGAACCACATACTCACCATTACCATTTACATGCACGAACTGATGGGGAGTTTCTCAAACTCCCAACCCTGAACTACTCAATCCATCAAATGTTGAACTACCTCTTTTCCTTCTCAGAAATCACGTACTTTTTCTGCATTTGCGTGCTCTTACCCTTGTACATTCGGAGGATTCTCCCCCACTTCGATCCTGCTCAGACCTTGCTGCTTAATGAATAGAAATCCCAATCCTTGCTACCATTCCATAATTAATCTGTTGAGGAATCCCATGCTTACCATAGCTAGGGATCTAACCATTCCATTTCTAAAACTTATACGGCTCCAAACTAGCGAGACATACCGAGTCCCTCCAAGGCATGCTACAGTTACTGCACCCTAAATAACCTTCTTCGATAGAACCCATCCCTTAACTACTAACCAAATATCCAATGTATGCAGATGGCATGTAACTCGATCACAATCAAACCGCTCAAAAATGAAATGCTCATACCGATAATGATGTAGAACCATAACAATATAATATCATGCACAAACAAAAAAACTGAAACGGAAATCGCATACTTGCAACGTCTGGCGCTGCTCGCATCTCCAAAGTAGCCATCTAAAAAGCTCTGCCTCCTACCGCAGGAGCCTCCGCACGGCCCTGACGGTCGTCTGTGATCCTCAAGGTTGTACGGGCAGGTTCCATCACCCATCCTGCTAAAAACAAACTGGGGCACTAGGCCTTCTTGTGGCACCGCTGATTGCAGTGAAAACATATCAAGTCTCATCCCTGAGTGATGGTAACAGTACAATCCCTGCTAAAATAACCAGTCCGACCGCACCTGAAGCATCCAGACTCACCACCACTACCACTTTTGCACGCGCCCCCATGCGCCCTGCCATACTTTCTGCATCGACTGCGGTCCTTATAATCTCTCGATCTCGAATCCGATCCCTTGGGCCTTTTTCCCGAACTCGCGACTACCTGAACCTCATCTGGCTTCCTCTTCCGGATCTGCTCCAAATCAATTTCCCTCTCCCTGGCCCGAGAAATCATATCTTCCAGTGTCTTACAACTGGACCTGCTCACAAACTCCCTTATGTCAGCCCTCAGCATCTCGTGATATCGGGCCTTCTTCATTTCCTCATCCACAACATACTGCGGTACAAGAAGAGCCCTCTCCCTGAACTTGGCGGTGATCTCCGCCACAGTCTCAGTAGTCTGTGTCAAATCCTGAAACTCCTGGGCCAGCTGCTACACCTCAATAATTGGCGAAAAATCCACCCTGAACCTAGCTGAGAAATCGCTCCAAGTCATCGCGTCCAATGCGGCATCATCACCCAAAGCATGACCAATCTCTTCCCACCAATCCCTCGCTCTGTCCTTCAGAAGACAGGAAGCGAGTTTTACCTTGTCCTCGTCAGGACATTGGCTCGTACGGAACGCGTTGGCAACATCAGCCAACCATCTGCTGCTAGCAATGGGGTCCCTAGCCCCATGGTAATCTGGTTCCCCACAAGCCCTGAACTCCCGAAATGTCAAGGTACGTGCTCCCATCAATGCCATCATCTCAGTACGGAATGCTTCCAGCCTCTCATTCAAAATCTCCAATATACCCTCCTTGACCGTGCCAAAGATCACAGGAGTCTGAGCTAGAATATTACGTGTAACCTCAGCTGATATCAACTCTCTCATCCGCTCCTCGAGCTGCTCGGCCCCTGAACCCGGGCCCGATCCCTCTCCGGCGCCTGATCCGCCCGTTGGTCTCTCTCGCAACGTCACCATACTGAAACATATAACATAACCACTATCAGAATACTCCTCACTGCTGCGAGACCAAACATACTCACTACCAGGTTCCCGTTATTGTCTCGGCCTTTCCCGAATCGAGTACGGATCCTCTGCTTTCAGTAGTACGGGCCCATACTACCTTCCACATCTATCCGTACTTTCCTCAAGAACTGCTTTGACTCCACCAGGTCCCTTTTCTACTACTACTGCTCCCAGCACTACCTCATCCTAGGCTTACCCTAGGGAAACCTCTGACTCAACTCAAACCAGCCCTCAGCTGCTGAAGGTCTCCTTGTGATGCCAATTAGCCATCACCTGAATACCATCACATGTGACGAGGCTCAGATAATCCTTCAAGTAGAAGACTCGTTCCTACAACGGTTGGACTCAAACAAGAGCTGCGTAATAGGACCAAATCCAACACTCTGAGATTATTCAACCCTGATCACATGTGACGTGTCGTATCCACCTAATGGCTAACTCCCATCACTCAGAATCCCTCAATGCACAAAGCAAGCAGCATTCAGACAAAGGGAAAATCTAACCATAACATACTCAAGCAATCATATCCACATAGCAAGAATCTGAACTAGCATGCAACACAACTCATAAACTCAGGCATAACCTAAACAGGCTATCCTACTACTATCTATTCAGCACTATCATGCAGATCAAAAGCACATATAATAGGCACATAAGGCATCATCCCTAGATCCTTAGTCCTAATCTAACATGTTGTTCTATTAACTAATTAATCAAAACATAGACTTGTATGGGTATTTTGGGGTACTTACTTGAGCTCGGTTGATTGCATGCACCACACCTCTTTTCACTTTTCAAAGTTCTTTTCTTTCTGAACTCATTTTGCTTTATAAAACTGTTTTCTTTCTTAAAACTCTCTTTTTACGAAATGGTCTTTTCATTTTGAAAACTTCTATACCAATTCCTCAGTTTGAGTTCAGACACACCCGAGAGCATGTCTGAATCCCTCAAACCAAGGCTCGGATACCAACTTGTAACAACCCAAAATTTAAGACCAAAAATTTCTTTTAATAAAACATTACTTTAAGCAAAGTCATCATTCCAAAACATAATCTGAGTATAAGTTTTCAAAACACATGTTCATTATCAGAGTAAACATTCCCAGGCTGTCTAATCTATGGTGTGTACCATGCAATAACCCCGAGCTTGTCCCTCCGCTACCGGAAGTACCTGAAACCAAAACTGAAAACCGTAAGCACGAAGCTTAGTGAGTTCCCCACCCTACTACATACCATTCATAACCACATACTGCACATATCGGGCCACACCTGCTATCTTAGGCCTCGCCCCCTACCTCGGGTCTCGCCCGCTACAACGGCCCCGCCGCTCCATGCCCTGCCTGGCTTCGAGCCCCGCTCGGATACAGATCTGTTTTACTTAGGCCTCGCCTATCACAGGGCCCCGCCCGCCAACAAATAATTACACATACACATATCACAGGGCCTTGCCCGCCAACTAATAATATCATATAACATATCACAACACATAAGTTAAACTCATACGACTGATCATGTCCTAAGGCCTCGCCTATCCTGGGCCTTGCCCTTGTCCTACTACTGATGAGTCATGGAACCCCGTCCACGCTCCTACTGGTAGTGAGATACGGGCCCAGCCCACTCTCACTCCTTTTCTAGCTTGGGCCTCGCCCCTGTTCTGCTACTAATGAGATGTGGAACACCATCCACACTCTACTATTGGTGAGATACAGGACCTCGCCCACACTCACCTCCCTACCAGGCATATACATATATCACACAGACAACAAGTATAGACTATCATATAAACAAATCCTTGGGCACCCGCCCACTATTAAGGGACCTCGTCCTGAAAATCATACTAGCATACTGTACCTAGGGCTAACCCCCGGGTCTTCTACTCATAACTACATGGGCCGGCATTGTGGCCTTAGACCCATTCACACAATGAGAAACTCACCTGCACTGGCTGAACTTGCTGATGATCTCACTAGCTGCTGCCCAGCAACGTACTGAACTCCTGCTCTCCTTCCTCCGCGAACTAACAATATCAAAGCAACACTGAGCCTAACTGACCCCCGAAGACAACCAAGTCAACCCTGGTCCAAGTCAAAGTCCTGGTCAAGGTCAACCTTCCAGGTCAACCTTACTCGCCAAGTCACCCTACTAACTCGCCGAGTTCATATATTTAGAGTCCTTCCTTTCGCGTCTCGACTCGCCGAGTCAGTTCATGACTCACCGAGTCTACCGATTTCCGAGTCCTGACCTGTCCAACTCACCGAGTCTCCACCCGACTCACTGATTCGAGTCTCAACTCGAAGGGTTTGGGGTTTCGCAACCTGACTCGCCGAGTCCAAGAACAGACTCGCCGAGTATAAGGCAATCTTCATCTGACTCGACGAGTTGTTCATCCTACTCGTCGAGTTGCTCCTCACCTTCATGTTACTCGTCGAGTCCACTCAAAGGACTCGTCGAGTCCATTCAAATCCCTTTAAATGCAGAGGGCTTTTGAGTCATGCATGGACTCCAAACTGTAGATCTACCCTTCCCAAGCCTATTTCTCACGTAAATTTGCAAACATTACATGTAAAGAAGGAGATCTTAGCAAAATACACCATAAACTAGGGTTTAAGGCAAAGAGGCTCCATAATCAACTCAAGGGCTGCTACTTTATGCTTCTGAAAACCATATTGAGCTTAGATCTGAAGTAGCAACCTTAGATCTAGCTTCTAACTCAAAAGAAGTAACTAATCATGTCTAGAAAACCCCCAAAACTCACAACCATACTAGATCTAAAGGAGAGAACGACTTAATACCTTCAATAACTCAAAAAACTTCTCCAATCTTCGGATCCAAGGCCAATCCTTGAAGCTTCAATGATTCCCCTTCTTCTTCTTCCTTCAAATCACCCCACAAATGGCTTGGAAGCTTGAATGTGCAACAATGGGGCTTAAGGTTCGATGTTCTGGGTGAAAGGGGCAGTAAAGGAACCCTAGGGGAGAGAATGAGACGTTTAAATAGGCTCCAAGTCCCGATTTTAGGGTTTTCCTTGCACAGACCAGACTCGCCGAGTCGGTCACTTACTCCTCGACCCGGGTCCCGCTCGGACTCGCCGAGTTCATCCTTGGACTCGTCGAGTCTCCCTTAAAATTAAGGTTTTCTTTCTTTTCTTGGCCTTCCAAACTTTTGGTGTTACATTCAACTTCACGTACTTTCAAGTATGTAATTAAAGTCCTGTATTATATACCATAATCTCTTGTAGGGAGATCATGATATTTGTGTATAGATCTATATAGGACTGACAATCCCGTACCTAAACTGTTAGCTACAGTTAGACCGGCAGGTCTGGGGTGATAAACGTCATAACATTCCAACGCCTGAAGAACGTTGTTACAGGTAGTCTAGGTCAATAGCATGGAAATAAAACTCACATGGAGTATTAAAAACACGATGATTTACAGGGTTATCAAATGTCTTAGTAATTTTATACATACTCAAATTTGTTATTCTAGACATCAAAAACTACTAATGCATTACAGTTTTTGAACTTTTTAACTACCACACACTCATGGAAAAATATTGGATTTTTCAGTAATAAACTCAGTGATTTTATACCAAACTTACAAATTTTATACATAAACGCTTATGAACTCACCAACTTCATTGTTGACACTCTTTCAAAACTACTTGTATTTCTCATGGATTCAGTAATACAGGTAAACCCCAGCTTTTGGAGAAGGGACGCTAAGACGTTAGTTTAAAACTTATTTTTGTCATCATATTGTAATTTATTTTGAACAAGTATAATTCAATAATGTAACTTTTAAATTATATATATGATGGTTGTTTTACTTTATTTACTATGTATTCAATTGTTACGATACTACATGAAGTCATCCGCCCTTGAACGATTCCGCCGTTCTGGTTTGTGGGTATGACAGTTTTAGAGACACTTTTTTGTGCCACTAAAAGACATATTTTTTGTAGTGAGTGTTTTATATTAACATGTTTAATCCATAAATAATCTTTTTATTCTAAAAGTTCATAGTGAGTTATAAATTTAGGAGCAATTATGAAGTAAGACTAATATAAATTGGATTGGTTGACTCTTATAAGATGAAATTGTGAAATGGGTTGTAACCAAGGTTGATAGATACTTGTAAGAGAACTGGTATTTGACGGACCGACATTAAGACCACCCCATGGATCGCTTTTGTGAATGATACTTGATAAAAAGGTATTATCTTTGTATCCTTAATACATGAGATAAATAGTTGGACTTAAGTGTAGTGAGTGTTATGATTTGATGTGGTCAAATGTTGATCATTAACAAAGTCATTATCAGGTGTGGTGTGAATTATGCAAGAGGCTTATGTAGTTAAGATGAGATTTGTTCCTCTTATATGTTGAGAGAAACACATCTAACGTGTGTTACCTAAAGTTAAACACTAAATGAGATTGATTGTGATCCAAGCCTCATGTTCAACAAGATGTCTATAGCAAATGGGTAAATGATAAAGTTACCTTATATATCAATTCTAGTTTTGAGATTTTGGGAATTAGATTTTAATGAATGACATTCTTCGTAACGTGTTATTGGGGGCAGTTAAATATTTATATACATTCACACTGCTTCTATTTTAATGATGCAAAAAAAAATTTCCATTTTTTTTTCTCCCGGATTTAGATTTATGCTCGATTTTATGATTTGTATTTTTCTTCAATTTTTGTAAGGTGTCCTCACTTTAAAATGAGTCATCACAGGAACTGGACTATATATATATATATATATATATATATATATATATATATATATATATATATAGAGAGAGAGAGAGAGAGAGAGAGAGAGAGATGTAAATTCAATTGAGAAAATAAAAAATGTTGAGAATGGGGGAATTATTGTCATCCAATCATTTATTTTTGTCACAAAAGCCTCCGTCCTACAAACGGAAATGGGAAATGAATAGACATGTATTTTCCAACAAAATATGTTTTCTTAAACTATACTAATTATTACCTTAATATATACAAAAACATAGTTTTTTTCGTTTTTTTTTTTTAATTTTTAAGAAACTATTTTTATTGAAAATGAGTTTAAATATACCAAAATTTATGGTTTATTATTCTCTACAAATAGACATCTATATTGATATAGTTTAAGATCAATATATATATATATATATATATATATATATATATATATATATATATATATATATATATATATATATATATATATTGATATTTTCAGCTATTGTTATTCATAAGTGAATAAAACTGTATCAGATTTTTACTACAGTACATTTGTTATTCACTTATGAATAAAAAATATGATTAATTTTTTTTTTTACAATTTAAGAATCATTCATATATGAATATAACATATAATAAACATAGTATATTCATATTTAAGTATTAGACGATATATTCACTTATGAATATTACATTGTATATTCACTTGTGAATATCAGATATTATATTCACTTATGAATATTAAATGATATTTTCATATATAAATATTATATAGTATTATATGGTATATCACATGTGAATATTACATAATATATTCACTTGTAAATATTAGATGATATATTTATTTATGAATATTACACAATATATTCACATATGAATATTACAATGTGTTTTCACAAATATATATAATTTTTATATGTTATTCACATATGAATAACATACAGATTTATATATTTGTTTTGTTTTTAATAATCTTATACTTATTCAGGTGAGAAAAAAAACATATTTATATGTGAATATAACATGGTAACTTAGTTTATACATTTCATCAAACAGTTGGAGTTCATACAAATTATTTTTTTTTTAAATGTTAAAAACATAATACTTTGACTATTTAAATCTTACAAAATAATAGATTGATAGAGAATTATATGAAATTTTTCAAAAAAAAAAAAAAAAACGATTTTATCATTTTCTAACCTTAATTTTGATGTTTTATTTGATGATCCATGTTCAATGAATGATAAGTCGATTTTTTGTTGATTATCGATGATGTTGATCTAATGACATTGAGAGTATAATTAATCGTAGATGTTGAAGATTTGATCATATTCAAACAGAATTGAAGGTTGAATTAAAAGAACGAATTTTTATTGTCAATTGTTGAATGGTGTTGATAAACGTGTTACTGACGAAGTTCGATGAATGATTAAGAGTGGCTGACGTTAATGACGATTTAATTGAAGAAATTTGGGTGATTGTTGAAGGTTGGAAGACAAATTTGGATGATGAACGATCGATTAGGAATGAGTTTGAAGTGTTATCTAATTCTGTACAGTTATGTATTTGAGATCGAAGATTATTATCATATTTATAAGTTTGTCACTGTGTCTTTTTGTGCTTAGATTAAATGATTGATTGGAAATGATTCGATCATTGTCAACGTTTTTTTTCTCAATTGAATCATCATCATCTCTCACTCACTCACTCTCTCTCTCTCTCTCTCTCTCTCTCTATATATATATATATATATATATATATATATATATATATATATATATATATATATATATATATATATATATATATATATATATATATATATATATATATATCGAATCCTTACAAAAATGATAACCATCATCATAAAGTTAAATGTATTCAAGATCCATTTGGCGCAAAAAAGTAACTAGGAACGATTATGTAACATTTGGTAACTTTCTATGTTGATATTTCATAAATATTGTTATAAATTTAATGAAAAATATAACTATATTTACTAAAAAATTCATCTTAAAGAAAGATAATACCAAAAATAATAACACGTAAAAACATAACAAAACACAATATGTGTTGTAAAATATAACTATATTTACTAAAAGAATCATCTTAAAGAAATATATTACCAAAAATAATTACACGTAAAAATATAACAAAATATGTTGTACCTTACGCGCTTGAAAAAAGGTGAGGATTTATGTTGTTTGAGAAGTTAGCAGCAGTCTTGACAGTACTAGCGATATAGTTGTAGCAACCCTAGAGAATGGAAGAGGGTAGTGTGGGGGTTCTCTCATGTGACTTTAAAACCTCTTCCCATCCACAAAAAACTACAAATAAAGAAACTCTTCGTACCCGTCACTCTTCGATTATTGGAGAGAGAAATTAAACCCCAACCCACCAAAAGTCTCTCGCTTCCCAAGAAGACGCCATAAAAGCTCACGAGACGGAGAACATCAAGAACCAATGAATTTATGATTTAGTTTGTTGCAGTGGCAGTATCTTCTGATCTTACTGAAAATCTCTGTATATCATCTCTTGCTGTCTGCAAATCTAATAATTGCGCTTGTAAGCTAAAGTAGATCTTCTCGGATCTTCGATTTGTATGTTTCAGCCCTATGTCACAAAGGGTTTGTAGATTGTAAGATAAAAGTTCCATTCAGAAGAAGATTAATACAGGAAGTTATAATAAATATTGTAGTTGTGGCTTCTAGCAGGAATACTAGGCTGCCTTCTGATTCAGGTGCGTTTGCAGACTGGGTGGCTAATCCTTCGTCTTCCTCTGCTCTCAGACCTTCTGATCAGGACCTCTCCTTGGGCTTCAATGCCGGTTCCGCCGCCCCCGGTGGAGGCTCGACGGGTATTTGGTCGTCAGCCTCTGCTCGGCAAATCAACTATGGTGTACCAGCTGAAATGGGTATGTTTGTGGTTGCTCCCTCGAGCCATCATCTTTCTGATCATGCGCATGCTCACTCTCTCAACGCACCTTTCTCCAATGCTTCCACCGCCACTGCGACGGCGCTTGGCGTTGGTGTCATCCCGCTTATAACCGCCACCCCTTGTCTAGATGACGGTATGGTGGGTAATCGTGGGATTAGAGGTAACAACGCGAGCACTACTAGTAATAGCATTCAGTTTTGGCAATCGCATCCACAACAAAGTTACTTAAAAAAATCGTTAGTTTCCGATCATGGATTTTGCGGAGGCGGCGGTGGTGTTGGGTCGGCGTCAACGTCAGGATCCACCCTGACTTGTCAAGACTGCGGAAACCAAGCTAAGAAAGACTGCAATCACCGACGGTGTAGAACTTGCTGTAAAAGTAGAGGTTTTGATTGTGCTACCCACGTGAAAAGCACTTGGGTCCCAGCTGCTCGCCGTCGCGAACGTCAGCTCATGCCATCCACCGGCGGCGCTGCAGCAGGTTCCTCCGCGTCTACTTCCGTCACCAAGAAACCTCGACTCACTTCGCGCACCACGACTCCGTCACACACTTCAACTTCAAATACCACACCTCCAAGAAGCTTCGACACTAGTTCTAGCCATCATCACCAAGGTAATTGACAAACCATCATCTTTAGTTAATGGCGGAGTTATATCGCTTCATCATTTTATGGGACACTAACAAAATGGTTTCTTTAAAACTTAGATCCAAGTTTTATGCAATCATTGCCGGTTCAAGTGCGTGCTCCGGCAGTTTTCAAGTGTGTGAGAGTAACGGCTGTAGAAGACGGAGACGACGAATATGCATACCAAGCATGCGTGACAATCGGTGGTCATTTGTTCAAAGGGTTCCTGTATGATCAGGGAGCTGGAACAAGAGACAATTCCAACATACCAAATTTATCTGAATTGCATTTGGGTGGTGGCGTAGGGCGTAATGTAGGTGGTTCTTTATCATCTCAACCTCTTGAACCACCTCCGGTTTACGGTTCCTCCGGTGGCGGATTGCTTGGTTGACACCATTATTAATTACTGATATCTTATCATGTATTGTTTTTTTAGTTAAGCCCAAAGTTTCATGGAATCCCTATGTCTTTGTACTATTTGTTGTCCAATCAAATTGCTTGTGACAAAATCCGGGTATCCTGTGTGCATGTTTTGTGCGAAATCCCCGCAAAACACGTTAATTTACGACTTGTTTTGTATATGTTGCTACACGCAACCTATTCTAGTGAAATAGTTTTTAGTAAGGTTATTATTTTTGATTCATCCATCTAGCGTGTTTGATAAGGAAAGTTTGAGAATTTTTGAGATCTTTTAGTATTTCATAAAATGTTTAATTTTGAACAGAAAGTCTCGTTTGACAAACAAATATTTCTATTTTACTTTAAACAAAACGTTTTAAATCCAAATGCTACTCAATGTAATGTTTAAGAAAACGTTATCCACTACCAGCTATTTTTGTAGAACATGCCATTAATACGATACCAAAGAAGTCGTCTTAACAAGGTGGAGAGACATCCGTACCCATGATTCCGATGAATCTATTTGTATTTGGTTAGGATTGTGTATCTATGTGATAGATTCCAATTAATCTATGTGATAGATTCCAACTAATCTACTAGCATTTGGTGAGGATTGTGTATATATTTAATCTATTAGTATTTGCCAAGGATTGTGTATATATGTACGACAGATTCCAATTAATCTACTAGTATTTGCTAAGGATTGTGTATATATGATAGATCTTCTTTGTGAGGTAAAGAAACTTTTAAGTTCTCAAGTATCGAAAAAGGTATTAATCTTTCACTGCTGGATCAAATGTAGTGGATTCTAGCGATGGGAAATAAGGCACCAATGTATTAATCTTTCACTCGCATCCAACTCAATTTGGCAATTATTGGCGAATTCTTCCACAGGAGTTCATTTTGTATTCTTATTTTGTATTCTTGTCATCACTCCGAAAACTTTCAGTATTTCTTAAAGAATCAAAGACTTCAAATGTTGTTATTATTGATTTCTATGGTTATATTAATTTTTTTATACATGCAAAATGATCCCCGGAAGAAATAAAATCACTACAAGAAATATACTGTTTAGCGGCGACACTATTACCGGCGATATGGGGCTTTACCGGCGACTTTAGATAAAGTTGCCGGTAAAGCCCCATGTCGCCGGTAATAGTATCGCCGCTAAAGGATTGACACCCGAATTCGCACTTTCCTCTTCTGTTGCATCTCAACCGTTCGATGAGATATCCAATCCAACGGGTGGGGTGTGTTATCCAGTATAACCTAATACCGGCGACACAAAAGTCGCCGCTAAAGGTTAAAAAAAGTCGCCGCTAATAGTCCGCTAAAAATGATGCGGTACCCTTCCCTCCAGTTTGTCGCTAGTTAAGGGTCTGGTGTCGCCGCTAAAGGTGTCGCCGCTATTGCCTATCACAGATAAAAAAAAACGCACAGAAACCTTTCATTCTTTATTTTGCTTTCTGTTTGCTTCCAATTTCCTTCACCATTTGGCTGATTTTCTCTTCACTTTGCTTCTTCCAAGCAAATTTCTCCCCACATTGTTCCAAGCAAATATCTCTTGGTGTGGTTAAAGCCTTTGGATCAATTTCTATCTCCATTTCTTGAAGAAAGGTAAGTTTATTTGGTGATTTTATTTTTATTTTGTATGTTAATTTCGATTTGTAGGTTTATTTAGTGATTGAATGGTAATAAATTGTTCATATTCTTGTTTTTGGTGGTGTTGTTTTGGATTAGAAGCAAGTTATTCAATTTCTTGTTTGTGCTTATTGAATTTCAATTAGTTGTATAACTTCCAATTGTAGTTTAGCATTTAGGGACATTTGTTGATTATTAAAAGCTGATTTTGATGACTAAATTACAATAAATTGTTCAATTTCAGTGATTTTGGTGGTGTTGTTCAGTTTTTCCGGTGAGGGTAATTTCGGGTGAAGACTAGTTTTTCCGGCTACATATCCGTTGATTTCCGCCACTACAGGTACTATTATTTCATTTTTTTTGTGAATTTTGTATTTATATGTGAAATTATGTGAAAATTAGATTGTATATTTCGTATTTGTTTGAATATATGTGAATTTGGTATATATATATGCCAATGTATGTGTGTTTGATGTATATGTGGTATATTAGTATTTGGTAGAAATTATATATATTTGTTATAAGTAGAATGTTATTGTATGTATGTGAATGTATGTATGTTTGTTGTAAATGTGATATATGATTGTGAAACTTTTGTATTTGGTATAAATAGGATGTTATTATGTATATATGTGAAATTATGTGTATTTGGTTTAAGTAGGATGTTATTTTGTGTGTATGTGTATGTATTTGTATTTGGTGTATATGTGGTATATGTATGTAAAAGTATGTGAATTTCATCTTCTTATGTATTATATAAAACTATGTGGTTTTGGTATAAGTAGGATGCTATAATTGAAAAAAAAAATTATTGTTATAATTTGAAAAAAAAAACACAAAAAAAATTATAAAATTGTTTAAAAACTTATATACGTAAAAATTCATTATTGTTATAATTGGAAAAAAAAAACATACAATATATATATATATATATATATATATATATATATATATATATATATATATATATATATATATATATATATATATAATTGTTTAAAAACTTATATACAAAAACTAGAAAGTTTTAGTTTTTACCCAAACTAACTCCAAATTAATTAACCAATAAGTTATATGGTTAACTTATAATCTTCAAATTAGTTCATAAGATTATATTTCTATAACCAATAATAATCGGTTACTATAAAAATAGGTTAAAGGATGTTATGTATTTTAATCTCGACGGTAAAAAAGAACAAAACAACAACATAATGTCTATTATAAAATTGTTTAGTTAAAATTTTTAATTTATTTTAATTAAAGTTAATTAAAAAAATGCATAAATAAAAATTTTTAATTTATTTTTTTTATTTTTTTATTATTTAATTTTTGTATTATTTTAGATGTAAAAAAAATGTGGGTTGGAAAAAAAATAATGCTAATTTTGTATACTAAACTCTAAACCCAAAATTATGTTTCAGCAACATCAAGTCTATTGATAAAAGCTGGACTACTAATCCATATCGAAACCATCCCGAGTTCCAAGCAGGACTCAAAGCTTTTATCGAGAAGTCTAAGTCACACCTTGATAGTAATGGTAAAATCAGATGTGCGTGTGAAAAATGTGATAACCGTTACTTCAAGTACCCGACTGCAGTTGAACGCCATATATTTATAAATGGTTTCAGTAAGGCGTACAAAATTTGGATCTATCATGGTGAATCTTTTATTCCTCCAGTCGTCTTGCCAAGTAACGAAATGGCCAATTTAATCGACGATGTGATGTGGGAGTCGAGAGAAAATGATACCAACCTCGATGACGGAACCTCGAATACAAGGGGTAGCGGTGTGGATGATGATTTTTCACAGTTGTTGGAAGAAATGGAAACTCAATTATATACTGGTTGCATCTTTTCTTCCCTTGAGTTTCTAGCAAAGTTAATGCATATCAAGGTGAACAACAAATGGACTGATAGTTCATTTGATCAACTCCTTGAGGTCTTGCAATTAGCATTTCCCAAAGGCAACAAGGTTCCCCTTTCACATTATCTAGCCAAAAAGAACCTAAAGTCTATTGGCTTGGGGTATGAGTCGATACATGTGTGCAAAAACGATTGTTGTCTCTTTTGGAAAGAACACGATTCATTGCAAGTTTGTCCCGTTTGTAAAGAGAGCCGATGGATCGATGTACTTCAAAATATCTCTTCATCCGATGCTCCACTTTTTATCGATTTCAGCATGTACTTTCAAAACATTCCTAGAGTCATTGTTGATGTAGAAAGTGCATCTGAAGTTCCTTCGCCAACTGGTAGAGTCAATGATGTTTTTGATTGTGTGACTGATTACGATGACACCGATTCTAACTATGATACCTAAGAAGATACTGAAGGATATGAGGAAGATTCTTCTTAGCTAGAAATGTGTATTTGTAATATGTGTTTGTAATATAAACTTTATTTGGATTTCTAGTTTAAATAGAAATGTTTATTCTTATCTAAATGTTTATTCCTATCTAAATGTTTATTTCTATGTAATGTGTATCTATAATAAAAATTGTATTTGTATATCTTATAATTTTTCAGGAAATGATGAGAGTGTGGCTTTTACCATGGCTGCTGTCATGGGTCGTGGACATGGGGGAGATGGAGCTGAGGACCCACCTTTCCCAGGTGGTAGAGGTCCTGGCCAGCACGAGTAGGATGGTAAGTCTTATCATGAAATTTTATTTACTATTTTTTTTCAATTATCATAAATTAAATGTCGTTTCTAATAATTTTTAATTACATTTGTAGTTGAGGAACGTGCCCGAAGGAAAGTTCGAGGAAAAGAAAAAAATATAAAGCTTGAAAAAGCAATCTTGCAGAACCAGGGGAAACCAATAGGCATGCAATATGATAGGGATATCACATTTAATCCCGTAGGAGAGGCGGGAGACATGTTTTCCCGAGAAGTTAGGAAAACAATGTGACAGATGGTCCCTTTTGACAAATGGAGTTGAAAAAGAGTTTCCCCTGATATAAAGGACACTATATTACAACATTTAGCAGTAATTATTTATTTAAGTATATTTTATAGGTTTAACTATAATTGTTTTTTACTTGGTTAACTTTTTTTTTCGTAGACAAAGTTTGATCTCAATCAAATGTACCACGATGCACAAGCTACTCTATTGACAGAGAGTTTTCAAGCAGCCTTGTTAAAAGGTTTTCGAGAGCGTAAAGCCGATGCAAAAGAATATTTCAAGATGGTCGGAGGGTATGAAGATATCCCGAGAGCATTGGCAAATCCTCCGGATGGTATGCTTGTTGATAACTAGGCGAAGACAGTTGAGTATTTTCAAACTGACAAACACATAATTGCTTCAGAAAGGAACAAAAAAATCCGTGAAAAGCAAACAAATGTGAATCGTGGGGGTTCGAACTCGTATAGCAGTACTTGCTATAAGAAGGTACCATACGATACACGTAATTATTTATTTAAAATATAATCTAATTTTTAAAGTTAAACAGAACCTTAAGAGAGTGGAAACATTTCGCAAAACTCATACTGATAAGAATGGTGTATTTGTTACTGTTGAATCGGAACAACAATATGTAAGTATTTAATTATAATTTTATCATATATTTAAATGTTTATTTATACTTAATTGTTACTCACTTTTGGGAGTTACAGAATTGGTTAGTTGAAGAGCTGTTAGAACAAACTCAAGGTGAAAGTGAGTTAACGCCCGCTCAAGAAAGAGTGACTTTCGAGAAAGTATTAGGAGAGCGACGTGGCCACATTAGAGGCATTGGCCGTAAACCTTCTAGTCTCCCGATGATTCCACAACCTTCGCAACCATCACAACCACCATCACAACCATCACAGGTAAAATAGCAATCTACTTTAGCATCGTAAAATACATGTTGATTTGGTAGTTTTGGTTTTGTGGTGGTTATTTGCTAAAAAGTTTGGTAATTTGGTTTTTGTCCCAAGTGCAAAATATAGCAATGTAATTTGGTTTTCTATCTTAATTTAAAAATAACAATCTACTTTAGCATCGTAAAATGCATGTTGACTTGGTAGTTTTGGTTTTGTGGTGGTTATTTGCTAAAAAGTTTGGTAATTTGGTTTTTGTCCAAAGTGCAAAATATAGCAATATACTTTGGTTTTCTATCTTTGTTTAAAAATAGCAATCTACTTTAGCATCGTAAAATGCATGTTGATTTGGTAGTTTTGGTTTTGTGGTGGTTATTTGCTAAAAAGTTTGGTAATTTGGTTTTTGTCCCAAGTGCAAGAAATAGCAATGTACTTTGGTTTTCTATCTTTGTTTAAAAATAGCAATCTACTTTAGCATCGTAAAATGCATGTTCAATTGGTAGTTTTGATTTTGTGGTGATTATTTGCTAAAAAGTTTGGTAATTTGGTTTTTATCTCAAGTGCAAGAAATAGCAATGTACTTTGGTTTTCTATCTTAGTTTAAAAATAAAAATGTATTTTGATAGTTTTTGTTTATGTTTGACGATCTAACTTATAAGTTTATATATATATTGTTATTAATTATGTAGTTGGAAAATCTTCGTGCAATGCTCGGCGACCCGGCATGTAAGGATGAGTTTTATTCGTTTTTTCAATCCCAAAATAATCAAGGAAACGATGGGAACGACGATGATGGTATGTAAGGATGGTTTTATTTGCATGTGTTGTCACGTTTTGCTACTTGGTAGATTGTAAAAATTTTGTTGTTTTGCTACTCGGATATTATGACTTTTGATATTTAATTGTATTTGGATGTTTGTTTGTATGCATTCACACTATTATGTTTGATATTTAATAGGATGTTTGTTTTGTAATTAGCGTCTACACTATTGGTTTTGATATTTAATCGAAGATTGTTATTACCGGCGATACTTTTACCTACGATATTATCACCGGCAACCATCATTAATTAAAAAAAAATTAAAAAAATTGAAAAACAATTACCGGAGACACTTTTACCAACGACACTTTTACCGGCGACAACAGAAGTCATTACCGACGACTAGCTTATTAGCGGCGACAAGGTCAATAGTGGTGACTTTTATCATTAGCGGCGACAAACTGATCAATAGCGACGAGGCAGTACCGGCGACTCAATACCGGCGATAAGTTGCGGCTATTAGTATTACCGGCGACTTTTGTCGCCGATAATGGTCTTTTTCCTTGTAGTGAATAGTTTTATGTTATTTGAACTTATAATGCTTCTTGTTGTTAATTTTGTGGTTTTAGAAAACGAAATTTATATTAAAATGCAATAATTGGTATTAGAAAAAATGAATGGTTTAGAGTAAATTACACAAATGGTTCCTATGGTTTAGGAGAATTTGCACGTTTGGTCCCTAAATTTTTTTTAACTCGGAAGGTTCCTACTGTTTGTTTTTGTTACGCGATTGGTCCCACTTACCTAAAAAACTATTTTGCCATTGATTTTTTAATTTATATAAATAAACACTCTCAATCTCACCCCCCACACCTTACTTTACGTTACCTTACCTACCTCATAATTTTTCCCTATTTAAATAATAATCTTTTTGGATAAGATAGTGACCAAGCGCATAACAAAAACCAACTGTAAGGACCAAACGTGTATCCAAAACAAATAGTAGAAATTTCGCGAGTTAAAAAAATAAGTTAGGGACAAAACGTGTAAAGTATCCTAAACCATAGAGACCATTCATGTAATTTACTCTAGATTATAAGATTATTTGGATAATCTTTGGTTTTTTTTAGAACATAGATGATCTTCTTTTGTAAGAAAATATCATATATATTTTTATGAAAATTTTAAAATATTATAATTGTTATTTTATATGACCAAAGTTAACATGTATTTTTTTTTTATAATAAAAGTTATCTTTAAATAACATAGTGTTGTTTTTATGTAGATTTGTATTTAAAATGCATAAATTAGTCATAAACCATTTATGATGTTGATTTTGTTGAGTTGTTAAATAGGTTGAAATATTTATTTATTTATATGGAATGCGATAATTAAACAGATAGTGTTCATCTTATTTATTTTTATAAATAATAGATTAGTATTACACTAGTTTACTTTATATAAAAGTATAATATGATTGAAGATTGTTTACATTTTGAAGAGCAAATAACCATGTCCACGATTTTAAAGAGTTTTTAGAACTCTTCATGGAGTTTTCAAGAACTTGCCGCAAGTAGTAATTTAAGGAAGTGGAAACATGAAGAAAATCATAATTTTTTTTTGGTTATATACCTTAAAAATGGATTTAACATTTTTGTGATCACTAAATTTCACTAGTTTATAGCTTGATTTATGCACATATTATGCTTGTGATGTTTGTTTTTATATTGATATTATGCTTAGTTGATAAAAAAAGATTAATGATTGATAGATAATATATTGAACATAAAAAATAATCATACGGAGTTTGTTTTTTTTTTTTTAAAAAAAAAAAAAAAATTTAAACATAAAATGTATAAAATGAGTTTAAAACAAAATTGAGTTTTATCATTTAAAACTCTATAACAACAAATTTTGATGATTAAAATTAAAATTTCAAAATTATGATTTTAGAGATTTATTCAAACGCCAAACGTTAAATAATAAAATGAAGTTTTATTAAAATGTTTATAAATGATTTTTTAGCACTCAAACATCAAACTTTAATATAAGATATTAATTGTAAAATTTGAAAGCGTCAAAATATAAAATTGGATTTTATAAAGAACCTAACAATAAAATATGATTTTAACAAAATATATCATTGCTTAGTTAATGCATGCAATAACCTGGTATCACATGTTTTACAAAAAATAGAATTATAAAACATATAAGATCTCATTTTCAAAATGCATGCAATAACCTGGTATCACATGTTTTACAAAAAATAGAATTATAAAACATATAAGATCTCATTTTCAAAATGCGCTGTTCCATCCTTTTGAAAAGCACTTGCAAAGCACTTGCACGCCACTTGTACAATACTTGTGGGATAAATGATACGTTTTTATTATCTTTTGATGGCCAATGCAATATTGGTATTTCTAGTTCGATAAATGATACATAACCACTGAGTGTCACTTCCAAATGTTTTTTCTAATTAGATGATTTGATTACGATTCTTTTACGATAAAGGACATCTAACTTTAAGAGACTCAGGGCATATATGAGATGAAACATGTCAAATAACAAAAGTTGTTAACGATCCCATACCCCTATGAATTATATTGGAATATAATTGATAACCGTTATCTATTTTGTTTGATTAAATAAATGAGATAAATGGTATCTAATCATTTATTTATTTTGCAACTTGGGTCCTATTTTAATAATTAATGTTTTACATATATAAATGGTATTAATCATAAAGATTTAAATATTAAAAATACTAAATGAATTTTGTAAAAGTTCTGTATACATCCCAAAGTGCTAATACCCTAAATATCTTATGCCTACAATACATCCTTAATAAGAAAAGCTATACACTAACAACTTTCTTACTTAACACTAAAGCTTAAGAATGGTTCTTAGACGCAACGGAAGTTGTATATATATACTTATCCATCTACCTCCCGCTACCCCTTCCCCCTCTCTCATATATATAGAAGCTCATAAAACACAATCGAAACATTTTGATGATTTAATCGATGTATCAAGCCATATAGTGGGCCCATAAAATGCCTATACTGGGCCCTTCAAGTATTTATATGATATAACTTTTACTTTTCATCTAATACTTGATTACTTGATACTAAGTGTTAAACTAATATTTGTAAATGTGATTTAGATGTTCAAGAATAGTAAGAGGTTGAGAACAAGCTAGTTTTAACTCTACTTGAACAAAGAACCAAAGGTCGAAGACTAAAACATTTGGAGTTTATTATTTATATTTTGAACATAAAGGACTTGTATTGTATAACAATGTGTGTTTTAAACAATATATGTTACATTTAGTTTGGCTAAATAGTTGTCTTAGTTATATGATTAGATGATTGATAATTTACTTAATATTTTTTAAACGATTACATTCATATTCTGAAATAATTATTCTTATTTTGACTATTAGATCTCTTAATATAATTATAAAGTAAATATCAATATTTTCTAAACAATAGTTGTATAAGAAACACCCTTAGACTCAAATATGATTTGAATCAAACTTATTTATGATATTGTTACCTTTATTATGCAAATAAGATACACATTCCAACCTTACGAAATTGATTTTTGAAGACAAATAAATATAACTTATTTCATATATTGGAATCTTATTTATATATTAAAGATTATTAATACAATTTTCTCTAAATAGTAGAGATTTTTTTTCAAGCATAGTGATGTATTGGATCCTGACAAAAGGAATGTCTAGATATAATGCAAGATACTCCATGATCTTCATTAACACATATAGTTGTTTTGTATATGTTAAATATAAGCATTTCGGAATAAATAGTACTTGGATCGTGATTAAACCCGTTTATGAAATTTGTAATTTGTCCCTTGTTGCCTAGGGTTACACGAATCAAGAACTAGGATAATCCAAGAAATTTTGATTTGGATTACAGGACTAATCCAAAATCATAAACACTGAATATGTTGTGATAATTAGTATTCTTAAGAGATAGATAGTAGTTAATGATCAATTTTGTATATGTAAATGATCAACCTCTTTTCTGTAACATCTAGATTCCATTTATACCATAAGGAAAAATGGTTAAAATTGGTTGCACCAAAAAGGGTAGTTACTGTACAAAATCGACGCCTACATCACCATGATGTCATTAGTAGGTTTTGGCAGGTAAAATACATGCCTATAGTTTATCCTGAAAAGTGGTTAAAAGTGAAACCACCGCTTGGGCTCTGTCATTTGGACATCGCAAGGGGTGTTGCCTGTAGACCTTGCCATGGGCGCGCCTCTTGGAACCCTGTACCCCGGGATGTTATCCCAAGACCTTTGTATTCCCGAGTTTACATTTAACTTACCAAGTGTACACCCACACCTCCACTCGCGGTGTGACAATTAGGAAATTCCCGTCACCAATCTTCACTAGAGATTAGCATCAACCAACGATGATAATAGAACTTTTCATATTGAAGGAAAAATATGATCAGTTAGATAATAATAAAATGGTCAAAAATGAGTGACTAAAAAGTTATATCACTTTCCATAATGGTCGGTGTATTTGGAAAGTACACAACAAAGTGATCCCAATGATATAAGTGTTGCAAAAATCTTACTCTAATTGAGGGAGTTATGATTTTATAAAAGATAAAAACCAACCGCGTTACTAACGCTATTAACGCCAAAATGGCATAATGAAATCTGTTGAGTTTCGACTAATGTCACAAAAAGGAAAATCGTAGTGGCATGAGAGATAAGCATTTTGAAAGGAAAAAAAGTAAAAAAAACAGAGTTCGTATGAAGGAGGTATGATTTTTAGAAAAATATAAAATACAGGTTAAAAATAAAAGTTCAAATTTGGCAACGCAACCTAAAGGAAAGTTGTACTAGTAGGGAGCTACATAAATATTTAAAGAGGGTAAGAAACAAGATTCATATAAGAAAGCTATTAATTTTTATAAAAGATTTAGAGGTGCATGTTGTCAGACCCCAAAGCCAAGAACGGCGGAAACGTTCTGGGGTGGAGGATGTCATGTACAATATCACAACAATGAAAAGTAGTAAACAAACAACAACATCATCCATTGCATTAATAATATAATTATTATACAGGTGTGTTCTGTCAAATTTTGATAAACACTAAAGCATAAATCAAAATAAAAGATGAGTCTTGAACGAGCTCCATCTTCTCTAAACCTTGCATCGGTACCTATCTATGTTTGACCTGAGGATACAAGTTATTTTGAAAGAGAGTATCAGCTTTGAAGCTGGTGAGATCATAAGTATTTTAGTGTCTTAATTTGTATGTAAGTATTTGTATGTATATGAACCGTAAGTATTGAAAATGTATATGAACTGTAAGTTTTGAAAATGTTTTGTAAAACAACTGTAAATGTTTGAGAAACCCAAGAAATCCCTATGATTCCTACTAGTATATAAAGGTGTCTTCTACCAAGACCTAACTGTTCTGAATGCAGCCTTCTACCAAGACTTAACTGTTCTAAATGTTCGTTTCTTGTAAAAGCGTGTAATTTTCCTAAGTGTAACTATCATTAACAAAATATAGTTTTTACATTTAATATTTAACTGAAAAGAATCACTAGATATATGTAAAAGGAAAATTAATGTAGTATTGTAATGTAGTGCTATAAGAACTACTGCTGTACTAACTACCTTAAACCGGGTTTATATTAAGGCATCATGTGATTAATTGTACCATACTATTGACTGGTTAACAACGACAAATGTAGGTCGTCAAAAGGTATGATGTTTGGCACCCGCAGACCTGCAAGTCCGACTGTAGCTAGCAGCAAGGTGTAGGATAGTCAATCCAGTATAGATCTATACGCAAACTCACGCTCTCCCTCCAAGAGACTCTGGCTACAACTCGGGCCATGCCATTGAAGGCATGCTCTAATACAGTGGATCACAATTATGTCAACGTATTCATGTATATGTAATGTACTGAAATGTTCTACGTGTGCTAGCTGTAATGTATGTTCTCTCTATCTAGCAAGTATAGTAATGTACTGTAATGTTCTAGCTGTAATGTATGTGCTCTCTATCTAGCAAGTATTGACTCATGAATGAACTGACTCATTGTATGATATCGCGTTCTAGTAGTAGTTCTAGTATCTTCCTAAACTACCCCTATGATAGTTTACTAGTAATCTAACTGGTACGTATGGACATGGATGTATACCCTTGCTACCCAAGGGCATTGGATGAACTGGAAGGACCTTTATGACTATATATGTGCACATGATATATAACTAATATTTAAACGACCTTCGGACGGGTACCCGATATCCCACCAGACCACATCTCAAGCACAAAAAGGAAATAGGGTGGATAGCCTTCCTAAGTCTTTTAAACATTCCTCATATAAATATACATATATAGGCATGCAATTTATAAAATAAAAGCATAAAGTAAGTTTTGTAAAACCTTTGAACATAATTATTATCTAAGAAAAGATCGACTTGATGTCAATCTACAAAACGGTTTGAAAGCATGGGTTTGATAAAACAGTTTAAGTATAGAGGAACATTTGTTTGAAACACAATTGTAAATGAGTTTGAAATGAAATGTACAGAGTAAAAATGTACAATTTAATAAGGGGTTTTAACCATATATAATGTTTATGAAAATCATTTGAAGGAAACTGTTTGGTCAAACGGCTAATGAGTAGCCAATCATTTGAATGCTGCTTACTAATCACATGTGATTGATATAGTAACTAGCATGATTCTACTTGTACCCCCCCATAAAACATTTAAAAACAGTTAAAACATTGATTAAGGGGTATGAACTCACCTGTAGTAAGTGACTGGAATTGAACGGCCTGTATCGTAAGGAAGGATCGGACAAGTGCTTGGTGTCAAGTGAAGACTTTAGACACACACACACACACAATGATCCTAATTACATATGAAGACATATGTATATAAACAATTAGTGATTAAAACACTAATTAAACATATATAAACATTCTAATGCGAGGTAAACACTTTGGTCAAGTGCTAGGAGGCTAATGGGTTGCAACAAAGGAGTGCAAGACCTCTCATGGAAGTTTATGGTCAAAAGACCATATATGTTGGAGTTTATGGCCCAGGGGAGTAAACTCCTGACCGTAAACTCTCAATAAGGTTCCTAAATGAAGCCTAACATTATTACAACTCAAGTGGTGAATTGCTTCAAGGCTTAAACAAGTGTTTGGACTTCCTTTTAACTCCTTTGAGGAGTTCACAGCCCTGGGACCATATCCCTTGGAGATTACGGCCATAATCTCCCTTGGGAGGATGTTTATGGTGTTTTCAAGTCCCTAAATTAACTAGGAACTAAACTAGGCTCTTGTACTAGGCATTAGAAGAGTTTTTGGCACCATTTGGCACCATTATATGGAGTTCACGGCCCTGGGACTTCTTGGGCCGTGAACACCTTACTCTTGGTGTTCTAAGTGTGTTTGCTAGTCCTAAACTCATTTAGGTACATGTCCAATTTAGTCTCTTGGCTTAATGGGGTTTTTTAGGGCATTTTGGAACAAAAACATGGAGTTCACGGCCCAAGAACTTCCTTGGCCGTGAACTCACATCTAGCTTTGATTTTAAATTGTTTTGTGGTCTAAAACATGTAATGGTGGCTTCTAGTTTGAGTTCCAAGGCTTTGACGGACATTGGGCACTCTTTTGGCCTTTAAAAAGGAGTTTACTCTCCAAGTGTTCTTGGGCGGTAAACTCCCAAATCTTGGGGTTTTAATCCGATTTTGATGTTATAAACTACAATCTAAGCTATATAATATAACTAGATAGAAGTACTCACGATTTGGGATAAAAACCCGAAGATTCGTAAGAGAGAATTCGACTTTTCTCTAGTTGGAAATGCGACTAATGAATGAATATGGTTCAGATTTCTATATATAGTCCTGAGATTTTTGGTAGAAAATATTTTATTCCCAGAATGAACTCTAATATCATAGAGTACTGGAATAACAGTGTTGCATAAAACCCTAGTACATTCACTCTCCTGATATCTCCTTAAGTGCTAAACCTGAAATACTCAAACTTATACCTAAAGTCTGGAATTTCACTGTAACTGTTCTAACTTCTATTGGCTTGATATGGTTTGTTCAGAATGGAAGTTTCGGGTTGTCACACATGTCAAATGCGCGCCATGCTCGTCGTGCACGCTTGACACCCAGATTCGTTGAGATTAGGGAGACGTGGACCATCAGAAGTGTGACACGGGGTAAGCTTTGGATGGAGCCATGAAGCAAGTGCACATCACGCATAAAGTGTGCCGCGCACACAACCAATATCAATATAGGTGCTCACTTTCTGATTTTCTCATACCAAATACTCTCTCTATACCTCTCAAGCTATTTCGGAAGTCCTCTTAATGGCGCAAAGTTTCAGATGCAATGGCTTGGATGTTTCTGAATACACTACTAAAGTGACTTCACAACCCTAATTTCACTATTTAAAATGTTTTATGGAGAGGGGGGATACATGTTTATCAAATTTCTTTATCAAAATATATTTATATCCATAAATAGCATTCGTTTTATAATGCTAGAAACCTTACGATAATATAGCTATAGATACTATACTTGTTTGTAAGATATGATATTAAGCTTAAGGTTATGATTCCTGATAGTCTAGGAAGAGATAATACCTAGATGTTATAATAGCTAACTCCCTAGGATAACATAGTACCTAGAAGTTATGTTGGTCAAATATAGGGATATGCAGTGCACCTAATCGTTACTCCGCCTAAATATAGAGTTATCAAATTAACCATAGTTAGGGTATATATATATATATATATATATATATATATATATATATATATATATATATATATATATATATATATATATATATATATATATATATATGAGATATAAAAGATATAATTATCAAATATAAAATTAAAGGGGTTTATATTATGATAACTATAGGACAGATAGCAGATAAAAGATAAAGTACATAAGGTTAATGTGTTAGTGAGCTGTTAGTATTCATTCAATAGCCTTGATTAAATTTGGCTTCCCTGATACCTATAATCGTTAGTATTGCGAGAGCTAGGAAGATATGTATGAATGTATATGGATATTGACACCCCACCTGCGATTGCTAGCTACAATCTCGATAGAATAACTTTCTTATTATTCATTATTCGACGTCCGATGTGTCACACCCCAAAACCTGAACGGCGGAATCGTTCGGGTGTGGAGGATGTCATGTATAATATCACAATAATGCAAAGTAGTAAACAAGAAACAACATTATCCATTGCATTAATAATATAATTTCATACAACTGTGTTCTGTCAAGTTATATAGACACCAAAAGTACATCAAAATAAAATAGGAGTCTTGAACAAGCTCCATCTTTTCAAAAACCTGGCACTGGTACCTGTCTATTGGTGACCTGAAATACAAGTTATTTTGAAAGCGAGTATCAGCATTAAAGCTGGTGAGATCATAAGTATATTAGTGTTTGAGTTTGTATGAAAGCATTTATAAGATGTTTGTAAGATGTAATGTATAAGTTTTGTAAAGTTTGTATTTGATTGAACTATCCTAGAAAACCCTATTTTTCCTACTAAGAGTAGCCTTCTACTAAGGCATCTAGTAACTGTGTGTGTCTCTTGTAAGGGTGTCTAATTTCCCAAATCCGACTATCTTTAACCAAAAATATAGTTTTTACATTACCGTGCATCGTGTGAATGTTCACGAAGTGAATGTAAAGGGAAAAATATTATAGTACTATAGTGTTGTATTAAGTAACTACCGTTGTACTAACTACCTTAAACCAATTGTTATTTAAAGTACCATGTGATCGGCCTGTACCTTGCTACCAAATCAATAGTAAAACGACGATGTAAGACGCCGTAAGGAATGACATTTGGCACCCATAGACTTGCAAGTCCCACTGTAGCGAGCAACAAGGTGTAGGATAGTCAATCCAATATAGATCTATACGCAAACTCATACGCTCCCCAATTAAGGAGATTTTGGACACAAAAACGGTCATGGCAGGTAGTGCCATGACCAGCTTAATGGCTCACATAACTGAATGTAATGTATGTGCTAGCTGTATTGTGTGTTCTTTCTCTATCTAGCCTGTATGTTTGTTTCTCATCACTATGTATTATGTTTGTTTCTCATCACTATTTATTATGTTTGTTTCTTATCACTATGTATTATGTTTGTTTCTCATCACTATAAGTTATGACTCATGTATGAACTGACTCTTTGAATGATTCATTATTCTAGTATTAGTATTAGTAAAACCCTAAACTATGCCTATTGTAGTTTATTAGTAATATAACTTGTACGTATGAACATGGGAGTATACCCATGCTACCCAGGGTATTGAATTGACTGGAAGAACCTTTATGACTATATATGTACACATGATATATAAGTAATAGTTAACCGACCTTCAGACGGATACCCGATATCCTACCAGACCACATCCCAACGAGGAAAAGGAAATAAGGCGGGTTAGCCTTCCTAAGTCCTTCAAACATCAATTATATAACTATACATATATAGGCGTGCAATTTACAACATAAAAGTGTAAACGAAGTTTCGTAAAAGCATTTGATATGTAAAAGTATTTAAGACAGTTTGAAGTAAAGCAGTTTAGTAAAACAGTTTGAAAGTA
Organism: Lactuca saligna; assembly: GCF_052625555.1. Lineage (NCBI taxonomy): Eukaryota > Viridiplantae > Streptophyta > Magnoliopsida > Asterales > Asteraceae > Lactuca > Lactuca saligna. Next base: position 171,862,707 of record NC_136419.1, read on the forward strand.
AGAGATTCACTTGTTGATAGTTATTAATCACATGTGATTGAGATAATAACTATCGTAACTTTACTTGTACCCCCCCATAAAAGTATTTATAAACATTTAAAAGGTTAATTAAGGGGTATGAACTCACTTGTAGTGAGTGGTACGGATGAACTGAAGATGTAGGACTGCTAGGTGTCAAGTGAAGTCTTGAACACACTCTATGATCCTATTTAACATATAATATCACATATATGTATCAAATTAGTCTTTAAACAACTAATAACCAAAGTTAAGACACCCTAGGACATGCTAAATACCTTATACAAGTGTTATAAGTCTCAAGGATTACATCTAAGTGTTGTAGGGAAAGGCTAGTGTGTTTAGGGTTCAAGGAAAACTCCATTAGGGAGTTTATGGTTTTGTGGTCACAAAAAAAAGAGTTTACGGTCATAAACTCTTGAGTTTACTACCGTAAGCTCACACACTTTTGACCATTTGGTGTTTGAAGCCTTAAAAGTCCCTAGAACCTTTTCTTCTTGAAGTATGTGACTAAGGAAGGAACTAGAGCACCATTTCACTCCTACATGGAGTTTACGGTTTCTAAACCATTTTCCTTTGAGTTTACTACCATAAACTCATAAGGTTTATGGTATTTTGGGGGTTTTCAAGTCCTTAGTTCATCAAAGAATGGATCCATGTTAGTTACTAAGGCATAGGAAGGAAATGTGGGTCATTTATACCCACTTTGGGGTGTTTACGGTTTTGGGAGCTCCCCAAACCGTAAACACATATAAATGGGAGATTTTTGTGCCTTTTCATGTGATAAAGACATCAAGGAAGGATGTAGACATGTCCCTAAGGCATTGTGAAGGACTAAGGCACCTTAGGGCACCCTTTGGCACCTTACTTGGTGTTTACGGTTTTGGGAGCTTCCAAAACCGTGAACACCTTGTTCTTGGTGTTCTTGGCACATTTCCTTGATGTAAAGATGTATATCAAGCTTTATAAGATTCTAGGATAGAGGTACTTACTATATGGAAGCTTGAAATGAGCTAAAAGTCCAAGAACACTAGTGTGTGTTCTTGGTGTTTTGGAAATCTAATCAAAACATGAAATTTGATGGATTAAAAGATGTATAATCACTAGTTGTTATGATATAACAACAAATCAAGCCAAGAAGTACTTACGTTTCTCGGGAAATCGGGTGAAAATCGGGATGGTAGTTGAGAGTGTTTGGAGTTTGCTCTTGAGATTGCAAGCTACAAGGTCGATTCTTACGAGAATCTCGAAAGGCCCAATGTACCTTGGATTTAGCTTTCCACGCTTTCCGAAGCGTATCAAGCTCTTCCATGGTGAGACCTTCAATAGAACACGGTCACCCACCTGGAATTCCAAAGGTTTCCTTCGTTTATCCGCGTAGCTTTTCTGTCGGTCTCTGGAGGCTTTCAATCGTTCACGGATCTGAACGATCTTCTCCGTCGTTTCCCGTATGATTTCCTGACCTATGAGAGTGCTGTCAGGAACTTGTCCTTTAGCTAATTGGGTATCACCCGCCTCAGCCCAGCACATAGGGGATCTGCACTTTCGACCATAGAGGGCTCGAATGGAGCAGCCTTTATGCTCGTGTGATAACTGTTGTTGTTGGAAAATTCGATAAGGGGTAAATAAGTATCCCATGCTTTCCCAAAGTTGATCACACAGGCTCGCAACATATCTTCCAAGGTTTGGATAGTTCTCTCACTTTGCCCGTCTGTTTGTGGATGGTAGGCTGTACTCATGTCCAGCCTAGTTGATAAGGAACTTTGTAGCGACTGCCAGAACCTCGAAGTGAATCTACTATCTATGTCCGAGATAATGGATAAGGGAACACCGTGCAGTCGTATAATCTCCCTAATGTAAGTTCTTGTAAGCTTCTCCATCTTGTCTGTTTCTTTGATCGGAAGGAAGTGTAAAGACTTGGTCAATCTATCGACGATGACCCATATGGTTTCAAGTCCACCCATTATCTTGGGCAACTTGGTTATGAAATCCATAGTAATCCGCTCCCACTTCCATTCTGGTATCTCCGGCTGTTGTAGTAGACCAGAGGGTTTCTGGTATTCGACCTTGACCTTGGCGCAAGTAAGGCATTTACTCACGAAGGTAGCAATCTCTGCTTTCATGTTAGGCCACCATTATAACCTTTTAAGATCCATATACATCTTATCTGAACCTGGGTGCACGGAATAATGAGTGTTGTGCGCCTCGTTCATGACCAAGTCTCTGAAACCACTTAGTTTCAGGGTCCAGATCCGGTCCATGAAATAATATGCTCCGCCACCCTTAACCTCCAAGTTCTTATCCATCCTTCTCAGGGATTCACCCATTACGTTTTCAGGCTTCAAAGTGTCGAGCTGAGCTACCTTAATTTGTGTCGACAAGTGTGAATGGATAGCCATAGTCAATGATTTGACTCTACGACCAGAATATTCCTTCCGACTTAGGGCATCAGCTACTACGTTGGCTTTACCCGGATGATAACAAATTTTGCCTTCGTAATCACTAAGTAGCTCGACCCACCATCGTTGTCTCATGTTGAGCTCCTTCTGGTCGAATATGTGTTGTAAACTTTTGTGGTCTGTAAAGATAGTGCTCTTCATACCGTATAGGTAGTGTCTCCAGATCTTCAGAGAAAACACAACTGCTCCTAGTTCAAGATAGTGGGGCGTGTAATTGACCTCATGTGTCTTCAGCTGTCTCGAGGCATAGGTGATGACCTTACCTCGCTACATCAGAACACATCCGAGTCCTTGATTCGAGGCATCGCAATAGACAACGAAGTCTTCTATTCCTTCGGGAAGGGATAGTATTGGTGTAGTGCACAAGGATCGTTTGAGCGTTTGGAACGCTCTCTCCTGCTTCTCTTCCCAGTCAAAGGTCACGCCCTTCTGGGTCAGTGTTGTAAGAGGTTTCGCTATGCGGGAGAAGTTCTGAATGAACCTGCGATAGTAGCAAACGAGGCCTAGAAATTGATGCATTTATGTAGGCGTCTTCGGTGCTGACCAGTTCTCAATGGCTTTGATTTTGGAAGGGTCCACGTGTATTCCCTCTTCGCTAACCACGTGCCCTAAGAATTCGACTCGTCGAATCCAAAATTCGCATTTCGAGAACCTCGCGTAGAGCTTCTCCGAACGTAATGTTTCGAGGACTTGTCGTAGATGTTGACTATGCTCCTCCTTACTACGAGAGTAGATAATTATGTCATCAATGAAGATGATGACGAACTAATCCAAGTAAGGACGAAACACCCTATTCATTAAGTCCATGAATACAGTGGGTGCGTTTGTCAATGCGAACGGCATCACTACAAATTCGAAGTGCCCATAACGAGTTTGGAAGGCTATCTTCGGAACATCCTCCCCTAGCACTCGTAGTTGGTGATATCCGGATCTTATGTCGATTTTTGAAAAGAATTTCGCTCCTTGAAGTTGATCAAATAAGTCGTCTATTCGTGGCAACATATAACGATTTTTGACTGTAAGTTTGTTGAGCTCCCTGTAGTCGATGCACATACGAAACGATCCATCTTTCTTCTTGATGAACAAGGCTGGAGCTCCCCAGGGTGAGAAGCTTGGTCTTATAAAGACCTTGTTGAGCAGTTCGTTAAGTTGATAGGACAATTCTTGCATCTCTGCAGGTGCTACCCGATAGGGCGATTTGGCTACTAGGGTAGCCCCTGGAACTAAGTCGATTCGGAATTCGACTTGACGTTGTGGAGGTAATCCCAGGAGTTCTTCTGGAAAGATGTCCGGAAAGTCGCGTACTACTGGAATTAGCTGAATGTCTTTCGTTTCTTGGCTCACATCGACCACATGAGCAAGGAATGCTCGACATTCCATTCGCAAGAATTTCTGAGCTTGAATGCTCGAGATGATACGAAGGTTTGTGTCGAGTTTGTCGCCATAAACTATTAGGGTTTCGCCAGACGGTAGATTTAGGCGAACAGCCTTTTCATAACACATGATGTCGGCACGATGAGAACTTAACCAATCCATGCCGATAATGACGTTGAAACTTTTAATTGAGACCGGCATGAGATCGATCGAAAATGAATGGCTATCTAAAGTTAGGGTACACCTTATGAATATACTGCTTGTGCTCTCTGTCTTGCCATTAGCCATTTCTATAGTGAACGGTTCTTTAAGTGCTCGTGATTTTTGCTTAAGTAAATGAGCAAATTTTTTGGTTCACGAAACTCCTCTCCTCTCTACTATCAAATAGAATGCATGCATAAGCGTTATCGAGGACAAACATACCGGTGACCACTGTGGGGTCAGCTACCGCTTCCTCATGGCCTATGTCCAAAACTCTTGCCACTCTACCAGCAAACCCTGCCTTTGGACTGTTCCTTTTGTAGTGGCCTACCTCGCCACATCCATAGCAAGCTTGGTCCACTCCTGCACCGGGGAATTGGTTGATTGGCTTCACCAGAGCTTTACAGAAATGGGCAGTGTGCCCCTTTCTATTGCAGTTCAAACACTGCATTTCTTTGCAGGCACCGATGTGATGGAAGTTGCCCTTGTTGCTCTTGGGCAAACTTCCAGCATACTGCTTTACCGGAGCAACAACGGAATGTCACACCCCCAAACCAAAACGGCGGAAACGTTCGGGGGCGGAGGACGTCATATTCAGTATCATAACAGTTCATAGAAAGGAAAGTACACACCACCATATATATTACAGTTTCCAAGATGTTTACATAATTGTATTCATTACATGTTCAAAAGATAAATACATAAACATCATTCAAAAGAAGTAATTAACGCCAGCGCGTTAATCCCAAAAGTTGATTCCCAAACCTGCTTAGCGGTTCCCTGAGAATACAAGTTAATTCAAGAAAAAGTGTCAACAATTAAGTTGGTGAGTTCATAAGTAGTTTAGAAAAATTGGATGCCATTCCAAAATGGGTGTATGTTTTCCAGAAAACGCAGCATTTCAAATGTAAAGAGTTGTGATTTGTTGTGTTTAAAGTGAATGTATTAGATCCAGAAAATCCCATATTTTCCCTAATGGTTGAGATACGAGTTGTTGTGTTTTCCAAGAAAAACTCTTATTTTCTTATAAAAGTATGAAATGCATATGAATGTTCGTGTTATAAATTGTAAATAATTGCACCAGGAAAATCCCTTATTTTCCTAACATACATGGCAGTCTCTAAGGCCGAAAATTGCAAGAAACCGACGTTCAAAAGTTGTGTCATAGTTTTAATTAATAAAGCTATACGAAGATCGCATTTGTTAGATGAAGAATAGTTTTAATAGCTACTCGTTCATAAAAGCATAATACCATAATAATTGTATATCCGATGAGTTTTATAACCATACTAAACATAATATGCCTGTAACGACGTTCTTCAGGCGTCGCAGCGTTATGACAACTGTCACCCCAAAAGACGGACTGTAGCTAACAGTCAGGGCGCGGGATCATGACTTCCCGTATAGATCTATACACATTTGACACGTTCTCCGAACGGGAGACTCTGGTTATAGACAGGACTTGCAACATTACTTTCTAATAAAGAAAAGTAACGTTTAAAGATATACACGTCTCATGGATTCTCAACTAAGCCTGTATTAAACTGATAGTTTTGTATGCAAAGTTTATCCTTTTTCACAATGTTTGACAAAGCAAAATCATAAGTTTTTAGAATTTATAAACCGACTTAACAATTAAAGGTACTTTGAAATCATTATATACTTTGTATAAGTCTAATGCACGCAAAGTATGACAAGAGTTTTCCATAGTAGTAATGAGTTCCAAGTGATTTATTCGATAAAACAAGTGAAGTGAAACTTTATAAAATACACGATAATAACCATATGTTTACTTGTATTCCCCCCCCTAAAAGAGTATAAAAGCATTTAAAATGTATTTAAAGTGTGTTTGAAAGGGGTATGAACTCACTTGAAAGTTTGAAGAGAGCAAAATGGAAAACCGGGTGGAGTTTCGTCTCAGGAAATGGATTTTCCTCGGAAATCTCGGGATTCCTCGGGAGTAAAATCGACCTTCGGGACTTGCACAAAATGACTAGGGCTTCGGGGTAGTGCGAGCACGGAAAACGAGGTAAAACGCAAGAAAAAGGAGAGAGAATGAGCCATTTTCCCGGGAACCCTCGCATGCTATTTATAGGGGGGGTCTGAGAAGCCTTGTACGCGGGGCGTACGCTCGTACACAGCGCGTACGCGTACGTCATGCGTGACCGAAGCCTCGACTGCTTCGGCCTCGGATAGGACGGCTCAGGCTGTCGGGTCGGATGGGACGGCGGGTCGGACGGGCGGGTCGGTAGCCTCGCATAGGGCGACGTGGACGGTTTGAGGCCATGCTCCTCGGGTACGCAGGGCGTACAGGGGTACGCAGCGCGTACCTCGGATGAGGACGCTGACTCCTCTTCGGATAATACCGAATTTTAATAAAAATTATATATAAATTATTTATCAAACTTCGAAAATTCATATCTCCTTCATACGAACTCCGTTTTCGACGTTCTTTATATCCCCGCGAAGGTGAGACTACGATCTACAACTTTCATTTAGATTCTGTTGGCAAATTCCGGAATTATTTTTATTATTTATTTATTAAAATGACGTGATTAAGGAATTTCTTAAAAAATTCATAACTTATTCATACGATGTCCGATTTGAGCGTTCTTTTTATGCATGTTTGTAGTTTAACGATATATATGACTTCCATTTAGACACCTAAGGTCAGAAAGTGTTTTATTGAAACTTTGCGTTTTTACGCAACTTCGCATTGCCGGTTTTTGTCGGAAAACTTAGAATGATCATAATTTCTTCGTCATAACTCGGATTTTTGTGTTATTTATATGTTTGGAAACCTTAAGACGATAACTACCACATAGTGTACTCCAAATAGAGTTTTTGAATACTTCATTTTTCGATGATATTCTAATTCCTTTCTCAAAGAGGTTACAGGACTCGATTTTCACTGACTTGAAATAACGGGCTGTTACATCATCCCCCCGTTAGAGGGAATTTTGTCCCGAAATTTTAATACCAAAGAAGAGTGTTAGGGGCTGGGGAAGAGATGTGGATACTTCTATTGCATTTGATCTTCTCGTTCCCACGTGAACTCAGGTCCCCTCTTAGCATTCCATCGGACCTTTACTATTGGAATGCGACTCTGTTTAGTTCGTTTAACTTCCCTATCCATGATCTCGACGGGTTCTTCCACAAAGTTAAGATTTTCATTTAGTTCGATCTCATCGAGTGGAATTACAAGTGTTTCGTCGGACAAACACTTATTCAGGTTTGATACGTGGAATACTGGATGTACTTTGTTAAGCTCGATTGGAAGTCGGAGTTTGTAGGCTACTGGACCAACCCTTGAAATGATTTCGAAGGGTCCAATGTACCTAGGATTTAGCTTCCCACGCTTTCCAAAGCGTATCATGCCCTTCCAGGGTGAGACCTTCAGTAGTACCCGATCGCCAATCTGAAATTCTAAGGGTTTACGTCTTTTGTCGGCATAGCTCTTTTGCCTATCCCTTGAGGATTTCAGTCGTTCTCATATTTGCACGATCTTTTCTGTAGTTTCCCTGATGATCTCTGGACCAGTGAGGGTGCTATCAGGGACTAGACCTTTTGCTAGTTGTGTGTCGCCCACTTCCGTCCAACACAGAGGTGATCTGCACTTACGGCCGTAAAGGGATTCAAATGGAGCAGTATTGATACTAGTATGATAACTATTGTTATAAGAGAACTCAACCAAAGGTAAGTGAACATCCCATGCTTTACCAAAGTCAATTACACATGCTCGCAACATGTCTTCCAAGGTTTGGATCGTTCTTTCGCTCTGTCCATCAGTTTGGGGGTGATAGGCTGTACTCATGTCCAATCTTGTTCCCATGGATTTTTGCAATGACTGCCAGAATCTAGACGTGAATCTGCTGTCTCTATCCGAGATGATAGACATTGGCACTCCATGGAGTCGTACGATCTCTCGGATGTAGATTCTCGATAGCTTTTCCATTTTATCCGTTTCCTTGATCGGTAGGAAATGAGCAGACTTGGTTAATCTATCGACGATTACCCAAATAGTATCTTGGCCACCCTGAGTTTTGGGCAGTTTCGTTGTCCATGGAAATCTGCTCCCATTTCCACTCAGGAATTTCAGGTTGTTGGAGTAGTCCTGAGGGTTTCTGGTGTTCTATTTTGATCTTGGCGCAAGTCAAACACTTGCTCACATATGTAGCGATCTCTACTTTCATGTTTGGCCACCAGTAGAGTTGTTTGAGATCTTGATACATCTTGTCTGACCAGGGGTGTACGGAGTATGGAGTCTTGTGTGCCTCGCTCATAACTACCTCTCTAAGTCCACCGAACTTGGGTGTCCATATTCGGTTCATGAGGTAGTGTGCTCCGTCACTCTTGATTTCTAAATTCTGGTCCATTCCCCTAAGGGTCTCACCTGTCACGTTTTCAGGTTTCAGGGCCTCGATTTGAGCTTCCTTGACTTGTGTTGACAGGTGCGAATGGATTGACATGGCTAATGACTTCACTCTTCGGCCAGAGTACTCCTTACGATTAAGGGCATCTGCCACGACGTTAGCCTTTCCTGGATGATAGCGAATCTCACATTCATAGTCGTTGAGCAATTCGACCCAACATCGCTGTCTCATGTTCAACTCCTTCTGGTCGAAGATGTGTTGTAGGCTCTTGTGGTCTGTAAAGATAGTGCATTTGGTACCATATAGGTAGTGTCTCCAGATTTTAAGAGCGAAGACCACCGCCCCAAGTTCTAAATCATGAGTGGTGTAGTTGACCTCATGCGTTTTCAGTTGTCGTAAGCCATATGCAATAACCTTTCCTCTCTGCATTAGTACACAACCCAGCCCTTGCTTCGAAGCGTCGCAATACACCACAAAATCTTCGGTCCCTTCTGGGAGAGAAAGGATGCGCGCACTGCAAAGGGCCTGTTTCAAAGTCTGAAATGCAGCATCTTGCTTTTCTCCCCAATTGTAGGTCACACCTTTCTGGGTTAAGGCGGTAAGAGGCTTTGCGATGCTGGAGAAATTTTGGATGAATCTTCGGTAATAACCAGCAAGACCTAGAAATTGGCGAATTTCTGTTGGTGTAGTTGGTGCAGACCAGTTTTTGATAGCCTTGATTTTTGATGGATCCACGTGGATTCCTTCCTTGCTGACCATGTGACCGAGGAAGTCCACCTTTCTAATCCAAAATTCACATTTTGAGAATTTTGCATACAGTCTCTCAGTCCGTAACGTCTTTAAAACTTGCCTCAGATGTTGACCATGCTCTTCTTTATTCTTTGAATAAATGAGTATGTTGTCTATGAATACTATCACGAATTTATCCAAGAATGGATGACATACCCGATTCATAAGATCCATGAATATAGCCGGGGCATTGGTTAGTCCGAACGGCATCACTACGAACTCGTAATGTCCGTATCGTGTTCGGAAGGCTGTCTTGGGAATATCACTCTCCAGGACTCGCAGCTGGTGATATCCCGACCTCAGATCGATCTTGGAGAATTAGTTGGCTCCTTGGAGTTGGTCAAATAAGTCATCGATTCGGGGTAGGGGTATCGGTTCTTGATAGTAAGTTTGTTGAGTTCTCGGTAGTCGGTGCACATTCTGAATGATCCATCCTTCTTTTTCACGAACAGTACGGGTGCTCCCCATGGCGAGAAGCTCGGCCTGATGAATCCTTTTCCAAGTAGTTCATTCAGTTGGCTGGACAGCTCTTGCATCTCTGCCGGGGCTAATCGATAGGGTGCTTTGGCTACTGGGGTAGCTCCGGGAACCAGATCGATTCTGAACTCAACTTGTCTCACGGGAGGTATTCCCGGAAGGTCCTCGGGAAAAACGTCGGGAAAATCGCATACGTCGGGCACACTCTTGATGTCCTGGACTTCGCGTTTCACATCTACAACATGTGCCAAGAACGCGTGAAACTCTTTGCGTAGGCATTTCCGAGCTTGGATACTTGAGATGATACGAAGAGTGGTACTGGGTTTGTCGCCCAAGACAATGAAAGTTTCGCCGGTTGGCAGATTAAGGCGAACGGCCTTATCGTAACATAGGATGTCTGCATGATGAGAACTCAGCCAATCCATGCCAACGATGACATCGAAACTCTTAATCGAGACTGGCATGAGGTTGATTGAAAAGGGGTTATCGTTTAAAGTTAGGGTGCGGTTTACGTATATCTCCTTAGTGCCTTCGATTTTCCCGTTGGCCATTTCTACTATGAATGGTTCACTTAATGATTGTGGTATTGATTTTAGCAGGCCTTTAAAGTCGTGACTCACAAAACTCCTTTCCGCTCCACTATCAAACAAAATGCATGCATACGAGTTATCGAGAAGAAATGTACTCGTAACAATAGTAGGGTCCGCCATGGCTTCATCTTGTCCCATTGCGAAAACTCGGCCCCTTCCGCCGGTATTCCGGTTGTTTGCCTTTGGGCAGTCCCTGCGGTAGTGCCCCGTGTCTCCGCACTCAAAGCAGGCGCGGCTTACCCCGGTATTAGTAGTGGGGACGGATGGTTGGGTTGGCTCTTTGCAATAGCGGGCTGTATGTCCCTTCTTATTACACTTGGTGCATTGAAGATCATTGCAAGGACCGTGGTGGTGGAAGCTGCATCGGTTGCACTTAGGAAGTTTCCCATTATATGAGCTTGTGGGGGCAGGGTTGGCAGGTACAGTCATAGCGTGGGTCGCTATTACTTGGTGTTTCTTGGGGTTTTCCTGGAGAGTTTGTCCCCTCCTTTTGTTCCAAGGCCTACTCTGGCCCTGAGCCTCCCTAGGTGGATTTGCGGTTGTTGAAATGATACTGTGTTTTACTCCGTGGTCGATGAGTCGCTGAGCCAGGCGTTTAGCGCTGTTGTAGGTAACTGAGCCGGAAGCTAGGACATGCCCTTGAATCTGGGGTGACAACCCCCAAATGTACCTTTCAACCTTCTTTGATTCTGGGTTGACCATGGTAGGGCACAGTGCAGCGAGGTCGTTGAACCTAGCTGTGTAGGTGACTAGGTCAGACCCAGTCATTTTCAGATTCCAGAGCTCCTGCTCAAGCTTTTGCACTTCGCCCCTTGGGCAGTATTCTTCCAGTAGTAGAACCTTTAGATCGTCCCAACTCATGGTGTTGGCGACAGTGAGCGTCACCGAATTCACATGGCTTTTCCACCAAGTGAGGGCTCGATCTACGAAAGTGCAAGCTGCGAACTTGACTTTGCTTGCTTCTAGGCATGAGCAGATCTCGAAGACTGTTTCGGTCTTCTCGAACCATTGCATTAGTGCAATGACTCCCCCAGTTCCATTAAAAGTTTTTGGCTTAGCGTTAGAGAACTCCTTGTAAGTACATTCTCTTCCTTTGCCATGACCAGTGCCATGATTTGGATGATTCGTGCTGCTTCCCGCCCCTCCATTTCCGTGGGAGTTTATTTGCGAGAGGGCTGCAGTTACTGCTGCTGTGATAGCAGCCTGGACCATGGCTGGGTCATAAGTTGGTGGTGGAGGTGGTGATGGTGCCGTACCCGGCATGGGCCTTAGGTTTGGACGAGGAGGCATTGCGCTGCCAAAAGAAAAAAAAATGGAAAAATTTATAAGTTTTGGCAGTTCAGAGTTGAATGATATTGAGTTAACTTCTAATAGTTCTAAGAAGTTGGGTTTGACCAACACAATGTTTTGAGCTTGAAGTAAAGTTTGAATAGATGTACCAATGAATTGAACGAATTGCGCATGATTAACAACAACAAGAAAAGGGATATACCCTTATATATATTAAACATATAGTTGTGTTACAGCGGGGTCTAGACAAAAGTTCTTGGCCTTTCTAAAGGCCTCCGATTACAGAACAATTTGAAGAAAATAATACTTTTATCCGAAGTCCTAATCTATAACAAAATTTGAGAGTCGGGCAAGTGCTACTTGCGGCGCGATTTGTGTTTGGAGCTCGACTCCGTGTCGGACTACTTCGACTCCATGAGGCGTCTATCAAACGCGGCTTGTTGTTCTCTTAATTCTGCGAAGGCCGCATTTGCTTGTGCTTGAAATGCTTCGGTGCGAATGTGGATGTCGTTCTGCAACAACTCTAGGCGGTTGATATCGGCCGTGTGGATTTGTACTTCCACATTGACCTCTCGGATTCGGTTGGCTTGCACTCCAGATTGATAGCACTGGTTGGCGAGTTTGCCAACCATGACCGGAAGTGCTCGGTCGGCTGATCCCCCGCCTCTCACATCATAAAAGTCTCGGCACATGCCGTAGGGAGGGCGTAAGCTTTGTTGTTGGCTCCAATGATGGAGGTGACTTCCCCACACTGGAGTGGGTCCTTGGAAGTTCCTCACGTGGACAGGAGGTTGTGGGATTGGTGGATTTATAATTTCTGGCTCCGAATCTGTGCCAGATTCATCCCCTCCCTCCAACTCTATAGGCTCTTCGTCTTCTTCAGGATCTTCTTCGATCCACCCTCCATTACCTTGGTTGGGGTAGTAGGGGTCATTGGGGTGATGGAATCCCGCCATTTAGACTATACGAGAATAGAGTGAAAAATTTACTATAAGCTAGAGCACATGAAACTTACCCTTAAGTTTAATGGTTGACGGCACTTGAATACTCCCTTAGTATCCTTTAGCGGTATGCTTTTAGTAAGTTTTAAATTTGTTGTCCATTGCAGACACTCCTTGGCATACGTTAGTCGGCTCTTGGACAAATATAGTTGATCAGGCTATATTCTTCCCAGATCCGATTACATGTCCCAAGGCGTACCTGTACTGCACAACTTATTTATAATACTACTAAAGTTATTTATTATGAAACTGTAATTAGTATAAAATGAGTGCATGCTTACCTTAAAACTAATTAGATTTAATTTCAAAAGTATGAATTTTCTCAGAGTGTTTTTGCCCAGTTGAGTTTATAGTTGTATATCAAAAAGGAATGGTTTTGATATACTTAATTCCCTATAAACAAAGCTCTGATACCAATCTGTCACACCCCCAAACCAGAACGGCGGAAACGTTCGGGGGCGGAGGACGTCATATTCAGTATCATAACAGTTCATAGAAAGGAAAGTACACACCACCATATATATTACAGTTTCCAAGATGTTTACATAATTGTATTCATTACATGTTCAAAAGATAAATACATAAACATCATTCAAAAGAAGTAATTAACGCCAGCGCGTTAATCCCAAAAGTTGATTCCCAAACCTGCTTAGCGGTTCCCTGAGAATACAAGTTAATTCAAGAAAAAGTGTCAACAATTAAGTTGGTGAGTTCATAAGTAGTTTAGAAAAATTGGATGCCATTCCAAAATGGGTGTATGTTTTCCAGAAAACGCAGCATTTCAAATGTAAAGAGTTGTGATTTGTTGTGTTTAAAGTGAATGTATTAGATCCAGAAAATCCCATATTTTCCCTAATGGTTGAGATACGAGTTGTTGTGTTTTCCAAGAAAAACTCTTATTTTCTTATAAAAGTATGAAATGCATATGAATGTTCGTGTTATAAATTGTAAATAATTGCACCAGGAAAATCCCTTATTTTCCTAACATACATGGCAGTCTCTAAGGCCGAAAATTGCAAGAAACCGACGTTCAAAAGTTGTGTCATAGTTTTAATTAATAAAGCTATACGAAGATCGCATTTGTTAGATGAAGAATAGTTTTAATAGCTACTCGTTCATAAAAGCATAATACCATAATAATTGTATATCCGATGAGTTTTATAACCATACTAAACATAATATGCCTGTAACGACGTTCTTCAGGCGTCGCAGCGTTATGACAACTGTCACCCCAAAAGACGGACTGTAGCTAACAGTCAGGGCGCGGGATCATGATTTCCCGTATAGATCTATACACATTTGACACGTTCTCCGAACGGGAGACTCTGGTTATAGACAGGACTTGCAACATTACTTTCTAATAAAGAAAAGTAACGTTTAAAGATATACACGTCTCATGGATTCTCAACTAAGCCTGTATTAAACTGATAGTTTTGTATGCAAAGTTTATCCTTTTTCACAATGTTTGACAAAGCAAAATCATAAGTTTTTAGAATGTATAAACCGACTTAACAATGAAAGGTACTTTGAAATCATTATATACTTTGTATAAGTCTAATGCACGCAAAGTATGACAAGAGTTTTCCATAGTAGTAATGAGTTCCAAGTGATTTATTCGATAAAACAAGTGAAGTGAAACTTTATAAAATACACGATAATAACCATATGTTTACTTGTATTCCCCCCCTAAAAGAGTATAAAAGCATTTAAAATGTATTTAAAGTGTGTTTGAAAGGGGTATGAACTCACTTGAAAGTTTGAAGAGAGCAAAATGGAAAACCGGGTGGAGTTTCGTCTCGGGAAATGGATTTTCCTCGGAAATCTCGGGATTCCTCGGGAGTAAAATCGACCTTCGGGACTTGCACAAAATGACCAGGGCTTCGGGGTAGTGCGAGCACGGAAAACGAGGTAAAACGCAAGAAAAAGGAGAGAGAATGAGCCATTTCCCCGGGAACCCTCGCATGCTATTTATAGGGGGGGTCTGAGAAGCCTTGTATGTGGGGCGTACGCTCGTACACAGCGCATACGCGTATGTCATGCGTGACCGAAGCCTCGACTGCCTCGGCCTCGGATGGGACGGCTCAGGCTGTCGGGTCGGATGGGACGGCGGGTCGGACGGGCGGGTCGGTAGCCTCGCATAGGGCGACGTGGACGGTTTGAGGCCAAGCTCCTCGGGTACGCAGGGCGTACAGGGGTACGCAGCACGTACCTCGGATGAGGACGCTGACTCCTCTTCGGATAATACCGAATTTTAATAAAAATTATATATAAATTATTTATCAAACTTCGAAAATTCATATCTCCTTCATACGAACTCCGTTTTCGACGTTCTTTATATCCCCGCGAAGGTGAGACTATGATCTACAACTTTCATTTAGATTCCGTTGGCAAATTATGGAATTATTTTTATTATTTATTTATTAAAATGACGTGATTAAGGAATTTCTTTAAAAATTCATAACTTATTCCTACGATGTCCGATTTGAGCGTTCTTTTTATGCATGTTTGTAGTTTAACGATATCTATGACTTCCATTTAGACACCTAAGGTCAGAAAGTGTTTTATTGAAACTTTGCGTTTTTACGCAACTTCGCATTGCTGGTTTTTGTCGGAAAACTTAGAATGATCATAATTTCTTCGTCATAACTCGGATTTTTGTGTTATTTATATGTTTGGAAACCTTAAGACGATAACTACCACATAGTGTACTCGAAATAGAGTTTTTGAGTACTTCATTTTTCGATGATATTCTAATTCCTTTCACAAAAAGGTTACAGGACTCGATTTTTACTGACTTGAAATAATGGGCTGTTACACGGAAGGTGCTATTGCAGCATGTACTGCCACGACTTGCTGCTTTTTTGCAGTCTTTATCTTCTTTTTGTCATCCCATAACTTCCGCTTGGAATCAGCGGTTCTTGCGGGTTCTGAGATGGACAGGGTAGTTGTTGTTGCGACTAGGGTACGAACCCCATGGTCTATGAACCACTATGCCAATTGTTTGGCACTATCAAATGTAGTGGGGTGTGATGCCAAGACATTTCCCTAGTATGGCGGCACCAACCCCCATATGTATCTTTCAATCTTCTTTCCCTATGTATGAACCATGTTGGGATAGAGGGCCACCAGTTCGCAGAATCTGGCGGTATAGGCGGTTACGTTGGAGCCCTTCATGGTTAGGCTCCACAGTTCTTCCTCCAGCTTCTAGATCTCGCCCCTCGGGCAGTACTTCTCGATCATGAGGTCTTTCAAAGTATCCCAACCCATAACATTTTCCGCTATTATAGATAGCGACTTAACATGGCTATTCCACCATGTTAGGGCTTTGGTTTCAAAGGTGAAAGCTACGAACTTGACCTTGCTCTCCTCTGGACAGGAGAAGATTTCGAAAACGGATTCGGTTTTCTCGAACCATTGCGAGAGGGAAATGACGTCCCTTTGAAGGACAATGGCTTATAGTTGGTGAAGTCCTTGTAGGAGCACTCTTTCAAGCGCATCGGGATTTCACCTTGAGTAGATAGGATAGGGGTTCCTCCTCCACTGGAACCAGATGAATGATATTGAGCCATGGATGTAGCCACAGCCGTAGCTACGACAAGATTTAGAGTTGTCATGTCAAATTGAGGAGTAGGTGGTTGAGGTGGTGGTGGAGGTGGTGTTTCGTTATTAGGGTTTCTCCTTGGATTTCTGTGAGATGGCATCTTTGATCTATAAGTTTATGAAGATGAAAACATTGATAAGAATTTTAATGGAAGAATTGATGAAAATGACTCATGGATTAACTCTTCATAGCCCAACAATACTCTTGAATGTAGATCTAGAACTAATACATGATCACATTTGGATAATAATTCCCATAAGATTAGGTATCTGTCAATATTACTGGAAATTACATATGTAACAAGTTTGGGATAAACGGCCAACAGTAGGAGGCTTTACATAAACCAAAATGGGAAATTTTTGACAGAATCACAACCTAACCAAGACCTAACAGTCCTATGATTTACAAAGATAGGGAATTAGACCAGAGTTTTACATAACTAGGTTATATACAAAAGAGAGAAGTTGATGAGAATCTATCAGCGATGAGAACTACCAGAGTGAGTTCTTGATCCCGACAGGAGACGTTCCATGTCCTTAATGCGCCTATCAACTCTTGCTTGCTGAGCTCGAAGTTCTCTAACTTCAACTCGGGTTTTAGCGAGTTCCCTCCAAAGAGCTGCATTGTGAACCAGAGCCCTTTCGTGAGCAGACTCTAGTTGGCGAATGCAGACAGTGTTAACGCCTGAATTGGCGTCAATCTCCAAGACTCGATTGATAGTTGATTGACTGTTGGGGTGCAAAGTTCTTCATTCATGACTTTGTAAATGTTTGACTTTTGTAAAACCCACTTGCATATGGTGCTTTAGCCTTTAAACCCATTTGGTAGTTAGAGTGAGAGAGAGACATCAATTGGTATCAGAGCAGGATTCAAACTGCTTAGATCTGATTTTCGTATAAGAATCATTTGCTTTTTGAGTTACAAATTTACTCAAAATCTTCCACGCATTTTTGGTTTTGAAAATCACTTTTGATCTTCAGATTTGAATTGATTCTGTATTTGAATTGTTAAGTCAAGTAATCGATTAGTGATTTGTGATCAATTCATTTGATCAAATTCTGAAATTCATCAAGTTTTCAAGTTTTTGGATATTTTCTGTGTTCATCAATGGCGAACTTCAACATGAATACAATGACTTCTTTCTCTCACTTGCTTGGTTCCTCAACCAAAATTCCGATGTTAATTCCAGAATACCATGATCAATGGGCTGATAGAATGGAAGCTTACTTAAATGGAATCGATGAAGAACTTTGGAATTGTATCGATGGAACAGTACAAGCTCCTGCTAATGTTCAACCAATTGGATCATCCACTGCATCTACTGATGTTGAAGAAAAACGAAAACGACTGAAGAATAATGAAAAGAGGTGCATGAGGGAACTAAGAGGTGCTCTACCTCCTGTGGTTTACAATTACATTCGTAGTTGTAAAATAGCCAAAGATATCTAGAATACTCTAAAAGAAAAGTATCAAGGTAGCGAAAAGACGAAGATCAACTCTGTGAAGCAATGTCTAGTTGAACTGAAGGAATTCAGACAAAAGGATACATAAACTCTCGAAAATTACTATGATCGTCTGAATGAGCTTATGTTTCGCTGCAATAGGTATGGTATCACTAGATCTCTCATGGAATTCAATTTAACTTTCATTATGGGTCTTCGCAAGGAATGGCGAAGTGTGAGCATGATGATTAAGAATCAACAAAGTTTTGATACAACTACATTGAATGATCTTTACAATCAACTGAAAACACATTATCACACCCCGAAAACCGAAGGCGGAAACATTTCCGGGGTTGACTCCACGTTGAGTATCAAATCCAATGCACATAGTATGTAAAGTAAAACAACCATTACATTACATAATAAAGTTTTACAGTTTTTTCAAAAGTAAAGTTTGTACAGTTGTAATACATAGTATATATAAACAAAATGAAACGGATCTTCATGTACTCCGTCTTCGAGCAAAAGGATCTTCGGGTACCTGTTCTAACGCTGACCTGAGAACACAAGTGGTTTGAAAATCAGCATAAAGCTGGTGAGTTCATAAGTGGTTTTTGTCTGTGAAAAATGTTCCGAGTTTCCTTTCTGTTTCTGAAATGTTATGAACACCAAGAAAAATCCCGTATTTTCTTAAAAGTTGGTTATTGTTTCACAAATGTAAAGTATAGTAAGTTTGTATGCTGAAAACATGTCTACTCATGTGAAAATGTATAGTTGGTTATCTGACTGGTTAAACTGTTCTGTTTACTTATCATGTGTTACCAGGAAAGTCCCATACTTTCCTTATTGTATGTTACAAATTGTAAAAGGTGTAATGTTATTCAGTTTGTTACTCTTTCTAATTATGTAAGTGTTACCCAGGAAAGCCCCATGCTTTCCTACATGTAGGTTTCTAATGTAAACGATGTTAAAGATGTAAAAGATGTAATCGTGATTGGTTTCCATGTTTCCCCAGGAAAGTCCCGTACTTTCCTGATTGTTAGTTACAGAACGTGAAAGATGTAAAAGATGTATAAAGTGGTTCATCATTACTATAAGTAAATCTCTGTTACCCTAATTGCGAGTTCCATAACCATACAATAGACTAAAACCTGTGGCAATAAGTAGTCCACATGTGGAAATAAGTCGTCCACATACTTATGACTTTCGTCACCCTTGAACCATTTCGGTTCGGCTGTAGCTAGCAGCCAGGTGTGGGGTAGTCAGCCCCGTATAGATCTATACACTCAAGTCACGCTCTCTAAATACCAGAGATTCTGGTTATGGGTGTAGTCCTCCACTCGCGTAACCTGGGTGGAGTGTTCTCCGAGGACGTGTCTCCAATCATACAGGAATAACAAATTTACTAGTAATAATATGATAGTCCTCCACTCGTATATGTGTGTGGAGTGTTACCGAGGACAAAACAGTGTACAGGTATTGTGTTCAAATGTTTCAATGTCATGCTTTTAACTGATAAAATGTGGGAAAACCATTTGTGAAATACATGCAAAACATACTAGTTTAAAGATCTATTTCACAAATATATGTTACGTGATCTGTATGTTCAAGTGGTTATCGGATATGGTAATCAGTAATAAAAACATATGAATTACGAAGCACACATTTGAAAACATGTTTTGGGTACAAGAATTCCCTTGTACTTTGCTTGTGTTCCCCCCTGAAAACAGTGAAAACAATGAAAAAGGGTAAGGGTATGAACTCACCGGACTCGGAAACGTGTCGGTTTTGAATGCTATACGTTGGTTCGGGGTTTGATTACTCACGATGACCCTATGTAAAATGATATAATGTCCATATATATATAATTAGAGATACATTCACTAATCATATGGAACATTACACTCCAATGAGGTTAAACATCTCAAAACGAGCGTTTGGAGTGACCCGGGTG
This sequence comes from Lactuca saligna, assembly GCF_052625555.1. NCBI lineage: Eukaryota > Viridiplantae > Streptophyta > Magnoliopsida > Asterales > Asteraceae > Lactuca > Lactuca saligna. Next base: position 171,882,276 of record NC_136419.1, read on the forward strand.
ACATCTTCGGACTTGTAATGGCACTAGGGAATTGGAACTTGAGTTTACTCTCCATAAGTAAACATTTAAATGAGTTTACAACCATAAAACACACTCACACATGAGTTTACGGCCGTAAACTCATGTTGGTGTGGTTTTGATGATCTAAGGGCTTAAAGGGACATGGGGATTGCTAGAATGGATTATCTAAAATGCATTGGAACACTTGGAATGAATTTAAATCATCAAAATGATTATTTTATGGGAGTTTACGGCCTAATATAGGCTCCTGGCCGTAAACTCCTTAATTTTCATGAAAATGGTGTTAGATGTTGTTAAAACAAATCACATGTGATTAATAGGATTATTCCAAGACCTAGCATGAGTTTTATGGGACAATTGAGGGGTGTTATGGAGTTTACGGCCCATGAGACCCTCCTCATGGCCGTAAACTCTTATATAGGGTCATACAAAGTGTTTCAAGGTCTAAAACTTGCATGAAAGGACTTCTAAAATTCATCTAAGAGTCTTAGGGGTGTTTAGTTTGCATTCTAACACCAAAAATTTTGGAGTTTACGGCCCAAGAACAAGCCTTGGCCGTAAACTCTTAGAAATCCCATGAATGATGTGTTTTAGGCCCTTAAAGTATTTTTGGTTGGTCCCTTGATTTATTCCAAGGCTTTTGGTGGTGTTGGATGGCTTTCTAACACCTTAGAATTGGATTTATGTCAAGTTTTGGGGAGTTTACGGCCCAAGCACTCACCTTGGCCGTAAACTCATCTAAATCCCCCAAAATTCATGTTTCAAGTGTCCAAATGCTAAAACCAAGGTCCTATAATTCATATCTAAGCCATAGAAGTGATTTGGAAGGGTTTAAGGGCATGAAAAACCCCATTAACATGAGTTTACGACCCAAGCTTATGCCTTGGCCATAAACTCCTTCAAAGTCCTCAAAATCATAGTTTTAAATGTTCTAAGTCCATATCTTGAAGTCCCATAGCCATATCTAAAGTCCAATTGAGTTTAGGAAGGAGTTTAAGGGCTTAAAACCCCATTTAATGGAGTTTACGGCCCAAGCTTGCTCCTTGGCCGTAAACTCATGTTCTTGGACCTAAAACTCAATTAGTTCATCAATTTGAAGGCTAAAGGTGTTGAATAACAAGCTAAGGAGGTTACCTTAAAGATTTGAAGCCTTAAACTTGAGATTTGGACCTTAATTCTAGCTTGAGGAGAGAGGTTGTAAGAGTTTAGTGAGAAATTGGCCAAAGGCTTCAAATGAAGTCTTAAATACATTTATATAGTGTTTAAGTTTTGGACACGGTGGAATTCTACCCGATACCGGCGTTAGACGGGGTTTTTGGTCGTACCCGATTAAGTTACCGTAACCCGATACGGTAATATCTAGAAATATTTCGATCACTAAAGTTGAGTGTTAAAATGATTTTTAAATGTATTAAGACTCCCATTAAGTCATTTTAAATGTGTACTAGATAATGACTTAATTAAACAGAAGATTCGGAAATCGAAGTCGGAACGACGATCAGTTGCGTGAATTGTACTACGAAAGAGTTACAATAAATGATATGGAAATTTCGGGTTGTTACACACATGAATGTGAGGTCACAGAAATGTATGAAGAATCAAAACAAGCTATTGGTGGTCCTTTGGCTCTTGTTTCAAAGGTATCAGAAACTGATGAAAAAGATGGTTCAGATGAAGATGGATTTTTGATGAACTTCGACGATGAAGCTGTAGCATTCTATTCAAACAACAGAGTTAAGAAGTTTTTCAAAAAGCCTTTTAATCCAAAAGGAAAGAATAGTGATGGGAAAAATGCTGTCACAAGAACTGGAGGGGAGGAGAGGAAGAAAATGGAGAAAATAGATGAAAAACAGAAAAATGCGAATGAAGAGAAAAAGTTGAAGGGTGATTCAGGAATTTACTGTCACTATTGCAATGGTGTGAATCATTTCGCAGCTGATTGCATGTTGCGAAAGAAAGAAGATAAGAAAGAAAAAGTAAAGATGAATCATACTACTCCGAAAAGATTGAAGAATTACGTGCTAAGACCAAAGGAGTGTCTTTAGTTGCTAAGGGAGAATCTGCTGAAGAAGAAAGTGGAACTTATCAGATCTGGTCTTCAGGATCTGATGATGAGGAAATGAGGCATCCCACACATGGAGCAATGTTCGCAAGTTTTGAGGATTGCGAAGAGAACATTTCAGGGCGATGTTTTGTGTCTAAATCCACTGACAAGTCACCCATGACAACCAAGGTACGTGCAATTCTTGAATCTTTTAATATTCCTTTATATGCTTATGATGCTGAAATTGTTTCATTTGATGATACTGTGGCTTATTTTGATTATGTTATTGTGTCTTCTAGTAATGAAGCTAAGAAATTAAATGTGCAACTTAGTGAGACACGAAGAGATTTAGAAATAAAGAAGAGTAGAGTTGAAAAATTGGAAATGCAAGTCAAAAATATAGATTGTGATAGGAATAATCTTACTAATGATGTTAGGTTGTTGCTAGCACAAAGAAACATATATTGTAATTCTGCAAAACGATTGTATGCAAAATTAACAGCTTTACATCATTCTTCTGATATTAGCAAAGAACAACATAGGAAACTTTTACCTTTTCTTGAGTATGAACGTGAAAAAGTTGATGTTGTTTCTTATGATTGCGAAAGTACAATTGCTCAATTTGACAAAATACCTGATGATAGATATTCATATGGTATTGTCAAAATTGATGAATTTCTGAATGCTGATGAGTTGGTTAACATTATCAATGAAAGTTTGACAAAGAGTGAACAAGTGAAAATCATAAAGAAAACCGAAAATTCAACTCTTGCCTCACAATTCAATTATGCTAATATTGATGAAAATTCTGATAATGTGAGTGAAATCAGTGAGATAAAAGAAGAAGAGGTTGATTGTTCTCAATGGTCAATCATTAATATCACATCCAAGATCAAAGGTAAAGAAATAATAGTTGATTCAATAGTAGAGGATGAAATTGATAAATCTTCAACTTCGCAACATTGTAAGTTTAATAATGTGGAAGTTGAAAGCTGGAAATCTGATGACACTGATGAAAATAAAGAAGAAAAGAAAATTTCAACTGAAACACCTCAAAGGGTTGTGGTTGATCAAGTGTTTGAAAATACAAAAGAATTTGGCAAAATTTTAAATGACAAAGGCGCACATTATTTGGAAACCAACACAGTGGTATATCCAAATTTTGTATGTACTGATAAAACTATTTTTCCAAATCAAGTTTTTGTCACTACTGGAAATGCTGAGAAAGTTCATCCTGAGTTCAATAAAATGATTGAAAAAGATAATCAAAAGTCCACGACTGAGGGTTTTTTCGTAAATCAAAACACAGACGAAAAAAATTTAACCCAAAATCCTTATGTGTTTCAAAAACAAAAGTCATTACAAAAATGGGTGGTTAAAGGTGAAAAATTAAACAAATTTTTTGAAAAAGTTGAAAACTCAAAGGTTGAAGTGAAACTAAATTCTCATGGATTCAAATTGATGGTTGAAAATTATTCAACAGAAAATAATGTTTCAAAAAGAAAAGCAAGAAAAGCAATATTCTGGTAAGTTGTGTCTAACGAAAAATCAAGAGATGAAAAAGAACAAATTTCAAAAACATCATCAAAATTTCAAAACAAAAACACACATACATATTCAAGTTTTCATAAACAAATAAACTCTGTTGACAAAGTTCCATATATTCGCAAATATGACAACAATCAAAAATTTGAGAATTCGCAAAAATTGCAAATAATCAAAAGTTTCAAAATGTTGGCAAATTCATGAATACTCATCAAGTTTGAAGAACTCAACTCAAGTCAAAGTCAAATTTTCACCAAAACAACCAAATTTTCCAAATCCTTCAATATCAAAACCAACCAAAGTTTCATACACAAAAGGAAAATCTGATGTAAGTACGATCAATCATTGGTTTGAAGGGAAAGGAAAGAAATATCAAAGTGGGAAGTTTTCAGAAGAACAAATCAAAAGAGCATTTGATAAGTTCACAAATAATTCTTCAATTGCTAGTGCATCATCTCATAATTCGCAAGTTCCAGTTCAAAAATGGAAACCAGTTATCAAAAATGCGAATGTTGTGAAGGATAAGATTACAATCAATGGGAATCCAAAATTATTGAATGACTATATATCAATATCTAGAACTGATGATGTTGATATAATGGATTCTGTTACAAACAAAGTGAAAACATGGTTTTTAAATTCCAAAAATTTGTTTAATTCTACTAATGATGGACCCAATAAGTCTTGGGTTCCTAAAATTTTTCAATAAATGCAGGTGATATGTGACGAGCAATATGATATGAAATGGTATATTGATAGTGGTTGCTCTCGTCATATGACTGGAAGAAAGGAAAATTTGCGAGATTACAGAAGCTTGGAAAATGCTGGAGTAGTCAAATTTGGAAATAATCACAAGTGTCAAGTGAAAGGGTATGGGAAAGTCACAAATGGAAACTTCACAGTAAATAGAGTTGCCTATGTTGAAGGACTTCAACATAATTTGATAAGTGTATCACAACTTGTTGTGGGTACTGGAAATCAAGTTGTATTTAATGAAGAAGGAAGTATCATCTCAAATGCAAAGACAAATGAAATACTTCTCAAATCCAAAAGATATGGTGATATGTTTACACTGGACATCAAACCAATTGTGGGAAAACCAGCTGTGTGTTTACTATCAAAAGCATCTAATGATCTCAGCTGGCTTTGGCATAGAAGATTGTTACATTTGAACTTTCGAAATATAAATAAACTTGATACTGAAGATTTAGTTCGAGGGTTACCAGTACTAAAATTTGACAATGATTCTTTGTGTGCAGCTTGCGAACAAGAAAAACAACATCGAAAAGGTCATCCGATTGTGATAGATTCAAAAATAGTAAATATGGTGATATTTACTTTTGCAACAATAAATAAAAAGCAGTATATTTTAGTTGCTGTAGATGATTTCTCTAGATTCACGTGAGTGTTTTTTCTCAGGTTAAAATCTGAAGTTGCTCAGACGATGATTGATTTTATCAAAAAGATTGAAATTAGTCTGAAAAAGAATGTACGAAAAATTAAAAGTGATAATGGTTCGGAGTTTAAAAATCAAACTCTTGACATTTTTCTCACAAGCAAAGACATTTCGCATAATTTCTCATCACCATATACTCCGCAGCAAAATGGTGTAGTTGAAAGAAGAAATCGATCTCTATGTGAAGCTTCCAGAACCATGTTAACATATGCGAATCTACCTCAATATCTTTGGGCAGAAGCTGTGTCCACAACATGTTTTACTCAGAATCGATCATACATTCATCGAAGATTCAATGTTACTCCATATGAAATAATCAATAATCGGAAACTTAATGTAAAATTCTTTCATGTTTTTGGTTGCAGGTGCTTTATTATGAATCTCAAAGATAATTTGTCCAAGTTTCAAGCTAAAGCTGATGAAGGCATCTTCTTAGGATATTCACAGAATTCAGTTGCATACAGAGTGCTTAATAAATGAACAAGAAAAATTGAAGAAACTTTCAATTTAACATTTGATGATTACTATCTTAAACAAATTGATAGTAAATTCGATAATAAACCAATACTTGTGGATTCAAATACTCAAATTGATAATTCTGAAATTAATGATTTTGATTATGACTTAATTTTCGGAATTTCTGACAGGGCAATTGATGCAGAAAATAACGCTCCTGATAATCAAACATCAAAATCCTCAAAACATACTGATGAATCAACGATAACTACAACATCGATAACTTGTGAAAGCACACCAGATGTTCATATGGAGGAGGAACACACAAGTATCCATGAAGATTGTCTGCCAACTTTTGAGGGGGAGAAAGAAATTATGAATCATCAAGTTGAGGGGGAGCATTCGCAAAATCAACAGGAACATCAAGTTGAGGGGGAACATTCGCAAAATCAACATGAACATCATTTTGAGGGGGAGTATCAAAATGCAGATCATGTTGAAGGGGAGCATGATGAAACAGAGACAATTAATCTTGATAAAAATGTAGAATTTCATGAATTTAATGATAACTTTTCTATTGCAGGATCTGAAAATGAAGATATGTATGAAGATGCACCATTAGAATTTGATCCAAATTATCCACCACTTGCGAAATGGACAAGAAATCATCCAATAGAACAGGTAATTGGTAATCCACAAGAAGGTGTGTTGACTAGAGCTCAACTTCGTGCGAAAAATGAGGTACTGAATGCAAACCAAGAACTTTGTATGTTTAATGCCTTTATTTCGAAAATAGAGCCAAAAACAGTAAATAATGCTATGGAACACTCAGATTGGGTTGTTGCTATGCAATTTGAATTGGCTGAATTTGAACGAAACAAGGTTTGGAGATTAGTTTCTAAACCTTCTGATGTTTCAATTGTTGGATTAAAATGGATTTTTAAAAACAAAACCGACAAAGATGGCAATATTATTCGAAATAAAGCAAGACTAGTGGTTATAGGTTATTCGCAACAAGAAGGCATTGACTATGAAGAAACATTTGCACCTGTTGCAAGACTTGAAGCAGTTCGCATATTTTTAGCCTATGCAGCTCACAAAGACTTTGATGTTTATCAAATGGATGTTAAATGTGCATTCTTAAATGGAAAACTTGAAGAAACATTGTATGTTGAACAACCACCAGGATTTGTAAACAATGAGCATCCTGATCATGTTTATATTTTAGATAAAGCTGTATATGGGTTAAAACAAGCACCAAGGGCCTGGTACGCAACACTTTCAAATTTCTTGAAACAATCTAAATTTAAACAAGGATCAGTCAACCCACATTATTTCGCAAGAAAGTTGGGTGTCATCTAATGCTTGTTCAAATTTATGTTGATGATATTATCTTTGGTTCAACTGATCCAGCATTGTCAATTGAATTTGAAAATTTAATGAAAAGTCAGTTTGAAATGAGCATGATGGGAAAAATTAATAATTTTCTTGGTTTAAACATAAGACAGAACAGGGAAGGAATCTTAATCAATCAAGAAAAATATATGAAGAGCTTGCTTGAAAAGTTTGGAATGCTTAATAGCACAAAGCTCAGAGTACCTATGGCAGTAGGAACAAGACTAAATCCTTCGTTAGATGCTCCTGCTGTTGATCTAACATTGTATCGTAGCATGATAGGTTTTTTATTGTACTTAACTGCAAGTAGACCTGATATTATGTTTTCGGTTTTTTGTTGTGCTAGATATCAAGCTTATCCAAGAGAACCTCATTTGACTGCAGCGAAAATTAATATTTTTCGATATCTAAAGGGAACCGTTTCTTTAGGACTTTGGTATCCTGCGAAAACAGGATTTTTCATTCAAGCTTTTTCAGATTCCGATCTAGGAGGATGTACTTTGGATAGAAAAAGTACGACTGGTGGATGTCAACTATTGGATGGAAAGTTGGTAAGCTGGCAATCAAAGAAACAGACTTGTGCGGCTATATCAACCGCTGAGGCAGAATACATATCTGCGGCTGCTTGCACTTCCCAAATTATTTGGATTCAGAGTCAACTTCGTGATTATGCAATAAACATGAAAAAGATTCCTTTGTATTGTGATTCACAAAGTGCGATTCGCATTTGTCACAATCCAGTGCAACATTCAAAGACAAAACACATTACTCTTTGATATCATTTTATCAAAGATCATGTGGAAGATGGGAATATTGAAATTCATTTTGTCAAAACAACTGAACAACTTGCTGATATTTTTACAAAGCCTCTTGATGAAAAATCATTTGTTAGAATTTTAGAAGGTTTGGGGATGATTAATGCGAATTCAATTTCATCAACACAAGACTAAAAGTTTTGTTCAACAGATATGAGTCAATATTATTCAGAGGTTATTGTTCATTCAGAGGCTTCGCATGGCTTCGCATCCACATCTTTTCGCATCGGAGCTCATAACAACTAAGGTAAGATTTACGAATAATTTTTTTTTCTTTTGAAAAATCAAAAATCCAAAAAGATTTTATTCTTTGTTTTTACTTTTGAGAAATCAAAAATACAAAAAGATTTTATTTTGTTATGCTTTCAATTTTGCAAAATTAAAAATCCAAAAAGATTTTATTTTTTTTCTGTAATTTTGAAAAATTCAAAAATAACAAAAATATTTTTGTTTTCTTTGTTCTTTCAAATGTGTGCTGAGAATTTAATGCAGGGCTAAAATGCGAAGAGGTCATACATTTTTGTTTCTATGGGAAGGTATTAAATTTCTTTAAAAAACTAGTTAGGATGTCCCTAGAAGCATGCTGCTGTATGTAGACCAAAAGCCTCAACACGACTCTATGTGTGAAAAGAAAGCCTTAATGAAATTATCACATGAAAATTTCTTCCCAAAAAGGCTTATATTCGCATAAGTCAAAACGAGCTACCTTACTCTTCTCAAATGAGTTAAGAGTTTTCTGTTTTTTCCATTATAACAGAGGTACACTTCGATTCTTATCCAATCTTTTTAAACCAAACAATTCTTACACTCCAAATTTTTTTTGAAGAGATTTGTCCTTGAGGTCTTTGATCAAACCAATCAAAACCTAGACAAATCACAACTCTGTGTTTAGGATCTAACATCATGAGTCCGTGATGAAAGTGAAACCCAAAAATCATAAACCTTAAGGAATTGACGGGGAACATTGTTCCAGATTTTTACGAAACCTTTGTTTCAGTATCAAAAATTTCGAAACTTCAAATCATATTCAATTCGCATGTGTGGTCTTGATCAAATATTCACAACCAAGAATGTTTGTTACCCAACAAGATCCAGAACAAATTTTCTTTTGAATATGATTTCAGTGTAAGTTTTATTCGCAAATCCTTGTCATGATAAATATTTTCACAAGCCAACTTGTCACTGACTACACTGGTCAAACAAGTAATTTCATTTACAATTTCTCACCTTATGTTAAGGATGATATGTAATGAAATTTCAAACCAATCCAAAATGACTTTTAAAAGAAGCCCTTTGATACTTCTCTACAAGTATTCGATTGTAATTCACGGGAAACTACACAAGCTGTTGATTATCTCTCTTGATGATTAACGAAGCAACCTTTGCCTGGGGTTTTACTGCATTCATGTAAAATTGAATTTTTGACATCACAACATTACAAATTTTTTTTGTTTCTTATCTTATTTCGTTGGCACAATGCACATATGAAATCCTTGAGGTTCTGAGTAAAACCAACTCAAACTGATGATTTCGCAAGTCTGGCATATGACTTCACTTTAAATCCCAAAAGTGAACGAGCCTTGCTTCCATGCGAAGGGTTTTACCAGTTTGAATTCTATAACGGATACTTGACAGGCTGTATACTCAAAATGGTTGGTATTCTATCTGGTTTTCGAGGAGATGTGACAGTTACTTTTTGGAATATAGTTATCTTTTGCAGTCATGAACCGAGTTTCAAGGTGCCACATCGGATAACATTAAATGTATCCCGCTTTAATTTCAAATTAATTTTGAGTAACCTATAAAAGGGGGATCATGAACACTATGTACGGTTACGTAAACAAGAACTCTCACAAAACTTCAAAGATTAAACCTTGATCCAAACTTCAACTTTCTTTCTCAAAACCCTAACAATGGCAGCCACTAATTCCAACACTGATGAGGTTCTTTCTCAATCACTGATGAAGATTCAAAGCACCAATTACCAAGTTGATCCAAAAGTTTCTGCTTATCTAGAAGAATTGAAGATGCTTATCGTTTCTCTAAAACGATCACCTTTATCAACTGCCATGTTCAGTTCATTCTCGGTTCCAATGTGTGGCTATCTCGTGCAGCTTGAACGACATCATACAATCACACGGCGGATGTGATTGCTTTCAATTTAACCAACAACAAACGGGTTAAACTGTCCAAGAACTTTTTTGTGGAAATCTTGCAGATTCCAAAAAACCCTCCGTTTGTCAAACGTGTCAACTCGCAGATCATTCATATGTTCAATGAGATGGGGCATCAACCGGAGTTGGAGAAAATAAGTGACTTCCGAAAGTCTGGATTGCCATGTATCTGGAATTTCTTATTTGGTATTTTTCTAAGGTGTCTTACAGGAAGATCAGTCAGACTGGATAGAGAAAGAGTGGAAGTATATGCTATGGTAATGGGCATATACTATGATATCAATGTTGATTATGCAACTCAGTTGTGGAAGGAATTTGTTAAAAGCCTGGAAAATACAAATTCAGAGAAGGGGATTTCATGTGCAAGATACTGGAGCTTAATCCTGGAAAAAGTCTATGAGAAAGAAGCAATTCCAGTGATGACAGATGTTGAAGTTGCTAAATTTTCCTTCTATCAATTTCCAAAAACTGTACAAGATGATGAAGCAATTTTTTCTCGTGTGGCTCGTATTCTAGATGCGATGCTTCGCAAAGTTTCTCCAACTCAGAAAGTTTTGGTGAGATATTTGCGAAATATTGATACAACTGATCAAACTGGAGTATTACTAGACGTTGCTACTCCATCAAAGAAAAAGAAGGTTAGCAAGAAAAATGCGAACGGTTCATCCTCACCAACAGTACAAGATAAAGCTATTCCAACCGAAGAAACTTTATCAAAATCGAAGAAGGAACTCTTACCTTCTAAGTCTGGGGTACTGAAGGAAATTCGCAAAGCTGAAGTGAGTAGTAAAGGTGTTACTATTCGTAGTATTCCTGCACCGGTGTCTCCAGGCAAGAAAAGATAGCAAGCTGAAGATGTTGCTAAAAATATGCAACGTACGCTGGTCCAAAGGAGAAAGATGGTGATTCGCAATGAATCATCTGATGAAGAAGTATTCCGGAAACTCCACCCGTCACATCTATGGTAAATGTTTCTTTACCAATAATTCACACTTCGCAAACCAAACCACTCGAAATAGTTCTTACCAAATCAGTTTCTGAGGAGGTACCTATTTCCAATACGGTTGCCAACGTATCTGATACGGGGTTCACCTATCCTGAGTGTTGCACCAACAATCCAAACATCTTTACCCATTTCATTACCTATTACAACTTTATCTAACACTTCATCCATCTTTGAACATGCCCTTCAAAACCCATTCACAACACTTTTTCCATCTCAGTCACCCGAAAATCCTCAACCTTCGCAACAATTGTCTGATACTGAAGTCGAAGGAGGTGCCTTTGGAGGGATACTCGATGATATTCCTTTTGATTCAGACGAAGAAGATATTCCTGATCATATGCTGATGACAAGAAACAGTTTAAAATTCTGAATCAGAAGTTAAAGACCATTATTCAAACGCAAGCTGATTCTGGTAGAATGTCTTCAATATCAGCCATGGAGGTTGATGTTATGATAAAAGGAGCTGAGAAACGGATCATGCAAAAGATTGATCAATCAGATAAAAATAATGAGCTCAGACTTAAATCACAAGGGAGCAATTTTACTTCTGCTGTTCAAGATCTCAAAGCTGCTACAAAAGAACGTCATATTCTTTTTGTACAAGATGTCAAGAAAGTTCGTGAGGATGTCAACTTCAAAATTCAGGAGTTGAAGTCTGAACTTGCGAAGGATCTTCAGGATGTTCATACGAAACAAGCAGATGTTCAAAAGCAAATTGTGGAGATTTCTTCTAAACTTCAAAAGCTTAATAATATTCCTGTTCTTGAAGCTCATAAAGTCGCAACAACGGAGAAGTTTGATGAGCTGATAAAGTTAGTCACTGAGCTTAAAACAACAATTTTGCATTCTTCATCAACTCAAATCCTTACTCCTGAATTCTTGTCTCTAAAGATTAATACTTTAGAACAAGCTATTCAAAAAGCTCTTGCTCCACTTACGAATTTCACTTCTTTACTACCGAAGAGTGCTCCGCCTGTTTACACAGGGGTGCAAGGGGGAGAGAAAAGTCGAAGTAAAGAAGAGGAGATAAAAACAGTTGGAAAAGTGATATCGACTCAACTTGTAGCTACTCTTCCTATTCCGATGAAACCGATTTCTTCAAATACAATTACCACAAAAACAGTTTCCAAAGGTATTGTTATTGGAAGAAACGAAGGAGGTTCAAGCTCAAAATCTTAGAAAGATGTTGTAGGAAGAGGAAAAGGAATATTATACGAAAAGTCAAAGGAGGAGCTGAAAGCTGATGCAGAGGCTGAGATGGAGAGGATGAGACAAGTTCAAAGAATCATGAGACAAAGGGCAAGTGATCCTCCCTCCATGAACAAAGGAGATCCTGCGAAACTTTACTCTTATGAAACAATAGAGTCGAAAGTTGTGTGTAGGGAGATGTATGAGTTCGAGAAGAAGCCGAAAAGAAGTTATGATATTGCGAACTCAGATCATTGTCAATTGGATTTCCCGATAAACGAAATGCTGTTCATCAATGCTCAATACAAGATCAGTGAGAAATTTGATAATCCTGATGATTATACTCATATGAAAATCAGATTTCATGCAGTCTTGGCGAAGAATCCAGATGAAGTTTGGTCTTTAATGAAGATTAAAAAGGTAGTGACAATAAAGAAGGATGTTTTGTTTGAAGAGATGCTTCAAAATTTTCCGTATTTTGTTATCAGAGTAGACAACAAACAATATGACTTCACAGTAGCTGATTTTCCATTGATGAACTGCAATGATTTAATTCAAGTAGCTCTGATCCTGAAGCGTATGGAAGAAAATAGTCTTAAAGGCTCTGAGACAGATGTGTTCAAGGTTGGCTTCGCACATGTGAAGACATTCATCGATAACTATTTCGACTGTTTGGCTCTTACAAATGAAGAATTAGCGAATGTGCTGGGAAGAGAAGTAAAAGTTCCATGGGAGGAGACTTTGACTCAATCTGCTTTGTCGAAGTATGTTGTTGGTGAAATATGCCTGAAACCATTTGGCATGGTGTTTTCGGGAAGGGATACAAAAGGAAATCCGAAGAAGTTTTTGTTCAAAGTCTCAGAGATTGAAAGATATAATTCTTCACAATATACGCACTTCATTGTACGTATGAATAACTGCAAGAAGAATAACGAAGGATACAAGAAAGATCTGAAGAAGGTGATCTCCTAGTATGGAGAAGTGCGAAGGACAATTCACTCTGCAATTCAAAAGCTTTTGAGTTGAATTGCATCGACTGTTTACAAAGGGGGAGAATGTTGATGTAAATTGTAAAAAGTCGAAAATAGTGTATAGTGTTGTTTCGCATTTTATGTTATTTTACTAAGTCATTTTGTATGCGAAGTGAAAATGTATAGACTTAGTATATTTTTTGTATGTTCCCTATAAATAGGGACTTAGGCTAGAAGTAGAGAGATACGAAAGTGAAACACTCTTCTGCTTATTCTGTAATCAGTGTTAATCAATATGAGATCTGATTAATATTTACTCTTTGTGTTCTTCATCTTTAATTGTTCAAATCTATCTTTTCTTTTCTAAATTCTCGATAACAATTCTCATCATTGAACCAATATCGTGTTCCGAGAAATCCTACGAACCATGACATGTAGGACTCTGTCAGCAGAACCTCCCTCAGTGAGGTTGTAGAAACTTCTGTCTCCATTGTAGGGAATGGGTTGACCCTGTTCCTGGCTCCATGTATTCAAGTTTGTTTCCCACAGAGGTGTGGGTCCTTGAAATGCGGGTTGGGGGTTGTTATTCTGGGCTTGACCTACTTGAGGTAGGTTGTTGACTTCGGGCTCGGAGTCAGATCCATCCGAGAAGCCTTCTGCTTGATGATCATCCAAAGGGATTTGATGCTCATCATTAGACTCTGCTTCAAGCCATCCAACGTTGCCGTTGGGTGGAAAGTATGGGTCATCATGATGATGGAATCCAGCCATGATATCTATGCGAGAAAAGGGGTAAGGAAATAATTAATAGACGGACTAACTAGATAATTATAAGGTGATCTTTATCAGTTACTCCAATGCTTGTCTAGGGCATACCAGTTATACGTATTCCGGAACATGATAGACCTTCGAATAAGTGATCCTAACTCTTAGCCCACAACCCAACGGGGATAGGAGATAAAGCAAAGATTCACAGATTCTTAGTCTATGACACCCTAGGTACATATAACCATAGTGTATCCATTGGATAACCATTGACATACTAATAAAGACATTTAGTTCTTAGATAAGTAATTATAGTAACACAAAATACTCCTATAGTATTGTAAGCTTAATGTTATGTTCTACTGTTCTTATTGTGGTAGTGTTGGTAAGTTTTTAGACTTGTTGCAACCTCACAACCATCCTCAGGCACAAGCTAGTCACTCCTCGGATAATATAGTTGATCAGGCTACATCTTCCCAGGGTTGACCATATGTCTCTAAGTTTACTTGTGCTGTCCAACAATCGTAATACTTTTGTTCTGTCCTAGTGACACTGATTTTAGTATGAATGCAGGTATGTATACTTGGTTAAAATATTTTATTATTTAAAAGTATAAACTCTTTATCAGAGAAATTTAATCCCACTTATGTTTATAGTTCGTATATCTTTTATGGGTTGATACACTCAATTCACTATAAAAAATGCTCAGATACCAATCTGTCACACCCCAAAACCAGAATGGCGGAATCGTTCGGGGGTGGAAGACGTCATGTATAATATCACAACAATGCAAAGTAGTAAACAAGCAACAACATCATCCACTGCATTAATAATATAATTTCATACAAGTGTGTTCTATCAAGTTATATAGATACCAAAAGTACATCAAAATAAAATAGGAGTCTTGAACAAGCTCCATCTTCTCAAAAACCTGGCACCGGTACCTGTCTATTGGTGACCTGAGAATACAAGTTATTTCAAAAGCGAGTATCAGCTTTAAAGCTGGTGAGATCATAAGTATATTAGTGTCTGAGTTTGTATGAAAGCATTTGTAAGATGTAATGTATAAGTTTTGTAAAGATTGTATTTGTTTGAACTATCCTAGAAAACCCTATGTGTCCTACTAAAAGTAACCTTCTACTAAGGCATCTAGTAACTGTGTGTGTCTCTTGTAAGAGTGTGTAATTTCCCAAATCTGACTATCATTAACCAAAAATATAGTTTTTACATTACCGTCCATCGTGTGAATGTTCACGAAGTGAATGTAAAGGGAAAAATATTATAGTACTATAGTGTTGTATTAAGTAACTACTGCTGTACTAACTACCTTAAACCAATTGTCATTTAAAGTACCATGTGATCAGCCTGTACCTTGCTACCGACTCAATAGTAAAACGACGTTGTAAAATGCCGTAAGAAATGACATTTGGCACCCGTAGACTTGCAAGTCCCACTGTAGCGAGCAGAAAGGTGTAGGATAGTCAATCCAATATAGATCTATACGCAAACTCATATGCTCCCCAATTTAGGAGATTCTGGATACAAAAACGGTCATGACAGGTAGTTCCATGACCCATTTAATGGCTCACATAACTGAATGTAATGTATATGTAATGTATGTGTTAGCTGTATTGTGTGTTCTTTCTCTGTCTAGCATGTATGTTTGTTTCTCATCACTATGTATTATGTTTGTTTCTCATCACTATGTATTATGTTTGTTTCTCATCACTATGTATTATGTTTGTTTCTAATCACTATGTATTATGTTTGTTTCTCATCACTATAAGTTATGAATCATGTATGAACTAACTCTTTGTATGATTCATTGCTCTAGTATTAGTATTAGTAAAACCCTAAACTACGCCTATTGTAGTTTATTAGTAATATAACTTGTACGTATGAACATGGGAGTATACCCATGCTACCCAGGGTATTGAATTGACTGGAAGAACCTTTATGACTATATATGTACACATGATATATAACTAATAGTTAAACGAACTTCGGACGGATACCCGATATCCTACCAGACCACATCCCAACGGGGAAAAGGAAATAAGGCGGGTTAGCCTTCCTAAGTCCTTCAAACATTACTTATATAACTATACATATCTAGGGTTGCAATTTACAATATAAAAGTATAAAAGAAGTTACGTAAAATCATTTGATATGCAAAAGAGTTTTTAAGACAGTTTGAAGTAAAACAATTTGAAAGTAAGAGATTCACTTGTTGATAGTTATTAATCACATGTGATTGAGATAATAACTATCGTAACTTTACTTGTATCCCCCCCCCCCCCCCCCCCCCCCGCCCAGAAAAGTATTTATAAACATTTAAAAGGATAATTAAGGGGTATGAACTCACATGTAGTGAGTGGTACGGATGAACTGAAGATGTAGGACTGCTAGGTGTCAAGTGAAGTCTTGAACATACTCTATGATCCTAGTTAACATATAATACGACATAGATGTATCAAATTAGTCTTTAAACAACTAATAACCAAAGTTAAGACACCCTAGGACATGCTAAACACCTTATACAAGTGTTATAAGTCCCAAGGATTACATCTAAGTGTTGTAGGGAAAGGCTAGTGTGTTTGGGGTTCAAGGAAAACTCCATTAGGGAGTTTATGGTTTTGTGGTCACAAAAAAAAGAGTTTACGGTCATAAACTCTTGAGTTTACTACCGTAAGCTCACACACTTTTGACCATTTGGTGTTTGAAGCCTTAAAAGTCCCTAGAACCTTTTCTTCTTGAAGTATGTGACTAAGGAAGGAACTAGAGCACCATTTCACTCCTACATGGAGTTTACGGTTTCTAAACCATTTTCCTTTGAGTTTACTACCATAAACTCATAAGGTTTATGGTATTTTGGGGGTTTTCAAGTCCTTAGTTCATCAAAGAATGGATCCATGTTAGTTACTAAGGCATAGGAAGGAAATGTGGGTCATTTATACCCACTTTGGGGTGTTTACGGTTTTGGGAGCTCCCCAAACTGTAAACACATATAAATGGGAGATTTTTTTGCCTTTTCATGTGATAAAGACATCAAGGAAGGATGTAGACATGTCCCTAAGGCATTGTGAAGGACTAAGGCACCTTAGGGCACCCTTTGGCACCTTACTTGGTGTTTACGGTTTTGGGAGCTTCCAAAACCGTGAACACCTTGTTCTTGGTGTTCTTGGGACATTTCCTTGATGTAAAGATGTATATCAAGCTTTATAAGATTCTAGGATAGAGGTACTTACTATATGGAAGCTTGAAATGAGCTAAAAGTCCAAGAACACTAGTGTGTGTTCTTGGTGTTTTGGAAATCTAATCAAAACATGAAATTTGATGGATTAAAAGATGTATAATCACTAGTTGTTATGATATAACAACAAATCAAGCCAAGAAGTACTTATGTTTCTTGGGAAATCGAGTGAAAACCGGGATGGTAGTTGAGAGTGTTTGGAGTTTGCTATTGAGATTGCAAGTAACAAATGAGGTAATTTGGGGAGTAAACTCATGCTTAAGGCATGAGTTTACGGTTTTTGGAAGAATTTTCGGCCCAAACATAAAAATTTGGCCGTGAATTCCTTAACTACGTGGTACTTGCGGTTTTGAAATTTCAAGACTCGAGACGACACTTCCTTTCACCCGTTCGTTTAAAGATTAATTATTGAAATAATCAAACGAACTTTAAATTTGCTAAAAACAAATAAAAATGATCTTGACTTATAATTTGGAATGATTGACTTTAGGGTTTGATTGAATGAAAATTTCGGGTTGTCACACGATGAAGGGTCATGGCGGGGAATTTATTAATCAAACAATGTCGATTATGGGGGGCTCATGGTAATACCTTATAAACACCTTAAAGATCCCACTACCATCAGGAAAGCCTTCGAATGGTAGATAAAATACGTTAGGATTAGTTAAATATTCTACAAAGATAGTAAATTAGGATTAATAAAATATCCTAAAAGATAATAAGATAGGATCGTCATATATACTGCAAAGATAGTAAATTAGGATTAATAAAATATCCTAAAAGATAATAAGATAGGATTGTTAGATATCATGCAAAGATAGTAAACTATGATTAATTAAGCATCCTATAGAGATAATAAGCGAGGATTAGCATGATGTCCTATTAATAATCTAGGAGGTGATATAATAAAACTTAGGAAACTATGAACTTAAGAATCATAAAATTTCTAGAAAATTTTCAAAAGAGTGATTATACCTTTACCTCAAAACCTATGAACTCACCAACATCAAGTTAACATTTTCAAAAATTGCATGTGTTCCTAGGATGGAGAAAAGATCAAGACAAGAAGGGATTATCATCTTGAAGACATAGGTTTTCATTTAACTAGGTATTTTATGATTGGTGCTCTATGATTTGAGAAATCTATGTACCGTCGCCACTCAACATTTTCGCCATCGGTTAGGTATAGGTGTGACAGAATGGTATTATAGCTAGTTGCTATAGAGAATTGGTATTCTTTAGGAATGATGACTATAGATTAGGATATATACTCCGATTAGGTTTTCCCTCAAACCTATAAATAAAAGTATTACTATTAATTACCCAAGGGATAGACTACATACGAGAAAGGTGCCTAGGCTGGAACTGTCGTCTTCAGTTACTGATTTCAGAAAAACTATATGCCAAAATGGTCATGCCCTCTGACTTTTCCTACCTGGCCAATCCTTACTTGATAGTCCAGAAATACAAAAAAATAATAACCACTAATCTTGAATAAAAGTATGGAAATAATATAACACACTTTCTAAATTATCTATTATGGTTCAATATGTAAAGATTGAGTCACTCCTAAATGTAGCCTGATCAACTATGTTTAGTCTTGACTGAACCAATACATTGATTGAATTAGGGATAGATAAATGATAAAATAGAAACCATACATATACAAATACAAATCCAAAAGCATACATAAAGTGTCTCAAATACACACCACAAAATAAACAAAGATAAGTATCAAAATAAATAACATTAAAATAAAAACATTAACCTACTCATTGCTGCTCTTATACTCAACCTCCTTATCCTCCATGCCCTCATCATCATCATTATCCCCATGGTGTGTGCCTGAAGGACCAACACCATCAAGACTTGGCTGAGCTGGTGGTGAACAACAAGACCCGCTTGAGGGAATGGTGGATGGTCCATCCTAAAATATCACATCACCCCAACAATCGAAGCCATGATCCAACGACGCTCCTCCCGTGCAACAACCAGAAAACGCAGCACATCACGTACATTCGACTCCGGTTGGTCAGGCTCCACGTGCCTAGGTCTCTAACGGCTTAACAAGGCAAGCTCAGGGATGTACTCTAGCTCTACCCATCGAAGCGGCTCCACGATATCATCATCATGAATCCTCCACTACTGCCCACTCCTCGAACCAGCACCCACATCTTCCCAAGAGCGGTAATACCCATCTCTCAAATATACATAGGATCCATCCCAATAGTGTCAACCTCATAAGATACGGCCAACCAAGTGACACAATGACCTTCGAACATTGTGTGAAAAGGTGTGGAACCTAGAACCATACCAGATAAATAGAGAGCGAAGGCAAAAGGAAGATGAAGGAAAACCTCAATCTGAGTGAGGCACCACATATATAAAAGGTCACCAAAGGGAAACTTATCATACTCCTAGTGGTGAAAAATGGTAGAAGCGACCAATCGATGGATCTATGATAAATAGGAGAACGAAAGGTACTCTCCTTAGCCGCCCTAGAAACATAAGTCCCCCTAGCGTGACCCTAGACCTGGATGTAACTATACTCCTATGGTAGCTCAATAATATAGTTGTACAAGTAGGCACAAAAATAAGGACTCGGAGTCTCCTCAACTTTATAGATCCCTAGACGTCTCCCCAACTTGACCAGGATGCAAGAGCGGCATACGCCTCCCAGGAAAAAAGTAAAGACGGGTCGATCAGCCTATGTTGTCAACGCCTTGCCAAAGCGAACTGTTGAAAAGAACTCCTATAAGAGCTCATTGTACACCACCTCCTGAACTCCAACAACCCTCTGCCATCCATGGTAGACAAAAAGTTTAAATCACTATCTTCCCATAATACATGGGAAAGGAATGACCCTATTCGGGCCATCAACGTAGAATCGTCCGCCACTCTCCAAGAAATTGTTACATATAAGTTCTAATGTTTTACCTACATCTTATGTATAAATGTTAAATACGTAAAATAACGTTACTACAAATGTTATAGACTACTTTACATGCAAAGTTGGTAATGCACCAAGGTTTATCATTCAAATGAAACACACTTTTTTTTAAAACTATAATAGGTATAGTTTACGAGATATTAATGATATTTTACATACTATAAACACTATAAAGAGGAAATACTTACATTTACAAGAAAAATGGACTTTTCATACGCAAATCTATTGATACTAACTTTTGTGAGACATTTGACTTCACGTACTTTCAAGTACGCATTTTAAGTTCTATATTATAAACCATAATCTCTTGTAGGGAGAATGTGATACTTGTGTATAGGTCTATACAAGACTGACATTCCTGCACCTAAACTGTTAGCTACAGTTAGACCGACATGTCTGGGGTGACAAACGTCATAACACTCCAACGCCTGAAGAACGTTGTTACAAGTACTATGGGTGAATAGCACGCTTATAAAACTCACATGGAGTATTAAAGCATTATGATTTACGGGGCTAACAAACGCCTTAGTGATTATATATACATATATAAATCTACTTACACTATTTTAGATATGGAAAATACTTGTGCATTACAATTTTGGGAACTTTTAAAACTACTATTAATTTATGGAAAATATTGGATTTGCTAGATACAAACTCAGTTACTTTATACAAAAGGCATACAATTATTATATAAAAACGCTTATGAACTCACCAACTTAATTGTTGACACTTTTTCAAAACTACTTGTATTTCTTAGGGATTTAGTAATACATGTAAACAACAACTTTTGGGGAAGGAACGCTAAGGCATCAATTTCAAACTGATTATATCATCATAATGTAATTTCTTTTGAAAGATGTAATATAATCTGATGGGTTTTGGTCATAAGAACATCCTATGTGCTCATACAAACCCTAATGCTTGGATCTAGGTTTCTCTATTGTACATGCAAGTTATCCAAGACTATAAACCCTAATTCTAGTATTCAAGTAATCATATTAACATGCAATTAGGCTTAAGATCATACCTTGATTGTTATGTAGCAATAACAATCTCAATTCCTCCTTGTATTGACCTTAGAAAGCTTAGAGTCACAAATGTCACTCCTCTAATGGTTCACAAACACCATAAGCAAGAGGATGAAGAGGAGAGAGGATGGAGGCTGCCCAAAATGTGTTCTAACCCTAGAAGAGAAGTTCCCCACGTTTTTGAGCCTTAAGGGTTCTATATATAGTGAGGCTATTAGGGTTATCTAACAAGGAAACCCTAATTTGGATGCTTAAGCCCTAAGCAACCCATGGACCCCCTTTCCTTAAGGCCTTGGACGATTTCTCATGGGTATCCCCATAGAATTCGTCCACCCCATAATAAAAGGTAATCCATGGCCCAAATTGCAATTATCTTATAATTACAATTCCAGTCCCTTAAGTTTAATTAATCTCTTTTAGTCACAAAACTAATTATCAATTAATTATTGACTAATATTAATTAAACAATATGATTTCTCCTTTAATATATTATTCTCATAATATATTAATAAATCATATTTAATCCTTTCTCTCCATAATTCATCCTATCAAGTTGCTTTGGTGAAGGCAACCCAAAAGGACCATGCACCATCGGGTCAAGTACATACCAAAATAGTTATGGACTTATACACTAATCCAACAGTCTCCCACTTGGAAAAGTCTAATAACTATTCTACGTACGACTTCAGATCCTGATCTGCAATCGTAGCTTTCCGAAGCCGCTGTCAACTCTGATCCTATCAGATACGCGTGTCCTTAGATAAGGGATCATATATTCCTCCATTCTAGATATCGTATGAGATATGATTTCTAATCATTCTCTTTGTACTATTTCTCGAATTCTAATTTATGACGACTGACTAATTGAACAAATCAAATTAGCCCTAGCCCAGCCGAACATTTACGTTTGCTATCACTAAATCATCGAGGGGCCCAAAGATATCGCTTTTATCCTACTTTGGATAAAAGGAACGGATAAACTTTGATACAATGCTCGCTTGCACTCACTCACCGAATTACACACAACAATATGTTTTATAACACCAAGTTACTAGTGAGTTTACATATTATTATTGTGCAACCGATTGCAAGATACAACTCACACATCTTGGTTTCAAGAATATAAGATCTTATCGTCTCACCAATCACTCGTGATACAATTCATGGAGTGATCCAAGTGAGCGTGGGTTTAATCCAATGCTCAAATCTTATTCATAAACACTCATGAATGTTGCAGCAAACATTTACTTATGTCTAATACTCTTTTAGACAATCCACACACCAATTCACGACAGTCTTCATTCATATCTACTTCCAACATATGAACGAATGTGGCCCGTTCGAATAATTTGACTGTTCTAAACCAATTATTCAGGAAGGCAAAACATGCAAAGTGAAACACAAGAATAATACTAATCCCATATGGCCTCAAACCTTTGAGCATAAATAAAACACCTTTCTATTTATCACCATATTGATTACTCATTATTTGTCATTTCAGGTAATCGACTTTTTACTTGAATTATTACACTTGTCACATGATCCTAGCATGCACACAATGTTTACCTATGGTTCTTTCTTTGTGAAATAGATCAAATTGAACACATTTCCAATCATTCTCATTTCACAACTCCAAATCCTTTTCCATAAGTGAAAGAATATCAAATTCTTGCTACTTATAGAATATGCTAGATTCTAACATTTTATGCAATGTTCCTATCGTAATGTCACTGCACCAAAGTCATAAAGACTATTGCCAATGATATTACAAAGTCCTGTATCGGAGATTGTTACAAGACAATTCCTTAGATAGGATGTCACTCACTCAAAGTACATTCCTTTGAACATCCTTTTGCATAAAAGTTTCTAATCTAGACATAGATTTTCAATATTCAATTCTCAATATGGACACACTTCTATATTTTCCATATGACAACTCATTCTTAATATAATCTTATCTATTCGTAATGACGTCGATATGGTCCATCCAATATGGAAACATTTCCATAATTTCCATATGACAACTCATTCTTAATAGAATCTTGTCGATATGGTCCATTCAATACCATGCTTCCAACTACTCATAAGCAACCAATCCTCCTCAAACTCTGGATTGTCCTTTGATAGTTGTTTAATTATTTTAGTCAAAACCGATTCTAGTCCCTTTTGCCTCTAAATGTGCTAGACATTTTGAAAATTTTAGAATGGTCAAACATTAAAGCATTTGCAATCGATCCTATACCCGAGGCGTATGAGACACGACGCATAATGTTTTACTTGCTATGTTCTCAAAATTTGAATTGTGAAAAGGAATGCCGTAATCATAATCGAAATTTTAAGAACACACTATGTTTCTTTGACTAAGTTATTAACATTCCACAACCTAAGCCTTTAGATTTGAAATGAAGCATAATATTCTCTCCCTTAATTATAGCAAAACAGCTTTACAACCCTTACGACTTTGCAAGGTATAACTCTTGTTTTCTATAATTAATATTGCCAACTTGCAATACGTGCCTTAATAATCATACAATCATAACATTTATGCTCCCACTATCATGATGATTATTATAAAACATAACACTTATGCTCCCACTAGCTTCGATATGTATTCATAAACATCTTAACTTTCAGAAAAACAATACCTATTGAATTTGTTAAGTCCATGTTTCTAATACTTAATGCTTTGATAATCTTTTATCAAGGCCTCTTAAACTTATACACATTTTCCTTAGATAGCTCATATGTGTGTCTAAACAATTAAGACTAGTTGCCAAACCTCACAATTCAGATCATGGAAAGGGATACCGTAACCATAATCGAATTCGAGAATGCAGTTTTACAATTAGTATCTTCTTAAAATCTTTCTTAGTGAAAGCATTTCCTCACAATCATTTTCATGAAGGAGGAAATCTTATGACACTTAGATTTAAACGGTGTATGTGTTCTTATCCATGTGAATTTGTTAAAACCAAAGTTTACGACAAATTCAAACTTATATGGATCGAACTTTCTTAATCTTGATTTCTTGCCTTATGGTGACATAGCTGCCCACCATGTCTTCCAAGTAGTTAAGTAGCCCACCCTTTTCTATCAATGTACCTTTCATTGATTAAGGTGCCTTGCCTTTTATGCGTTCAAAATGAGAACTCATAGAACTCACATGCATAATTAACTCAATTGGAATAACATAGAAACAAAATAACGTCAACACGATAGGTTGTAAACCTTAACTCGTGTGCTAGTGATGAATGATAAGGTTTATTTAATTTGTTCTTGAAACCTTTCAAGGCCATTAAGACTCCCACTGACTCCTTGACATATAAGATTCTCTTGTCAATAACCATTTCTTGACAAAACAAATATTCAAGAGTTAGTGTAGCTTTTATCAAAACACTTCATAAATTGGTCCAATACATCACAACTTTCCACATTTGATGAATGTTATAAACCTTCTTAATACTTTTCACTCATTGTCACAATCTTAACTTTAAGACTTGTTATTGGAATGAAGTATGATTGACCTTTTGATTTTACCATTTCTTCAATTCTTGATTCCTCTTCTTAAACATACAATTGTACTAAGACTCATTTAGAGGATCAATTGAGATATGGTTCTTAATCATTAAGACCTATCATAAAGCATAAAAGGTACTCTCCCTTCTTCTTAGAATGGAGAAACATTTATCTTTCTGCCTGCTTGATTCTTCTTATTCGTGCTGCTATTGATTTAAACTTTTTCAATCAATTCATAATTATACTTAATCTTATAAGTATAATCATATTTACTAAACCTTTAGTAAATCATGACGAATATCTTTGTTATTCTTGTGGTGGACTTTGATCAACAAACAACTTTGTGTGCTCGATCTCCTGGTCCTTTCACTTGACACTTTGTCAACGAATTAGTCTAATTTCCAAATATGAAATTTCTCATTCATCATGCAACCAAGTTGCGTGATTCCAAATTTCTGTCCAATTGAAATTTGGGCGATGAGAAACTCTCTCTATTTGGTAAATTCTTGACATTTCCATAAATAACATAAACAAGAATCATATCCATTCATTGTAGAAATATGCAAACATCAATTTTTATAACGATTTCATTGCAAGGAAATAAAGAAATAAATAAATAAATAAATAAGTCAAACCAAAATTTATTTTATTTATAAAAACAGCGGAAAACATTTGTCCTTACAATGCAAAATCCATTGAAAACTATGTATTTCAAAAGGAAATTTCTAACAACTCTATCATAACTATCTAAGCTCAAAATCTAATCTTCAAGTTCATGCGACCGAGATCCATTTCTTTATGATTAGACTCATCTTGCTCTTTCATCAAGCTTCCTTTCTTTTCACCGATCCTACAAAACATTCAAATGCAATCTTATCACATCATGTATTAAGAATCAACGAATAGGAACTTAACGAAGTTAGATAGTGGATTTTACCTGAAGCGCAATCATACTCTTTGACTCTCCCATCTTTGGAATTTTCAGGCTCTTGGGGCAGACTTCTATCCAACGCCCTTTCTCTTGGCAGCAAACGCAGGTCGCTTCTCTTAGAACGTTCTCGGAACCATGGTCGGTTGACTTTCCCAACAAATACGCTCCATTGCTTCGCCAAATCATTTCTGATTCAGCAGCAATGAACATGTAAGTTAGGTCAATGAGGTTGTCGTCATGATCCATCATATAATACTTTCTTTTGAACTCATTATATGATTCAGAAAGTGACTGCAAAACCCAATTTACAGCCAACTCATTCGGGAATGACACACCAAACATTATCAACCTATCAATGTGTGATTTCATTCCTAGAATGTGGGCACACACGGGTTTACCATCTTCATGTTTCATTTCCAATAGGGCTTTAGTGATATTGAACCTTTTAATTCTTCGATCTTGTGAGTTAGGGAGAACAA
The DNA here is from genome assembly GCF_052625555.1 of Lactuca saligna. Taxonomy (NCBI): domain Eukaryota; kingdom Viridiplantae; phylum Streptophyta; class Magnoliopsida; order Asterales; family Asteraceae; genus Lactuca; species Lactuca saligna. The sequence goes on from NC_136419.1 coordinate 171,908,272, forward strand.
TTGGAGGAGGTGGAGGAAGTGAAGCATGATATCTTGTTCCTCGATCGAATCATGGAATACCATCTTCATGTGGAATGCTTGTTCCATAGGATTTGGGAAGACCATAGTTGTCGAACTTTGACATCTACAAAACGGGAGAAAACGAATTCAAGTTAGTTGATCGATTGAGTCCTTAGTAAATCACCCAAATGAGATACTAAGGCTAGGACCCAACACAATACGCTACAACCTAGAAAAGGGATGCCGTAATCTAGTTGCAGAATATTTGAAGGTAAGTGAATGACGATTCACTAATTTCCACCATGAAAAACAAAATAAATTTAAGTTTTAAATCTATGAAAACTCCTAGATCCTTTGAGATTCATTGAACATTTCGATGACATGTTTAAATCTCGATATACCCCTCTTGTTTGTGACTGGGATGTCGAGGATCACAAAGAGGGTGTGAATAACCATGCAAACTTACATGGTGCTGTCACATGTTACAGTCATCTATTCGATGTGCTGGTAAACCACACACGCTCCACCGAACTATGACAAACATTGAGTCACCCTTTGCTACCTTTGCTTAGAACCGTTCAGTGTGCCGGTAAACCACACACACTCCACTAACATCTTTGCACGGGCACAAAGTGTAATTTCATGGAATTGCATCAATTCACTTTGCCTAAGTAACTAAGATTGAGAATTTGTAAAAACATTTAGTTACTTTTGTATTTCATTATACTTATAATGGAAGGTTTCGACTTATCCTACCCGTTCGGCTAACGACCCTCCATTAGTTAAGAGTGCGGTGGGTAAGAGTGGATACCCATTCAATCGCCATTTTATAGGCAATTTCCTTAAACACCCCTTATAGACCATCTTCGTGAATGAGGCCTACTAACGGTAAGACTGACTTTTACTCATACATATATATAATGTTAGACTTTTAATGTTATATATAGTATAGGGTGTATTTTACACTTTTAACACTACTAGGTGGTCAAATTTAACAATTATACTTTTAATTCAATTTATTTGTAAACCTAAACTTTTATGGATTTATTAAACCTCTTTTAATTATACACCTTAATTAATTAATAAAACCACAAGGGTGTGATTTGAACTTTTCAAAACATTACTAGGGTTTTAGAATTTGACATTCCTAATTAAACCTTTTAATCAACTTTTAAATTCCAAAACTTGAGGGCAAGTTTTGAAACATTTCAAAACATTAGGGTTTAGAATTTAAATATACATCAAAATTAAATTATTAATCAAAATTTAAATTCCAAAACTTGAGGACAAGTTTTGAAACTTTTTTTCAAAACATTAGGGTTTCAACTATTTAAATTTTAACACAACAAAACTTTTGGGTTCAAATTTAAACTATAAAACCTAAAGGGGAAAATATGAAACTTTTCATAACAACAAGGATCAAATAACAAATAATTTTTTTAATTACCATTTAATCACATAATTATCCATATTGGATTTATTTAATGATTTCTTGCAAAACAATTTACCAATTTAATCAAAATAATTAATCAATTATCACATAAGGGAACAAATATTTTATTAATTGATAAATATCTTTAATTAGATCAATAGTATAGTCAAATATATCATAAAATCGGATTTATATTGATCTAATATGATAAGGCAACTATCCTTAAGCAAATACAGCAAGAAATCCCGAAAATAGCTCCATCTGACGCTCGAACTCGCCGAGTCCATAGTGGGACTCGCAGAGTCCATCATGCAGAACCACAAAAATCGAATTTTTTCAACATACAAGGCATCAATTCAATAGAAACCAATCTAGGCTCTCGTACCACTGATGGGTTTTGGTCATAAGAAAATCCTATGTGCTCATACAAACCCTAATGCTTGGATCTAGGTTTCTCTATTGCACATGCAAGTTATCCAAGACTATAAACCCTAATTCTAGTATTCAAGTAATCATATTAACATGCAATTAGGTTTAAGATCATACCTTGATTGTTATGTAGCAATAACAATCTCAATTCCTCCTTGTATTGACTTTGAAAGCTTAGAGTCACAAATGTCACTCCTCTAATGGTTCACAAACACCATAAACAAGAGGATAAAGAGGAGAGAGGATGGAGGCTGCCCAAAACGTGTTCTAACCCTAGAAGAGAAGTTCCCCACATTTTTGAGCCTTAAGGGTTGTATATATAGCGAGGCTATTAGGGTTATCTAACAAGGAAACCCTAATTTGGATGCTTAATCCCTAAGCAACCCATGGACCCCCTTTCCTTAAGGCCTTGGACGATTTCTCATGGGTTTCCCCATAGAATTCGTCCACCCCTTAATATAAGGCAATCCATGGCCCAAATTGCAATTATCTTATAATTACAATTCCAGTCCCTTAAGTTTAATTAATCTCTTTTAATCATTTCTCTCCATAATTCATCCTATCATGTTGCTTTGGTGAAGGCAACCCAAAAGGACCATGCACCATCGGGTCACGCACATACCAAAATAGTTATGGACTTAGACACTAATCCAACATAATCAACAACGTAACTTTTTAAATTATAATTATGGTGGTTGTGTTTGCTTTCTTTACTATTTAGTCAACTGTTATGATACTACATGAAGTTATCCACCCGCGAATGTTTCCGCCGTTCTGGTTTGGGGGTGTGACAGATTGATATCAGAGCATTGTTTATAGTGAACTAACTATATCAAACTGCATAAGATATACAAACTATAAATGCAAAGGGACTAAAACTCTCTGACAAAACGTTTTTCAAAAACCATACTTCATTAAATTAAAATGTTAGTTCCATAAATGTACAAATACATGCACGCAACAGTTAAATGTCCTAGTTAGAACTATACAAAAGTATTAAGACAAATTGGGCACTATGACTAAGCCTCGGAGTATGTAACTAGATCTAGGATGAATATAGCCTAATCAAATATATGTATCTGAAATATGACCAACGTATGTCGGGGAATAGTTATAGTGAACAACAAGTCAAAAACTTACCAAAGTAACACTAGAATCAAACTCAGAAATTTAAATACTATAGGAGTATTTATGACACAATAAAAACTATAACAAGCGAGTAAACCCCGACATCTCGTTTGGACTAGAATCATCAATTAAATAAAAATTAAGTCTATAAAAAAGTAAAAATTTTGACTAACAGGTCTATAATTGCAAAGTGCATACTTTAAGGTTACAAATAAGTGAGGTTGCATGGGTTTAGGATCTATGATTTCTATTTAGGTCCTTTTCCTTGTTTGGATGTGGGCTTAGAGTGAAGCTATTTATCCAAAGGTCCATTCGATCTCAAATATATGTAATTTGTATACACTAGGTAATTATAGGAGGACTCGGTGTAGGCCTTATCATAAAATTTTCTTTTACACTCAAGTTTTATATATAAGTCTCTTATCTCTATTCTCGATCAGACAAAATTGCAGGATTTCATATCCTCGGGGATCCCTACTACCCAAAACAGGGCAATGGAGGTTGGATTGAGGAAGATCCAAAAGAGGTTCCCGAGGAAGATCCAGAAGAGGAACCCGAAGAGGAGGAACCCGGAGAAGAAGAATAGGAAGAAGATGATGAAGGCACTAATTTAGAACCCGAGGTCTACAATCCTCCCCAAGTAGTACTAGATCAACGACAGGAATTTCACGGCCCGACGCCCCCTTGGGATGTGGATCTGAAATGATGGAGCACGGAACAAGGATAACGTCCACCCTACGGAATGAGACAAGGATTTTATGACCTCCATAGCAGGGGTTCGAATAACAGAGCACTCCCTGTCATGGTTCATCACATCGCCAACCAAGGAGAACAAACAAGGATAAATGCCAACCAAATCATGCACGTTGGTGCCACTGCCCAAATCACTGCGATACATCTTCGTCTCCTGGACGAAGAACATGATCGAACAACCGAGCACACCTTTTCCCTCCAGAAAAACATTAACGTTGCTAGAGCCGAAGTAAGGGAGTTTCGGAAAAACCAAGCCGCAATGGAGAAGTGCATCATCGAGGCTGAACGTCAAGTAGCTCGAGCTTAGACTTCCACGACAACATACCATGGTCCCCAGCGTACCACCCGCTCGAAGTAGAGTGTGTTCTTCTTGCGCTATGTTTATACTTATCGAGTGAGCATTGGGGCCACTCTTTCCTTTATGTGTGTAAACCCGATGGATTGTGAGTACACAATTCGAGGGTCAGAATGCGGTCAAATTTTCCCATTTTCATTGATGTACTCTAGACCTGTGTTAAGGTCAAATTTTCCCTAATCGATGTATCAAATATTAATATCAATGAGATTGACACACATTTATTATTTCATTGAGTATTTCATTAAATTCTAAAAATACTAAGGAAATCATGCGCTTATTTTATAAGCTCTCCATATCGCAATTAACTTACAAATTTAGTAAGGTTCAGAACATAAAACATATAATACTAAAACTTCCCATAATCATTTTTGAAGACTTATCAAGAATTCATCTTTTAACTTATGGCAGAATCATGCTGCCAAGAAGGAATCCCCGATGCTTCAATATTATTTCATTGAGTATTTCATTAAATTCTAAAAATACTAAGTAAATCATGCGCTTATTTTATAAGCTCTCCATATCGCAATTAACTTACAAATTTAGTAAGGTTCAGAACATAAAACATATAATACTAAAACTTCCCATAATCATTTCTGAAGACTTATCAAGAATTCATCTTTTAACTTATGGCAGAATCATGCCGCCAAGAAGGAATCCCCGATGCTTCAATACTACAGGAACACCAGCACCACCTCCACCACCACCCCCATCAATGGACAATGTTGTTTTCCAGGTAGTCGTAACAGCTGCTATCACAACAACAATGGCACGTCAACTCACTAACTCTGGTAATGGCTAACTCTATGGGATGGGAAATGTAACAACGTAAATTTTCAAAACAAAATTTTCATTTCTTAAACATGTTTTCATCCAAATCAAGTCATAAAAATCCAATGTATCATATCATCATACAAAACATATAAATCCCAAGATCATAAAATAAATCCTCTGCTAGTGTTTACAGATCACACCGGTGCCTTCCCATGGTCCTCGCTAGTACCTGAAACACATAACACAACAATTGTTAGCATAAATGCTTAGTGAGTTCCCCAAAATACTACTTACGCACATACGCCTTCCCAGGCCATGACCTTCCGGTCCATGTGTCTCAGGGGACTTCCGTCCCGACCCGGTAAACCTTTCGGTCCTACCCACGTCGACCTTCCGGTCCACATCACAATGCATTCCGGCCCATACATAAATGCCTTCCGGCCTATAACATAATGCCTCCCGGCCCATATCAAGCATAGCATACATAGCACATACAAACGGTTAACTTATTCATAGACAATGCATACAACTCTTGACATATTCAACCTTCCGGTCACACATAAATACCCTTCCGGGTTCAGTATAGTGAGAAGACTCACCTCGTAGGAAGTCTAGAATCTCACGTGCTCGCTATCTCTGAATCTCGAAACGAAGACCCAACCCTGCCTAATCATAATGAAATATCATTCTAAGACTAGGCTTCACCCTTTTTATTATTCCTCAGAGGGGTAAAAGACGATTTCAACCCTCCTTGACTCAAAGTCCACATGTTGACCAAAACCCTAAAAGTCAACAAAAGTCAACATACCACAATACGCGGGGCATACATCAATGAACCAGAATCGGGGTCTCAACCCCATTTCCTTACACTGCGCGTAGTGGGAGTTACACCCAACGTAATTCCCAGATTCATCCATACCATATTTTTGGTCTTAAATGGTTAAGGCACTTCTTTAACTTCTAGATCCGGCTCTGTTTAAGTCTCCTACCCCATAAAGTCAGAACCTTTAAGCCTTGGCATGGCTGTAAAGGCTCCTACACTCTCTAGTACCTTTCCTTTTCAACTCAAAAGATCTAGATCTTATGCATGGCTAACCATTTACATCCAAGATTACATTTATATGAACATACAACTCAAATAGACCTAGAATATGATAGATCTACGCCAATGGAGACTACTTGCTCATAAAGTCTCCATCTTTGGGACCAAAACCCTAGAAATTGATCCAAGAAGCATACCATAAGAACTACAAGGCAAGATCTGAACTTTTTACCTCAGGAAGAAGCTCTAACCTTTGCTATCCACAGATCTACACTTGTACACCAACTTCTAGCCTCCACAATGGACTCCTCTTCTCTTTTTCTACCTTGAAATGACACCTCAAAGCTTAGAACACTCACACTCAAGCTTTAAACGAAGGAACAACTCTCTTAGGGTTTCTTTCTGATGGATGGTGGCTGAGGAACCAAGCCATCTCATTCCTTTTATAGCCAACAACCCAAATTAGGGTTTTGGGTCTGGACCGGTTATGCCCGGTGTAACCTTGGGTACGCCCAACGTACGTGGGTGATAACACGTTTAATGAGGCATGCGAGTAAGCGCAACGTACTCCTTGTACACCCAACGTACTCGCCCAACAAAAAGGCCAAAAATGGCAATTATTTAAAAGATGAAGGTCTAATTGGTTATACCTGAATATCGGGCTGTTACAGGAAAACCTAAAATAGATGCTCGTGCAAGAGTACTGCCCGAGAGGTGAAATACAAAAGCTCGAGCAAGAGCTTTATGGCCTGACTATGGTAGGCTCGGACATTACGACCTATAATAATAGGTTCAGTGATTTGGAAATACTTTGCCCGGGAATGGTTGCTCTAGACAGCAAGAAGATCGAGAGATATATCTGGGGACTGTCACCCCAGATTCGAGGAAGTGTACTAGCCTCCACGCCAGTTACTTTCGATAGTGCCAAAAAGCTGGCACAATCCCTCGTTGACCATGGCGTCTACCAAGGATTCATGATTGGCTTTCCGAAGCAACCCATAGAGAGCAAAAAGAAGAACAACAACAATACCAACAACAACAAGAAGAAGTTTTAGAACAAAAAGAAGGGTCAATCTTTGTAAGAACCTTCCAAGAAACAACAGATAGTGTCAATCCATGTCGCTACGACTCCCAACACTGTTCCTATTACCCCTACACCAGCAAAGCAATATGCTGGAAACCTACCCAAGTGCAGTAAATGCAATTTCCATCACAACGAGAATTTTTGGGTGATGCACTATAATAACTGCAACAGGAAAGGGCACACTGCCCGTTTCTGTAAGGCACCGGCACAACCAATAACCCAAGTTCCTGGAGTCGGTGTGGGCCAGGCGTGTTATGGGTATGGTGAAGCTGGTCACTACAAGAGAGATTGCCCTAAGTCAAGGAATGCTGGAGGCACAGGAAGGGTTCTAGCAATAGGGCAGAACGAAGCAATAGATGATCCCACGGTGGTTACAGGTATGGTTCTCCTCAATAGCGCTTACGCATGCATACTATTTGATATTGGTGCGGAGAGGAGTTTCGCGAGCCATGAATTCAAATACTTACTTAAGCAAAACCCCCAATCACTTAATAAGATATTTACTAGTAGAAAATAGAAAGCACAAACGATATGTACATAGGCTGCACGTTAGATTTAAATGAACACTCGTTCCAAATCGATCTAATATCGATCACTATAAGAAGCTTTGATGTCATCATCGGTATGGACTAGCTAAGCCTTCACCATGCCGATATACTTTGTCACGAAAGCGCCATTCGCCTTAATCTGCCAAGTGGCAAAACTCTTATCTTTCATGGGGATAAACCCGGTGCCAATTTACAAATTAACACTTGCATCAGAGCCCAAAAATACATGCGCAAAGAATACCATGTTTTCCTTGCTCATGTGGTAGATAAGGAAAAAGAAATGAAGGATATCAAAGACATTCCAGAAGTCTACGATTTCCCGGACGTCTTCCCTGAAGATCTTCCAGGAGTTCCACCAGAACGTCAAGTTAAGTTCAGAATTCACTTGATTCCCAGAGCTAACCCAGTAGCAAATCGTCGTACCGTCTATCCCTGGCTGAGATGCAGGAATTATCTAGCCAACTAAACAAACTACTCAATAAAGGATTCATCAGGCTAAGCTTCTCACCTTGCGGAGCACCAGCCCTATTCGTAAAGAAGAAGGATGGATCTTTTTGCATGTGCATTGACTAACAAGAACTAAACAAGCTCATAATCAAGAATCAATATCCCCTACCGTGCATAGACAACCTATTCGACCAGTTCCAAGGAGCAAGCTACTTATCAAAGATCAATTTAATATCTGGGTACCATCAACTACGAGTCCTGGAAGGAGATGTTCCCAAGACGACCTTCTGAACTCGTTATGGTCACTACGAGTTTGTAGTGGTGCCCTTTGGATTAACAAATGCACCAACGGTGTTCATGGACTTAATGAACCGAGTATGTTGTTCTTTCCTAGACAAATTCGTAATAGTATTCATACATGATATACTAATCTATTCAAAGAGTAAAGAAAAACATAGTCAACACCTCCGGCAGGTCTTGGAAACATTAAAGGTAGAGAAGTTATACGTAAAATTTTCAAAGTGCGAATTTTGGATTCGGAAAGTAGATTTCCTCAGTCATTTGGTCAGCAAAGAAGGGATACACGTGGACTCTTCCAAAATCAAGGTAATCGAGAACTGGTCAGCTCCAAGGAATCCAATGGAAATCCAACAATTTTTGGGTCTTGCTGGCTATTACCGAAGATTCTTACAAAACTTCTCAAATATTGCCAAACCACTTGCCGCCCTGAATCAGAAGGGTGTAACGTATAACTGGGGAGAAAAGAAATACATTGTGTTCCAAACACTGAAACAAGCCCTATGCAGCACACCTATCTTATCGCTGCCCAAAGGAACATAAGACTTTGTGCTCTACTGCGACACATCAAACCAACGTCTGGGATGTGTTCTAATGCAACGAGGAAAGGTCATTGCATACGCCTCGAGACAACTCAAGACACACGAAGTCAATTGCACTACCCACGACCTCGAACTGGGAGTAGTCGTTTTTGCTCTAAAGATCTGGAGACACTATCTCTACGGAAAAAAATGAACAATCTTCACCGATCATAAGAACCTTCAACACATAATCAACCAAACGAAACTCAACATGAGCCAGAGAAGATGGGTTGAACTACTAAGAGATTACGAATGCGAGATTCATTATCATCCGGGAAAAGCTAATGTATTAGCTGATGCTCTCAATAGAAAGGAATAGTCGGGCCGCCGAGTGAAATCCTTAACCATGAAGATCCATTCAAACCTGTCTACACAAATCAAGGAAGCTCAAATGGAAGCCTTGAAAACAGAAAAGATGGCGGGAGAAGCCTTAAGATGAATGGATAAAAATCTTGAAGTCAAGGGTGACGAAGTTCATTACTTCATGAATTGAATCTGGACACTGAAATTTGGTGGATTCAGAGATGTTGTCATGGATGAGGCTCGTAAGACTCGATACTGCATTCATCCTAGTTCAGAGACGATGTACCTGGACCTCAAGAAATTGTATTGGTGGCCGAACATGAAAGTCAAAATTGCTGCCTATGTAGGCAAGTGTCTGACTTGCACCAAAGTCAAGGTAAAGTACCAAAAGCCCTAGAGATTGTTACAACAACCTGACATACCCGAGTGGAAATAGGAGCGGATAATCGTGGATGTCATAACCAGGTTACTCAAAACAGTGGGTGGACTTGACACCATCTGGGTGATCGTCGACAAATTAACCAAATCCGCGCATTTCCTACCAATAAAGGAAATTGACAAGATGGAGAAACTAGCTCGAACATACATAAGAGAGGTTGTGCGACTACATGGTGTACCAATATCCATTATCTACTATAGAGATAGTAGATTCACCTCACGATTCTGGCAGTTACTTCAAAAATCTCTAGGGACAAGACTAGACATGAGTACCGCTTACCATCCGCAAATCGACAGTCAGAGTGAGAGGACCATTCAAACTTTGGAAGATATGTTAAGAGCTTTTGTGATCGATTTTGGTAAGGCATAGGATACCCATTTACCACTAGTCGAGTTCTCATACAACAATACCTATCACACTAGTATCAAGGTTGCCCCATTTGAAGCCCTCAATGGACGGAAGTGTAGATCACGTCTGTGTTGGGATGAAGTGGGTGACACGCAACTAGCTAGGGGAAAAATAACTGACAACACCCTCACAGTCCCGGAAATCATAAGAGAAACGATCGAGAGGATTGTCCAAATCCGGGAACGACTAAAAGCTTCGAGAGACAGACAAAAGAGTTATGCGGACAAAAGATGGAAGCCCTTGGAATTTCAGGTTGGGGATTGGGTTCTATTGAAGGTCTCACCCTGGAAGGGGTTAATACATTTTGGAAAATGTGAGAAGCTAAATACAAGGTATATTGGACCATTCAAGATCCTTGCCACGATTGGCCCGGTAGCATACGAGCTTCGATTAGCGCAGGAACTCAATAACATACACCTTACCTTTCATGTGTGAAATTTAAAGAAGTGTTTGTCGATGAGACCCTCGTCGTCCCGCTGGACATAATCGAAATCAACGAGAGTCTCCATTTCATAGAAAAACCCGTAGAAATCATGGATAGGGATATTAAAAGAACTAAACAAAGTCGCATACCAATTGTGAAGGTCCGTTGGAATGCAAAGAGAGGGCCTAAAAACACCTGGGAGCACAAAGATCAGATGAAACCAAAATACCCACATCTTTTCTCTAATCCATAAATACTAATCTTAGAATAAATTTCGTGATGAAATTCTCTCTAACGGAGGGATGATGTGACAAACCAATATTTCGAATCAATGTAATGATCTAAGTTCAAATATTGTAATCTATTATGAGATTAGTAAGATAAGAGTCGAAAATGAAATGTTCAAAACTCTCTTTATGAATATACTAAGTGGTAGATATCATAACAAGGTTCTCAAAAATTAAAAGAACATGAAAATCCAAGTTATAACGAAGAAGTTATGACCAATCAAAGATCCGCAACAAAACCGATTAAACACTGTTAAGCGTAAAACGTGAAATCTCAATAAAATACTTGTTAGCCTTAGGCACGTAAATGAATGTCGTAGATATCATCAAACCGTGGACGTACATAAAAAGAAGCATACCATAAGAACTACAAGGCAAGATCTTTGGGACATGGAATATGATAGATTTAAGCTAATGGAGACTACTTGCTCATAAAGTCTCCATCTTTGGGACCAAAACCCTAGAAATTGGTCCAAGAAGCATACCATAAGAACTACAAGGCAAGATCTGAACTTTTTACCTCAGGAAGAAGCTCCAACCTTTGCTATCCATGGATCCACACTTGTACACCAACTTCTAGCCTCCACAATGGACTCCTCTTCTCTTTTGCTACCTTGAAATGACACCTCAAAGCTTAGAACATTGACACTCAGGCTTTAAACGAAGGAAAAACTCTCTTCGTGTTTCTTTCTGAAGGATGGTGGCTGAGGAACCAAGACATCTCATTCCTTTTATAGCCAACAACCCAAATTAGGGTTTTGGGTCTGGACCGATTACGCTCGGCGTAACCTTGGGCGTACCCGAGTGATAACACGTTTAATGAGGCGCGCGAGTACACGCAGCGTACTCCTTGTACGCCTACCATATTAGCCCAACACAAAGGCCAAAAATGACAATTATTTAAAAGATGAAGGGCTAATTGGTTGTTCCTGAATTTTGGGATGTTACAATTTTCCCCCACTAGAACCAGACTTTGTCCCCGAAGTCTTATACCAAAAACAATTCCGGATGCTGCTCCTGCATTTCCGACTCGGACTCCCACGTCAGCTCGGACCCCTTCCGATGCTGCCACTGCACTTGCACAAAGGGCACTTCCTTGTTCCTCAGAACCTTAACCTTTCGATCCCTAATTGCCACCGGTCTCTCAACATAGTTCAGGCTTGCATCCACCTGAATATCCTCTAATGGTACTACTGCCGACTCGTCGGCAATACACTTCCTCAACTGCGACACATGAAAAGTGTCGTGAATCTGACCCAGGTCTGCAGGTAGATCCAAATGGTAGGCTACCTTGCCTACTATCAAGGCCCCAACTTGCCCCTCTTCCTGAATCGAATCACTCCTTTCCAAGGAGAGACCTTTAAGAGTAAAAGGTCACCAACCTGAAACTCGAGCTCGGACCGAAGCCTGTCCGCATAACTCTTCTAGCGACTCTTAGTAGTCAACAATCTCTGCCTGACCTTCTGTATCTGCTCTGTCGTCTAAAGCACAACCTCCGTACTACCCATTACCCGTTGCCCCACCTCTCCCCAGCAGATGGGGGTCCGACACCTCCTCCTATACAACAGCTCAAAGGGTGGCATACCAATGTTCGAGTGATGGCTGTTGTTGTACGAAAACTTAGCCAAGGGTAGCTAGGTGTCCCAACTCCCTCCAAAATCCAAAACACAAGCTCGGAGCATATCCTCGAGCGTCTGAATCGTCCGCTCACTCTACCCGTCCGACTGTGGGTGGTATGCGGTACTGAAATGCAGTCTCGTTCCTAACTCCTCGTGAATCTTCTTCCAAAATCTGGAAGTAAATCGTACGTCCCGATATGAAACAATTAACATCGGGACCCCATGCCGCGATACCACCTCCCTCACATACAACTCTTCCAACCTCTCAGCATAAGAGCTCTCACTGATAGCAAGAAAATGAGTGCTCTTCGTCAACCTATCCACAATCACCCAAATTGCGTCGACCCCTCTCGCAGTCCTTGGCAATTTGGTGATAAAATCCATGGTAATCTGTTCTCACTTCCACTTGGGATTCTCTAGCGGCTGCAGCTTACCATGCGGACGCTGGTGCTCGGCCTTAACCTGGCGACAAGTCAGGCACCTCTCGACGAACCATGCAACATCCCTATTCATACAGACCCACCAATACTCCTTCTTTAGGTCCAAATACATCCTAGTAGCCCCGGGATGGATCGAGAACTTCGATCGATGTGCTTCTTCCATCAAAATGGTACGCGTCCTGCCCACAATTGGTACCCAAATCCGACCTTGAAATTTCATAAGTCCCCGACTATCGGTAACGAATTCCGATACCTGCCCGACAACCCGCTCCCTCTTTCGGTTTTCTGGTCTCGCAGCCTCAGCCTGGGCCCCTCGGATGGTGTCCAATACCGGAGTCATCACCGTCAACCTCATAAACATGTCTCGGATCAGGCCGATCTCCGTCCTACGGCTCAAAGCATCGGCTACGAGATTAGCCTTGCCCGGGTGGTACAGGATCTCACAATCATAATCCTTCACCACATCCAACCATCTCCTCTAGAGCATATTCAAGTTTGGCTGATCCATCAAGTACTTCCGACTCTTGTGGTCCGTGTATATGGTACACCGAACCCCATATAGATAGTGTCGCCAGATCTTGAGAGCAAACACCACAGCCCCCAACTCCAGATCGTGGGTGGGATATCTCGACTCATGAGGCTTCAGCTGCCTCGATGCATACGCTATAATGTGCCCCCTATGCATAAGCACTACCCCTAACCCAGATATTGATGCATCACAATATACCACAAAATCCTCCATCCCTTCCGGGTGTGCGAGCACTGGGGCTTCGCACAACTTCTGGCGAAGTGTCTCAAATGAGGACTGCTGCTCTGGACCCCATGAAAATGCAACACCCTTCCAAGTCATCTTGGTAAGTGGCACAACGATCTTGGAGAAATCCCTAATAAACCTCCGATAATAGCCGGCCAATCCCAGAAAACTCCTGATCTCAGTGGGTGATCTTGGCACCTCCCATCTCACCACCGCCTCGATTTTGGCCGGATCGACCAATATCCCTTTCTGGTTAACAAGATGCCCTAGGAACTGGACCTCTCATAACCAGAAATCGCACTTGGAGAATTTGGCATACAGCCTCTCCGATCTCAGAACTCCAAGGATTCCCCTCAAATGCTCCTCATGCTGCTCTCTAGACCTCGAATATACAAAAATATCATCAATGAATACGATCACCGACCGATCCAACATCGGCCTACACACCCTGTTCATGAGATGCATGAACACAGCTGGGGCATTGGTGAGCCCAAAAGGCATCACCACAAACTCATAATGTCCATAATGAGTTCTGAATGCAGTCTTCTGGATATCTTCATCCCGAACCCTCATCTGATGATATCCCGACCTCAAGTCTATCTTGGAGAACAAAGATGCCCCTGCAATTGATCGAACAGATCATCGATCCTAGGTAACGGATACCGGTTCTTGACCGTCAACTTGTCCAACTCCCGATAATCAATACACATCCGGTGTGAACCATCCTTCTTCTTGACAAAAAGGATCGGTGCTCCCCAAGGTGAGCTAATCGGTCAAATAAACCCCTTTCCCAACAGCTCCTGAAGCTGCAAGGATAAATCCTGCATCTCTGGTGGAGCGAGGAGATAAGGCGCCTTGACGATGGGTGCTGCTCCCGGAACCAGATCGATACGGAACCCCACTTGCCTTTCTGGAGGCACGCTCGGTAGTTCCTCGGGAAACACATCCGGAAACTCGCATACTACTAGAACCTCGTCAACCAAACTTGGCCTCCTCGCGGCCACTCGTGTGTCCATCACATAGGCTATGAATCCACTACAGCCCTGCTGCAAACTCTGTCTCGCCCTGGCAGCTGAACAAAACGCTGACCCACACCGGTTCCCCTCGCCCTACATAGTAAGCACTCCCCCACTAGAGTCTCGTATGATCACCAGCTGTCTCGCGCAGTCAATGACCGCTCCAAACTTACTCAACCAGTCCATGCCCATGATGACACATACATCTCCCATCGCGATAGGAACTAGATCTATAGGGAACTTAACACCAACAATCTCGAGCACACATCCTCGAATCACGTCGGTGGCATATACCACTTTCTCATCATCTATGGAAACCCTCAAGGGTCGACTCATCACCTCCTGATCAATACCGATGTGCTGACTAAAAGCCAAAGATACAAAAGACCGACTCGCACCCGAGTCAAATAATACCAAGGCAGGTACAAAATTCACAAGAAAAGTACCTACGCATATCTTAATATAAGCACAATATCTCAGCATAAAAGTAAATACACGAAAGAATACATACCAGCCACAACATCGGGCACCGCACGAACCTCCTCCGCAGTCAACTGAAAAGCTCTCCCACGAGCCTTCAGAGCCTTGGCCTTCGCCGGTCGAGTCTCGGTAACCCTAGCAGCAGGCGCAGATCCCTGTGCTGATCCCTGGTGAAGTTGAGGACACTCGGCCTTCCGATGGCCGGTCTGGTTGCAATGGAAGCAAACCATAAATCCCTTGGGGCAATCCCTGGCGATGTGCCCCTCCTTGCCACATTTGTAGCAAGCACCTGATCGACAGGCCCCCTCATGACCCTTGTTGCACTTTCCGCAAGTGCGTCCCTTCTGACCTCCCATCCTCGAATCGACGGACTTGTTCCGCTTGGCTACCGGCTGAGACTGAGTCGGCCGCCGATCCACCCGCTGAGACTCGACCTCCTCCCTGACCTGAGTCTCCAACTCGATCTCCCTCTTCCGGGCATTTGCCTGGAGCTCAGCAAATGTTTGGTATGTCGAGTTTGATACGAACTCCTGAATGTCCCTCCTCAGAATACCCAAATATCGGCTCATCCGTGGCTGCTCAGTAGACACCTGCTCAGGGCAGAACATCGCCCTCTCATGAAACTTCCGGGTAACCATAGTAACTGAATCATTACCCTGCTTGAGGGTCAAGAACTCCTGAATCAATCGTTCCCTCTCCAACGGGGGAACATACTCGTCTCTGAACATGGTATTGAATCTCTCACAAGTCACTGCTGAAATCTCTGCAAGAGTGAAGTTCGTCGTCACGAACTTCCACTAATCCTTTGCTCTTAGGCGGAGCTGGTTCAAAGCTGACCGTACCCTCAGATGCTCCGGACATGAACACGTATAGAAGCATCCCTCAATGTCAGCAATCCATCTCATCGCAGCAATCGGATCCTGCGTCCCATCAAACTCGGGAGGCTTCGTGTTGCTGTACTCCTGGAATAGGAACGAGTCACCTCGCTGAGGTCTAGCAGCAGTTACAGTTGTTGTAGCTGCAGCGGCTGCGACCTCAGTCACCGCGGCGTACCACTCATCGAAATTCTCCAACAGCGTAGTCTTGATAGACCCAAACATCTCTGGAATCTCGACGCGAATTGTCGCAGCCACCTCACCGTGGATCATATGACGAAGCTCCTTATCACTCACACCACTCGTCCCAGGTCTGTGGCGTGTCCCAACCATAATGCCTCTAAAATACAACATAAAAATATCAGAGACTCAATCGAGCATACTCGCACTCGATAACGCAACCCTACTTGACCTCCGATACCCAAAGGATTCTTACTTAGGCTGCCCACTAATCCGGCGTGTTCAGTAGTACGGGCCCTATACTACTGACTACACCGCATCAACATTCACTTAAGTCCTCCTCCTTGGACCCCGGATCACGAGTACTCTATTCTTGCTATGAATTGGCTACCTACTCGCTCTCAAGACATCTCATAGCAGCAGGATTCCCTAGACTAATGCGTCAAAAATCAGACCACTCTAGTCCTAATTTGAATACCTAGTCTACTCTGGCATGCATAACGTATCATAACATATCTCATAACACATATTGTAACGGTATTTTGGGGATTTTACCGTTCGGGCGCTGGCTAACTATACACACTGCTTATTCTTTGGTTATCACAAAATCTCTTATAAAATTTTATGCTTTTATTATTGAAATTTTTTTCTCAAATCCTCGGTTTGAGTTCATTTACGCCCGAAGGTGTACCCGAATCCCTCAAACCAAGGCTCTGATACCAACTTGTAATAACGTAAATTTTCAAAATAAAATTTTCATTTCTTAAACATGTTTTCATCCAAATCAAGTCATAAAAATCTAATGTATCATATCATTATACAGAACATATAAATCCCAAGATCATAAAATAAATCCTCTGCTAGTGTGTACAGATCACGTCGGCGCCCTCCCACGATCCTCGCTAGTACCTGAAACACATAACACAACAACTGTAACCATAAATTCTTAGTGAGTTCCCTAAAATACTACTTACGCACATACGCCCTCCAAGGCCATGACCTTCCAGTCCATGTGTCTTAGGGGACTTCCGTCGCGACCCGGTAAACCTTCCGGTCCTACCCGCGTCGACCTTCCGATCCACATCACATTGCCTTCCGGCCCATACATAAATGCCTTCCGGCCCATAACGTAATGCCTCCCGGCCCATATCAAGCATAGCATACATAGCACATACAAACGGTTAACTTATTCATAGACAATGCATATAACTCATGACATATCCGACCTTCCGGTCACACATAAATACCCTTCCGGGTTCAGTATAGTGAGAAGACTCACCTCGTAGGAAGTCTAGAATCTCACGTGCTTGCTATCTCCGAATCTCGAAACGAAAACCCAACCCCACCTAATCATAACGAAATATCATTCTAATTAATATAGACTTCTAAGACTAGGCTTCACCCTTTTTATTATTCCTCAGAGGGGTAAAAGACCATTTCACCCCTCCTTGACACGAAGTCCACATGTTGACCAAAAACCTAAAAGTCAACAAAAGTCAACATACCACAGTACGCGGGGCGTACTGGCTTCTATACGTGGGGCGTACATCAATGAACCACAATCGGGGTCTCAACCCCTTACGCTGCGCGTTCTCGGAGTTACACCCATCGTAATTCCCAGATTCAGCCATACCATATTTTTGGTCTTAAATGGTTAATACACTTCTTCAACTTCTAGATCCGGCTCTCTTTAAGTCTCCTAACCCATAAAGTCGGAACCTTGAAGCCTTGGCATGGCTGTAAAGGCTCCTACACTCTCTAATACTTTTCCTTTTCAACTCAAAAGATCTAGATGTCATGCATGGCTAACCATTTACGTCCAAGATTACATTTGTATGAACATACAACTCAAATAGACCTGGAATATGATAGATCTACGCCAATGGAGACTACTTGCTCATAAAGTCTCCATATTTGGGACCAAAACCCTAGAAATTGGTCCAAGAAGCATACCATAAGAACTACAAGGCAAGATCTGAACTTTTTACCTCAAGAAGAAGCTCCAACCTTTGCTATCCACAGATCTACACTTGTACACCAACTTCTAGCCTCCACAATGGACTCCTCTTCTCTTTTTCTACCTTGAAATGACACCTCAAAGCTTAGAACACTCACACTCAAGCTTTAAACGAAGGAACAACTCTCAGGGTTTCTTTCTGAAGGATGGTGGCTGAGGAACCAAGCCATCTCATTCCTTTTATAGCTAACAACCCAAATTAGGGTTTTGGGTCTGGACCGGTTATGCCCGGTGTAACCTTGGGTACACCCAACGTACCCGGGTGATAACACATTTAATGAGGCACGCGAGTAAGCGCAACGTACTCCTTGTACGCCCAACGTACTCGCCCAACACAAAGGCCAAAAATGGAAATTATTTAAAAGATGAAGGTCTAATTGGTTGTACCTGAATATCGGGCTGTTACAGGAAAACCTAAAATAGATGCTCGTGCAAGAGTACTGCCCGAGAGGTGAAATACAAAAGATCGAGTAAGAGCTTTATGGCCTGACTATGGTAGGCTCGGACATTACGACCTATAATAATAGGTTCAGTGATTTGGAAATACTTTGCCTGGGAATGGTTGCTCTAGACAACAAGAAGATAGAGAGATATATCTGGGGACTGTCACCCCAGATTCGAGGAAGTGTACTAGCCTCCACGCCAGTTACTTTCGATAGTGCCAAAAAGCTGGCACAATCCCTCGTTGACCATGGCGTCTACCAAGGATTCATGATTGGCTTTCCGAAGCAACCCATAGAGAGCAAAAAGAAGAACAACAACAATACCAACAACAACAAGAAGAAGTTTTAGAACAAAAAGAAGGGTCAATCTTTGTAAGAACCTTCCAAGAAACAATAGATAGTGTCAATCCATGTCGCTACCACTCCCAACACTGTTCCTGTTACCCCTACACCAGCAAAGCAATATGCTGGAAACCTACCCAAGTGCAGTAAATGCAATTTCCATCACAACGGGAATTTTTGGGTGATTCACTATAATAACTGCAACAGGAAAGGACACACTGCCCGTTTCTGTAAGGCACCGACACAACCAATAACCCAAGTTCTTGGAGTCGGTGTGGGCCAGGCGTGTTATGGGTGTGGTGAAGCTGGTCACTACAAGAGATTGCCCTAAGTCAAGGAATGCTGGAGGCACAGGAAGGGTTCTAGCAATAGGGCAGAACGAAGCAATAGCTGATCCCACGGTGGTTACAGGTATGTTTCTCCTCAATAGCGCTTACGCATGCATACTCTTTGATTTTGGTGCGGAGAGGAGTTTCGCGAGCGATGAATTCAAACACTTACTTAAGCAAAACCCCCAATCACTTAATAAGATATTTACTAGTAGAAAATAGAAAGCACAAACGATATGTACATAGGCTGCACGTTAGATTTAAATGAACACTCGTTCCAAATCGATCTAATATCGATCACTATAAGAAGCTTTGATGTCATCATCGGTATGGACTAGTTAAGCCTTCACCATGCCGATATACTTTGTCACGAAAGGGCCATTCGCCTTAATCTGCCAAGTGGCAAAACTCTTATCTTTTATGGGGATAAACCCGGTGCCAATTTACAAATTAACACTTGCGTCAGAGCCCAAAAATACATGCGCAAAGAATACCATGCTTTCCTTGCTCATTTGGTAGATAAGGAAAAAGAAATGAAGGATATCAAAGACATTCCAGAAGTCTACAATTTCCTGGACGTCTTCCTTGAAGATCTTCCAGGAGTTCCACCGGAACGTCAAGTTAAGTTCAGAATTGACTTGATTCCCAGAGCTAACCCAGTAGCAAATCGTCGTACCGTCTATCCCTGGCTGAGATGCAGGAATTATCTAGCCAACTAAACAAGCTACTCAATAAAGGATTCATCAGGCTAAGCTTCTCACCTTGCGGAGCACCAGCCCTATTCGTAAAGAAGAAGGATGGATCTTATTGCATGTGCATTGACTAACAAGAACTAAACAAGCTCATAATCAAGAATCAATATCCCCTACCGTGCATAGACGACCTATTCGACCAGTTCCAAGGAGCAAGCTACTTATCAAAGATCAATTTAATATCTGGGTACCATCAACTACGAGTCCTGGAAGGAGATGTTCCCAAGACGACCTTCTGAACTCGTTATGGTCACTACGAGTTTGTAGTGATGCCCTTTGGATTAACAAATGCACCAGCGGTGTTCATGGACTTAATGAACCGAGTATGTTGTTCTTTCCTAGACAAATTCGTAATAGTATTCATACATGATATACTAATCTATTCAAAGAGTAAAGAAAAACATAGTCAACACCTCCGGCAGGTCTTGGAAACATTAAAGGTAGAGAAGTTATACGTAAAATTTTCAAAGTGCGAATTTTGGATTCGGAAAGTAGATTTCCTTAGTCATTTGGTCAGCAAAGAAGGGATACACGTGGACTCTTCCAAAATCAAGGTAATCGAGAACTGGTCAGCTCCAAGGAATCCAATGGAAATCCAACAATTTTTGGGTCTTGCTGGCTATTACCGAAGATTCTTACAAAACTTCTCAAATATTGCCAAACCACTTGCCGCCCTGAATCAGAAGGGTGTAACATATAACTGGGGAGAAAAGAAATACATTGTGTTCCAAACACTGAAACAAGCCCTATGCAGCACACCTATCTTATCCCTGCCGGAAGGAACATAAGACTTTGTGCTCTACTGCGACACATCAAACCAATGTCTGGGATGTGTTCTAATGCAACGAGGAAAGGTCATTGCATACACCTCGAGACAACTCAAGACGCACGAAGTCAATTGCACTACCCACGACCTCGAACTGGGAATAGTCGTGTTTGCTCTAAAGATCTGGAGACACTATCTCTACGGAAAAAAATGAACAATCTTCACCGATCATAAGAACCTTCAACACATAATCAACCAAACGAAACTCAACATGAGACAGAGAAGATGGGTTGAACTACTAAGAGATTACGAATGCGAGATTCATTATCATCCGGGAAAAGCTAATGTATTAGTTGATGCTCTCAATAGAAAGGAATAGTCGGGCCGCCGAGTGAAATCCTTAACCATGAAGATCCATTCAAACCTGTCTACACAAATCAAGGAAGCTCAAATGGAAGCCTTGAAAACAGAAAACATGGCGGGAGAAGCCTTAAGATGAATGGATAAAAATCTTGAAGTCAAGGGTGACGAAGTTCATTACTTCATGAATTGAATCTGGACACTGAAATTTGGTGGATTCAGAGATGTTGTCATGGATGAGGCTCATAAGACTCGATACTGCATTCATCATAGTTCAGAGACGATGTACCTGGACCTCAAGAAATTGTATTGCTGGTCGAACATGAAAGTCAAAATTGTTGCCTATGTAGGCAAGTGTCTGACTTGCACCAAAGTCAAGGTAAAGTACCAAAAGCCCTAGAGATTGTTACAACAACCTGACATACCCGAGTGGAAATAGGAGCGGATAATCGTGGATGTCATAACCAGGTTACTCAAAACAGTGGGTGGACTTGACACCATCTGGGTGATCGTCGACAGATTAACCAAATCCGCGCATTTCCTACCAATAAAGGAAATTGACAAGATGGAGAAACTAGCTCGAACATACATCAGAGAGGTTGTGCGACTGCATGGTGTACCAATATCCATTATCTACTATAGAGATAGTAGATTCACCTCACGATTCTGGCAGTTACTTCAAAAATCTCTAGGGACAAGACTAGACATGAGTACCACTTACCATCCGCAAATCGACAGTCAGAGTGAGAGGACCATTCAAACTTTGGAGGATATGTTAAGAGCTTTTGTGATCGATTTTGGTAAGGCATAGGATACCCATTTACCACTAGTCGAGTTCTCATACAACAATACCTATCACACTAGCATCAAGGTTGCCCCATTTGAAGCCCTCAATGGACGGAAGTGTAGATCACCTCTGTGTTGGGCTGAAGTGGGTGACACACAACTAGCTAGGATAAAAATAACTGACAACACCCTCACAGTCCCGAAGATCATAAGAGAAGCGATCGAGAGGATTGTCCAAATCCGGGAACGACTAAAAGCTTCGAGAGACAGACAAAAGAGTTATGCGGACAAAAGATGGAAGCCTCTGGAATTCCAGGTTGGGGATTGGGTTCTATTGAAGGTCTCACCCTGGAAGGGGTTAATACATTTTGGAAAATGGGAGAAGCTAAATACAAGGTATATTGGACCATTCAAGATCGTTGCCACGATCGGCCCGGTAGCATACGAGCTTCGATTAGCGCAGGAACTCAATAACATACACCTTACCTTTCATGTGTGAAATTTAAAGAAGTGTTTGTCGATGAGACCCTCGTCGTCCCGCTGGACATAATCGAAATCAACGAGAGTCTCCATTTCGTAGAAAAACCCGTAGAAATCATGGATAGGGATATTAAAAGAACTAAACAAAGTCGCATACCAATTGTGAAGGTCCGTTGGAATGCAAAGAGAGGGCCTAAAAACATCTGGGAGCGCAAAGGTCAGATGAAACCAAAATACCCACATCTTTTCTCTAAGCCATAAATAATTATCTTAGAATAAATTTCGTGATGAAATTCTCTCTAATGGAGGGATGATGTGACAACCCAATATTTCGAATCAATGTAATGATCTAAGCTCAAATATTGTAATCTATTATGAGATTAGTAATATAAGAGTCGAAAATGAAATGTTCAAAACTCTCTTTATGAATATACTAAGTGGTAGATATCGTAACAAGGTTTTCAAAAATAAAAAGAACATGAAAATCCAAGTTATAACGAAGAAGTTATGACCAATCAAAGATCCACAACAAAACCGGTTAAACACTGTTAAGCGTAAAACGTGAAATCTCAATAAAATACTTGTTAGCCTTAGGCACCTAAATGAATGTCGTAGATATCATCAAACCGTGGATGTACACAAAAAGAACGTCCAAATTTGACTTCGTATGATGAAGTTATGATTTTTCTAAATTTCAGAGTAGCGGTAGACAACTAAAAATTCAAAATAGAGCACAAGCGATATTTGGCCGACACAAACTAAGCGAGAATTGAATATCTCGACAACAGTAGTACAACGGTAAAAAGGCAGACGAAAACGGACATTGGATGAAGAAGTTATAGATTTTTAACGGACTTTTCCAGTCCCGACAAGTTAAAATATAACATTAAAAATAAAGTCAAAATTAGCCGAAGAAGTCTAAACGAAAGTTGTAGAGTATAATCTCATGTACATGTGGATAAAAAGAATGTCAAAAACGAAGTTCGTATGCAAAAGTTACGGATTTTTACAGATTTGGGCACACTTTGCGAGGCTGGCCTGCGGATGAACGCCCTGCGATCTGGAGGAACACCCTGCGTTCGCATTACAAGGCCTCGGTTTGTCCACGTTGCCCCCTAGTCACATCACCTATCGCATTCGAAGCTTAGTAGCCGATGGAGCCACACGCCTAACTGAAACGACCCATAATACGACCCGAAAATTTTTGTTTTTAATACCATCAAAATGTAATCAGAGTATCATATAAATAAACCATGCGTGATATGTCCCAAAAATATAATAAAGTACTGTGCGGAAACTGCGTCATACTACATTCGAAACAATAACTAAGCAAATCCAGACTAAGCTGAACGGTGGTGTGTGCGATGCCGTCACCTAGAGCTCTTCCCTTTGCTTGCGGAAGTACCTGAAACCAAAACTGAAACTGTAAGCACGAAGCTTAGTGAGCTCCCCCAACTTACCACATACCATACAACAACATATAAACACATATTGGGCCTTGCCCACTGCATCGGGCCGGGGCCCGGAAACTACATCGGACCGAAGTCCGAAACTGACTGGGACCTTGTCCCCTGCATCGGACCAAAGTCCGGAACTAGCTGCATCGGACCGGAGTCCGGAACTGACTGCATCGGACCGAAGTCCGGAACTGACTGGGACCGTGTCCCCTACATCGGACCGGAGTCCGGAACTGACTGAGCATAGCATAGCATATCATAACAAACATACTGCATACTGCATCGGGCCGCAACCCGGAACATAAAACACATAACACATAGCACATGAATTATGTCTGAACCACGAAGGCATCAAACGTACTAACTACTACATCGGACCGAAGTCCGGAAACTACTATTAACTGGACGGGCCGGCATTGTGGCCTTAGACCCGCCCCTACGGGAAGGAAACTCACCTCGTAAGCTAGCGGATGAGTGTGTGGCTTGGAAAGCTAACGGCTGCTGCTCCTGAATCTCCTCGGCCACAAATCCATAAACACACTCAATCAATCACTAGCACTACACTCAGGGTAAAATGACTCTTTTACCCTTGGTCAAAGTTGACTTACTCAGGGCTGACTCGCCGAGTCGGGATACCCGACTCGCCGAGTCCTAGACTCTCCGCTCAACTCTTACATGCTGTTACTCGTCGAGTGTGGCATCGACTCGACGAGTACCCTCTGGATCCAAGAACTCAGATGATCTTCATCCGACTCGCCGAGTCGGATGAACAGACTCGACGAGTTGTTCTTGATCCCCAAGAAGATTGCCTTGGACTCGCCGAGTCGTATGAACAGACTCGCCGAGTCCCTCCATCACTGAGTCTACTCTCAACTCGCTGAGTCCACTCCCTAACTCACCTCGTCCACTCGACACTGAAGAAACTGAAGAACTCGGGACTCGCGACCGGACTCGTCGAGTCGTTCTTCCGACTCGCCGAGTCGCCGCCATGCAACATATCTTTACTCGATTTCTCTTGAATCCAACACATGCAAATGATAGATCTGGGCCTATTAAGCTGTTTTACCACGTAAAGTTTCCAACTTTACGTGCACAACCACATGAATGAGGGAAATAAGACTATAATATGCACAATAAGGGTAGATCCATGGCTAATATGCAATGTAACTCCAAAAAGGCAGTGGATCTGGACTCTACAACACCCCAACATTCAGATCTAAAGGTATTTCGGCTTAATAATACATTCAAGCAAGCATGAAGCTTGGAACAAGCATCAAATAGCCCTAAAAGAGCTCTAATGGAAGTTAAAGCATTAAATCAGATGGGAACTCCGAAAATACCTCAATAAGTTCACACTTGACCTTGGATCTTGGCACTAGAACACGTTTCCTTGCTTCCTTGTTCTTCCCCTTCTTCACCTCTTCACAAAATGGAACAAGGTCACATATAAGCTCACAAATGGAAGGTTTAGGGTCTCTCACAGTGCTCTCAGGGGAAAGTGGCGAGATGGAGGCTATAATGGGGTTTAAATAGTGAGCAAACCCGGGGATTTAGGGTTTCTCCCAAGCGGACGGACTCGCCGAGTCCATGATATGGACTCGCCGAGTCGCCGGCTCCCGCGTGCCCATGATGTGCGACTCGACTCGGCGAGTCAGGCTAGAACTCGCCGAGTCCCTCTTAAAAACTTAGCCTAAAATCAAGTTAATTAACATACCGGAAACGGGTCGTTACACTAACCGAACGTGCTGTGTACGAGGGAACGCCCCGCGTTCGAGACCTCTTCCAGCACTATAAAAAGGATGTGAGGGTTCCGACTTTTGGTTGCTAATTTACCATTTTCTCTCCCAATTTTCATACTTCTATCCAAGCTCTAACGGATGTTTGAAGCCCAAGATTCCTGAGAAATTTACCACTTTCCGGTCGAAGTATTGTCCGAGAAAAGTCTCGTTTTCTTTAAAGCATCACACTTACCAGGTGAGTTCATACCCCTATATTTTCACTTCTTTTCTATGTTTTAGGGGGTGGGGGAATACAAGTGAAACGCAAGAAAAACTTATGTTAATATATAAATCGTTACATATAAGTTCTAATGATTTACCTATATCTTATGTATAAATGTTAAATACGTAAAATAACGTTACTAAAAACGTTATAGACTACTTTACATGCAAAGTTGGTAATACACCACGGTTTATCATTCAAATGAAAAACAGTTTTTGAAAAACTATAATATGTATAGTTTACGAGATATTCATGATATTTTACATACTATAAACACTATAAAGAGGAAATACTTACATTTACAAGAATATTGGACTTTTCATACGTAAATCTATTGTACTAACTTTTGTGAGACGTTTGACTTCATGTACTTTCAAGTACGCATTTTAAGTCTTGTATTATAAACCATAATCTCTTGTAGGGAGAGTGTGATACTTGCGTATAGATCTATACGGGACTGACAATACCGCACCTAAACTGTTAGCTACAGTTAGATAGGCAGGTCTGGGGTGACAAACGTCATAACACTCCAACGCTTAAAGAACGTTGTTACAGACAGCCTGGGTCAATAGCATAATTATAAAACTCACATGGAGTATTAAAACATTATGATTTATGGGCCTTACAAACGCTTAAGTGATTATATATACATATATAAATCTACTTACACTATTTTAGGTATGGACAATACTTATGCATTTCGATTTTGGTAACTTTTAAAACTACTATTCATTTATGGAAAATATTGGATTTTCTAGATACAAACTCAGTTACTTTATACAAAAGGCATACACTTCTTATGTAAAAACGCTTATGAACTCACCAACTTAATTGTTGACACTTTTCAAAACCACTTGTATTTCTTAGGGATTCAGTAATACAGGTAAACAACAGCTTTTGGGGAAGGGACGCTAAGGCGTCAATTTCAAACTTATTATATCATTGTAATGTAATTTTATTTGAAACGTGTATTACAATCAACAATGTAACTTTTTAAGTTATGTTTATGATGATTGTGTTTGATTTCTTTAGTATTTACTCAATTGTTATGATACTACATGAAGTCATCCACCCCTGAATGTTTCCATCGTTCTGGTTTGTGGGTGTGACAGTGTCACCCCCGTATAGATCTATACACAAACTCTTGCTCTCCCTCCACGAGACTCTGGTTATAACTACGGGCTACGATTGTACACTCGTGAGGTGTCAGCCAACATGTCTCACTAGATCCTTAACTGAGTTTATGCGAATATTGTATTACACTGTGTATAATGTTTCCGTATACGTTTTATGTTTGCAAAGCCCAATGAGTATGTATGTGAATTTATGAGGCCCAACAGACATGTATAAAGACAACTAAGGCCCACTAAACATGTAAGTTATTTCCAGTCCCAATAAGCATGCAAAAGGACATCTAAGGCCCACTAAGCATGTGATGTATAGTCCAGGCCCAATAAGCATTTAAATGGACCACTAAGGCCCAATAAACATGTAAATGTATAATCGAGGCCCAATAAGCATATAAATGGACCATTAAGGCCTAATAAACATGTAATATAAATATTAGGCCCAATAAACATGTAATCGATGTATTTAGTTCGTTTGTTATTACGGTGCTTGTTTTAGCTTGATTGTTTACCAAAATGACATATAAGGCCCACTTTTTGTAATGATGACATTTTGGCCCATTAAGCTGAAAATTTACAATTTAGGCACATTTTTGGTAAGACTGATACTTTAGGTCCCTTAAAATAACATTTGTTAAAATAACATTGTCGGCCCATTATCATGAAAATTGACATCTTCAACCTGATTATATAAAAATTGACATTTTTGACCCAATTATATAAAAGGTTACATTTTCGGCCCAATTTAATAAAATTGGCATTTTCAACCACTTTTTAACCAAAAAGAAACATTTTTGGTCAAATTTGTTTAAAATGACAATTTAATCCACAAAAGTCAAAAATTTTCAAATTTGGACCATAAAACCATGAAGGCCTAATTTAAGCCCATTTTGTGAAAATTTACTCTTTTGGTCCTCTTAGAACCATGAATATAATAAAGACCCATTTTTATATAAAAATGACTCTTTTGGTCCTTGAAAAAACCGTAAGTGTCATAAAAGTTTCATCTTTTCGTTTATATGTCAAAAATGGTCCCTTTATAAGATTTTGTTTAATTTTTCAACATCCTTAACATGTTTAACACTTTCATCTTCATAGCAAGCTGCCTAAAGTGTTTTAGTTTACAAATATCACCAAGTTTTGGTAGAGTATTTGAGATTTATGAAGTTTCATCACATCATCACAAGATATAACCTAGAAAACACACATAAACATGCACAAATACATAGATCTATCACAAAATCAACTTGTATTCTCCCCAAAAACATAGTAAAACCTGAAAACAATGTGGTAGGAACTCACCTAGGGGTGTGGGATTCAATTTTGGTGAAGAATGAGAGAGATTCTTGACCTTGCTTGTTTCTTGAGGAGAGTTTTTGAGTCCTAGGGACTTGTAAGAAGGTTTAAAATGTTAGTAAGTGAAAGATTTGTCATATGAAGTTGAACACTTTGAATAGAAAGTATCTTAGCAAGTATGAACTTTGATGGAGTGTTCTTGAACACACACATAAACACACACGAATTTCTTGATGAGAAATAAGAGATCTCTTTACAGTTATTAGAGGATATTATGGATTGAAGATGGATGAATTGGGAAGGGGTATGGGATCTTTGGTCGTAAATAGAGAAGAAGGATGAGAGAGATTAGAAAATTTTGCATGGAGGATAATAGGTTTCTAGATGTATATGATTATCTAGATACATGATAGATAATTATGTGTTGTCAACCTTAAATTCAATCTTCTTCCATTTCCTTTTTTTTGAACTGTGAACGGGGGGCGGGAAGGAAAGAATTTGATGTTGGGCTTGAATTGAATATATCTGAAAATATAAGGTCCATTAAAGGATGTTTTCAGCCTATTGGGTCCACATATGTGTTTACGGCCCAATAAGATAAAAATGAATGGGGTTTACGGCCCATTAGGGCCAATGAAATCATTTATGGCCCATCATGGACCATTAATCATTCTAGGCCCACATGACCCAAAATGCTTTAGTTTCATGGATGTGGGTCCAATTGAAGCCAAAATAGGGTTCCTTGGCCTAACTTAATCAAATTGAGAGTTTATTGGCACAATAGGCCCAATAAAAGGATTCTGGTCCAATCTGAGTTTGAACCGGAACACTAGGGTTATAACCAACAGTTAAGTGTATGAAATGCTTTGAATTAGATTTTTGGAATGAACATCATGTATTATCAAGTTTAAAGTTACAAAATATTTCAAAAGTTGATTACATATTGACAAAATTTCCTAGCCGAGAGTGCTAGTTGTGACATACTCGAGGTCCAGAGAGCAGCACGAAGAGCATCTTGGGGAGATTCTTGGAGTATTGAAGACGGAGACGCTTTACGCCAAATTCTCCAAGTGTTATTTATCGTTATGAGAGGTCCAGTTTCTGGGACACCTCGTTAATCAGAATGGGATTTTTGTCGACCCGACCAATATTTAGGCAATTATGTGATGGGAGGTGTCGAGATCCCCATCCGAGATCAGGAGTTTCCTTGGCCTGCCAGGATACTACCAGAGATTTATCATAGATTTCTTTAAGATTGTGGTTCCCCTGACCAGGTTGACCAGGAAGGGTGTTACCTTTGCTTGGGGGCCCAAGCAGCACGCCTCATTCGAGACTCTTCGTGAGAGATTGTGCGAAGCTCTAGTGTTAGCCCTTACTGAGGGAATAGACAACTTCATAGTTTATTGTGATGAATCTATATTAGGGATGGGTACAGTGTTGATGCAGAGTGGACATATGATAGCATAATTCATCCATGTAATTAAAAGCCTTGTGAGACGAGGTATACCACTCATGATTTGGAGTTGAGGGAGGTGCTTTTCACCCTCAAGATCTAGCGCCACTATCTCTTTGGTGTCTGGTGCACCATATACACAAACCATAAGAGATTGAAGTACCTCATGGATCAGCCCAATTGGAATATGAGACAGAGGAGGTAGTTGGATGTGGTGAAAGACTACGACTGCGGAATCTTTTATCATCCGGGCAAGGCTAACGTGGTAGCCGATGGCTTGAGCTGTAGAGAATTGAGTGCTTCGATCTGAGATGTGTGTATGAGGATGACTGTGATGACTCCAGTATTAGATACCATCCGAGAGGCCCAGGTACAGGTCGTGAGACTAGAGAACTGTAAGAGAAAGTGGGTAATCAGGCAGATTTCTGAGCTTGGGATGGATAATCGGGGGCTTACGACTTTCCGTGGGTGGATTTGGGTGCCATATACAAGTGGAGCTTGATGCATACTGATGGAGGAGGCACATAGATCGAGATTGTTGATCCACCCGGGGGTCACTATGATGTATTTGGATCTGAAGAGGGATTACTGGTGGCCCGGTATAAAGAGAGATGCGGCATGGGTTGTTGAAAGCTAATTGACATGTTGCCAGGTTAAAGCGGAGCACCAACGTCCACATGGCCCATTGCAGTCTTTAGAGATTCCACAATAGAAGTGGGAACATATTTCCATGGATTTTATCACCAAATTACCGAGGACTGCACGAGGTGTCGACGCAATATCGGTGATTATAGTCCGATTGATGAAGAGTGTTCACTTCCTAGCTATTAGTGAGTGCTATCCTGTGGAGAAATTGGCAGAGATTAATGTGAGAGAGGTGGTAGCACGACATGGAGTACCGACATCGATAGTGTCATATCGAGATTTGCACTTTACTTCTTGGTTTTGGATGAAATTTCATGAGGAGTAGGGTACCCGGTTGCACTTCAGTACCACATACCACCCACATATAGATGGGTAAAGTGAGCAGATGATTCAGACTCTCGAGGACATGCTACGTGCATGTGTTATGTACTTCAATGGAAGTTGGCACACATATTTGCCTTTGGGTGAGTTTTCTCATAACAACAGACATTATTCAGTATTGGTATGCCTACCTTTGAGCTCTTATATAGGAGGAGGTGTCGGACTCTCAGCTGCAGGGGAGAGGTAGGGCAGAGAGTGATAGGTGGCACTAAGATAGTGCTCAAGATGACTGAGCATATTGAGCAGGTCAGATAGAGGTTACTAACGGCCCATAGTAGTCAGAAGAGTTACGCAGACCGGTTACGATCCAAGCTAGAGTTCCAGGTCAAAGATTTTGTCCTCCTAAAGGTATCCCCGTGGAAAGTGGTAACCCGATTCAGGAAACGGGGCAAGCTGGGCCCTAGATACATTTTTCCTTTCAGCGTAATCACATGAGTGGGTAAGGTAGCTTACAGGTTAGAGCTACCTACAGAGTTGATCCAGATTCATAACACCTTCCACGTCTCTCATCTGAGGAAGAGTGTAGCCGATGAGACGACAATGGTACCTTTAGAGGACATTCAGGTCAACACAAGCCTGAACTATATTGAGAGACCGATAGCGATTTCGGATAGGAAGGTGAGGGTCTTGCGGAATAAAGAGGTTCCTATGGTTCAGGTCCAGTGGCAACATCGAAAGGGATCTGAGTGGACTTGGGAGTTGGAGCCCGAGATGCACGAGCGGTATCCAGAGTTGTATCGAGAGCGTGAGTTTGAGGGGAAAATCTGATTCTAGTGGGGGAGAATTGTAACATTCCGACTCCCAGGTATGATATTTATATAATTTTCATGATTTTGATTGACAACTCGACGAGTTGGAGGTCCCAACTCGTCGAGTAGAGAAGAATTTGGCCGCATGGGTTTTACAACCAACTCGATGAGCTGGCGTTGTGAGAAAAAAACTTAATTTTTTGGGGTTGTGTCCTATTTAAAGGACCTTAATCCCTCATTTTCCACCTCCCATGTCACCTTACTCCCCTGTGTGAAACACTAATTTTTTAGATTGATTTAAGAGATAAAGAAAAGCTAACTTTGTGCATTCTAATTCACTTTTGGAAGAGAAGAGAAGAGACTGTTGGATCCAGTGTTTATCCATCCTTAGCTTCTGTTTGAAGGTAAAATTCACCACCTTGCTCATTATTTTGATTCGATCTCATTTTTAGGAAGTTTTAGGGTTTTTTCCATCTTTCCTCGAGAGTTTGAGTATTTTGAGCTTGCGAAGAGATTGACACTTTATTTCTGGACCTTATGAGGTCCCTTAAGCACAAAAGTCAAAGCTTTATCAAGACAGATTAGATTTTTTATCCTTAGGACCCTAAATGGAACTTGTTTTGGCATTTCAAGCCCTAAATTCCATACATGGATGTAAAACTTGCAGATTTACGTCGTATCTTAGCTTTGAGAGGCTATATCTAGAGTTTGGGGTTGTAAATCTAGTTTAAAACATCTGAATGAGAAAATAGACTGAAGGGACTCGATTAGTCGGTGAGCCGACTCGACGAGTCGGCTAGGGTTTTCCCCGATGAGTCTGGAGATGAGTAATTTGGCTAGTTGATGAGACAACTCGACGAGTTAAGTTGGATTTTCACGACATTGATGAAGGAACGAGGGAACTGGATGAGTCATATAGATGCACTCAACGATTCTGGTCAGTATGGACTGTTTACTCGAGTGTTGACTTCTGTTGACTATAAGGTTTGGTCAAGACAGGGATTTTCGAGACCATGGAAGGGTAAAATGGTCTTTTACTCATCCTAAGATTTAGAGAGAGCAAATAGCTTTGTTTATTTAGAATTGTGATTTAAGTGTTAATTAGAGATGCTTATGACACGTAGGTATGATTAGACCATTTGAGGGGTACACGATTTCTTTGATTACTTACGAGTTGAGTCTTCTCACTATACATACCTTGAGTGCTAATTTTGTGTAACCGGAGGGTCTTGTATGTTTTATTGAGTATTTTGATATCCTTCATTATGTCTTTGTGATTTATGCTTTTTATTATTCTGAGCTTTACTGAGCTAGGACTGGAGGGTCCACCCGAGTTTTGGGACAGGAGGTTTCCACTGAGACACATCGATCGGAGGGTCTTATTCGAGATATAGTCATAAGAGGGTAATGAGATATGTGTGGTATTTTGGGGAATGCACTAAGCTTTGTGCTTACCGTGTTATGTGATATGTGTTTTAGGTACTTCCCAGGATTGCGGGAAGGCGCCCGACTTGATTGTACATACGAGATGGGCTTATGTTTTTGAGGATCCAGGATTTTTATTCAAATAATTATGGACATGTGTTTTTGATCATTTGATACTTTGGGTTTTTGTGAATTGTGTTTATGAGAATTATGTGATTTTTAAAATGAAAAAAATTGTCTGAAAATTTACGATGTAACATTCGACCAGGAAGATCATCGAGGAACTCTAGGAAAGGATGTGAAGGCCAGTTAGGAGGTAACTGACTTGTAGCTTGTCGACCCCGTCTCACCATATCTGTAGAAAAATAGAAAAAAGACATTTAGGAATAATTTAGAAAAGACAAATGTTGCTTAAGGTGTTGAAATGGTCCAGATGCACACTGCATGTGAGTGCGCACGACGCACACGCATTTGCACGTCGTTCTCCAAGAAAACGATGAATAACAGGCATGGAAACCTACTGTTTCATCCAATTTTCAACACAAAAGCTATATAAAGATGTTCGACTGGACTTCTAGTACACAAATAGGTAACCCATTTCAACTAAAAGATCACCAATTTTCGGATTTAGTTAAAAGATTTTCAAATTTCAAAATTTCAAAATGAGGATCAATGGAGGAATTAAACCCAAAATTGAGTATATAGGAAGTAAAATCGGTAGTAGAAGATGCTTAATTACTCATCTATTTCACAAAAAACTAACCTAAATTCAAAAATTGATAAAAAAACATCAATAACCCTAATAACTCGAAATTTAGCCCAAAATTTAAGCTAGGATTTGGAATAGAGGTTACCTGGAAGCAGAAAGATCGAATGGGAGGAGGAAATCGAAGATTGGAGGCAGGTGCACAAAGTGTGCGTTGTGAGTGTGGGACCCATTTTAGGAAAATTAGGGGGCCAAATGAATGTCTTGAAAGTGTCGAATGAGGCCATAATTCGACTTTAATGTTGATTTGTTGTTGGTGCACACGTCGTACAATGAGTTCCCTCGCGCAGGTCCAAAATTTTCAAAATTGGCAGTTTTCATCCCCAAAAGCTTTTGATTCAATATATGGTATAATCTAATTAAAAGGTTAAGAGCAAGGAAGAGGGATTTCCTTGAAATAATAAGAGATTTTCATAATAAGAGTTGCTGGAAAAGCAATAGTAATACATAAAACCGCCTTTTAATAAAAATTGTTGGGAAAGCAACAATAACATGTTGTGAGCATCACTTAATCAGGTGATCCTATCATCAACTAATCAATACTAGCATGCTAGTCTACAAACTCATACAATAGGCATATAAAGGCATCTCTCCTAGCATTCTATCATGTAAAAACTGTGCAGATCCTTAGCCCTAACTAGCATGCGATTCACAGATTCACAAATCAAATCATATCAGATAAGATATACAAGTATTTTGGGAAAACTTACTTGAGCTCGATCGTATGCATGCGCCACACCCTTTCTTGAATTATAAAACTTGTTTTCCTTATTAAAACATTTCCCTTTGTTTTTGAAAAAAACTTTACCAAATCCTCAGTTTGAGTTCAAACACTCTCGAGAGTGTGTCTGAATCCCTCAAACCAAGGCTCTGATACCAACTTGTAACGTCCCAAAATTAAGACCAATTTTTTTTCATTTTTAGATTAATAAAAAATCAACCCAAAACAATTTTATAAAAGCAGGATTATCAAATATATCAATATATCCTCAATATCTAAGTAAATCACGAAGATGCAAAAACGAGTGGTGTATGATGTGCAATCATCTCGAGCTCTTCCCTTTGGAACTAGAAGTACCTGAAACATACACTAAAAACCGTAAGCATGAAGCTTAGTGAGTTCCCAAAATACCACATACCATACATAAATAAACACATAATACGCCTTTGTTTAATGAGTGAATCGGGCCCCGCCCACACTCTCATAACGTGCCCTGCCCACTGAGTATAATGGGTCCCGCCGAAAAATGAAATCATATAGACACATACATATTAAAGAGTTGTATGAACATTTAGTATCCTAACATTACTGATCATGGGCTAGCATTTGTGCCTTAGACCCACTAAACATGGTCAGGAAACTCACCTCGCACTGTCGAATCTCACAAAAACAATCTCTGGTTGCTGGCCCGCTAAAACCCCCGCGTTATCAATTACAAAATAATCATCCAATAAATAATTAGATCCCAACTCACACAAAGAGCCTAAAATAAGGTAAAAGACATTTTTAGGCTTGCCTATGTTTGGCCCAAGGCCCAAGCCCAATCCTAATTGTCCAAAATCCAATAATTCCAAGCCCAATTATGGCCCAATTTTATAAATTTGGCCCAAATCTCTTTCATGGTCCTTTTCCAAGTGAACGCAACAAGCATCAGCCCAAAATCCTAATGGCCGAACGAGGCCCTAAGCAACTAAGTCCAAATATGGCCAAAACTGAAGCTCAAGCATCTGAAGCCCAACATGCTGAGTACGTAGGGCGTAGTAAGTACGTCTGCGCAAAGTACTCGCTTTAGGGCTTGTACTCCAAGCGTACCTGATTGTTCCCCCAACGTACTCCCCCATTGGCCAACTTCTAGTTTTCCAGCACTTAATCGATTAAGAGCCCAATACAAACTCAGATCTGACTACCTTAAGATGGTTTATCATATAAAGTTGACAACTTTACATGCATGCATGGATTAATGAGGCTCTTAGAGCTTAAAGGATCTTAATAAATGACTTAATGCATGCACGAGACCATAAACACCATAAAGTTTGCACCTTTAAGGTTAACGAACCCTCCAAACATCCATATCTACAATATTTAGCTTCTAAAATGGTCTTAACTCATCAAGACCAACTTAAAAGGGGTAAATTGCCATAAACAAGCCCAAAAGAAGATCCATAAGAGAACTTGTCAAGATAAGATCTTTATACCTCAAATACATTGCAAAATGAGCGATGATTACGGATCTCTAAGCTTCACACAAAGCAATGAACCTTAAACTTTCTTCTATCCCTTCAAAATGAGGAAATAAGCACCAACTTTCTTCTCAAGAGCTCAAATACAAAAAATGTTGGATAAGGGTCGAAATTTAGGGTTTAGGAGGTATGGAGGCTAGTAAAGAGGCCAACTATAGGGACTTAAGGAGTTTATATCGGGTGCAACACCCTAATTTTGGGTTTCATTGAACCCTCGTATACCCATCATAACCCGCATAAGCCTAGTGTACGACACTCGACTCCGCAATCAAACCTCCCTTGTACTAGCTTCTTAGATAGTACACTAAGCGTACCCAATGGTACATCTAGCGTACTAAACCTAAGTTCAAATTTGCAATATTTGGAAATAAAAAGGGCTAAAACGAAACATACCCCAATTTAAGTGTTACAAGTTTCAGTCTGTAATGTTATTTGAAATGTGTTTAAGTCAATTGATTAAGAAAACAGAATAAGTACAGGTCAATGTAAATAAGATCTAGTTTTAGCTCAATATACCTGGAACACTACAGAGAGAATAAGACTATAAGTGATCAAATGCTAAAACTAAGGTTACTCTACCCTCTTAGTACTTACCCTATTTATAGGGCACTCATGGAACCAAATATACTAGGACTATACATGACACTACAAAACATCCTGATGGCTAGGAAATGCATTAAGATATCAAAAACATGTGCCTATTTGTTATTTATAGACACTTCACGTAAAGATAACTACCAATTGAACTTCTCATAACCAATTACGTCCTAATATTCCCCCCCTTTGTGAGAAAAGATGAATTATCAAACTTTAGGTAGAATCTTTACAATCTATAGGAAAACCTTGTATCTTCGTATACCATTGAATAATCTTCTTGATCTTCATTCTGTCTTCATTCTTGTTTTTTTTAAAGTTGTTGATTCAAAGTATGATACT
This sequence comes from Lactuca saligna, assembly GCF_052625555.1. Classification (NCBI taxonomy): domain Eukaryota; kingdom Viridiplantae; phylum Streptophyta; class Magnoliopsida; order Asterales; family Asteraceae; genus Lactuca; species Lactuca saligna. Next base: position 171,945,119 of record NC_136419.1, read on the forward strand.
ATTAAGATGTGAATTGGAATACCTTTCCACATCATCAACACGAAACAAGAACTTTTTCCTACTCTTCTTCTTCCCTTTTCCAATAAACACAACACCAAGAGGATCATGCATAATCTCTCCATCTTCATAACCCTTTATGATTATTTTTCCTTTTAGCAATGCCTTAGAAACTTTCGATATTCTATTGAAGTGAGTAGAAAGATCGATATATGTCAGAGCCAGATATGTAAAATAAGTATCCAGAAAAGTCTTAGGATTCCCATATCAGAGAACATAAGTTTTTTTTTGTTTGGAATATTAGTCATTTTTAGATCACTCATCAAAAAAATAGTCGAAACAAGATCATTCACGTTCATGAGTGGGAAATCTACAATCGTGAACTCAAAAGCTACATTTTTTGCATGAACCACCTTGTAACGAAAATTATGCAACAACCCTTTGAATAACACATAAGGAGTGATGGATATGAACTTAAATATTTTCCCCAATGACCATAACTCCTCTTCACTCTTCCCCAGTACTACGTGAAAATGAATCGCCAGCTTTTTGTATTCCCCCTTGATCTAGCAATTCTTAGAAAGTTTAAATTGTGAGAATACAAACAAAGAGTAATTAACTGGAAAATCTAGTAAATTAAACTCTGTATTCTCAGTTTTATAGCTCTTCCTTGGTTTACCATAAAATCATCATCTTCTTTGATGGTTATGCTTTTGATAAATTTGTAATTCCAAATTTTGTTTTGGATCACCTTTGTTAACACTAGGTTGATCATCTTTCCTGTGCCTTGCAATGTTATTTAATTGACCTTTTCTTTTCTTCAGCTAAGGGCTCAACATGCACCCTTCCCTCTATCTTTGGGATCAACAGTTGATGCAGTCTTAACCACAACTGGACTCGAACCTCCCTCTCCAATAGTTATCCATTTCTCTTGCAAATTGGATAAGTCAACATTAACATGTGAAGTAGTCGTTATTGTTGTTTTTGCAGTAGTCACCACAAATTTCATCAGTAGCGAAGTGAGAATTTGAGTAGACATAACCCTTCCCATAACAATGCTTTTATCTTCATTAGTTCCTTCAGACGCACCAACCCTATTTCTCCCCCTTGCGACACATTCGCAAAACGTGGAGCATTGGTTGGAAGACGAAGAACAAGGTCAAAAATTGGTTCCAATTTAGCTTTAAAAGACTGCTCCACAGAAGAGACCATGGATGTTATTTGATCTTGAGGAATCAAATTTGATGTAGGCACATCAAACTTCGAAAATCGCTCATGAAATCTAGTAAGATAATTCTCAATCTTCACAAACACTTGACTATCTTCCTTCTTTTGTCTCTATTAAACCCTTGGCATATTCCTTATTAAAGGCGCGAAAGTCTTCTATCATCATACGGATAACTCCAACTTTCCAACTTCTTGATCCAACATATTTCGAAGCACAGTAAGCTTGAGCTCTATTGATTGCTTTGACGAGTTCATAACCTTCTCAAAAATCAAATGACACTCACGAGTAGCTTCCTGCAGTTTCATAATTTCATAATCAAAACTACGAGAGTGAATAACCAACTTTTTATCAACACACTTTTCAATACATTCATTACAGTCCTAGACATTGACTCTTGCGACTTTAACAAGTACTCAACCTCAAGCCCACTAACTAATGACTTCCCAACACTATCATTCAAATATTAAAGAATATAATTGATTTTCAAAAAGGATCTAGAATTGTTTACCATACATAAGGGAATTATTAGGAACATCATTCTCATCTTGATTAAACTCTAAGTCTCCAAAGTCAACCATGGCATAATCTTCATCTTCTTCTTTATTAACAATTTTCTCAACATTTGTGGATTGAGGTGAGAATAAAGATATAATAGGTTCGTTTATCACCACTTGAAAATATGGTAATACAATTGTAATTGTTGTAGGTAGAATGGTAGATATTGGTGGTGGAGAAGTAGGTGGTGGTTGTGGAGTAGTTGTAGTATTGATGGTTGTTGTCGAACTCCCATCATACATATTAAGATTTACGTCCTTATTAGATAATTTTGCAATGATGTTTGAAGTTTTATCCTCGTCCATATTGGACTTGGAATATGAAACATCGGGTGGTGTGCCTATCGTTTGCTTAGGGAGTGATGTAATAGGTGTTAGATTAAGGTATCTAAGGTCCTAACTAAATTGGTTTAATATTGATGAATAAGAGTAAAGTCCTAACTAAATTGGTATAATATTGATGAATAAAAATTATTTTAGAATTGTATATGGGTTAATTAAAATTAATTATAAATTGAAGGACTATAGTTGTAATTTTTCAAAAGTTGAGCAGAGGACAGGTCCAGAACCATCCTCTGTTGGAGAGGTTGGAGGCTTCTCTTGGAGCCTTTTGGAAGCCTTCATGTAGTTAATCAAGGAAATATATAATTACCTTATTTGAAATAATATTATTTTATGCCTAAATTAGGGTTTCTAGGTGTTTTAAATCAATTATAAATAGAGCCTTATGTCTTTGGATTTTCGTAAATGCTTATATACATACCATATCTCGAAATTTTCCTCATGTCTCCCCTCTCTCCTTAGGGTTCTTGTGTTGTGGGTGTGAACCATTAGAGGCTTGCACACAATTGAAGCTAGATTTCAAGAGACTATTGGATTGATCTAGTTGGATCAAAGGGTTTTTTTCCAATAGAAAATAAGATGTATGTTAATCCTTTTGTGAATTTCAATTTTAATTAAGGTTATAAAGTTTTGTTGTTCAATAGTATATTGCTTCAATAAAGTTATGACATAGATCAAATTAAGATTGCATGTACCCTCAAGAGTTTAAGGTATTTTCCGCATTATCACATGTAAAAACCTTCAGTGGTATCAGATCATTAGGTTGTCTAACAATTAAATGTGCATGAGTTGAACTTGAACAATTGAAGGATTGCAAAATCATCATTATGTTGCGTCACCACATCGTGGCCAAAGTCTGATTAGTGTTTTTTCTTCTCCTCCCACAATGTGAATATTTATTTGCCACGTCGTGGGGACCTCCTGTTCAGCAAAATTCAGATTTTTTTTAGGATAACTACATTTATAAATATTTTTTTATATGAATACATGCGACATGCATAATCATAAAATAATATTTTATTTTACAAGATGGTCTTTTACAAAACATTGGATACAAGTCGACTAAGTTTAAGTTTATTACAAAACTACCCAGGATATTGTAATTTTATACATACTAAAACTTAAATATAAAAATAATAATATAAACTATTCTAATTCTTCCGACAGTATATGGCTATACTTGATGATTATTGCTTGTAATTTGTTAAAATATTGAGAGGGTAAGCGGTGACGCTTAGTGAGTTCAATAATAGATACAATATAACGTTATGCCATATATGTACATCAATATGGCAGAAGCAAAGAGGAACAACAAAGACATATGTGAAATCGTGTGACTGGCGTACATATCAATCAAACACTTTATTCAAAGATATAGTTTTCAATGCTTGATATACGTCAATAAAGTTCAGCCCAAATGACATAGAAGACATATAAATTTATGATTATCATTTTGCTAGCATATACAGGCTTTTGACCTAGCCCATTACCAATATCAAAAGATATACGAGTCATGCTTTACATGGTCAAAGGCACAAAGCCAATACCAAAAATATTATAAGACATGATCTACATGATCAAAGGTATATTACCAATACGAGACTTGCTCTACATGCCCAAAGACTCAAAGTCAATACCATAATATCACGTGAAAATAACCTGAAATAATAACACTGAAGAGCACATAGCACATATAACACATAACATATAATTGTTCTTATATATTGAACTCACTGTGTATTAACCGGGGTCAAAATAGTAATTTGGGCATCACTTGGTTACTATAAATAACTTTCTTCTATAAAAACCGGGAGCTTTCTTGAAAACCGGGCTCTACGAATGTAGGGCTTCAAACCGAAAAGATAAAATTCTCGGGGTCTTCGAGGCTTGTTTTGGGTGTTAAAATTAATACCGGGGCTTCGGGGGATGTCAAAATAGTGAAAATATAAGAAAAAGGGTGAAAATGGCAAACTTCCAAAAGTAGTCGGAAGATCTTGCAGGCCTCCCTTTTATAGGGTGCAAGCTTCGGATCTGATTGCTAAGAAGCGAACACACGGCAGCAGATGTGAAGGTCGGCCAAGAAGGGTGAGTCAGCGAAGACAGGAGGTAGCGAGGAAGAGAGATAGGTGGCTCGGTGTGAGCTCGGACACGCTGCGAGGCACATCAGACACCGGTTGGCTGCGACTTCGGTCGAATCCAGAAGCGGTACGCGTCGACTGGTGCTCGGATGACTCATCGATGTTGGACATGGGACAATTTCTCGGGTGAGGTGATGTGGTCGGTACTGTTCATGCGAAAATTCCCGATATTATCCACTATTTCTCGGTTTTTGATCCCCGAACTTCTAAAATCCATAACTTTCGCATAAAAGCTCCATTTTGGACGTTCTTTATATGCACGCGTAGGTAAAATTATGTTCTACAACTTGCGCTAAACTTTGTCGGCAAATTTTGACTTTAATTTTAATATTAATATTTTTAACAGATCGGGACAGGAAAACTCCGTTAAAAATTCATAACTTCTTCCTCCGATGTCCATTTTTGTCAGACTTTTTACTGTTGTACTACTATTGATGAGACCTTCGATTCTGGTTTAGGTTGTGTTGGCTAAATATCGCTCGCTCTTTATTTCGAGTTTTTAGCTGTCTACTGTTTTTCCGAAACTTAGAAAAATCATAACTTCCTCATACGATGTTAGATTTAAAAGTTCTTTATATGAAAGTTTATTATTTTAACGAGTTCTAAAACTTTCATTAAGATCACTAAGGCTAAAAAGTAGTTTATCGGAAATTCACTTTTTACGCGACATAGTGTTTGCCGGTTTATCACGGATCTTCAATTGGTCATAACTTCTTTGTTATAATTCGGAGTTCGATGAGGTTTTCGCCTAAGCTTTTCTAACGAGATTCTTTACAACTTTAAATAATAAAATTTTACTTATTTCAAATTTTATATTTTCGTTAAATTTTACTATTTCGCATTTGATTGGAATGTCATAAGACTTCCAATACTTTCTGAATGATTCTAAGCATAGTTTTACTTTATTTATAGTTAAAACCATTTGTTAGAACTCAACATTCAAATTTACATAATATTTTGTAATATTATTCACTTTTATAATTTATAATACAAGATAGTTGAACGTGTATGTTACAGTAATCTTATCTCCTAATATCTTTAATCTTAGAATTATCCTCATGTTTTAATTAAATTTAATTATTTGATTAATTAAATGAAAAAAATAATTTTTGAATCATTTACATAATTTCTAAACTTTATCTTAAATGTTTAAAAAACATCCGTATACTTATATATATATATATATATATATATATATATATATATATATATATATATATATATATATATATATATATATATATTAAAAGTTTATTACTATATGTATAACATTAGTCAGTTGAACTAATAGTAGACCTCATTCATGGAGCCATACTCAAAAGACGGGGGGGGGGGGGGGGGGGGTATAAGAAAGCAGCCTATAAAATGGGCTTCATTGGGTGTCAACTCTCACTCACCAGTCCCTTTTTTGGTGGAGTGTCGTTAGCCAAATAGGTTCAATACGACATAATCGCATTAAAAGTATAATGCTCAAAAGCAATCGAACCATTAACAAATTTCCCACTCTAGTTACTTTAAGAAAAATGTGAAAGTGTAAGCTAATTCATGAAAGTACACATCAATCTTTATGAGTTATTAGTGGAGCATGTGTGGTTAACCAACACACTAAATACGGACTATAAATTTAAAATGATTGCACAACTCAAAATCATAATTAGTTAAAGGTGTGTGTGTGTATGTGACAACCCGAAACTTTTTGCTTAGTAAAGTCCAACCATTTAATCCAACATTGTGTCAGACTTGTTTCCGCTATCTTTTATCCTTGTTTAGAGTATGTTCTTCACGTCAAAATCAAGTCGACCACTCCATGTTAGGGAGTGTACGTTCGTAAACACGAGTGTGTGGCCGTACACATGTGTGTGCGGCCGTACATCCATGTTGGGCCGTACACCCCCTCCTTAAGTATGATATCCTTCCATTTCCAAGTCATTCTTCCAGTTTCCAAGTACAGAACATTGAATTCTCTCTCAACTATCATCCCGTTTCTCATCCTGATCTTTAAAAGTGGTAAGTGATTCTTCCATCTTTCTTTATATCCTTCCTAGTCTTGTAATCATCTCATGATTCATCCATGAAAACGTCTCTTTTGTCTAGATCTTCAAATCTTCATCCATCTCACCAAGAGCACACACTTGTTCTTGGTGATTGTGAACCCTTTTGAGCCTTCAAATCGTAAGTACTCATTCCCTATGCTTAGTACATGTTAGGATCACTGGCTTAACACCTTAAAAACGCCCAGAACATAAGAACATAAAGAGTGTACGGCTGTACACCCATGTGTGGCCGTACACCCCTCAACCCCCCCCCCCCCCTAAAGGGCCTCCAAAATGTAATTCTAGTTTCAAGACTTGATGAGCAATAGTTCCACAAGCAACCCTACCATCCAAGACAACTTTTGTGCACTTGTTACCATGAGTGTACGGCCGTACACTACCTGGCCGTACACCGATGGTCTCACACTCCATTTTGTGGCCGTTAACTCCCTTTAGATGAATCACATGTGATTACACGCTTATTCGTTTGAATCACCCATATAAGGTGAGTTCATACCCCTATAATCAATCTTTTAAACTGTTTTAAATGTTTTTAAGGGGGAGGGGGGAATACAAGTTGAACATAATGTTAATTGTGTTAATGTTTTGTTATAAACATCTTTTAAAGGATTGCTTATGTATTAATAAGTGATCAAAATGTCTCAAAAACTCTTTTAAAGTTATGTTACTTTATAGTTTACAAAACTCTTTTTTTTAAGTACAATCATAACTTAGTAGATAAAAGGAGTCTTTTCATCAATTCAGTGTCAATTCAAATAAATATACTAGTAAACTATACTAGGTATAGTTTAGGGGTTCAGTTCATACTACAACATCTATAGAGAAGAGCATATTATAACAAGCACATGGAGGAATATACTATAACAATAATAGACGAACAATTCAACAATTACACACTTATACGATGTTCCTAGTATTCTAGGAAGACATCGTACCCTTAACTCATTGTTTGTAACAAACTGAGGTGTTAGTATATCATTCCGGGTTTGCGTTAACACTAGTATGATTCCACGTACCAGGGTTACCAGGCACGAGGTGATAGCAATATATTAAATCAAAATTATTTATACCAATTTACATAACTTATTTGTAACATGAACATTAAGTAGAAAGGGACCTATAATGCTAACTTTATGATTCTTTAGTGTACACATCAAGGATATATATATATATATATATATATATATATATATATATATATATATATATATATATATATATATATATATCGGGTCTAGGAGATAGTAGAACGTGTTCTTTCCGCCTTACTTCCTGTTCCTTGTTTGGTTGTGGGCTTAGGGAAAGTGCACCCAGTTTACTATCTATCTGATCTTAATTATATATATATATATATATATATATATATATATATATATATATATATATATATATATATATTCTGTTTACACCAAGTAATCATAAGGAGTACCAGCTATAGGTCAGTTCATAGTATACTAATTCAAATACATGATTTTCTAGTACAAGAACATACTTTTTAGAAAGAACACGAAGTAGACAAAACTAGAAACTTACCAGCAAAGGGTTTAATCCATTTTATTAAACCAATATAACTTAAATGACCTTAAGTGGTTAAATCTATAATACCTTGGTTTATACATCGGGGTTATATATAATTAATACCCGATAGGTAGTTGGATGTGTGCTTTCCGCCTTACTTCATGTTCCTTGTTTGGTTATGAACTTAGGGCAGATTTACACAACCTACTATCTATTTGATATTAGCTTATATATAGCTAGTATAAATCAAGTGATTATAGAAGGAACCATTGTGGTTACCACTTTTACTAAAAAAATAAGGGTTTTCTTAAAGAATGTTTTCATCAAATATAAAGGAACTATTGAAATTAACTCCGTGAGTACCAAATGAATACACCAGGGTTGTATACAACGATGATCTAACAAACAATGGGAGGTGTGTCTTCCGCCTCATTCCCTGTTCCTTGTTTGGTTGTGGGCTTATGGAAGATACACACAATCGATTGTTTCTTTACTCTGCGTTTTATATAACTTGTATCCACTTAGTAATCATAGAAAGGATTGTAGAGTCATTTTTACTTATCTTTCATCAAATCAGGATATATAGGATTGTCTGGAAGAACAGGTGAGCTTTTCTAAACAGAACAGAACTTACAACTTACTTACATCACTAAAATCTTATGAACTCAACAGCTTAAATGCTGATCAACTCTTTCAAAATAACTTGTATTCTTAGGAAACTACTACACAGGTACGCGCGTTGGGAATTTAGAAGATGGAGCACAATAGCTTCCAGTCTTGTTTTGTTATTTACTTTGCAGTCTATGTTAAGTGAACCACATACTTTGTAAACACTTTCTTTTTAATGAAATGGTTTTTTATTTCTTTCATTACTATGATGCATGTCTTGTGGTACTAAACATGATGTCCTACACCCCCAAACGTTTCTGTCGCTCCGGTTTTGCGGTGTGACAGTGTAGTTTACCGACATGTTAATTTGATACAATAAAAGACATTGAGGTTTTCAAGTGGGTTTGCGTGGTTATTCGCATCTTGTTTGTGATCCTCGACATCCCAGTCACAAATTGAAGAACATAATCAAGATTAAACATGACTTTGATCAGATTCAATAAACCTCAAATGATCTAGGAGTTTCGTATAGATTGAAATTGGTAAAAGGCATTACCTACCTTAAATGAATTCATGATTAGATTACGACATCCATTTTCTTAATTTTGAATTCCATTATTGGATCCTAGCCTTGAATATTAATTTGGGTTAAAATATCAAGGACTAAATCCACAAACTAAAGTCTTGTTTTTATTTTAGAGAAATGTCTTCAACATGTAATCTTCCTCCTCCTCCTCCTCCATCTAACCACAACTTCACTCTACTGTCGGTCCTTGCTAAGGATAAGATTGTCGGTCCAAACTATACGGACTGGATGAGAACAAAGATTATGTTCTTACTACTATAATTCTAGAAATCGACAAAGAAACTACCACTCCTAAGGAGACTGCTAAATATGATTTGCACGTGGATAATGCCATAAAGGTCTCTTGCATTATAATTGCAACCATGACACCTGAGCTCCAAAAGACTTATGAGGACTACTAGTCATATGAACTTAACACGACCTTGTATCGAATGTTCCAAAAGAAGGAAAGAAAAGAGTGTTATGAAGTGGTCAAATCCCTTACAATGTGCAAACTGAAAGAAGGGGAATCTATGTGCACTCAATTGTAGAAAATGCAGAGGCATGTGGAAGATTGGAAAAGCTTAATCTGAACTTTGACAAGGACCTTTCCATTGACATGGTCCTTAAATCTCTACCCAGTTGTTATGATCAGTTCATATTGACCTATCATTTGAACAATACAGAAACCACATTGATTGAGCTTCACAATCTGTTGCAAAAGGCTGAGTCAGGGATGAAGAATTCTCATTCCAATAGTTTTGCAAGTGCCCCTGTTTTCCGAAAAAGAAAAGGAAAGAAGAGAAAGGCCCTTTCCCAATCCAAATGGAAAGGAAAAATCCATCGTGGCGAGTCCAGTGGAAGAAAATCAAAGCCCAACTTCGACACTCCTCCTGTTGCTGATCTGCAGGAAGTCGTGTGATTTCATTATGATTAAAAGGGCCATTGGAGAAGAAACTGCCCCAAAGTACTTGTAAGAAGTGCAAGTTTCCAAGGCCAAAGAAGTTAGGTCTTCTTCTAGTATGTATTCTATTCAAATCAATAATACTTGTATTTCAAAATTTTGGGTTCTTGATATAGGATGTGGTTTCACAGGGACTAAAGGAATGTGGAATTGTTTAAGAACGAAGTAAATAACTAATTGGGCAAAAGATAAAGATAATACGATCTGATAGAGGTGGTGAGTATCTTAGTATCGAGTTTAACGACGATTTGAAGGAATGTGGAATTGTTTCATAACTAAAACCTCCTAGGACACCACAACTAAATGGTGTAGCTGAGTGATGTAATCAGACCTTACTTGATATGGTTCTTTCCATGATGAGTAATGCTTCTCTTCCAGTTTATACCTTAGAAACAACCACCCACATCCCCAATCATGTTCCAACAGAGAAAATTGCCAAGAAGCCTCATGAAATGTGGACAGGGAAACCTCCCTCACTTGCACATATCAAGGTCTGGGATTATGAGGTTCTCGTTACACGAGAAACCTCAAACAAATGTGAAATCAAAACCAAGAAGTGTTTTTTCATTGGTTATCCACAAAAATATTTGGATACTTGTTTGACAAACCCAATGAAAATGTGATGTTTGTAGCTCGAAGATGAGCCTGTCGTGAGAGTGAGATCATTTCCATAAAGGGTAGTGGGAGCACGATTGATCTTGAAGAGACTCAAGAGTTATTTGGTGAAGTAGCTTTCCAAGATACTAGCTCTCAACCTGAGAATGAAATTATTGAGCCCACTGTCAATTCATTGCTCCTTCGTCAGTCCAGTAGGTTTAACATGCCACCTTCGTTCTATGGTTTCCATATAACTGCAAAAGGTGATACATTTATTAGTGATGCAACACTAGTAATTTCGGATGAGCCTGCTAACTATAAGGAAGCGATGGCAGGATCTGGGGCTGCTAAATAGAAAGAAGCAATGGACATCGAGACCAATCCATGTATGATAACTAAGTGTGAACCTTGGTTGATCAAGCACTTGGTCGAAAGATAGTAGGGTGTAAATGGATCTTCAAGAAGAAGACTGACATGGATGGTAATGTACAGACTTCTAATGCCTTTCACTTTTATGTATCAGGAGAATCATGAGTAGAAACACCTTTGATCATAACACCTCTCCTTTTCACCTTGAGTTGTATCTTCTTAGGTTTCATAGAGACAACCTATTGAATAGGATTTTCACCCTCTTGAGTAGGAACCTCCTCAATAACCTTCTCAGGAATCTACTCAGGTTGATTTTCAGAACCATCACTTGTAAGAGATGGATCCATCGATGCATTGTATTTAATCAACAACTCACTGGTAGAGACACCAAATTAAGGATCGAATCCAGAATTCGACCAACCATTGCAAATACAACTAGATCATCCAGAGCATATTTGGGAATCGCCATCTAATAAAATGTTGCAACATCATCGTCAGTAGGTAGAGTAATACCTTCCTGAGTATAAACCTCATTGAAAACCAAGCTCCAAAGTTAAGCACTATACACTTTTGTAGTCATCTTCAAATGAGAAATTGAGTTAATAAACTCATCCTAGAGCAATGAGGGATAATCCACATTAAGACCATATTACAAACCAACTATAATCAAATAAAATTTGAGTTTCACCTTATCTAATCCTAAACTCCTATCTGTTAAACAATGAAGAGTGATTCCAAAGAAGAAACTTCATACCCCAGGAAGAGTCAACTTCTTGAAATGTTTAATACTGCAAGAGTTATTTGATATCCCATTTCATTAAACATATTGATAACTTGCTCACTTGTAACATAGTTGAACTCACCTTCATATGGTAATTTCAGGATTTGAGAAAACGTTTTCTTAGTTAATTGTTTGATCTTGTTCGATGTCAACTGAAATGTTGCGATTGCAGTTGTTATTTTTTATACAACAGTTGAAGCAACCAAAGATAACCATGTCATTTGAATAGCTAAAGAAGTAGTTAATGTGTGAGTGAGAATTAAATCATTCAACACCTAAATAAGAATCTTCAATTCATCTGGATAATCTTTGAGCACCGGGTTGAAACAAATATTATTGCTCTAAATTTTCATCGTTGGTTGAGAGACAACATCATTGTTGGTGTTGAATTGATTAACAATAGCCACAATGAACAATTGAGAGAGAATTTGTGACTTGATTACAAAGAGAATTTAAGGTTTTTGCGTCAAATCTAGGAACATGAAAAAGGAAACTGAATGATCACATCTTGAAATAACTGATGTCAAATTGAAATTCAAACATTGACCAATCAGACAATATCACATGTAAAGTGAGTAATTGAACCGTCAATGCTCGTATCTGCCACAGGTAAAAATTGATGATCACTTTTCTTGAGCCACGATAATTCAGATAGATCATCATATCCAACATACAATTCGTCTTTCCCATTAAAGTGAACCATCACATACTTCATTGTGAACCAAGAACCATTCGTCGTTATGGAGGTAGAGCTCATTCACTTATGGGATTTGTAAGTAAAACTATTTGCCAGACTTTGCGAAAGCTAATTCTGAGTTGTTAATACCTATAACCTCAAGGATTTCAGTGCTTATGTATGCCAAAAGAAAATATAGAATTAAATTAATTTTTTTTTACATAGTGATATCAAAGAAGCTTTGATATAAAAGCAGATTTATCTCGCGCAAAGATACTCTTCATTCATCTTCAAGATAGATGTCGAATTGCTTGTGTGGTTTCCCGTGAATTAAAATTGTATACTCATTAAGGAGTAATGAAGGTTCTCTTTTAATAAGCTTCATAGGTTGCTTCATTTTCATACAAATTCGCAACTTGACATATGTACAGATCATGGTATGAAAATACTTGTATGACCAGTGTACCCAAGAACAAGTAAGCTTTGGAAAAAAATTAAGTAACAAAGATGTAAGATAAATGTTCATACAAAAATCTTGTTTCATAAAAATAAAGATCTGGATCTATTGGGAAGAATTGACATAGGATTAGTACATTTCATCAAGATCACTCAAAAGAAATAAAAAAAATTAGATTTTGAACATCGAAAATGGTACAATGAAACATAACGTTTCGTTAAAATCTTGAACATGAAAAGTTCAACCTCAATTCATAGAGTTATGGTTTGTTGGGTCGCACCTTCATCATGGAAAATTGATTTAGGATCATAAACACAAAATTGTGAAATACATATATCTTCGTTGTTCTTTTACCATATATGTCATGGGCATTGTGTCATCATGTGTGCGAGTGTTAGAGATTTTGGGTAAAAACGATTGGATACGATGAATCAGTGTACCTTTGCGAATGATAGGACCTTGTAATTAACTCTTTACACAATGAGTGTTTGAGGCTTTTTGAAACATGCCACAACATGCTTCTAGGGACACTTAAGTAGTGCAAGAGTTTTGAATCGTATCAGTTCCCAGTTGAGCTTCGCTTTTTGCACACATGAGAACAACACATTGTCACAACAAACTTCCCATTCTCAGAAAAAAAAATTAATTTTACGTTCAGAAAAATAAAATAAAATTCAAACATAAAAAAATATTTTTTAGATTTTTGAATTTTATAAAGAAAAGACAAAAAAATCTTTTTGGATTTCTGAATTTTATAAAGAAAAAAAAATAAAAAAAGATCTTTTGGATATTTGATTTTTATAAAGAAAAGACAAAAATAAAAGGATATTTCCAGAAGGATGCAACGTGGGAAGCACTTCCCGCTTTGTATAACATCCTAAAAAGAATAGGCTTCCCATAAATGATCGCTTCCTAGAAATATGGGTTTCCCAGAAGGATGCACTTCCCAAAATCATGCGTTTCCCAGAGAGAGAACCTTCCCATTTGCTAGATGTTAGCATGTGCTGAAAGAGTCAGAGACAATGTCGAAAGTGAAGCGGGTCGAAGCACTGAATGTGAACAGTAACCTCTAAACGAAATTTTGTCAACTAAGGAAAGTTAGTCCAAAATTTTCACATATAAATTTTAACAAGAATTATTTACAATTAGGAACATAACAAAATTTCATCATTCCCAACCCCTTTAAACTTCTCAAAAATGATTTTTCATCTAGTGGTTTTGAAAGACTATCAGCCAATTAATCTGTAGTTTTAATGAAATGAACTTTGATATTCCCATCTTCAACATAATCTTCATGAAGTAGTATCGAAGTGAAATATGCTTAGCTATTGAATGTTGAACTGAATTGTGACATATACGAATTGCGCTATGAGAATCACAATATAATGGAAATTTCTTCATGTTAATCACATAGTCACATAGTTGACTTTGAATCCAGATCACTTGGGAAGTAGAGGCTGCAAAAGTTATGTATTTAGCCTCATCAATAGATATCGATACACAAGTCTATTTTTTTTCCTAGCAACTCACAAGCTTCCCGTCTAAGAATTGACACCCGTCTGTAGCGCTTTTTAGAATTAATTGACAGCCTGCTTTTTAGAATTAATTGACAGCCTCCTAGATCAACATATGAGAAATCTTGAAAAAATAAAATTGTATTCGACGGATACCACAATCCAATAGTCGATGTACCATGAAGATAATGAAAAATACTATTCACTTCTGTAAAATGGGGTTCTTTGGGATTCCCTTGGTACCTTGCACAATTACATATAAAAAACATAATATCAGGTCGACTCGAAGTTAAGTATAATAATGAACTGATCATGCATCTATATGTCTTGACATCAACAACTAGCTTTACAAACGAAGGACCTCAACGAGTGTCGAATGACATGAGAACCTCAACTTTTGATCAATTTGTCATTCCAAACCATTCATGCAGGTTTCGCATATAGCTTTCTTGATTTATGAAAATCCCTTCCCTACTCTGATGAATGTTCAAAGCTAAGAAATGAATGATTTTCCCCATCATGCTCATTTCAAATTGACTCTTCATAAGATCCTTAAATCCTTAAACAAAGAAGGATGAGTAGAACCAAATATAATGTCATCAACATAAATTTGAATAAGAATTAGCTGATACCCTACTTTCTTATGAAATAAAGTGGGATCAACTGATCCTTGCTTAAATTTAACGATTTTCAAAAAACTTTGTTAGCATCGCATACCAAGCATGAGGTGCTCATTTTAACCCATAAACCGCCTCGTCTAGGATATAAGAATGATCAGGATATTTATCTTTTATGAATCCAAGTGGCATTTCGACATAGACCATTTCTTCAAGAATGCCATTTAGAAAGGCGTACTTAACATCCATCTACTAGACATCGAAATTCTTGTGAGTTGCACAAGAAAGAAATATTTGTACAACCTCAAGTCATGCAACAGGGGAAAAGGTTTCTTCATAATCAATTCTCTCTTGTTGAGAATAACATTTTACAACCAATATAGATTTGTTGTGAATCACATTTCCTTCTTTGTCCATTTTATTTTTTAAAAACCCATTTATGACCAACAATAGAAACATCATCAAGTTTGGGAATTAAACTTCAAACTATGTTACTTTTGAATTCAACCAACTAATACTACATCGTAACAACCAAATCGGGATGTTATAATGGATTCTTGATTGTTTTCAGGTCGGTTTTTAAAATAAAGACATTAAACATACAATATTCTTGATAAAAATTTTAGAACCTCATTCCAAGCTTCAACATGTGCCTATGTTAAAACACCTGAACTAGGATCACCACGAATTTGTTCTTTGGGATCATCCTTCGTCTATTTCTCCATAGGAGGTAATGTAGGAT
Organism: Lactuca saligna; assembly: GCF_052625555.1. Classification (NCBI taxonomy): domain Eukaryota; kingdom Viridiplantae; phylum Streptophyta; class Magnoliopsida; order Asterales; family Asteraceae; genus Lactuca; species Lactuca saligna. The sequence continues at coordinate 171,960,841 of NC_136419.1, forward strand.
GAAACTCCAAATGTGCATCGTCAAAGGTCTCTGCTTCCGAAAATTCATCTGCAATAGAAATATTATCATTAATATCATGAAATTCATTACCTTGAGCATCATAATCATCATCATGATTTGTTCCACTTGGCTCCCAGTCAACCAATGGATTTGTTTTCTGGTGCTCCCCGTCAACAACAACTTGTGAAGTCAATAGCACCCCCTCAGCATATGCTTAAGAAGTTACCGACTCCTACTCGATGTGATATGGATAAATCAAGTGCTCCCCCTCCACTTGACCATGTGTTAAAATTCGTTCTCCCTTGACATTGACTCTTGAGGTTGATGACGAATGAACTTCATTTTCGTCGTTAGTAATTGAGGAATCATTTGAGTGATTTGATGCTTCCGGTACTCAATTATCTCCAATATTGATCTCAACATTAATTTTCATATCAGGTATACCAAGGATTAAATCAGGATCCACATCTAAGGTAAGCATTTGCTCATATTCTTAATTAGTTTTAGAAAGTATAAGTTTCTTTGAAAATTCTCTTTCAACTCTCTTGACATAGTAATCATCAAATGTTAAATTGAAAGTATCTTCAACTTTTCATGTTCGCTTATTTAACACCCTATATGCAACACATATGTGTGAACATCCAAAGAAAATTCCTTCATCATCTTTCATCTAAAATTTAGAAAGATTATCTTTGAGACTCATTATGAAACATCCGCAACCAAAAACATGGAGAAATTTCACATTAGGTTTCCTTTTGTTAATGATTTCATAAGGTGTGATGTAAAAATGACGATGAATGAATCAACGATTTTGCATGAAGCAAGTTGTCGAAACTAATTCTGCCTAAAAGTATTGTGGTAGTTTCGTATATGTGAGCATTGTCGTAGCCACTTCGCACAATGAATGATTCCTACTCTCGACAAAACCGTTTTGATGTGTTGTGTAAGGAGATGAAAAGTTATGAGAAATTCCCAAATTTGTAAAAAATGAATCTAGAGATTAATTCTTAAACTCGGTTCCATTGTCACTCTTGATCTTGTGAACTTTCTTCTTAAACCTTAATTCAAAGTTTTGATAGAACTGATCACCACTTGAGTTGTTTCCGATTTCTGTCTAAGAAAGAAAACCCAACTAAATCGTGAAAAATCATCAAAAATAACAAACATTTACTTTTTTTTTATTGAGAGACTCAACAGTCGAAGGACCACACAAGTCAGTCTGAAAAAATCCAACGATTTGACGATCTTAGAATAAATTGTGATTAGATGACCTTGATGATGTTGTTTACCATGTTCACACGCTGCACATAATGTATCATTGTCAAAATTCAAAATAGGTAAACCACAAAAAATATCATTTAAAACAAGGTTGTTTAAATTATTGAAATTAAGATGAGAACGTATTCGCTGCTAAATCCAGTTTAGGTTAGATGAGGCTTTCGATAGTAGGCAAACTGAAGGAATGCCCACTATAGGTTTTATGTCCATAGTGAACATATCACCCTTCCTCTTCGATTTCAACAATACTTCCTTTGTTTATTTGTTCAAAATTACACTTCCATCCTCATCAAAAAGCACTTGGTGCCGAGTTCCTACTACGAGTTGAGATATGCTTATTAGGTTGTTCTTTAACCCTTCAACATAAGCGTCTCTTTTTACTGTGAAGTTTCCATTTGTTACATTCCCATATCTATTGACCTTCCACTTTTGGTTATACCAAACTTTAATACTCCAACATTCTCTAACTTGCGAAAATCTCTTAAATTCTCCTTTCTTCCAGTCATGTGACACGAGCACTCACTATCGATATATAAGTTTTTCTCATATTGCTCATTACATACTACCTGTGATTAGTCAGAGAGAATTAGGTCTCTAAGACCTTTAGCGACCTTGGATATTAGCATTGAATGAAGTGTGCAATGAAGAACTAATGATCCAACTACAAACTTTGGATTTATTTTTTCGATTAAATTAACTTCGTCAACTTTAGGAATTGATATGTAATAAATCAATGGCGAAGTTTCAAATTTTATTTTTTTCTTTTTCAACCATTCTTTGAGAAACATCAACGTTATTAATTTTAACTTCTTGCCATTTTGACACTAATTCTTGAGAAGAGGTGCTTTCATTCAAGGATTCATTGAAGTAATTCTCATAAGCCTGTTGGACTTGTTCTTGAGAATACTTTTTTCAACTGAAATTGTCTTCCTTTTCCCTCCAACGAATGATTAAGATTTTCGTGTCATTTTTGCCTTTGACAAAGGATACATTTGACTTTTGCTTCAAATCAGGATCTAGAAAACTTGGACCATCATGTTTGAATGGTATATTTTTCTTCACAAGGTTCATCATTTTTGAAAACTTCATTTGAAAAAATTGTTTTTACGGTCGTTATTGAAACCGGTTTTGGTATCGATGTTGATAACCAAAATGAGAATCCTTTTATTGTCCATTTTTCTGAAAGCGATTTTGTGAAATCATTTTATTATTTTGAAAACCATTTGTATTTTGAACATTTTTCTGAATATGATTTGAAACTTTAACATTTCTTTTCTCATTCGTGTTTTGAAAAGCATTCGCCTTTTGTGAAAAACCACTTTTATTGACAACATTCATTTTGACGTTTTTCGAATCATTTTTTGAAGACTCTTTTGAATTATGAGTATTTAAAGTTTGATAAAACCTATTTACAGGATTTTGAGAATTCTTTTGTTTAAAAATCTTAGGTTTTTTAATATCCTTTTGTTTCTTCCAATAAGCCCTCTTTTGTGCTTTTGTTTTGGAAAGTCATCTTCCAATAAGCCCTCTTTTGTGCTTTTGTTGTACCTATTGATATTTGAAAAGTATTTCTTTTGAAATTGATTTTTCCTTCTTTTTGAGAAAATAGGCCTTTGACTTTTGATTACTTGAATCATTAGGTAAAGGCTTCTCACCATTTTCTTCAGTTTTGCTTTCTATATTTGGCTTAACATCAGTTTTTACAACCCAAACTTTATTAGTTTTGTTTTCATTTTCTTTTGAAAAATATTTTTGACTCTTTTGACATTGAAAACATGTGATTTTTTATTTAACTTATTTTCCTCAATATTTTGATTTGAGTAAAAAGCTTCATCGATTACTTTTTCATTATCTTCTTTCAACAATTCCTTTATTTTTGGATCAACATTATCTACATTCCCTTTTGTTACAAAAACTCGGTTGGGAAGTCCTTTAATACATGTTGGATAAATAATTGAATTCGTTTCCAAAAAATGTTTTCCTTATGCAGTTAATTTTTTTTAAATTCCTCATAATCCTCATACACTTGAGCTTTAATAACTCAAGGAATTTTTTTTTCACAAGAATCATCGTCACTATCACTTTTGTTGTTTGTTATGTCATCGACAATAAAAATCTCCTTTTGAGAATCACAAGTTTTGGTTGTCGAAGAGAAATCATTGTTTGGCTTCGTTGTTGGGTCAACATTCTCTTTGCCTTTAGCTAACAAAGTAATGTTAATGATGGAAAATTTCAAGCAATAAACACATTCCTCTTCCTCAATTTCACAGATATTATAATAATCATCTTCGATAGCATCGAAATTTTGTTGAGTACTTTGTGTCGAATTCTCATTATCGTTCAATATTTCGCTTTGTTCATTTCTAGTTAAAGTCTCATTAACAATATTAACTAGTTCATCAACATTCAACCATTTATTTATGTTAACAACACCATAAGCATATAAATCATTTGGAATGGTGTCATAGTCAGCTACTTTACTTATGTAGTTAAATGTCATTTCATCAACTAGTACTCTTTTGAAAGTAATAAAGGGATGCAACTTCCTATGTTATATATCAGACGGATGATAGAGATCTACCAATTTACCATACAAATGTTTGACTGTATTGCAATATATGTTTTGTTGTGTAACTAGCATACAATTATCCATTCGAACACCATCCCTGTCATACATAATGTTTGTAATTCTAAGCTCTAGACCTTTATCTTATTATTCTTCTCCTCCAATTTATTTCTGGCTTCGTATAGTAAAAGTATTAGATTTTTTTTTTCCTTTACTACTCATGGAAATCATCATGCCATTCAGATAAGAGAAAGTATCATCAAAATCACATAAAATAACATGATAAGAATTTAAACAATATTAAGAGAGACAACAAGATCATACACATTTACTGTCATTGGAGATTTTAGTGCAGTCGAAACAAAGTACTTGTGACAACCCCAAAATCACGGCCAGAAAAGACCGGTTTTTGTTTATACTTTATTTCAAAATCAGAGTAACCTTTTAATAAAAGAGTTGGGGAATTTGTCCCAAAACAATAATATGATAAAGAGTTATTATAAGCATTTCCTTAGAAATGTATTTCATTAAAAGACTCAGGATGTCATGTTGGATGACTGGATCAACAACAACAACATCGAGGTTGTGAGCCGGCCAGCGTTCCACTGGACTGTCTAGAAGAGTCTGTGGTCATCATCTATACTCCGCTAGATGACTGGATCAACAACAACAACATCGAGGCCTCTCATCATTTTATCACACATCACCTATTACATCTACCCATATTTTACCCCAACATTTTTGTAGATATAAAATACATATACAATTTAAATCATATAAAACTTGTATAAAATCGTTCATCCAGCATAGATAGTAAGTATAAAAATAATAGACACACATAGCACGTATTTTATTTAAAATACTTCATATCTATGTGTAAGATGAATGAGACCATGCACTCACTTGAAAAGGTGGTGATTCCCAACTCAGACAGCGCCTCGCTTCTTAAAAATAATTTCCTTTGACGAAACCTTGTATTATTACCACTAGAGTTTAGTCTACTATTCGCTGAGACTAATTAATACTCCAGCTATTATTACTATTATATAAGCATTACAAAAATACTTATATAACCCATAATAATAGCCGAATTATTTATTATAAGTTCCTAATAACGTTAGTATAATTAAATAAAAGCTATATTTAAAACAGCGTAGGCGTAGCTCCCTTACAACGGGTTTTATAGAAATCTAGGCTTTCCTTGTAGCAGCCTTCCCAAGCTAAAAAGCTCTTCTTCTCGGAGCCATCGAGCACTCTGTGGCTTCCACCTCGTGCTAGGGAGGTTCCCTAGGCTTTTCGGGAGATTTCAGGGCTAGAGAGAGGTTCTAAAGAGAGAATAAAAAGAAGAAAGAATGGAAAAGGTGTGAAGAAAATGAGGGTGGGAGAGGTGGTATTTATAGGGTGAAATGTGGCTGAACTTGGTGCCACATGTCACCATCTGGTGGCAAGCCTTGGGGAGAAAGCAATGGCCAAGATTGTGACACATCACCCATTTTCGCATAGTACACTTCCGACTTCTAAAATTCGTAACTTTCACATACGAGCTACGTTTCTGACGTTATTTATATCCACGCGTAGGTAAAAATAAGATATACAACTTTCATTTTGACTATGTCGGCTAATTCTCGACCGATCTTAAATTTAATACTACGGGGAGATTATATTGCTAAATGTTCGCATAAAATTCATAACTTCTACATACAGACTCTGTTTTATTCTGTCTTTTTACCGTTGAGTTCCTATTAACGAGATCTTCAATTCTCATTTAGGTCGCGTAGGCCAAACACCGCTTGATCTAAAATTCGAGTTTCGGGTTGTACACTGCTAAGCAAAAACTTCGAAAAATCATAACTTCCTCATACGAAGTCAGATTTGGGCGTTCTTTTTATGGACACTCTCGGTTTAACGTATTCTACGAATTTTTTTAGATCGTTAAGGCTAACTGGCTCTATCGTAAATTTACTATTTACGCTTCCCCGTATCGTGCCGGTTCCATCGCGAAACTTCAACGGGTCATAATTTCTTCGTTACAACTCGGATTTCGGCGTTCTTTATATCTCCGGAATCCTTGTTTCGACCACTACAACTTTATGTAAAGATTTCGGGTTTATATCACATTTTAATTTTGTCGCTTATTTTTATCCTTTATCTATTATACATTTATAAATGAGTAATTAGCACATAAATACACATAATTCACATAATACTCAAATATTTCATTTTTATTATTTCAGAAAGAGTTACAATAGTTGACCTACACTATTACATTGTCTAAAAATGCTTAGCCCTGAAACCTGGACGTTACAATTCTCTCCTGCTTAGGATGATTCCGTCCCAGAATCATGCATCAACAAACAGATGTCGGTAGCAGCTCATCATGTCACATTTTGTTTCCCAAGTGAGATTCAACCCATTCGAATGTTTCGATCGGACTAGCACTAAGTTGACCATCTTGTGTCGTAAATTCTTCGTCTTACGATCAACAATTGCCTCAGGATCTTCAATCAGTCTCTTGTTCTCATCCATTCTTAATTATGATATTGGAATTATATCGGGATCTTCTCCTGTGAATTTCCTCAAATAACACACATCGAAGGTGTTATGAATACCATCTAGTTGTTCGGGTAATTCGAGCTTGTAAGCTTGGTTCCCAATCTTCTGAAGAACATTGAACGGTCCAATAAACCTTGGACTCAACTTTCCTTGTTTCTTGAATCTTATAAGTCCCTTCCACGGTGAGACTTTAAGAAAAACCGAATCCCCAACTTCGAAGGTCATCGGTCGCTTCTTGTCAGCGTAGCTCTTTTGACGATCCTGAGCTGCTAACATTCTTTCTCTGATCACCTTTAACTTTTCAACAGTCTCATGGACTATCTCGGGGCCCATAAAATGCTTTTCTCCAGCTTCAAGACAACAAGATGGCATACGACACTTCTGTCCGTACAACTCTTGATAGGGTGCCATCTTGATGCTCGAGTGGAAACTGTTGTGGTAGGAAAATTCTACCAAAGGTAAGTGCTCATCCTAGCTACCTTGGAAATCAAGGGGACATGCTCTCAACATATCCTCAAGTGTTTGAATCATTCTATCGCTCTGTCCATCAATCTGCGGATTGTAAGTTGTACTCCAACACAATTTTGTACCTAATTCCTCCTGTAGACTTCTCCAGAACCTTGACGTGAAATGACGGTCACCATCTAACACAATTGTTAGAGGAATACCGTGAAGTCTTACAATTTCCTTCACGTAAGCATTTGTGAGCTTATCCATAGACCACTTCTCGTTAGCTGCTATGAAGTGTGCACTCTTGGAGAAACGGTCCACGATCACCCAAATCATGTCGTGACCGTTCTTCATTCTAGGTAGTTTAGTCACAAAATCCATCGTGATGTCTTCCCATTTACCCATGGGTACAGGTAAAGGTTCTAAACTCTCATATGGTTTCTGATTTGTACCTTGACTCTCGCATAAGTAACACACTCGGCCACATACTTCGCAACATCGAGTTTCATCGTCGGCCACCAGTAGTAGGGTTTTAGGTCCCAATACATTTTAGTGCTACCGAGTTTAATCGAGTAGATGGTTTTGTGTGCTTCTTCCTATTGGGTTATGAGCATTCTAACACTCCTAAGTGTACATGCAACCCTAAATACCTTGGATCTATGTTTTCTCTATTATACATGCAAATATGAACATCCAAGGTATTATCCTAATCTAGCATACAAAACTATTAATATAACAAGATAGAATACATACCTCTTTGATGTAGAATGTCTTCATGAAGCTTGAGTGCCTAGTGCCCCAAGTGTGACACCTCAAATGGTTCACACAACACCAAATAAACTTGGAATAACTTGAGAGAATTCTACACTTCATGAAAATCGGCTAGCCCTCTCTAGAATGATACTAGTCGCCGATTTTGTCAAGAATAATATCTTTATATAGTGTTACAATTAGGGCAAACCCTAATTGTCATGACTTTCCATTTCCTTGGATCCATGGGTTCAAATACACCATGGAGCATCCATGGAGCATCATATGGGTTTTGGCCCAACTATATAATCCATGGAGCATTAGCCCACTATACAAGTATGGATGATTTACACAATCAACCCATATATTTAATTAGTCTTCTTTTGATCACTTAATTAATCCTAGATTAATTCTTGATCAATACTAATTAAATAATCTTATTATTCATATTATTAATATACTAGAACTTATAATATATTAACTACCATAAGTGTCTTATTTCTCTCATTATAGTCTATCCAAGTGCATGATGTCATGCAACCCAAATGGACCATGCCGGGTCGGGTCAAGTCTTACCAATTATAGTTATGGACTTAGACATTAATCCAACAGTCTCCCACTTGGATAAGTCTAAAACTATTATTGCGTATGACTTCAGGAACCAACTGGCAATCGTAGCTCTCAAAAGCTTCTGTCGAACTCTGACCTTGTCGATAAACTCTGACCTCTGTCAATGACTTGTCCATTAGATAAGGGATCATATATTCCTCCATTCTAGATATCGTATGGACTGAGACATGGATTATAATCATTCTCTCTGTCCATTTGTTGTTTCCCGATTTCCGATTTATGACGACTGACTAATTGAACAAATCAAATCAGTCTTGGCCCGGCCGAGCACTTCCATTTGTCATCATCAAATCATCGAGGAGCCCACAGATATCGCTTTTATCCCGAAGGTAAAAGGAATGGATAAACTTCGACTCATATGGCTTGTTCTACTACTTGTTGAATCATACACAAAGACACGTTTTATAGCATCGAGTTACCAAATGCGGTTTCGTGCAATCAATGTACAACCAACTCATAGTAACAACTCATATCTCTAGGTTTGAAGAATATAAGATATTGTCGTCTCATGATCACTCGTGATAAAATCCATGAAGTGATTCCAATGAGCGTGGGTTGAATCCAATACTCAGAACTTATGAGCACTCATGAGTGTTGTAGCCCTTTGTCCAACACCTTAAACCTCTACAAGCCAACCCATGATAGTCTTAATTCATATCTACTTCCAACATATGACCGACTGTGGATGGTTTGAATAACTTAGTCATTCCGGAAGAATAACCTAGTTTATTCGGGTAGTCAAAACATGCAAAGTGAAACACAATGTTAGTTGAATCCAATATGGTATCAAAACCTATGAACATAAATAAAACACCTTTTATTTATCACCATATGATTACACATTATTCATTGTATACTGTTTCAGCTATCAACTTTATTCTTGAATTTAAAACAATAGGTGTCCCATGCTCCAAGCATGTACATTATGTTTTCTAAACACTAGTCATGCCATACACCAAGTATGCCTACTATGTCTGTCTATGATCTTTACTTTGTGAACTAGATCAATTGAACATAACTTCAATGATTCTCTTTTCACACTCCCAAATCCTTACTGCAAATGCAAGAATTCCAAATTCATGCCATTTACTGAAATCTGTTATATTCTAAACTTATATGCATTGTTACTCTTGTAATGATTATGCACAAAGTCAGAAAGACTTGACAACAATCATTACAGAGTATTCCAAAGGAGATCAGCTCCTTGGAAACAACCTTCTTGCATTAAGTTTCCTAATCTTAAACAAATTGAAAATTCTAACTTTGAAACATTTCCAGATTCCATTTTGACTATCACTTCTGAACAAGAGTTGCCTCCTTACAGATTATGTCAATATGGTCCTTCCAGAATTATCACTATACTTCCAATTGTCCTTGAGAAACCAATCTTTGGTAAACCTTAGATTGTCCTCAACAATTGTTTAATCCTTTTAGTCATATCCAGTTCTAAACCTTTTCCCTTCATAATGCCCCAGGCATTTGGAAACTTTTAGAAAGGATAAATATAGCACATGTAATCGATCCTATATCCGAAGCATATGGGACACGATTCATGATGTCTCACATAAAGACTAAACCAGTCTTTTGCTATAACATTTCCATTTCTATTTGCCAAGTTCTCATAATTCAGATTATGAAAAGGGATGTCGTAATCATAATCGAATTTAAGAACGCAAATAATGGACCCATATATAGAATTTCCTTATGTTGAGCCATTCCAACATGAAATTCATATATATTTCCTTGACTAAATGATTAAAACCTCACGATCTAAGCTTATAGATTTGAGATGAAGTATAATTTCATCTCCCTTAATTATAGCAAAACAACTTTTTCCCAATTGAAATCTTTTGTTTTCTATAATTAACATTGCTAACTTGCAATACTTATCATAATTATCATGCTCCCACTAACATGATGATCATTAGCATAACACTTATGCTCCCACTAGCTTTGACATCTACTCAGAAATCAGCTGGACTTCTAGAAATCAATACTTTATTGACTTCCTTACCAAAGTTCAGATTTCTGATACTGGATTGTTTTGATAGAACTTTATCAAAATCATACACCTTCCCTTAGATTGCACACTTGTGTGTCTAAACAATTATGAAGAGGGATGCCGTAATCATAATGGTTAGACGTTTTTGCCACTTCTCACGAGTCCAGGTTAGTGTGCCGGTAAACCACACACGCTCCACTAACGACTTTGAGAATGCAAATATCACAATTGCTATCTAACTAAAATATACTTAGTGAAAGTGTTTCCTCACCATCATTTTCATGAATCGGAGAGAAACCTTATGACACTTATATTTAATGGTGTGTGTGTTCTTATCCACGTGAATTGTCAAAACCATGGTCACAAGACAAGGATAATGACAAATCCGAACTCATATGGACTGAACTCAATCTTAACTTCTTGCCACCTGGCATCTCAAGGGCCTGCCATTGCTTCCAAGTTGTTGTGCAACACATTGAGAACTCTAAGAACTCATATGCAAAGCCAACTTTAACTGGAATGGGCACAGAATATGTCAACACGATAGGTCATAAACCTCAAGTTGTGTGCTAGTGAGGAACTTCAGGTTTCATTCTTGATTAGTTCTTGAGACTTTCAAGACCTTTAAGACTCCCACTGACCTCTTGACCTATAAGACTCCCTTGTCAAACATCCAAGAGATAGTGCGGATTCTAATCAAGACAAACACTTTACACAATTGGCCTTAGTTGGTCTTTGTTTTATCCAAAACATCACAACTTACCAATTTCAAATGTACAAGAGTAGAAAACTTTTACTCTTACATTTGATAAGTGTTTTTAAACCTTCTTAAAGACATGTCACTCAAATTATAATCTTGGAGTATGACTCTAAGACTTGTATTGGAATGAAGTATGACTCATTTTCTTGATTTAACCATTTCAACAATTCAAGATCCCTTCTTCTTAGTCATAAGAATGCACTAAGACTTCCTTAGAGAACAAATTTTGATATGGTTTCTTAATCATTAAGATGATCACAAAACTGATACTAAAGTACTCTCCCATCTTTTCAGATTTGAGAAACTTTTATCCTTCTAGTGAGGAACTTCAGGTTTCATTCTTGATTAGTTCTTGAGACTTTCAAGACCTTTAAGACTCCCAATGTCCTCTTGACCTATAAGACTCCCTTGTCAAACATCCAAGAGATAGTGCGGATTCTAATCAAGGCAAACACTTCACACAATTGGTCTGAGTTGGTCTTTGTTTTATCCAAAACATCACAACTTACCAATTTCAAATGTACAAGAGTAGAAAACTTTTACTCTTACATTTGATAAGTGTTTTTAAACCTTCTTAAAGACATGTCACTCAAATTATAATCTTGGAGTATGACTCTAAGACTTGTATTGGAATGAAGTATGACTCATCTTCTTGATTTAACCATTTCAACAATTCAAGATCCCTTCTTCTTAGTCATAAGAATGCACTAAGACTTCCTTATTGGAACCTTTTCCAATGTCTCATAGTTACACTTAAGCTTGTAAGTATAATCATATTTACTGAGCTTTAGTAAACTATGACGAATAGCCTTATATCTTTTGTGGTGGACTTAATCAGTGCACATGACTATGTACTCGATCCCTTAGTCCATTACTTGAATCACACATCCATGTGAACAAGTAATTAGTCTTAATTTTTCCAATACTTGAAAGTTCTCATTCATCATGCTATACAACTTGCATGATTCCAAGTCTCGGTCCAACTGAGACTTTGGATGATGAGAATCTTTCCTTATTTGGTAAATTTAGACATTACCACAAATGAAGGAATCAATTACATATTTCCACTCTTGCTATTAATGGAATCATATAAGCAACAATTTTTCCTCAAATGCCATTGTAAGGATATTTTAAAATAAATAAAATCAAAAATTTTCTTTTATTTTAAAACTATGCAGAAAAACTTATCCTTACAATCCATATGAAAACTTGTTGTTATCTATTCCTAAGCAATATCTCATAACTCCTAAGAAGTAGCTTAAGAATCCGATTTTCAAACTACGTGATAGAAATCCATCTATGCGATCGGATTCAGCATATTCTTTCTTTAAGTTCCTTTACTTTTCCTTGATTCTTAAAACATTACCATGTGACCCAGTCACATCATGTATCAGGAATCTCAGAATAGAAACTTAACAGAGTTAGATAGTGGACTTTACCTGAAGTAGAGTCAAACTTATTGACTTTAACATCCTTAGGTAAGTTTGGAAGCTTCACAACTAATGACCCTTCCTTTGGCAATATAAACATATGGACCCTTTGATAATGGTACACGGGACTATTACAAACTTAACCTTTTCTCTTTACCATTTCGTCAACCGAGTTGACTATGGCCGATCCCTTTCAATTGGGAAGAGAGAGCTTTACTAGATATCTAATGTCATCATTGTCAATGTCCATAAAGTTTTAGGAGGTTGATCTTAGCAAATAGATAAGATCATTAAGGGTCTTGTCATAGTCTGTTTCATAGGTGTTCCAAAAAGAACTCACTATGTGACTTAGAAAGTAGTTGAACCACCAACTTTCTCAAGACTTTGACACCCAACTCTCCCGGCTTGTCAATATGTGACTACATCTCCAAGATGTGATCACACCTAGACCTTGCCTTGCCAATAGGGCTCGAGTGACTTTAAACTTTTCAAGAACTTGTGGGGTAGGGAGAATGATTGGAGGAGGTGAAAGAAGTATGATTTCCATTGGAACATCATCTTTATTGAGGAATGCTAGTTTCAAGAGATTTGGGAAGATCATAAATGTCTAAACCAGACATGTTTTGGGAGATATTCAAGATAGTTGATCTTAAGGTCCTTAATATGACACCCAATATGAAATATTAAGGATAGGACCCAACAAAATATTTTATAACTTAGAAGAGGTATGCCGTAATCCAAGCTATAAAACAATTTGAAGGTAGGTGACTGACGATTCACCAATTTCCACCAAGATAAACGAAATGTATTATTAGGTTTTAATTGGATTTGAAACTCCTAGATCTTTTGAGATTCATTGAACTGTTCAATGGCATGTTTCAATCTCGAGTGTGCCCTTCAGGTTTTGTGACTGGGATGCCGAGGATCACAAAACAAGGTGTGAAGTAACCATGCAAATTACTTGGTACCCTTAATAAATTACCCCTTAATCGATGTGCCGGTTAACCACACACGCTCCATCGATACTATGATAAATATTAAGTCACCCTTTACCTACCTTGTTAAGTCCAAGTTAGTGTGCCGGTTAACCACACACGCTCCACTAACGACTTAGATAAAGTGTAAAGTGTAATTTCATGGATTAGCACCTTATTCACATTTTCCTAAGTAACTAAGATTGGGAATTATTAATAGTTTAGTTACTTAGTATTTATCACTAATACTTTTAATGAAGGGAGAATTATAGTCCTGTCAAACCCGTTCGGCTAACGACCCTCCACCAGTCAAGCAAGCAGTGGGTGAGAGTGGACACCCATTAAGTTGCCATTTTATAGGCAACAACCTTATACCCGCCTTTATAGACCGGCTTCGTGAATGAGGCGTACTAGCGGTAAGACTGACTTTACTCTTATATATATATATATATATATATATATATATATATATATATATATATATATATATATATATATATATATATATATATATATATTATTAACTTATAATATTATAAAGTATAAGGGTTGAATTTTAACTCTTAAAATTCTAAGGGCTAACTTGGAATTAAAGTATTCATAAGAGAAAACTTTACAAATTCCAAAACTTGAGGGCAAGTTTTGAAACTATTCAAAACTAATTAATTCCATAACTTATGTGTTTAAAGTAGTTTTAATCCAAAAACTCTTCAAGTTCCATAACTTGAGGATAAGTTATGGAAGACTTTAAACTAATAAAAGAATTAACTTTTTCTTTATTTTATAACTTATGGAATTAATTAAGGTTACATTTTTTTTTTATTATTATTTTTTTATTTAATGAAGAGACTCTTGGTCCTCCATAACTTGAGGACAAATTATGGAGTCATAACTCCAATTAATTAGAACTAGACTCTTCATTTTTGTAACCTTTGCCAACTTTTATGAGTTTTACGAAACTTAAATGTGACTTTTCATATAACTTGAGGACAAGTTACAAAAAAACATTTTAGAATCAACTCTTAGATTAATTTGGATTGAAAACAACTATTTCACTCAACTTTTCTATTAATCTAAGCAACTCATAAGAACAAGATAATTCAAATCAAACTTTTTCATGTAATTAGTCTAACCTTTAAACTAACACAAAACATGAATCTATTAACAATTATCTTTGAAAATGGATTAGCATGAACATTACCACATTAAAAAAACAAGTTTATAAGTTCAAAAACAACTTAGGGTAATGTTCCTAGTCCATTTCTAGCCAAAAACCTCGAAGATATGCTGTCTGGTGTTCAACTCGTCGAGTGCATGAACAAAACTCGGCGAGTTGGATGCATTTTTCCTTGGACTCGTCGAGTCCCTTCATGGACTCGGCGAGTCTGCTGGGCTGACAGCACCAATTTCGATTTTTCAGCTTCTATTGCAGGTATAACAACAAAACAAGCCTAGGCTCTGATACCACTGTTGGGTTATGAGCATTCTAACACTCCTAAGTGTACATGCAACCCTAAATACCTTGGATCTATGTTTTCTCTATTATACATGCAAATATGAACATCCAAGGTATTATCCTAATCTAGCATACAAAACTATTAATATAACAAGATAGAATACATACCTCTTTGATGTAGAATGTCTTCATGAATCTTGAGTGCCTAGTGCCCCAAGTGTGACACCTCAAATGGTTCACACAACACCAAATAAAATCGGCTAGCCCTCTCTAGAATGATACTAGTCGCCGATTTTGTCAAGAATAATATCTTTATATAGTGTTACAATTAGGGCAAACCCTAATTGTCATGACTTTCCATTTCCTTGGATCCATGGGTTCAAATACACCATGGAGCATCCATGGAGCATCATATGGGTTTTGGCCCAACTAGATAATCCATGGAGCATTAGCCCACTATACAAGTATGGATGATTTACACAATCAACCCATATATTTAATTAGTCTTCTTTTGATCACTTAATTAATCCTAGATTAATTCTTGATCAATACTAATTAAATAATCTTATTATTCTTATTATTAATATACTAGAACTTATAATATATTAACTACCATAAGTGTATTATTTCTCTCATTATAGTCTATCCAAGTACATGATGCCATGCAACCCAAATGGACCATGTCGGGTCGGGTCAAGTCTTACCAATTATAGTTATGGACTTAGACATTAATCCAACACTTCCATCAGAAGATTTCTTATTCCTCCTGTCTTTGGTACCCAAATTCGATCTTGAAATACCTTCAACGCTTGGTTGTTTGTACCGAACTCCAACGTTTTCCCCAAACGTTCCTCCTTTCGATCATTCTTCTCAGAAGCTTCCTCTTGAACTTTCATGATACTTTCCATAATGGCCGAGACAACTTCAATTCTTAACGCTCTTGGCCTTTTCCTTTCAAGATTAACTTTCCGACTGAGAGCATCAGCGACAACATTGGCTTTACCAGGGTGGTAAATTATCTCACAGTCATAGTCCTTGAGTAACTCAAGCCAGCGTCGATGTCTCATGTTCAACTCCTTCTGATTAAAGAGATACTAGATACTCTTATGATTAGTGAACAGCTTCCACTTCGTGTTGTAGAGGTAATGCCTCCATATCCTTAGAGCAAATACTACCGCCTCCAACTACAAATCATGAGTGGGGTAGTTCCTTTCGTGCTCTTTCAATTGTCGAGATGCGTATGCTATCACCTTTTCTATTTTCGTGAGAACACAACCCAAACCGACTCCAGATGCGTCACTATAGACCGCAAAGTCTTCAACTTCATCAGGTAGAGAAAGTATCGGCGCTTCACATAGCTTCTTCTTCAGCTTATCGAACGCTTCTTGATGCTTCTTATTCCACGTATATGTAGCTCCTTTATGGGTCAAAGTTGTCAATGGAGATGCTATCGAAGAAAAACCTTGGATAAATCATCAGTAATATCCAACTAATCCTAGAAAGCTCTGAATCTTTGTGGGTCTTTTTGGTCGTTCCTACTTCATTACGGCTTCGATCTTTGCTGGGTCAACCATTATTCTTTCTTGGTTAACCACGTAACCCAAGAACTGGACTTCTCTAATACTTCCAACACTTCTCGTAAAGCTTATCCTTCTTGGAGAACTTTATTCTTTCTTGGTTAACCACGTAACAGCTTCGATCTTTGCTGGGTCAACCATCACACTTGGAGAACTTAGCGTAAAGCTTATCCTTCTTTAACACTTCCAACACTTCTCGTAGATGCTTGCCATGCTCCTCTTGGCTCTTCGAGTAGATCAGAATGTCGTCGATGAACACTATCACGGATTTATCGAGGAATGGTTTACAAACCCAGTTCATCAAAGCCATGAATGTTGCAGGAGCATTGGTTAGTCCAAATGACATAACCAAGAACTCGTAGTGTCCATATCGAGATCTGAATGTAGTCTTCTCAATATCCTGCTCTCTCACCTTCAGCTGATGATATCCTGACCTAAGATCGATCTTTGAAAAGTAGCTCGAACCTTGAAGGTGATCGAATAGGTCTTCAATCTTTGGCAATGGATACTTGTTCTTCACTGTTGCCTTATTCAGCTCTCGGTAGTCTATACATATTCTCATGCTTCCGTCTTTTTTCTTCACGAATAACATCGGAGCTCCCCAGGGTGATGAACTAGGTCGAATGAAACCGTTATCCAACAGCTCTTGAAGTTGCATCATAAGCTCCTTCATCTTCGTCAGTGCTAATTAGTCTAGTGCTTTTGCTATTGGTGTCGTCCTTGGTAACAAGTCTATTCGGAACTCTACTTGTCTATCAGGTGGTAATCCGGGAAGATCTTCATGAAAAACCTCCGGAAAATCACACACGATTGGTAAATTCTGCACCTCTTTCTTTTCCTTCTTAGCATTGATTACGAATGTCAAGTATGATGCACATCCCTTGGACAAACATTTTTTGACTTTCATAAGGGAGATGATTCCAGAATTTACTCGGCGTTTATCCCCGTACACCATAAATGACTCTTTTCCGGGTGGGTTCACCCTTACCATCTTCTTCCTGTAAAGAATCTCAGCGTCGTTGGCGCTAAGCCAATCCATTCCCAAAACAATGTCGAAACTGTTTAACTCTATGGGTAATAGCTCCTCGTGGAATTCATTTCCGTTCATGTCGATAACGATGTTCCTAATACGGTTACTAACAGATTTGAACTTGCCACTAGCAACTTCCACAATTAGGGCATCATCAAGTTTTTCTATAGGCAATGCTAATATTCAACCAAACTTATGGGATACAAACGAGTATTTTGCTCCTGAATCAAATAGTATGTTGGCAGGTAAACCATTTACAAGAAAGGTACCTGAAGCGACGTCTGCTGCCACCTTCACAGCCTCGAACGTCATTTGGAAAGCTCTTGCTTTCGGCTTCGTTGGTATGTTGGGTCTCCCTACCTCCTTCTTCTTCGGGCAGTCCTTCAAAACGTGCCCCTCCTTATACACCTTTAGCATGCCTTATGGGTGAGGGTACATTCGTTGGCATAGTGCCCTGGTTTTCCATACTTGTAACAAGTGACCCCCTCGGCACATTTCCAAGTGTGCTTATTTTTGCACTTGTCATACCACTTCGCTTCTGATCCTCCTCCTCTCGAACCAAACTTCGAGAATATACTCTTCTTATTGGACTTCGAGGATCCATCAAACTTTCATTTTTCACCAACCTCGACCCTTTCCAGAACCCTTTCTTTCTGCTGGGTCTCCACATTTTTAGGTGCTCAAACAGCTGATTTCAATGTAGTTGCCATCTTGACTGTTGGGCCAAGGTCAGCGGGAAATCCGTTCACGAACCTCTCAATTTTGGAGAGTTCGGTTGGCACTAGGTATGGAAACAACTCCATCTTTTTTGTGAATGCAGTAGCATAGTCTTCAATGCTCATTCTTCCCTTCCTCAAGTTTTAGAACTCATTGTCCAGATCTATCTCTGAACAATATTGCATCTTCAGTTGTTCCAAGAACTCATCCCATGACATTTTCAGAGCTTCTCCTTGCGGAATTGTATCCACCAATAGTTTCCACCAACTCAAGACTCCAGTTTTCAGTTGTCTTATAGTGAAGATGGTTTTCTGTTTCTCACTATAGTCGCAGCTTTCAAACACCATCTCCATCTCAGAGATCCAATCCATTATCTCCACAGGCTTTGGGCTTCCTAAGAGACTTGGTGGTTTTGCACCCAAGAAATTCTTGTACATCCGCTCATCCTTGTTGTTTCTCCTCTCTGGGCCATCCCTTTGCTCACCTTGAGTCCCTACTTGACTCCCTTGGTGGCTCTAGTTCCCTTCCTCAGATTGCACGGGAATTGGCTCAGTCGGCTCAACGTGTATGGTAGGTTTGTCCCTATTTTCGTGGAACATCTGTCTCATTTCTTCCCTTTGTTCAGCTAGCATAGCCCGTATCATGGCTTGAAGTCCAGCCATGATGAATGGCTCAGGTGCAACTCCGACTACAATAGGTATTTGTTGAATCACTGGGGGTTGATTACTATTCCCATTCGCATTCCCATCTCCACTGCGGGTTCTTGTCATTTTGATCTATACACCGAATAAGGTGAATTTAGATCTTTATTTAGGATAGACATCTAAATCATCCTTCTCACTCTGAAACATTTATATGATAGTTCTAATATCGTACTCGTACGTTTAGAATCCTAAACACATAAGGTTTCCAGATCCGGTCGGCAACCGACCATAGATCCGAATAAATAACAGCATATCAGGCACAAAGCATTTAGCACATAAAAGCATTTTAGCCATAATTCCTAAAATAAGCTAGTGCTCACATCTCACAATCATCGCTTAGCATTCTAAGTTTAAGTCTAGAAATCCTACAAATTCCTAGTTCGCTTAAACTAATGCTCTGATACCAATTGTCACATCCCCAAAATCACGGCCAAAAAAGATCGGTTTTTGTTTATACTTTATTTCAAAATCAGAGTAACCTTTTAATAAAAGAGTTGCGGAATTTGCCCCAAAACAATAATATGACAAAGACTTATCAAAAGTATTTCCTTAGAAATGTATTTCATTAAAAGACTTGGGATGTCATGTTCGATACACTACATAATTATAAACAATACAATATAAGCCTTACTACATTATTTCATATCTACAGCCCTATATCCGTAATCCCTCATCGCAGCACATCACAACTATGCTTGAGCGCCACTACCTGTAATACATAAAACTGAGTGCGTTAGTCTTGGGAGCCTGGTGAGCATATAGGGTTTTCAATCCACAATAAATAAATTTATTAATTTCATCGACCAACAATAACCCAATTACCCGTTCTCGTTATCCTCACATTACATCCCTAAACACCTATCATAAGGGACATATCCTAAGGATCATCATCGGGATGGACACTATTGCTAAGGGGGTTCCTCAGCAATAAATCTCCTCAAGGCAACCATGATGGGGATGGAGTACACCAGTGAACATATCGTTCACAACACCTACAGGTTGTGAGCCTCCTAGCGTTCCACTGGACTATCTAGAAGAGTCTGTGGTCGTCATCTACACTCCGCTAGATGACTGGATCAACAACAACAACATCGAGGCCTCTCATCCTTTTATCACACATCACCTATTACATCTACCCATTCTTTACCCCAACAGTTTTGGAGATATAAAATACATATACAATTTAAATCATATAAAACTTGTATACAATCGTTCATCCAGCATAGATAGCAAGTATAAAAATAATATACACACATAGCACGTAGTTTATATAAAATACTTCATATCTATGTGAAAGATGAAAGGGACCATGCACTCACTTGAAAAGGTGGTGATTCCGAACTCAAACAGCGCTTCGCTTCTTAAAAATAATTTCCTTTGACGAAACCTAGTATTATTACCACTAGAGTTTAGTCTATTATTCGCTGAGACTAATTAATAGTCTAGCTATTATGACTATTATATAAGCGTTACAAAATACTTATATAACCCATAATAATAGCCCAAGTATTTATTATAAGTTCATAATAACGTTACTCTAATTAAATAAAAGCTATATTAAAAATAACGTAGGCGTAGCTCACTTACAGCGGATCTTATAGAAAATCGTGCTTTGCTTGGAGCAGCGTTCCCGAGCCAAAAAGCTCTTCTTCTCGGAGCCGTCGAGCACTCCGGGGCTTCCACCTCGTGCTAGGGAGATTCCCTAGGCTTTTCGGGGGATTTCGGGGCTAGAGAGAGGTTTTATAGAGAGAGAGTAAAGAAAAGAAAGAATGGGAAAAGTGTGAAGAAAATGAGGGTAGGTGAGGTGGTATTTATAGGGTGAAGTGTGGCTGAACTTGGTGCCACATGTCACCAACTAGTGGCAAGCCTTGGGGAGAAAGCAATGGCCAAGATTGTGCCACGTCACCCATTTTCGCACAGTACACTTCCGACTTCTAAAATCCGTAACTTTCACATACGAGCTTCATTTTTGATGTTATTTATATCCACGCATAGGTAAAAATAAGATCTACAACTTTCATTTCGACTTCGTCGGCAAATCCACGACCGATCTTAAATTTAACAGTACGAGGAGATTATACTGTTAAATGTCCGCATAAAATTCATAACTTCTACATACAGACTCTATTTTCGTCTATCTTTTTATGGTTGAGTTCCTGTTAATGAGATCTTCAATTCTCATTTAGGTTGCGTAGGCCAAAAATCGCTCGATCTAAAATTCGAGTTTCGGGTTGTAGACTGCTAAGCCGAAACTTCAAAAAATCATAACTTCCTCATACAAAGTCAGATTTGGGAGTTCTTTTTTTGGACACTCTCGGTTTAACGTATTCTACGACTTTTGTTTAGATCGTTAAGGCTAAAACTCACTCTATCATAAATTCACTATTTACGCTTCCCGTATCGTGCCGGTTCCATCGCGAAACTTCAACGGGTCATAACTTCTTCGTTACAACTCGGATTTTGACGTTCTTTATATCTCCGGAATCCTTGTTTCGAGCAATACAACTTTATATAAACATATCGGGATTATCTCACATTTTAATTTTGACGCTTATTTTTATCCTTTATTTATTATACATTTATAAATGAGTAATAAGCACATAGATACACATAATTCACATAATACTCAAATATTTCATTTTTATTATTTCAGAAAGGGTTACAATAGTTGACCTAGACTATTACATTGTCTAAAAATGCTTAGCCCCGAAACCCGAGCGTTACAGTACTTTTCAATTTGCTCATCATCTTCTTCCCCACTCTCTGTCACAACTAGCAAATTTATATGTGCATATATGCATGCTCTTAGAACCAAGTTGTAATAGCCTCTTATAAGCCTGAGTTTGATCTAATCGCTAAACAAAAAACAAATTTTTGGGCCTTTGCTTAGAGGTTCTCGGCCTAAATAACCCTAGACCGATAACTCTTTTATTTGGGCCATGTCAAACCCGAGAACCCAAAGCTATAAAAAAAACCGCAAACCTTGTGTGAGTTGACGGTGTTTTCAGCCACCCTATAACCAAAAACCCTTTAAGGGTATAGGGTGTTTTCGGGCACCCTTAAAACAGAGAGCCTTATGAGATTTCAGCATAAGATAAAAAAAAAACAGAGTTTACACAAATGGGGTGACACCTCATGCCTTTACTTCATTTGGACCATCAAACAACAATGCATGGCAAGCTTTTATACATCATGCATCCATACAACACACACTAATATCTAGAATGCAACCAAGCACCATTCCCCCTCCCCCCTCTTAAACGTCGGGCGAGAGTGGAGTCCCTCCACTCTTGCCATTCCCTTTTTTCCCACTCAAACTCTCTTATTCTCTCAAAAATTTCATGCAGGCTTCTCGAAGATCGACACCACCAAGTCGGCACTAGTAGTTTTGGTAAGTTCCTTTGTGAATCCTAAGTGTTTTCTTTTCATACATTATGTTGTCTAGTTCCTCATGATCACAGACATTTTTGTGTGCTAGAATATTAAAAACACTAACATCTTCAAGAAGCCCTTCAAGCTCAAAACTAGGGTCGAAATCTTCTTCACTCTCCTCCCTACCACACAAGAAATAACCAAGGTGAGCTTCATACCCCCAAGTTTTTCGTGTTTTTCATTTTTTTAAGGGGGGGGGGGGGGAATACAAGTCAAGTTTCATTTAACCAGAGGATATTTCCATGTACCAACTTGTTTATGGAATGATTTGTGATCATGATGTCGAAAACTCATGCATACACACATAAAAATCGAGATTTACAAGCTTGTTATAAGTTAAAATGAGTTCGTCCATTGGACACTTGCATACACTATCATTATATGTTAAATATAGAGCAATTCCTTGTATAATATGGTAGATATCATTTGTCAACATCATGAAAATCGTGACATTTGTTAAAAATGATAAAATTCAACTATTTTATGTTACACAAGTTCAACCGGAAAAATACGAGATATATGCAACACTATAAATTTTTGAGTGATTTTTACTAAAAATAAACTTTTCTAGTAAAAATTGTCGTGAATATTGTCGTCACTATTTTGATGGGGTTAAGCACAACAATATTATACTATTTTTTGAACATATATTACTACTAAACACATTCACTATTGACTATTTATATAAAGTGTTATAAATAGTTCACACAAATGGTATACAATTCAGATGGATGACAGTATAGTTCGCGTGCCATAAGACACATGTCATAAAACGTATGACATGAAACTCATAAAACGCGTGTGATAAAATAACTGTCATAAATTCTCAATTAGTGAAATTATTTAGTTATACATTAAAAAGGGAGTCGTAGTTCGCGTAAATCAGTTAATGCTCTAGTGAGACATTCACTTCACCGTACCTACCTAGCGTACATTTTAAGTCCTGTATTATAATCAGAGTCTCCTGGAGGGAGAGCGAGATAGTTGTGTGTAGATGTATATGGGGATTGACAACCCTACACCTGAGTTGTTCGCTACATCTAGACGAGGCCAGTCTAAGGTGACAAATATCTTATCAATTCTGACGCCTGAAGAACATCGTACAAGCAAAACAGTCACATCAAGCATGGTTATAATAATCACATAGGGATTAACAATACTATCTTGGTTTATGTGAAGGTTACACTTCACTAGCTTTATTAAAAAAAATAAAACTACATACTACTTTTCAGTACACTATGACTTACATTTTCGTCTTAGGTTTTTAGGACTACAGTCTTTCATACATCAAAAAATATTGGATTTTCTAGAAAACATGCATTTTACAATTACAGGTAAAAGAAAATATCGGATTTTCTAGAAGCGTACAAAACTTTATAAACAAAAAAGATACAAACCGTTTACATACAAAAATGCTTATGAACTTAACAACATTCATTGTTGATGACTTTCAAAACGACTTGTATTCTCAGGGAAACAGTAACAGGTAATTCAACACTTTTGAGATCAAGTGATGCAACATTATGGAATATATGTTTCTGTCATTTTTGTGTAACTTATGAACAAATACATTATGTAAACTATGTAATTTTGTAATCTCAACATGTGTTGTTTGCTTGCTATGTTTCATTTATATTCAACTTTTATGATACTATACGAACGTTATTCTGACCTGGACGTTTCCGTTATTCTGGTTTGGGGGTGTGATGCTCTCCTATCCCTTCGCATTCTCCATTTACCCATCATCATTATCTTCCTCATGACCCTTGAGTCATCTCTTTCCTCCTGATCCACCATCTCCGTGTTTAGTAAACAAAACTCCATGGATTTGATGATGTATCTCCTTATCATCTGACCTTGAGGACCATATCTGATAAGTACCAACACTATCATCACCTCCCTTCACCATCAAAGAAAGATTCTTTGACTTAGTGTGAAGTTCTTCCAATTCCATTCAGTAGTATGCTTCATCTTTCACTTTCTCTTTCTCTTTCTTCTCATCTTTCTTCCTCAACATTCAATCATTCTCCAGATGATTATGACCATTGCAATAGTTACAGTTGTACCCTGAATCACCTTTCAATTGCTTCTCTTCTTCTGTTCTTCTTTCTTGTCAATTTTCGATATTCCTTTCTTACTTGCACCAACAATCGTCATTGGCTTCTTCTCCATGTTGTTCTTGAAATTCCCAATTATTGGTTTCTTGTAAAACTTTTCACCCTTTTATTCAAATAATAGGCAACAACTTCATCCTCAGAGTTAAGAAGAAAACCTTCTTCACCTTCTTTCGCATCCTCTCCAGACTCATCTGCCTTTGCATTTGTCTTGGAAACTAACACAATTGGACCTCTAAAATTCATCTTGTTTTCTTCAGCAATCTCCATTACCTCCGATTCATGCGCTTTTAGAATCTTATAAAGATTTGAAAAGGAGTATGTGTCAAAATTCTCATGTGTCTTTATCATCAAAAAAATGTTTCTCCATTCCTTTCTAAGTCTGAAAACAAATGTGCGATTGAACTCCAACGTTGTACGAACCACTCCTTATCTGTTGCATTTGAAAATCAAAATTAATTCAGCTTGTCATAGTATGTCTCATTAATCTTGTTCTCCTTTTGCTTGAAATCTTCTAATTCAAACAAACACTTCGTTACTAAGCTCTTCTTTGTTCAATAAATTATTTGATACTTCTCTTTCAAAATATCCCAGATCTCTTTTTCTGTCTTGCATCCATGAATGTAATTGTAAACGACAGGGTGAAGAGCACATCGCAGTTCACGGAGACATTTGTTATTGTTTTCTTTCTTCTTATTCCCTTACGCAGTCATATCCTCAGCAGCTCCAACGTTACCAACAACTTGAGCAAAATCTGCATGAGATGATCCAGTCCTGATCGATCTCTACAAATCCTCATATATATTGTTTAGGTAATCCTCCATACGATCCGCACATTGATCGTAATATTCTAGAATCAGCATCGGAACCTTGGTTGTAGATTCAAGTAAGTTTGTAAATCTCATCATCGTGTTAACGTTGAGATTTGCCATCAAAATCAGTAAAAATAAGAATTTCTTGAAGAGATATGAAATGAATGTTAGATCGATTGACAAAAATAGATGCAGAATCGATTAATCACACTCGATTACAAGAAGAATTATGTTTCCATCTTGCAGAAAGATTGAATAGGAAAGATCGACTCAATAAAATATAAAACGTGAAATAATTCTACAATTGATGTAATGATCCATGCTCTGATACAAATTGTAAAGTTGCTTGAAATATGTTTAAGTCAATAAATTAAAAAACATAATAAGAACAGGTTGATCTGAATAAGATCTGGTTTTCAGCTTAATATATCCACAACAATACATAGAGAATAAGAGTATAAGTGATCAAATGCTAATACGAAAGTTACTCTACCCTCTTACTACTTATCCTATTTATATTTATAGGGTACTCACGAAATAAAAAATACTAGGACTATACACGACACTACAAAACATCCTAATACCTAGTAAATACATTAATATAATGAAGACATGTGGTCATTCATTATTTACAGGCCCTTCATATAATGATACCTATCAATTCAACTTCTCACAACAAATTTCTTCCTAACACGGTTATAGCTTTTTGTTAGTGTGGTTATAGGAATATTTAATTGTAAATAAAAAAAGTATAGAGGAGTTCATTTGACGAAATATAGTAAGAGAAAAATTGAGATATTACAAAAAAGGAGGGGTGGTTTAAAGAAAATAACCAAGAAAATACCTATTTTGGAAATTGACCAAAGGATCCGCAGAGCACCCTCTACGGATTGATTAAACCCTTTGCGGATCCATCTACAGCTCTGCGGAATTGTGTGGAATCGAGTGTTATGCGATTTATAGGGATACTTTTGTAATTTAAAAAAATACCCCCCCCCCCCCCCCCCCCCGCCCCTTTATGTTAGACAGCTCCGCAGAAGGAGGCTAGGGCAGTCGATTCGCAAAGGAAATAGTGCGGACTCCGATTCTTGGACGTCGAACGGAAAATGTCTCAGCGATCTCGATTCCTAGAGCAGCTGCACTCCGATGTGTTATCCGATGGATATGGAACTCAAGTAATCTTTCTATTTTTTCCTAATCTTTGTATAAACATGGAAGTAGAAATTGATTATATGGATTGGCAATTGATAGGTTAAAAGTTATATATAAACATGTATGTTTGTTAGAGTGTTAGAACTGTAGTCGAAGAATTAAGAAATCGATTTTTTGCAGTGGTTATCGTCAAGAACAGATCCGCTGAGGCCCTCTGCTCAAGAACAGATCCGCAGAGGAGCCCTCTGCGGAATGATAAACCCCTCTGCGAAATATTATTTTTTTATTTTTTTCGATTTTCTATAATTATTATCTCTTAAAATTGACCATTGAATATGAAGATCATTTTATGTTGATTATATGTAAATTAATATTAAAATCGATTTTCAATTATTTCTGTAATTAAAAAAACATTAAAAATATCTATAATTATTATTAAAATGGATCATTTATGTAAAATTTATTATATATTGGACTATTTTTGTTAAATTCTGTAAATTTTTTATAAAAAAAGGACAATTTATTTAGAAAGATAATTATTCACGAAGACCATTGTATAAAAAGTTATAGAATAAAAACATTATTTTTGTTGCGTAAAATTGTTAAAAAAACAATATATAAGTACAATGCTATAAAAATAAAAGTACAATGCTATTTAAATTTCTTTTCAGTATTATTTTTTAAATTTTGGCATATATGTTTAATCTTTTGTAGCATAGTTTGCGTCGATGGGCTGCATAATGTACTTTTAAATGGGCGTTGGGGACTGTGTTGAAAAAGTACGTTACAAAACTAAATAGTAGGTGACTCGAATTATTTCAAGAGACAAGTTTTGGGATCTTCATTGGTATGCTAATCCCGAATGGTGTCACACACCCAAACCAGAACGGTGGAATCGTTTGAGGGCAGATGACTTCATGTAGTGTCGTAACAATTGAATACATAGTAAAGAAAGTAATACAACCATCATGTATATAATTTAAAAGTTTACATTGTTGAAAGGTACTTGTTTCAAAACAAATTACAGTATGATGTCAAAATGAAACTAAACTGACGCCACAACATCCCTTCTTCAAAAGCTATTTGTTTACCTGTTTTACTGAATTCCTGAGAAATATAAGTAGCTTTTGAAAGAGTAGATCAAAATTTAAGCTGGTGAGTTCATAAGTATTTAGTAACAATGTTTGTATGAAATAGAATGAAAAGGTTTGTACAAGTCTGAATGTTTCTAGAAAATCCCATATTTTCTACTATAGTAGATGGTAGTTTAATTGTTCTAAGATTGTAATGCAATAGGGCTTTTCATGCCTAAAATAGGAGGTTTATGTATAAATCGCTAAGGCATTTGAAAAACCCCATAAATCAATGTGTTTTTAATACTCCATGTGAGTCTTATAACCCTGCTATTTGACTAGTATGCCTATAACAACGTTCTTCAAGCGTTAGAAGGTTATGACGTTAGTCACCCCAGGCCTGCCAGTCTAGCTGTAGCTAACAGCTTAGGTGTGGGATTGTCAATCCCGTATAGATCTATACACAAGTATCACGCTCACCCTACAAGGGATTTTGGTATAAAATACAAGACTTAAAATTCATACTCGAAAGTACGTGAAATGTCTCACAAAACTTAGTATAAAACACAGTTACGTACGAAAATGTCTATTTGTTCTTGTGTATGAAAATATCTCTTTGATATAGTGTTCCTAGTATGTAAATGTTCATGATTTTCGCGTAAACTATACATATTATAGTTTTTCAAAAATGGGTGTTTCATTCGTATAGTAAACCCTAGTGTAATACTCACTTGTTATGTAAAGTATAACATTTATAGTGACATAAATGCTCACATATACTTAAAGTATAAATAAAGTGTTTGATTCGTGTATATATATATATATATATATATATATATATATATATATATATATATATATATATATATATATACATAAACATGTTTTATTTCCAAAAGACAAGACGTTATCGAGAATATATTGCATACGAAAGTTCCCATGTAGTAGTTATAATCAAATATGATTTACTTGATAAAAAGAGTATATAGTGAAACTTTATGTTAAACACGATAATAACCATGTGTTTACTTGTATTTACCCTTTAAAAGTGTATAAAAAACATTGATAAAACATTTGAAAATGTAGTTTATAGGGGTCTGAACTCCTTTATATATATTGAAGAAAGTGAGATGATAATCGAGCAAAACTTCGACTTGGAAGAGTTGATTTTCTCAGGATTCTTGGGAATCTTGGGAATCTAGGGAGTGTAGAACCTTCCTTTGGAACTTGAGTGTGAAAACCGGGGCCTGGAGGTGGCTTTTCGAGGTAATTACGCAGAGTAACAACACTTAGATGGAAAGAGATGCGCACCAAACCCGGCACCCATGAGCTTCTATTTATAGGGGCATATCTGGTGTGCCATGTCGTGGCCAACTGTGCCACGTTTTAGTGAGCAAATCTTATCCTCTTCCATTGATTGGATGCCCTCAGTCACTTGCCGGGTCGCGGCCAACTGTGCCATGTTGTGGCAGACCTGATAGCCTCGGATTTTGAGCCTTAAACTTGTAAAATCCGTAACTTTTGCATACGAGCTCTGTTTTCGACGTTCTTTATATGAACGCGTAGGTGAGAATATACTCTACAAAACTCATTTCGACTTCGTCGGCTAATTTTGACTTTATTTTTAATTATTTATTTTTAACAGGCTGGGGCTGGAAAAGCTCGTTTAAAATCCATAACTTCTTCATCCGGCATCTGTTTTCGCCAGACTTTTTACCGTTGCATTACTTTGGTTAAGACCTTCGATTCATATTTAGGTTGTTTCGGCAAAAAGTCTCTCGATCTCTATATCGAGTTTTTAGTTGTCTACTGATGTATCCGGATCTTGGAAAAATCATAACTTTCTCATACGAAGTCAAATTTGGACATTCTTTTTATGTACGCTCACGGTTTAATGATATCTACAACTTTCATTTAGATACTTAAGGCTAAAAACTATTGTATTGAAACTTTGTGTTTTTCATTTAATCGGTGTTGCCGGTTTTATCGGAAATCTTAGAATGGTCGTAACTTCTTCATTATAACTCGGATTTTAGTGTGTTTAGTATTTCTGTAAACCTTGACGCAATATCTAGCATAGTAGGAAACCCAATAGAAAATTTTGTACATTTTATTTTCGAAGTTAATTTTATTATTTCAAAAGTGGTTATAATACTTGACTTTTTAGGTCATTATATAGAGTCGAAATATCGGGTTGTCACAAATGGTGACCCGATGCTCTGTCATTTGATGATTTTGCATAAGATTCGTGATGTAGAGGTAGCCATGACTGGGAGGTTTCGATTTGAGTTACAAGGAAGGGTGGTTGAATATGGTGAAAAAATTTTTATTAGCGGTTTGAGATTTAGACCATATGTTAATATACTAAATATAAAAGTCAACACAAGTTCAACATTAAGGAATCGGTTGTTCCCTAATGTGAGAGATGAAGATTTACGGCTGAAAGATTTGGAGATACTACATAAAAGGGCCAAATTTCTCGACATGTAGCAATGAGGATGCGGTAATGGTTATGCAAATGATGTTTTGTTGAGGGGTCTCATAGGACGAGACGGCAATACTTGCATTTCGCCGACAGTGTATGAGCTAGCCGATAGTCAATATAATTGGAACATGTATTAAATTTATTATTTATTATTTATTTGTAAATACTTAACGATTTATATTAATTATATTGAGTACGACATGTTTTCCTGGGATACGTATTTGTTGAGGTATAGTGAAACACAATTACGATTATGGTTTGGTAAAATCTATAGATATTTACTAGATAATGAGAGTGTGGGTTACATGAAGATGATGAAGTATACGGTGACTGGTTTTCAGCTTCCGTCTAAGGTTAGTTTTAGGTGTAATTACTTATATTTTTAGTGCTTATAAGTTTGGACAAAGCATAACTTGTTCTCGTGATACTAGGTATGGATTTTTGGAGACATTTCCAAAAGTTTTGAAGTTTGTGCATCACACAGAAAATGAAACTCCGAGAATGAGGGCATGGAGAATAAAAACAAAATTATCTCTCGAGCAATGTTTATGTATATTAGATGTTTCAGTGGTATAGTTATACATTCCTTATATTAATTATATATGTTTAAAAATTACAACAATTTTATATAGTTAATTTTAATTTTTTAATTTTACAAAAAAATAACATCTCATATGTTTTTGAACCAACGCCTGTTGAGATCAATTTGCCATTCTTTGTGCGTTATGTAAGTTGGACTCTAGAAAAAGTGTAGTTGCCACCACAACAACATAGTCCTCCTAAGGAGCGGTTTCAATCACCGCAACAATATAGTCCTCCTAAGCAACAGTCTCCATCACCTCACCTGTATTAGTTTCAGGGAGCAGACTACTCCTCAGGCTCTCATTTTTGGGGAGCAGATTACACATAAGCCTCTCATTTTCTGGAAACATACCACAAACCTCCAGAAGACAGTAAAATAGAAAAGTTATTTGGCGTTACTGAATTGAAAACCACAATCTACCACTTTGGGAAGAGAATGGATAAATAGGAAAAAGATAAACAATTTGGTGTGAATGATATGGAAAATAGCGATGCGGGGGAAGCATTTTTTCATGGTTTGGATCCCGAGTCAGGCCATATGTATGTGCAGACGCCACCGCCTGTTATTGAAGTTGAGGATAACACAGCTACACCGTTTAAAGGGCAGATAAAAATGAAATCGAAATTTTGTAGGGAGCCTTACACATAGGTATAAAATTAAGTAATTTCTATTTGTATTGTATATAATAGTCAAAATTAATTAACATATTGATTTTGTAGGTTCCATCGACTGAACCATTGAAGAACATAAAAGAGAAAAAACCGCAGAAGCCCAATAATGTAGAAAAAAGACCATTAATATTGGAAAGTTATTTGGATAGTGATAATGAATTTTGGAAATTGTGGGGAAAGAACCGCAAAAGTGGGCATGACTGAATCACAACATCAAAATTTGTTCTAGTTTGGAGAAGTTCCTGATATTGATGACAGAAGCTGTGAGGAAAAATCAAATGAAGGGTGGTCGGGAGATGAGTACACGCAACGAAAAACTGCTTTTAATCCATGGTATTGTATTCTTTCTATTCCTGGTTTTCCGAAACCTATTCTTTGTGGGAACCCGAAAATTCTAGCTTACATTCTTCTTTTATATCAAAGTTAGCTTCGTTTTGCTCTTTTATAATGAAGTTTTGGGTCTAAAAGAGTGCTTAAAGCTTAGTATAACTAAGATACGTGTCGGATGATGGGTTAGATTGGTTGTAGCATTGGAAAAACGAGCCAAACACACCAAAAACTAGTGTATGCGGCCAGCCAGCCACACACAGCCCAACCACACACACCTCCAACCGCACACACCCGCCTATAAGCACTATCCTTGGTTATTTTTATCATTTCTTACACTCTTGCAAAGCTAGGACTGAAAAATCCTCTCAAGTATCATCCAGAAAGGTAACAACTTTCACCAGGAACACCAAGAACACCAAGAACACCATGTTTTCTAGCAGCACACACTTCTGGCCGCACACATGTGCTGGCAGCACACCTGGCCGCACACATGGTCGCACACACACATATAGTGTGTATTTTGGCCATACACTCTCGTGTATAGCCTTTTAACCCTTCGTACAATCATTTATGGTTGTAACACTTCAAAAGAAATGTTTACTAGTCCCTAAGGTGGTCCTAATTCGTTAATTAGTTATTCATATCAAGTCACCACTTGATACTTAGCAACAGATCCAACATTGTCATCAGAACCACTCACTACAGGTGAGTTCATACCCCTAAAATAACCTTTGAAATGTTTTTAAATGCTTTTATGGGGGGGGATACAAGTTGAACAATTATAGTTATTATATCAATCACGTGTGATTAATGACTACCAAACAAATGGTTTACTTACTTTCCAAACTATTTATCAAACTATTTTACCTCAAATTGTCTTACAAACTCTTTCAATGGTCAAATACTTTTACTTAAACTCTTTTAAACTTATATTCTATGTATCTATATAAATATAGTTATATAAGTAGGATTGAAAGGACTTAGGACTGCTAGTCTACCCTGCTTCCTGTTCTTGTTTGATGTGGTCTTAGGGTATCAAGGTTAGTTGTTCGAAGGTCGTTTGAATCCTAGTTATATATTATGTATATGTATATAGATATAAAAGGTTATTTCTTTCATTCAATTCCATGCCCTTGGGTAGCAAGGGCATACAGACATGTTCATACTTTACTAGTAAGCTACCATAGGGGTAGTTTAGGAAGATACTATTACTAGAACAATGAAACATACAATAAGTCAGTTCATACATGAGTCAATACATACTATGATGAGAATCAAACATGAAACAGAGTGAGGAAAAACAAACAATAGACACTATGACGAGAAACAAACATACATGCTAGATAGAGAAAGAATGCACAATACAGCTAACACACATATACATTACATATACCTTATATATACATAAACACAGTTATGTGAGCCATTAAGCAGGGCATGGCACTACCCTCCATGACTGTTTTTTGTATCAGAATCTCCTTAATTGGGGAGCGTATGAGTTTGTGTATAGATCTATACTGGATTGACTATCCTACACCTTGCTGCTCGCTACGGTAAGACTTGCAAGTCTACGGGTGCCAAACGTCATTTTTGTGGCATCTTACATTGTCACTTTACTATTGAGTTGGTAGCAAGATACATGCCGATCACATGTTACCTTAAAATATACAATTGGCTTAAGATAATTAGTATAGCGGTAGTTTACTTAAAACTATGTTACAATACTAAAACATTTTCCATTTACATTTTACTTTGTGATATTCACACGATGCACGGTAATGTAGCAACTATATTTATGGTTAATGATAGTCGGAAATTGGGATAATACATACTTTTACAAGAGATACACACACAGACACTAGATGCTTTGGTAGAAAGCTACTTTTAGTAGGAAACATAGGGTTTTCTCGAGTAGATCAAACAAACACAAAACCTTTACAAAGATACACAATACATCTTACAGAACATCTTACAAATGCTTTCATAAAAACTCAGACACTAATATACTTATGAACTCACCAGCTCTAAAGCTGATAAACTCTTTCAAAATAACTTGTATTCTCAAGTCACCAATAGACAGGTACCGGAGCCGAAGTTTGAGAAGACGGAGCTCGTTTAAGACTCCTCTTTTATTTTTGATGTATATTTTTGGTGTCTATATAACTTGGCAGAACACACTTGTATGAAATTATATTATTAATGCAATGGATGATGTTGTTGCTTGTTTACTACTTGCATTGTTGTGATACTATACATGACGTCCTCCACCCCAGAACGTTTCCGCCATCCATCGGTTTTGGGGGTATGACAGATTGGTATCAGAGCATTGTTTATAGTAAATCGAGTGTATCATCCCCTAAAATATATACGAACTATAAACACAAGCGGAATTAAAATACTCTGATAAAGAGTTTATACTTTTAAATAATAAAATATTTAATTAGGTATACATGCTTGCATCCATACTAAAATCAATGTCACTGGGACAGCACAAAAGTATTACGATTGTTGGACTGCACAAGTAGACTTAGAAACATATGGTCAACCCTGGGAAGATGTAGCCTAATCAACTACATTATCCGAGGAGTGATTAGCATGTGCCTAAGTATGGTTGTGAAGTTGCAACAAGTCAAAAAACTTACCAACACTACTACAACGAGAACAATAGAACAGAACACTAAACTTAAAATACTATAGGAGTATTTTGTATTACAATAATCACTTATGTGAGAATTAAAGATCTTTATTTGTATGTCAATAGTTTCTTAGTGGATACGTTATGGGTATATTTGCCTAGGATGTCATAGCCTAAGAATCTGTAAATCTTTGCTTTACTTCCTGTTCTTGTTTGATTGTGGGCTTAAAGTTAGGATTCACTTATTCGAAGGGCTATCCTGTAATGAGCATATATAGTTGGTATGCACTAAACAAGTATTGGAGTAACTGATAAGGATCATCTAATAACTATCTAGTTAGTTTGTCTATTACTTATTTCCTTATCCCTATTCTCGCATAGATCAAATGGTTGGATTCCATATCCCTGGAGATCTGTACTTCCCCAACCACGGCAATGCAGGATGGCTAGAAGAGGAACCGGAAGATGATCACCCGATTCCTTTGGATGATCAGTAAGCTGAAGGCTTTTCTGATGGTTCTGACTCGGAACCCGAAGTCAACAATCTACCTCAAGTAGGGCAAGCCCCGAATAACAATCCCCGACCTGCATTTCAAGGACCCACACCTCTGTGGGCAACCAACTTGAATACTTGGAGCCATGAACAGGGTCAACCCATTCCCTACAATGGAGACAGAAGTTTCTACAACCTCACTGATGAGGGTTCTGGTGACAGAGTCCTACCCATCATGGTTAGAAGGATGTCTCAGAACATGATAATGGGGCAATCATCTATCAATCGAATCTTGGAGATTGATGCCAACACTAGTGTTAACACTGTACACATTCGCCAACTAGAGTCTGCACAGGAAAGGGCTCAGGTCAATAATGCAATGCTTCAGGGGGAGCTTGCTGAAACCCGAGCTGAAGTCAGGGAACTTCGAACTCAGCAGGCAAGATCGGATAGGCGTATAAGGGACATTGAGCGTCTTCTGTCAGATTCGAGGACTCACTCTAATGGTTCTCATCACCGATAGGATCTTATTAAATTTTATTTTGGATATAACCTAGTTATGTAAAAACTTTAGGCTAATTTACTATCCTTGTAAATCTTAGACCCGATAGGTCTTGATTAGGTCGAAGTCTGTCAAAATTTTCCATTATGGTTGATGTAAGGCCTCTTTATGTTGGCTGTTTTTCCCAAACTTGTTACATCTACAATTCCAGTAATATTGACAGATACCTAATCTTAAGGGAATTATTATCCAAATGTCATCATCTATTAGTTCTAGACCTACATTAAATCGTATTGTTGGACTATGTAGAGTTAGTCCACGAGTCATATTCATAAATTCTTCCATTAAATTCTTATCAATGTTTGCATCTTCATAAACTTATAGATCAAAGATGCCGCCTCGCAGAAATCCAAGGGGAAACCCTAATAACGAAACACCACCTCCTCAACCACCTACTCCTCAGTTCGACATGACAGCCTTGAATGCTGCTGCAGTTGCAGCTGTGGCTACAGCCATGGCTTAATACCATTCATCACGTTCCACTGGAGGAGGAACCCCTGTTCAGTCTGTTCATATTGAAGCCCCTGTACGCTCGAGAGAGTGCTCCTATAAAGACTTCACAAACTGCAAACCATTGTCCTTCAATGGGAGGGGCGGAGTCATTGCCCTCTCACAATGGTTCGAGAAAACCGAATCGGTTTTCGAAATCTGCTCTTGTTCTGAGGATAGCAAGGTGAAGTACGTTGCTTGCACCTTCGAAACTAAAGCCCTAACATGGTGGAATAGCCATGTTAGGTCACTATCTCTAATAGTGGCAAATGATATGGGCTGGGGATCTTTAAAAGACCTCATGATAGAGGAGTACTGCCCGAGAGGCGAGATCCAAAAGCTGGAGTAAGAACTATGGAGCCTAACCATGAAGGGCTCCAACGTAGTTGCCTATACCGCTAGGTTCTGTGAACTGGTGGCCCTCTGTCACAACATGATTTCTTCAGAGGGAAAGAAGATCGAGAGATACATATGGGGACTGGTGCCCCCATACCAAGGAAATGTATTGGCTTCACATCCAGCTACATTTGATAGTGCCAAGCGATTGGCACAGCGGCTAATTGACCATGGGGCTCGTACCCCGGCTGCAACAACAACAACTACCCTGGCCATCTCGGAGCCTGCAAGAACCGCTGAGTCCAAGCGGAAATTCTGGGATGACAAGAAAAAGAATAAGACCGCCAAGAAAAGGCAGGTCGTGGCAGTACATGTGGCGACAGCACCTGCCACTGCTGCTACTCCGATAAAGCAGTATTTTGGAAGCCTACCCCTCTACAACAAATGTAACTACCACCATGTGGGAGCCTGCCGGGAAATGCAGTGTGTAAACTGCAACAGGAAGGGGAACACTACCCGTTTCTTCAAAGCTCCGGCGAGGCCAATCACCCAAGTCCCCGGCGCTGGAGTGGGCCAAACTTGCTACGGATGTGGCGAGGTAGGCCACTTTAAAAGAAACTGCCCGAAGGCAGGGTTTGTCCGTGGATCGGCAAGGGTTCTGGCCATAGGTCATGAGGAAGCGGTTGCCGACCCCACAGTGGTCACCGGTACGTTCCTCCTCGATAACTCTTATGCATGCATCCTATTTGATAGTGGAGCGGAGAGGAGTTTTGTGAACCAAAAATTTGCTCATTTACTTAGGCAAAAATCATGAGCACTTATAGAACAATTCACTATAGAGATGGCTAATGGAAAGACAGAAAGCACTAGCAGCATATTCATAGGGTGTACCCTAACTTTTGATAGCCACTCATTTTCGATCGATCTCATGCCGGTCTCAATTAAAAGTTTCGACGTCATTATCGGCATGGATTGGTTGAGTCGTCATTGTGACGATATCATGTATTACGAAAAGGCGGTTCAACTAAATCTTCTGTCTAGCGAAACCTTAGTAATTTATGGAGACAAACCCGGCACAAACCTTCATATCATCTCGAGCATCCAAACTCAGAAATTCTTACGAAAGGAATGTCGGGCATTTCTCATTCATGTGGTCGATGTGAGCCAAGAAACGAAGGACATTCAGAACAGCCCAGTAGTATGCGACTTTCCCGACATATTTCCAGAAGAACATCTAGGATTACTTCCGCAACGTCAATTCGAGTTCCGAATCGACTTAGTTCCAGGGGCTACCCCAGTATCCAAATCACCCTATCGTCTAGCACGTGCAGAGATGCAAGAGCTCTCCAGTCAACTTAACGAACTGCTCAGCAAGGGCTTTATAAGACCAAGCTTCTCACCATGGGGAGCTCCAGTCTTGTTCGTCAAGAAGAAAGATGGATCATTTCGTATGTACATCGACTACAGGGAGCTCAACAAACTGACGATCAAAAATCGTTATTAGTTGCCTCGGATCGACGACTTATTTGATCAACTTCAAGGGGCGAACTTCTTTACAAAAATTGACTTAAGATCCGGATATCACCAATTACGAGTGCTAGGGGAGGATGTTCCGAAGACAGCCTTCCGAACTCGTTATGGGCACTATGAATTCGTAGTGATGCCGTTCGGATTAACAAACGCGCCCGCAGTATTCATGGACTTAATGAATAGGGTGTGTCATCCATACTTAGATCAGTTCATCATTGTCTTCATCGATGACATACTTATCTACTCTCGTAGTAAGGAGGAGCATGGTCAACATTTGTGACAAGTCCTCGAAACATTATGTTCGGAGAAGCTCTACGCAAAGTTCTCGAAATGCGAATTTTGGATTCGACGAGTCGAATTCTTAGGGCATGTGGTTAGCGAACAGGGGAATACACATGGACCCTTCCAAAATTAAAGCCATTAAGAGCTGGTCAGCACCGAAGACGCCTACAGAAATTCGTCAATTTCTAGGACTCGCTGGCTACTATCGTAGGTTTATTCAGAACTTCTCCCGCATAGCCAAACCTCTTACAACACTTACCTAGAAGGGCTTATCCTTTGACTGGGAAGAGAAGCAGGAAAGAGCGTTTCAAATGCTCAAACGAGCCTTGTGCACCGTGCCAATACTATCCCTTCCCGAAGGAATAGAAGACTTCGTGGTCTATTGCGATGCATCGAATCAAGGAATTGGATGTGTTTTGATGCAGCGAGGTAAGGTCATCGCCTATGCCTCGAGATAGCTGAAGACACATGAGGTTAACTATATGACCCATGATCTTGAACTAGGAGCAGTTGTGTTTGCTCTGAAGATCTGGAGACACTACTTCTATGGTACGAAGAGCACTATCTTTACAGACCACAAGAGCTTACAACACATCTTCGACCAGAAGGAGCTCAACATGAGACAACGACGGTGGGTCGAGCTACTCAGTGACTACGAATGCGAAATTCGTTATCATCCCAGCAAGGCCAATGTAGTAGCGGATGCCATAAGTCGGAAGGAATATTCTGGTCGTAGGGTCAAATCATTGACTATGATTATCCATTCACACTTATCCACACAAATACAGGCATCCCAACTCGACGCTTTGAAGCCTAAAAACGTGGCGAGTGAATCCTTGAGAGGAATGGATAAGAACTTGGAGGTTAAAGGTGGCGGAGCGTATTATTTCATGGACCAGATCTGGACCCCGAAACTAGGTGGTTTCAGAGACTTGGTCATGAACGAGGCGCACAACACTCGTTATTCCGTCAACCCAGGTTCAGATAAGATGTATCTGGATCTTAAAAAGTTATACTGGTGGCCAAACATGAAAGTAGAGATTGCTACCTTCATAAGTAAATGCCTTACTTGCGTCAAGGTCAAGGTCAAATACCAGAAACCCTCATGCCTCCTACAACAACCAGATATCCCGGAATGGAAGTGGGAGCGGATCACTATGGATTTCATTACCAAGTTGCCCAAGACAACGTGTGGACTTGATACCATATGGGTCATCGTCGACAGATTGACCAAGTCTGCACACTTCCTGCCGATCAAAGAAACAGACAAGATGGAGAAACTTACAAGAACTTACATTAGGGAGATAGTACGACTGCACGGTGTTCCCATATCCATTATCTCGGATAGAGATAGTAGGTTCACTTCTAGGTTCTGGCAGTCGCTACAGAATTCCCTAGGAACTCGGCTGGACATGAGTACAGCCTACTATCCGCAAACAGACGGACAAAGTGAGAGGACTATTCAAACCTTGGAAGATATGTTGCGAGCCTGCGTGATCGACTTTGGGAAGGCATAGGATACTCATTTACCCCTTGTCGAATTTTCCTACAACAACAGTTATCAAACAAGCATAAAGGTTGCTCCCTTCGAGGCCCTCTATGGCCGTAAGTGCAGATCTCCTCTGTGTTGGGCTGAGGTGGGTGATACCCAGTTAGCTAAAGGACGAGTTCCTGAAAGTACTCTCATAGGTCCGGAGATCATACAGGAAACGACGGAGAAGATCGTTCAGATCCGTGAACGATTGAAAGCCTCCAAAGACCGATAGAAAAGCTACGCTGATAAACGTAGAAAACCGTTGGAATTCTAGGTGGACGACCGTGTTCTATTGAAGGTCTCACCCTGGAAGGGCTTGATACGCTTTGGAAAGCGTGGAAAGCTAAATCCAAGGTACATTGGGCCTTTCGAGATTCTTGCCAGAATCGGCCCAGTAGCTTACAAACTCAATCTACCGAGCGAACTTAGTAACGTACATTCTACCTTCCACGTATTGAACCTGAAAAAGTGTCTGTCCGACGAGACTCTTGTAATCCCACTCGACGAGATCGAGATCAACAAGAGCCTAAATTTCGTGGAAGAACCAGTAGAGATCATGGATCGAGAAGTGAAGCGAATGAAACAAAGTCGTATCCCAATAGTGAAGGTTCGTTGGAACGTCAAGCGAGGACCTGAATTCACTTCGGAACGGGAGGATCAGATGAAACTGAAATACCCTCATCTTTTTACTTAATTGCTTGTAATTGTTTAAATTCTAATTTCGGGATGAAATTCCTTCTAAGGTGGGGATGATGTGAGAACCCGAAATTTCTAGCTTCCATTCTTCTTTTATATCAAAGTTAGCTTTGTTTTTCTATTTTATAATGAAGTTTTGGGTCTAAAAGAGTGCTTAAATCTTAGTGTAACTGAGATACGTGTTGGAGGATGGGTTAAGTTGGTTGTAGCATTGGAAAAATGAGCCAAACACACCAAAAACTAGTGTGCGCGGCCAGCCATCCGCACACAGGCCAACCACACACACCCTCCTATAAGCACTATCCTTGGTCATTTTGATCATTTCTTACACTCTTGCAAAGCTAGGACTCAAAAATCCTCTCAAGTATCATCCGGAAAGGTAACATCTTTTACCAAGAACACCAAGAACACCATGTTTTTTGGCAGCACACACTTCTGGCCGCACACCTGGCCGCACACATGTGCTGGCAACACACCTGGCCGCACACATGTGATGGCAGCACACCTGGCTGCACACACACACATATAGTGTGTATTTTCGCCATACACTCTCTTGTATAGCCTTTTAACCCTTCGTACAATCATTTATGGTTGTAACACTTCAAAAGAAGTGTTTACTAGTCCCTAAGGTGGTCCAAATTCATTAATTAGTTGTTCATAACACTAATTATATTCATATACATGCCAATATATGCTAAATAGGATTCGCGTGTGTACTCAAGTCACCACTTGATACTTAGCAACAGATCCAACATTGTCATCAGAACCACTCACTACAGGTGAGTTCATACCCCTAAAATAATCTTTGAAATGTTTTTAAATGCTTTTATGGGGGGGATACAAGTTGAACAATTATAGTTATTATATCAATCACGTGTGATTAATGACTACCAAACAAATGGTTTACTTACTTTCCAAACTATTTATCAAACTGTTTTACCTCAAATAGTCTTACAAACTCTTTCAATGGTCAAATACTTTTACTTAAACTCTTTTAAACTTATATTCTATGTATCTATATAAATATAGTTATATAAGTAGGATTGAAAGGACTTAGGACTGCTAGTCTGCCCTGCTTCCTGTTCTTGTTTGATGTGGTCTTAGGGTATCAAGGTTAGTTGTTCGAAGGTCGTTTGAATCCTAGTTATATATTATGTATATGTATATAGATATAAAAGGTTATTTCTTTCATTCAATTCCATGCCCTTGGGTAGCAAGGGCATACAGACATGTTCATACTTTACTAGTAAGCTACCATAGGGGTAGTTTAGGAAGATACTATTACTAGAACAATGAAACATACAATAAGTCAGTTCATACATGAGTCAATACATACTATGATGAGAATCAAACATGAAACAGAGTGAGGTAAAACAAACAATAGACACTATAACGAGAAACAAACATACATGCTAGATAGAGAAAGAATGCACAATACAGCTAACACACATATACATTACATATACCTTATATATACATAAACACAGTTATGTGAGCCATTAAGCAGGGCATGGCACTACCCGCCATGACTGTTTTTTGTATCAGAATCTCCTTAATTGGGGAGCGTATGAGTTTGTGTATAGATCTATACTAGATTGACTATCCTACACCTTGCTGCTCGCTACGGTGAGACTTGCAAGACTACGGGTGCCAAACATCATTTTTGTGGCATCTTACATTGTCACTTTACTATTGAGTCGGTAGCAAGATACAGGCCGATCACATGTTACCTTAAAATATACAATTGGCTTAAGATAATTAGTATAGCGGTAGTTTACTTAAAACTATGTTACAATACTAAAACATTTTGCATTTACATTTTACTTTGTGATATTCACACGATGCACAGTAATGTAGCAACTATATTTATGGTTAATGATAGTCGGAAATTGGGATAATACATACTTTTACAAGAGATACACACACAGACACTAGATGCTTTGGTAGAAAGCTACTTTTAGTAGGAAACATAGGGTTTTCTCGAGTAGATCAAACAAACACAAAACCTTTACAAAGATACACAATACATCTTACAAAACATCTTACAAATGCTTTCATAAAAACTCAGACACTAATATACTTATGAACTCACCAGCTCTAAAGCTGATAAACTCTTTCAAAATAACTTGTATTCTCAAGTCACCAATAGACAGGTACCGGAGCTGAATTTTGAGAAGACGGAGCTCGTTCAAGACTCCTCTTTTATTTTTGATGTATATTTTTGGTGTCTATATAACTTGACAGAACACACTTGTATGAAATTATATTATTAATACAATGGACGATGTTGTTGCTTGTTTACTACTTGCATTGTTGTTATACTGTACATGACGTCCTCCACCCCAGAACGTTTCCGCCGTTCATCAGTTTTGGGGGTGTGACATTCTTGAACCTGGACCATTTCACATTTTAGGTCTGAATGATAAATTAATTGTCAATCAAACCTGTAACACCAAAAAAGACCTAGCATTTGCTATTAAATTCAAAGCCATTAGAGAAAAGTTTCAGATAAAGGTTGAAAAATCATTAAAATCTCGGTACCAGGTTGTTTGTATGCAAGAAACTGTCATTGGCGTTTATACGCATCTCTCATTAAATAAACATAAATGTTTGAAATTAAGACATTTAATGACGAGCATATATGTTCTTCATTGCTTAGACACCCAAATCATAGGCAAGCAAATAGCGAAGTTTTGGGAACCATAATACATGACATTATGGGTCAAGGAAGTTTGAGAGTTTGGAAGCCTAATGATATAATTAGAGATATGAATGCTTTGCTACAAATAAATATATATTATTCACAAGAGTGGCAGGCTAGAGAATTTGCTTTGGGATTGATGATGGGGACCCCGAAGAAAGTTTCCCCAAACTTCCAGTTTATTTTCACAATCTGAAGAAACATAATCCTGGTACTGTGGCGTACATAAAAACTGATTCAGAGGATCGTTTTGTGTATTGCTTTTTCGCTGTTGGATGCGGGGTAATATGTTTTTAAATATATTTGTTATATTCTTCAATGTTTATAAACAAATTATATTGTTGATATATTTGGTTTTTATATTGTTGTTGCAGATACGTGCTTTTAGAGTGTTGTAGAAAATTTATTATTATGAATGATGCTCATTCGAAGGGAAAGTACAAAGGCACCACCTTGCAGTAGCCATGGATGGAAACAATTAGATATTGCCTATTGGGTGTGGAATTTGCCCAAAAGAGACGAAGGATTCTTAGACATGGTTTCTTGAAAAACTACATGTATGAATTGGTGATGTGGAAGGTTTGACAATGGTCACAGATAGGGCACCCATAATTGCTGTAAGTATTCAAAATGTTTTTCCAAATGCTCAACATGGATTGTGTGGTTTTCATCTAGTAGGAAACATAGTCCACACCTTTGGGAAAAACAAAAAAAAAACGGAAATTTTATTTTGGAAGCTGGTAAGAGCTTACAAGACCACTGGGTTTGAATTCTATTGGGGGAGACTTCGTAATATATGTGACAACCCAAAGTTTATTCCGTCATATTACCCTGTTTCCGTTAACGAAATATTCCATTTTATAAAAGTTCCGTTAATTTAAGGTTGTCAAATAAATAAATGTCTTATTTATTTATATATTTTATGTCGTTATCGTCGTCATAAATAAATAAAAACACGTAAATTACATTTCCATTTAGTTGGAAAAAGTTAATTCTTATTACGACCATTCAACCGGGTAAAAAGCTTAAACCTCGGTAAACTCTAGTATCGGGTAGTCGTATACCGGGTG
Organism: Lactuca saligna; assembly: GCF_052625555.1. Taxonomy (NCBI): domain Eukaryota; kingdom Viridiplantae; phylum Streptophyta; class Magnoliopsida; order Asterales; family Asteraceae; genus Lactuca; species Lactuca saligna. The sequence goes on from NC_136419.1 coordinate 172,004,698, forward strand.
CAACACCCAAGGTATATATACAGCGAGTTGGGTACTCCATTTGAAGCTTTTACCACCCTAAACCCATTTCCTCCCTCTATTCTCTCTCATCAAGCTCGATTTCGCCTCAAATCCACGAGTTTCCGCCTCCAAAACGTAAGATCTTCTACCCTAACTTGTTCTAAACATCATTGGTTGTGGCTTTAACCCAAAAATCGAACATATAGGCTGTTAAAGAGAAGTTTACGGCCTAAGAACCTCCTTAGGCTGTAAAACCCTAAAATAAGGCCAAAATGTCCCAAATTTGTCCCTTTGAGCTTAGAAACTAATTTGGAGATTTAACCTAGCAGTGTGTATTCCATAAAACAACAATTTTTGGGGCATAAAAGAGGGTTTACGGCCCAAGCACATGCTTAGGCCGTAAACACCCTCTAAACTTGTAAAATCAAGTCCAAAACACTCCCAAACCACCCTTAGACTTAGGATATGAATTAGGGACTTGCTATTTCGGGTTTGGAGCAATTAAACACAAAGATTTGAGGGATACAATGGATTTTACGGCCAAAGCATATGCTTAGACCATAAACTCCCCCAAACCATGTCAAATGAGAGTTTGAGTCCTCTAAATGGCCTTATACCTTCACTAGAATTTACTAGAAAGGAGCCAAGGATTTTAAAATCAAAGATTGGAGGGTGTCTGAGAGTTCACGGCCCAAGCCATGGTGCTTACGGCCGTAAACTCCCAAGGAGTGGTCGTTTGGATTGTAAACTCCAACGAAGTGCCCTCTTGGAACCCTAATCACCCCTAAAGCCTTATATACTGCCTTAAAACCATTTCTAGAACCACAATAAGGCTTGAAATCATTCAAAAACACTCCTCCCATGAGTTTACGGTCGTCAACTCATGGGGGATGTGGCCTCCCAACCGTGAACTCACATAAAGTGAGTTTTAGGAGAGTAAACTCCTTATCCGAGCCATACACACCCTTAAATGTTACCCGAGATACCCCTAGCACTTAATTAAAGTGTTTTCCGCACTTTAGGATGCGTATACTTGTTAAATTAGTATTATATGTACTAATTGTATGTAAACATATGATATCATATGTTAATAGGTCACTAAGTGTGTTCAAGTCTTTACTTGACACCGAGCACCCAACCGACACCTTCGTTCGATCCATTTACAACAGGTGAGTTCATACCTCTGAATTAACCTTTTTAAATGTTTTTACATGTTTTATGGGGGGAATACAAGTTAAACATGCCAGTTATCATATCTATCATATGTGATTGATAACCCGCATGCACAAGGATTTCTTACACATCAACTGTTATACCAAGTATGATACAGTAAATGGTTTTTCTAAAACGTTTTTACTTGTACAAAGCTTTCCTCAAATTGACTTTCTCACTGAATGTTTTATCAAAGTTCCACTTAAAACTTGTTTATGAAATGTTTCCAAAGGAATTCCAAAGGTTTTCAAACTTATTTTACAAAAGAATACCAAGTCGTGATTTTCTTAAGTGTAAAGGTTTTTCCTAAAGTTTTTCATTAAAGAATTCTCCCATGTTTTTATACTCCTACTTGGCTAAGATAACACTGCTTCACTTCTACTTAGTTTAAACTCCTACTTGATAAGGCTTTCACATTGTGATACGCTTCTACTTGTTACCATTTTTACTTCACTTATACATGTTACGCTTATACTTCACTTATACTTGTTATCACTTTTACCTCACTTATACTTGTTAACGCTTATACTTCACGATACGCTTTTACTTCATGATACACTTTTACTTCACAGTATGCTTATACTTCATGATACGCTTATACTTCACGATTCACTTATACTTCACGATATGCTTATATTTCACGATACACCTCTACTTCACGATTCACTTATACTTCACGATACGCTTATACTTCACGATACGCGTCTACTTCACGATACGCCCCTATTCGTTAACTCTTATACCTTGTGAAACAATCCTACTTCGTTAAACACTTAAACTTAGTTAAATGTATGCCTATGCTTGTATAGTTATATAAATAATGTTTAAAGGACTTAGGAAGGCTAGTTCGTCCTATTTCCTTTTCTTCGTTGAGATGTGGTCTGGTGGGATCGAATACCCGTCCGAAGGTCATTTGATCATTAGTTATACATTATGTATACAAGAATAGACATATAGGTTTACATCAGTCAGTTCAGTTGTGACTCTCTATCATTAGTCCAGTATTTCACATCATATCTCACTACACGAGATACATCTTCAGTACACGGCCTTCTCCGTAGTCAGGTTAGTAACCAGAGTCTCTTGTAGGGAGAGCGGGCATTATGTGTATAGATCTATACGGCATTGACACCCCCGCACCCTGACTGCTAGCTACAGTCCCCGGCCTACCAAGCCCAAAGGGTGACATATGTCACACTGTTACCAATGCTTGCAGGGCGTCAAGTTCTCTAGTGTCTATTAGTATGGTTGCGAGTATCTCGGGGTTACCTTATAATTCATGGCCTTAAGGTAATGGTTTTTAACACTGTATTCACTGTATTTAGACCTTGCTAGACGTATCATTCTGTCACGCCCCAAAAACCGAAGGCGGAAACATTTTCGGGGCGGACTCCACGTTGAGTATCAAATCCAATGCACATAGTAAGCGAAGTAAAACACAAAACATTACACTACTTTACATAGATTTCATTACATCAGTTGAAAAGTAAAGTAGTACAATTTTCATAGTTACATAGTTTAAACAAAAGAAAGATGTGACTTCCATTCGCTCCGTCTTCTACAAAAGAACGCAGGGTACCTGTCTAAGAAGAACCTGAGAATACCAGCAGTTTGAAAATCAGCAAAAAAGTTGGTGAGTTCATAAGCGGTTTGTTTTTATAAAAATGTGAAAGATTCCTTTTAAATTCTGAAAATGTTACGACCCATGAAAATCCCATATTTTCTTAAAAGTAGTTTTTAGTTAACTGATTACTTACACGATTCTAGATATGTATATTCATTATCCCAGGAAAATCCTATATTTTCCTAAAAATAAGGTTTTAGTTTAAGATCACATTGTAAAGTTTAACTCATAAAACTATTCACTGAAAATTCATGGGATTACTATCCCGTACCAAATAAAAGACAGTTTGATATACACAAAACTATATATAGATGTAGATTTAAAGCTATAGGACTATCACCCAATACTAATTATAGATTCAAAACCACGGGATTATCATGCCGTACCAAATGTAGATTTGAAACCATGGGATTATCATCCCGTACCAAATATAGATTTAAAACCATGGGATTATCATCCCGTACCAAATATAGATTTGAAATCATGGAACTATCATCCCATATCAAATATAGATATTATAGATAGAAGATAGATATAAAGTTCAATTCCGTGAATAAACTTATATTAATACGTATTGTGAGTCGGGTAACCATGCTGATACGACAACGAGACCTCCTTGATGCTTGTCAGACGTCGGACGATATCCAGAAATTTGTCACCCCAGGCGTGCCCGCCTAACTGTAGCTAGCAGTTAAGGTGTGGGATTGTCAGTCCTGAATAGATCTATTCACAAATTCCTCGCTCTCCCTCCAGGAGACTCTGGTTACACTTCCGGGGAGGATTTACTGATCATCCATAAAGGGTAGTGACTAACTCACAGACTAGTACTAAACTATTCACAAGGTTCTCATACGATATCAAACATACAAAAGATTATGAAACGTAATACAGCGAATATAGATACATACAATGAAACTATCTGGCAATACATTCAAATGATACGGAGATAAACTGAATCAGACATAGTTTATCTAATAACTTTATATACATATTAGTACATGATAAAATGGACACTAAAGAACCCCAAATTATTCCCATAATAATTTAGTTAATTTGGTTATTTTCTTAACTAAAATCCATTTAGTTGTAATTGATAAATCATCCCTTATGCTCAGCATAACACATAAGGGTAAAAGTATTTATAAATTTGCCTGATATTATTTGAAACACATCAATGTTATGTTTTGAAAATAGTTATAGTTTGCTTGTATTCCCCCCTGAAAACATTGAAAAACACGGAAAAAACGTAGGGGTATGAACTCACCGGACGAGAAATGTGACGATTTAGGATGCTAAACATTGGTTCGGGGCTTGAAAACGTACGAGGTTCCTATGTAAAATGAAAAGATACACATTTGTATCTAATTAGGACTTAGATTACTTAATTGTTAGGGACAAACACTTTTGGTCGCGGAAACACCCCATTGCAAGTGTTTGGAAGGACCCGGGTGGCGTTTAAGGACGTGTAATGATGCGAGGGACTTGGGAAATGAGTTTGCTCCCCCAAGGGAGTTTTCGACCATAACACCCATTCCCCATGAGTTTACGGCCTTAAACTCATGGTGGGGTGGTTTTATGGTGTTTAATGTGTCACAAATGGATATTAACACTTGGAAATGCTTAGAATAATTTTACCTAAGGCTTGGATTGAATTAAAATCACCAAATACAACCTTTAAGGGAGTTTACGGCCTTGGCATGGGGCCTATGGCCGTAAACTCTCATATCTCCTTGAATAATTGTTTTTAAGGTTCCAAAGTTAATCACATGTGATTCTAAAAATTCCTACAAGCCTTGAAAAGATTTTTGGGCACAATGTGACATGTTTTTAGGCGTTTACGGCCATGGGACACATGCTATGGCAGTAAACTCTCATATGTTGAGTTTTGTTGTGTTTAAAGCCCCTAAACTATTTTTGGTTGGTGCTATGATTTATTCCAAGGCTTTTGGTGGTGTTGGATGGCTTTCTAACACATTGAAAATGAGTTTACACCCATGGTTGAGGAGTTTATGGCCCAAGCACATTCCTTAGCCATAAACTCATGTAAATCCCCCAAAATTTATGTTTAAAGTGTCCTAAGTCCATTACCACAATTCTAAAAGTCATATCTAGGTCTAGTTTGAGTCAAGGAAGGGTTTAAGGGCATAAAAACCCCTTTAAATGTGGGTTTACGGCCTAAGCACCATTTAGGGCCGTAAACTCATATACAAGGCTCTAAATCATGGTTTAATTCATTCTAAGTCCATTCCATAAAGTCCTCTAGCCATATCTAAGGACCAATTGTTGTTTGGAAGGGTTTTGTTGCTCTAAAAACCCCCATATAGTTGAGTTTATGGCCTAGGACTATTCTAGGGTTGTAAACTCATGATAATGGTCCTAATCCATGGTTTAAGCTAGAATTTGAAGGCTAGAGAGGTTGCATAACAAGTTATGGAAGGTACCTCAAAGATTTGGAGCCTTAAATTGATGATTTGGACCCTTAAACTTGGATTTAGGAGAGAGGTTAGAGAGAGAGAGTAGAGAGAGGAAGAAAAAGCTTCAAATGGATGTTTAAACACATTTATATAGGTCCTAAAACTTGGACACGGTGGAATTCTACCCGATACCGGCATTAAACGAGGCTTTTGGTCGCACCCGATTAAGTTACCGTAATCCGGCGGGAACGTTTCTAAACTTTTTGAAATAAACATTTTGGGCTAATTTCATGAGTTCCTAAGGGGTTTGGACACTCATTAGATTATAATAAACACATAAGCTTAAATAATTTAACCCAAAACGACAACGGAACGAATTGATAAACGGCGAATTTTTACGGGTAGAACGGGTTTTCGACGATGGAAAAACTTCGGGTTGTTACATTATCCCCCCGTTAGAGGGAATTTCGTCCCGAAATTCAATGATTAAGATATAGATCATGAATTGGAATTAGATATGGAAAGACTTGTTGCATCGAATCTTCACGTTCTCAAGTGGAATCGGGTCTCCGCTCAGCGCTCCAGCAAACCCTCAATATCGGGACGCGACTTTGTTTCGCACATTGACTCTCTCTCCATCTACGATCTCAATAGGTTCTCTTATTGAAGTTTCTGATGGGTTTTAGTCATAAGACATCCTGTGTGCTCATACAAACCCTACTGCTTGGATCTAGGTTTCTCTATTGTACATGCTTTGAATCCAAGACTATAAACCCTAATTCTAGCATACAAGTAATCATATTAATATGTAATTAGGTTTAAGATCATACCTTGATTGTTATGTAGCAATAACAATCCCAATTCCTCCTTGAATTGACTTTGGAAGGCTTAGAGTCACAAGTGTCACTCCTCTAATGGTTCACAAACACCATAAGCAAGAGGATGAAGAGGAGAGAGGTTGGAGGCTGCCAAAAACGTGTAGAACCCTAGAAAGATCATTAGCCATGTTTTTGAGCCTTAAGGGGTCTTTATATAGTTGGGCTATTAGGGTTATCTAACAAGGAAACCCTAATTTTGATGCTTAAGCCCTAAGCAACCCATAGACTCCTTTTAATCAAGCCCTTGGACGATTTCCTAATGGGCTTCCCCATAGAATTCATCAAACCCTTGATACAAGGCAATCCATGGCCCAAATTGCAATTATCTTATAATTACAGTTCCAGTCCCTTAAGTTTAATTAATCTCTTTTAGTCACAAAACTAATTACCAATTAATTATTGACTAATATTAATTAAACAATATGATTTCTCCTTTAATATATTATTCCCATAATATATTAATAAATCATATTTAATCCTTTCTCTCCATAATTCATCCTATCAAGTTGCTTTGGTGAAGGCAACCCAAAAGGACCATGCACCATCGGGTCAAGTACATACCAAAATAGTTATGGACTTAGACACTAATCCAACAGTCTCCCACTTGGATAAGTCTAATAACTATTATGCGTATGACTTCAGATCCCGATCTGCAATCGTAGCTTTCCAAAGCCGCTGTCAACTCTGATCACATCAGATACGCGTGTCCTTAGATAAGGGTTCATATATTCCTCCATTCTAGATATCGTATGAGATATGATTTCAAATTATTCTCTTTGTACTATATCTCGATTTCTGATTTATGACGACAGACTAATTGAACAAATTAAATTAGCCCTAGCCCGGCCGAGCATTTACGTATGTCATCACTAAACCATCGAGGGGCCCAAAGATATCGCTTTTATTCTTTGAATAAAAGGAACGAATAAACTTTGATACAATGCTTGCTTGCACTCACTAACCAAATCACACACAACAATATGTTTTATAACACCAAGTTACTAGTGCGTTTACATATTATCAATGTGCAACCGATTAGCAAGATACAACTCACACATCTCGGTTTCAAGAATATAAGATGTTATCGTCTCACTAATCACTCGAGATAGTGATCCAAGTGAGCGTGGGTTTAATCCAATGCTCAAATCATATTCATAAGCACTCATGAACGTTGCATCAAACATTTGCTTATGTCTAATACTCTTTTAGACAATCCACACACCAATTCACGATAGACTTCATTCATATCTACTTCCAACATATGAACGACTGTGGCCCGTTCGAATAATTCGATTATTCTTAATAAACTCAATTATTCTGGAAGTCAAAACATGCAAGGTGAAACACAAGAATAATACTAATCCCATATGGCCTCAAACCTTTGAGTATAAACAAAACACGTTTTATTTATCACCATATCGATTACTCATTATTTGTCATTTCGGGTAATCAACTTTTTACTTGAATTATTACACTTGTCCCATGCTCCTAACATGCACACAATGTTTACCTATGGTTCTTACAAATTGAACACATTTCCAATCATTCTCATTTTACAACTCCAAATCCATTTTCTTAAGTGTAAGAATATCAAATTCTTGTTACTTATAGAATATACTAGATTCTAACACTTTATGCAACGATCCTTTTGTAATGTCACTGCACCAAAGTCTCAAAGACTATTGCCAATGATATTACAAAGTCCTCTAACGTAGATTGTTACAAGACAATTCCTTAGATATGATGTCTCTCACTCAAAGTACATTCCTTTGAACATCCTTTTGCATAAAAGTTTCTAATCTAGTCATAGATTTTCAATATTTACTTCCCAATATAGATATATTTCCATACTTTCCATATGACAACTCATTTCTTAATAGAATCTTTTCTATTCATCATAATGTCAATATGGTCCATTAATACCATGCTTCCAACTACTCACAAGCAACCAATCCTCGTCGAACTTTGGATTGTTCTTTGATAGTTTTTTAATTATTTTAGTTAAAACCAATTCTAGTCCCTTTTCCCTCTAAATGCGCTAGACATTTGGAAAAATTTTAGAATGGTCAAACATTAAAGCATTTGCAATCGATCCTATACCCGAAGCATATGGGACACGACGCATAATGTTTTATTTGCTATGTTCTCAAAATTCGAATTGTGAAGAGGAATGTCGTAATCATAATCGAAATTTTAAGAACACACTATGTACCCTTGACTAAGTTTATTAACATTTCTCAACCTAATCCTTTAGATTTGAAATGAAGCATAATATTCTCTCCCTTAATTATAGCAAAACAACTTTACAACCCTTACGACTTTTCAAGGTATGACTCTTGTTTTCTATAATTAATATTGCCAACTATGCAATACGTGCCTTAATAATCATACAATAATAAAATTTATGCTCCCACTATCATGATGATTATTATAAAACATAACACTTATGCTCCCACTAACTTCGACATGTATTCATAAACATCTTAACTTTCAGAAAAACAATACTTATTGAATTTCTTAAGTTCATGTTTCTAATACTTAGTGCTTTGATAGTCTTTTATCAAGGCTTCTTGAACTTATACACTTTTGCCTTAGATAGTTCATATGTGTGTCTTAACAATTAAGACTAATAGCCAAACCTCACAATTCAAATTATGGAAAGGGATTCCGTAACCATGATCGAATTCGAGAATGCAATTTTACAATCACTATCTTTTAAAATCTTTCTTAGTGAAAGCATTTTCTCACAATCATTTTCATGAAGGAGGAAATCTTATGACACTTAGATTTAAATAGTGTATGTGTTCCTATCCATGTGAATTTGTTAAAAACCAAAGTTTACGACAAATTCAAACTCATATGGATCGAACTTTCTTACTCTTGATTTCTTGCCTTATGGTAGCACATCTGCCCACCATGTCTTCCAAGTAGTTAAGCAGCTCACCTTTTCCTATCAATGTACTTTCCATTGATCAAGGTCCTTGCCTTTTATGCATTCAAATGAGAACTCATAGGACTCACATGCATAATTAACTCGATTGGATTGGCACATAAACAAAATAATGTCTTCATGATAGGTTGTAAACCTCAACTCGTGTGCTAGTGATGATCAATAAGGTTTATTTGATTTGTTATGGATACCTTTCAAGACCATTAAGACTCCCACTGACTCCTTGACATATAAGATTCTCTTATCAAAACATTTCTTGACAAACAAATATTCAAGAGTTAGTGTAGCTTTTATCAAAACAAAACACTTCATAATTTTGGTCTTAGTTGGTCTTTGTCTTATCCAAGACACTTCACAACTTTCCACAATTGATGAATGTTATAAACCTTCTTAATACTATTCACTCAATGTCACAATCTTGACTTTAAGACTTGTTTTGGAACGAAGTATGATTGACTTCTTGATTTGACCATTCCTTTAATCTTTGATTCCTCTTCTTGGACATACAATTGTACCAAGACTCACTTAGAGGATCAATTGAGATATGGTTCTTAATCATTAAGACCTATCATAAAGCATAAAAGCTACTCTCCCTTCTTCTTAGAATGGAGAAACTCTTATCTTTCTGCCTACTTGATTCTTCTTATTCATTTTGCTATTGATCTAAACCCTTTAATCAATTCAAAATTACACTTAATCTTGTAAGTATAATCATATTTACTAAACCTTTAGTAAATCATGACGAATATCTTTGTTACTCTTATGGTGAACTTGATCAACACACAACTTTGTGTACTCGATCTCCTAGTCCTTCACTTGACACTTTGTCAACGAATTTGTCTAATTATCAAATATGAAATTTCTCATTCATCACGCAACCAAGTTGCGTGATTCCAAATTTCTGTCCAATTGAAACTTTGGGTGATGATAAACTCTCCCTATTTGGTAAATTCTCGACATTTCCATAAATAACATAACTAAGAATCATATCCATTCGTTGTAGAAATATGCAAACATCAATTTTCAAAACGATTTCATTCCAAGGAAGTAAACAAATAAATAAATAAGTCAAACAAAATTTATTTTATTTATAAAAGCAGCGGAAAAACATTTGTCCTTACAATGCAAAATCTATTGAAAACTATGTAAAAGGAAAATTTCTAACAACTCTATCATAACTATCTAAGCTCAAAATCCAATCTTCAAGTCCATGCGATCGAGATCCATCTCTTGTGATTAGATTCATCTTGCTCTCTTATCAAGCTTCCTTTCTTTTCACCGATCTTGCAAAACATTCAAATGTAATCTTATCACATCATGTATTAAGAATCAATGAATAGGAACTTAACAGAGTTAGATAGTGGATTTTACCTAAAGTGTAGTCATACTTTTGACTCTCCCATCTCTTTGATCTCTTAGGTAAATAGGGCAACTTCGTCTCTAATGCCCCTTCTTTTGGCAATAAAAGCAAATTGACTCTTTTGGAACAACACATGGAACTACTTAAGACATCGCCTTTCTCTTATGATCAAACTTTTCGATCATTGCATGTCTTTCATTGCCATTGTCTATATCCATAGAGGTCTTGAAGGCAGATTCACCAATCAACTTTGCTTTTCTATTGCGCCAAACCATTGCTGATTCAGCAGCAATAAGCATATAGGTGAGATCTATAAGGGTCACGTCGCGGTTTATCATATAGTACTCTCTTACGAACTCACTATATGAGTTAGGAAGTGATTGAAGAACCCACTCAACAGCCATTTCCTCACAGACAACGGATCCCAACAGTGTGACTTCATCCCTAAGACGTATGCACACACCGACTTTCCTTCTTTATGTTTACTTGCCAAAAGGGCTTGAGTGATGTTGAACCTTTCAATTTTACAATCTTGTGGGTTAGGGAGAATAATTGGAGGAGGAGGAGGAAGTGAAGCATGATTTCTTGTTCCTCGATCGAATCGTGGAATATCATCTTCATGTGGAATGCTTGTTCCACGGGATTTGAGGAGACCATAGTTGTCGAACTTTGACATCGGGAGAAAAACAAATTCAAGTTAGTTGATTGATTGAGTCCTTAGTAAATCACCCAAATGAAATACTAAGGCTAGGACCCAACACAATATTCTACAACTCGGGAGAGGGATGCCGTAACCCTAATTGCAGAATATTTGAAGGTAAGTGAATGACGATTCACTAATTTCCACCATGAAAAACGAAAAAGAAATTTAAGTTTTAAATCAATGAAAACTCCTAGATCCTTTGAGATTCATTGAACTTTCAATGGCATGTTTAAATCTTGATATGCCCCTCTTGTTTGTGACTGGGATGCCGAGGATCACAAAGCGGGTGTGAATAACCATGCAAACTACATGGTGCCCTCACATGTTACAATCACCTATTCGATGTGCCGGTAAACCACACACGCTCCACCGAACTATGAAAAACATTGAGTCACCCTTTGCTACCTTTGCTTAGAACCATTTAGTGTGTCGGTAAACCACACACGCTCCACTAATGTCTTTGAAAGGGCACAAAGTGTAATTTAATGGAATTGCATCAATTCACTTTTGCCTAAGTAACTAAGATTGGAAATTTGAAAAACATTTAGTTACTTTGTATTTCATTATACTTATAATGGAATGTTTCATCCTATCCTACCCGTTCAACTAACGACCCTCCACTAGTCAAGAGTGCGGTGGGTAAGAGTGGATACCCATTCAATCGCCATTTTATAGGCAATTTCCTTAAACACCCCTTATAGACCAGCTTCGTGAATGAGGCCTACTAACGGTAAGACTGACTTTTACTCATACATATATATAATGTTACACTTTCAATGTTATATATAGTATAGGGTGTATTTTAAACTTTTGAAATACTATGTGGTTAACTTTAACAATTACACTTTTAATTCAATTAAATGGTTAACCTAAAATTTTATGGATTTATTAAATCTCTTTTAATTATACTCCTTAATTAATTAATAAAACCATAAGGGTGTATTTGAACTTTTCAAAACATTACTAGGGTTTTAGAATTTAACATTCCTAATTAACTTTTAATCAACTTTTAAATTCCAAAACCTAAGGGCAAGTTTTGAAACCTTTTTCAAAACATTAGGGTTTTAACTATTTAAATTTCAAAACTTTTGGGTTCAGATTTAAACTATAAAACCTAAAGGGGAAAATATGAAACCTTTCATAACAACAAGGATCAAATAACAAATAATTTTAAATTAACATTTAATCATATAATTATCCATATTTGATTTATTTAATGATTTCTTGCAAAACAATTTATCAATTTACTCAAAATAATTAATCAATTATCTTATAAGGAAACAATTATCTTATTAATTGATAATTATCTTTAATTAGATCAAGAATATAGTCATACATATCATAAAATCGGATTTATATTGATCTAATATGATAAGGTAACTATCCTAATGCAAAAACAGCAAGAAATCCCGAGATAAGCATAATCTGACGAGTTAACTCGTCGAGTCAGGCATGGACTCGTCGAGTCTGCATGGACTCGGCGAGTTCAGCCATGGACTCGGCGAGTCCAGCCTCCAAAATCCAAAAAATCAAATTTTCCAGTTATACAATGCATCAATACAATTGAAACCAAGCTAGGCTCTGATACCACTGATGGGTTTTGGTCATAAGACATCCTGTGTGCTCATACAAACCCTACTGCTTGGATCTAGGTTTCTCTATTGTACATGCTTTGAATCCAAGACTATAAACCCTAATTCTAGCATACAAGTAATCATATTAATATGTAATTAGGTTTAAGATCATACATTGATTGTTATGTAGCAATAACAATCCCAATTCCTCCTTGAATTGACTTTGGAAGGCTTAGAGTCACAAGTGTCACTCCTCTAATGGTTCACAAACACCATAAGCAAGAGGATGAAGAGGAGAGAGGTTGGAGGCTGCCAAAAACATGTAGACCCCTTGAAAGATCATTAGCCACGTTTTTGAGCCTTAAGGGGTCTTTATATAGTTGGGCTATTAGGGTTATCTAACAAGGAAACCCTAATTTGGATGCTTAAGCCCTAAGCAACTCATAGACTCCTTTTAATCAAGCCCTTGGACGATTTCCTAATGGGCTTCCCCATAGAATTTGTCAAACCCTTGATACAAGGCAATACATGGCCCAAATTGCAATTATCTTATAATTACAGTTCCAGTCCCTTAAGTTTAATTAATCTCTTTTAGTCACAAAACTAATTACCAATTAATTCTTGACTAATATTAATTAAACAATATGATTTCTCCTTTAATATATTATTCCCATAATATATTAATAAATCATATTTAATCCTTTCTCTCCATAATTCATCCTATCAAGTTGCTTTGGTGAAGGCAACCCAAAAGGACCATGCACCATCGGGTCAAGTACATACCAAAATAGTTATGGACTTAGACACTAATCCAACAGTTTCAACCCTGGACGACTTTAGTTTCCTCAAAGGAAATCACTACGGTTTCATCGTGCAAGTACTTCTGAAGATTCGGAACGTTGGAGACAGGATTCGTGTTTCTAAGTTCTGAAGGTACTCGGAGTTCGAAGGCAACGCAGTGGATCCTAATGAGGATCTCGAAGGGTCTATTGTACCACGAGTTAAACTTTCTTTGCTCTCCATAGTGTGCCATGTGTTTCCAGGTCGAGACCATTAGTAGAACACGATCTCCAACTTGGAATTTCCCAAGGTTTTCATTGGACATTGGTATAACTCTTCTATCAATCTAATGAAGTTTTAAATTGTTCTCGGGTCTGGATGATCTTCTCAACGAGTTCGCAGATGATTTCAGAACTAGTGTGGGTACTACCAGGGAATCGACTCTAGGTTAGTTGCGCGTTTCCTACCTTGGCTTAACACAAAGGAATCTGCACTTTTACTCCAACAAAAATGGTACACCTTTCCGTGTAGGGGTGGTTATGAGTTTGGTGATTCCGAAAGAATTTTCTGAATAGGTCTGCAATAATAGCTGGCAAAACCCAAGAATTGACCGGTTTTCTATGGGTGTCTTCGGTGCCGACCAATTATCTATTGCTTCAACCTTATGAGGATCCACGTATATGTCTTCATTGCTAACTACATGCCCAAGGGAGAATGGTTTGACCGAACGGTATCAATACGAACTCCTAGTGATCATATCGAGTCTTGAATGCTGCCTTGAAGCATCACTCTCCTGAACTCGTAGTTGATGGTGTCTTGACCTAAGGTATATCTTCGAGGAGTAGCTGGCTCCCTGAAGTTATCGAAGAAGTCATCTATTCGGGAAAGGGGATATCGGTTTTGGCGGTTAACTCATTAAGCTGATTGGGGAACTCCTGCATTTCTGCTGGAGTAAAGCGATACGGAAGTTTGGCTACGAGGGTAGTTCCAAGTATTAGATTGACATGAGACTCGACTTGGCGTTAGTAAGAAATTCTCGGGAGCTCTTCGGGAAGATATCAGGAATACTACAGTTTTCGGGGTTGCTCTAGAGATCTTTAACTTCTTGTTTCTCGCTGATTGCGTGGACTAGGAATACCTAACACTCCTTTTTACCGGAGTTTTCAAGCTTTGAGATAGAAAATGATGCGAAGATTTGGGCCAAGCTTGACACCATATCTCATGAGGGTCCGGGCAGAGGGAAAAGTTGAGACAAATAACTTTTTCATAACAAAGTGTATCAATATGATCAAGACTCAAGTGATACATGCCAAAGATAACATCAAAGCTCTTTATTGAAACTGACATCAGGGCAATGAGGAAAGAATGATTACTCAATGTAAGGATGTAGCTAGACGATAAGTCGCTAGTGCACTCATTCTCACTGGTAACCATATTGACGGAAAATGTTTCGGTTATTAGACGAGGACTATATTTACAAAGATATTTGAATGAATGACTAATAAAACTTTCTTGACACTAGATTCGAAAAGAATGCGAACATAAGAATTGTCGAGAAGAAATATACCTGCGGAGGTGGGATCAGTGCCTGCCTCCTCGTGCTTCACAGTTAAAACCATTCCGGCGTTGTTGACGTTGTTGGTGGTTGCCGTTTTTGGGCAGTTTCGCTTGAAATGCCCAATCGCTCCACAACTATAGCAGGTATGTTCGGTACTTGATCCAGAAGCTTGATTGATTAGATGAACTGGTGTTCTGCAGGTTCGAATGGAGTGGCCCTTTTTTCCACACCTTTTGCAGATCCATTCACAGCATGGGCCAGGGATACGATGGTGATAACTGCACTTGTTGCACCACGGGTGATTGCCAGCATACCCAGTGTTGGGTTCTTGAGCTGTAGGCGCAATAACTGGAGTAGTGGTAGCTTGAACTGTAGATACCGCAATAGGAGTGGTGACAGCTTGAACTACCACAGTTTCATGCTTCTTGGAGGGTCCTCGTGAACTCTGACCCTTTTGCTTTTTACTCTTATCACCTTCATTTCGATGCTCCTGAACATTTTCATGATTTTGGAGGTTAGTGTTACTTCTTGGTCCATTGAACCTGTCGGGAGAGAAATATGCCACTGCGGCAGTCACTGCAGTAGAAATAGCCAACTGGAACATCACTGGGTCGAATCGAGAAGGAGGTGGCGATGGAGGGTTGTTGTTACTTGAATTGGATCCTTCTTTTGAAGACATTTCGATCTAAAGTGGTTAGGAAAAGAGGATGGTAAGTCCTCTGCATTAAATCAAGAGATATTATACAAGAGATATCTCTTTAAGACAAACATATAATTCTAATAAGCGATAGAGCAGGAATGAATTATCAAAGAAGATAAACTATCGCTAAAGGAATGGTCGAGGAGCAATGCTTCAATAAGAATTTTCTACAATGGATTGGATCTAGAAATACTCCCATAGTATTTCATGATTCACGGCGACGGCGGCTCGTTGTATGGGGTATTTGGGTATGTTTTAGGCATGCTGTACACTATAATCACTCCCAGGCACATGTTGGCCGTGTCTCTAATTAATATAGTTGATCAGGCTATATTGACCCTAGACACGACTACATAACTGCCCAGGTTTAACCACATCATACAACACCCATTTACTTATGTTCTGTTCTACTTATAGATACGATTCTCGACGGTTAGGTATACTTGTATACTTTTTGAAAATACTTATATTTTGAAGTATACTTTTAGTTCAGAGCACTTAGGCCCCTTAATGTTTATAGTATTATACCATCCAAGGTTTGGTATACTTAGTTCACTATAAACAAGGGCTCTGATACCAATCTATCACACCCCGAAAACCGAAGGCGGAAACATTTCCGGGGTGGACTCCACGTTGAGTATCAAATCCAATGCACATATTAAGCGAAGTAAAACACAAAACATTACACTACATTACATAGATTTCATTACATCAGTTGGAAAGTAAAGTAGTACAAGTTTCATAGTTACATAGTTTAAACAAAAGAAAGACATGACTTCCATTCGCTCCGTATTCTACAAAAGAACGCAGGGTACCTGTCTAAGAAGAACCTGAGAATACCAGCAGTTTGAAAATCATCAAAAAGCTGGTGAGTTCATAAGCGGTTTGTTTTTATGAAAATGTGCAAGATTCCTTTTAAATTCTGAAAATGTTACGACCCAAGAAAATCCCATATTTTCTTAAAAGTAGTTTTTAGTTAACTGATTACTTACATGATTCTAGATATGTATGTTCATTATCCCAGGAAAATCCTATATTTTCCTAAAAATAAGGTTTTAGTTTAAGATCACATTGTAAAGTTTAACTCATAAAACTATTCACTGAAAATTCATGGGATTACTATCCCGTACCAAATAAAAGACAGTTTGATATACACAAAACTATATATAGATGTAGATTTAAAGCTATAGGACTATCACCCAATACTAATTATAGATTCAAAACCACGGGATTATCATGCCGTACCAAATGTAGATTTGAAACCATGGGATTATCATCCCGTACCAAATATAGATTTAAAACCATGGGATTATCATCCCGTACCAAATATAGATTTGAAATCATGGAACTATCATCCCATATCAAATATAGATATTATAGATAGAAGATAGATATAAAGTTCAATTCCGTGAATAAACTTATATTAATACGTATTGTGAGTCGGGTAACCATGCTGATACGACAACGAGACCTCCTTGATGCTTGTCAGACGTCGGACGATATCCAGAAATTTGTCACCCCAGGCGTGCCCGCCTAACTGTAGCTAGCAGTTAAGGTGTGGGATTGTCAGTCCTGAATAGATCTATTCACAAATTCCTCGCTCTCCCTCCAGGAGACTCTGGTTACACTTCCGGGGAGGATTTACTGATCATCCATAAAGGGTAGTGACTAACTCACAGACTAGTACTAAACTATTCACAAGGTTCTCATACGATATCAAACATACAAAAGATTATGAAATGTAATACAGCGAATATAGATACATACAATGAAACTATCTGGCAATACATTCAAATGATACGGAGATAAACTGAATCAGACATAGTTTATCTAATAACTTTATATACATATTAGTACATGATAAAATGGACACTAAAGAACCCCAAATTATTCCCATAATAATTTAGTTAATTTGGTTATTTTCTTAACTAAAATCCATTTAGTTGTAATTGATAAATCATCCCTAATGCTAAGCATAATACCTAATGGGTAAAAGTATTTGTAAATTTTCCAAATATTATTTGAAACACATCAATGTTATGTTTTGAAAACAGTTATAGTTTGCTTGTATTCCCCCCCTGAAAACATTGAAAAACACGGAAAAAGCGTAAGGGTATGAACTCACCGGACGAGAAATGTGACGATTTAGGATGCTAAACGTTGGTTCGGGGCTTGCAAACGTACGAGATTCCTATGTAAAATGAAAAGATACACATTTGTATCTAATTAGGACTTAGATTACTTAATTGTTAGGGACAAACACTTTTGGTCGTGGAAACACCCTATTGCAAGTGTTTGGAAGGACCCGGGTGGCGTTTAAGGACGTGTAATGATGCGAGGGACTTGGGAAATGAGTTTACTCCCCAAGAGTAAACTCCCTGATGGATTTTTCGGCCATAACACCCATTCCCCATGAGTTTACGGCCGTAAACTCATGGTGGGGTGGTTTATGGTGTTTAATGTGTCACAAATGGATATTAACACTTGTAAATGCTTTGAATAATTTTACCTAAGGCTTGGATTGAATTAAAATCACCAAATACAACCTTTAAGGGAGTTTACGGCCTTGGCATGGGGCCTATGGCCGTAAACTCTCATATCTCCTTGAATAATTGTTTTTAAGGTTCCAAAGTTAATCACATGTGATTCTAAAAATTCCTACAAGCCTTGAAATGATTTTTGAGCACAATATGACATGTTTTTAGGTGTTTACGGCCATGGGACACATGCTATGGCCGTAAAATCTCATATGTTGAGTTTTGTTGTGTTTAAAGCCCCTAAACTATTTTTGGTTGGTGCTATGATTTATTCCAAGGCTTTTGATGGTGTTGGATGGCTTTCTAACACCTTGAAAATGAGTTTACACCCATGGTTGAGGATTTTACGGCCCAAGCACATGCCTTGGCCGTAAACTCATGTAAATCCCCCAAAATTTATGTTTAAAGTGTTCTAAGTCCATTACCACATTTCTAAAAGTCATATCTAGGTCTAGTTTGAGTCAAGGAAGGGTTTGAGGGCATAAAAACCCCTTTAAATGTGGGTTTACGGCCTAAGCACCATTTAGGGCCGTAAACTCATATACAAGGCTCTAAATCATGGTTTAATGCATTCTAAGTCCATTCCATAAAGTCATCTAGCCATATCTAAGGTCCAATTGTGGTTTGGAAGGGTTTTGTTGCTCTAAAAACCCCATTTAGCTGAGTTTACGACGTAGGACTATTCTAGGGCCGTAAACTCATGATAATTTTCCTGATCCATGGTTTAAACTCGAATTTTAAGGCTATAGAGGTTGCATAACAAGTTATGGAAGCTACCTCAAAGATTTGGAGCCTTAAATTGATGATTTGGACCCTTAAACTTGGTTTTAGGAGAGAGGTTAGAGAGAGAGTAGAGAGAAGAAGAAAAAGTTTCAAATGGATGTTTAAACACATTTACATAGGTCCTAAAACTTGGACACGGTGGAATTCTACCCGATACTTTTCGTCGCACCCGATTAAGTTACCGTAATCCGGCGGGAACGTTTCTAAACTTTTTGAAATAAACATTTTGGGTTAATTTCATGAGTTCCTAAGGGGTTTGGACACTCATTAGATTATAATCAACACATAATCTTAAATAATTTAACCCAAAATGAAAACGGAACGAATTGATAAACGGCGAATTTTTACGGGTAGAACGGGTTTTCGACGATGGAAAAACTTTGGGTTGTTACACATTCATTTGATACTGTCTGGGGTTTGTGTTCACTGTAGTTAGACCTTGCTAGACGTATCATTCATTTGATATTGTCTGGGGTCTGTGTTCACTTTTTGTTTAGACCTTGCTAGACGTATCTTTCATTTGATACTGTTTGGGGTCTGTGTCTCCCTTTTTTTTAGAATGAGCCAGGCGTACCGTTCATTCGATACTCCTTTGGAGTCTATGATTACTTTTGCCTTAGTCAGCAGTCTTCACTGCTGAGGCATATGTTATTTTCCGTGATATTCTCCTACTTTCTTGGAAATCAATACCTTATTTTGATAATGATAATGTTAAGGGAAAAACTACTTTTTACCACATAGCTCTGTCCAGTCTTGGTAGAAGACTGCTTTTAATTAGAAAATACAGGATTTTCTAGAAAGGAATCTAATTCACTGTATACTTTAAAACTGCTACTTATATAAAGTTATTTGGATGAAATAGCACTAAATACTTATGAACTCACCAGCATTTGTAAAAATGTTGATACTCACTTTTCAAATAACTTGTATTCTCAAGTCATCTTTAGACAGGTACATTCCAGTAGCTTTTGGATGAGGACAGTTTAGTACCAAGTTGCGTCTATATTATTACTCGTATTACTTTGATGACGTTTCTGTGTAATGTAAACCATGTAAAACTATTACTATTAATGCAATGGTTGTTGTACTTTGATTACTATACTACATATGTTGTGATACTTGACATGATGTCATCCACCCCAGAACGTTTCCGCCGTTCCAGTTTTGGGGTGTGACAGATTGGTATCAGAGCATTGTTTATAGTGAGCTAAGTATATCAATTCATAAAAGATATACAACCTATAAATGCATAGGGATAAAACACTCTGACCAAGAATTATACTTTAAAATATAACCATATTTTACCAAAGTATAAGAACATTTAGAATCTAAACACTCGAACACAAGTATCACAAGAAGAACAAGAATAAAAGTCTTCGGATATTGAACATTATTGTCAAACCTGGGCAGTTATGTAATCGTAAGCTGGAATAAATGTAACCTGATCAACTACATTTATTCAAGATGCGATGAACGTGTGCTTAGGAGTGATAATGGTGTTGCAACAGGTCTGAAACTTACCAACTAGGAATGCTAGAGCCAAACATTAAGTTTAAAATACTATAGGAGTGTTTTGGAATGCTAAAAGACTCACACTAATCCCAGAATCATATTCAGAAGATAAGAAACAAACAAGAAATTAAAATACCATAGGGGTATTTTAGGCTCTATAGATAACCTTGTGTGTAGAACTAAAAAGATCCTTATTGATATACCTACAATTACAGAGGGTATGCTCCAAAGATTATATATAATAAGGATCCCATAGGCTAAGAATGTGTGGTTTCGCTCCTTGTTTGGATGTGGATATAAAGTAGTATCACATATTCGAAGGCCTATCGGATCTAAGCTATATATGATTTGTATACCTTGTGTAATCGTAGCAGGACTCGATATGGATCTCCCAGTGAAATGTTAATAATCTCTTAGAATTCTTTATACATTTCCATTCTCGCACGAACCCTGTAGAAAACCCCATCCACTTCAGTAGAGGTGATGCAGACCTAGAAGAGGTTCGTTGAGAGGATTTCCAGTTAGGAAATAAATGAACCAAGACGAGACTATTGGAATCACCAAGTGCCTATATCTTTTTAGGGACATGGTGGGAAATTTGTCTAAACTTCCAAGATTTCCAGTCATCCATCCTGAAGCAATGACACTTAGAGTCGGAATCAGAAGGAAGGCGGGGTATAGATTCAATATGCGCATACGAGGAGAGAACCCTAGGTAACTACCCGAAGGAAACCAACGTCGGAACCAGTCAAAGATACGAGGTAGACAGAGGGAGCCAGTACATGGATCCCGGGAAGTTTCTTTTCCTCGTGTTCGTCACGCTAATACACCCATAAAATAATACAATTTAGTGAGTTAGTGGTTACACTACTCACGCTATGTGTTAGGTAAATCGTCTTTTCTCGTTGCAAGTAACACGATTAGAGAGGATCCCCACACCTCATTTGAGGACATTTATCCATAAGTCTTCATGAGCTTTTCTTCCCGCAGACTTCGTTCCGAACTGTTCTCAAATCTTTCCAGGCCGGAGAGTGAAACCTTTCCCAGTATAAAGGTAACTTAATAGGAACGACTCCCATGTTATGGCTTTTTCCGATACTCACACTCCTACCTTGTACACCAGAACTACATCATAGGGATGTAAGTCGACACTCAGACAACCAATATCCGAGGCACGGAAAAAAATTATGCCTAATACAGTAAGTATAGATACGTCCAGGGTTAACCTTCGTCTCTCATCAACTTATGTTCCTTTTTCCGTGTAGGAAAACCATGCCTCCGAAGAAGCGTAACCCATCCTCTGGCAAGAAACCGACTCTCCTATTCGATGAAGCTACATTCCAAGCTGCAGTTTCGGTAGCCGTAGCAGCTGTCATGGCTCAGCTGAATGCTAACAACGCCAATGTTAGCAAGAGCCCTATCGGAAATTCCGATCCTAGTAGTGGACAGCAGCAACCAACCTCTGCATACCTAGCCACCGAAGAACCTCACTCAAATCCACTGAAGAGAAAGATCAAGATCGAGGAGAGAAGTACCTCGGCTCAAGGACCTCCCGAAGGGCAACAAGTTGAGACAGTCAATACCCCTACCAACCTTTCCATCCCGACATCTACAAGACCATACCTAGGAAACCTTCCCCACTATAGCAAGTGTAGCTACCATCATCAGGGTATATGCCGTGAACACTTCTGTGCTAGGTCCAACAGGAAGGGGCACACCTCACGTACCTGCAGAGCCCCGGTTGAGTTCATTACATCAACCACCAATGTGGCGACCAATACAGTTTGCCACCTGTGTGGTGAGATTGGACACTTCAAGAAGGATTACCCAACTAAAGGAAAAGACAAGGACACAAGAGGATTCTGACTCTAATGCTTGGGAAGAAGAATCAAAGGAACCTGGTAGAATTTGGTACGTCTCTCAATCTCAGATAGTTAACCGAAAACACTGAAAGGCTAACTCTAAATATAATTACTTCCCCATTAAGGTGAAAGTCGCAGCACTGTTATAAAATTTAAAATTTCGTCAGGTAAGACTATAATGGCTAAATATATACGTTACGGCCATGTATAATTATGATGGATAGACCTAGAGTGAGTGAAGGCTGCCTCATTTCCTGTTCCTCGTTTGGTTGTTGATTTAAGGCGGAGTTGCTCAGTCAACAGTCCTCCCCACCTTAATTATACATGACTAGTATATGTTAAGCGATTTTAGAAATGTCTCGTGAGAATCCATTCATGAAAAGGTACTTTACTTAGCCATTTCTACGACGAATGTTTCTTTTAGCCATTTCTACGACGAATGTTTCTTTTAGTGGTTGAGGGGTTTGTTTGAGCAAGTGTTTAAAGTTATGATTTACGAAGCTTCTTTCTGCACCACTATCAAATAAGACACAGGAATAGGAGTTGTTGAGAAGAAACGTACCCGTGACTACTGTAGGATCTGCTACCGCTTCATTGTGACCGATAGCGAGTAGCCTTCCAGTTCCTCCAGCATGTGTGGTCTTTGGATAGTTTCTCTTAAAATGACCCGCCTCTCCACAGTCATAACAAGTTGGGGTCACTCCCGTACCAGGAACCTGCGTGATAGGTTTGGGAGGGGCCTTACAAAATCGGATAGTATGGCCTTTTCGACCGCAGTTGGAACACTGCAGTTCACGGCAGGGGCCGTTGTGGTGGAAAGGGCACTTGGGACACTTGGGCAAGTTCCCACTGTAAGCTTTTGGCGGGGTTGGAGCAGCTGGAGTAGTCGGGGTGGTGGCAGCATGGACCGCCACGATTTGTTGATCCTTTGAGGAGGTTTGAGTTTTCTTGCCTTTCATCTTATCCCATCGCTTCCTCTTTCTGTCAGATGAAGCGGGCGGTGCAGTGGTTGTTGTTGTCGGAGTGGAGGGGATTTCATGGTTGATCAGACTCTGGGCCAATTCCTTGGCGCTATCAAAAGTTGTAGGGCATGAAGCTAGAACATTTCCTTGATACGGGGGCACCAAACCCCAGATGTATCGTTCAATCTTCTTGTTCTCTGTAGGGATCATATTAGGGCACATAGCTGCCAAGTCGCAAAACCTGGCCGTATAAGTTGTTATATCGGTCCCCTTCATCTTGAGGTTCCAGAGTTCTTCCTCAAGTTTCTGAATTTCGCCTCTAGGGCAGTACTCTCCTCTCATGAGGTCCTTCAGAGTGTCCCAGCCCATAGCATTGGCTGTGACCAAGGAAAGTGAACTAACATGGCCGTTCCACCATGTTAAGGCCCTGTTGGTAAGGGTAGCGGTAGAGAACTTGATTTTGCTCTCCTCGGGGCAAGAGCACATCTCGAACACAGCTTCGGTTCTTTCGAACCATCGGGATAATGTCAGAATTCCTCCAGTACCATCGAAGAAAGTGGGTTTACAGTTCATGAAATCCTTATAAGTACATCCCTGCACTCGATGATGGACTTCACCGAACCTGGAGTTACCACCGCTCGCATCCCCAGAATTCATTTGGGCCATGGCTGCTGTCACGGCCGCAGTTACCGCTGTTTGAAATAACACCGGATCGATCTGTGGAGGATGGGGTGGTGGAGTAGGGGTTTGAGTTGCAGGCCTTCCTCTGGCGGGGCGCTTTCGTGGAGGCATTCTTTACTGGAAGAAGTATAGAAATGATAGCAATAGTAAGAGCCTATTGCGAATATAAATAGAGTGTTTCGTGGACTAAATCAATAAAATCCAAGATCAAGATGCAAGTTATAGCAATAGAGAAATCAACTGCCAATATATTGGTATTCATGATGCAACACAAGTTCATGAAAATTTGACCTAGCAATAGGTCTTACATCATACCATAGAGAAAAGGATTGGCAGTTTAGAGGTTTGACTAGAGTACTTTCAAGCTAGGAATGTTTACAGATAATAGATCTACGGAACATAGAGTGGATAGGTTAATCCATTAAACAAAAGATAGAGGTAACTAGACGTCTTCTACTGGCGACGGTTACTTGTCGGGTGAATCCTCAGTTCTGCTAGCTGACGCATAACTTCTTGAAGGTGTCGATCATGAGTCCTTTGGCTTGCACGGAGTTCTCTAATTTCAGCTCGGGATGCAGCCAGCTGGTGCTGCAGAGCCTCGTTAGTCCTCCTTGTCATGTCCATGGCTTCTTCGAGTTGGCGGATGCGAACTGTGTTGAGATTTGAGTTGGCATCCACTTCTACAACTCGACCTATTGCAGCTTGACCTTGCTCGACATTCCTAGCAATCCTTCGGATCATGATGGGCAGAACCTGATCTGCTGATCCACCTTCGTTTATGTTGTAGAAACTTCGGTCTCCATTGTATGGCGTGGGCTGACCCTGCTCTTCGCTCCATCTGTGCAAGGATATGGCCCACATAGGAGTGGGGTCATGAAATGTAGGACGGGGGTTGGGGTTTGGGACTCCAGGGGGTAGGTTATTAACTTCTGGCTCGGAGTCGGAGTTATCCGGAAAGCCTTCTGCTCGGTGGTCATCCAAGGGGATTGGGTGATCATCGTCCGACTCTTCACTGAGCCATCCCCCATTACCCTGGTTTGGGTAGTACGGGTCGCCTGGAGGGTGGAAGCCAGCCATGGTATCTATGCGAGAAAAGGGGAAAAGAAGGTTAATAGGCGTACTAACCTAAATTACTTATAAGACGGTCGTCACTAGTTGGACCAATACTTGCATAATGCATACTAATTACATGTGATTGGGGCAGGATAGTCCGTCGAATAAGTGATCCTAACTCTAAATCCACAACCAAACAAGGAACAGGAAGTAAAGCAAAGATCACAGATTCTAAGTCTATAACGCCCTAGTCACATGTAACCGGAAAGTATCCATTTAGCGACTATTGCTCCATCAGTAACGACCCTTTTTAGTTCTCACAGATGTATGTTTTTAGAGGTACAGAATACTCCTATAGTATTCTAATGTTAATCGTTATTGTGGTAGTGTTGGTAAGTTTTAGAATTGTTGCAATACCACAACCAAACTTAGGCACATGCTAGTCACTCTCAGGAAAACGTAGTTGATCAGGCTACATCCCCCTAAATGTGACTATATGTCTCTAAGCTCAATTGTGCTATCCGACAATCTTAATACTTTTTTTAGGTTCTAGGATGATACTGACTTCTGTGTCTTATAGTGATGTGTATGTATATATACTTAGTTAAATCTTTTATATACTTAACAGTATATATTCTTGGTCAGAGTGTTTTAGTCCCGAAGTGTTTATAGTTCGTATATCTTTTATAGGTTGATATACTTGATTCACTATAAACAATGCTCTGATACCAATCTGTCACACCCCAAAACCGATAACGGCGGAATACGTTTCGGGGTGGATGACGTAGTGTAGAGTATCATCACAATTGTATAATAGTAAAAGCAAGAAACATACAACCATTTCATTTACATAGTAAGTGTATTTACAAGTGTGTTTTGTAATGTTTAACAAACACCAAAAGTAAACAAAAATAAGAGATGGGTCTTGTATCCTCCATCTTCTCCAAAATGCTGCTGATGTACCTGTCTATCTTTGACCTGAAGATACAAGTTATTTTGAAAAGAATATCAGCATAAAGCTGGTGAGTTCATAAGAGTTTTTAGTGTGAGTACTTGTATAAAAGTATTAGAGTTATTAGTATGAAAACTGAAGTTTGAAATCATAAATAGTGGTAAAACCTAGAAAATCCCATATTTTCCAGAACATTAAGTAATGTAATATAGTGAGTTATTCTTAGAGTATATAATAGTGGTGCAGCATCCTTTAGTATTCGATACTGATTTACTTCGGGATATTACTTCATCTTTCTTTTAGTATTTTAGTGCGGTTATAGTGTCTTTCTTAGTATATTCCCAATAGTGTGAGTAATAGCGAACCCCCATGACCTTCCCATTCATGCATAGTGTAGTAGAGTAACAGCATCCCTGGGCCTAAGCGGCTCGGACTGAAGTTATCAGTCAGGATGTAATAGCGTCTGCCCCGTATAGATCTATACATATAGTGTTGTCTTCCTGTCGGAAAACTTCGGGCATAGTGAATAGCGTATAGAGTATCCCGTAGTGGATTAGTGAGTTATCTCATGATTAGTGCATTCTCTTGTATTATAGTGTAGTAATCTTTCGTATAACTTGTATTGTATTCTCTTATTAGTGTATTGCTTCATAGTATAGAGAATTATAGTAGTGTAGAGTAATAGTGGAAACTAGAGATAGAGTCCTTAACTATACCCATTATAGTTAATTTAGTGTATGTGGCTCTAGTCAAGTAGTGATTTAGGTAATTAATGAATTAAGAAATACTCATAATCTATACGAATATATGAATTATATAATTAAGAAATCAATGACAGTCGGATGGATAACTACTACCCTAAGTCCACAATCAAACAAGAACAGGAAATAAGGCAAGTTATCGGTCCTAAGTCTTTCAAGTCTTACTTATATAAATATATTTGTATGATTACCTTCTCATAAAGAGTTTTATTTAATAAAAGTATTATACAAAAGGAACATTTAAAACTTGTTTGTTAATCCAAAATAGTTTTGAAAACAATTGACTTATTTATAAAGCATAGTGATAAATCACATGTGATTTGAACTACAGATTGGGAATCACATGTGATTAACTCTGAAATCTGAAAAATAGTTTTGTATAACTTTTCACAAACATGTATATTCAACTTGTATCTCCCCCCTAAAACATATAAAACATTTGAAAAGTTCATTAAGGGGTATGAACTCACCTGAAGTCGCGGAAATTGGGTGAATCGGGTAAAAGTGTCGATTGAGCGTTTGGTACCCAATAACCACTTGAGCACCTCTTAGGACCCTAATGTCATATGAAATATGTATTTTACAAGAATTTAATCATCTTAAACTTTTCATTATAGTATTTGGACATTCTAGTATCGTTTTCGGGGTTTTAAGGCCTAGAAGGGGTTCCCGGGAGTGGTACAAAGTCATGAATGATTTACGAGAGGGTTTAAGAGTTCACTCTTTTGGAGTTTATGGCCCAAAAGCCATCCTTTGGGAGTTTACGGCCGTAAACCCCCTTGGTTTGGCCGTAAACTCTTGTGGCACTCCAAAGTGTATGTTTAAGGTCTTATTTCACTTCCTTGATTTAGTGGTATGTGTCTTGGACCATTTTAGGGGCTTTAACATCATAATTTGTGACATTTTGGGGAGTTTACAGCCAAGAGTTGTTCTTGGGCCGTAAACTCTTGTAACTCCTTCAATATGCATGTTTTATTGGTACAACAAAGTCTCATACACCTTAGATAAATCCTAGAAGGCCATATAGTGAGTTTGGGACAATTTGGCACATATTTTTGGGGAGTTTACGGCCCAAAAACATCCTTGGCCGTAAACTCTTCATTTTGTGTCTAAATGTGAATTTTATTTGTACAACACACTTCCAAAGGTCTTATCTAAAATCCTTACATGCATTTGGGTAGTTTAGGGACTTGTTTGACACAACTTTTTGGGTGTTTACGGCCCAAGCTTAGCCTTGGCCGTAAACTCCACTTTTTGCCCTTAAATGGAGTTGTTTGATGCACTTAAGTGTTCCTTATTGTCAAGTCTAAATTGCCAAACACCTTGGAAGAGTTTTAGGGACATTAAACAAGTGTTTTTGGGGTGTTTATGGTGTTTACGGCCTAAGCATGTGCTTGGGCCGTAAACTCCTTTTTACATGTCTAATCTATGTGTTTTAGTGTCCAAAGTCCCCTAGGTTTATGCCTTAATTAGTCCATAAGCTTAAAATAAGGAAAAACAAGGCTTTTGGTGTGATTTTGGGGGTTTGCGGCCTAAGGAGCTTCTTAGGCCGTAAACTCCTTTATGGTCCTTGATTTTCATTATTTTGGACTCTAAAAGCATTAAAGTATGATTAGATTAAGTTAGGGGATGAATCCTTACGTTTGGAAGTCGGAAATACGCGGATTTGGAGTCGATTTCGGGTCTAGAGAGAGAAAGTAGTGAGAGAGAGGTGTAATAGTGGTAAAAGAGTTCAATTGTAGAGTTCATGTGTTTTTATATGTCTCGGGCATTGTACCCGATACATGGCTACCCGATGCTAAAGTTTAACGGGGTTAAAACTTTTTACCCGGGTGAAGTGGTTGAAACGGTAATACAACTCTATTAGGTTAAACTAGATTAACACGTATGAGTTAT
The DNA here is from genome assembly GCF_052625555.1 of Lactuca saligna. Classification (NCBI taxonomy): domain Eukaryota; kingdom Viridiplantae; phylum Streptophyta; class Magnoliopsida; order Asterales; family Asteraceae; genus Lactuca; species Lactuca saligna. The sequence goes on from NC_136419.1 coordinate 172,033,450, forward strand.
ATTACTTATAATGATATTAGGACATGCATATAATTAGATATTCGGATATTAACGATTTCAAATATTTCATAAAATAATGTACGTTAACGCATTCCGTTAGTGAAAATGGGGTTTGTAACGGGAATAGATTTGGGGTTGTCACATCATCCCCCCGTTAGGGGAATTTCGTCCCGAAATTTTAGAGTTCATACATATAAGAGTTATAGTACAACTACGCGAAGAGATGGGGGTATTTGAGTTTCATTTGATCCTTGCGCTCCCAAGTGAATTCCGGTCCTCGTTTGGCGTTCCACCGAACCTTCACAATTGGGATACGGCTTTGCTTCGTTCGTTTTACTTCTCGATCCATAATCTCAACGGGCTCTTCCACGAAGTTGAGGCTCTCATTGACCTCAATTTCGTCAAGAGGAATCATGAGTGTCTCGTCTGACAGGCATTTCTTCAAGTTAGAGACGTGGAAGGTAGGGTGTATGTTGCTTAGTTCGTGAGGTAGATTGAGTTTATAAGCTACGGGGCCGATTCTAGCGAGAATCTCAAAAGGTCCTATGTACCTTGGGTTCAACTTTCCACACTTTCCAAAGCGTATCGTGCCCTTCCAGGGTGAGACCTTCAACAGGACTCGATCTCCCACCTGGAATTCCAAGGGTTTTCTTCGTTTATCGGCGTAGCTTTTCTGTCGGTCCCTAGCGGCTTTAAGTCGTTCGTGTATCTGTACAATCTTCTCAGTCGTTTCTCGAATGATCTCCGGACCAGTGAGAGAGCTGTCAGGAACCCTTCCCTTAGCTAGTTGAGTGTCACCCACCTCGACCCAGCACAGAGGGGATCTACACTTGCGGCCGTAGAGGGCTTCGAATGGGGCTGCCTTGATGCTCGTATGATAACTATTCTTATAAGAAAATTCCACAAGAGGTAGGTGTGTGTCCCATGACTTATCGAAGTCAATTACACAAGCTCGCAGCATATCCTCTAAGGTTTGAATCGTTCTCTCACTCTGTCCGTCGGTCTGCGGATGGTAGGCTGTACTCATGTCCAGCCTCATCCCTAGTGCTTCTTGTAGTGATTGCCAGAACCTAGAGGTGAATCTACTATCTCTGTCCGAGATAATAGATATAGGGACGCCATGCAGTCGTACTATTTCTTTTATGTAGGTTCTAGTGAGTTTCTCCATCTTGTCCGTTTCCTTGATGGGTAGGAAATGAGCGGACTTAGTCAACCTATCAACAATGACCCAAATAGTATCCAATCCACCCGTTGTCTTGGGAAGTTTGGTTATAAAGTCCATTGTGATCCGCTCCCACTTCCAATCTGGTATCTCAGGCTGTTGGAGAAGTCCTGATGGCTTTTGATATTCGACCTTGACCTTTGCGCAAGTAAGGCACTTACTCACAAAGGTGGCGATCTCCGCTTTCATGTTTGGCCACCAGTATAGCTTTTTAAGATCCAGATACATCTTATCTGAACCTGGGTGAATGGAGTAGCGAGTGTTATGCGCTTCCCTCATAACCAAATCTCTAAAACCTCCATGGCGTGGAGTCCAGATTCGGTCCATGAAGTAGTAGGCTCCGTCACCCTTAACCTCCAAATTTTTATCCATTCCACGTAGAGATTCTCCCAACACGTTCTCGGGCATTAAGGCTTCTAGCTGAGCCTCTTTGATCTGCATGGAGAGGTGCGAATGGATAGTCATCGTCAACGATTTGGTCCTTCGACCAGTATACTCCTTCCTGCTTAGTGCATCTGCTACTACATTGGCTCTTCCCGGGTGATATCTAATTTCACAGTCGTAATCGTTGAGTAGCTCGACCCATCGACGCTGCCTCATGTTGAGTTCCTTTTGGTTCATTATGTGTTGAAGGCTTTTATGATCAGTGTACACCACACTTTTCGTCCCATATAAGTAATGTCTCTATATTTTTAATGCAAAGACAACCGCTCCTAACTCGAGGTCGTGCGTAGTGTAGTTCGCCTCATGGTTCTTTAGCTGTCTCGAGGCATAAGCGATAACCTTACCCCGTTGCATCAAGACGCAACCGAGCCCCTGATTGGATGCATCACAGTATACAACAAAATCTTCTGTCCCTTCGGGAAGGGATAATACTGGTGCGGTGCATAGGGCTCGCTTCAGGGTTTGGAATGCCTTCTCTTGTCTTTCTTCCCAGTCGAACGGTACTCCTTTCTGTGTCAGCATAGTGAGAGGTTTCGCAATCCGAGAAAAGTTTTGAATGAATCTACGGTAGTAGCCAGCGAGACCTAGAAATTGACGAATTTCCGTAGGTGTCTTCGGTGCTGACCAGTTCTCAATAGCTTTAATCTTGGAGGGATCCACATGAATTCCTTCTTCACTAACCACGTGACCTAAGAATTCGACTCTTCGGATCCAGAACTCGCACTTAGAGAACTTCGCATATAACTTTTCGGATCGCAACGTTTCCAAGACTCGTCGTAAGTGATTCTTGTGTTCTTCCTCGTTCCGAGAGTAAACGAGGATATCGTCAATGAAGACGATGACGAACTGATCTAGATATGGACGGCACACTCTATTCATCAAGTCCATGAATACTGCGGGGGCGTTGGTCAGTCCAAAGGGCATCACTACGAACTCAAAGTGTCCGTAGCGGGTTCGGAAAGCTGTCTTCGGGACATCTTCCTCGAGTACCCGTAACTGATGATACCCAGATCTAAGATCAATCTTGGAGAAGTAACTTGCTCCTTGTAGTTGATCAAACAGATCGTCGATACGAGGGAGAGGGTAGCGATTTTTAACGGTGAGTTTATTGAGTTCTCTATAATCGATGCACATCCGAAACGATCCGTCTTTCTTTTTCACGAACAAGACCGGAGCTCCCCAAGGTGAGAAACTCGGTCTTATAAAGCCCTTGCCGAGTAGTTCGTTGAGTTGGCCAGATAGTTCTTGCATTTCGGCGGGCGCTAGACGGTAGGGCGACTTAGCTACGGGGGTAGCTCCTGGAATTAGGTCGATTCTGAACTCAATCTGACGTTTGGGGGGTAGGCCGGGAAGATCCTCCGGAAAGACATCAGGGAAGTCGCATACTACGGGAATGTCTTTTGGATCTTTCGATTTCTGGTTAGTGTTAACGACATGGGCAAGAAAGGCGCGATACTCCTTGCGTAAGTATTTCTGAGCCTGAACACTGGAGATGATACGAAGGCTCGTACTCGGCTTATCTCCATATATCAAGAGGGTTTCGTGATTTGGAAGGTTCAGGCGAATGGCTTTGTCGGAACATAGGATATCGGCGCAATGGAGACTCAACCAATCCATACCAACAATAACATCGAAATTTTTGATTGAGACTGGCATAAGATCGATTGGGAATGAGTAATCGTCTAACATAAGAGTGCACCCTATGTAGATTTCGCTAGAGTTTTCTGTTTTCCCATTAGCCATTTCTACGAAGAATGTTTCTTTTAGTGGTTGAGGGGTTTGTTTGAGCAAGTGTTTAAAGTTATGATTTACGAAGCTTCTTTCTGCACCACTATCAAATAAGACACAGGCATAGGAGTTGTTGAGAAGAAACGTACCCGTGACTACTGTAGGATCTGCTACCGCTTCATTGTGACCGATAGCGAGTAGCCTTCCAGTTCCTCCAGCATGTGTGGTCTTTGGATAGTTTCTCTTAAAATGACCCGCCTCTCCACAGCCATAACAAGTTGGGGTCACTCCCGTACCAGGAACCTGAGTGATAGGTTTGGGAGGGGCCTTACAAAATCGGACAGTATGGCCATTTCGACCGCAGTTGGAACACTGCAGTTCACGGCAGGGGCCATTGTGGTGGAAAGGGCACTTGGGACACTTGGGCAAGTTCCCACTGTAAGCTTTTGGCGGGGTTGGAGCAGCTGGAGTAGTCGGGGTGGTGGCAGCATGGACCGCCACGATTTGTTGATCCTTTGAGGAGGTTTGAGTTTTCTTGCCTTTCATCTTATCCCATCGCTTCCTCTTTCTGTCAGATGAAGCGGGCGGTGCAGTGGTTGTTGTTGTCGGAGTGGAGGGGATTTCATGGTTGATCACACTCTGGGCTAATTCCTTGGCGCTATCAAAAGTTGTAGGGCGTGAAGCTAGAACATTTCCTTGATACGGGGGCACCAAACCCCAGATGTATCGTTCAATCTTCTTGTTCTCTGTAGGGATCATATTGGGGCACATAGCTGCCAAGTCGCAAAACCTGGCCGTATAAGCTGTTATATCGGTCCCCTTCATCTTGAGGTTCCAGAGTTCTTCCTCAAGTTTCTGAATTTCGCCTCTAGGGCAGTACTCTCCTCTCATGAGGTCCTTTAGAGTGTCCCAGCCCATAGCATTGGCTGTGACCAAGGAAAGTGAACTAACATGGCCGTTCCACCATGTTAAGGCCCTGTTGGTAAGGGTAGCGGTAGAGAACTTGATTTTGCTCTCCTCGGGGCAAGAGCACATCTCGAACACAGCTTCGGTTCTTTCGAACCATCGGGATAATGTCAGAATTCCTCCAGTACCATCGAAGAAAGTGGGTTTACAGTTCATGAAATCCTTATAAGTACATTCCTGCACTCGATGATGGACTTCACCGAACCTGGAGTTACCACCGCTCGCATCCCCAGAATTCATTTGGGCCATGGCTGCTGTCACGGCCGCAGTTACCGCTGTTTGAAATAACACCGGATCGATCTGTGGAGGAGGGGGTGGTGGAGTAGGGGTTTGAGTTGCAGGCCTTCCTCTGGCGGGGCGCTTTCGTGGAGGCATTCTTTACTGGAAGAAGTATAGAAATGATAGCAATAGTAAGAGCCTATTGCGAATATAAATAGAGTGTTTCGTGGACTAAATCAATAAAATCCAAGATCAAGATGAGAGTTATAGCAATAGAGAAATCAACTGCCAATATATTGGTATTCATGATGCAACACAAGTTCATGAAAATTTGACCTAGCAATAGGTCTTACATCATACCATAGAGAAAAGGATTGGCAGTTTAGAGGTTTGACTAGAGTACTTTCAAGCTAGGAATGTTTACAGATAATAGATCTACGGAACATAGAGTGGATAGGTTAATCCATTAAACAAAAGATAGAGGTAACTAGACGTCTTCTACTGGCGACAGTTACTTGTCGGGTGAATCCTCAGTTCTGCTAGCTGACGCATAACTTCTTGAAGGTGTCGATCATGAGTCCTTTGGCTTGCACGGAGTTCTCTAATTTCAGCTCGGGATGCAGCCAGCTGGTGCTGCAGAGCCTCGTTAGTCCTCCTTGTCATGTCCATGGCTTCTTCGAGTTGGCGGATGCGAACTGTGTTGAGATTTGAGTTGGCATCCACTTCCACAACTCGACCTATTGCAGCTTGACCTTGCTCGACATTCCTGGCAATCCTTCGGATCATGATGGGCAGAACCTGATCTGCTGATCCACCTTCGTTTATGTTGTAGAAACTTCGGTCTCCATTGTATGGCGTGGGCTGACCCTGCTCTTCGCTCCATCTGTGCAAGGATATGGCCCACATAGGAGTGGGGTCATGAAATGTAGGACGGGGGTTGGGGTTTGGGACTCCAGGGGGTAGGTTATTAACTTCTGGCTCGGAGTCGGAGTTATCCGGAAAGCCTTCTGCTCGGTGGTCATCCAAGGGGATTGGGTGATCATCGTCCGACTCTTCACTGAGCCATCCCCCATTACCCTGGTTTGGGTAGTACGGGTCGCCTGGAGGGTGGAAGCCAGCCATGGTATCTATGCGAGAAAAGGGGAAAAGAAGGTTAATAGGCGTACTAACCTAAATTACTTATAAGACGGTCGTCACTAGTTGGACCAATACTTGCATAATGCATACTAATTACATGTGATTGGGGCAGGATAGTCCGTCGAATAAGTGATCCTAACTCTAAATCCACAACCAAACAAGGAACAGGAAGTAAAGCAAAGATCACAGATTCTAAGTCTATAACGCCCTAGTCACATGTAACCGGAAAGTATCCATTTAGCGACTATTGCTCCATCAGTAACTACCCTTTTTAGTTCTCACAGATGTATGTTTTTAGAGGTACAGAATACTCCTATAGTATTCTAATGTTAATCGTTATTGTGGTAGTGTTGGTAAGTTTTAGACTTGTTGCAATACCACAACCAAACTTAGGCACATGCTAGTCACTCTCAGGAAAACGTAGTTGATCAGGCTACATCCCCCTAAATGTGACTATATGTCTCTAAGCTCAATTGTGCTATCCGACAATCTTAATACTTTTGTTAGGTTCTAGGATGATACTGACTTCTGTGTCTTATAGTGATGTGTATGTATATATACTTAGTTAAATCTTTTAGATACTTAATAGTATATATTCTTGGTCAGAGTGTTTTAGTCCCGAAGTGTTTATAGTTCGTATATCTTTTATAGGTTGATATACTTAATTCACTATAAACAATGCTCTGATACCAATCTGTCACACCCCAAAACCGATAACGGCGGAATACGTTTCGGGGTGGATGACGTAGTGTAGAGTATCATCACAATTGTATAATAGTAAAAGCAAGAAACATACAACCATTTCATTTACATAGTAAGTGTATTTACAAGTGTGTTTTGTAATGTTTAACAAACACCAAAAGTAAACAAAAATAAGAGATGGGTCTTGTATCCTCCATCTTCTCCAAAATGCTGCTGATGTACCTGTCTATCTTTGACCTGAAGATACAAGTTATTTTGAAAAGAATATCAGCATAAAGCTGGTGAGTTCATAAGAGTTTTTAGTGTGAGTACTTGTATAAAAGTATTAGAGTTATTAGTATGAAAACTGAAGTTTGAAATCATAAATAGTGGTAAAACCTAGAAAATCCCATATTTTCCAGAACATTAAGTAATGTAATATAGTGAGTTATTCTTAGAGTATATAATAGTGGTGCAGCATCCTTTAGTATTCGATACTGATTTACTTCGGGATATTACTTCATCTTTCTTTTAGTATTTTAGTGCGGTTATAGTGTCTTTCTTAGTATATTCCCAATAGTGTGAGTAATAGCGAACCCCCATGACCTTCCCAGTCATGCATAGTGTAGTAGAGTAACAGCATCCCTGGGCCTAAGCGGCTCGGACTGAAGTTATCAGTCGGGATGTAATAGCGTCTGCCCCGTATAGATCTATACATATAGTGTCGTCTTCCTGTCGGAAAACTTCGGGCATAGTGAATAGCGTATAGAGTATCCCGTAGTGGATTAGTGAGTTATCTCATGATTAGTGCATTCTCTTGTATTATAGTGTAGTAATCTTTCGTATAACTTGTATTGTATTCTCTTATTAGTGTATTGCTTCATAGTATAGAGAATTATAGTAGTGTAGAGTAATAATGGAAACTAGAGATAGAGTCCTTAACTATACCCATTATAGTTAATTTAGTGTATGTGGCTCTAGTCAAGTAGTGATTTAGGTAATTAATGAATTAAGAAATACTCATAATCTATACTAATATATGAATTATATAATTAAGAAATCAATGACAGTCGGATGGATAACTACTACCCTAAGTCCACAATCAAACAAGAACAGGAAATAAGGCAAGCTATCGGTCCTAAGTCTTTCAAGTCTTACTTATATAAATATATTTGTATGATTACCTTCTCATAAAGAGTTTTATTTAATAAAAGTATTGTACAAAAGGAACATTTAAAACTTGTTTGTTAATCCAAAATAGTTTTGAAAACAATTGACTTATTTATAAAGCATAGTGATAAATCACATGTGATTTGAACTACAGATTGGGAATCACATGTGATTAACTCTGAAATCTGAAAAATAGTTTTGTATAACTTTTCACAAACATGTATATTCAACTTGTATCTCCCCCCTAAAACATATAAAACATTTGAAAAGTTCATTAAGGGGTATGAACTCACCTGAAATCGCGGAAATCGGGTGAATCGGGTAAAAGTGTCGATTGAGCGTTTGGTACCCAATAACCACTTGAGCACCTCTTAGGACCCTAATGTCATATGAAATATGTATTTTACAAGAAGTTAATCATCTTAAACTTTTCATTATAGTATTTGGACATTCTAGTATCGTTTTCGGGGTTTTAAGGCCTAGAAGGGGTTCCCGGGAGTGGTACAAAGTCAAGAATGATTTACGAGAGGGTTTAAGAGTTCACTCTTTTGGAGTTTATGGCCCAAAAGCCATCCTTTGGGAGTTTACGGCCGTAAACCCCCTTGGTTTGGCCGTAAACTCTTGTGGCACTCCAAAGTGTATGTTTAAGGTCTTATTTCACTTCCTTGATTTAGTGGTATGTGTCTTGGACCATTTTAGGGGCTTTAACATCATAATTTGTGACATTTTGGGGAGTTTACGGCCAAGAGTTGTTCTTGGGCCGTAAACTCTTGTAACTCCTTCAATATGCATGTTTTATTGGTACAACAAAGTCTCATACACCTTAGATAAATCCTAGAAGGCCATATAGTGAGTTTGGGACAATTTGGCACATATTTTTGGGGAGTTTATGGCCCAAGAACATCCTTGGCCGTAAACTCTTCATTTTGTGTCTAAATGTGAATTTTATTTGTACAACACACTTCCAAAGGTCTTATCTAAAATCCTTACATGCATTTGGGTAGTTTAGGGACTTGTTTGACACAACTTTTTGGGTGTTTACGGCCCAAGCTTAGCCTTGGCCGTAAACTCCACTTTTTGCCCTTAAATGGAGTTGTTTGATGCACTTAAGTGTTCCTTATTGTCAAGTCTAAATTTCCAAACACCTTGGAAGAGTTTTAGGGACATTAAACAAGTGTTTTTGGGGTGTTTATGGTGTTTACGGCCTAAGCATGTGCTTGGGCCGTAAACTCCTTTTTACATGTCTAATCTATGTGTTTTAGTGTCCAAAGTCCCCTAGGTTTATGCCTTAATTAGTCCATAAGCTTAAAAGAAGGAAAAACAAGGCTTTTGGTGTGATTTTGGGGGTTTGCGGCCTAAGGAGCTTCTTAGGCCGTAAACTCCTTTATGGTCCTTGATTTTCATTATTTTGGACTCTAAAAGCAGTAAAGTATGATTAGATTAAGTTAGGGGATGAATCCTTACGTTTGGAAGTCGGAAATACGCGGATTTGGAGTCGATTTCGGGTCTAGAGAGAGAAAGTAGTGAGAGAGAGGTGTAATAGTGGTAAAAGAGTTCAATTGTAGAGTTCATGTGTTTTTATATGTCTCGGGCATTGTACCCGATACATGGCTACCCGATGCTAAAGTTTAACGGGGTTAAAACTTTTTACCCGGGTGAAGTGGTTGAAACGGTAATACAACTCTATTAGGTTAAACTAGATTAACACGTATGAGTTATATTACTTATAATGATATTAGGACATGCATTTAATTAGATATTCGGATATTAACGATTTCAAATATTTCATAAAATAATGTACGTTAACGCATTCCGTTAGTGAAAATGGGGTTTGTAACGGGAATAGATTTGGGGTTGTCACACATAAATGCTTAGTGAGTTCCCCAAAATACCACTCTAACACATAATAGCCACTCGAGGATGTAACTCTATTCACCCTCAGGTCTATGTGTCTCAATGGGGCCCTCCAGCCCCAACTCTCTATGTGCCCTTTAGCCCTAATTCTTTGGACCTGAAAGTCCTAACTCTGTAGACCCGAAGGTCCTAACTCTGTAACTTTGAATCATGCATAGCACATATCACAATAAATCATAACACATAAATAACATACAATTACACTGGCATATAACTCTAAAATACTCTATCACATAACTCTGTTACCACACTAGGTAAAGTATAGTGAGAAGACTCACCTCGGGTATCTCAGTAATCTCTAACTCGGTAACACTGGTCTAACCTCCGCCTCTAAATGCATCTCCTTTCTCTGTAGATCTCAGATCCAAACTTGCACTTCAAGCTTCTAGTCTCCACAAGATCTTTTCTTCCTTCTTCACTAACACACCAAGGCACTATTAGCTCAAAACAACACTGTCACACACTAAGGACGATGGGGGCTCTCTTTTAGGGTTTTACTCACTGATATGGAGGCTGAGAAATGAGCCTTAGCATCCTTTAAATAGTGCACAACACAACATTAGGGTTTTGCACCTCGGTCGGGTATGCCCGGTGTAACCCTTGGTACGCCCAGCGTACCTAGACGAAAACGCGTCATTTTTAAGCGCTTGAGTACGCGCAGCGTACTCACTTTTTCAAAAAAATCCACTCAAGGGCCAAACATGGCCAAACACAAAGGACAATGGTGAAAGAATAATACCTGAATCTCGGGGTGTTACAATTCTTCCCCACTCGAACCAGAGTTCGCCCCCAGAGTCTCATTCCTCGAACAATTTTGGATGTTGCCCCCGCATCTCCGACTCTGACTCCCAAGTCATCTCGGACCCCTTCTGATGCTGCCACTAAACCAAAAACATAGACACTTCCTTGATCCTCAAAACCTTGATCTTCCAATCCCTAATCGCCACCGGTCTCTCAGCATAATTCAGGCTCGCATCCACCTGAACATCCTCCAATGGCACCACTGCCGACTCATCTGCTATACACTTTTGCAACTACGACACGTGGAAGGTGTCATGAATCTGACCCAACTCTGCAGGTAGCTCCAAGCGATACGCTACCCTGCCCACCCTCGCGATCACTCTAAGCGGCCCAATATACCAGGGTCCCAGCTTGCCCCACTTTCTGAATCGGATCACTCCTTTCCAAGGAGATACCTTCAGCACAACTCTTCTGGTGACTCTGAGCGGTCAACAACCTCTGCCTAACATGCTGGATCTGCTCCGACGTCTGAAGCACTATCACTGTACTACCCATCACACGCAGCCCCACTTGTCCCCAACAAATGGGGGTCTGACACCTCCTCCCATACAACAGCTCAAAAGGTAGCATACCAATGCTCGAATGATATCTGTTGTTGTAGGAAAACTCCGCCAAGGGTAAGTACGTGTCCCAACTCCCGCCGAAGTCCAACACACATGCCCGGAGCATATCCTCGAGCGTCTGAATCGTCCGCTCACTCTGTTCGTCAATCTGGGGGTGGTACGCGGTACTGAAATGCAGTCTAGTACCCAATTCCACATGGAATTTCTTCCAGAATCTAGAGGTGAAACGCACATCTCGGTCGGAGACAATCGAGATCGGAACTCCATGTCGTGTTACCACTTCCCTCACATACATCTCTGCCAACCTCTCTGCGGAAGAGCTCTCGCTAATTGCAAGGAAATTAGTGCTCTTCATCAACCCGTCTACAATCACCCAAATTGCATCGATGCCCCTCACAGTCCTTGGCAATTTGGTGATAAAGTCCATGGCAATCTGTTCCCACTTCCACTCGGGAATCTCCAACGGCTGCAAGTTGTCGTGCGGTCTCTGATGCTCGACCTTAACCCTACGACATGTTGGACACCTCTCCACGAACCATGCAACGTCCCTCTTCATACTGTTGGGTTTTGAGCATTCTAACACTTCCTAAGTGTACATGCAACCCTAATAACCTTGGATCTATGTTTGTCTAATTATCATGCAAAGTTGAATTCCAAGGTTATATTCCTATCTAGCATACATGGGGAACAATTTTTTAACTTGAATGAAAGATAGAATAACTTACCTTGTTGTTGCTTATGTTCCTTGAAACCTTGTGAGCCTAGCACCCCAAGTGTGATGCCTCAAATGCTTCACACAACATCAAATGCTCTTGGAAAGACTTTTGAGAGAATACACACTTCTTGAAATCGGCCTAGCCCTCTTGTTTCATGTTGGTGATTTTATATCATCAAATATTATTTAAGTGTAATAGGATTAAATTTGTTGACCAAAAGTGATCTTGTTGAATATTGAACAAGTTAGGATGGTGTAGGAGTGCACACTTGTTCAATTTTTTCAAGATTTAAAGTACATTGCTATTTAGGGGCGAAGCCCCTAAACGAACGGGGGTCCGGGGGCAGCACCCCTGGGAGCGGGGTCCCAGGGGCGGCAGCCCCTGGTGGGGTCCAAGGGGCAGAGCCCCTGGCTGGGGTCCAAGTTGACCCTTTATTCCATGACATCCGTTTAATGACAGTTTGTTAGTTTTATGACAGTTTCTAACTGTCTGTTGACAGTTTTCAGACAGGATTGATATATCCGTTTTTTGGTCAATATTCTGGTACATGTTGAAGAACATTTTTCATATACATTCTCAGATTTCATTCTCTGAATTTCATCCAATTGAGTGTTCGATCTGTACCATCGAAATACTTCAATTTGATAGTGAATCACGACTTTCAGAGAATCCAAGCAATCTATTCATCCCTTTTCTAACAAAAATTGAAGTATTCTGTAATCATGGCAAGTGGTGATTCTGTGAAGGATATGACAAGCAAGTTTAACAAATTGAACAAGTTTGAAGGACAAGATTTTCGTAGATGGCAGAAGAAGATGCACTTTCTCCTTACCACTCTGAAAGTGGTGTATGTTCTTAGTACACCCATGCCAGTCTTACCAGAATCTGTTGAAGATGAACCTTTGGAGGCAACAAGAAGGAGATCAAAGTGGGAAAATGATGATTACATATGTTGTTGTCATATTCTCAATGGTATGTCTGACTCTCTTTTTGATATCTATCAAAATTTCGAATCTGCAAAAGAACTTTGGGATTCTCTTGAATCCAAATACATGGCTGAAGATGCTTCTAGCAAGAAGTTTCTTGTCAGTAATTTTATGGGTTACAAGATGACTGACTCCAGGCCTGTTATGGAACAATTCCATGAAATGTAAAGGATCTTGGGACAGTTTGTTCAACACAATCTGAAAATGGATGAAGCCATTGCTGTGGCTGTGATAATTGACAAACTGCCCCCTTCCTGGAAAGATTTCAAACATAATCTAAAACATAACAAAGAGGAATTAACTTTGACTCAACTTGGAAGTCATTTACGGATTGAAGAGTCCTTAAGGACTCAAGAACTTGATAACAATCCTAAAGGCAAGAACCAAGTTGGTTCCTCTTCTGTGAACATGGTGGAAGGAGAAAGTTCAAAGAATCCCAAGAAGTCTAATGGAAAAAGGAAGTTTAAATGAAAGGATGACAAGTCTTCCAACAAGAAGGCTAAGTTGGTTTGTTGGAATTGTAACAAACCGGGTCACTTCAAGAAAGATTGTCGTCTTCGCAAAGTGAATAAGGATGGTGCTGGACCCAGAGAATCCAAGGATCCGGAAAAGCAACAAGGTCAAATATTTGTTTCATTGCAGAATTCTAAATATATTCAGAATTATATTTCTGTGATTTCTGAAGCATTTTATGTGCAGGATGATAAAGTTGCATGGTGGGTTGATTCAGGAGCAACAAGTCATGTTTGCAAAGATCTATATTGGTTCAAGGACTTTCAACCAATTGAAGATGGATCTGTTGTTAAGATGGGAAATGTTGCAACTGAACCAATCAAGGGCATAGGATCTGTTTTACTTACTTTTACTTCTGGGAAATGTTTGTGTTTGAACAATGTTTTATATGTTCCAGGGATTCGTAAGAATCTCGTGTCTGAAATTGTATTAAATAATTCTGGTTACAAACAAGTGTTAGAAAGTGACAAGTATATCTTGTCAAGACATGGTTCTTTTATGGGATTTGGATATATATGTAATGGAATGATTAGGCTTAATATTAATTATCCTTCTAGTGGTAATTCTATTTTCATGGCTTCTAGTAGTACTAGCAATAATTTTCATAAATCTAATTTATGGCATGCTAGACTAGGACACATTAATTACAAGAGATTAAAAGACATGTCTAAAATGAGTTTGATTCCTGCTTTTGATATGCAAAATAATGGAAAATGTAAAACATGCATGCTAACTAAAATCACTAGACAACCTTTCAAAGATGTTGTTAGGGAAAGCAAGGTGTTGGATCTTATACATAGTGATTTATGTGATTTCCATGCAACACCTTCCCTTGGAAACAAGAAGTATGTTGTTACTTTCATTGATGATGCATCTAGATATTGTTATATCTATTTGCTACATTCTAAGGATGAAGCACTTGATAAATTTAAAATTTATAAACAACAAGTTGAGCTTCATAAAAATGAATTAATAAAAGTATTGCGTACTGATAGAGGTGGTGAGTATTATGATCCAGTTTATTTTGAATCAACTGGAATAATACATCAAACCACAGCTCCATATACACCACAACAAAATGGTGTAGCTGAAAGGAAGAATAGGACTTTGAAAGAAATGGTTAATTCCATGTTGTCATATTCTGGCTTAAGTGAAGGGTTTTGGGGTGAGGCAATGTTAACTGCATGTTACATCTTGAATAGAACTCCAAATAAAAGGAGTAAGAATACTCCTTATGAACTTTGGTGTAAAAAGGTACCAAATTTGAGTTATCTCAAAATTTGGGGTTGTAGAGCAGTTGTAAGGCTCACTGAACCCAAAAGGAAAACATTGGGTGAGAGAGGTATAGATTGTATCTTTATTGGATATGCTGAGCATTCCAAAGCATATAGATTTTATGTCTTAGAATCTAATGACTCTGTGTCTATAAACACAGTGATAGAGTCAAGAGATGCTATCTTTGATGAAGAAAGATTTACATCTATACCTAGACCAAGGGACATGATTCATCAATCTTCCAACAAGAGTATTACTCAAGCTGAAGATGTTTCTGGTGGTGCAACTTCTGTACCTGAACCTAGGAAAAGCACCAGAGCTAGAAAACCTAAGTCTTTTGGATCTGATTTTCAACTATATTTAGTTGAAGGAACAAGGAATGAAACTATTTCTCAACATCAATATTGTTTTAATATTGAAGAGGATCCAAAGACTTTCAATGAAGCTATGGCTTCTAGGGATGTTCATTTCTGGAAAGAGGAAATTCATGATGAGATTGATTCTATTATGCATAACAATACTTGGGTATTGGCTGATTTACCTCCTGGTTGCAAGGCATTAGGATGTAAATGGATCCTCAAAAGAAAAATGAAGGTGGATGGCACAATTGATAAGTATAAAGCCAGATTGGTTATCCAAGGCTTTAGACAAAAGGAAGGTATTGATTTCTTTGATACTTATGCTCCTGTTGCCAGAATTTCTACTATTAGATTATTATTAGCTCTTGCAGCTATACATAATCTTGTGATTCACCAAATGGATGTGAAAACTGCATTCTTGAATGGTGACTTGGATGAGGAAATATACATGAAACAACCTGAAGGGTTTGTGATGCCTGGAAATGAACATAAAGTGTGCAAGTTAAAGAAATCATTATATGGTTTAAAACAAGCACCAAAACAATGGCATCAAAAGTTTGATGATGTTGTCTTGTCTAATGGTTTTTCATTAAACCAAGCTGACAAGTGTGTATATAGCAAATTTGATACTTCTGGAAAAGGAGTCATGATTTGTTTATATGTGGATGATATGTTAATTTTTGGTACTGATTTAGAAGAAGTTAATAAAACCAAGAAATTCTTATCATCCAGTTTTGAAATGAAAGACCTGGGGGAGGCTGAGGTAATTCTTGGTATAAGAATTAAACAAGGAAACAATGGGATTTCAATTTCTCAATCTCATTATATTGAGAAGATATTGAAAAAGTTTAACTTTGAGAATTGTTCTCCTTTTAGCACTCCTATAGATCCTAGTCTCAAGCTTTTGCCAAATAAAGGATCTCCAGTGTCTCAACTTGAATATTCTAGGGCTATTGGTTGTTTAATGTATGCCATGATTAGTACTAGGCCTGATATAGCATATGTTGTGGGAAGGCTTAGTAGGTATACTAGTAATCCTAGTTCACATCATTAGCAAGCTGTGAGTAGAGTATTCAAGTACTTGAAAGGGACCATTAATTATGGTTTAACTTATAGTGGATATCCTTCTGTTTTGGAAGGTTATTCAGATGCCAGTTGGATTAACAACTTAGAGGATCACTCCTCTACAAGTGGTTGGGTGTTTCTTCTTGGAGGAGGTGCCATTTCTTGGGCATCTAAGAAACAAACTTGTATTACTAACTCAACCATGGAGTCTGAGTTTGTTGCATTGTCTGCTGCTGGTAAAGAAGCTGAGTGGTTAAGGAATTTGATTTATGAAATTCCTTTATGGCCCAAACCGATATCTACCATTTCTATCAGATGTGATAGTGCCGCAACCTTGGCTAAGGCTTATAGTCAAGTGTACAATGGAAAGTCTAGACATTTAGGTGTTAGACATAGTATGATTCGTGAGCTCATCATGACTGGTGTGATATCTGTGGAGTTTGTAAGAACTCAGTTGAATTTAGCCGATCATCTAACCAAAGGGTTAGCAAGAGATCTTGTGCACAAGGCGGCTATAGGGATGGGTTTAAAGTCCACTTAAAATCTTTTATATTAAGATACCCAATTCCCATCTAATGCAATATTAGATGTTGAATTCAATGTGGAAAGCTTAATACTTGAAGATTGGAACACATTTTTATGATCATCCCAAGGTATGTGTTCAGTACTGCAAGTTAAGGAGGTTGAAAATTTATTTCTTAATAGTTCTTTGAAAAATTGCATTTGCAGGTGCAAGAATAAAAGAACTACTTATATAAGCATGAAGTTTAGCTGCTTCAAAAAGTTGGGACTTGGCTTTGATATGCTTATTGAAGGATGGGACACAAGCTAGTTAAATATAGTGTCAAGTTAGAAATTATGAGAATGTAAACTGGTGTGTGTATTATCTTCATGTATTCATTTTGAATAGAAAGGGTTCAATCCTTAGAGACACCCTGGTATTCGAATATTTGGATTGAGTAATATACTAATATGAAATTCAATCGTCACGACATTTCATTTATGCATCAGTTTGTTATTGTTTATGTTTTGTTTTTAAGTTTAATCAGGATTACACTTAAATGGGGGAGGTTTGTTGGTGATTTTATATCATCAAATATTATTTAAGTGTAATAGGATTAAATTTGTTGACCAAAAGTGATCTTGTTGAATATTGAACAAGTTAGGATGGTGTAGGAGTGCACACTTGTTCAAGTTTTTCAAGATTTAAAGTACATTGCTATTTAGGGGCGAAGCCCCTAAACGAACGGGGGTCCGGGGGCAGCGCCCCTGGGAGCGGGGTCCCAGGGGCGGCAGCCCCTGGTGGGGTCCAAGGGGCAGAGCCCCTGGCTGGGATCGAGCTGACCCTTTATTCCATGACATCCGTTTAATGACAGTTTGTTAGTTTTATGATAGTTTCTAACTGTCTGTTGACAGTTTTCAGACAGGATTGATATATCCGTTTTTTGGTCAATATTCTGGTACATGTTGAAGAACATTTTTCATATACATTCTCAGATTTCATTCTCTGAATTTCATCCAATTGAGTGTTCGATCTGTACCATCGAAATACTTCAATTTGATAGTGAATCACGACTTTCAGAGAATCCAAGCAATCTATTCATCCCTTTTCTAACATTTCATATGTGTAGCCGATTTTGGTGGAGAATCGGATCCTTATATAGTGTTGACACATCTAGGGTTACACCATGTAAACCCTAATGTGTCATGACTCTTCATTTCCATGACCCATGGGTTTGTAACTCCCATGGAGCATCCATGGAGCATCCTATGGGTGGAACCCACCTTGATAATCCATGGAGCCTCTTAGCCCACTATACAAGATATGGAGGATTTACATAATCAACCCATATATTTAATTAGTTATCTTTTGATCACTTAATTAATTCTAAATTAATTCTTGATCAAACTAATCAAATAATATTATTAATATATTAGAACTTATAATATATTAATAATCTCCAAATGTTATTTCTCTCATTTAGTCTATCCAGTTGCATGGTGCCATGCAACCCAAATGGACCATGCCGGGTCGGGTCAAGTACATACCAGAAATAGTTATGGACTTAGACACCTTATCCAACAGTCTCCCACTTGGATAAGTCTAATAACTATTACTGCAAGTATGACTTCAGGAACTGATCGGCAATTGTAGCTCTTTTCAAGGTTTCTCGGAACTGAGAAGATGATGGTACGCCATTTAAGATAAGTGATCATATAATCCTCTATTCTAGATATCATCCGGACAAATACATGGAACAATGTCTTACTTATTGTCCAACAGTTTGTTTCCCGATTTTCGATTTGTTTGACAAAGAACTTAATTGAACACATCAACTTAGTTTTGACCGGGCCCAGTACATAGGTCAAAACAAAATCATCGAGGGGCCCAGATATCAGCTTCTAATCCAAGAAGGAACAGATAAACTTTGACTCATATGTTTGCTCTACCACTCATTGAATTATACACAAAAGCACGTTTTATAACATTGAGTTACCAATGCGTTTTCGTACAATCAATGCATAACCAACTTGTAAGTAACAAATCATATCTCTAGGTTTGAAGACTTATATGATATTACCATCTCACGATCACTCGAGATAGAATTCCATGAAGTGATTCCAGTGAGCGTGGGTTGTGTCCAATGCTCAGAACTTATGAGCACTCATGATTGTTGTAGCCTTTTCCAACACCTTAGACCTCTACAACCAATCATGACAGTCTTGATTCATACCTACTTCCGACATATGACCGACTGTGGAGGTTTGAATAATATGTTATACCAAACAAAATTATTCTGGAAGTCAAAACATGCAAAAGAAATATAGTAAACGATTGACAAGAGATAGCAACACTTTACTCATAAATAAAACACCTTTTATTCATCATCTAATGTCAATTACACTTTACAAATTTTGAGTTTATCTAACTACTAAATCTAATATCATCCTTCAGCCTTATGCTCCAAGCATGCTGGAGATGCTTAACCCGAGTCAATCCCTTCGTGAGGGGATCTGCTGGGTTCTCATCTGATGATACCCTCTTTGCCACGAGGAGTCCTTCTTCTATTCGATGTCTAATAAAATGGTATTTTATGTCGATGTGTCTGGATCTCCCATGATCCCTTGGTTCCTTGGCTAAGGCAACAGCGCTTTCACTATCACAGAAAATTTTCATTGGCTCTTCAATAGCTGGTACAACTCCAAGGTCTCCGATGAAGTTCTTTAGCCATATAGCCTCCTTTGCCGCCTCGCTCGCTGCAATATACTCTGAATCACAAGTTGAATCAGCCACTGTCTCTTGCTTGGAACTCTTCCAAGAAATTGCTCCTCCGTTTAAGGTAAAGACCCAGCCCGACTGAGAGCAGAAATTATCCCTATCAGTCTGGAAGCTAGCATCACTATACCCTACAACTCTCAAGTCATCACTCCCACCGAGGGTAAGGACCCAGTCCTTAGTCCTTCGTAGGTACTTGAGGATATTCTTTACCGCAGTCCAGTGTGCCTTGCCAGGGTTCCCCTGATACCTGCTAACCATGCTCAGGGCAAAGGCTACATCAGGTTGAGTACACGTCATAGCATACATGATCGATCCTACAGCCGAAGCATAAGGTATTCGACTCATTTCTGCTATCTCAGCCTGAGTGCTAGGGCTTTTTGTCTTACTTAATCTGGCGTTACTCTAGATAGGTGACTCTCCTTTCTTGGAGTCCTGCATGCTGAATCTCTTCAGCACCTTATCCAAGTAGGTACTCTGACTAAGTCCAATTAGTCTTTTACTCCGATCTCTCAAGATCCTTATCCCTAGAATATAGGCAGCTTCACCATGATCCTTTATAGCGAAACACTTCCCAAGCCAGGACTTTATTTCCTGCAGGTTTGGGATGTCGTTTCCTATGAGTAGTATGTCATCCACATACAATACCAAAAAGCTAACTATACTCCCACTAGCCTTGACATAAACACAAGATTCATCTTCACGCCTAGAAAAGCAAAATTCCTTGACCTTTTCATCAAAGCAAAGATTCCATCTACGAGGTGCTTGCTTTAATCCATAAATGGATTTCTCAAGCTTACACACTCTATTAGGGTACTCGTTGCTGACAAAACCTTGTGGTTAACTCATTTAAACATCTTCAGCGAACTTTCCATTAAGGAAAGCGGTTTTGACATCCATTTGCCAAATTTCATAGTCATGAAATGCAGCTATGGCTAACATAACCCTAATAGACTTAATCTTGGCTACTGGAGAAAATGTCTCATCATAATCCACTCCAGGAATTTGAGAGAAGCCCTTTGCAACCAGTCGAGCCTTATAAGTGTGTACATTACCATCCATGTCGGTCTTCTTCTTGAAGATCCATTTGCACCCTACTGTCTTACGACCTTGTACATTCTCAACCAAGTTCCAAACTTGATTGTCATACATGGATTGTATCTCACTATCCATAGCCTCTTTCCATTTAGCAGACTCGGGGCCTACCATGGCTTCCTCGTAGCTGTTAGGGTCATCTTGACCTACCGGTGTCCCATCACTAATAAGTTTCTCACCTTCTGCAGTAATATGGAAACCATAGTAATGCTCAGGTGCACTCCTAACTCTCGTGGAACGCCTCAGAGGTACAGATTCGTCAATTGGCTCAACAGGAGTTTCCTCCTCAAGTTTAGGGCTAGTGTTTGATGTTCCTTCACCACTTGACTCTTGAATTTCTTCAAGACCAATTTGCCTCCCACTATCTCCTTGGTTTATAAACTCTCTTTCTCGAAAGACTCCTCTTCTTACTACAAAGACCACATTATCACTAGGTATGTAGAAGAGGTAACCAAAGGATTGTTGTGGGTAGCCGATGAAAATACACCTCTCGCTTCGAGGTTCGAGCTTATCATGAGTCTCGCATCTCACGAAAGCCTTGCAAACCCAAATCTTGATGTGGTCTAGTTTGGGTACTTTACCAGTCCACATCTCGTGAGGAGTTTTGGAAACTTTCTTTGTAGGGACTAGATTAAGGATATGGGTGGCAGTCTCTAAGGCATACCCCCGGAATGAGATTGGTAGCGAAGCTTAACTCATCATGGAACGAACCATGTCTAACAAGGTTCGATCACGCCTCTCAGCCACACCATTCAGCTGTGGTGTCATGGGAGGTGTCAATTGTGAGACAATCCCACATTCCCTTAGATAGTCGAGGAACTCTGAACTAAGATACTCACCACCTCGATCGGATCGAAGCATCTTAATGTTCCTGCCCAATTGATTCTCGACTTCCTGTTTAAATTCCTTAAACCTTTCGAAAGTCTCTGACTTATGCTTGATTAAGTATACATATCCATATCTACTGTAATCATCAGTAAAAGTCAGATAATAACGATTAGCATCCCTTATGGCATGTTTGAATGGTCCACACACATCCGTGTGTACAAGGTCCAACAAACCTTCACCCCTCTCACGCGAGCCTGTGAAGGGTGACTTTGTCATTTTTCCAAGTAAGCATGATTCGCAACTATCATCTGACTTTAGGTCAAATGACTCCAAGACTCCATCCTTTTGGAGTTGGCCTATGCGTTTCTTGCTTATATGTCCAAGACAACAATGCCATAATGATGCTTTATCCAAGTTATTATTATTAGGAGAATCAATACACAAAACATTATTTCTTAAGTTATCTACAACAGATATAGCTTCATACACACCATCACAAGGTAATGCTTTAAAATAAAGAACATTATTAAAGGAAGCATTAATCGAACCAACTTCATTATCAAATGAAAAGGTGAAACCTTGTTTATACAATGCATGAAAGGAAATAATATTTCTTGCCATTTCTGGCGAATAACAACATTTATTCAAATCTAACTTTCACCCACTCCTTAGCGACAAAGTACAAACTCCAATCTTGGTGACAGGTGTAACTTTCCTATTCCCCATGATTAAGTTTATTCTTCCTTGCTCCACATTCTCAATTCTTCTTAGTCCCTGCAAGTCACAACAAATGTGAATACCACAACCGGTATCAAGGACCCAAGATTTAGAATGGGGTGAGTTATTAGAAATGATAGTGTAAATACCTGCATGGTTGAGTTTAACTTTCCCATCCTTCACATCTTGCTGGTATTTTGGGAAGTTCCACTTCCAATGTGATTTTTCATGGCAATTCAGGTTGGGCTGATCCATTAAGTACTTCAGGCTCTTGTGATCCATGTATATGGTACCCCGGACCCCATATAAATAGTGATGCCAGATCTTGAGGGCGAACACTACTGCCTCCAACTCTAAATCATGGGTAGGGTACCTCGCCTCATGAGGCTTCAGCTGCCTCGATGCATATGCTATCACATGACCCCTCTGCATAAGTACTGCTCCCAAACCTGATATCGACGCGTCACAATATACCACAAAATCCTCCATTCCCTTCGGAAGGGCTAACACCGGGGCTTCAGATAATCTCTGGCGAAGTGTCTCGAAGGAGGCCTGCTGCTCTGGGCCCAAAGAAAAAACTACACCCTTCCGGGTCAACTTAGTGAGTGGCACATTGATCTTGGAGAAATCCCTGATGAATCTCCGATGATAGCCTGCCAGACCTAGAAAACTCATGATCTCCATGGGTGACCTCGGCACCTCCCAACTCATCACTGCCTCAATTTTAGCTGGGTCGACTAATATCCATTTCTGGTTAACGAGATGTCAAGGAACTGGACCTCTTGTAACCAGAAATCACACTTGGAGAACTTGGCATAAAGTCTCTCCAATCTCAAAACCCCCAGGATCTCCCTCAGATGTTCCTCATGCTGCTCTCTAGATCTCGAATACACCAAAATGTCGTCGATGAATACGATCACTGAGCGATCCAACATCGGTCTGCACACCCTGTTCATGAGGTCCATGAACACCGCTGGTGCGTTGGTGAGCCCGAAAGGCATCACCACAAACTCGTAATGCCCATAACGAGTCCTAAATGATGTCTTCTGAATATCCTCATCTCGCACCCTCACCTGATGATATCCATACTTCAAGTCGATCTTCGAAAACCAAGATGCTCCATGCAACTGATCGAACAAATCGTCAATCCTCGGCAATGGGTAACGGTTCTTGATCGTTAATTTGTTCAACTCCCGGTAGTCAATGCACATCCGGTGTGAACCATCCTTTTTCTTGACAAAAAGGATAGGAGCTCCCCACGGTGAACTACTCGGCCGAATAAATCCCTTTCCCAACAGCTCCTACAGCTGCAAGGATAACTCCTGCATCTTTGGAGGCGCAAGGCGATAGCGCGCCTTGGCGATACGCACGACCCTCGGAACGAAATCGATACTGAACTCCACCTGCCTCATAGGCGGTACACCCGGCAACTCCTCCGAAAATACATCCGGGAACTCACTCACTATCGGAACCTCTCCCACAGACCTCGGTCTCTCCGACTCAACCCTCGTGTCCACAACATATGCTATGAATCCCTTAAATCCCTGCTGAAGGCTCTGCCTCGCCCTGGAGGCTGAGCAAAATGCTAAACCGGAACGTGTACCCTTGCCGTACACCATAAGAACTCCCCCACTAGGGTCTCTCATGGCCACCAGTTGTCGCTCACAGTCGATGATCACTCCAAATCTGCTCAATCCGTCCATGCCCACGATGACACAGACATCCCCCATCGCAATAGGGACCAAATCTATCGGAAACTCAACCCCGAAAATCTCGAGTACACAACCACGAATCACCTCGGCGGCATACACCGCTCTCTCATCCGCTATGGAAACTCTCAGAGGTCGACTCATCGCCTCTCTACTAATACTAATGTGTCGGCTAAAGGCCAACGATACAAAAGATCGACTCGCACCCAAGTCAAATAACACTAGAGCAGGTACCGAATTCACAAGGAAGGTACGTAAGCATAACAATATATAAGCACAATCATCACAGAATATAAATGAATACATGAAAGAGTAGATACCGGCCACGACATCGGGAGCTGCACAGACCTCCTCCGCAGTCAACTGGAAGGTTCTTCCGCATGCCTTCGGTGCCTCAACCTTCGCAGGCTGAACATTCGCAGCTCTCACCGCAGCAGGGGCTGATCCCGGAAATACTCCCTGCGCAGCCCCTCGCAACTGTGGACACTCTTCCTTCCGGTGTCCAGTCTGGTTGCAATGAAAACAGACTGAAAAACCCTTGGGGCAATCCTTGGCCATGTGCCCCTCCTTGCCACACTTGTAGCAAGACCCTGCTCTGCATATCCCATCATGACTCTTTTTGTACTTGCCACAAGTGCGGGCCTTCTGGTTCCCAGATCTCAAATCAGCGGGTTTAGCCCGCTTGGCTGCCGGCTGAGACTAAGCCGGTCGCCGATCCCTTCCCTGAGACTCAGCCTTCTCCCTGGCTTGGGTCTCCAGCTCTATCTCCCTCTTCCAGGTATTTGCCTGAAGCTCGGTAAATGTCCGGTACGTCAATTTCGCCATGAACTCACGTATATCCCTCCTCAGAATGCTGAAATATCGGCTCATACGTGCCTTCTCGGAGGACACGTGCTCTGGGCAGAACATCCCCTGCTCATGGAACATCCTCGTAATCACCATAACAGACTCAGTACCCTGCTTGAGGGTCGGAAAATCCTAGGCCAAACGCTCCCTCTCCACCTGGGGAACGTACTCATCTCGGAACATAGTGGTGAACCTCTCCTAGGTCACCGCATCAAGCTCAGCAAATGTAAGATGCGCAGTCACAAACTTCCACCAGTCCTTCGCTCCCAAGCGAAGCTGGTTCAGCGCGAACCGGACTCTCAAATGCTTTGGAGATGAGCAAGTAAAGAAACACCCCTCTATGTCTAAAATCCATCTCATCGCCATGATCGGGTCCTGGGTCCCGTCAAACTCCGGTGGTTTTGTGTTGCTGAACTCTCGGAACAACAATGCATCACCACCCTGCGGCCTAGTCGCAGCTATAGCTGCAGTGGCCGCAGCAACAGCAGCCTCAGAAAGAGCAGTGTATCTCTCATTAAATGTCTCCATCAAAGTGGTCTTGATATACCCGAACATCTCTGGTATCTTTGCCCTGATGGCCGCAACCACGTCCTCCTGGATGATCCTGCGGATCTCCTCATCACCCGAACTGCCGATCACTGGTGTGTGGCGCGTCCCAACCATGGTTTCCCTCTGAAATACAACATAAGAATATTAGAGACCCTTTTCGAGTATAATCACACTCGATAACTCCACCCTACTCGTTCCTTGGTGCCCAAAGGATTCTTACTTGGACTGCGTACCAACCCGGTATCTTCAGTAGTACGGGCCCAATACTACCATCCATACCGCATTGGCATTCATCCTAAGTCCTCCTCCTTGAGCCTCAAATCCCAAGTACTCTACTCTCTCTATCATGTGCTACTCACTAACAAAGCTCTCATAAGCACCTCGTTGCTATCTAAATCACTTTTAAGCATCTCTAGCAGCAAAACCCCTAGACTAAGGCATCATATATCAGGCCACTCTAGTTCTAATAAGAATACCTAGTCTACTCTATCATGCATATCGCAACTCATCATACAGCATACATAACATATCTAATAATCACTTATTATGAGGGTATTTTGGGAAATCACCGTTCGAGCGCTGGCTGATCGTACACACGGCTCTACTCTGTTTATCTCAAAACTCTTTTTACTCATTTTCAAAAATATTATTTTTCTTATTAAAAATTTCCTCAAATCCCCAGTTTGAGTTCAGATACGCCCGAAGATATATCTGAATCCTTCAAACCAAGGCTCTGATACCAACTTGTAACACCGTAAAAATTTGAACAATTTTTCACTTTTGGAAACCATAAAATATCATTTGTAATCATAAGTAAAAACATTGTGTCAACATTGTATCAGTATAAAACTCAAGATCAAAATACATAAACTCCGATGTGCGTGTGTACGAATCATGCCGGTGCCTTCCCACGATCATCGCTGGTACCTGAAACACATAACAAATAACACTGTAAGCATAAATGCTTAGTGAGTTCCCCAAAATACCACTCTAACACATAATAGCCACTTGAGACTGTAACTCTGTTGACCCTCAGGTCTATGTGTCTCAGTGGGGCCCTCCAGTCCCAACTCTCTATGGGCCCTCTGGCCCTAACTCTGTGGACCCGAAAGTCCTAACTCTGTAGACCCGAAGGTCCTAACTCTGTAACTCTGAATCATGCATAGAACATATCACAATAAATCATAACACATAAATAACATACAATTACACTGGCATATAACTCTAAAATACTCTATCACATAACTCTGTTACCACACTAGGTAAAGTATAGTGAGAAGACTCACCTCGGGTATCTCGGTAATCTCTGACTCGGTAACGCTGGTCTAACCTCCGCCTCTAAATGCAGCTCCTTTCTCTCTAGATCTCAGATCCAAACTTGCACTTCAAGATTCTAGTCTCCACAAGATCTTTTCTTCCTTCTTCACTAACACACCAAGGCACTATTAGCTCAAAACAACACTCTCACACACTAAGGACGATGGGGGCTCTCTTTTAGGGTTTTACTCACTGATATGGAGGCTGGAAAATGAGCCTTAGCATCCTTTAAATAGTGCACAACACGACATTAGGTTTTTGCACCTAGGTCGGGTACGCCCGACGTAACCCTTGGTACGCCCAGAGTACCCAGACGAAAACACGTCATTTTTAAGCACTTGAGTACGCGCAGCGTACCCCTATGGTACGCCCAGCGTACTCACTTGCTCAACAAAATTCACTCAAGGGCCAAACATGGCCAAACACAAAGGATAAGGGTGAAAGAATAATACCTGAATCTCGGGGTGTTACAGTAAACTCATGGGGGATGTGGCCTCCCAACAGTGAACTCACATAAAGTGAGTTTTAGGAGAGTAAACTACTTATCCAAGCCATACACACCCTTAAATGTTACCCGGGACACCCCTAGCACTTAATTAAATTGTTTTCCGCAATTTAGGATGTGTATACTTGTTAAATTAGTATTATATGTACTAATTGTATGTAAACATATTATCATATGTTAATAGGTCACTAAGTGAGTTCAAGTCTTTACTTGACACCGAGCACCCAACCGGCACCTTCGTTCGATCCATTTACAACAGGTGAGTTCATACCCCTGAATTAACCTTTTTAAATGTTTTTACATGTTTTATGGGGGGAATACAAGTTAAACATGCCAGTTATCATATCTATCACATGTGATTGATAACCCGCATGCACAAGGATTTCTTACACTGTCAACTGTTTTACCAAGTATGATATAGTAAATGGTTTTTCTAAAACGTTTTTACTTGTACAAAGCTTTCCTCAAATTGACTTTCACACTGAATGTTTTATCAAAGTTTCACTTAAAACTTTTTTATGAAAGGTTTCCAAAGGAATTCCAAAGGATTTCAAACTGATTTTACAAAAGAATACCAAGTCGTGATTTTCTTAAGTATAAAGGTTTTTCCTAAAGTTTTTCATCAAAGATTTCTCCCATGTTTTTATACTCCTACTTAGCTAAGATACCACTGCTTCACTTCTACTTAGTTTAAACGCCTACTTAATAACGCTTTCACTTTGTGATACGCTTATACTTGTTACCACTTTTACTTCACTTATACTTGTTACGCTTATACTTCACTTATACTTGTTATCAGTTTTACCTCACTTATACTTGTTAACACTTATACTTCATGATACGCTTTTACTTCACGATACACTTTTACTTCACGATACGCTTATAATTCATGATACGCTTATACTTCACAATTCACTTCTACTTCACGATACGCTTATACTTCACGATACACTTCTACTTCACGATTCACTTATACTTCACGATACGCTTATACTTCACGATACGCTTATACTTCACGATACGCATCTACTTCACGATACGCCCCTATTCGTTAACTCTTATACCTTGTGAAACACTCCTACTTCGTTAAACACTTAAACTTAGTTAAATGTATGCCTATGCTTGTATAGTTATATAAATAATGTTTAAAGGACTTAGGAAGGCTAATTCGCCCTATTTCCTTTTCTTCGTTGAGATGTGGTCTAGTGGGATCGAATACCCGTCCGAAGGTAGTTTTATCATTAGTTATACATTATGTATACAAGCATAGACATATAGGTTTACATCAGTCAGTTCAGTTGTGAGTCTCTATCATTAGTCCAGTATTTCACATCAGATCTCACTACACGAGATACATCTTCAGTACACGGCCTTCTTCGTTGTCAGGATAGTAACCAGAGTCTCTTGTAGGGAGAGCGGGCATTATGTGTATAGATCTATACGGGATTGACACCCCCACACCCTGACTGCTAGCTAGAGTCCCCGGCCTACCAAGCCCAAAGGGTGACATATGTCACACTTTTACCGATGCTTGCAGGGCGTCAAGTTCTCTAGTGTCTATTAGTATAGTTGCGAGTGTCTTGGGGTTACCTTATAATTCATGGCCTTAAGGTAACAGGTTTTAACACTGTATTCACTGTATTTAGACCTTGCTAGACGTATCATTCATTTGATACTGTCTGGGGTTTGTGTTCACTGTATTTAGACCTTGCTAGACGTATCATTCATTTGATATTGTCTGGGGTATGTGTTCACTGTTTTTTTTTAGACCTTGCTAGACGTATCTTTCATTTGATATTGTATGGGGTCTGTGTCTCCTTTTTTGTTAGAATGGGCGTACCGTTCATTCGATACTCCTCTGGAGTCTATGATTACTTTTGTCTTAGTCAGCAGTCTTCACTGCTGAGGTATATGTTATTTTCCCTGATATTCTCCTACTTTCTTGGAAATCAATACCATATTTTGATAATGATAATGTTAAGGGAAAAACTACTTTTTACCACATAACTCTGTCCAGTCTTGGTAGAAGACTGCATTTAATTAGAAAATATAGGATTTTCTGGAAAAGACTCTAATTCACTGTATACTTTAAAACTACTACTTATATAAAGTTATTTGGATGTAATGACACTAAATACTTATGAACTCACCAGCATTTGTAAAAATGTTGATACTCGCTTTTCAAATAACTTGTATTCTCAGGTCAACTTTAGACAGGTACATTCCAGGAGCTTTTGGATGAGGACAGTTCAGTACCAAGTTGCATCTATATTATTACTCGTCTTACTTTGATGAAGTTTCTATGTAATGTAAACCATGTAAAACTATTACTATTAATGCAATGGTTTTTGTACTTTGATTACTATACTGCATATGTTGTGATACTTGACATGACATCATCCACCCCAGAACGTTTCCGCCGTTCCGGTTTTGGGGTGTGACAATATAAGAGATGACGTAACGAAATATCTCAATCAAATTCCACGTGAGAAATGGACCAAAGCATATTGCCCTACCACGAGGTATGATTATATGACCTCAAATAGTCCGGAGTCCATGAATGTTGTATCAAATAATCAAGGAAGTTGCATATATTACCACTTCTTAAGTGCTTTCGCACACTGATGCAGAAATTGTTTTACAAATGACGGATGGTTGCATGTATTATTATGTTTAATTTTAAATTATATATATATATATATATATATATATATATATGTTGGTTTTAAAAGAAAAAAAGTACAACAATACTTACGAAGTGGGTTGAAGATATGGTTAAAAAGATAAATAAGGGATTCAATGATGGTCGGTATCCGGTGTGGACAATACAACATATTAAGTGCTTGACTTCAAAAGTGGCGGCATAGTGAATTTGAGGGAAAAGACTTGTTCTTGCAGATATTGGCAACTAACTGGTTTGCCATGTGGTATTGTGGTAATGGTTTTAACGCACTTGAAAAATGATCACTGTGTGCATATGGCTATAGATGCTTATAAAATTGAAACATATCGAAGAACGTACGAGTAAGCCGTATACCCTCTTTCAGAACCTAGATATTGGGAGGTTCCGGATGACCTTATTGCTGTTAACCCTCCTATGATGGAAATATGTCAAGCCGATAGACCAAAAAATACCAATCGTATTCCCTATCAAGGTGAGGAACCAAAAATAAGAATATGTAGTAGATGTCATAGCACAACTCATAATGCAAGGACGTGTAAGGAAATCATTCCAAAGAACCAAAGTACAAGTAAAAAAAACGTATTGGGGCATCAGGGAGTGGGACAAAAGCGGCAGAATAGGAACCGACGCAAGCGACCGAAAACCAATGGCAGCATGAGCCAAAGAACCAATGGACGCAACATACCGAACATCAATGGCAGCAACAATCATGCAACCAATGGACACAACAGACCAGACATTAATGGCAGTAACAACCATACAACCAATGGACACAACATATCGAACATCAATGATAGTATAAGCCACATAACCAATGGACGCAAGGGACCGAATACCAACCGCAAGAAAAGCCACATAATCAATGGCAGGGTTGCACCGAGTACCAATGGTAGCAAGAGCCAGATAATCAATGGACGCAAGCGATAGTAAACCTAGGTACATAAGCAACTATTAACCTATGGACGGAATACGAAAACAGATCAGAGTTTCTGTGGTTCGATTTTAATGAATGAAGTTTATTTCAAATTATGTTTATTATGAAGATTGTATGTTTATGTTTTCTAAAGTATGTTTTGTGACCTACTTAATGTATGTTTATTATTCGGAATACTGATGTGTATAATTTTATAAAAAACATGGAATATATGTATAATTTTAATTAGGTTATTTATATGCACCAGTTTGTATTACGTTATTTATTTGTATTTGGTTTGCATTAAATTATTAACGAAACCAGTTGAGTTAACTTTTACTTTATTCCATAGAACATAAAATAAAAAACAATACAAATACATGGAAAACATACATCGGTTGCAAACGTATTACATAAAACATTTCATTATTTTAAACATTTTTTTATTAAATTTTTACATAATAATTACATGAGGTATTAGCGCATTTAAAAAAAATAATATTAATAAATGAAAATGAATGAAAAAAAAGTTAAAAAACCAAAATTCCAAAGAGAGCTAAGAGGGATCCGCAAAGGGTTTCCGTTGGTAATTTACAGAAATCTGTTTTTCCTTGTTTATTTTCTTTAAACCACCATTTTTTTGTTATATTTCGAATTTTCTCCAGAGACGATGCAAAAAAATTATGAGGATTTGCATTGTTGTTAATCATGGATTAATTGTTGTTGTCTGTTGATAAGATTTTGTCTCTCTTTACATACCTCTAAACTTTAATAGGTTTACTAGAAGTTTCTACGATTTGATAGGAAGCACTCATGGAGTAAAGTTGTGTGTAGGTTGGGGGAGTGTTAATGGGGCATATGGTTTGATGACTGATGCTGCAGGTGGGAGATCATTTCATTGAGAAGATCATTATTTTATTTTGCAATTCTTTATTGTCTTGACATGTTTCACTAATTGATTTTTATCAGATAGCGAAAATATTAGCATATTTGCTATATTTTGATATAAAAATAAGAAAAGGTTTTGATTCAAGAAATGTTCCATCGTGTAATAAGTATTTTATATGGTATTAGTTTATAGCGTGTGGAAATCATAGTAATAAAAATAATTAATTTTTCATCGTAATTATTTATTTTTAATAAATTATTAATTAAACATGCTTATAGAATTCTCAATATATAAATATAATGAATTATCGACAATCATAATCAAAATTTATTCAAGATAAGTTTAAATTTCTTCTAATAAATATCAGAAATCAAATAAATTATTGTCTAAAAATCAGAAATCAATACTTTTCAAAAATAGAAAATGATAAGAAAATGACAAGTGTCATTTTTATATACATTTGAAAAAAAAATGTAGATTATAAAAAAATAACAAATAACAAAAAAATTTATATTAACTTTACTTTGTAAATATTTAAAAATTAATATTAAAAATAGTGGATAAGATCCAAATCTATATGATCATAGATTCTTTTACTAATTATGGATTAACAAAATACGTAAAGACTCCCACTTAGGGTAAAAGGTGTGGAGGGAGTAAGTTACAAGTGGATTTCTATGCAGCATACTAACCTACTAGTGAACACTATCAGAAAAACTAGTAGGTTTATTGTTGTGGAGTGGGGTGGAGTGATAGAGGCTACTAGTGAACACTACCCAAAAAGTTGGTAGGTTTGTTGTGGAGTGGGGTGGAGTGATAAAGGAGATAGAGGAAGACATACAAAATGATTGGTTAAACCTTCTAAATTTTTCTTTGATTGGAATTGGATAAAATAAATAAAAAATACTTTTTTTTCAAATTAAAAAAGTTAAAAGATAAATAAAATAGAATGATAATCATTTCTAAATGTTAATGATTTTATAGTGAGCTTGTAGTAAAACCGACATTACGCTAAGTTTGTAGTACTTTTTAAATGTGACTACTCCCTATAGTCTTAGAAGTGTCTACCACCATATATTACTATAAAAAAAAATAATTTTTTTAAAAAAGTTATCTATTTGGTCGCTATTTTAATATTTTTGACACCCAATTTGTTTAAAAAAACACCCTTAGAAAGTTAATACAATATATAATTGTTCCACTTAGAAGTGTCTACAACCGTATACTACAATGCAAAAAAAATAGTATTTTTTTTCTAAATAATTTATATATTTGTTCTCCATTTTAACATTTTTGGCACCCAAGTTGCAAAAAAAATAAAATAAAAATAAAAATAAAAATAAAAATAAAACTTGAAAGTTAATACAGTATATAATTACTATTATTTTTTATTAATTAATTTTTATACAAAGTGATCCCCTCTACACTATAATTTTGGATCCCCTACTAGGTGGAGGTGAAAAAAGTTGAGCTGGAGTCTCGTAAGATTAGGTGTGAGGGAAAAACCAAAACAACTAAAAATAAACCGATAAAAACGCAACCAACAAACCGAAACCGATGCAAAAACTAATAGTATGGATTTCATTTTTGTAAAAACCAAAGGTTTGCAGGTTGATGCGGTTTTTACCAAAAAATTGGTTCATCAAAACCGAACCGCACCGAAGCTTTATAAAATAATAAATCGTTAATTTATATTTATATTCTATAATATATACACATTTTTTAAAATACTAAAAAATATTAATACATATTATATTTGAACTTTGGATTTTGATAGTTGGGTTTAGCCATTTAATCGGGATTCGAAATTATTTTCCAAACTTATTTTCTATGTTGTTTTTATTTTTGTAGTTAAAACCACAACAGAGTAGATCACTAATTAACTGTGTGTTATAAGGTTATAACAAGTAACCAAAATTCAAGTTTTTTTTAATCAACCATTATATGTAAAGTCACTTAGAATTTTCGAATTATATAACTTATTTTGAGCTAAAAATAAACTTTTATAAATAAACAGTTTCAAAAAGTGAAAAAAATTGCATCATACAAGCTTAGATGCATGTTGTTATCGTTTTTTTTTTTAAATACATCAAAGACCAAACTAAATTTTTTAATTGGTTTCAAACCGAAACGGTATCGATACAAACCGAAACCTCATTTATAAACCACAAAATCAAACCATTGGAAAACTGCATCCAACGGTTTTAAGAATACAAAAATGACATCTTATTGTTTGCGATCTGGTTTATCCTTAAAACCACATCAAACTCTATTATATTCACTACTAGGTAAGAGTGACATTAGACCCTTTGGCCTTCATTCACACCAAACTAGCATTCTTGATCATAACATAATTTGTTCAAAATTTGATGCAACTAATATATAGAATAACCTCTATTGACAAATAAAATTGTTATTACCGTAATTAAAGTTTTTTTTTTGTCGTATAATCATCCGAATTTTATATCTTAGATGTCAATTCTTGACCATCAACAAACGTGAGTAGGAAGTGTGTGTACACACCAACTTCAGACATATTTGTTTATGTCATCTAAAAATTTTAACCTTTTAAAAACTTATTAATTTGGATTACTCAGCGTTTTAGTAATCTTTTATTCTCACAAAAGATTACGTCACAGTAGTTAGTTAACGTTTTCAAAAGATTTTACTAAAAATTAATTAATTTAATTTTATCCATCTTAAGTATTAGATAAATTTATTTCCTTATAATGTCATTTTTTAAGCATATGTGATATGTCACGATAAAATATAATGTGATAGTATTTTTTTTTTTTTTTTTGATATTTATATTATTTTGAGAGTTAAAAAATATACGTTTATATATATATATATATATATATATATATATATATATATATATATATATATATATATATATATATATATATATATATATATAGAGAGAGAGAGAGAGATAGAGGAAAAATCATTTGAGAATCTATAGTTTTCCGAAAACCTGAAAACTAAAAGTGGAACGTTAGATCAAAAATTTAAACAACCTAGATCAAAGATGACAATTTCGTAATTATCAATTTCAATGGTATTTTATACTTTTTTAAAAATAATCTTAGGGGCATATTAGGCAATAATAATTATTATTCCGTAATTACGAAATTAACTTATTTAAAAAACTATCTCTATATCTCTCATTATTCCTCACGTCTCTCTCTTTCTCTCTCTCTCTCTCTCTCTCTCTCTCTCTCTCTCTCTCTCTCTCTCTCTCTCACACACACATACACAACCATCGCAATTTCCTCCATTTTCAACATCCATAGCCGATTATGAAGTTTTCTCTCTTTTTTCCTGAAGAGTCGACGATATATGACGATTAACAGAACGTTTGCTAGATCTGGTTATCTGATCCCAAACTTTCATTCCCCTTTTTTGACTCCGATTTCCACCACAATCACCGTCTATGATCATTACTACATCGACTTTCACGACACTGAGGAGTGAAATCAAGGTCCAGATGACGATGGTGAACAATACATTGAAGGTGACGGAGGCTCTAGGGCTTCGATTCACAGAATGTTGTGAGATTTTCATGAATTGAGTGTCTAAGGTGTCATGTAAGATAAACTCTGCCAAGGATTGGTGAGACGAAAGAATGTGGTGATGGTTCGGTTGAAGGAGGATTTGGATGCAATTATGGTGGAATTAGATGGTAAAGAAGAGGAGGTGCTTCGATCCAGGCAAAAAGTCTTGAAGTTGGACATTTGAGAAATACAGGTGCTTCGATCGGCGATAGTAACTGAGAAACCCATGGACGTTCTTGTTGGATAAGGTGTCTAAGTCCATAACTTATTTGGTATATACTTGACCCGATCCGGCATGGTCCATTTGGGTTGCATATCATCCAAACTATTTATGGATAGTTTTATGAGAGTTATACACATATGTTTATTAATATATTATAAGTTATAATATATTAATATGAGATTATGTTATTTAATTAGTTTTAGTCTTAAATTAATTATGAATTAATTTAGAGATTAAAAGGAAGACTAATTAGATTATGGGCTATTGGTTTTATATAGTGTGGGCTAATGCTCTTTTGTTAATGGGCTAGGCTTATATGGAAGTCCATGGATGATCCATGGAGCTTTTAACCCATGGATCTTGGAAAGGAAATATCATGGGTTATTACGGTTTCACCCTAACCATGCACACTATATAAGCATGCTTATGGAGCATGAAATGGTGCCTAAGGAAAAACTAGTGAACTAGTGTGTGTGTGTGTGCATGTGTGTGGCCAAAAATACAAGAGTGTGTATACTCTCTCAAAGTTTTCCAAGAGTTTGTGGTGTTTTGTGATTCCATTTGAGGCATTCACACTATTGGTGCTTGGCCCTCAAACTCCTCAAGAACCAAACTCATCAAAAAGGTATGTAATCTCTTCTAACTCTTTATGTTGAAATGTTCCCCATGCCATGTTAGATAGGTTATAAACCTTGGAAAAATTATTATTTTGCATGTATTTAGACAAACATAGATCCAAGGTTTATTAGGGTTGCATGCACACTTAGGAAGTGTTAGATTGCTCAAAACCCAACAGTGGTATCAGAGCCTAGGCTTGCTTGTTTGAATACTTGATGCAAATTGCTGAAAAACGAAGATTTTATGCTGTCTGCACAGCTGACTCGCCGAGTCCATGTAGGGACTCGACGAGTCCAAGGCAAAACTCATCCAACTCGGCGAGTTGGTTCATGCACTCGACGAGTTGGAC
This sequence comes from Lactuca saligna, assembly GCF_052625555.1. Classification (NCBI taxonomy): domain Eukaryota; kingdom Viridiplantae; phylum Streptophyta; class Magnoliopsida; order Asterales; family Asteraceae; genus Lactuca; species Lactuca saligna. Next base: position 172,069,284 of record NC_136419.1, read on the forward strand.
CCCCAGACAGCATATCTTCAAGTTTTGGTGCTGGAATTGGTCTAGAATCATTACCTTAAACTGTTTTGGACTCATGAAACCTGTTTTTGATGTGGTAATGATGATGGTGGACCAATTTCAAAGTTATAATCAAAATTCCATGATTTTATGTGTTCATATAATTCTTGAAATTTTGATGATCATGTTCATGTTCTTATGAATTTAGAAGATGATAGGAATTATTTGCTGAATTGTTTAGAATTAATTCTTGATCATTTATGTGTTTTAATGGAGTCCATAATTTGTCCTCAAGTTATGGATATCCAAAGGTCACTTTTATTTAACACACACTTAAAACACATAAGTTACATGAAAATGAAGAGTATTCATTTTTATGAACCTTTAATTCATAAGTTATGAAATGAAAAGTTTTGGATGGTTACAAAAGATGAAGAGTCTTGTCCTTAAGTTATGGAGGTTCAAGAGTTACTTCTTTAATAAATATATAAATAAAGTGTAACCTTAATTAATTCCATAAGTTATAAAATAAAGAAAAGTAATTCTTTTATTAGTTTAAAGTCTTCCATAACTTGTCCTCAAGTTATGGAACTTGAAGAGTTGTTGGATTAAAAACTACTTTAAACACATAAATCATGGAATTAATTAGTTTTGAATAGTTTCAAAATTTGCCCTCAAGTTTTGGAATTTGGAAAAGTTTCACACACTTTAATAAACTTTAATTCCAACACTTAGAATTTTAAAAGTTAAAATTCAACACTTATACTATTTATAACATTAATGGTTAATTATATATATATATATATATATATATATATATATATATATATATATATATATGTATGTATGTATAAGAATAAGTCGTTTTACCGTTAGTAGGCCTCATTCACGAAGCCGGTCTATAAGGTGGGTATAAGGTTGTTGCCTATAAAATGGCGACTTAATGGGTGTCCACTCTCACCCACCGCTTGCTTGATCGGTGGAGGGTCGTTAGCCGAACGGGTAGGACAATGACTTTAAATCCCCATTAAAAGTATAATGATTATTATAAAGTAACTAAATATTTTTTATTTAATTCCCAATCTTAGTTACTTTAGGAAAAATGTGAATTTGGTGCTAGCCCATGGAATTCACACTTTGTACCTTACCAAGTCGTTGGTGGAGCGTGTGTGGGTAACCGGCACACTAACTTGGACTAGTAAGGATCACGAAGGGTGACTTAATGTTTATCATAGATCAATGGAGCGTGTGTGGTTAACCGGCACATTGATTAGGTGATAATATTAAGGGTACCAAGTGAATTGGTATGGTTATTCACACCTTGTTTTATGATCCTCGGCATCCCAGTCACAAAATTTGAGAGGGCACACTCGAGATTGAAACATGCCATTGAAAAGTTCAATGAATCTCAAAAGATCTAGGAATTTCAAATCCAATTAAAACCTAATAAATTATTTCGTTTTTCATGGTGGAAATTGGTGAATCGTCATTCGCCTACCTTCAAATATTTTATAGTTTGGACTACGGCATCCCTCTTCCGAATTATAAAATATTGTATTGGGTCCTAGCCTTAATATTTCATATTGGGTGTTATATTAAGGACTTTGAATCAACTAACTTGATTTTCTCCCATTATAGATGTCTGGTTCAGACAACTATGATCTTCCCAAATCTCTTGAAGATGGTGTCCCTCAACATCATGCTTCACTTCCTCCACCTCCTCCAATTATTCTCCCTCACCCACAAGTTCTTGAAAAGTTTAAAGTCACTCAATCCCTATTGGCAAGCATAGTCTATGTGTGCTCACATCTTGGAGATAAAGTCACATATTGACAAGCTGGGAGAGTTGGGTGTCAAAGTCTCGTGAAAGTTGGATGTTCAATCACTTTCTTAGTAACATAGTGAGTCTCTTTGGGACTACTATGAGACAGACTATGACATGACCCTTAATGATGTTATGTATTTGCTTGGTGTTGTATAATCAGCAATGATTTGGAACACCAGTAAAGCAAATTTGATTAAAAGAACAACTTCCCAAGTCTTAAATGGACATTGACAATGGTAGCATTGGATATCTAGAAAAGGATTTCTCTTCCCAATGGAAAGGGATCGGCTATAGTCAACTCGGTTGACCAAATAGTAAATAGAAAGGCAAATTATGAGATAGTCTCATGTGCCATTACCAAAGGGTCCATGTGTTTTATTGTCAAAGGGAGGGACATTGATTGCAAAGCTGCCATATTTACCTGAAAGATCATAAGATTAATCAAGTCAAAAAGTTTGACTCTACTTCGGTTAAAGTCCACTGACTAACTCTATTAAGTTCCTATTTGGAGATTCTTATTACATAATGTGAATGGGTCACATGTTGATGTTTTAAGAATCAAAGAAAAGATAGGAAGCTTAAAGTAACTATATGTTGATTCTGATTGCGAAGGTGGGTTTCGATCGCATGGTTCGGTAATCAGAATTTTGAGTTGTTACTTAAGAGTTATAATATATTGCTTATGAATAGATAACAACAAGGTTTTCATGTGGATTGTAAGGATAAGATTTTCCGCAAAGTTTAAAAAAAAAAAAAGGTTTTAATTTTATTTATTTTAAAAATATCCTTACAATGGCATCTGTGGAAAATTGTTGCTTATATGTTTCCAGTAATAGCAATATTGGAAAGTGGATTTGATTCTTTTATTTGTGATAGTGTCTGAATTTACCAAATGAAGAAAGTTTTTCATCACCCAAGTTTCAATTGGACAGAAACTTGGAATCATACAAGTTGTATTGTATGTTGAATGAGAATTTTCATCTTTGAAAATTAAGACTAATTCTTTGATCACATGTATATCTGAGTCAATTGAAGGACTAAGGATTAGGTACACTAGGTGTGCGCTGGTCAAGGTCCACCACAAAGATTGATTTGTCATGATTTACTAAAGATTAGTAAGTATGATTATACTTATAAGGTTGAGTATAATTCTATAACATTGGAAAGGTTACAATGTATGACAAAACAAATGAGAAGAATCAAATTAGCCAGGAAGATAAAAATTTCTCAAATCTGAAAAGATGGGAGAGTACTTTAGTATCATATTTCATGATTATCTTAATGATTATGAAACCATATCACAAATTCATACTCTAAGGACGTCTTAGTGCATTGTTATGGCTAAGAAGAGAGGTCATGAATTGTTGGATTGGTTAAAATCAAGAAGATGAGTCATACTTCGTTCCAAAACAATTCTTAGAGTCATACTCCAAGATTGTAACCTTGAGTGACATAAAGGAAGATTTATTAACACTAGTCAAATGTAACAGTAAAATGTTTTCTACTCTTGTACATTTGAGATTGGTAAGTTGTGATGTCTTGGATGAGACAAAGACCAACTAAGACCAATTATGTGAAGTGTTAGTCTTGATAAGAATCCGGACTATCCCTTGAATATTTGTTTTGTCGTGGAATGGTTCTTGAATGGGGAAACTTATATGTCAAGGGAACAATGGGAGCCTTAAAGATCCTAAAAGTGTTTCAAGATTTAATCAAGAGTAAAACCTATAATTTATCACTAGCACACGACTTAAGGTTTGCAACCTATCGTGTTGACATAATTCTTATTTCTGTACCTACTTCAAGTAAGTTGAATTTGCATGTGAGTTATCAGAGTTCAACTTGGAAGCATTGGTGGGCCTTGTGCTACAAAGGTGACAAGAAACTAAGATTGAACAAGCTTAATCCATGTAAGGCTGAATTTGTCACTAACCTTATATTGTGATTATGGTTTTGACAAATTCACATGGATAGGAACTCATACACTATAAAATCTAAGTGTCATAAGGTTTCTCTCCGATTCATGAAAATGATGGTGAGGAAACACTTACACTAAGTAGATTTTACGTAGATATAAATTGTGTCATTTGCATTTTCAAAAGTCGTTAGTGGAGCGCGTGTGGTTAACCGGCACACTAACATGGACTTGTGAGAAATGGCAAATGTCTAAGCAATAGAGACTATGATTACGACATACCTTTTCATAGTTCTGAAAATTATTTAGACACACATGTGAGCTATCTAAGAAAGGGTGTGTGAATCTAAAGTTCAGAAGTCCAACAGATTTCTGGAAATATGTCAGAGCTAATGGGAGCATAAGTGTTATGCTGATAATCATCATGTTAGTGGGAGCATGATTATTACGTTTAGTGTTGCAAGTTAGCAATGTTAATTATAGAAAACGTTGAAAAGTTGTTTTGCTATAATTAAGGGAGAGGAAATTATACTTCATTTCAATTCTAAAGCTTAGATTGAGATTTTAATCATCCTTAGTCAAGGATATATGTATGAATTTTATGTCTGAATGGTTCGACTTAAGGAAATTCCATATATATTGCATTCTCAAAATTCAATTATGACTACGGCATCCCTCTTCATAGTCAAATTTTGAAAACATGGCAAATAAAAAATATTGTAGCAAAAGACTTGTCTAGTATCATGTCTTTATGTCAAACATCATGAATCGTATCCCATATGCTTCGTATATAGGATCGATTGCATGTGCTATAATATTCATCCTTTCTAAATTTTCCAAATGCTTAAGGCATTGAGAAGGGAAAAGTCTAGAACTGGATATGACTAAAGTGATTAAGAAATTATCAAGGACAATCTGAGGTTCGCCAAAGATTGGTTGCTCAGGGAAAGTTGGAAGTATGGTGGAAGTTGTTAGAAAGGACCGTATTGACATGTTCTGAAAAGAAGTAACTCTTGTTCGGAAGTGATAGTCAAAATGGGACTATGGAAATGTCTCCATAGGTGGAAGTTATTCAATCTATGTAAGATTAGAAAACCTTAATGCAAGAAGGATGTTCAAAGCAATGTACTTGGAATATGAGACTTCCGTTCCATAGAGGTTGACCTTCTTTAGAATACTCTGTAATGACTGGTGACAAGGTTTTGGTGACTTTGTGAATAATCATTACAAGAGAAACATCGCATAAAAGTTTAAAATCTAACAGATTTTTTGGTAAATGATAGGAATCGGGGATTCTCACATTTACAATAAGGATTTGGGATTGTGAAATGAGTATCATTGGAATCTTGTTTAATTGATCTACATCACAATGTAAGGATCATAGAGAAACATAGTGTGCATACTTGGAGTTTGGCATAACTATTGTTTAGAAAACAAAGTGTACATGCCAGGAGCATGGGACGATTGTTGTTTTTATTTAATTCTTAAGTTGTTTATTTGAAACATTGAATAATGTGTAATCAATATGGTGATAAATAAAAAGTGGTTTTATTTATATTCAAAAGGGTTCTGAGACCATATTGGATTTGATTATTATTGTGTTTCACTTTGCATGTTTTGACTTCCAAAATAGCTAGGTTATTCTTTTCGAATGACTAAGTTATTTAAACACTCCACAGTCGTTCATATGTTGGAAGTAGGTATGAATCAAGACTGTCATGAATCGGGTTTGTAGATGGCTAAATGGGTTTAGTCATAGCAATGGTTGCTACAACATTCATGAGTGCTCATAAGTTATGAGTATTGGAATAAACCCACGCTCACTTGTATCACTTCATGGAATTTATCTCGAGTGATCGTGAGACGGTAATATCATATAAATCTTCAAACCTAGAGATATGAGTTGTTACCTATGAGTTGGTTGTGCATTGATTGCACGTAAATGCATCAGTAACTTGATGTTATAAAACGTGCCTTTGTGTACAATTCAACAAGTAGTAGAACAAGCATATGAGTCGAAGTTTATCTGTTCCTTCTAGAAATAGAAGCGATATCTAGGCCCCTCGATGATTTTGTTGTGACCTATGTACCGGCCGGTCAGAACTAAATTGATGTGTTCGATTAAGTTCTTTGTCAAACAAATCGGAAATCAGGAAACAAACTGTTGGACAATAAGTACGACGTTGTTCCATGTATTTGTCCGGCTGATATCATGAGGACAGAGGATTATATGATCACTTATCTAAAATGGCGCTTCATAGTTCAACAGAGTCTTCATAGTTCAATGGAGTTTTTGAGAGCTACAATTGCTAGTTGGTTCCTGAACTAACATACGCAAATATAGTTATTAGACTTATCCAAGTGGGAGTCTATTAGATAAGGTGTCTAAGTCCATAACTTATTTGGTATATACTTGACCCAACCCGGCATGGTCCATTTGGGTTGCATCTCATCCAAACTATTTATGGATAATTTTATGAGAGTTATACACATATGTTTATTAATATATTATAAGTTATAATATATTAATATGATATTATGTTATTTAATTAGTTTTAGTCTTAAATTAATTATGAATTAATTTAGAGATTAAAAGGAAGACTAATTAGATTATGGGCTATTGGTTTTATATAGTGTGGGCTAATGCTCTTTTGTTAATGGGCTAGGCTTATATGGAAGTCCATGGATGATCCATGGAGCTTTTAACCCATAGATCCTTGGAAAGGAAAGGTCATGGGTTATTAGGGTTTCACCCTAACCATGCACACTATATAAGCATGCTTATGGAGCATGAAATGGTGCCTAAGGAAAAACTAGTGAACTAGTGTGTGTGTGTGCATGTGTGTGGCCGAAAATACAAGAGTGTGTATACTCTCTCAAAGTTTTCCAAGAGTTTGTGGTGTTTTGTGATTCCATTTGAGGCATTCACACTATTGGTGCTTGGCCCTCAAACTCCTCAAGAACCAAACTCATCAAAAAGGTATGTAATCTCTTCTAACTCTTTATGTTGAAATGTTCCCCATGCCATGTTAGAAAGGTTATAAACCTTGGAAAAATTATTATGTTGCATGTATTTAGACAAACATGGATCCAAGGTTTATTAGGGTTGCATGCACACTTAGGAAGTGTTAGATTGCTCAAAACCCAACAGTTCTTTCTTACTTTCTTCCCTCACCACTACCAAAACAGATTATCTTGTTTGCAAAAACGGTGTCACACCCCAAAACCAATAACGGCGGAAACGTTCTGCGGCGGAGGATGTCATGTAATGTATCACAACAATGTAAAGTAGTACACAAGCAACAACATCATCCATTGCATTAATAGTATAATTTTGAAAAGAAGTGTGTTCTTTCATACTATAAAACAACATAATGAATAATCACAATAAAAGACGAGTATTGACTACTCTGTCTTCGCAAAACCTGGTCTTCATATATGTTTATTTGTGACCTGAGAATACAAGTTATTTTGAAAGCGAGTATCAACAATAAAGCTGGTGAATTTATAAGTATTTTATGTGTCTTTGATTTGTAAAACTGTAAAGAAAATTCTTGTAGTTGTTTGAAGAAAAGTTTGTATCAATGAACATCTTTGTAAGTAATTGTAAACGTTTGAAAACCCTAGAAAATCTCATATTTCCTACTAGTGTAAAAAGTAGTCTTCTACCAAGACTCGACTGTTTTGAAGGTTTGAACCTCTACATAAGTGAAGGTTTTTACCTTGTACAACTATTATTATTCATATCTAATCTACCTCATCGATTATGTGAATGTGGCACAAAGTAAAGGTAATAAGGAAAATAATATAATCATTTAGGTATTATCCTTTGGTACTAGGATAATCACACCAAAGTAACTTGCTCAATAGTATTAACTGTAGACATCCGTCGATGTGCATTTTCCCTATGTAGCTAACAGTTGGGGGTAGAATGGTTAGTCCCGCACTTATATAATAGTATCTACTCATATAATATGTAATAGTATCTCATCAGATAGTATGTAATCGTATCTCTTTACTAGTATCTATGTAACAATATCTCTGTAATTGTAACTCTGTAATAGTATGTCTTGTAATTATATGTATTAGTATAGACTAATGAATGAACTGACTCTTGTGTGATTCCTTGTACTTGGAATAGTAAGTAGTATCTCCTAACTATACGTATTATAGTTACTAGTAATGTACGTGTATAATCGAAGGTATACCTTTGCTACCCAAAGGTACTGAACTAACTGATGGAAACTTTTATGTCTATATATGTATACTTGATATATAGGCATGCGTTTGACAATATAAAAGTATAAGATAAGTTTTGTAAAACCTTTGAAAAGTTTAATAACCAAGAAATGATGACTTGATGTCAGTTTATAAAACGATTTGAAAGTAGTTTGTTTGATAATATAGTTTTATAAAGAGTTTTCACATGGAAAAACGTTTGAGAAAGTCATTTGAACTAATCTGTTTGGTAAAACAGATAAAAGTATAACAAATCCATTTGTATGCTAGTTATTAATCACATGTGATTGATATAATAACTAGCATGATTCAACTTGTACCCCCCCATAAAGCATTTATAAACATTTAAAAACATTTAAAAGGTTAATTAAGGGGTATGAACTCACCTGCAGTGAGTGGATTGGATGGAAGTGTTGGACACGTGCTTGGTGTCAAGTGAAGACTTAAACACACATAATGATCCTAATAACATATAAAGACATGTGTATATATATACAATTAGTGATTATAACACTAATTAGACAAGTATAAACATTCTAATGTGTGGAAAACACTTTGGTCAAAGTGTTAGGAGGCTATTGGGTTGCAACAAAGGAGTATAAGGCTTTGTATTTGAGTTTATGGTCCATAGACTATACATATTGGAGTTTACGGCCCAGGGGATTTTCTCTTGGCCATAAACTCTCAAATGGGTCTCCAATTGAGGCTTAAAGCTATTATGTCTTAAGTGGTTAAGTGTTCCAAGGCTTAAACAAGAGGCTAGGTGAGTTTAAGGTCCAAGAATGACCTTATCTTGAGTTTACGGACTAGGGACCACTTCCCCTTGTGTTTACGGCCATAAACTCATGGTATGAAGTACCATTTCGTTTCTTGAAGTCCCTAGTTCAATGGTATATGGTTCTAGACTAAGTTCCAAGGCTTGGTAAGGGGTTAGGGTGCATTTTGCCCCACTTATAGGGGTTTACAGCCCAAGAACATGTCTTAGCCGTAAACTCCCTAGATCATGTGTTTCTTTATGAGTTCTAGGTTCTAAACATGTTAAACCTAGTGTACAACGAGTTAGAACAAGAGTACATACGATCTAGGAGCTTGAATGGTCATTTTTGGCCAAGAACACTAGTGTGTGTTCTTGGTGTTCTTCGTGAAACTTGAAGATCTACAAAACGGAATGATTTCACGGATGAAATCATGTAAGACAACTAGTTCATGTAAGATATCAACTAGTTTGGGCAATAAACTTACGAGTTTTGAAGATCGGGGACGAAGTCGGGATGATACTTGAGAGGATTTGGGAGGAAATCAGCCAAGGGAAAGGAAGAATGAAACAAATGGCCAAAACTTGACCATATAGGGGGAGTTTACGGCCAACATGGAGTTTACGGCCGTAAAATACATTGTTGTGGCCGTGAACTCCTTGTCAAGTTGTTTATGGCTCGTTCCTTGTGCTATAGCTTCAGTAGATAAACCCCGACACTTATCCCTTAAGTGGATGAGGATCAGAATGCTCAAACAGAATCCAAATTGTGCTAAATGATAACAGAAATGAGTTTGAATTTCAATGAAGTGTTTGACTATACAGGATAGAAACTTTCGGGTTGTTACATCATCCCCCCGTTAGAGGGAATTTTGTCCCGAAATTAGAGTTTAGGTAAAGGAGTAGGTATGAATAATCGAGTAAGGAGGTGGGGATACTTCCTATTCAATTGATTCTCGTGCTCCCAAGTGAATTCAGGTCCTCGGTTGGCATTCCAGCGAACCTTCACTAATGGGAAGCGGCTTTGCTTTGTTCGCCTGACCTCTCGGTCCATGGTCACTACGGTTCCTTCACAAAGGTGAGGTTCTTGTTGATCTCGATCTCGTCGAGTGGGATTACAAGAGTCCTGATGGAAAGGTACTTTTTAAAGTTTGAGACATGGAGGGTAAAATATACGTTACTGAGTTCACAGAGTTGGTTAAGTCGTGGATGTTTCTTTGCTCTTTCTTACTACGTGAGTAGATAAGTAGGTCATCTATCAGGAGGATGGCGAATTGATCCAAGTAAGAATGGCGCACAATATTCATTAAGTTCATGAATACTACGGGTGTATTGTTCCTATCCGAGGGGTATCACTACAGAATCGTAGTGTCTGTATTGAGTTTGGAAGATTGTCCTCGGTACATCCTTCACTAACACTCGTAACTAGTGATATTCGGATCTCAGGTCTATGTCTGAAAGGTAAATAGTTCCTTGCGGTTGGTCAACCAACTCTTCTATGTGAGGCAGAGGGTAATGATTTCTAATGGAAATCTTGTCGAGGTCTCTGAATTCGATGGACCTATGAAACAATTCGTCTTTCTTCTTGAAGAATAAGACCGGAGCTCTCCATGGTGAGAAGCTTGGTATTTCCATTCCATTGTTGAGTAGTTCGTTAAGTTGTCCGGATGGTTCTTGTTTTTCCGTGGGCGTTAGACCATAGGGCGATCTGGTTACAGGAGCAATATTGGGCTCTAATTTCGTTCGCATGACAATGCGATTACTCGTAGTCTTGGGCAGTCTCTTTCCTAAAGTTCATATTAGAAGTCATACATGGTTCATCAATCACAGTCTCGTGTATATGAGTCTTATATAATTAATATTGAAAAGATAGTCGAATAAATGATTCTTCATTAAGCTTACATTCCAACGAGGAAAAGAAGTTAAAGTGGAATCATCAATTCTAAACCTGTAGAATCTTGATTATATACCACCCCTGCGTGTACTTTCTTCAGCGATAGATCAACCGTACGGGTACTTGGATTGAACTTGACGTACTGCATGAGTGGTACTCCTGGGAGGTATGCTGAGGTTTCTTTGGAAAGGATAAGAAACATGAGGTACTCTACACATGAGTACTTCAGTGTTCTGAAATGACGGCTTCGCTAGTGTAACATCCAGATTTTTAGGGTTATTATTGTGTAGTTTAATCTTTTGATTAAAGGAGAGACTCGATGATTTGAGGATCCAACTCGCTGAGTCGAGATGGGGTTTTCACGCGGATTTAATGAGTGGACTCGACGAGTCAAAGGAGGGACTCGCCGAGTAGGTGTTGGGCAGAGAAACCCTAATTTCTCGGGTTTGGGACCTATTTAAAGGTCCTTATGGCCTTCATTTGCGGCCACTACACCCTGAGGAACCCTAGAGAACAGAGAGAAAGCTTGTGGTGCAAGAGGAGGGCCAATTCATCATATTTTGGTGTGTTCTAGCAAGGGGAAGGATGGATTTCGTGTTAGGCTGTTTTTTGGGACTCAAATCTTCCATCATTTTGTTCAGAGCTGCTGTGAAAGGTAAGGATTCATGTTCATCTTCGTTTGTGTGATAGAGTTCATGAATCTAGGGTTTCTTCTCTTCTTTTGGTAAGATATCTAGAGTATGTGATGTCCCTTTGTGTGTATAACTTCATATCTGGACCTTGAGAGGTCCAGAGAGTCCCTATTCCCCAACTTTATGCAGTCCTTTATGAGTTTAGAGCTTAGGTGGTCATTTTAAGGGTTATTTCTCCATCTATAGCTAATTGTGGGTTGCATGAACGTAGAGTTTAAACCTTTACGTGACTTTTGAGTGCTAGAAGGTTAGATCTACTAGTTGGTAAAGCGGATCTGGCCTCAGAAGGTCGAATGAGCATAGTCCTGTAGGAAACTCGCCGAGTCCATGGAGAGACTCGACGAGTCGAGTCGGGGTTACCCCGCAATTCATACCACGTGTAACTCGTCGAGCTAGGGGTTGGCTCGACGTGTCAAGCGAGGCTAGAAGGAGGATTCAATGGACACGTGTGGACTCGTCGAGTCGCCCATGTGCACTCATGTCACACCCCAAAACCAAGAACGGCGGAAACGTTCTGGGGCGGAGGACGTCATGTAAGTATCACAACACAGTAAATGTAAATAAGCAAACAACATCATCCATTGCATTAAATATAAAATTTTAATACAAGTGTGTTCTGTACAATGTAGACACCAAAAATAACGTATATCAAAATAATAAGATGAGTCTTGAATGCGCTCCATCTTCTCAAAAGCTGGCATCGGTACCTGTCTACTGATGACCTGAGAATACAAGTTATTTTGAAAGAGTTTATCAGCATTAAGCTGGTGAGTTCATAAGTATTTTAGTGTCTGTATTTGTCATTCAAAAATGTTTGAACATGTATCAAGTATAAGTTTGTAAAATGTATGTAAAAGTTTGCAATCGTTTGTAAAAGTTTGAATCTCTCAGAAAATCCTATATTTTCTATCAAAGAAGCCTTCTACCAAGGCCTGACTGTTTTGTATGTTCGCTTGATGTAAAAGTGTGTAATTTCCCAAAAGTAACTATCATTTATCAAAATATAGTTTGTAGATAAACATGTAAGTGAGGTTATCACTAAAATATGTAATGGGTAAATTAATGTAGTACTGTAGCCTTTGTATTTTAAGAACTACTACTGTACTAAACTACCTTAAACCGGATTTATATTAAGGCATTACGTGATAAATTGTACCATACTATTGACTAGTAGCAACGACAAATGAATGGTCGTAATAACGGAATGACGTTTGGCACCCGCAGACCTGCAGGTCCGGCTGTAGCTAGCAGCAAGGTGTAGGATTGTCAATCCAGTATAGATCTATACGCAAACTCAACGCTCTCCCTTCAAGAGAATTCTAGCTACAACTCGAGCCATGACAGTTAAGTCATGCTCCGATTTAAATCACAGTAATAAATTGTTCATGTATATGTGCTGTTTCTCGTTCTTGTATATGTATATGTATTGTTTCTCGTTCTTGTATATGTATATGTATTGTTTCTAGCATCATTGTATATGTATTGTTTCTAGTATATGTATATGTATTGTTTCTAGCATCATTGTATATGTATTGTTTCTAGTATATGTATATGTATTGTTTCTAGTATCATTGTATATGTATTGTTTCTAGTATATGTATATGTATTGTACTGTGTTACCCCTATGGTAACAAGCTATGATGTACTGATGAATATGAATCTGGAAGTACTTTTATGTCTATACATGTATATATTATATATAATTAATGTTGAAACGACCTTCGGATGGTCACCCGAAGCTCCACCAGACCACATCCAAATCGAGGAAAAGGAAATAGGATAGGTGGCTTTCCTAAGCGTTTTAAACATTATTTATACATCTATACGCATATAGGCATGCAATTTATAAGAAGTATAACAAGTTTAAATAAAACATTTGATAAGTAAAAAGAGTTGGTAAAACGTTTGAAGTAAAACAGTTTGATAAACAGTTGAACATTTGTAAAAATCGTTGTTTTCCTAGTTATTAATCACATGTGATTAAAGGCAATCACATGTGATTGAAGCAATAACTATAAGTATTTGACTTGTATTCCCCCCATAAAGTGTTTAAAACATTTAAAATCATTTCAAAGGTTGATTTAAGGGGTATGAACTCACATGTGGTGAGTCGCTTGAATTGAGGTATCGGGTACCGTGTTAAGTGTCAAACGGAGACTTGTTCACACGTACGAGCCTAGTTATCATATAATAAGCATATATATAACTAATTAGCCACATAATAACTTAACAAAGTAAGTTAATACAATTAGGAACATATAAACACTCTTATGAGTGTTTAAGGTTCAAATGGTTGCATCTAAGTTGCTACGGGACAAGGCAAACGGGTTTGAAACTTCAAATGGCCTTGCATAGGAGTTCACCACCCAACAAACCCCACATCTTGGAGTTTACGGCCGTAAACTCATGGTTTTATGGCCGTGAGCTCCTCAAAGGGTTGTTTAGGGTGTTTTGTGGTGCTATCTTGGTCCTAGCTCACTCCTAGCTTTGTTGGAAAAACACATGAAGTAGTTTAAGGCTTTAGAACACTCCATATGGGAGTTTACGGCCTAAAGTCCTTCATCCTAGAGTTTACGGCCGTAAACTCTTGGATTCTAATTGATTTGAAGCACTTAAACAACAAGGATTGCTTTCATGAATTTATCTAAGGCTTATGGGGACAAGAGGCATACTTTGGTGCCTTCACTTGGAGTTTACGGCCCAAGATATGTTCCTTGGCCGTAAACTCCTTTCAAGGAGTGGTTTTTATGTGTTCTCCTCTCCATTCTAGTCCCAAAGGTGCAAGGTAAATTGTCTAAAGGCTTAAGGGTTGCTTGGAATGATTTTTGTCCCACAAAAAGGGGTTTACGGCCCAAGAGAAGTTCTTGGCCGTAAACTCCTACTAACTTGTGATTTTGATGAGCTTTTGATGTTCTAAACAAGAACAAGTACTAGTAGTTAAAGTCCTTAAGCATTTGGGGGAAGTTTTAGGGCATTTAAGCCCTTGAAAAGGGGTTTACGGCCCAAGGGAGTTCCTTGGCCGTAAACTCCTAGAACTTATGTTTCTTGGATGATTTCTAGGCTATAAAGATCATACACAATGTCATTGATAAGTCCTCTAACACGTGGATGGGTCTAGGAAGCATTAAAGTTCCATTTTGGAGTTTACTCCCCAAGAACGTTCTTGGGCGGTAAACTCACGGATCTTGTATTTTGGACATATAAATGATGTTATAAAGCATATAACAAGTATTAAAACACGTTAAGGAAAGTAGACTCACAATCCGGGATGAAAACCCGAAGATCCGTCAGAGAGAATTGGCTTTTCTCTAGTTGGAATTGTGAATAATGAATTAATTTAGTTTAGAAAACTATTTATAGTCCTGGAATATTTTGACAGAAAATATTTTTATTCCGGAAGTCGGACTATAACATTGTGAAACTTACAATGTTCAAGTTTCACGATCATAGGAGCATCCATTCTCCGGATATGTCCTGAAACGTAAACCCTAATGTACACAAACTTGTTCGGACAAGTCTGAAATTTACAGAAATTGGACTAGCTCCTATTGAATAGATGATGTTCGTACAAATGAAAATTTCGGGTTGTCACATCATCCCCCCGTTAGAAGGAATTTCGTCCCGAAATTAGAATTTAAGCAATTAAGAAGTTACAAATAACTAAGCAAAGAGATGAGGGTGTTTCAGTTTCATCTGATCCTCGCGTTCCCAAGTGAATTCTGGTCCTCGCTTGGCGTTCCAGCGAACCTTCACGATAGGGATACGGCTTTGCTTCGTCTGCTTGACCTCACGGTCCATGATCTCTACAGGTTCTTCCACGAAGTTGAGGCTCTCGTTGATCTCGATTTCGTCGAGTGGGATTACGAGAGTCTCGTCGGACAGACACTTTTTCAAGTTAGATACGTGGAATGTAGAATGTACGTTATGAAGTGTGTCGGGTAGATCAAGTTTGTAAGCTACGGGGCCGACTCTTGCGAGAATCTCAAAAGGCCCTATGTACCAAGGATTAAGCTTCCCACGCTTACCGAAGCGTATCAAGCCTTTCCAGGGTGAGACCTTGAGAAGGACTCGGTCTCCCACCTGAAATTCCAAAGGTTTTCTGCGTTTATCAGCGTAGCTCTTTTGTCGGTCTCTAGAGGCTTTCAATCGTTCGCGAATTTGAACGATCTTCTCTGTCGTTTCCCGAATGATTTCCGGACCAGTGAGAATACTGTCGGAAGCTTGCCCTCTTGCTAATTGGGTATCACCCACCTCAGCCCAGCACAGAGGGGATCTGCACTTTCGGCCGTAGAGAGCTTCAAATGGTGCTGCTTTTATGCTCGTGTGATAACTGTTGTTGTAGGAAAATTCGACGAGGGGTAAATGAGTATCCCACGCTTTTCCAAAGTCAATTACACAAGCACGCAACATATCTTCTAAAGTCTGGATTGTCCTCTCACTCTGTCCGTCAGTCTGTGGATGGTAGGCTGTGCTCATGTCTAGCCTTGTTCCTAGGGAATGTTGTAGTGATTGCCAAAATCTTGAGGTGAACCTACTATCTCGATCGGAGATAATGGATATAGGTACACCATGTAATCGTACGACTTCCCTAATGTATGTTCTCGTAAGTTTCTCCATCTTGTCGGTTTCTTTGATAGGCAGGAAGTGTGCAGACTTGGTCAATCTATCAACGATGACCCATATGGTATCAAGTCCACCCGTTGTCTTGGGCAACTTGGTTATGAAATCCATAGTGATCCGCTCCCACTTCCATTCTGGGATCTCTGGTTGTTGCAGTAAACCAGAGGGCTTCTGGTACTCGACCTTTACCTTTGCGCAAGTAAGGCATTTACTTACGAAGGTAGCAATCTCTGCTTTCATATTAGGCCACCAGTATAGCTTTTTAAGATCCAGATACATCTTATCCGAACCTGGGTGGACGGAATACCGAGTGTTGTGCGCCTCGGTCATGACTAAGTCTCGGAAACCACCGTGTTTCGGTGTCCAGATCCGATCCATAAAGTATAGGGCTCCGTCACCCTTGGCTTCTAAGTTCTTGTCCATTCCTCTAAGGGATTCACCCGTCACATTTTCAGGTTTCATGGCTTCAAGTTGGGCCGCCTGAATTTGGTTCGACAAGTGTGAATGGATGGTTATTGATAGTGACTTGACCTTGCGACCAGAATGTTCTTTCTGACTCAGGGCGTCTGCTACTACGTTGGCTTTACCCGGATGATAACGAATATCGCATTCGTAATCACTGAGTAGCTCGACCCAACGTCGTTGTCTCATGTTGAGCTCCTTCTGATCGAATATGTGTTGTAAACTCTTGTGGTCGGTAAAGATAGTGCTCTTCGTTCCATACAAGTAATGTCTCCAGATCTTCAGAGCAAACACCACTGCTCCCAGTTCAAGATCGTGTGTCGTATAGTTAACTTCGTGTGTCTTCAACTGTCGGGAGGCATGGGCGATGACCTTACCTCGTTGCATCAGAACACACCCGAGCCCTTGGTTCGATGCATCGCAATAGACTACGAAGTCTTCTATCCCTTCGGGGAGAGATAGTATTGGCGCAGTGCACAAGGCTCGTTTGAGCGTTTGGAACGCTCTCTCTTGTTTCTCTCCCCAGTCAAAGGCCACGCCTTTCTGGGTCAGGGTTGTAAGAGGTTTCGCTATTCGGGAGAAGTTTTGAATGAATCTGCGGTAGTAGCCAGCAAGACCCAGAAATTGACGAATTTCTGTCGGCGTCTTCGGTGCTGACCAGTTCTCAATGGCTTTAATTTTGGATGGGTCCACATGGATTCCCTCTTCGCTTACCACGTGGCCTAAGAATTCGACTCTTCGGATCCAAAATTCACATTTCGAGAACTTCGCATAAAGTTTCTCCGTTCGCAAAGTTTCTAAAACTAGTCGGAGGTGATCGCCATGCTCTTCCTTACTTTGGGAGTAGATCAAGATGTCGTCAATGAAAACGATGACGAACTGATCCAAGTAAGGTCGGCATACTCTGTTCATCAGGTCCATGAAAACTGTTGGCGCATTGGTCAATCCGAATGGCATCACCACGAACTCGTAGTGTCCGTAACGAGTTCAGAAGGCTGTCTTTGGAACATCCTCCTCTAGCACTCGTAACTGGTGATATCCGGATCTTAGATCAATTTTAGAAAAATAGTTCGCCCCTTGCAGTTGGTCAAATAGATCGTCTATGCGAGGTAGAGGGTAACGGTTTTTGACCGTCAGTTTGTTGAGTTCTCTGTAGTCGATACACATACGGAATGATCCGTCTTTCTTCTTAACGAACAAGACCGGTGCTCCCCAAGGTGAGAAGCTTGGTCTTATGAAACCCTTGCTGAGCAGTTCATTAAGTTGACCGGATAATTCTTGCATCTCTGCTGGTGCTAATCGGTAGGGCGACTTGGCTACTGGGGTAGCTCCTGGGACTAAGTCGATTCGGAACTCGACCTGTCGTTGCGGAGGTAATCCAGGTAGTTCTTCTGGGAAAATGTCGGTAAAGTCGCTCACTACAGGAATGTTCTTGAGTTCTTTCGTTTCGAGGTTCGTGTTGACGACGTGAGCAAGGAATGCGTGGTATTCTTTGCGCAGGTATTTCTGTGCTTGAATACTTGATATAATGCGAAGACTCGCACCAGGTTTGTCGCCATAGACTATAAGAGTTTCGTTAGACGGAAGGTTTAGTCGGACTGCTTTCTCGAAGCACATGATGTCGGCGCGATGAAGACTCAACCAATCCATGCCGATGATGACGTCGAAACTTTTTATTGAGACCGGCATGAGGTCGATTGGGAATGAATGGTTATCTAGGGTTAGGATACATCCTAAGTATATGCTACTGGTGTTTTCTGTTTTGCCGTTAGCCATTTCTACTGTGAATTGTTCTTTAAGTGCGTGTGGTTGTGGTTTAAGCATGCGAGCAAATTTGTGGTTTACGAAGCTTCGCTCCGCTCCACTATCGAACAGAATGCATGCATAGGAGTTATCGAGGAGGAACGTACCAGTCACCACTGTCGGGTCAGCGACTGCTTCCCCGTGGCCTATAGTTAGTACCCTCCCTGCTCCTCCAGCATTTCTCGTTTTAGGGCAGTCCCTCTTATAGTGGCCTGTTTCGCCACATCCATAGCAAGTTGGGCTCGCGCCAGAGCCAGGGACTTGCGTGATCGGTTGCACTGGGAATTTACAGAAACGGACAGTGTGTCCTTTCCTGTTGCAGTTAGAGCACTGCATTTCACGGCAGGGGCCGTTGTGGTGGAAGTTGCATTTGTTGCACTTCGGCAAACTTCCATCATACTGCTTCGTCGGTGCAGTAGCAGCAGGGGTTACTGCGGCATGTACAGCCACAATTTGCTGCTTCTTGGCAGCTCGCTGCCTCTTCTTGTCATCCCAGAACTTCCGCTTGGTGTCAGCGGGTTTGGATGGTTCTGAGATGGCTAGGGTTGTTGTGGTTGTAGGGGTTTTGACACCATGGTCAATGAGTCGCTGTGCCAGTCGCTTGGCACTGTCGAAGGTAGCGGGGTTGGATGCTAAGACATTCCCCTGATACGGAGGAACTAGCCCCCATACAAACCTTTCAATCTTCTTCCCTTCAGTGGGAACCATGTTGGGGCATAGGGCCACCAGTTCGCTAAAGCGGGCAGTGTAAGCGATAATGTTGGTGCCCTTCATGGTCAGGCTCCAAAGCTCCTGTTCCAGTTTTTGGATCTCGCCCCTCGGGCAGTATTCCTCAATCATGAGGTCTTTCATCGTATCCCAGCCTATGTCGTTGGCCACGACGAGAGTTAGAGATTTAACGTGGCTGTTCCACCACGTCAGTGCCTTCCCTTCGAAGGTGCATGCGGCATATTTGACTTTGCACGCAGCAGGGCAAGAACAGATTTCGAAGACAGATTCAGTCTTCTCGAACCATTGCGAAAGAGCAATGACTCCGCCGGTCCCATGAAAGGGTTTCGGCTTACAGTTGGTGAAATCCTTATAAGAGCACTCTCTCGAGCGCACAGGAGTTTCAACCGGAATAGAATTAACCGGGGTTCCACCTCTACTAGCATCCGATGAGTGATACTGAGCCATGGCAGTTGCCACTGCTGCAGCTACGGCAGCGTTCAGAGCGGCAGTATCGATGACTGCAGGTGGAGGAGGCGGTGGAGGCACAAGATTATTCCTAGCCCTTGGAGATTTACGAGGAGGCATCTTTCAACTATAAGTTTATAAAGATGAGAAAAGTAGTAAGAATCAATTTGTAAGCGACGTGCGAATGATCCATGGACTAACTAACCATAGCCCAACAATTGAATGAGTGTTTGTGTTCATAACTAGAAAGATGTGTAGGGAAAACCCAAATGTAAAGATTCATCCCACAAAGTAGGTAGTTGTCAAATAATACTGGTATTACTGATGTAACGAGTTCAATGAAAATTGACCTAGCAGTAGGTCTTACATCATACCATACAGAAAGTTTGACAGTTCCTAGATTCCTAATTAGAGTACTGAAAGTTAGGAATATTTTACAGATTAGTGCTTCTTAGAGCACAGATGTTAAAAGACTAATCCTTAACCCAAAAGATAATGATGTACTAGACATCATCTAACGGCGATGAGTATTCCCCGGGAGAACCCTGAGGTCTCTCATTTGACGTACCACCTCTTTAAGGTGTTGTTCATGAGCTCTTTGACGAGCTCGAAGTTCCATGACCTCAGCTTGAGAGGCAACCAGACGTTGTTGCAGAGTTTCATTGGTTCTCCGGGTCCGTTCCATATCTTCTTCAAGACGGCGAATGCGGACTGTATTGACACCAGAGTTGGCATCAATCTCCATGACCCGGTCGATGGCTGCTCGACCTTGCTCGGCATTGCGAGATATCCTACGGATAAGGACAGGTAGAGCTCGGTCAGCAGAGCCACCATCGCTGACGTTGTAAAAGGTTCGGTCCCCAAAGTATGGTAAGGGTTGACCCTGTTCGTCACTCCAGCGATTCAAGTTATGTACCCACAAGGGAGTGGGACCTAGAAAAGCTAGACGAGGGTTGTTGTTCGGGGCTTGACCTACTAGAGGTAGGTTGTTGACTTCAGGATCAGAGTCTGATCCATCTGAGAAGCCTTCAGCTTGATGATCATCCAATGGAATTGGGTGTTCATCGTCAGACTCTGCTTCGAGCCATCCTGCGTTACCTTCATTTGGGAAGTACGGGTCGCCGTGATGGAATCCAGCCATCCAAATCTACGCGAGAAGAGAGGTATAAAGATATAGTATACAAGTAGTTGGTAGTACAAAATACACCTATAGTATTTTAAGTTTAAGTCCTATTAAATCTTCTTGTGGTATTTGTTGGTAAGTTTTTAGACTTGTTAACACATCACAACCATTCTAGGGCATAGGCTAATCACTCCTCGGACCAGCATAGTTGATCAGGCTATGCCATTCCCAGGACTGACCCTATATCCCCGAGCTTACATGTGATATTTAACAAACGTAATACTTTTGTTCTTGTCGTTGTGACACTGGTTTTAGTATGAATGTAGACTAGTATACTTAATTAAATATTTTAGTATTTTAAGTATAGACTCTTGGTCAAAGTGTTTTAATCCCAAATGGGTTTATAGTTTAGTATATCTTTTATGAGTTGATACACTTGATTCACTATAAACAATGCTCTGATACCAATCTGTCACACCCCAAAACCAAGAACGGCGGAAACGTTCTGGGGCGGAGGACGTCATGTAAGTATCACAACACAGTAAATGTAAATAAGCAAACAACATCATCCATTGCATTAAATATAAAATTTTAATACAAGTGTGTTCTGTACAATGTAGACACCAAAAATAACGTATATCAAAATAATAAGATGAGTCTTAAATGCGCTCCATCTTCTCAAAAGCTGGCATCGGTACCTGTCTACTGATGACCTGAGAATACAAGTTATTTTGAAAGAGTTTATCAGCATTAAGCTGGTGAGTTCATAAGTATTTTAGTGTCTGTATTTGTCATTCAAAAATGTTTGAACATGTATCAAGTATAAGTTTGTAAAATGTATGTAAAAGTTTGCAATCGTTTGTAAAAGTTTGAATCTCTCAGAAAATCCTATATTTTCTATCAAAGAAGCCTTCTACCAAGGCCTGACTGTTTTGTATGTTCGCTTGATGTAAAAGTGTGTAATTTCCCAAAAGTAACTATCATTTATCAAAATATAGTTTGTAGATAAACGTGTAAGTGAGGTTATCACTAAAATATGTAATGGGTAAATTAATGTAGTACTGTAGCCTTTGTATTTTAAGAACTACTGTTGTACTAAACTACCTTAAACCGGATTTATATTAAGGCATTACGTGATAAATTGTACCATACTATTGACTAGTAGCAACGACAAATGAATGGTTGTAATAACGGAATGACGTTTGGCACCCGCAGACCTGCAGGTCCGGCTGTAGCTAGCAGCAAGGTGTAGGATTGTCAATCCAGTATAGATCTATACGCAAACTCAACGCTCTCCCTTCAAGAGAATTCTAGCTACAACTCGAGCCATGACAGTTAAGTCATGCTCCGATTTAAATCACAGTAATAAAGTGTTCATGTATATGTGCTGTTTCTCGTTCTTGTATATGTATATGTATTGTTTCTCGTTCTTGTATATGTATATGTATTGTTTCTAGCATCATTGTATATGTATTGTTTCTAGTATATGTATATGTATTGTTTCTAGCATCATTGTATATGTATTGTTTCTAGTATATGTATATGTATTGTTTCTAGTATCATTGTATATGTATTGTTTCTAGTATATGTATATGTATTGTATTGTGTTACCCCTATGGTAACAAGCTATGATGTACTGATGAATATGAA
This sequence comes from Lactuca saligna, assembly GCF_052625555.1. Lineage (NCBI taxonomy): Eukaryota > Viridiplantae > Streptophyta > Magnoliopsida > Asterales > Asteraceae > Lactuca > Lactuca saligna. The sequence continues at coordinate 172,091,434 of NC_136419.1, forward strand.
TCTGGAAGTACTTTTATGTCTATACATGTATATATTATATATAATTAATGTTGAAACGACCTTCGGATGGTCACCCGAAGCTCCACCAGACCACATCCAAATCGAGGAAAAGGAAATAGGATAGGTGGCTTTCCTAAGCGTTTTAAACATTATTTATACATCTATACGCATATAGGCATGCAATTTATAAGAAGTATAACAAGTTTAAATAAAACATTTGATAAGTAAAAAGAGTTGGTAAAACGTTTGAAGTAAAACAGTTTGATAAACAGTTGAACATTTGTAAAAATCGTTGTTTTCCTAGTTATTAATCACATGTGATTAAAGGCAATCACATGTGATTGAAGCAATAACTATAAGTATTTGACTTGTATTCCCCCCCATAAAGTGTTTAAAACATTTAAAATCATTTCAAAGGTTGATTTAAGGGGTATGAACTCACATGTGGTGAGTCGCTTGAATTGAGGTATCGGGTACCGTGTTAAGTGTCAAACGGAGACTTGTTCACACGTACGAGCCTAGTTATCATATAATAAGCATATATATAACTAATTAGCCACATAATAACTTAACAAAGTAAGTTAATACAATTAGGAACATATAAACACTCTTATGAGTGTTTAAGGTTCAAATGGTTGCATCTAAGTTGCTACGGGACAAGGCAAACAGGTTTGAAACTTCAAATGGCCTTGCATAGGAGTTCACCACCCAACAAACCCCACATCTTGGAGTTTACGGCCGTAAACTCATGGGTTTATGGCCGTGAACTCCTCAAAGGGTTGTTTAGGGTGTTTTGTGGTGCTATCTTGGTCCTAGCTCACTCCTAGCTTTGTTGGAAAAACACATGAAGTAGTTTAAGGCTTTAGAACACTCCATATGGGAGTTTACGGCCTAAAGTCCTTCATCCTAGAGTTTACGGCCGTAAACTCTTGGATTTTAATTGATTTGAAGCACTTAAACAACAAGGATTGCTTTCATGAATTTATCTAAGGCTTATGGGGACAAGAGGCATACTTTGGTGCCTTCACTTGGAGTTTACGGCCCAAGATATGTTCCTTGGCCGTAAACTCCTTTCAAGGAGTGGTTTTTATGTGTTCTCCTCTCCATTCTAGTCCCAAAGGTGCAAGGTAAATTGTCTAAAGGCTTAAGGGTTGCTTGGAATGATTTTTGTCCCACAAAAAGGGGTTTACGGCCCAAGAGAAGTTCTTGGCCGTAAACTCCTACTAACTTGTGATTTTGATGAGCTTTTGATGTTCTAAACAAGCACAAGTACTAGTAGTTAAAGTCCTTAAGCATTTGGGGGAAGTTTTAGGGCATTTAAGCCCTTGAAAAGGGGTTTACGGCCCAAGGGAGTTCCTTGGCCGTAAACTCCTAGAACTTATGTTTCTTGGATGATTTCTAGGCTATAAAGATCATACACAATGTCATTGATAAGTCCTCTAACACGTGGATGGGTCTAGGAAGCATTAAAGTTCCATTTTGGAGTTTACTCCCCAAGAACGTTCTTGGGCGGTAAACTCACGGATCTTGTATTTTGGACATATAAATGATGTTATAAAGCATATAACAAGTATTAAAACACGTTAAGGAAAGTAGACTCACAATCCGGGATGAAAACCCGAAGATCCGTCAGAGAGAATTGGCTTTTCTCTAGTTGGAATTGTGAATAATGAATTAATTTAGTTCAGAAAACTATTTATAGTCCTGGCATATTTTGACAGAAAATATTTTTATTCCGGAAGTCGGACTATAACATTGTGAAACTTACAATGTTCAAGTTTCACGATCATAGGAGCATCCATTCTCCGGATATGTCCTGAAACGTAAACCCTAATGTACACAAACTTGTTCGGACAAGTCTGAAATTTACAGAAATTGGACTAGCTCCTATTGAATAGATGATGTTCGTACAAATGAAAATTTCGGGTTGTCACAACTCAACGAGTCAGGTCAAAGTTTGACCGTTGACTTTCGTCGACTTTAGGGTTTTGGTCAAGACTGACTTATGAGAGTTCAGGGAAGGGTAGAATGGTCTTCTACCCAATCTTTAGATCTGAGACAATGAGAGAGTATTGATCGGGGATGTTATTTGAATAATAGGAGGAGGTCAGGTCGGGACGTTGAGCACTAGAGTTCATCCGACTTCGTTTGAGGTGAGTCTTCTCACTATACTTTACCTTGAGTGGTAATTAGAGTTATATGATAGAGTTATTGTATATTATTTATGTGATGTGTTTCACTGCATTATTCTATGTGATTTATGCTGTGTGTATATCAGAGTTAGAACCGGAAGGTTCACAAAGCTAAGACCAGAGGGTCCACATAGTTAGGGCCTAAGGGCCCACAGAGTTATAGCCTCGAGTGGCTAGTGTTATGTGTTATGTGTGGTATTTTGGGGAACTCACTAAGCTTCGTGCTTACAGTGTTTTGTGCTTTGTGTTTCAGGTTTTCTTAGGATCACGGGATGGTACCGGCTTAATTGTACACACCAGAGAAAGAGTTATATTTTAGAGGATCTTGGATTACTATTTATTTGATTATGGAGTTATGTTTTGTAATTTAAACAAAAATGAGATTTTTACAAAAAGTGTTTTAAGATCAAAGTGAATTTAAATGAAATTTTAGTTTTGAAAATTTTCGGTGTTACAGCTAGAAAGGTGATTTCGTAGAAAGAGGTTTACGCACGAAAGTGGTATTGTGAGGATCGAATGGACTCAAGTTGTATGATAATATCGGACTCACTTGGAAGTAAAGACATTAGATTTGATCATAAAGGTGTTACAGACAAAACACAACAATACAACTTTTAACAGAGTTACGGTACTTTAGATTTACTACAAGACTATTGCTGCGAACAAGGTATACTACAAAAGGCAAGTATACGCAGAACAAGGGTACCTTAACTGACGGGATCTCGCAAAAGATAAGACTCGAGTAGAAATATTTTAAAACAGTTTATGAGTCTGTTACAACGAACGCGTTAATTACTTTAACGTGGGTCCGGAGCAGTCTCTCCTGCGGTAGTGATCCTTAGTATCTTCTTGTCTGCGTCGGAGTTCTTTGTTATTGGACAATCCTTATTGAGGTGCCCTATCTCACCGCATTGGTGACATGTCTGGCTAGTACTAGCATCGGTGGTGTAAGTGATGTGTTGGGTCGGAGTTATGTGGACGTGGGTGCTTTTGTTTTTCTTCCTTTTTGGACAATTCCTTTTATAGTGTCCAGTCTCACCACAATTATAGCAACCCTGGCTGGCTCCGGTGGTAGGGGTTTTTCCACAGAAACGGGCAATGTGCCCCAGTATGCTGCAATTGATACATTGCAATACCCGGCAGGCGCCACTTGTTACACTTCAGAAGTGTTCCCTCATATCACTTGTGTTCCATTTGGGCTCGATGCTTTCGTTTCTTAAACTCTGAGTTGTGGCCTTGGGTGTTTGTGACTGTTGCTATTTTTTGATTTCTCGGATCATTACAATGATTGGAATTTTTGCTAACGATCCTGCTAACATTTGCGTTGTTAGCGTGAAGGTGAGTCAGAACAGTTGTCATGGCAGATGAGACTGCAGCTTGAAAGGTAGCTGCATCAATCTGAAGAGTTGGTGTTTGGTTGATGGGTTGATCACTTTTCTTCGACGACATGATTCTGTTACACGGAAAGAAAATGAATTCGTGAGTGAGTATGGTTGAACCTAGATGTAGTTCGATCGTTCATGTAAAGAACAGAACTATGTTCTTGTGGGTTTGACCTACATCCCTATGATGCAGTCCTAGTAAAGAGTAGAAGAAGTTCATAGAATGGTCTCAAGACGTTTGTCGTTCAAGCCGGGGTATTATTGGTTGGTGGATAATATGATCGAACCTTTAAAAGAGACTTGAAAATGATTCCGGAGTTAAATTACCCTAGTCCAATAACTTGACTAGAGTGGATTGCAGATAGACTCCAACGATAGTATGATGAAAGTATTTGAACAAAGAGTGACACAGAAGTTAGTCGACTGTCAATATCACCGATGTTTAATATGTAATAAGTTCGGGAAAATTGACCTTGTAGTAGGTCTTACATCATATTCGGAGTAGAAAAGTCTTTGAAAGCATAAAGACCTAACTAAAAGTACTTACAGTACAAGGTAGTCACATAGAAAAGTGCTACACAATACATAGACAGGAACACGGTTCTTTAAAACAAAAAAGGAAAGTAAAGTATCTCCTACTGGTGACGGTCACCCTTATGTTGAACCCTTAGTTCAGCTAGTTGATGTTCCATATCAAGCAAGTATCTTTCGTACACCCTATGGCGTACTCGGAGCTCTATGACTTCGGCTCGAGTTTTAGATAGTGCTTGTGGCAGGGTCTCATGGTCTCTCTTAGATCTCTCACGAGTGTTTTCAAGGCGATTGGTGTGGATGGTATGCATTCTTTCATTGGCGTTAACCTCTTTGATACGATGGAGAGCCGTCTTGCCCTTAATTTTGTTTCGGGCAACTCTACTGATCAGGATTGGTAGAACTTTGTCTGCTGAGCTCCCTTCATTTATGTTGTACAAGCTTCGGTCTCCATTAAATGACATAGGCTGATCTTGCTCTTCGCTCCATGTTTCCAAGCATTCTACCCAAGGAGGTGTCGGACCATGAAAAGTCGGACGAGGGTTAGGATTTGGAATGGGAGCTATCAGAGGTAGGTTATCAACCTTGGGTTCGGAGTTATCATCATCCGAAAGATCTTCAGCATGGTGATAATTCAAAGGGATTGTATGATCAATCTCAGGTTCTTCTCCAAACCATCTAGCATTGCCTTCGTTCGGAAGGTACGAGTTGCCGTGGGGATGGAGTCCAGCCACGTTATCTACGCGAGAATTGGGGTAAGAAAATAATTATTAGACGAACTATCTAGATAATTATTAGATAATCTTCATTAGTTACATCACTATTTATAAAGTGCATACTAGTTATATGTAATCAAAACAGGATAGGCCTTCGAATAAGTGACCTTAACTCCAAATTCATTAGGAACAGGGGTAAAGTAAAAATTTGCAGATTCTAAGTCTATGACATCCTAGTTACATATAACTTTAGTGTATTCACTTAGCAACTATCAACTTAGAAATGAAGATCCTTTTTATTTCTCAAGTAAGTAATTATAGTAACCCAAAATACTCCTATAGTATTTTAGACTTAGGTTCTGTTATAATGTTCTCATTGTGGTAGTGTTGGTAAGTTTTTAGACTTGTTGCCACATCACAACCATTCTTAGGCATGTGTTAATCACTCCTCGGACCAGCATAGTTGAATAGGCTATGCCACTCCCAAGACTGACCATACATCCCCGAGCTTACTTGTGATATTCAACAATCGTAATACTTTTGTTCTTGTCATTGTGACAAAAAATTTAGTATGAATGTAGGTATGTATACTTAGTTAACTATTTTATTATTTAAAAGTATATCTTTTATGGGTTAATATACTCAATTCACTATAAGCAATGCTCTGATACCAATTTGTCACACCCCAAAACCAAGAACGACGGAAACGTTCTGCGGCGGAGGACGCCATGTAATGTATCACAACAATGTAAAGTAGTAAACAAGCAACAACATCATCCATTACATTAATACTATAATTTTGAATACAAGTGTGTTCTTTCATAGCATAAAACAACATAATGAATAATCAAAATAAAAGACAAGTATTGACTGCTCCGTCTTCATAAAACCTGGTTGTCGTACCTGTCTATTTGTGACCTGAGAATACAAGTTATTTTGAAAGAGAGTATCAGCAATAAAGCTGGTGAATTCATAAGTATTTTATGTGTCTTTGATTTGTAAAACTGTAAAGAAAAGACTTGTAATTGTTTGAAGAAAAGTTTGTATCAATGAACATGTTTGTAAGTAATTGTAAACGTTTGAACACCCTAGAAATTCCATTATTTCCTACTAGTATAAAAAGTAGTCTTCTACCAAGACTCGACTGTTTTGAAGGTTTTAACCTTTCCATAAGTGAAGGTTTTTCCCTTGTACAACTATTATTATTCATATCTAATCTACCTCATCGATTATGTGAATGTGGCACAAAGTAAAAGTAATAAGGAAAATAATATAATCATTTAGGTATTATCCTTTGGTACTAGGATAATCACACCAAAGTAACTTGCCGAATAGTATTAATCGTAGACATCCATCGATGTGCATTTTCCCTCTGTAGCTAACAGTTGGGGGTAGAATGGTTAGTCTCGTACTTATATAATAGTATCTACTCATATAATATGTAATAGTATCTCATCATATAGTATGTAAGCGTATCTCTTTACTAGTATCTATGTAACAGTATCTATGTAATTGTAACTTTGTAATAGTATGTCTTGTAATTATATGTATTAGTATAGACTAATGAATGAACTGACTCTTGTTTGATTCATTGTACTTGGAATAGTAAGTAGTATCTCCTAACTATACCTATTATAGTTACTAGTAATGTACGTGTATAATCGAAGGTATACCTTTGCTACCCAAAGGTACTGAACTAACTGATGGAAACTTTTATGTCTATATATGTATACATGATATATAGGCATGCATTTGACAATATAAAAGTATAAGAGAAGTTTTGTAAAACCTTTGAAAAGTTTAATAACCAAGAAATGATGACTTTATGTCAGTTTATAAAACGATTTGAAAGTAGTTTGTTTGATAATACAGTTTTATAAAGAGTTTTAACATGGAAAAACGTTTGAGAAAGTCATTTGAACTAATCTGTTTGGTAAAACAGATAAAAGTATAGCAAATCCATTTGTATGCTAGTTATTAATCACATGTGATTGATATAATAACTAACATGATTCAACTTGTATTCCGCCCCCCCCCCCCCCCCATAAAGCATTTATAAAAATTTAAAAACATTTAAAAGGTTAATTAAGGGGTATGAACTCACCTGCAGTGAGTGGATCGGATGGAAGTGACGGACACGTGCTTGGTGTCAAGTGAAGAGTTAAACACACACAATTATCCTAATAACATATAAAGATATATATATATATATATATATATATATATATATATATATATATATATATATATATATATATATATAGTTAGTGATTATAACACTAATTAGACAAGTATAAACATTCTAATGGGTGGAAAACACTTTGGTCAAAGTGTTAGGAGGCTATTGGGTTGCAACAAAGGAGTATAAGGCTTTGTATTTGAGTTTATGGTCCATAGACTATACATATTGGAGTTTACGACCCAGGGGATTTTAATCTTGGACGTAAACTCTCAAATGGGTCTCCAATTGAGGCTTAAAGTTATTATGTATTAAGTGGTTAAGTGTTCCAAGGCTTAAACAAGAGGCTAGGCGAGTTTAAGGTCCAAGAATGACCTTATCTTGAGTTTACGGCCTGGGGACCACTTCCCCATGAGTTTATGGCCGTAAACTCATGTTATGAAGTACCATTTCGTTTCTTTAAGTCCCTAGTTCAATGGTATATGGTTCTAGACTAAGTTCCAAGGCTTGGTAAGGGGTTAGGGTGCATTTTGGCCCACTTATAGGGGTTTACAGCCTAAGAACATGTCTTAGCCGTAAACTCCTTGGATCATGTGTTTCTTTATGAGTTCTAGGTTGTAAACATGTTAAACCTAATGTACAACGAGTTAGAATAATAGTACTTACGATCTAGGATCTTGAATGGTCGTTTTTGGCCAAGTACACTAGTGTGTGTTCTTGGTGTTCTTGGTGAAACTTGAAGATCTACAAAATGGAATGATTTCATGGATGAAATCATGTAAGGTCACTAGTTCATGTAAGATATCAACTAGTTAGGGCAATAAACTTACGAGTTTTGAAGATCGTAGATGAAGATCAGGATGATACTTGAGAGAATTTGGGAGGAAATTAGCCAAGGGAATGGAAGAATGAAACAAATGGCCAAAACTTGACCATGTAGGGGGAGTTTACGACCAACATGGAGTTTACGTCCATAAACTCCATTGTTGTGGCCGTGAACTCCTTGTCAAGTTGTTTATGGCTCGTTCCTTGTGCTATAGCTTCAGCAGATAAACCCCGACACTTATCCCTTAAGTGGACAAGGCTCAGAACGCTCAAACAGACTCCAAATTGTGTTAAATGATAGTAGAAATGAGTTTGACTTTCAATGAAGTGTTTGAATGTACAGGATAGAAAGTTTCGGGTTGTCACAAACGGTGATCATGTATCCAATTTTCTTCCTCCTTGTAGTTCAGTCCTTTATTCCTTTATCTGGATCGCAACTGCTAGCAATTACAATGTTTTTGTTCATCGATCGTTCGTGTGATTATTCAATTTTGTTGGAGTAGTTAGTGCTTACGAAATGAGGTTTTCCTGGAAAAGAGCTATAAAATTGAAAAGTGCATTAGGTTACCTTTTGAATTGGGATTAATTTAAGAACCTTTCTTGAATTCGTTTACCTAGGTCGATTTCTACTAAATATCAAAAGGATCTGATGATAATTTTGTTGTCAGTTCCATATTTCCATATAGAGATCAACTTCGGAGAGTGATAAATTTGACCGAAGAACAAGTTACTTTTCTAGTATTAAGGCTTATGATAAGTTCTAGACTATAAATGGATGGTGTTCATGGATATGATGTACTGCTTGCTTCTCATAATTCTTATCACCAAAATTGGGACTTTAGGTACTGATAGCTCCCTGACATCTTCGTTATACTTGGATTAGATGTCTCTATGAAGTAGTTATATAAAACTTAAATATGGGTGTTTTATTGCTAAATGTTGGAATTTTCAGGTTACAATTGCTTATAAATTAAAACCTAATTGTTGTTTTTGTTAGGGTTTGGTTGTTGGAGCAAGCTATGGGACACCCCCTTTTTATTCCAAATGGTAAATTTCTGCATTTTTTTAGTGTTGGACTTCTCAGATTTGTTTTTGTATTTTGTCATTGAGCATTTGAATTACACAAAGAAAAAATAATTTCTCAATATGTTTATTTTTTCTTTTTTATTAAAGATCAAAATGCTCTCATTACATATACTAAAATAAATAAAAATAAAAAAAATTTAGTTTTACGCATTTACAATAAACAAAAAATATTTAAATATAAATAAATATTTCATTTTATTATTGAATTCCATTTCGCCCAACTAAAATTTCACTTTCTGATTTCAATTCTAATTTCAATCTTGAATTTACATATCTACATTTGTAGTATGCCAATCATGACAATTTTTCAATATTTAATTTACCTATTTACCGCCTTTAAATTCACATGTAAATCACAAATGAATCACATATAAGTAACATGTGCTTCATATTTAATTTACATACGAATCACATGTAATTTACAGGTACATCACAAGTGATTCACACATGAATTACATGTGATTCCCATGTAAATCACATGTAATTCACATTTAAATCACAAGTGAATCACTTATGAGTTACAAGTGATTCTTTGGTAATTTACATATAAATCACATGTAATTCATAAGTAAATCACAAGTGATTCACATATGAATTACATGTGATTCACATGTAAATCACAAGTAAATTCATATGTGATTCACATGTAATTCAAATATGAATCACATATGAATTACATGTGATTCACATATAAATCAGATGTAATTTACAAGTGAATCACATATGAAATATGAAATACATGTGATTCACATATAAATCACATGTAATTCACATATGAATTACATGTCATTCACATATGAATCACATGAAATTCATAAGTGAATAAAATATGAATAACATGTGATTCACATATAAATCACATGTAATTCACATATGAATTACATGTAATTCATATGTAAGTCACGAGTGAATCACATATGAATTACGTCTATATGCACACATTCATTTTGTGTAAGTGTTCTTTGTTTTTATTTTCTTGTAAATTTCACATTTGAATATTAAAAGATACAATAACATGCGAATATTATATTATATAATCACATGTGAATCTTACATGATATACATATATGCATATTTGTGAATGTTCTTGCATTAATAATTTTTTTTTTTTAATTTTCTTGTAGATTTGAAAGAATTCGTGGAAAAATTTGAAGACCTAAAAAATGATAAATTAAAGAAAATATGAAAATCTACATATGAAGAAATGATAACACTATGAATCTTTGTAGTTTTTATTTTTATTTTTCATATTTTATTTTATATCAAATAAAATACTTATACTATTATGTTTACAGATTGATAAATAAAAATAAGATTGTTTATTATTTATTACTTACGAATATTATAGTATAAAAAATATGCGTATATGCATTTGAAAAAAAAATATGCATATATACACCTAAAACGTTGATTTTTTTTTTTTGTTATAAAAATTAAGGGTTTTTATTTTTATTTATTTATTTATTTTTAATATTCTAGGTTTTTTTTAAATTGGAGTTTTTTTAAAAAAAATTACAGTTTTTTTTGAAAAGAATGTAATTTTTTTTTAAATAGCAGTTTTTTTTTTTTTTTTCAAAAAAATGAAGATTTTAAAAAATGCAGTTTTTTTTGAAAAATTTACAACTTTTTTTTGAAAAAAATACAGTTTTTTATAAAAATTATAGTTTTTTTTTTTTTTTTGAAAAAAATGTAGACTTTTTTTTTAATAAAAATTTCAGTTTTTTTTTTTGAAAAAATTACATTTTTTTTTGAAAAAAGTGCAGTTTTTTTAGATGGAATTTTTTAAAAAACTTACAGTTTTTTTAAAAAATTACTTTTTTTCAATTTTTTTAAAAATTCATGTTTTTTGAAAAATAATAAAAAATCAATTTTGATTTAAAAAAATCAAAAATTATTTTGAAAAAAATATTCGAAATTTGATTTTTTATGTTAATATTGGTCAATAACAAAAAAAAAATATTAAATGAGATTGCTAAGATTACGATCATATCCTTAATGATTTAATTTTCATCTAACGTTCCACCTTTAATTTTAAGGTTTTCGGCAAACTATAAATTCTCAACTGATTTCACCTCTCTCTCTATATATATAATTTACAACGACTTAATAAATAAATGCCAAACACTTTTATGTACTTAAATTATTAGATTTCAGCTATCAACTCTCATATATCATCTCTTTTTACCAAACATATAATTATATTAAATCAGTAACTTTTTAATTAAATTCATACATTGATGTATTATAATGAGCAATAGTAACAGAAAAAAAACAATTCTAATCCGTGTTGATTTTATATTAAGTTTTTGCTTAGCTAGATTATATTTATATGGATTTAACTAATTTCAAAGAGACGACTCATTATTGGAAAAGAAAGATGTGTGCCGAAAGCAAGCTTGATATCTTATAATATTGAAGCATTTTCATGATTTCTTGTAAGAAAAGGTTACATTTTATGTGGGTTAATGAAGGAATTTGTATGGATGGTTGTGATTTGGTTCAATAAAGTCGTTGCATTCTCCTTGTTTTGAGTCATAGATGTCAAATCCAACAGTAGAAAGTGTTCTCACGAAGAGACGTCTTCACATGCCTAATCTTTTCTCGATGTTCGTCTTCCCCCCAAAAGACATTAATATGCCATAATATATATATATATATATATATATATATATATATATATATATATATATATATATATATATATATATATATATATATATATATATATATATATATATATATATATATATATATACACACTAAAAATAAAAAATAATCATTTATTTAGATGCAGTCAGAAATTTATAAATATTGAAAAACAAATAAAACACAAGGGTGTTAGTGTAATTTTCAATGACATCAAATCATGCAGCAAATCATCATTTACCTCTATACCATAGTTGCGATGGTGTTGTACAAATTATTAGGTGGAAATATCACTTCTCCTATCGAATAGCTTCATTTACCGGTAACACCTAAACATAATTTAAAAAACCGATTCATAACTTCATTTCGATAAAAAAAAACAGTTACTCTCATCCTCTTCTTAGAAAACCCTAAAAACCAATGACACAAAGAAGAAATTGAGCGAAATTTCTTCGGATGAAAACCTAAACAAAACCGTTTCATCATTATTGAAATTGAAATGCAATCATCTGCGTTTTTCATCGATTTTCACTGATTTATCATAATTACTTAACTTATCAATTGTTTCTTTGAAATTTTCATATTCCTCGTTCATTATTAGTTGATATAAAACTACAAATTTTGTATTCCTCGTTCATTATTAGTTGATATAAAACTACAAATTTTGTATTCACACTATTTATTTTTCATACTAGTTTGTTTACTTGAAATTTTGTAGTCCTCGTTAATTTCTTAAACATCATTCGTTATTTGTTGTTTTACTTGGAATTTTTATAATCCTCATTAACTATTAGCTGGTTTATAAATGATTTTATCTTTTCTATTTTTTTTAATATTTATTCACAATTTTTCTGTTAATATATCAATATTATTTCACATTTTGGTTTTAATTATTTGTTTATTTAACTGTTAATGTAATCCACTAAGGTTTTAAAATTCAATTATACTCTATTCAGCTATGAATAAACGTAAAACTAAAATAAATTTCTCTGGTTATTACAAATTCATAAAAAGTTAGTAAAGGAAAAGAGCAAAGGTAATGAGGAGTGTCATGAGGATTCAACCAAATTGAAAGGGAGAATGTTCAAAGCAAAAAAACTAATACATGTATAAAAAATAGGATATGTGTTATATCATAACTAATTCATCACTATATATATATATATATATATATATATATATATATATATATATATATATATATATATATATATATATATATATATATATATATATATATATTAGTGTTGCAAATATCAGCCTAGGCGGTCGATTAATCGGTGCCTATATATATATATATATATATATATATATATATATATATATATATATATATATATATATATATATATATATATATATATATATATATATATATATATATATATATATATATTAGTGTTGCAAATATCAGCCTAGGCGGCCGATTAATCGGTGCCTAGGCGCTTAGAGGTCTTCTACCGTCGACGTTTATAGCAAATCGGACTATATAATCGGACGTGGTCAAAGTCGGTCAAAGATGGATCTAGGCGGGTCTGGGTGTCGGTCAACACAAGTCAATGTAATTTAAAATCTTTTATAAGGGCAAAATCGTCAAAATGTAACAATGGCTTCTTGCTTCCGATTTCTCATTCTATGCAGTCAAAAAATCGACATTCGCTCTCTGGACTTTAACCACGACAGAACGAAGTAAGGGAATCGGCCCCGTTCACGAAGTTGCAGTCCCCTTCCAAGCACACAGTTCTCGTATTCAAAGCACAGATCACTGCCCTAATTCAGTTCGTCATCACGTCTCTGATCCTCGGAATGCCGTCGATACCTAAAAGGTGATCTGCAAAGGTTAGTCAATTATTCTGTTTGGTGGTGTTGTCAGTTGATGCGACAACACGATATTTCAAGACAATGAAATGTAACACCAGTCAAATATAGATAAAAATTTAACTTTTCTAGAATCTTATTTGGGTTAAATAAAGTAGTAGGAATCGTGTCAAGGTTTTCATACATATGAAGAACCCTAAAATCCGAGTTATAACGAAAAAGTTATGGCTAATCGATGATTCTCGGCAAAACCGACAATACTTGATAAACGTAAAATGCGAAGTATCAATACAATAGTTTTTGGCCTTAGGTATCTAAATGAAAGTTTTAGATATCATCAAACCGTAAACGTACATAAATAGAACGTCCAAATCTGACTTCGTATGAGGAAGTTGTGATTTTTCTAAGTTACAAATATATAACAGTAGACAGCTAAAAACTCGAAATAGAGATCGAGAGACTTTTAGCCGACACAATCTAAATGAGAATCGAAGGGCTCAACAATACTAGCGCAACGGTAAAAAGTCTGACGAAAACGGACGTCGGATGAAGAAGTTATGGAACTTTAACGGACTTTTCCTGTCCCGACCTATTAAAAATATAATATTAAAAATAAAGTCAAAACTAGCCGACGGAGTCTAAACGAAAGTTGTAGATCGTAGTCTCACCTTCACGTGGATAGAAAGAACGTCGAAAACGGAGTTCGTATGAGAAAGATATGAATTTTTGAAGTTTGCTAATTAATTAAAATATAAATTTAATTAAAACCCGGTATTATCTGAAGAACGAGTCAGCGGTCCGATCCCTCGTACGCCCAGCGTACCGTCGTACGCCCAGCGTACTCGGATGCTAGGATCTGGTTCGTCCACATCGCTCCAATGTTTCGACCGAGGATGCGCTCATGCGTGACGCATGAGTACGCAATGCGTACTTTAGTACGCCCCGCGTAACGCAACCTCTCAGACCCCTATAAATAGAGATGCGAGGGTGCCGGCCAAAATTGCTAATTTCCTTCCTTTCGAGTGCCGAAGCTCTGCGTTTCAACACTCGGAATCATCCCAAAGGCCCGGTTTTCATATCCAAGGTGGGAAGAAAGTCTTACACTCCCGAGACTCCCGAGATTTCCCGAGAATCTCGAGAGATCCGCTTTCTCGAGTAGAAGTTCTGCTCGGTTTTCGTCACGCTTTTTTCAATCAATCAAGTGAGTTCATACCCCTATAAACTACACTTTTAAATGTTTTATAAATACTTTTATATGCTTTTAAGAAGGGGGGGGGGGAATACAAGTTAAATACTCGATTATTGTCGTGTGTTATATAATAAAGTTCATTATACGCTTTTTTATCAACGAAATCATATGTGATTTATAACAATTATAGGGAAAACTTCCGTATGAAAAATATATCATGAAAAACATCAATATTTTGGGATACTTGTTGTTAATAAATCAATCATATGGGATTTATAACTAGTATACAAATGGATTTACTACAAGTTTAACAGTTTTACTAAACATATAAACTTCAAATGACTTTCTTAAACGTTTTACATGATTAAAGCTCGTTATCAAACTGTCTTACACACTGTAAGCTTTCTTTCAAACTCGGTTACAAAGGTGTTTTCAAACAGTGGTTTTCCGTGTACTTAAACTGTCTTATCAAACAAAATACTTTCAATCATTTTATAAACTGACATCAAGTCACAAATTCTTTATTAGACTTTTCAACGGTTTTACAAAACTTCTTTATGCTTTTATATTATAAATTGCATGCTTCTATATGTATAGTTATATAAGAAATATTTAAAAGACTTAGGAAGGCTATCCACCCTATTTCCTTTTCCTCAATTTGGATGTGGCCTGGTGGGATATCGGGTACTCCTCCGAAGCTCGTTTAAATATTATTTATATATCATGTATACATATATGGTCATAAATGTTACATCAGTTAATTTAGTTCCGATACTCTTGGGTAGCAAGGGTGTATAAACCTACTTGGACACTCATCAATTACTTTCTAGTAAACTATTATAGGAATAGTTTAGAGTAAACAAAACATTATCCCTACTACAAGAAATTACACCGGAGTCAGTTCATTCATGAGTCTAGACTACATGTTATATGAAAGAATACTCTTACATGAATACTTATACATGAATACTTTTACATAGACATTATATGGCAAATTACTACTACATGCTATATGAAAGAATACTCTTACATGAATACTTATACATGAATACTTTTACATAGACATTATATGGCAAATTACTACTTACACGTTATATGTCTAGATACTATTATATAGTTCTCCTTTCTATCTTTACCTTGTGATACAATCACATCATCGACGAGATAGATTGGACTTTATATCCTAGTACTAAAGGATACTTTGAGGGACTAACCATTCCGAGAACCACTGTTAGCTACAGAGGTAAATAAACAATCTATGGATGTTTTAGGTTGATACCATCGCAGGTATACTTAAGGGACTAACTATTCCTAAACCCAGCTGTTAGCAACAGAGGTAAATGAACAATCTATGGATGTTTTAGGTTGATACCATTGCAGGTATACTTAAGGGACTAACTAATAATAGTTATACAGGGAAAAACCATCACATTTTTTAGTGATGCGTACTTTCAAAACATTCGAGTCTTGGTAGAAGACTACTTTTATACTAGTAGGAAATAAGGGATTTTCTAGAGTTTTTCATACTTATACTAAATGTTTCATCAATCATTCACCAGTCTTTCATAACAACTAATCAAAGCAATGACATTAAATACTTATGAACTCACCAGCTTAAATGATGACCTACACTTTCAAAATAACTTGTATTCTCAGGTTACAAATAGACAGGTGCCGATGCAAGGTTTAGAGAAGACGGTGCAGTCAAGACTCGTCTTTTATTTTAATCATTTATCTTGTTGTCTTGTACTATGAAAGAAAACAATTGTAACTAAAATTATACCATTAATGCAATGGATGATGTTGTTGCTTATTTACTACTTTACATTTGTTGTGATACATTACATGACGTCCTCCGCCCCAAAACATTTCCACCGTTCTCGGTTTTGGGGTGTGACAGTTGATGCTAGGGTTCCTTTCGATTTTGCCATCCCATCGCATTCAGTCTAATTTTGTTTTTGAAATTCGCTCAGTCATCTCAAGGAACGAATGGAAGAATGAAGTGAATGTCGACGCCATCTACTCCTCCTCCATCGCCATCTTCTTCATCCAAGCACATAGGGGACAATAGAAAGGCATTGTCTTTAAGGTTGGGAATCCTTCGCTGAGCACTAATTCCTTCAAGTTCGTTCACTGGTTCAGGTAAGATCTGACTCTGGCACACGATTTGACCTACAAATGAGATATGAGCTGATTCTAAGTTATGAATTTGACCAAGCAAGTTAAGAAAGATCTGATTGCTGATTATAGATTCGTTTTCTGTTTAATTAGAAATCCCAGACGTGATTTAGAATATTGATGATAGCGATTACATAAAAGATCGTAATCGCTTATGAAAATGTGGTGCAGATTCGCAATCTGAAAAAGGTATCAAGCGTATTTCCGGTTAGTTGTTAACACTAAGCTTAAGCATTAAGAAGATAATGTCAATGGAATTACCTTGAAATTGTTTGCTTTCACAGCTTCATTGATTTTAGGTTGTTTGCATGTACTTGGCTTGGGTATAACCTGAGTGTGAGTCACAAGGAGATTGAAAAAGCAGCTGTGATTCATTACAATAGGAATATGAAGCCGTAGCTGGAAATAAGGATTCTAAAGTTTCAAGGGTATTGGAATAGGTTTCTGGACTATGATCAAGCTTACATGAAGGATTGCAATAGCATGAGTAGCTAATGAAGAAGCAAAATTATTGTTTTATTATGTTAATTAGTGTTGATTAGGTTCCTGGAGTCATGTATATTATGTTGTTTGGTATAGGGTGGAGAGCAAATGTATGTGAAAATGAGAAAGTTGGTGTTTGATGTGTTAATTATTGTTAGTTATATGTGATTTTACTTAGATGAGTGGTGATTATGGGATTTCTGCTTTTTTTTTTTTTTTTGAAGAAAGCATATTTATTAACTTGTTTTAGATGAGTGGTGATACTGTGATTGAAGATGAGTGGTGATATTGTGATTAAAGCACTAATGTTATATTTATTAACTTGTTTATATTCTTAGGATTAATGTTATATTTATAAAAATTTTAATAATTTTTTTAATAATTAATGGTCCCTGATTAATTCACTGATTAATCTCTGTCTAACCGATTAATCCTTTAACCCTAGTCCACCGATTAGCCTACATCGGGCGATTTCTACAACATATATATATATATATATATATATATATATATATATATATATATATATATATATATATATATATATATATATATATATATAACCGCAAACACTCTTTATTTCTCATTTCCTTGACTGAAATACATATCATTTTGCTCTCAAAACTCATCCGTAAACTCCATATCTTCATAAAGATTTGCCTAGATCATCATCCAATCTTCATATAATCTTTAAATCACCTTATTTTCCCCACGAACAGCATCTAAAACCCCAAGAACATTCATATCATCTTCAAACCTTCATATTTCACTCAAGAACAACAAGAACACCTTCAAATAATTCCTAAGGATTTTTGTAAGTATTTCTTATAGAATCTAGTGCTGTCTAACACTTTAAATTATTATTTCACTAATCTAAATACGATATTGTGTATAATTATTATTAGGATACGACCATTCAGACGAGTTCTAACCCGAGGATCATCACTATCACTTCGTATCCAAATAAGAACACAAACAAGAACTTACATTCGAGGTGAGTTCATATCCCTACGTTATCACTATTTTTTAATGTTTTAGGTGGTGGTGGGGGACGGGGGGTGGGCGGGGATACAAGTAAAACACAGGAAATCTTGTGTTAACATTCAAATGATTTCAAACTATTTTAATCTGTTTCATACTATTCCAAATTATTTCAACTGCTGTTTTTACCTATATATATATATATATATATATATATATATATATATATATATATATATATATATATATATATATATAAGATTCTACAGGCTTAGGACTAGTGTTTTCGCCTTAACTCCTGTTCCTTGTTTGGTTGTGGGCTTAGGGTAGAATCACTTGTCCCACAGCCTTTTCAATCCCAGTTATATATGCCTTATATGTATATCAATATAAAACTTAATTAAATAAAACTTTAACTCTTTTGTAACATGCCGAGAAAAGGGGTATTTTCATAAATATTTTCATTACATGCAGAACATACATATAAACTCTAATAGGTATAGTTAATGGAACCCACATACTATTCTACTAGTTCGACAAACAATACAAGAACATACATATTAAACTATAATAGGTATAGTTTTGGAACACTTACACTATTTTACTAAGTTCAAAGATACAACAAAAATAATTATTTAAGTATAATTATTTTACACTACGAGTACACTACAAAAGGGGAATACATACATTTACAAGAACAAGAGAGCATTTACACACTATACGTAAACTAGATAATACAAGATTGTGAGCCACTACTTCATCGTACCTACAAGAGTACACGCTAACGTCCTGAATTATAACCAGAGTCTCCTGGAGGGAGAGCATGAAGTTGTGTATAGATCTATACGGGACTGACAATCCCGCTCCTAAACTTTTAGCTATAGTTAGACCGGCAGGTCTGGGGTGACAAATGTCATTACATTCCGATGTCTGAAGAACGTCATGCATGCCACTAGTCATTTTAGCATGGTTATAATGTCACTCATAACAAGCATTAACTAAACATTTTGGTTTACGGGACAAACATAACTTCAATGGTTTTATCTGTAACAACGTAAATTTCAAAACAATTTTTCACTTTTAAAATTTATAATTTTAATTCATAAACATCTCATATCCCAATGTATCACATATCAAAATCCATAAAAACACATCCCAATATCAAAACGTATAAAAACTCCAAGAGTGTGTACTGATCATGCTGACGCCTTTCCGCGATCCTCACTGGTACCTGAAACACATAACAAAAAACATTGTAAGCATAAATACTTAGTGAGTTCCCCATAATACCACATTAACACATAATAGCCACTCGAGGCTATAACTCTGTGAGACCTCTGACTCTAACTATGTGGACCCTCTGGTCCTAACTCTGTGGACCTTCTGGTCCTAACTTTGTAAAATCTGATATACACATAACATAAATCACATAGAAATAATGTTGTGCATCACATCACACAAATATCATACAAGACACTTAATCACATAGCTCTAATTACCACTCAAGGTAAAGTATAGTGAGAAGAATCACCTCGGATAACTCGGTAAACCTCGAACTCTAAAACCCTATGCTAGCCTCCACCTAATCACATAATAATTACGCTAATTAACACAACTTCTAAAGGCTAGGCTAAGCCCTCTCTCTAAGTCCTCTAAGAAGGGTAAAAGGCCACTCTACCCCTCTAATGGCTCATAAGTCCAAACATTGACTAAATCCTAAAAGTCAACAATCAAACTTTGACCAGACACGTCGAGTTCACTCAGGCGACTTGGCGAGTCCGCACTAGTCCTCTGGTGTAACGCTCGTAGATCCGGGCTAGTAAATTTAGAGATAATAGGGGTCGAAAACGACTTTTTGACAAAAGATTATTTAGAATAAATATTCTTAACCAAGTTCTAGAATATGTCTTAAGGGTTCCGTACATATAAAGAGCGCCAAAATCCGAGTTATAACGAAGAAGTTATGACCCGTCGAAGTTTAGCGACGGAACTGGCACGACACCGTGAAGACGTAAATAGTGAAATTATGATAGAGTGACCTTTTGCCTTAGTATTATAAATGAAAGTCATAGAATATGTTAAAATGAGAATGTCCATAAAAAGAACGCCCAAATCTGACTTCGTAAGAGGAAGTTATGATTTTTCGAAGTTTCGGCTTAGCGGTGTATAGCCTAAAGTTCGAGTATTAGATCGAGCGGTTTTTAGCTGACACAACCTAAATGAGAATCAAAGATCTCGTTATTAGTAGTGCAACAATAAAAAGACAGATGAAAATGGACATCGGATGAAGAAGTTATGAGAATTTAACGGACCAATCCTGTCCCGGCCTGTTAAAAATATAACTTTAAAAATAAAGTCAAAATTAGCCGACAAAGTCTAAACAAAAGTTGTAGAGTACGTCTCCACCTACACGTGGATATAAATAACGTAAAAAACGGAGTTCGTATGAACGAGATACAAATTATAATACCAAATTTACGTATTAAAATAAAGTATAAATCATATATACGTACACACACACACACACACACATATATATATATATATATATATATATATATATATATATATATATATATATACATATGTATATATCATTAGAAAGGTATCGACGATGCGGTCATTATAAGACTAATGTTGAGTTCTTTCGACATTAGTTTAGTACAAATATCATTAAATCCATTTAAAATAGCATTATAGAGAGGTGTTTAGTTGTTTATATAACTAAAAGGTCATTAAGTAATTATGGAGGGTAGTTTTGAAAATTCAATTAGTATAAATAAGAGCCTTGGGCTCTCATATTTCTTGCACCATTCTCTTGATTCAAGAGTCTTTCTCTCCTTATCCCCCGGGCATTTCGGTCCCTCGTTATTCGACTTCTCTTTCTGTAGTTTTTAGTATAGTAAGGTGAGCGCTGCACGAATCTTTCTTAGAAACACTCAGCGATGAAGTTCTGCCCCTGCAGAGCGCGACTCCTAGCTTAAACCCCCTTGTAAGTAAGTTATGCTTACCCTATTTTAATATAGCTTATACTTAAAATTAATATTGTTATTATGAACTTATAATAAATATTTGAGCTATTATTATGACTTATATAAGTGTCGTTATAATATCTTTTTAACTACTCGTGGTACGGAGAATATTAGACTAAAATCTAGTGGTAATAATACTAGGTTTTATCGAAGGAAATTATTTTAAAGTAAATGAAGCGCTGTCCGAGTACCAAGTCACCACCTTCTCAGGTGAGTGCATAGTTACTTTCATCTTACACATAGATATGAAGTTTTTATATAAATTACATGCTATGTGTGCATATTATCTGAATATTTGTTGTCTATGCTGGATGAATGATTTTATACATGTTTTAAATGATTTAAACTGTATATGTATTTACGATAATGTTGGGGTAAAACATGGGTAGATGTAATAGATGGAGTGTGAGTTGGATGATGAGTTGAGAGGTCAAATAAACCATGAGGTGAGGATGAAAGGTGGACGATGTGAGAATCCTTTTTCCCAAATGATGGCCCCATCATTCAGCAGAGTATGGATGACAACCACAAACTATTCTAGAGTGTCCAGTGGAACACTAGCAGGCTCGCAACCTGTAGGTGTTATGTACGATCTTTTCACCCGGTGTACTCTAAACCTTAACAACCAAGCAGACTTAGTGCCTAAACCTTGGCGATCAAGCAGACTTGATGCCTAAACCCTAACGACTATGTAGACTTAGTGCCCGTTGTGTAAACCTTGGCGATCATGTAGACTTGATGCCTAAACCCTGACGACTATGTAGACTTAGTGCCCGTCGTGTAAACCTTGGCGATCATGCAGACTTGATGCCTAACCCCTGGCGACTATGCAGACTTAGTGCCTGTTGTGTAAACCTTGGCAACGATGGACTTCGTGTCGATTCCTTAGGATGATCCTAAGGAATAAATGAACGAGGAATAGCTGATTCTTAGGGTAGATCCTCAAGAATAAAGAAGATAATGGAGATGGGTAATTGGGTTGATTGCTTAATTGTTTAAACATAATAATTATATTATTATGGGTTGAAAACCCTATGTACTCACCAGGTTTCCCAACCTGACCCACTTAATTTATTTATATCACATATGTTGTTATGAAGTCACGTTACACTGAGAGAGTAAGGAGATATAAATCACTAGTGATAATAAATGTAAGTTCTGTTTATGCTTATGTGTAACGTCCCAAAAATACGAGCCAAAAATTTCGTTTTTAAAACATGTACTTAACAAAACATTTAGGAATAAATCATTCAACAATCATTTCATTTCACAAAAGATGTTGCACGTCAGAAAAACATTATCATAATCATAAAAGTGTCAGAGTACAATTTCCCAGGAGGATATCATAATACTGAATACAAGCATGTGTATGATGTACCGCTACCGCGCCAACTCCTTCCCCTTCGAAGAAGAGGTACCTGAAACCAAAACTGAAAACTGTAAGCATGAAGCTTAGTGAGTTCCCCCAACGTACCACATACCATACAATCCCATAACATGCATATATCGTCAGGCATATCTGGGTGCCCGACCTACCCCTTCGGTCCTCTCGACCGGATACTGTCTAGTATAACTGGGAGCTTGTCTCCCCTTCGGTCCTCTCGACCGGATACCGACTAGCATATCTGGGTGCTGGTCTCCCCTTCGGTCCTCTCGACCGGATACTGGGGACTATTTCACCCCTAACACTACCACATAACACACATATCTCATAATCTATCTAGCATGGCTGGGCATGACCGCCCCTTCGGCCCTATCGACCGGTAATCTGGGGACTATCTCCCCCTACTGTCACTAGCACATAGCAACATATCATACTAGCACATAAACGTATCAAAGGTAGTAGCAACCTTAGATGAATATCACAGAGACAATCATCCATCATACAACACCTACTGGTGGGCCGACATTGTGGCCGTAGACCCACTGCTACTGGAAGGTAACTCACCTCAAAGTAGCTGCTGATCGGTGTGGGAATTGACTGTCTGCTGCTGTTGCTGCTCCGAAAATCCTCCGGCTATAATTCCCACAAAATACTCAGTCAAACACCGCTAATTGCCCCTTGGGTAAAATAACCATTTTACCCCTGATCAAGTTAAAAGTCAAAGTGAGAGTCAACTTCCAGTTGACCCGACTCGCCGAGTTAGCTCGACAACTCGTCGAGTCCCGTCCATTCGATTGTCCTTAATCTCGTCTTTACTCGTCGAGCTATGCATTGGCTCGACGAGTTCGGCTTCTAAACTGATGTCCAAGTGCTTCATTCTACTCGCCGAGTTGTATGAACAAGTCGCCGAGTTCGTCTTCATCTGATGAACACTTTATGCTGTGACTCACCGAGTTGTATGAACAACTCGTTGAATCTGTTCTTGATCTAAGAAGGTTGCCTGGAAGTCGCTGAGTCCGGGCATTGACTCGCCGAGTTCCTTCCCGGATGAGTTCGGCTTCCAACTCACCGAGTCCACCCAGGACTCACTACTCTACTCGGCATAAACGAAAAAGGGGGGAAAGTCGGGGACTCGCGACCCGACTTGCCGAGTTCGATGAGCGACTCGCCGAGTCTGCCACATGTAAATACTATACACTCGATCTTGTTCGAATCCAGTTCATGCCATCTACATATCTGGGTCCTTAGGGTAGGGTTTTCACGTAAAGTTTCCAACTTTACGTGTAGAAATGCATAGAATGGGGATTAAAGGCGAAATAAGGGCTAAGAAGGTAGATCTAGGACATTTAAGCAATTTACTCCCATAAAGGTTATAGATCTGAGCTTCTAGAGCTCAAACATGACTAGATCTAGCGGATAATCAACCCATTACGAATTCTACTTCATGCACAAGCTTGGAAAAGGTTCAAGAAGACCTCAAAAGGTGCTCTAATGGGGTTTTAAGCATATAAACAGAATGGGGCAGAGATATACCTTAGAGAAATCTGAAATAGCACCAAGATATCTGGTCTCCTTCTCCTCTTCTTGATCGACTCTCATTCTTCTCCCAAAAACTTCAAGGAATCACTCTAATCACTTCAATCTCACAAGAAACGAGTTAGGGTTAATGTAGGGCGCTCTAAGGGTGAAAAGGGGCGAGCTTGGGCTGCACAAGCTAGCTTAAATAGGGGCAAACCCTTGGAATTAGGGTTTCATCAGACAGCGGGGACTCGCCGAGTCTGGAATATGGACTCACCGAGTCGCCAACTTAAAGATGCTCCGAATCCCATCTCTACTCGGCGAGTTGGACCTACAACTCGCCGAGTCCAAAGCTAAAAAAAATGAAAAACACTAAGATAAATTTACGTACCAGGAACTAGGTGCTATAAATCTCCCCCACTTATTTTAGACTTCGTCCTCGAAGTCTGCTGCCCGATCCTGAAACAGCTCGGGGTAAGGCTCCATCATTTCTTCCACCGGCTCCCAAGTCCACTCGGACCCCTTTCGGTGCTGCCACCGCACCTTCACTAACTCCACCCTCTTTTTCCTTAGATCATTCGACTTCCGGTCGAGGATTGCGACCGGGCGCTCAATGTAATTCAGGATGTCATCAACCTGTATATCCTCTAATGGCACCACCGCCGAATCATCCACGAGACACTTCCGCAGTTGGGAGACAGGGAAGGTGCTGTGGATCTGGTTGAGCTCAGCTGGCAGATCCAGCCTATATGCGACCTTGCCCACCCGGGCTACAACCCTGAACGGTCCAATGTATCTCGGGTCCAACTTGCCCCGCTTCCTGAATCGGATGACGCCTTTCCAAGGCGACACTTTCAGGAGAACCATATCCCCGACCTGGAACTCCAAGTCCGATTGATGCTTGTCGGCAAAACTTTTCTGCCGACCCTGCACAGTCTGAAGCCTGCTCCGAACCTGCTAGATTCTCTTGGTCGTCTTGAGAACCACCTCGGTGCTCCCTATGACCCTCTGGCCAACTTCAACCCAACATATCAGGGTCCTGCACCTCCGACCGTACAACATCTAGAATGGAGGATGGTCAATACTCGCGTGGTAGCTGTTGTTGTACGAGAACTCAGCCAAGGGAATATAGGTATCCCAGCTACCACCGAAGTCTAGCCTGCAAGCCCGAAACATATCCTCCAAAGATTGGATGGTCCGCTCACTCTGACCATCCGTCTGCGGGTGAAAGGCGGTGCTAAAGTGCAGACGAGTACCCAACTCATCATGAAACTTCTTCCAAAACCTTGAAGTGAACCGCACATCTCGATCTGATATCACTGACACTGGCACCCCGTGTCGTGCCACTATTTCCCTAATGTAGATATCGGCCATGTTTTCGGCCGAGATACTTTCCTAAATCGGAATAAAATGGGCGCTCTTGGTCAATCGATCCACGATGACCCAAATCGAATCCACTCCTCGCAC
This sequence comes from Lactuca saligna, assembly GCF_052625555.1. Classification (NCBI taxonomy): domain Eukaryota; kingdom Viridiplantae; phylum Streptophyta; class Magnoliopsida; order Asterales; family Asteraceae; genus Lactuca; species Lactuca saligna. The sequence goes on from NC_136419.1 coordinate 172,117,041, forward strand.
CATCCGGGGAAGATTTGTGATAAAATCCATCGTAATATCCTCCTATTTCCATAACGGGATGTCCAACGGCTGCATCTTTCCGTGCGGTCTCTGATACTCGGCCTTGACCTTCCTGCAGGTCAAACACCGCTCGATGTACCACACCACGTCCCGCCTCATGCAGGGCCACCAATAGTCTAGACGAAGATCCCTATACATCTTCGTCACCCTGGATGAATAGAGAATCGGGATTTGAGTGCTTCCTCCATCAAGATTTGGCGCACGCCTCCATGATATGGCACCCACACCCTACGATGTAGTGTCAATAAGCCCCGGCTATCATAATCGAAGGAGGTGACTTGACCCACTATTCGCTCACTCTTCCAATGTTCTTCCTTCATAGCCTCTTATTGAGCCTCCCGAATCTGCTCCAACAGGGGAGTCACCATAGTCATCCTCATGCAAATGTCCCTAATCGGTGCCGCCTTGCCTGGGTGGTAAAGGATCTCGCAATCATAATCCTTCACCACATCCAACCACTGATGCTGCCTTATGTTCAGATTCGGATGATCCATGAGGTACCTCAAACTCTTGTGGTCCGTGTAAATGGTACATCGAACCCCGTAGAGCTAATGTCGCCAAATCTTGAGGGAAAAAACCACTGCCCCCAACTCTAAATCATGTGCCGGGTAGTTCGCCTCGTGAGGCTTCAGCTGCCTCGAGGCATAAGCAATGACATGCCCCCTCCGCATCGTAATATACCACAAAATACTCCACGCCCTCGGGCAGGGCTAAGATTGGCGCCTCACATAATCTATGCCTCAGAGTCTCGAACGCTGCTTGCTGCTCAGGCCCCCATCGAAAGACCACGGCTTTCCTAGTCAACCGTGTCAGGGGTACGACTATCTTGGAGAAATCCTGAATTAACCTCCGATAGTAGCCTGCTAATCCTAGGAAACTCCGAATCTCAGATGGAGACTTCAGAACCTCCCACCTCATCACGGCCTCCACCTTGGTCAAGTCTACTGAAATCTCGTTCTGGTTGATGAGGTGCCCAAGAAACTGCACCTCAAGCAAACCAAAACTCACATTTGGAGAACTTGGCGTACAAGCTCTCCCTCCTCAAGGTCTCCAAAACCTCTCTCAGATGCTCCTCACGTTCCTCCTGTGTCTTGGAATAAACCAAGATGTCATCAATGAAAACTATCACAGACCGATCCAGCATCGGCATGCACACGTGGTTCATGAGGTCCATGAACACGGCAGGGGCATTGGTGAGCTCAAAAAACATCATCACGAACTCATAATGGCCATAACGCGTCCGAAACGCAGTCTTCTGCATGTCCTCATCTCTGATCCTCATCTGATGATAACCCTAACACAAATCTATCTTGGAGAACCAAGATTCTCCCTGCAACTGATCAAAGAGGTCATCAATCCTCGGGAGTGGGTAACGGTTCTTCACCTATTCAGCTCCCGATAATCTATACACATCCGGTGCGATCCATCCTTCTTCTTTACAAACAGGATCGGGGCTCCCCAGGGTGAACTGCTCGGTCGAATAAAGCCTTGTCTAGCAGCTCCTGCAGCTGGATAGACAACTCCTGTATCTCGGGAGGAGCCAACCGATAGGGTGCCTTGGCTATTGGAGCCGCACCAGGAACTAGATCGATCCTGAACTCCACCTGACGCTACGGAGGTATTCCAGGAAGCTCCTCCGGGAACACATCAGCGTAGTCTCGCACCACTGGAACCTCTCTCACCGTCGCCTTACCCGTATCCCGGGTATCAATAACATACTCGACATACCCCGCACATCCCTGTTGAAGGTAGCACCTAGCTCTTGCTGCTGAACATACTATAGGTGCACGTTGTGGCCTCTCGCCGTGGATCACCAACTCTCCCCCGCTTGGGGTCCTAACCCACACTAGCTGCTGTGCGCGATCTATCACCGCCCCATTAGGTCTCAACCAATCAATGCCTATAATCACCTTGTTCCCCCGCAAAGGAATGGGAACTAAATCCACCAAATAGCGCTCCTCAAATATCCTTAGGACACAATCCTTGAATACTGATGACGCTCGCACCGATCGATCATCGGCAATCTCTACCTCTAAAGGGAAATCCAACATGCCCGAGGACTTAGTAAACCTCTTGCTAAGCGCACGGGAAACAAATGATCGGGTGGCACCCAAGTTGAACAACACCTAAACAGGAATACCGTTCACATGGAACGATCCTAATGCATATACACAGAGCACATATCAATAACATAACATCATAAAAATAAAGTAGAGGGAAAGAATCATACCCGTCACCACATCGGGTGCGGCGCGTGCCTCCTCTGCCATCAGCTGAAACGCCCGACTCCTCACCACTGGAGCCTCTACCTTGCCCTGCCGGCCATCGGTAATCCGCAGGGTAGCTAGAGCCGGCGCCTTAACCGGCGCTGATGCTGTCAACTGTGGGCAATTGGCCTTCTTGTGGCCCCTCTGGTTGCAGTGAAAACACAACAACTCCAATGTCTGAATCACAGGTGCAGGGGTGGTACAATCCCTGCTGAAGTGCCCTAGCTTGCCGCATTTGTAGTAGCTTGATGATACCAACTTGCACGCTCCCTCGTGCATCTTGCCGCATTTCCTGCAGCGGCCCCATCCCTGTTGGCCTTTCGGCCCCACATCGGATCCCTTGGGCTTCTTCCCCGAAGCCCCCATAACATGCCCCTCCTCCGCCTTCCTCTTCCGGATGTGCTCCAGATCTGTCTCCCTCTCCCTTGCCCTAGCAATCATAGAGTCCAGGGTAGGGCAACCTGAAAAACTGACATGCTCCCGAATATCAGCTCGTAGCATATCATGATAGCGGGTCCTCCTCATATCCTCGTCACCCGCATACTGGGGCACCAGCCGCGCCCTCTCTCGGAACGTGGCGGTGATCTCCACCATAGTCTTCATCGCCTATCTCACATCTAGGAACTCCCTGGCCAGCTGCTGAAGTTCGACAGCCGGCGCAAACTCTGCCCTGAACCTGGTCACGAAGTCCGACCAGGTCATAGCCTCGACAACCGAGGCTTCCAACGACTCACCGACGGACTCCCACCAATCCCTAGCTCGATCTCTCAAACACCCTGCTGCATACCTCACCTTCAACCCCTCAGGGCAGAAGCTAGTCAACTGTGCTGACTTAATGTCTGCAATCCATCGTCTGGCAGCTATGGGGTCCTTCGCCCCATGAAAATCCGGTGCACCACTGCCCCGAAAGTCCTCGAAGGACAGCGTGCGAGATCCCGACTGGCCAGATGCCATGTCGCTCCTGAATTCCCGAAGGCGATCCTCCATCAACTCCAATATCCCTTCCTTGATCGACCCGCAGATGATGGGGGTCGACTCAAGGATGCCTCTTGTGATCTTAGACGCAATGAACTCGTGTAGCCCCTCATCTACTAGCTCGGAACCTGATCCCGAACCCGATCCCTCTCCCATACTACCAACTGCTGGCCTCGAACGTAGTACCACCATTCTGAAATACAAAAGAAATAACAACTGTTAGCGATACTGATACCTCTTGAGGGATCACACCTACTACAAGTTCCCTGGTCTTATCTTGGCATTCCTCGATTTGGGTACGGATCCTCTGCTTTCAGTAGTACGGGCCCATACTACCTTCCATATCTATCCGTACCTTCTCCAAGGACTGCCTTGACTCCACCAGGTCCCTTTCACTACCGCTGATCTCTGCTACTCTTATCCTAGGCTTACCCTAGGAAACCTCTGACTCCACCCAACCCAGTCCTCAGCTGCTGAAGGCCTCTTGGTGATGCCAATTAGCTATTACCTGAATACAATCACATGTGACGAGGCTCGGATAATACTTCGAGTTAGGGACTCATCCCTACAACGGTTAGGACTCAAACAAGAGCTATGCAATAGGGTCAAATCCAACACTCTGAGATTATTCAACCCTGATCACATGTGACTTTAACGTATTCACCTAACAACTAGCTCCCATCACTTCAAAGCCCACATAGCACAAATCAAACAACATTTGGACATAAAGAAAATAATCTCAAGCAACTTTATCCTCGTAGAGAAAAACTGAACTAGCATATAATGCTAAACTCGCAGTATCAGGCATAACCTAAACAGGCCATCCTACTGCTTTCTACTCAATTCTAGCATGCAACTTTTCACACACTGAAGCACATAAAGCAGGCACATAAGGCATCACTCCTAGATCCTTAGTCCTATTCTAGCATGCTGTTCTACTGAAACTGATACGCATAACATAAGCTTGTATGGGTACTTTGGGGAATACTTACTTGAGCTTGGCCGGTCTCGCACATCACACACTTTGTTCTTTCTTAGAACCCTTTACTAGCCTTTTTAGAAAACATTTTCTTTTTCCAAAATCTTTTAATCCCTCGATTTGAGTTCAAACACCCCCGAAGGTGTGTTCGAATCCCTCAAACCAGTGCTCTGATACCAACTTGTAACGTCCCAAAAATAAGAGCTAAAAATTTCGTTTTTAAAACATGTACTTAGCAAAACATTTAGGAATAAATCATTCAACAATCATTTCATTTCACAAAAGATGTTGCACGTCGAAAAAACATTGTCATAATCATAAAAGTTTCAGAGTGCAATTTCCCAGGAGGATATCATAATACGGAATACAAGCAGGCGTGTGATGTACCGCTACCGCGCCCGCTCCTTCCCCTTCGAAGAAGAGGTACCTGAAACCAAAACTGAGAACTGTAAGCACGAAGCTTAGTGAGTTCCCCCAACATACCACATACCATACAATCACATAATATGCATATATCGTCAGGCATATCTGGGTGCCCGACCTAACCCTTCGGTCCTCTCGACCGGATACTGTCTAGTATAACTAGGAGCTTGCCTCCCCTTCGGTCCTCTCGACCGGATACTGACTAGCATATCTGGGTGCTTGTCTCCCCTTCGGTCCTCTCGACCGGATACTGGGGACTATTTCACCCCCTACCACTACCACATAACACACATTTCTCATAATCTATCTAGCATGGCTGGGCATGACCGCCCCTTCGGCCCTATCAACAGGTAATCTAGGGACTATCTCCCCCTACTGTCACTAGCACATAGCAGCATATCATACTAGCACATAAACGTATCACAGGTAGTAGCAACCTTAGATTAATATCACAGAGACAATCATCCATCATACAACTCCTACTGGTGGGCCGGCATTGTGGCCGTAGACCCGCCGCTACTAGAAGGTAACTCACCTCAAAGTAGCTGCTGATCGGTGTGGGAATTGACTGTCTGCTGCTGTTGCTGCTCCGAAAATCCTCCGGCTATAATTCCCACAAAATACTCAGTCAAAGACCGCTAATTGCCCCTTGGGTAAAATGACCATTTTACCCCTAATAAAGTCAAAAGTCAAAGTGAGAGTCAACTTCCAGTTGACCCGACTCGCCGAGTTAGCTCGCCAACTCGTCGAGTCCCGTCCATTCGATTGTCCTTAATCTCGTCTTTACTCGTCGAGCTATGCATTGGCTCGACGAGTTCGGCTTCTAAACTGATGTCTAAGTCCTTCATTCTACTCGCCGAGTTGTATGAACAACTCGCCGAGTTCATCTTCATCCGATGAACACTTATGCTGTGACTCGCCGAGTTGTATGAACAACTCGTCGAGTCTGTTCTTGATCTAAGAAGGTTTCCTTGAAGTCGCCAAGTCAGGGCATTGACTCGCCGAGTTCCTTCCTAGATGAGTTCAGCTTCCAACTCACCGAGTCCACCCAGGACTCACTACTCTACTCGGCATAAACGAAAAAGGGGGGAAAGTCGGGGACTCGCGACCCGACTCACCGAGTTCGATGAGCGACTCGCCGAGTCTGCCACATGCAAATACTATACACTCGATCTTGTTCGAATCCAGTTCATGCCATCTACATATCTGGGTCCTTAGGGTAGGGTTTTCACGTAAAGTTTCCAACTTTACGTGTAGAAATGCATAGAATGGGGATTAAAGGCGAAATAAGAGCTAAGAAGGTAGATCTAGGACATTCAAGCAATTTACTCCCATAAAGGTTATAGATCTGAGCTTCTGGAGCTCAAACATGACTAGATCTAGCGGATAATCAACCCATTACAAATTCTACTTCATGCACAAGCTTGGAAAAGGTTCAAGAAGACCTCAAAAGGTGCTCTAATGGGGTTTTAAGCATACAAACAGAATGGGGCAGAGATATACCTCAGAGAAATCTAAAATAGATCCAAGATATCTGGTCTCCTTCTCCTCTTCTTGATCCACTCTCCTTCTTCTCCCAAAAACTTCAAGGAATCACTATAATCACTTCAATCTCACAAGAAACGATTTAGGGTTGATGTAGGGCGCTTTGAGGGTGAAAGGGGGCGAGCTTGGGCCGTACAAGCTAGCTTAAATAGGGGGAAAACCCTTGGATTAGGGTTTCATCAGACAGCGGGGACTCGCCGAGTCGCCAACTTAAACATGCTTCGGATCCCGTCTCTAATCGGCAAGTTGGACCTACAACTCGCCGAGTCCAAGGCTAAAAAAATGAAAAACACTAAGATAAATTTACGTACCAGGAACTAGGTGCTACATTATGTTTCTATATTGATGATGACATCTTAAATGTTTTAAAATGAATAAAAATACTTTTCTTCGAAAATGATTTGATAACGTATGTATCATGTTTTACTGGGAACAAATTCCGCAACATTTTCATTAAAAGAGGCACTCTGATTTTCATAAGCCATAAACAAAATTGATATTTTCCTGCTGTAAAAATGGGGATGTCACAGTTGGTATCAGAGCATTAGTTTAAGCGAACTAGGAATAAGGGTTTATTTCTAGACTTAGACTTAGAATGCTAAGGAATGATTGTGAGATGAGTGTCTGCTATAATTTAGACACGAGCACTAGTTTATTTTAAGAAAATGCCTAAAATGTTTTATGTGCTAAATGATTTATGTTATAGCTATAAAAATGCCTTATATGTTGTTATTTGTTCGCATCTATGGTCTGTTGCCGACCGGATCCGGAAAACCTTATGTGTTTAGGCTTCTAAGCGTATGATTACGATATTAGAACTAGCATGTAAAGTTTCAGAGTAATAAGGAGATTTATACGTCTATCGTAAATAAGATCTTTCCCATCTTAAATTCTCGTCTCGTCTGCTTGGGTGTACAAAACAAGAGGAAAATGACAGCTTGAGCCTAAGAATGTGATGGGTCATGCATCGGTCATTCCGCCTGCACCCGAACCTATCACAATGGTAGAAGTTCAGGAAGTGATGCGAACCATGATAAACTGATAAAATAGAGGAAAAAAGACAGCTTACGATACTGAATAATACCTATCAGAAGATATAATATGAGAGGTATCTTGCCTTTAGAATACGTCTGATAAAATAGCAGTACGTCTATAGAAGTAGGGTACATCTGAATGTACACATTTGATTGGCAGGATGATAGAACGATTGATGTAATACCTAAAGTTTTCCTATCATCTGGAATGTCCATCACCAACCGAGTTGAAGCATAATTGATGATTGAAGATATGCATGGAAGAAGTCCTAGTAGAGTCTAGGGAAATTTTTATGATTATTTGGACACACTCGTATGTGTTAAATTGTTTTGTGATTTTAGGACTTGGGGACTACGAGACAATACTTGGGACGAGTATGAGTCGATGTGAAAGGTTGTAGATGCATATACTACCGGAAGCACATGACTCACGCTTGGATCAGGGAAAGTCACAAGGTTACCAAGAAGCCAATAATTGATTTCATTTTATTCAAGCATGTCATTACCATCATTTCGGTAATGACTAAGAAGATGATTGTTATTCCGACCCTAGTGGTCATATCAAATTGAGTCCGATTACGTTGAGTATGTTATGTGGTTTAGAGAATCAAGTCCGATGTAGCGTCTGACTTAAGATGAAAGATTGAAATAAAAAAAGCGATCAGTAGAGGTATCACGAAAGGTTTCTTGTAGCTAGAAATGCTACCTTTTGAGATGTGGTTAGAACATGAAGGAAGGTATAGCCTGTTCTAAAATTTTGACTCTAAAAGACATGAGTCCAAGCGATGCATAATGCGATGTGAGGTCATTAGAACATGACCCATCGGTCTATTATGATAATCGAAGGAAGAAACTTATCTCAAGTTTATTAAAGAAGGAGTCTCCAATAAAGATCGAGATCTTTCCATGAAGATAATGATTTGGAAGTCTAACATGAGATAGAGAGCGGGTCCAAGATCGGGCACTGCTTGCAGTCAGGAAGTCTTAGAGTTAGATACTCATTCGAAGAAACATCAAAGTTACAGTTATTACTTAGGAAGAAGAGATAACGTATGCAGTCATCATGTGAGTCCTGTTTCACTGATGATTCTGGTACGTAATCATCCTAAGGGGGAGATAATTGTAACGCATGCAGATTCGGGCTAGTAAATTTAGAGATAATACGGGTCGAAAACGAATTTTTGACAAAAGATTATTTATAATAAATAATCTTAACCAAGTTTTATAATATGTCTGAAGGGTTCCGTACATATAAAGAGCGCCGAAATCCGAGTTATAACGAAGAAGTTATGACCCGTCGAAGTTTAGCGACGGAACCGGCACTATATCGCGAAGATGTAAACAGTGAAATTATGATAGAGTGACTTTTAGCCTTAGTATTATAAATGAAAGTCGTAGAATATGTTAACCTGAGAATGTCCATAAAAAGAACGCCCAAATCTCACTTCGTAAGAGGAAGTTATGATTTTTCGAAGTTTCGACTTAGCGGTGTACAGCCCGAAGTTCGAGTATTAGATCGAGCGGTTTTTAGCTGACACAACCTAAACGAGAATCAAAGATCTCATTATTAGTAGCGCAACAATAAAAAGACAGACGAAAATGGACATCGGATGAAGAAGTTATGAGATTTTAACGGACCAATCCTGTCCCAGCTTGTTAAAAATATAACTTTAAAAATAAAGTCAAGATTAGCCGACGGAGTCTAAACGAAAGTTGTAGAGTACGTCTCCACCTACGCGTGGATATAAAGAGCGTAAAAAACGGAGTTTGTATGAACGAGTTACAAATTATAATAACCAATTTACGTATTAAAATAAAGTATAAATCATATATACGTACACACACACACACACACACACACATATATATATATATATATATATATATATATATATATATATATCATTAGAAATGTATCGATGATGGGGTCATTATAAGACTAATGTTGAGTTCTTTCGACATTAGATTAGTACAAATATCATTAAATCCATTTAAAATAGTATTATAGAGGTGTGTTTAGTTGTTTAAATAACTAAAAGGTCATTAAGTAATTATGGAGGGTAGTTTTTGAAAATTCGGTTAGTATAAATAAGAGCCTTGGGATCTCATATTTCTTTCACCATTCTCTTGATTCAAGAGTCTTTATCTCCTTATCCCCCAGACATTTTGGTCCCTCGTGATTCGACTTCTCTTTCTGTAGATTTTAGTATAGTAAGGTGAGCGCTGAAGCGCCGCACGAATCTTTCTTAGAAAGATTCAGCGACGAAGTTCTGCCCCTGCAGAGCCCGACTCCTAGCTAAAACCCCATTGTAAGTAAGTTATGCTTACACTATTTTAATATAGCTTATATTTAAATTTAATATTGTTATTATGAACTTATAATAAATATTTGAGCTATTATTATGACTCATATAAGTGTCGTTATAATATCTTTTTAACTACTCGCGTTACGGAGAATCTGGTTTAAAGGGCCGCATAGGGTTGTTGGATTTCAGAAGTGCTACACGGCAAAATGGTCCTGCCTTCCGGTGTTTATGTCTGGCCCCTGTCTGTACATAGTGGTTGGAAAGTATTATTTAAACGTTTATATAATAATAATAATAATAATAATAATAATAATAATAATAATAATAATAATAATAATAATAATAATAATAATAATAATAATAATAATAATAATTTGTCATGGTAAATATTAGACTAAAATCTAGTGGTAATAATACTAGGTTTCATCGAAGGAAATTATTTTAAAGTAAACGAAGCATTGTCCGAGTACCAAGTCACCACCTTCTCAGGTGAGTGCATAATTACTTTCATCTTACACATAGATATGAAGTTTTTTTTTATAAATTACGTGCTATGTGTGCATATTATCTGAATACTTACTGTCTATGCTGGATGAACGATTTTATACATGTTTTAAATGATTTAAACTGTATATGTATTTTATATCTACGATAATGTTGGGGGTAAAACATAGGTAGATGTAATAGATGGAGTGTGAGTTGGATGATGAGTTGAGAGGAGAAATAGACTGTGAGGTGAGGATGAGAGGTGGACGATGTGAGAAGCTTTTTTCCCAAATGATGGCCCCGTCATTCAACAAAGTATGGATGACAACCACAGACTATTCTAGGTAGTCCAGTGGAACACTAGAAGGCTCGTAAACTGTAGGTGTTGTGAATGATGTGCCTAAACCTTGGCGATCATGCAGACTTGATGCCTAAACCCTAGAGACTATGTAGACTTAGTGCCCATTATGTAAACCTTGGCGATCATGCATACTTGATGCCTAAATCCTGGCGACTATGTAGACTTAGTGCCCATTGTGTAAACCTTGGCGATCATGCAGACTTGATGCCTAACCCCTGGTGACTAAATAGAATTAGTGTCTATTGTGTAAACCGTGGCAACGATGGACTTTGTGTCGATTCCTTAGGATGATCCTTAGGAATAAATGAACGAGGAATAGCTGATTCTTAGGGTAGATGCTCAAGAATAAAGAAGATAATGGGGATGGGTAATTGGGTTGATTACTTAATTGTTTAAAGATAATAATTATATTATTGTGGGTTGAAAACACTATGTACTCACCAGGTTTCCCAACCTGACCCACTCAATTTATTTATATCACATATGTTGTTATGAAGTCACGTTACACTGAGAGATTAAGGAGATATAAATCACTAGTGATAATGAATGTAAGTTCTATTTATGCTTATGTTTCTGTATTGACGATGACATCACAAATGTTTTAAAATGAATAAAAATACTTTTCTTCGGAAATGCTTTGATAACATATTTATCATGTTTTACTGGGAACAAATTCCGCAACATTTTTATTAAAAGAGGTACTCTGATTTTCATAAGGCATAAACAAAATCGGTCTTTTCTGGACGTGTAAATGGGTATGTCACGCCTGGATCCTTCTAATCCCCACTTGGCATGACGAGTCCCCTCTCCACTCGCCGGGTTACTCAGCAACGAATCGCGGGGCATCCCCAACTCGACTCCTCGAGTCCACGTATGAACTCAGCAAGTCACTTCCATGACAACACTCAAACGACCTTGTGAGGTCAGATCTACTTCCCTAATCTATAGATCTGGCTTCCCCACAGCTAATAACCACGTAAAGGTCTAATCTTGGTACACATGCAAGGCACTCTAGGCTTATTTTGGTGAAATCCCTTCTAACATGGCAACCTATGTCCCTTTCCTCCATAGAGCCACAAAAAGCAAGGTGATTGAAGCTCCTCAGACCTCAAAAGGTCCGTATCTAGAGTTTATTACTCAATGGGACACTAAATCTCAACCACACAAGCCATAAAAGATATAGAAAACCCTAAATTCAATGCTCTTAAGCAAAAACAAATGAATAAGGTCGAATAGCTACCTCAAAATGAAGATCCAAGTTGTAAACCTGCTGAGATGAAGTCCTCTTGCCCCTTCTTGCTGGAAACCCTTCCTCTTTGGCTAAATCACACCAAAAATGAACAAAGAAGCTCAAACTCTCTCACAACTTGCTCAAAATCTCTAGGGTACCTTTCTCTGGACTGGTAGCCACAAATGGAGGCTATAAAGTCCTTTAAATAGGGCTCAGGCCCGAGGATTTAGGGTTTTAGTCGCCAGCACGGACTCGTCGAGTCCACCCTTACCGACTCGTCGAGTCCCCTCATTTATCAGTCAACAATACGCGATCCTACTCGACGAGTCTAGGCATCAACTCGTCGAGTCCCTCTATTAACTCCAAAAATAATGATAAAAGATAATACCTAGAAATCTAGATGTTACATTATCTTAATAATAGAACTACATTACACTACTTTACAATCCAGCTGGTGGATTCCAGACACATACATCCAAAGGGTTTTCGTACAAATACAACACTATACACTATTTTCCAAATACAGGGCAACATACATTTCTTGGAAGCATTCATTTATATAGTTTTAATTTAATATTAAGACTATAATATACTACTTCAGAGTACAATAACACACAATCATTTTGTTCCTAGGGCCTAAGACTACATTTCATTTACAAAAGAAAATATTGGATTTTTTAGAGGAAACACACTAACATTTTCAAAGAACAGAGAAAGACTTTTAATACAAAAATGCAAATGAAATCACCAACTTAAATTTTGTTACACTTTCAAAACCACTTGTTTTCTCAGGGAACCAGTAGACAGGTACACTCACATGTTTTGTGAAGATGGAGCATAATAGCATCACATCTTATAGTTTTTGGTATACACTTTTGGTGTCATACAAACAATGTAAACTCTATATTATCAATACAAAGGTTTTTTCTTTGATTACTATTATTTAATTGTTGTGATACTGTACATGACGTCATCCGCCCCCGAACGTTTTCGCCGTTCTGGTTTGGGGGTGTGACATATTGTTATCATAACATTGTTTATCGTGAACTAAGTATGTCAAACCATATAAGATATACAACTATAAACACAACAGGATAAAAACACCCTGACCAAGAGTTATAATATTAAAATATATTAATATTTTTATAAAACTATACATACATGCATACATACCAGAAACAATATCACAGTAAGAACTACATAAAAGTATTTAGATGAGTTGGACACTACGGTTAAGCCTGGATAGTTGTGTAATGATATCTGGGAGAAATATAGTCTGATCAACTTTATTTACTTGGGATACAACCAACATGTATTTGGGAATGATCGTGGCTTTGCAAAAAGTCTAAAACTTACCAAATCTATATACAAGAGGAACTCTAAAAGCAAACAGGAATTTAAAATACTATAGGAGTATTGTATCGCACTATAAAACTAGAACAACAACATTTAGGCCTCGATAGTTATATAAACTAAGAGTCGAGAAAGGCCTTTTTAACAAAATCAATCATGTGAAAACAAAGGACCCTTGCTGGTAGATCTATAATTGCTATGTGTATACATTAAGAGTTATATATAATTAAGATTTTATAGACTTAGAATTTATGATTTCACTTTTACTTCCTGTTTCTTGCTTTGTTGTGGACTTAGAGTAGGACCACTAATTCGAAGGTCTATTTGATATTGGTTATATATAATTTGTATACACTATGTGATTATAGGAGGACTCGGTATGAGTCACACTATACAAATTCATTAGAAGTGTTGCTAAAAATCTCAAAAATTGAAATTGTGATTGTTTACTTATATTAGTAGACTTCTATTTAAGATCGCTTAATAGAACACTACAATAGTCAGGATAAGATGTGTTTAGAACTAAGATATTGTTGGATAATAGAAAATGGGAGCTCATTCAACCTACAATGTATATATAGGCAAGCTCAACCCATAAGGCTTTCATAGAGAAGCGCCAACCACCTTCTCTAAGACCTTCTTAGAGAATTCCCTTCCACCTTCTCTAAGACCTTCATTGAGAAGCCTTCCATATCAAATATGGAAGGAGCCTTCTAAGTCACCATCCAATGAATAGCTTTTCATCCAAACATATACTCCCTCAAACCATGGAATGGATGACCCAACTTTACATTTCCAAAAGAGAAACAGGCAACCAAGACCTCAAGCATGAAAAAAGTTTAGAAGTGATCATCAAATCTTCAAATATGCAATAGTCCTCTAATACGGGTTCTAGAATGTGATATATTACAATCCAAAGCAACAAATACCACAAGGCAATTTGAGTCCTTGAGTATCCAAAACTCTAAGAATAATTACCCGTCATTGAGTATAAAGGCACATCCAAAATATCTTCAATAAGTGCCAACCCTTCATAAAAACAAACCATTTCAGAAAATAACATTTGAATCACTTTGTAAACAATATCAACTCCTCAAAGTCAGATTAGTCTTCAATCATAAATGATTATTCGCTACGAAAATGAATATCCAAAAAACTTTCAAATACCCATATCGAAATCTATCACCCTTTTTGTAATCAAATATGATTATAAAACTCGAAATGGGAATGATAAAGTGCTCATAGTGGATTTGGCAATATAATACTCCCCCTTGACAAGTGATAGAAACTCGAAGAATTAAATCCAGAAAATTTAAGAAACAAGTCCATTTTTGAAATCTTGACCTCCCGGACTGCTCTGACTTGAAAAATGAACAATATTGTTCATGTTGCTGGAAGAATATCTCCATGAAATCATGCATGCAATTGTTGGGTTTTAGTTCAAATATAGTTTAAACAAATGATATTTTAGTAACGAGAGACTTGAACTTTTGAACAATTATAAAAAAGCTACAATCCATCAAGGACCGTCTTGCATTAAATGGAAAGATAAAACACAACTATAGAAGAGATGAGGAAATAACAACCTGAGTTGTTCTTTTGTTCCTCTTGGGAGGCATTAGTGTATATGAAGAATTTTGAACCTTTGAGACACAAACCGTGCATCAAAGTTATGTAGGATGCTAATCCTTTTGATGTACTCTGAAGCTAGGAAGCAATTACCCAAGTGTTTGATGCAAGAGAGTGAAACACAAGTAACTAAAACCTTCAAACACTTTATCAAGAGAAGATATATATATATATATATATATATATATATATATATATATATATATATATATAGAGAGAGAGAGAGAGAGAGAGAGATGGAACTCATTCTTTTTACAAACATATAAGGAAATGAGAGTATAGATGGTGACCAAAGACTACTCTAGATTGTCATGCGGAAACATCAACAAGTTCATAACCTGTAGGTGATGAATTATGAGTTCAGACGATGTTTTCTAACTACGTATTCATGCGATGATACCCTAAACCTTACTGGATACATATTGAGGGAGTAATCCCCAAATTAGTACTGTCTATGCGATGTAGGCGATGATCCTCAGGAAAAGTCCTTAGGAAAAAACATATAAGGAAATGAGATGTAAGGAGATGAGAGGTAAAAACGATATGGGAGATGACCTTTAGGATAAATCTTTAAGGAAGATTAAATGAAGAAAATGGGGATGTGTAATCGGGTTAATTGTTTGACATGAATTATGTGAAGAAACAAATTGATTATATTATTATGGGCTGAAAACCCTATATACTCACTAGGTTTCCCAACCTGACCCATTCAGTTTATTTGTATCACATGTATCGATACGAAGTTACATTAAACTGATAGATTAAAGGAGATGTAAATCACTAGTGTAAATGAATGTAAGGTATGTTTATATCTGTATTGACGATGATATCCCAAAGTTTTAATATAATAAAATACAATTCTTCGAAAATGCTTTGATAAATTCTTTATCATATTTTTGGGAACAAATTCACCAACATATTCCTTCAAAAGTATGCTCTGATTTTCAAATAATTCAATAACTAATCGGTCTTTCTTGACATGAAATTGAGGATGTCATAGAATTTGTGCCATTCTATCAAAGCCTAGTTCCCAGAAGCCCAATGCTACTATTGGTGTATAAGGTAAGTTTATTAGTTATCCCTTCGCTACAAACATCATGTTGAACATGAGATAGATCGCAGTCAATCTCATATAAGTATCTAACTTTACATCAGACCATAGATTTCTTACTCACAATGAATAAGATGAAAAAAATCCCATCTTAACTACATACACCTCTTGCGGTATTAGGAACATGCATAATCGAACCCAATCTAACAATTAAGCACAAGATGATTAAAAAATGTGAGCTCATTCAACCTACGATGTATATATAGGCAAGCTCAACCCATAATGCTTTCACAGAGAAGCGCCAACCACCTTCTCTAAGACCTTCTCTGAGAATTCCCTTCCACCTTCTCTAAGACCTTCATTGAGAATCCTTCCATATCAAATATGGCCTTACCCACTGCATCGGACCGAAGTCTGGAACTAACTAGGGCGTTGCCCACTGCATCAGACCGAAGTCCGGAACTAACTAGGGCCTTGCCCACTGCATCGGACCGAAGTCCCAAACTAACTAGGGCCTTACTCATTGCATCGGATCGAAGTCCAGAACTAACTAGGGCCTTGCCCACTACATTGGACCGAAGTCTGAAACTAACTAGGGCCTTGCCCAATGCATCGGACTGAAGTCCGGAACTAACTACGGGCTTTCCCACTACATTGAACCGAAGTCCGGAACTAACTAGGGCCTTGCTCACTGCATCGGATCGAAGTTCGGAACTAACTAAGGCCCTGCCCACTGCATCGGACTGAAGTCCGGAACTAAAAAGGGCCTTACCTACTGCATCAGACTGACTGAACATAGCATAACATAATCATAACATATAACAATGACACATATATTGCATACTGCATCAGACCATAGTCCGGAACACATAACACATAACCTGCCTGTATCACAAATACATCAAGCACACTAAACTACTACATCGGACTGTAGTCTGGAACTAACGCTAACTAAATGGGTCGGCATTGTAGCCGTAGATCCGTTCCTACTGGAAGGAGTCTCACCTCGAAAGGCTGATTGCCGAAATGCCGATCAGAAACTGTGTGACCGCTGCTCCGGTAACTCCCCAGCTGATAACTAACACTGATAACTAATCTTAGGGTAAAATGACTATTTTACCCCTGGTCAAAGTCAACAACCCGTTGACCTGACTCGCCCAATTGGGCCGTCAACTCGTCGAGTCCATATCTTCCCTTTTGTTTCCTTACCCGACTCTACTCGCCGAGTTTAGCCAAAACTCAACGAGTTCCCCTTCCTTATTGACATTGTGCCACCTTCATCCGAGTTGTCGAGTTCTATGATCAATTCGTCGAGTTCACCTTCAACATAAGAACACGTCCAGACTGTTGACTCACTGAGTTGTATGAAAAACTCGTCGTATAGCACCTGGTTTTTGGTATGTAGTTCTTTTTATTTTTATCAAAGTGTTTTGCATTTTTTTCCTTGGACTCGGCGAGTTGAAGGACCAACTCACCGAGTAGAAGCGGGACAGGACGCGATATTTAAGTGATGGACTCGGCGAATCGCATCTCGGACTCGACGAGTAGGCCCTAACTAGACAAAAACCCTAATCTGAGGGTTTGCACCCTATTTAAACATCTCATTCAGTCACCCATCATCCCATTTGCTCCCAGAAGACCCCCATAGCGAACCCCAATCGTGTGAGTGAAGATCTAAGGAATTTTGAATGATTTTGGTGCTTTTGTGATCTAAGAAAGGAAGGAAAAGCTTGAAGAAACAAGAAGAGGCTAGGGATCCAAGTTAGAGCATCTTCCACAGTGGATTTGAGGTATAATGCTTATACCTTGCTCATTATTATTATAGATCTATTCTTGAAGGTAGTTAGGGATTTTAAGAGCGATTTTGGCTACCAACCATGATCGCAAGCATGGTTGAGGGTTAGGGTTTCGGATCCAAGGTTCTTGAGGGACCCTAAGGCAGAAAGCAATTGTTTTAGAACCCATGGAAAGCCTCATGCATGTTGGGAGTTCCTTTTTGAGCCATTTGGGCTCATTCTTCCATGCATGCACGTAAAGTTTGTAACTTTACGTGCTAAATCGAGCCTATGGGGATCTATCTTTTGGTCAAAGGTTGTACATCAGAAATTGAGGATTTAGGGTTTGGACGTTACAGACTCGGCGATTCCATTCTTGGGACTCGGCGAGTCCAAGGCATAAAGTCCTATATCTGTTGAAGCTCTAAAGAACTCAGCTGGGTGTTAGAAGGACTGTAGAAGGTCAGAAGGAGAGACGCAACACTTTGTACTTAGCCTTAGAACTGGAATTCATGGGACTCGACGAGTGCAAGAACATACTCGGCGAGTCTACGACAATCTCCTTAACATTGAAGATGAACTCGATAAGTTGTTCATACAACTCGGCGAGTCGAGGTCAAGACTTGCTCATCAGATGAAGGTGAACTCGACGAGTTGTTCATCTAACTCAGTGAGTTGGATGAAGGATCATTTG
The DNA here is from genome assembly GCF_052625555.1 of Lactuca saligna. Classification (NCBI taxonomy): domain Eukaryota; kingdom Viridiplantae; phylum Streptophyta; class Magnoliopsida; order Asterales; family Asteraceae; genus Lactuca; species Lactuca saligna. Next base: position 172,135,210 of record NC_136419.1, read on the forward strand.
ATGTTCTTATAGAAGAGGAACTCATCGAGTCATCGCCAAACTTGACGAGTCGAGTCATGGATGAGGTTGTGTAAAGGGATAGCGACTCAATGAGTTGACGGCCCACCTCGGCGAGTCAGGTCAACTTGAATTTACTTGGACTTGATTTGGGGATAAAATAGTCGTTTTACCGTAACAGTATATGTCAGTTTATGACTAAGTGTTTTGTGGGGATTGTAGCCGGAGGACTTCCGGAGCAGCAACAGGCAAAGACTTCCCACACGGATTATCAACAGCTACTTGTTCGAGGTGAGTTACCTTCTAGTAGCGGTGGGTCTACGGCCATAATGTCGGCCCACCAGTAGGAGTTGTATGTTTGTAACATCCCAAAAATACGAGCAAAAATTTTCATTTTTAAAACACATACTTAGCAAAAAATTAGAAATAAAAGATTCACTGATCATAACATTTCATAAAAGATGTGCATGTCTGGAAATCAGTTTAATAAAACATAACAATAGCAGAGTACAAATCCCCAGGAAGATCTCATAGTGCGGAATACAAAGCGAGTGTGTGATGTGCCACTACCGCGCCAGCTCCTTCCCCTTCGAAGAAGAGGTACCTGAAACCAAAACTAAAAACTATAAGCACAAAGCTTAATGAGTTGCCCCATCATACCACATACCATACAATCATATATCATACACACTTCCGGGAAATTTTGGGTGCTCGACTTACCATGTACGGCCATTCTGGGGTGCCGACCTTCCCGTGTCAAGCCGTTCTGGGTGCTGACTACCCCTATCAAGCCATTCTGGGGTGCTGACTACCCATCAGCTCTAACAACGATCCCCGGGGAGTATTTCACCCCTACAAGTACTATCACATATATCATAACATAACATATTATCAGACATATCTGGGTTGACTGAACTACCCTTCGGTCCTATCAATCGAACTCGGGGACTGGTCCCCTCCTACCATCTCTAACACATATAACATAACAAGCCAGTGTGCAAACATATCATCACATATTGTCAGACGCATCTGGGGTGTCTGACTACCCTTCGGTCCTAACAACCGATCTCTATTACTATCACATACAACATATCTTGTTAGCATATAACATATAAGGTAATAGCAAATCTAGATGATATCACAAAGACAATCATCTATCATACGTCTCCTACTGGTGGGTCGGCATTGTGGCCCTAGACCCACCGCTACTGGAAGGTAACTCACCTCGAGAGTAGATGTTGCAAACCTGCTCAACCTACGCTTGGCTATCGCACTGGTAATCCCTCCGGCTATAAATCCGTAAACATGGATTAGGTACTCATAAATACCCCTTAGGTCAAATGACTGGTCAAAGTCAACATCTTGGTCGAAGTCAACTCTCTGATTGACTGGACTCGCCGAGTCCATATAGCGACTCGCCGAGTCCTTCTACATCTAGTCCGACTCTGACTCATCAACTCCTTGTTCCCACCCACTGAGTCAGCCTGACTCATTACTTGGGACGATTGGTCCGACTCGTGACCCGACTCGCCGAGTTCAAGGAAATCTTCATAGGACTCGCCGAGTTGTTCAACCATCTTGCTGAGTCTAAGGCCATCTTCATGGAACTCGCTGAGTTGTTCGATCAGCTCGCCGAGTTCCTTCAAACCTTGTTCCTGTACAGGGAAAATTTGAAACATGCAACAGATCCAACTCATGGGTATCAGTTCCTAGGGTCTAGTTATCACATTTATGATCGGTTTTGAGCATTCTAACACTTCCTAAGTGTACATGCAACCCTAATAAACCTTGGATCCATGTTTGTCTAAGATACATGCAAATAATTATTTTTCCAAGGTTCATATCCTAACTAGCATGGCATGGGGAACATGAATCAAATAAAGCTAGTAGAAATACTTACCTTGTAGTAGTAGTTGATTGCTTGGAGTTTTAGAGCCAAGCACTAATAGTGTGAATGCCTCAAATGGAAATCACAAATCACCACAAATTTGGAACTTTGAGAGAATAGTCACTACTATCTTGAAATCGGCCCTCTTGCTTTACTCACCTCAACAAGTGTCAACTAGTGTTGATTTCAAGAACCAAAGCCTCCTCTATATAGTGTATGTCAGGTCAACTTGAATTTACTTGGACTTGATTTGGGGATAAAATAGTCGTTTTACCGTAACAGTATATGTCAGTTTATGACTAAGTGTTTTGTGGGGATTGTAGCCGGAGGACTTCCGGAGCAGCAACAGGCAAAGACTTCCCACACGGATTATCAACAGCTACTTGTTCGAGGTGAGTTACCTTCTAGTAGCGGTGGGTCTACGGCCATAATGTCGGCCCACCAGTAGGAGTTGTATGTTTGTAACATCCCAAAAATACGAGCAAAAATTTTCATTTTTAAAACACATACTTAGCAAAAAATTAGAAATAAAAGATTCACTGATCATAACATTTCATAAAAGATGTGCATGTCTGGAAATCAGTTTAATAAAACATAACAATACCAGAGTACAAATCCCCAGGAAGATCTCATAGTGCGGAATACAAAGCGAGTGTGTGATGTGCTGCTACCGCGCCAGCTCCTTCCCCTTCGAAGAAGAGGTACCTGAAACCAAAAACTGAAAACTGTAAGCAAGAAGCTTAGTGAGTTCCCCCATCATACCACATAACGTACAATCATATATCATACACACTGCCGAGTAATTCTGGGGTGCCCGACTTACCCTGTATGGCCATTCTGGGGTGCCGACCTACCATGTCAAGCCGTTCTGGGGTGCTGACTACCCCTGTCAAGCCATTCTGGGGTGCTGACTACCCATCAGCTCTAACAACCGATCCTCGGGGAGTATTTCACCCCCTACAGCTACTATCACATATATCATAACATAACATATTATCAGACATATCTGGGGTGCTTGAACTACCCTTCGGTCCTATCAATCGAACTCGGGGACTGGTCCCCTCCTACCATCTCTAACACATATAACATAACAAGCCAGCGTGCAAACATATCATCACATATTGTCAGACGCATCTGGGGTTTCTGACTACCCTTCGGTCCTAACAACCGATCTCTATTACTATCACATACAACATATCTTGTTAGCATATAACATATAAGGTAATAGCAAATCTAGATGATATCACAAAGACAATCATCTATCATACGTCTCCTACTAGTGGGCTGACATTATAGCCTTAGACCCACCGCTACTGGAAGGTAAATCACCTCGAGAGTAGATGCTGAAAACCTGCTCAACCTACGCTTGGCTGCTGCACCGGTAATCCCTCCAACTATAAATCTGTAAACATGGATTAGTTACTCATAAATACCCCTTAGGTCAAATGACTGGTCAAAGTTAACTTCTTGGTCAAAGTCAACTATCTGATTGACTGGACTTGTCGAGTCCATATAGCGACTCGCCGAGTCCTTCTATGTCTAGTCCGACTCTGACTCATCAACTCCCTGTTCCCACCCACTGAGTCAGCCTGACTCATTACTTGGGATGATTGGTCCGACTCGTGACCCGACTCGTCGAGTTTGAAGAACAACTCGCCGAGTTTCATGCAATCTTCATAGGACTCGCCGAGTTGTTCGACCAACTCGCCGAGTTTAAGGCCATCTTCATGGAACTCTCCGAGTTGTTCGATTAACTCGCCGAGTTCCTTCAAACCTTCTTCCTGTACAAGCCAAATTTGAGACATGCAATGGATCCAACTCGTGGGTCTCAGTTCCTAGGGTCTAGTTATCACATTTACACACGAAATCTGGGGGTTTTAAGGCTTGAAGACCACCCATTGGGGACAAAAGGAACCTAAGAAGCTAATGAACAAAGTAGGGAGTTTTATTACCTGATTTGATGCCTTCTACAGAGTAGATTTCGGATCTACCTTCACTTCTGGAACACTCCAACTTCTTCCTTCTTCCTTAAGCTCCAAAACCTTCTTTGGAAGATCAAAATCACTCAAGAACACTAAAAGGGGGATAGTGTTGTTCTCTACAGCTCTCTGGGAGTAAATGGGATGAAATGGGTGTTTTGCATGGGCAAAATTAGGGTGGAACGTCTTAAGGTAAAGTTTCATTCAAATAGGTGAACTCGCCGAGTCCATGTGTCGACTCACCGAGTTCCCCACTTAAGTCCCGTGTCCACCTCGTTGCTACTCGGCAAGTTGAGACGCAGACTCGCCGAGTTCATGGCAAAAGTTAAAAAATTCTAAATAAAATCGTACCAGGAATGGGGCGTTACAATTCTCCCCCACTTATCTTAGACTTCGTCCTCGAAGTCTGCTGACTCCAGAAACAACTCGGGGTAGTGCTCCCTCATCTCCTCCTCCGCCTCCCATGTCCACTCCGAACCATTCCGGTGCTGCCACTGCACCTTCACCAACTGAACCACCTTGTTCCTCAAGGTCTTCACCTTTCGATCTAAGATTGCAACTGGTCTCTCGATATAATTCAGGTTGCTATCAACCTGAATATCGTCCAAGGGTACAACTGCTGACTCGTCCACCAAACACTTTCTCTACTGAGAAACATGAAAAGTGTTGTGGATCTGGCTAAGCTCTGCTGGAAGATCCAATCGATAGGTGGCCCAAACCATCCGGGCCAAAACCCTGAAAGGACCAATGAACCTAGGGCCCAACTTGCCCCTCTTCCGGAACCTAATGACACCCTTCCAGGGTGATACCTTCAGGAGGACCATGACACCCACCTGAAACTCCAAGTCTGAACGCCTCCTGTCAGCGTAACTCTTCTGCCAACTCTGCGTAATCTGCAGTCTACTACAGACCTGTTGAATCAACTCTGTCGTCTTGAGCACCACTTCGGTGCTCCCAATGACACGTTGACCGACCTCGCCCCAACAAATCGGGGTCCTGCACTTTCTCCTGTAGAGCATCTCGAAAGGAGGAAGGTCAATACTCTTATGGTAGCTGTTGTTGTATGAGAACTCAGTTAAAGGAAGGTAGGTATCCCAACTACCACCAAAATCTAGTACGCATGCCCGCAACATATCCTCAAGAATTTGGATGGTCCGCTCACTCTGACCGTCCGTCTGCGGGTGGAAGGCAGTGCTATAATGCAGACGAGTGCCCAACTCATCATGAAACTTCTTCCAAAACTTGGAAGTAAATCGCACATCTCTATCTAAAATCACTGATACTGGCACCCCGTGCTGTGCCACTATCTCCCTGATATAGGTATCAGCCAACTTCTCTACCGAGATGCTCTCCCGAATCGGAATAAAATGGGCGCTCTTGGTCAATCGATCCAGGATGACCCATATAGAGTCCACTCCCCCCGCGGTCCTGGGAAGCTTAGTGATAAAATCCATCGTAATATCTTCCCATTTCCACAACGGGATATCCAATGGCTGCATTTTTCAGTGCGGTCTCTGATGCTCGGCCTTGATCTTCCTGCAAGTCAAGCACCGTTCAACATACCAAGCCCATCCCGCTTCATGCAGGGCCACCAATAGTCCAGATGAAGATTCCTATACATCTTCGTCGCCCCGGTATTAATGGAGAATCGGGATTTATGCGCCTCCTCCATCAAGATCTGGCACGTGCCTCCGAGGTATGACACCCATACCCTGCGGTATAACGTCAATAATCCCCTTCTATCATAGTCGAAGGAGGAAACCTGACCCACTATGCGCTCACTCTTCCGATGTTCCTCCTTTAGGGCCTCCTCTAGGCTTCCCAAATCCGCTCCAAAAGCGGATTCACTACTGTCATCCGCATACAAATATCCCTGATCGGCGCCGCCTTGCGGCTAAGTGCATCGGCCACCACATTGGCCTTCCCTGGGTGGTAAAGGATCTCACAATCATAATCCTTCACCACATCAAGCCACCGACATTGCCTCATGTTCAAATTCGGCTGGTCCATGAGGTACCTTAAACTCTTGTGGTCCGTGTAAATGGTACACCGAACTCCATAGAGATAATGTCGCCAAATCTTGAGGGCGAAGACCACTGCCCCCAACTCTAAATCATGTGTCGGGTAGTTTGCCTCATGAGGCTTCAGCTGCCTCGAAGCGTATGCGATGAGATGCCCTCTCTGCATCAATACCGCGCCTAAACCTGAGGTAGACGCATCACAGTAAACCACAAAATCCTCTACACCCTTGGGCAGTGCTAAGATTGGCGCCTCGCACAATCTCCATCTCAGAATCTCGAATGCTTCCTGTTGCTCAGGCCCCCATCAAAATACCATGACTTTCCTAGACAACCGTGTCAGGGGTACGGCTATCTTGGAGAAATCCTGAATGAATCTCTGATAGTAGCCTACTAATCCTAGGAAACTCCGAATCTCGGATGGAGACTTCGGAACTTCCCATCTCATCACGGCCTCCACCTTGGCCGGGTCTACTGAAATCCCATTCTGTTTGACGAGGTGCCTAAGAAACTGCACCTCGCGTAACCAAAACTCACATTTGGAGAACTTGGCGTACAAGCTCTCCCTCCTCAAGGTCTCCAAAACCTCTCTCAGATGCTCCTCATGCTCCTCCTGCCTCTTGGAATAAACCAAGATGTCATCAATGAAAACTATCACAGACCGATCCAGCATCAGTCTACATACCCGGTTCATGAGGTCCATGAATGCGGTAGGAGCATTGGAGAGCCCGAACGGCATCACCACGAACTCATAATGGCCATAACGCATCCGAAACGCAGTCTTCTGCACATCCGCAAATCAATCTTGGAGAACCAAGATGCTCCCTGCAACTGATCGAAGAGGTTGTCAATCCTCGGAAGCGGGTAACAGTTCTTCACCGTTACCTTGTTCAGCTCCTGATAATCTATACACACCCGGTGCGACCCATCCTTCTTTTTCACAATCAGGATCGGGGCTCCCCGGGGTGAACTACTTGGTCTAATGAATCCCTTGTCTAACAGCTCATGTAGCTGTGTAGATAACTCCTACATCTCAGGAGGAGCCAACCGATACGGTGCCTTGGCTATCGGAGCCACACCAGGAACTAGGTCGATCTTGAACTCTACCTGACGCTCCGGAGGTATTCCAGAGAGTTCCTCCGGGAACACATCAACGTAGACTCGCACCACTATAACCTCGCTCACCATCATCTTACCCATCTCCCGGGTATCCATCACGTACGCGACATATCCTGCGCAACCCTGCTGAAGGTAGCGCCTAGCTCTCGCTGCTGAACATACTGTGGGTCCACGCTGTGGCCACTCGCTGTGGATCACCAACTCTCCCCCACTTGGGGTCCTAATCCACACTAGTTGATGTGCGCAAACTATCACCGCCCTCTAGGGCTCAACCAATCCATGCCTATAATCACCTTGTTCCCACGCAACAGAATGGGAACCAAATCCACCAAGTAGCGCTCCTCAAATAATCTCATAACACAATCTCTGAACACCTATGATGCCCGCACCGATCAATCATCGGTGATCTCTACCTCTAAAGAGTAATCCAACATGCCTGAAGACTCAATAAATTTCTTGCTAAGCGCAAGAGAAATAAACGATCGTGTAGCACCCAAGTCAGACAACACCTGAACAGGGATACCGTTCATATGGAACGATCTCGTCACCACATCGAGTGTGGTGTGTGCCTCCTCAGTAGTCAGCTGAAATGCCCGGCTCCTCACCACTGGAGCCTCTGCCTTGCCCTATCGGCCATCAATGATCCGCAGTGTCGCTGGGGCTAGCTCCTTCACTGGCGCGGGTGCTGTCAACTGAGGGCAATTGGCGCTCTTGTGGTCCCTATGATTGCAGTGAAAACACAACAACTCAGATGTCTGTATCACAGGTGCAGGGGCGGTACAATCCCTGCTGAAATGCCCCGCTTTGCCGCACTTATAGCAGCCCGACGATCCTCGTCTACATGCCCCCTCGTGAGGCCTGCCGCATTTCCTGCAGCGGCTCGGTCCTGACTGGCCTTTCGGCCTACCATCTGATCCCTTGGTCTTCTTCCCCGAAGCCCCTCCTGTCTGTCCCTCCTCTGTCTTCCTCTTCCGGATGTGCTTTAGATCTATCTCCCTCTACCTCGCCATGGCAATCATAGAGTACAGAGTAGGGCAAGCTGAAAAACTGACATGCTCCCGAATATCAGCTTGTAGCATATCATGATAGCGGGTCCTCCTCATATCCTCATCACCCGCGTACTGGGGCACCATCAACACCCTCTCCCGGAACTTGGTGGTGATCTCCGCCACGGTCTCCGTCGTCTTCCTCATATCTAAAAACTCCCTGGCTAGCTGCTGAAGCTCGACAGCTGGTGCAAACTATGCCCTGAACCTGGTCACAAAGTCCGACCAGGTCATAGCCTCGATAGCCGAGGCTCCCAACGAGTCACCAACGGACTCCCACCAATCCCTAGCTCGATCTCGTAAACACCCTGCTGCAAACCTCACCTTCGAACCCTTAGGGCAGAAGCTAGTCAACTATGCAGACTCAATGTCTGCAATCTATCGCCTGGCAGCTATGGGGTCTTTTGCCCCATGAAAATCCGGTGCACCACTGCCCCTGAAATCCTTAAAGGACAGTGTGCGATATCCCGACTGGCCAGATGCCATGTCACTCCTGAACGCCATGAGGCGATCCTCCATCAACTCAACTATCCCCTCCTTGATCGACCCGAAAATGATGAGGGTCGACTCAAGTATTCCTCTGGTGATCTCTGACGCGATGAACTCACGTAGCCTCTCATCTACTGGCTCGGAACCTGATCCCGAACCCGATCCCTCTCCTGAACCGCCAACTGTCGGTCTCGGACTTAGCACCACCATTCTGCAATACATAATTAACACCCGTTAGCGATACTGATACCTCTGGAGGGATCACCCCAACTACAAGTTCCCCGGTCTTATCTTGGCCTTCCTTGGTTCGGGTACGGATCCTCTGCTTCCAGTAGTATGGACCCATACTACCTTCCACATCTATCCATACCTTCTTCAAGGACTTACTCGACTCCATAAGATCCCTTACACTATTGTTAATCACTTCTATACTCATCCTAGGCTTGCCCTAGGGAGTTCTCTGACTATACCCGATCCAGTCCTCAGCTGCTGAAAGCCTCCTTATAATGCCAATTAGGCATCACCTGAATACCATCACATGCGGCGAGGCTCAGATAATCCTTCAAGTAAAAGGCTCATCCCTACAACGGTTAGACTCAGACAAGTGCTGCGCAATAGGGCCAAGTCAAGCACTCTGAGATTATTCAACCCTGTTCGCATGTGACGTGATGCATTCACCTAATGGCTAACTCCCATCATTTAGAGTCCCACAAAGCACAAAGCAAGCAACATTCAGACATACGAGACTACTCAAGCAACTCTATCCTCTTAATAGGAAATTGTACTAGCATACAGTGCTAAGCTCATGTTATCATGCATAACCTAACATGCTATCCTACTGCTGTCTACGCAACCCTAGCATGCAATTTTCATTTACTGAAGCACATAAAGCAGGCACATAAGGCATCACTCCTAGATCTTGAGTCCTATTCTAGCATGCTATTCTACTGAAACTGATAATCATAAATAAACTTGTATGGGTACATTGGGGAATACTTACTTGAGCTCGGCCGGTCGCGCACATCACACACTTTGTTACTTCTTACAACTCTTTACTTAACCTTTGAGAAAACATTTTTCTTTTTCAAAATCTTTTAATCCCTCGATTTGAGTTCAGACACCCCTGAAGGTGTGTCCAAATCCCTCAAACCAGGGCTCTGATACCAACTTGTAACATCCCAAAAATACGAGCCAAAAATTTCATTTTTAAAACACATACTTAGGAAAACATTAGAAATAAAACATTCACCGATCATAACATTTCATAAAAGATGTGCATGTCTGGAAATCAGTTTAATAAAACATAACAATATCATAGTACAAATCCCCAAGAAGATCTCATAGTGCAGAATACAAAGCGAGTGTGTGATGTGCCACTACCGCGCCAGCTCCTTCCCCTTCGAAGAAGAGGTACCTGAAACCAAAACTAAAAACTGTAAGCACAAAGCTTAATGAGTTGCCCCATCATACCACATACCATACAATCATATATCATACACACTTCCGGGATATTTTGGGTGCTCGACTTACCATGTACGGCCATTCTGGGGTGCCGACCTTCCCGTGTCAAGCCGTTCTGGGTGCTGACTACCCCTATCAAGCCATTCTGGGGTGCTGACTACCCATCAGCTCTAACAACGATCCCCGGGGAGTATTTCACCCCTACAAGTACTATCACATATATCATAACATAACATATTATCAGACATATCTGGGTTGACTGAACTACCCTTCGGTCCTATCAATCGAACTCGGGGACTGGTCCCCTCCTACCATCTCTAACACATATAACATAACAAGCCAGTGTGCAAACATATCATCACATATTGTCAGACGCATCTGGGGTGTCTGACTACCCTTCGGTCCTAACAACCGATCTCTATTACTATCACATACAACATATCTTGTTAGCATATAACATATAAGGTAATAGCAAATCTAGATGATATCACAAAGACAATCATCTATCATACGTCTCCTACTGGTGGGTCGGCATTGTGGCCCTAGACCCACCGCTACTGGAAGGTAACTCACCTCGAGAGTAGATGTTGCAAACCTGCTCAACCTACGCTTGGCTATCGCACCGGTAATCCCTCCGGCTATAAATCCGTAAACATGGATTAGGTACTCATAAATACCCCTTAGGTCAAATGACTGGTCAAAGTCAACATCTTGGTCGAAGTCAACTCTCTGATTGACTGGACTCGCCGAGTCCATATAGCGACTCGCCGAGTCCTTCTACATCTAGTCCGACTCTGACTCATCAACTCCTTGTTCCTACCCACTGAGTCAGCCTGACTCATTACTTGGGACGATTGGTCCGACTCGTGACCCGACTCGCCGAGTTCAAGGAAATCTTCATAGGACTCGCCGAGTTGTTCAACCATCTTGCCGAGTCTAAGGCCATCTTCATGGAACTCGCTGAGTTGTTCGATCAGCTCGCCGAGTTCCTTCAAACCTTGTTCCTGTACAGGGAAAATTTGAAACATGCAACAGATCCAACTCATGGGTATCAGTTCCTAGGGTCTAGTTATCACATTTATGATCGGTTTTGAGCATTCTAACACTTCCTAAGTGTACATGCAACCCTAATAAACCTTGGATCCATGTTTGTCTAAGATACATGCAAATAATTATTTTTCCAAGGTTCATATCCTAACTAGCATGGCATGGGGAACATGAATCAAATAAAGCTAGTAGAAATACTTACCTTGTAGTAGTAGTTGATTGCTTGGAGTTTTAGAGCCAAGCACTAATAGTGTGAATGCCTCAAATGGAAATCACAAATCACCACAAATTTGGAACTTTGAGAGAATAGTCACTACTATCTTGAAATCGGCCCTCTTGCTTTACTCACCTCAACAAGTGTTAACTAGTGTTGATTTCAAGAACCAAAGCCTCCTCTATATAGTGTGGTGGATTAGGGTAACAACCTTGTAAACCCTAATACCCATGTCTCTTCATTTCCATGAGATCCATGGGTTAAAGCTCCATGGAGTATCCATGGACTTTTCCATGCAAGCCTAGCCCATTCCAAATAAGCATTAGCCCACATTATATAAATATAGAATCCCATATTTAATTAGTAATATCTTTGATCTCTAAATTAATCCTAGATTAATTATAGATTAATACTAATTAAATAATATGATCTTATTTTAATATATTAGAACTTATAATATATTAATAAATCCTAACTTGTACTATTCTCAAAATATTATCCATAAATTGTTCGGATGAAGTGCAACCCAAATGGACCATGCCGGGTCGGGTCAAGTACATACCAAATATAGTTATGGACTTAGACACTATATCCAACAGTCTCCCACTTGGATAAGTCTAATAACTATAGTTGCAAGTATGACTTCAGGAACCGATCATTAATCGTATCTCTTTAAACTCTGTTGAAATAGAACGCGCCATTTTAGATAAGTGATCATATAATCCTCTGTTCAAGATATCAGCCGGCCAAATACATGGAACATGGTCTTACTTATTGTCTACCATTTGTTTCCCGATTTCCGATTTGTTTGACATAGAACTTAACTGAACACATCAATTTAGTTCTGACCGGGCCCGATACATAGGTCAAAACAAAATCATCGAGGGGCCCAGATATCGCTTCTAATCCAAGAAGGAACAGATAAACTTCGACTCATATGGTTGTTCTACCACTCATTGAATTATACACAAAGGCACGTTTTGTAACATCGAGTTACCAATGCGTTTTTGTACAATCAATGCATAATCAACTCGTAACTAACAAATCATATCTCTAGGTTTGAAGACTTATATGATATTACCGTCTCACGATCACTCGAGATAAGATTCTATGAAGTGATTCCAATGAGCATGGGTTGAGTCCAATGCTTAGAACTTATGAGCACTCATGATTGTTGTAGCCATGTCCAACACCTTAGACCTCTGCAACCAATTATGACAGTCTTGATTCATACCTACTTCCGACATATGACCGACTGTGGAGGTTTGAATAATATGATATACCAAACATAATTATTCTGGAAGTCAAAACATGCAAAAGAAATATAGTAAACGATCGACAAGAGATCGCAACACTTTACTCATAAATAAAACACCTTTTATTCATCATCTAATGTCAATTACACTTTACAAATTTCATAAGTTATCTAACTACTAAAACTTATATCATCCTTCATCCCTATGCTCCAAGCATGCTGGAGATGCTTAACCCTACTCAGACAATTCGTGAGGGGATCTGCTGGGTTCTCATCCGATGATACCCTCTTTGCCACGAGGATTCCTTCTTCTATTCGATGTCTGATGAAGTGATATTTTGTGTCAATGTGTTTGGATCTCCCATGATCTCTTGGTTCTTTGGCTAAGGCAACCACACTATTGCTGTCACATAAAATCTCTTGGGATTGTACTCTGACAATATTCTTACTTTTGTGAATGGTATCAAACATGAGTTGTGGTTTTTATGATAAGTTATGTTTAGATGGTGTTTTCTTATAAATAACTTTACTGGTCGATTAATTAAAAATGAAATTTTTGGACTTGAAATTTGGGTCGTTACAAGTTGGTATCAGAGCCTTGGTTTGAGGGATTCAGACACACCTTTGGGGGTGTCTTGACTCAAACCAAGGTTTAAAAGATTTTTACAAAGAAAATGATTTTCTAAAAGCTAAGTTAAAGAGTTTTAAGAAAGATCAAGATGTGTGATGTGCACGACTGGCCGAGCTCAAGTAAGTTTTCCCCAAAGTACCCATACAATGTTTATATTTTGATTATCATTTTTAGTAGAACAACATACTAGAATATGTAACAACCAGTTATTTCAGGTCAATGTAATGTCTAAAAATCGAGTCTTGTAATCTCTTTGTGAAGTAATAAGAATATCATCGAAAATAAAATGTTCAAAAAGCTCTGTTTGAGTACATTATGTGGTAGATATCGTGATAAGGTTTCTAAAAATATAAAGAACACTAAATTCCGAGTTATAACGAAGGAGTTATGACCAATCAAAGATTCGTAACACTACCGGTAAAGCGTTGCTAAACATAAAACGAGAAATTTCAATAAGATACCTTTTAGCCTTAGGTATCTAAATGAAAGTCGTAGATATCAATAATCCACGAACATACATAAAAAGAATGCCCAAATCTGACTTCGTATGAGCAAGTTATGAATTTTCGAAGTTTCTGACCTAGCAATAGAAATCTAAAAACTCGAAATAGAGATCGAGCGGTCTTTAGCCGACACAACCTAAATGAAAGTTGAAGACCCGACAATAGGAGTACAACAATAAAAAGTCTGATGAAAATAGACATCAGATGAAGGAGTTATGGGATTTAAACGGACTTTTCCAGGCCGATCCTGTTAAAAATAATATAATCAAAATAAATTTAAAATTAGCCGACAGGGTCTAAATGAGAGTTGTAGAGCCTTTTCACACCTACACGTTCATATAAAGAACATCGAAATCGGAGCTCATATGCGAAAGTTACGGGTTTTACAAGTTCGGGACACAAAACCCGAGGCTGACTCAGCCTCACGACGTGAGGGAACCATGCTCACGACGTCAGCTCATGACTGATGGGTTCCACAGTGTCAAACACATCAAATCATCAAAGAGGATCATGTTGACTAAGCCTCATGATGTGAGCAATCCAAAACTCACTATGTGAGACCCCAAATCAGCCCCTATAAATAGAAGCTTAAGGGTGTCAGGTTTGGTGCTCATCTCTTTCCATCTAAGTGTCGTTACTCTGCATGATTACCTTGATAAGCCTTCCCGAAGCCCCGGTTTTTCATACTCGAGTCCCGAAGGAAGTTCTACACTCCCGAGATCCCCGAGAATCTCGAGATTTCAACTCTCTCTAGACGAAGTTATGCTCGATTCTTCTCTCGACTACTTCAAAACAACCACTTCAATCAAGTGAGTTCGCACCCCTTTTATACATCTTCAAATACTTTATAATGTACTTTAATACATTTCGGGGGAGAATACAAGTAAAATCCCGGTTAATCCCGAGTGAAAATGTGAAAACTCTTGTTATACTTTGCATGCATTAGACTTATACAAAATTCTTAGTATCCAGGGTAGCCATCCTTGTTAAACCATTTTATGCATTCAAAGAACTTATGATTTTATGCTTTGTCAAACATTGTGAAAGAGGATAAACATTGCATATAAAACTATCACTTTAAATATAGACTTAGTTGAGAATCCGTGAGACGATTACATCTTCGTTGCTACCTTTTTGTTAAAACGTACTACCTAAATTCCTGCCTATTATAACCAGAGTCTTCCATTGGGAGAGCGTGTCAAATGCGTATAGATCTATACGGGAAGTCATGATCTCACACCCTGATTGTTAGCTACATTCCTTTGGGTGATAGTTTGTCATAACGTTTCGATGCCTGAAGACCATCCCCCCAGGCATATAATGTTTAGTATGGTTATAAAACTCACCGGATAGACAATTATTATAGTATTCTGATTTTATGAACGAGTAGCTATTAAAACTATTCTTCATTTAACGAGTGTGATCTTCTTATAACTTTACTATATAAAACTATGCCTCAACCTTTAAGCATGTCAGTTGCTTGCGATTTTTGGTCTTAGACATTAGAGACTACCTATTACTTTAGGAAAATAAGGGATTTTCCTGTATCCAAAACAATCAACTAATAGGAAAATAAGGGATTTTCCTGGTGCAACTATTTACGATTCACAACACGAACATTCATATGCATTTCATACGTTTATAAGAAAATAAGGAATTTTCTTGGAAAACGCCCGAACTTTGGAATGGATTACATTTTTCTCACAACCGCTTATGAACTCACCAACTTAATTGTTGACACTTTTTCTTTGAAATAACTTGTATTCTCATGGAACCGCTAAGCAGGTTTGGAAACCAACTTTTAGGGATTAACGCTCTGACGTTAATTACTTCTTTTGAAATATGTTTATGTATTTATCTTTTGAACATGTAACAAGTACAATTATGTAAACATTTTGAAACCTTTATATGTATGGTGGTGTGTACTTTCCTTACTATGAACTGTTATGATACTTAATATAACGTCCTCCGCCCCCGAACGTTTCCGCCATTCTCGTTTGGGGGTGTGACAGATTCGTATCAGAGCATAGTTTATAGTGAATTAAGTATATCAAAACCATTTTTGGTATACAAATATAAACACAGCTGGGCAAAAACACTCTGAGTAAGAGTCATACTTTTAAAATTAAATTTATTTAATTTTTGTAAAGTAGGCATGCCTTCATTTCATATTAATAATAGTGTCATAAATAGATTAATATAGAAGTATTATAAATAAATTGTGCAGTGCAGGTATACCTTGGGACATGTAATCGGAACTGGGATGAATATAGCCTGATCAACTATATTTGTCCGAGAGCCAACTAACGTATGCTAAGGAGTGTCTGCAGTGGACAACAAATTTAAAACTTACAAAGAGCATATCATTAAGAATTCTATGGGAGTATTTGGGTACCTTCAACCGTCAAACTTAAGGGTAAATTTTACGTGCTTTAGCTTATAGTCAATTCTTAACTCTATTCTCGTATAGACTCAATGGCTGGATTCCATCACCCCGGTGACCCCTACTACCCTAACTAAGGTAATGGGGGATGGATTAAAGATGACCCCAAGGAGGAACCCATGGAACACGAGGCAGAGGAAAGTTCAGATAGCTCAGCCTCAAAGCCTAATATAATTATTGCTATTTAAACTCCATTTGTGAATCAAACTCGAAGCCCTGTGTAGGTCGAACCAAATTCTTGAACTATTAAAGATAGTTAATTCATTATCATTCAATTCTCAACTACCAAAACTTATGATCATTCATTTTTACTTCTTGGCAGCTCGATCCCTCCTCGTCCAAACCTAAGACCCAGATCGGGCATGGTACCAACAACACCCACCACCAGTTGTTGATCCGGCCATGGTCCAGGCTGCTATCATAGCAGCAGTAACCGCTGCCCTCTCACAAATAAACTCCAATGGAAATGGTGGGGCAAGAAGCAGCGCGAATCATTCCAACCATGGCACTGGTCATGGTCACATAAGGGAATGTACTTACAAGGAGTTCTCCAACGCAAAGCCAAAAACTTTTAATGGCACTGGGGGAGTCATTCACTAATGTAATGGTTCAAAAAGACCGAAACGGTCTTTGAGATATGCTCTTGCCAAGAAGCAAGCAAAGTCAAGTTCGCTGCTTGCACCCTCGCTAATCGAGCCCTCACCTGGTGGAAAAGCCATGTGAAGTTCGTGACTCTCAGCGGCGCCAACGCCATGAGTTAGGAGGATTTGAAGGTCCTTCTACTGGAGGAATACTGCCGCAGGGGCAAGATACAAAAGCTAGAGCAGGAGCATTGGAATCTGAAGATGACTGGGTCTGACCTAGTCGCCTACACGGCCAGATTCAGCGACGTTGCTGCCTTGTGCCCTGCCATGGTCAACCCAGGACCGAAAAAGGTTGAGAGGTACATTTGGGGGTTGTCACCCCAGATTCAAGGTCATGTTTTGGCCTCCAACCCTATCACTTTCAACAGTGCTAAGCGCCTGGCTCAGCTAGTCATCGACCATGGGGTCAAGCAGGGTACTGTGGCAGCTACTGTCGATCCATCAAAGGAGGTACAGGGCCAGGGATGGCCTTGGAACAAGAGAAGGGGACAAACCCTACAGGGTAGCCCCAAGAAACAACAAGTGGTAGCGGCTCACGTTGTTACTGTTCCTACCACCACTGCACCCATAAGTTCATACAGTGGGAAACTTTCGAAGTGCAACCAATGCAACTTCCACCACCACGGTCTTTGTCGTGACCTCCAATGCACCAGGTGCAATAACAAGGGGCATACGAACCGCTTCTACAAGGAGCCATCCCAACAGGCCGCCCTACTGCTAATGTTCGAGTAAGTCGCGCCTGTTTTGAGTGTGGAGCCATGGGGCACTAATGTAGGGACTACCCAAAAGCAAACAACAGGGATACCGACAGAAGGGTCCAAGTGTTCGCAATTGGACAAGATGAAGTCATTGCAGACCCCACTGTTATTACGGTTACGTTTCTTCTTGATAACTCGTATGGATGCATTTAATTTGATAGTGGAGCGAAGAGGAGTTTTGTGAGTCATAATTTTAAAGGCCTGCTGAAACAATCGCCCAAATCATTAAGTGAATCGTTTACAATTGAAATGGCCAACGGTAAAACAGAAGGCACTAAGGAGATATACTTAAACTGTACCCTAACTCTAAATGATAATCACTTTCCAATCAACCTCTTGCTAGTCTCGATAAAGAGTTTTGATGTCATCATAGGCATGGATTAGCTGAGTTCTCATCTTGCGGACATTTTATGTTACGATAAGGCCGTTCGCCTTAATCTGCCAACCGGTGAGACCCTCATTATATATGGCGATAAACCCAATACCACTCTTCGTATTATCTCGAGTATCCAAGCTCAGAAGTGCCTACGCAAGGAATTCCACGCGTTTTTAGCACATATCGTGGATGTGAAACGAGAAGTCCAGGACATCAAGAGCATGCCTGATGTATGTGAGTTTCCCGATGATCTTCCAGGAACACCACCCGTGAGACAAGTCGAATTCGGAATCGATCTGATTCCTGGAGCTACCCCGGTAGCCATAGCGCCCTATCGATTAGCCCCAGCGGAGATGCAGGAGCTATCCAGCCAACTGAATGAGCTACTTAGCAAAGGATTCATCAGGCTGAGTTTCTCGCCTTGGGGAGCACCAGTGTTGTTTGTGAAAAAGAAGGATGGATCATTTAGGATGTGCATCGACTACCGAGAGCTCAACAAACTTACCATCAAGAACCGATATCCCCTACCACGAATCGAAGACTTATTCGACCAACTCCGAGGAGCCCACTACTTATAAAAGATCGATTTGAGATCGGGATATCACCAGCTGCGATTCCTGGAGAGTGATATTCCCAAGACGGCCTTACGGAGAAGAGACGGGCATTATGAGTTTGTAGTGATGTCGTTCGGACTAACCAATGCACCTGCCGTGTTCATGGTCTTAATGATTAGGGTATGTCGTTCATTCTTGGATAACTTTGTGATAGTATTCATAGATGACATACTCATTTATTCAAAGAGTAAAGAAGAGCATGGTCAACACCTGAGACAAGTCATAGAGACATTACGAGCTGAGAGACTTTATGTGAAGTTCTCAAAATGCGAGTTTTTGATTAGGAAGGTGGACTTCCTAGGTCATGTGGTCAGCAAAGAAGGAATCCACGTGGACCCATCTAGAATCAAGGCTATCAAAAATTGTTCGGCGCCAACTACACTAACTGAGATTTGCCAATTTCTAGGCCTTGCTGGTTATTATCGAAGGCTCATTCAGAACATCTCCAACATCACAGATACTCTTACCTCCCTAACGCAAAAAGGTGTGACCTATAACTGGGAAGAAAAGCAAGATGCTTCATTTGAGACTCTGAAACAGGACCTATGCAGTGCACCCATTCTTTCTCTTCCAGAGGGGATCGCAGATTTTGTGGTGTATTGTGATGCCTCGAATCAAGGGTTGGGATGTGTGCTAATGCAGCGAGGAAAGGTTACCGTGTATGCCTCATGACAACTAAAAACACAAGAAGTCAACTACACCACTCATGACTTAGAACTTGGAGCCATGGTCTTCGCTCTAAAAATCTGGAGGCATTACCTATACGGTACCAAGTACAACATCTTCACAGACCACAAGAACCTTCAACACATATTCGACAATAAGGAGTTAAACATGAGACAACGATGTTGGGTCGAATTGCTCAACGACTATGAATGTGAGATAACGTTACCATCCGGGAAAGGTGAATGTAATGGTTGATGCCCTTAGTCGTAAGGAGTAATCTGGTCGAAGAGTGAAGTCATTAAACATATCGATCCATCCGCACCTATCAACACAAATCAAGGAAGCTCAAATAGAAGTCTTGAAACCCAAAAACGTGACAGGTGAAACCCTCAGAGGGATGGGCATGAATCTAGAGATCAAGAGTGATGGAGTGCGCTACCTCATGAACTGAATCTGGACACCAAATTTTGGTGGGTTCAGAGAGATAGTTATGAACGAAGAACACAAGACTCAATACTCCGTACACCCAGGTTCAGATAAGATGTATCTGGATCTCAAACAACTCTACTGGTGGCCAAACATGAAAGCAAAAATTGCTACCTATGTGAGCAAGTGCATGACTTGCGCCAAGATAAAAGTAGAACACCAAAAGCCCTCAGGTCTACTCCATCAACCTGAAATACCTGAGTGGAAATGGGAACAGATTTCCATGGACTTCATAACAAAACTACCCAAGACTCAGGGTGGACACGATACCATTTGGGTGATCGTTGACAGATGTCACACCCCAAAACCGAAACAGTGGAAACATTCTGGGGTGGATGCCGTCATGTTAAGTATCACAACATATGCATTATAGTAATCAGAGTACAACAACCATTGCATTAATAGTAATAGTTTTACATAAGTTACATTTCATAGAAACATCAAAGTAATACATAAACTAATATAGTTGTATCTCGGTTCTAGGCTGGCTTCTCAAAAGCTCCCGGATGTACCTGTCTATTGCTAACCTGAGAATACAAGTTATTTTGAAAGTGAGTATCAACATTTTTATAAATACTGGTGAGTTCATAAGTATTTTGTTTCATTTGTGTAAGTATGTATTTTATTCAAAATAACTATATAAAAAGTAGTAGTTTAGAATCTACAGTGTATTAGCGTCCTTTCCAGAAAATCCTATATTTTCTACACAAAAGCAGTCTTCTACCAAGACTCGACATAGTTATGTTGTAAAGAGTAATTTTCCCTTAAACACTATCATTACTAAAATACAGTATTTGACTTTAAAGAGAGTAGGAGAATATCACTAGTAGAATACTAGGTGAAAATAACATATGCTCAACAGAAATACTGTTGAATAAGGCAAAAGAAATCATAGACTCCAAGAGAGTATCAAATGAATGATACGCCTGGCCCAGTCTAACAAAAGAAACACAGACCCCAGACGGTATCGAATGATCGCTACAGCTAGCAAGGTCTAAAACAAAGGATGAATGTGAACTCGTATGTAACCATGCTGATCGAAGGTAGAGTATCCGATGACCCTCCAGGTCACGCGTAGAGGTAGTGGCAGTAGTAGTAGTGGCTTTATGTCACCCATGAGCCTTATCGGCACAGACTGTAGCTAGTAGTCAGGGTGTGGGAGTGTCAGTCCCGTATAGATCTATACACATGATGTTCGCTTTCTTTCCTGGAGACTCTGGTTACGCGGCGTTGGCGCAATGAAGTGCCGTAGAGGGAAATAGTGTGTCACATTCTAAAGTAACAGAGAGAGAAAGAGAGAGAGAGAGAGAGAGAGAGAGAGAGTGTGAGTGAGAGAGAGAGAGAGAGATAGAGTGAGAGATAGAGACAGATATAGTGAGAGATGGAGAGAGATAGAGTCTCCTAACTATTCCTATAATAGTTACTAGGGTTCCGGGAACATGAATAATATAGGGAGCCCTTTACTACCTAAGGCGATGTAATGGTTGAGAGCGAGAGGGAGAGAGGGAGAGCTTTTATGTCCATATATGTATACATGATATATAATTAATGTTTAAACAACCTTCGGATGGATATCCGACACCCACCAGACCACACCCCAATGAGGAAAAGGAAATAGGGTGAACTAGCCTTCCTAAGTGTTTTAAACATAATTTATATAACTATACAAATACATGCATGCATTTAACAAAGTAAAAGCATAGAAGAAAACTTTGATGAAAACTTTGGAAAACCTTTACACATAAGAAATTTACGACTTAAAGTCAGTTTGTAAAACAATTTTCAAAACCGTTCATAAACTCGTTTAGAATATAACTTGATAAGACAATATAAGTAAAGAAAACCTTTGTTTAAAACACTGCTGTAATTGGTTTAGAAGTAAAACATACAGCACGATAATTGATATGATAACTAGCATGTTTTAAATTGTATCCCCCCCCCATAAAAGCATGTTAAAACATTTAAATGATTAATTCAAGGGTATGAACTCACCTGTTGTAAGTGGATCGGATGAAGGTGCCGGTTGGGTGCTCGGTGTCAAATAAAGACTTGAACACACTTAGTGACCTATTAACATATGATGACATATGTTTACATATAATTAGCAAATATAATACTAATTAAACACGTATACGCATCCTAAAGTGCGGAAAACACTTTGGTTAAGTGCTAGGAGTGTCCCGGGTAACATCTAAGGGAGTGTATGGCCTAGATAGGGAGTTTACTCTTCAAGATTAAACTCTTTATAGATTTTACGATGCTAAGACAAACTCCCCATGAGTTTACAGCCATAAACTCATGGTGGGGGTGTTCTAGGATGCTAAATGGTCTTATCTCACTCAAAGAATTAGGCTAGGTCCAAATATAAGGCATATGAATGGGTTTAAGGCAAAAAATGGACCATTTAAGGAGTTCATGGCCCTAAACAAGGAGTTTACGGCTGTAAACTCTCACTTGGTCATTTCCTTCATATATCTAAGCCTTAAATGATAGAGTATATTCCAAGTCAAATGGGGGTGTTAGGGAATCATTTGTCCACCTTTTGGGAGTTTACAGACCATGGACCATTCCCAGGGGGTTTACGGCCATAAACTCCTATGTACAATGTTTCTTTGATGTTTAATACCTTTACTTCAATGGTGGTTGCTTCTAGACATTTTCCAAGGCCATAGGATGTGTTTGAGGGCATTTCTAACACCTTAAAAGGTGTTCACGGCCCTTGATGAGGGGTTTACGGTCCAAAAGTGTTCTTGGGCCATAAACTCATCTTTACTCCCCAAAATGCAAGGTTTTGGTGTTCTAAGCTCGAAGGTGTAAGTCCACAAGTCATATCTAATTCCTCGGGGTAGTTTAGAGGGTTTTGGGGCTTAAAAACCCCACTTAAGGGTGTTCACGATCCAAGAGTGTTCTTGGGTATTAAACATATGAATTTGCCCCTATTTGATGTCTTAAACACGAATTTGCATGGTAACTAAGCTACACAACAAGTTAGGATAGATTACTTACTAGTTTGGGGCTCGGAATGGGCGTTTTTGGATCGAAAACAAGTTGTAGAGAGAGTGTAGAGAGAGAGTGAAAAGGGTGTGGATGGAGTCCACTCTCCCTTATATAGGGGTTGAGCTTGTGGCTCTGTGTAAATCTAACCGATACTGACATTAAACGGGGCTTTTGGTCGCACCCGATTAAATGGTCGTATTTTGACTTGGTTGAAACTAGAACTTTTCAAGGGATTAATGAGGGTGTTTCTAATTTGTTTCAACCCTTACTAAGTCATTATAAAAGTCCTAAATAAATTAACCAGTCCAAAAAGTTTAACGGACAGTTTAATAAAACGAGGCTTATTAACGGAAGGAGGGGTTAAAAATGAAGGAATAAATTTCGGGTTGTCACATCATCCCCCCGTTAGAGGGAATTTCATCCTGAAATTCAGGTTTAGGCAAGGAAGTGGCATAAAAATCAGGTAGGGGTATCAGGGCACTTTCTATTCGGTTGGTCCTCGCATTCCCAAGTGAACCCTGTCCTTTGCTTACGGGATGCAGATTCCATCTCGTGCAGTTAGCGATTCATACAGGTTCGTCTACGAAGTTAGGGTTCCTAATGATTGCTGTTAAGACGAGTGGGTTACAAAGAGTGACGTCAGGAAAACACTTATCAAGTCTAAGATGTGGATTGATTTGGGGTGAAACTTGTGGAATTTCCAAAAGTAGTAGTGGTCTGACGAGGGTTGGACCAATCTTTGTAAAGAATCTCGAAAGGGTAAAGCTTTTCTATACTTACAACATAGTGTACTTCTATGGAGAGATCATCACTGGCATGATCGCCATTCTGAAGTTCCAAACGTTCTCTCATACTGGAAGTTTAGTCCTTCAGGTTGGTTCTTAGAAAGCTCGGATTGTCCTTGGATTCGTGTTTCCTGTCAATTGGCTTAAGAGGTTTTCTGTATCATTGGATTGATTGCATGTCTACGGGTATCTGTTTGCTGAAGGGTGGCTATCTCAATCTTGTGCAAAATGAACATGCACTTATGATTCTTGAGATATTTCTAACGGAAACCCTCAGGGTCGGGGAGATAGGGTTTCACCAGATGAGTGCTTAGAAAGTTTTTAAACTTTACATTATCATCTAGTTAGCGCTTTCACAATATGATTCCTAACAGGAAAGGATCATGCTCTTACTTGCCTTGTTGTTTCATGAATAGCAGGCTCTGCTCAGGGCTAACTCAATCCTTAGAGATTTTCTGAAGTGTTGGACTATCTCGGGAGGTGGTTCTACTATTTTTGTGCGAGATAGTATTCTTGGAACACTTATTAGTCCAGTGAATCTCTAAGACATTCCCTATTCTCTAAGGCGTTGTTTTATTTTAGTTGCAGAAAGCGCGTGCCGTTGTATAACCGATCGACTAACACCTAGAATGGTGTGAAGTCTATAATCTCTTTGGGATCTGGGTTATAAGGCTTAACACAACCTACTTTTGCCCTTTAATCAAGTATTCTTGGAGGTTATCCTATGGTTCTTGGCATTCTAGTGTTCACTTCGGAGAATGCAGTCTATCATCTATAGGGCGGCGGTGACTTCTTCCACGTGAGGGGGAGGCGGAGTGTCCTGGTACTACTCGTTGGTAATGGGGAGGACGAAGTGCCTGAGTAGTGGAAGCATCTTCAGCAACTACTCTTTCGGGGGTTCTGAGTTTTCTTGTTTTGGTTTAAGTCTTAGTAGTATAGGGTTCCGTCACTCGGAACGTCTAATCTCTTCATCCATTCTTCTCAAGGTTTAACGCATTGCAGCTTCTGGATTTCCAGGAGATCCGCTGAAATGCCTAATTCGGGGGATTAAGTGTGATTGGATGGTTGTAGTCAATGTACTTGACTCTTACGACTCATATTTCCTTACCAATTGAGGGTGTTAGCTACTATGTTGGCTTAACCGGGATGACAACAATTTCCAGATTTTTTGTCATTATAGTAGCTCAACCCGCCGTGGTTCTCTTGAATCTAGCTCCTATTCTATGGAATAGGATGACGAGTTTTACTATGAGGTTCGTGGTAGAGCTCATACTTG
Organism: Lactuca saligna; assembly: GCF_052625555.1. Classification (NCBI taxonomy): domain Eukaryota; kingdom Viridiplantae; phylum Streptophyta; class Magnoliopsida; order Asterales; family Asteraceae; genus Lactuca; species Lactuca saligna. The sequence continues at coordinate 172,159,902 of NC_136419.1, forward strand.
GCTTAACCACTACTACTTGGTGTATGGAAGCTGTATATAATTGAGGTCGGCAGGATGTTCAGTTGTGCGACTCCACCCCAGACCCACAACCCAATGAGGAACAGGGAGTAGGGAGATGGCACACATCTTAAATCTTTTCGATCTCAATTATATACCACCCTTATGCATATACTTAGTTATAGTGGTTAGTCCCATGAGTTCTATCCTCTTGATTCACGAACCAGATTGCGAGGTGCAAAGGGTCTTTCTGGGGATCTACAGAGTATGCTTTGGGTGGTTATCGTCTTTTGGAATACCTGCAGTGTCTTTCGCTTCGGTTTCTATCTCTCTAAGAAGGGTTGGTTACAGCACGCGATACCCTTCTCCTGGGTACTTCGGAAGGTTTGAAATAAGAGTGACGACTGACGGATCGCATTAGTCTTTATTATATTTTATTATGTTTAGGTTCAAAAGAACCTTTATTTGCTGAAATGGCTACGGTGAAAGTTCTTTTCACACAACACTAAGGATTTACACTTGGTTGCACGAAGTCAAACCATGACTGATAGAGACGTCGAAGTTGGCATACATCGACATGACATAGAATGAGGATCGATAGGGTCATGTGCCAAACGAGCACACAAGTTCTTGGCATCTTGGGTTTCGTCCCATGTATCACTGTCGCAGATACATGGACCGATAGAATCGATGCGGAACTATAGAGGGTCCTGAGTGTTTTCTAAGTAGAGTACCTTTCATGAATGGATTTTCACGAGGCATTTCTATAATCGCCTAACATATACTAGTCATGTATAATTAAGGTGGGGAGGACTGTTGACTGAGCAACTCCGCCCTAAATCCACAATCAAACGAGGAACAGGAAATGAGGCGGCATTAACTCACTCTAGGTCTATCCATCTCAATTATACATGGCCGTAACATATATATATATATATATATATATATATATATATATATATATATATATATATATATATATATATATATCCATTATAGTTTTACCTGATGAAATTTTATATTTTATAACCGTGCTGCGACTTTCGCCTTAACGGGGAAGTAATTACATTTAGAATTAGCCTTTTAATGTTTTCGGTTAGTTACTTGAGATTGAGAGACGTACCAAAAATATACCGAGTTCCTTTATGCTTCTCCCTAAGCATGAGAGTTATACTCTTCCTGTGTCCTTGTCTTTTCTTTCTGTTAGGCAATCTCGCTTTAGGTGCCTAATCTCACCACATAGACGGAAAACTGTATTGGTCGCCACATTGGTGGTTGATGTAATAAACTCAATCAAGGTTCTGCAGACACGAGGAGTATGCCCCCTTCATGTTGCACCTTGCACAAAAAAGTTCCCAGTATACACCATGATGGTGGTAGCTACACTTGCTGCAGTGGGGAAGGCTTCCTAGGTATCGTCTTCTTGAAGTCGGGATGGAAGGCCTGGCAGGGGTATTGACTGTCTCGACTCGTTGCCCTTCGGAAGGTCCTTGAGCCGAGGTACTTCCCTCCTCGATCTTGAACTTTCTCTTCAGTAGAGTTGGCTGAGGTTCTTGGGTGGTTGGGTATGCAGGGGTTGGTTGCTGCTGTCCATTGCTAGGATCGGAAGTCCCGATAGGGATCTTGTTAACATTGGCATTATTAGTATTCGGTTGAGCCATGACAACTGCTACGACTGCCGAGACTGTAGCCTGGAACCTAGCTTCATCGAATAGGAGAGTCGGTTTCTTGCCAGTGGATTGGTTACGCTTCTTTGGAGGCATGGTTTTCCTATACGGAAAGGAACACAGCTGGTGAGAGACGATGGTTAACCCTTAGATGTATCTATCCTTACTATAATAGGCATAAATTTTTCCCGTGCCTCGGATATTGGTTGTCTGAGTGTCGACCTACATCCCTATGATGTAGTCCGGGCATTCAGGATAGTAGTACAAGTATCGGAAAAAGCCATAAGATGGGAGTCGTTCCTACTAAGTTACCTTTTGTCACACCCCAAAAATCAAAGGCGGAAACATTTCCGGGGTGGACTACCACGTTGTGTATCAAATCCAATGTACATAGTAATCACAGTAAACAAACATTACATTACATATATATGAAAGTTTACATTTTTTTCAAAAGTAAAGTTTTACAAGATTTACATATGCATCATATAAACAAAAGTTGAGACGATTCTTCCACGCACTCCATCTTCATCAAAAGAGATCACCGGGTACCTGTCTAACTTGGACCTGAGAATACAAGTGGTTTAAAAATCAGCATAAAGCTGGTGAGTTCATAAGCGGTTTTGTTTTATGAAAATGGATCGATTTCCTTTAGTTTCCGAAAAGGCTTGTTATCCAAGAAAATCCCATATTTTATTATGCGAAGTTGGTTTAGTTATAATTTGTTACCAATTCAATTACGTGTTGTGTTTTACTCCAGGAAAATCCCATATCTTCCTAATTGTAAGATCGGTTATATATCACAAAGTATAGTTTAATACACAAAACTATATGATGAAAATCTTGGGATCACTATCCCGAAAGAGGTATAAGATAGTTTGACACATATGAAAGTATAGATTTACGATCATGGGATTACCATCCGGACTAGACACGAGATAATTTGATATATATGGAAATATAGATTGAAAACCATGGGATCACTATCCCGTATAAGATATAGTTAAAAACCATGGGGAAAGACATCTCGTACAAGTTATAGACTAATTTCATGGGATTATTATCCCGTAATAGATATACATTAAAGACCATGGGATCACTATCCCGTATAAGATATAGTTACAAAACCATGGGATAACTATCCCGGACTATATATAAAATAGTTTGATAATACATAGATATGAAACCATGGGATCACTATCCCGTATAAGATATGGATACAAAACCATGGGATCACTATCCCGAAAGATTTAGATATAAAACCCAAACTGTGAATAAGCTAATATTAATACATGTTGTGAGTCGGGTAACCATGCTAATACGACAACGTGACCTCCTTGACGTTTGTCAGACGTCGAAACGATATCCAGAAATTTGTCACCCCAGGCGTGCCCACCTAACTGTAGCTAGCAGTTAAGGTGTGGGATTGTCAGTCCCGAATAAATCTATTCACAAATTCCGCGCTCTCCCTCCAGGAGACTCTGGTTACACTTCCGGGGAAGATTTATTGATCATCCATAAAGGGTATTGACTATCTCACAAACCAGTACTAAACTATTCACAGGTTTTTCGTACGATAACGACATACAGAGGATTATGAAACATAGTACAGTAAATATAGATACATACAATGAAATTATCTGACAATACATTCAAATGATACGGAGATAAACTGAATCAGACATAGTTTATCTATTAACTTTATATAGACATCTGCATATGATAGAAAGAACAGTAAAGACCCCCAAATTATTCCCATAATAATTTGATTAGTTTGATTGTTTCCTTAACTAAAATTCTTTTAGTTATAATTGATAAGTCATTCCTTATGCTCAGCATAATACATAAGGAGTAAAAGAGTTTATAAGTTTGTCAGATATTGTTTGAAACATATCAATGTTATGATTTGAAAACAATTATAGTTTGCTTGTATTCCCCCCTGAAAACATTGAAAACAGTGAAAAAGCCGTAGGGGTATGAACTCACCGGACGAGATATGAGACGGTTTGGATGCTAAGAGTTGATCCGGGACTTGTAAACACACGATCTTCCTAATTATGATGTAAAGATACACATTTGTATATAATTAGGACTTAGATTGATTGTGGGATAGGGACAATTGCTTCAAGTCGCGAAAACACTCCGATACAAGTGTTTGGAGGGACCCGGGTGGCGTTTAGGGACATGAATGATGTGAGGGACTTAGGAAATGAGTTGGGACTTCAAAGGAACACCCCCTTAGGGATTTTACGGCCACAAGACCCATTCCCCATGAGTTTACGGCCGTAAACTCATGGTGGGGTCAAATATGGGCAAAAATGACTTCAAACACTTAGGGGATAATTTCTAGACTTGGTTTAAGGACTTGAAATGATTTTAAAACATCAAATAGACCCACTTATGGGAGTTTACGGCCTAGCATGGCTTCATGGCCGTAAACTCCTATTTTCTCATGAAAATAGTGTTAAATGGTGCTAGAACAAATCACATGTGATTGGTAGAATTATTCCAAGGCCTAACATGAGTTTGCATGGGACATTTGAGGGTTTATGGAGTTTACGGCCTATGAGACCCCCCTCATGGCCGTAAACTCTTCTATAGGGTGATACAAAGTGTTTTAAGGCTTAAAACTTGCATGAAAGGGCTTCTAAAATTCATCTAAAGGCTTTAGGAGTGTTTAGTTAGCATTCTAACATCATGAATCAAGGAGTTTACGACCCAAGCACAAGCCTTGGCCGTAAACTCTTAGAAATCCCACAAATAATGTGTTGAAGGCCCCTAAACTATTTTTGGTTGGTCCTATGATTTATTCCAAGGCTTTTGGTGGTGTTGGATGGCTTTCTAACACCTTAGAATTGAATTTATGCCATGTTTTGAGGAGTTTATAGCCCAAGCACATGCTTTGGCTGTAAACTCACATAAGTCCTTCAAAAATCATGTTTCAAGTGTCCAAATGCTAAAACCAATGTTCTATAATTCATATCTAAGACATATAAGTGGTTTGGAAGGGTTTAAGGGCATGAAAACCCTAATTATATGAGTTTACGGACCAAGAATGATCCTTGGCCGTAAACTCCTTCAAACCTCACAAAATCATGTTTTAATTGTTTAGAATCTATATCTTGAAGCCATTTAGCCATATTTAAGTCTCAAACTTGTCAAGGAGGGGTTTAAGGGCTCAAAAACCAACTTCATATGAGTTTGCGGCCAATGAATGCTCCATGGCCGTAAACTCATGAATATGGTCATAAATCATGTTTTGAACTTGAATTTGAAGGCTAAGGAGGTTACAATAAAGCTAAGGAAAGTACCTTAGAGATTTGAAGCCCTAAATTTGAGTTTTGGACCCTTAAACTTGGATTTAGGAGAGAGGTTAGAGAGAGAGTAGAGAGAGAAGGAAAAAGCTTCAAATAGATGCTAGAACACGTTTATATAGGTCTTAAAACTTGTACGCGGTGGAATTCTAGCCGATACCGACGTTAAACGCGGCTTTTGGTCGCACCCGATTAAGTTACCGACACCCGGCGGGGATGTTTCTAAAACTTATGAAATAATTATTTTCGGGCTAATTACGTGAGTTCCTGAGTGATTTAGACACTCATTAAATTAAAATAAACATATAAGTTTATATAATTAACTCCAAAGAGAAAACGGAACGAATTTGATAACGGCGACTTTCCGGGTAGAACGGGTTTTGGCGACGAACAATTTCGGGTTGTTACATTATCCCCCCGTTAGTGGGAATTTCGTCTCGAAATTCAAAGAATACGATATAGATCATGAGTTTGAAATGAGACACGAATGAATTTGTTACTTTGGATCTTCACTTTCTGAAGTGGAATCGGGTCTCTATTGGGCGTTCTAGTGAATTCTCACTATCGGGGCGTGTCTTCGTTTCGCATCTTGACTCTCTCTCAATCTATGTTATCAGTCGGTTTTCTCATGGAAGTTCCAACCCTTGATGACTTCAGTTTCCTCAAGGAAGCACTAGGGTTTCGTTGAGTAGAAGCTTCTAAGGATTCGAAACATGATGTACTGGATAGATGTTAACAAGTTCTAAGGGCATTCAAACCTTGAAGATTGCAGAATCAATCTCTACAAAGACCTCAAAAAGTCTGAGGTGGGACTAAACTTTAGACGTTCGAATGAAATTCCTGGAAACTCTTCGGGGCAAACATTTAGTAGAAAGGGCTACTAACTTCCCGTTTCTCAATGATCACAGAAACGAGGGATGTGGAAATTCGTATCAGGAAAACTCTTGAGTTTTTAAGCATGACACAATACTAAAGTTTGATGCCGAAGATCATGTGAGTTAGGTCGAGGAAAAAGATATAGACAGGCGACCCTCTCGAAACCAAGATAACAACACGAATGAGACTCAATCATTCCATATTAAACGTAGCATCAAAGTATTTTCGCGAAAGGTTTCCCATTTAACCGAATGGAACAGAATAGTCCTCTGGACCGAGGATTCAATCTATAGATACGAAGTTAGGGTTCTCAATCTCATTGGTTAGTCATCTCGATGATGCACATTTTGATCACATACGAAGGATTAAGTTTAGAGAACATTCGAATAGATAGATAATAGGTTTCCCTCCAAACACGGGAATCGAAAAGAGTTGCAGGTATAAGAGTTATCAAAGAAAGGATTACCTGCGGCGACAGAGGGATCAGTGGTGGTAGCTGCTTTGGGACAGTTCCTTTTGAAGTGCCCTGTTTCACCACAATTGTAACAGGCCGGACTGATTCCTGCCCCTGATGATTGGTTCGTTGATTTAGCTGGTTTTCTGCAGCTTCGAGACAGATGGCCCTTCTTGCCACAGTTGTCGCAGATCCTTTCGCGACATGGACCAGGAATGCGGTGATGGTAGTTGCACTTACCACACCAAGGAAGGGTACCAGTGTATCCACTGGTGGGAGTTTGGGCTGTGGATCCAATAGCTGAGACAACAACAGGGGCAGTAGCAGCATGAACTGCTACCGTTTTCTGTTTCTTAGAAGACCCTTTCGTACTCGGGGCCTTTCGCTTGTTCCGAGATTTCTTTTCACTTTCACCTCCACTTGTGTCTGACTCAGGAGTGGTAGCTTCCTCATCAGAGTTGTCTTCGTGATCGATCAAGATTTTCGCGAGGCATTTAGCGCTGTCGTACGTGTCTGGCTTTGCAGCCAAGACATTCCCTTTAGTTGGCTGGGTCAATCCCCAGATGAATCTCTCGATCTTTTTACTCTCCGGGGTAACCATTCCCGGACAGAGTAATGCCAGCTCATCGAATCTTGAAGTATAAGCAGCTATGTTGGAACCCTTCATCTTAAGGTTCCAGAGTTCGTGTTCTAGTTTCTGAATTTCGCCCCGAGGGCAATACTCTGCAAGCAGAAGCTCCTTCATAGCTTCCCAACCCATGGCATTTGCTACATGTAAGGTTAAGGATTTGACTCAGCCGTTCCACCAAGTCAGGGCTTTGTCAAGGAAAGTGCAGGCGGCGAATTTGACTTTGTCAGACTCCGAACAGGCACATATTTCAAAGATTGACTTGATTTTCTCGAACCATCGAGTCAGGGAAATGACACCTCCAGTGCCATCGAAGGTTGTGGGCTTCGCATTCATGAAGTCTTTTTAGGAACTCCCTCTTCGGTGTTCCTGGCTGTCTTCTGGATTTTGGGGCTGGGGACCACCTCCGGAGCCACCGGGATTCATTTGTGACATGGCTGCCACCATTGCAGCAGTCAGAACTGTTTGAAGTGATACGAGATCAAATTGAGGAGAAGATGGTGGCGGAGGAGGATTGTCGTTGTTCTTCGAGCTGGGTCTCTTTCTCGGAGGCATCTTGATCTAAAAAGATCATGAAAGAGAGGATCATAAGTCCTCTGAATTGAATCAAGAGATATGGAACAGGGGATATCTCATCAAGACAGATATAACATTATACTAAGCGATAAAGTAGGAAAGAGTTATCAAGATAGAACATTTTATTGCTAGCGGAATGATCAAGTAACTTCGCGTATACGAGGATTTTCTACGAAGGATTGGCTCGAGAAATACTCCCATAGTATTTCATGGTTCGCTGCAGCGACGACTCGTTGTTTGAGATATTAGGTAAGTTTTAGGCATGCTGCGTACCACAGTCACTCCCAAGCACATGTTGGCCGTGTCTCGAATGAATATAGTTGGCCAGGCTATATTGATCCTAGACACGGCTACATAACTGCCCAGGTTTAACCGCAGTGTACAACACCCGTTTACTTATGTTTTGTTCTACTTGTAGTTACGGATTTCGACGGTTCGGTATACTTGTATACTTTTGAAAATACTTATAGTTTTGAAGATACTTTTAATTCAGAGCACTGAGGCCCTTTAGTGTTTATAGTTTTATACCATGTAAGGTTTGGTATACTCTGTTCACTATAAACAAGGGCTCTGATACCAATCTGTCACACCCCGAAAATCAAAGGCGGAAACATTTTCGGGGTGGACTACCACGTTGTGTATCAAATCCAATGTACATAGTAATCACAGTAAACAAACATTACATTACATATATATGAAAGTTTACATTTGTTTCAAAAGTAAAGTTTTACAAGATTTACATATGCATCATATAAACAAAAGTTGAGACGAGTCTTCCACGCACTCCGTCTTCATCAAAATAGATCATCGGGTACCTGTCTAACTTGGACCTGAGAATACAAGCGGTTTGAAAATCAGCATAAAGCTGGTGAGTTCATAAGTGGTTTTGTTTTATGAAAATGTATCGATTTCCATTAGTTTCTGAAAAGGTTTGTTATCCAAGAAAATCCCATATTTTCTTATGTGAAGTTGGTTTAGTTATCATTTGTTACCAATTCAATTACGTGTTGTGTTTTACTCCAGGAAAATCCCATATCTTCCTAATTGTAAGATCGGTTATATATCACAAAGTATAGTTTAATACACAAAACTATATGATGAAAATCTTGGGATCACTATCCCGAAAGAGGTATAAGATAGTTTGACACATATGAAAGTATAGATTTACGATCATGGGATTACCATCCCGGACTAGACACGAGATAATTTGATATATATGGAAATATAGATTGAAAACCATGGGATCACTATCCCGTATAAGATATAGTTAAAAACCATGGGGAAAGACATCCCGTACAAGTTATAGACTAATTTCATGGGATTATTATCCCGTAATAGATATAGATTAAAGACCATGGGATCACTATCCCGTATAAGATATAGTTACAAAACCATGGGATAACTATCCCGGACTAGATATAAAATAGTTTGATAATACCATGGGATCACTATCCCGAAAGAGATATAGAAACAAAACCATGGGATCACTATCCCGTATAAGACATAGATATGAAACCATGGGATCACTATCCCGTATAAGATATGGATACAAAACCATGGGATCACTATCCCGAAAGATTTAGATATAAAACCCAAACTGTGAATAAGCTAATATTAATACATGTTGTGAGTCGGGTAACCATGCTAATACGACAACGTGACCTCCTTGACGTTTGTCAGACGTCGAAACGATATCCAGAAATTTGTCACCCCAGGCGTGCCCACCTAACTGTAGCTAGCAGTTAAGGTGTGGGATTGTCAGTCCCGAATAAATCTATTCACAAATTCCGCGCTCTCCCTCCAGGAGACTCTGGTTACACTTCCGGGGAAGATTTATTGATCATCCATAAAGGGTATTGACTATCTCACAAACCAGTACTAAACTATTCACAGGTTTTTCGTACGATAACGACATACAGAGGATTATGAAACATAGTACAGTAAATATAGATACATACAATGAAATTATCTGACAATACATTCAAATGATACGGAGATAAACTGAATCAGACATAGTTTATCTATTAACTTTATATAGACATCTGCATATGATAGAAAGAACAGTAAAGACCCCCAAATTATTCCCATAATAATTTGATTAGTTTGATTGTTTCCTTAACTAAAATTCTTTTAGTTATAATTGATAAGTCATTCCTTATGCTCAGCATAATACATAAGGAGTAAAAGAGTTTATAAGTTTGTCAGATATTGTTTGAAACATATCAATGTTATGATTTGAAAACAATTATAGTTTGCTTGTATTCCCCCCTGAAAACATTGAAAACAGTGAAAAAGCCGTAGGGGTATGAACTCACCGGACGAGATATGAGACAGTTTGGATGCTAAGAGTTGATCCGGGACTTGTAAACACACGATCTTCCTAATTATGATGTAAAGATACACATTTGTATATAATTAGGACTTAGATTGATTGTGGGATAGGGACAATTGCTTCAAGTCGCGAAAACACTCCGATACAAGTGTTTGGAGGGACCCGGGTGGCGTTTAGGGACATGAATGATGTGAGGGACTTAGGAAATGAGTTGGGACTTCAAAGGAACACCCCCTTAGGGAGTTTACGGCCACAAGACCCATTCCCCATGAGTTTACGGCCGTAAACTCATGGTGGGGTCAAATATGGGCAAAAATGACTTCAAACACTTATTGGATAATTTCTAGACTTGGTTTAAGGACTTGAAATGATTTTAAAACATCAAATAGACCTACTTATGGGAGTTTACGGCCTAGCATGGCTTCATGGCCGTAAACTCCTATTTTCTCATGAAAATAGTGTTAAATGGTGCTAGAACAAATCACATGTGATTGGTAGAATTATTCCAAGGCCTAACATGAGTTTGCATGGGACATTTGAGGGGTTTATGGAGTTTACAACCTATAAGACCCCCCTCATGGCCGTAAACTCTTCTATAGGGTGATACAAAGTGTTTTATGGCTTAAAACTTGCATGGAAGGGCTTCTAAAATTCATCTAAAGGCTTTAGGAGTGTTTAGTTAGCATTCTAACATCATGAATCAAGGAGTTTACGGCCCAAGCACAAGCCTTGGCCGTAAACTCTTAGAAATCCCACAAATAATGTGTTGAAGGCCCTTAAACTATTTTTGGTTGGTCCTATGATTTATTCCAAGGCTTTTGGTGGTGTTGGATGGCTTTCTAACACCTTAGAATTGAATTTATGCCATGTTTTGAGGAGTTTACAGCCCAAGCACATGCTTTGGCCGTAAACTCACATAAGTCCTTCAAAAATCATGTTTCAAGTGTCCAAATGCTAAAACCAATGTTCTATAATTCATATCTAAGACATATAAGTGGTTTGGAAGGGTTTAAGGGCATGAAAACCCTAATTATATGAGTTTACGGCCCAAGAATGATCCTTGGCTGTAAACTCCTTCAAACCTCACAAAATTCATGTTTTAATTGTTTAGAATCTATATCTTGAAGCCATTTAGCCATATCTAAGTCTCAAACTTGTCAAGGAGGGGTTTAAGGGCTCGAAACCCCACTTAATATGAGTTTACGGCCAATGAATGCTCCATGGGCGTAAACTCATGAATATGGTGATAAATCATGTTTTGAACTTGAATTTGAAGGCTAAGGAGGTTACAATACAAGCTAACGAAAGTACCTTAGAGATTTGAAGCCCTAAATTTGAGTTTTGGACCCTTAAACTTGGATTTAGGAGAGAGGTTAGAGAGAGAGTAGAGAGAGAAGGAAAAAGCTTCAAATGGATGCTAGAACACGTTTATATAGGTCTTAAAACTTGTACGTGGTGGAATTCTACACGATACCGACGTTAAACGCGGCTTTTGGTCGCACCCGATTAAGTTACCGACACCCGGTGGGGATGTTTCTAAAACTTATGAAATAATTATTTTCGAGCTAATTACGTGAGTTCCTGAGTGATTTAGACACTCATTAAATTAAAATAAACATATAAGTTTATATAATTAACTCCAAAGAGAAAACGGAACGAATTTGATAACGACGACTTTCCGGGTAGAACGGGTTTTGGCGACGAACAATTTCGGGTTGTTACACCTTTATACTGGGAAAGGTTCACTCTCCGGCTTGGAAAGATCTGAGAATAGTTCGGAACGAAGACCATGGGAAGAAAGGTTCATGAAGACCTATGGCTAAACACTCTCAATAGAGGTGTGGGGATCCGCTCTAATCGTATTACTTGCAACGGGAAAAGGCGATTTACCTAACGCATAGCGTGAGTAGTGTAATGACTAACTCACTAAATTGTATTATTTTATGGATGTATTAGCGTGACGAACACAAGGAAAAGGCACTTCTCGAGTTCCATGTACTGGCTTCCTCTGTCTACCTCATATCTTTAACTGGGACCAGTGTTGGTTTCCTTCAGGTAATTACCTAGGGTGCTCTTCTCCTATAGACATATTGAATTTCTACTCCGTCTTACTTCCGATTCTGACTCTGGGTGTCATCACTTCATGATGGATGACTGGAAATCTCGGAAGTTTATGCAAATTTCCCACCATGTCCCTAAAAAGGTATAGGCACTTGGTGGTCTCAATAGTCTCGTCCTAGTTCATTTATATTCGAACTGGAAATCTCCTCAATGAACTTCTCCTGGATCTGAATTAACTCTTCTGTCGAGCACTTGAAGTGGATAGGGTTTTCTACAGGGTTCGTGCGAGAATGGAAATGTCCAAAGAATCCTAAGAGATTATTAACATTTCACTGAGTGATCCATATCGAGTCCTGCTAAAATTACATAGGGTACACAAATCATATATAGATTAGATCCGATAGGCCTTCGAATATGTGATACTACTCTATATCCACATCCCAACGAGGAAAAGGAAGTAGAGCGAAACCACACATTCTTAGCCTATGGGATCCTTATTATATATAACCCTGGGAGTATACCCTCGGTAATTGTAGGTATATCAATAAGGATCTTTTTAGTTCATCACACAAGGTTATCTATGGATCCTAAAATACCCCTATGGTATTTTAATTTCTTGTTTGTTTCTTACTTCTGCATATGATTCTGGGATTACTGTGAGTCTTTTAGTATTCCAAAATACTCCCATAGTATTTTTAAACTTCATGTTTGGCCCTAGCATTCCTAGTTGGTAAGTTTCAGACCTGTTGCAACACCACTATCACTCCCAATCATACGTTCATCGCACCTCGAATAAATGTAGTTGATCAGGTTACATTTATTCCAGCTTACGAATACATAACTACTCAAGTTTGACGGTAATGCTCAACATCCGAAGACTTTTATTCTTGTTCTTCTTGTGCTACTTTGTTCGGGTGTTTAGATTCTGGATGTTCTTATACTTTGATAAAATATGGTTATATTTTAAAGTATAATTCTTGTTCAGAGTGTTTTATCCCTATGTATTTATACGCTGTATATCTTTTATGAATTGATATACTGAGCTCACTATAAACAATGCTCTGATACCAATCTGTCACACCCCAAAACCGAAACGGCGGAAACGTTTTGGGGTGGATGACGTCATGTCAAGTATCACAACATATGCAATATAGTAATCGAAGTACAACAACCATTGCATTAATAGTAATAGTTTTACATAAGTTACATTGCATAGAAACATCAAAGAAATACAGAAACTAATATAGTTGTAGCTCGGTTCTAGGTTGGCTTCTCAAAAGCTCCCGGGATGTACATGTCTATTGCTGACCTGAGAATACAAGTTATTTTGAAAGCGAGTATCAACATTTTTATAAATGTTGGTGAGTTCATAAGTATTTAGTGTGATTTGTGTAAGTATGTATTTTATTCAAATATAACTAAATAAAAAGTAGTAGTTTAGAATCTACAGTGTATTAGCGTCCTTTCCAGGAAATCCTATATTTTCTAAACAAAACCAGTCTTCTACCAAGACTCGACAGAGTTATCTTGTAAAGAGTAATTTTCCGTTAAACACTATCATTACTAAAATACGGTGTTTGACTTTAAAGAGAGTAAGAGAATATCACTAGTAGAATACTAGGGGAAAATAACATGCCTCAGCAGAAATATTGCTGACTAAGGCAAAAGAAATCGTAGACTCCAAGAGAGTATCAAATGAATTATACGCCTGGCCCAGTCTAACAAAAGAAACATAGACCCCAGACTGTAGCGAATGATCGATACAGCTAGCAAGCTCTAAAACAAAGGGTGAATGTGAAGTCGTATGTAACCATACTGATCAACGATACAGTATCCGATGACCCTCCAGGTCACGCGTAGAGGTAGTGGCAATAGTAGTAGTGGCTTTATGTCACCCATGGGCCTTAACGACGCGAACTGTAGCTAGTAGTCAGGGTGTGGGAGTGTCAGTCCCATATAGATCTATCACATGATGTTCGCTCTCCTTCTCGGAGACTCTGGTTACACGGCGTTGGCGCAATGAAGTGCCGTAGAGGGAAATAGTGTGTCACATTCTAAAGTAAGAGAGAGAGAGAGAGAGAGAGAGATAAAGAGAGATAGAGTGAGAGATAAAGAGAGATAGTGTGAGATAGAGTCTTCTAACTATTCCTATAATAGTTACTAGGGTTCTAGGAAAATGAATAATAGATGGAGGCCTTTACTACTCAAGGCGAAGTAATGGTTGAGAGCGAGAGAGAGAGAGAGAGAGAGAGCTTTTATGTCCATATATGTATACATGATATATAACTAATGTTTAAACAACCTTTGGATGGATATCCGATACCCACCAGACCACATCCCAACGAGGAAAAGGAAATAGGGCGAACTAGCCTTCCTAAGTCTTTTAAACATTATTTATATAACTATACAAATACGGGCATGCATTTAACGAAGTAAAAGCATAGAAGAAAACTTTGATGAAAACTTTGGAAAACCTTTACACTTAAGAAATTGACGACTTAAAGTCAGTTTGTAAAACAAGTTTGAAAACCGTTCATAAACACGTTTAGAATATAACTTGATAAGACAATATAAGTAAAGAAAACCTTTTTTTAAAACACTACTGTAATTGGTTTAGAAGTAAAACATACAGCACGAGACACATTTTCAGAAAAGATTTAAACAAGTAAAGACGTTTTGGAAAACCATCTATAGTGTTATACCTGGTAAAAACAGCTGAAAGTGTGATAAATCCTTGTGCATGCGGGTTATTAATCACATATGATTGATATGATAACTAGCATGTTTTAACTTGTATCCCCCCCCCCCCCCATAAAATCATGTAAAAACATTTAAAAGATTAATTCAAGGGTATGAACTCACCTGTTGTAAGTGGATCGGATGAAGGTGCCGGTTGGGTGCTCGGTGTCAAATAAAGACTTGAACGCACTTAGTGACCTGTTAACATATGATGACATATGTTTACATATAATTAGTAAATATAATACTAATTAAACACGTATACGCATCCTAAAGTGCGGAAAACACTTTGGTTAAGTGCTAGGAGTGTCCCGGGTAACATCTAAGGGAGTGTATGGCCTAGATAGGGAGTTTACTATTCAAGAGTAAACTCTTTATAGAGTTTATGGCCCTAAGACCAACTCCCCATGAGTTTACGGCCATAAACTCATGGTGGGGGTGTCCTAGGATGCTAAATGGTCTTATCTCACTCAAAGAATTAGGCTAGGTCCAAATATAAGGCATATGAATGGGTTTAAGGCAACAAATGGACCATTTAATGAGTTCACGGCCCTAAATAAGGAGTTTACGGCTGTAAACTCTCATTTGGTCATTTCCTTCATAGATCTAAGCCTTAAATGATAGAGTATAAAGTTCTAAGCATTATTCCAAGTCAAATGGGGGTGTTAGGGCATCATTTGGCCACCATTTGGGAGTTTACGGACTATGGACCAATCCTAGGGGGGTTTACGGCCGTAAACTCCTATGTCCAATGTTTGTTTTATGTTTAATGCCTTTACTTCAATAGTGGTTGCTTCTAGACATTTTCCAAGGCCATATGAGGTGTTTGAGAGCATTTCTAACACCTTAAAAGGTGTTCACGTCCCTTGATGAGGGATTTATGTTCCAAGAGTGTTCATGGGCTGTAAACTCATGTTTACTCCCCAAAATGCAAGGTTTTGGTGTTCTAAGCTCGAAGGTGTAAGTCCACAAGTCATATCTAATCCCTCGTGGTAGTTTAGAGGGGTTTTGGGGATTAAAAACCCCACTTAAGGGTGTTCATGGTCCAAGAGTGTTCTTGGGACATAAACACATGAATTTTCCCCTATTCGATGTCTTAAACACGAATTTGCATGTTAACTAAGCTACACAACAAGTTAGGATAGATTACTTAGTAGTTTGGGGCTCGTAATGGGCGTTTTTGGATCGAAAACAAGTTGTAGAGAGAGAGTGTAGAGAGAGAGTGAAAAGGGTGTGAATGGTGTCCACTCCCCCTTATATAGGGGTTGAGCTTGTGGCTCTATGGAAATCTACCCGATACTAACGTTAAACGGGGCTTTTGGTCGCACCCGATTAAATGGTCATATTTTGACTTGGTTGAAACTAGAACTTTTCAAGGGATTAATGAGGGTGTTTCTAATTTGTTTCAACCCTTACTAAGTCATTATAAAAGTCCCAAATAAATTAACCAGTCCAAAAAGGTTAACGAACAGTTTAATAAAACGAGGCTTATTAACGGAAGGAGGGGTTAAAAATGATTGAATAAATTTCGGGTTGTCACAACAGACTAACCTAGTCTGGTCATTTCTTACCAATCAATGAAATTGATAAGATGGAAAGGCTAACGAGAACCAACATTTGAGAGATCGATAAAATTCATGGAGTGCCTATGTCTATCATCTCGGGCAGAGACAATAGATTCACTTCCAGATTCTGGCAATCGTTGCTAAAATCCATGGGAACTAGGTTGGATATGAGTACAACCTACCACCCACAAATTGACGAACAAAGTGAGAGAACAATCCAAACTCTATAATACATGTTGCGAGCATGTGTGATAGACATTCATAAACCGTGGGATGTTCACTTACCATTAGTCGAGTTGTCGTACAACAACAATTATCATAGTAGTATCAAGACTGCTCCATTTGACGCCCTTTACGGTCGTAAGTGTAGATCACCTCTGTGTTGGACGGGAGTGGGAGACACGTAGTTGGCAAAAGGTCTTGTCATTGATAGCACTCTCACCAGTCCGGAGATCATTAGGGAAACAACTGAAAAGTTTGTCCTGATTCGAGAGCGTCTGAAAACCTCTAGGGATAGGCAAAAGAGCAATGTCGACAAAAGATGAAAACCCTTGGAATACCTGGTTGGTGACCACGTTCTACTGAAGGTCTCACCCTGGAAGGGCATGATATACTTTGGGAAGCGTGGAAAACTAAACTCAAGGTACATTGGACCCTTCGAAATTACTTCAAGGATTGGTCCAGTGGCTTACAGACTTCAACTTCCAATCGAGCTTAACAAAGTAAATCCAGTGTTCCACGTATTGAACCTGAAAAAGTGTTTTTCCGATGAACCTCTTGTGATTCCACACAACAAAAATAAGCTTAATGAAACTCTTAACTTTGTTGAAGAACCCGTCGAGATCATGTATAGGGAAATCAAACGAACTAAACAGAGTTGCATACCAATGGTGAAGGTTCGCTGGAATGCTAAGCGAGGACCTGAATTCACTTGGGAGCGAGAAGATTAGATGCAACAAAAATGTTGGATTAGTGTCTAAGTCCATAACTATTTTGGTATGAACTTGAACCGATGGTGCATGGTCCTTTTGGGTTGCCTTCACCAAAGCAACTTAATAGGATGAATTATGGAGATAAAGGATTAAATATGATTTATTAATATATTATGAGAATAATATATTAAAGGAGAAATCATATTGTTTAATTAATATTATTCAAGAATTAACAAGAATTAAGTTTGTGGCTAAAAGAGATTAATTAAACTTAAGGGACCGGAATTGTAATTATAAGATAATTGCAATTGGGCTATGGATTACCTTATTATATAAGGTTGGACGAATTCTATGGGGAAACCCATTAGAAATCATCCAAGGCCTTTAAGAAAGGAATCCATGGGCTTCATAGGGCTTAAGCAGTCAGATTAGGGTTTCCTAGTTTAACACCCTAATAGCCTACATGTATAAATAGCACCCTTAAGCCCCAAAAGCGTAGTGATGAGATCCTCTAGGGTTTTGGATGATTTTGGGCAGCCTCCTTCTCCTCCCCTCTTCATCCTCTTTCTCTTGGTGTTTGTGAACCATTAGAGGAGTGACATTTGGGACTCTAGGCTTTCTAAAGTCATTACAAGAAGGATTTGGGATTGTTATTGCTACATAACAATCAAGGTAATATCTTAAACCCATTATTATGTTAATATTGATTATCATATGCTAGAATTAGGGTTTATAGTTTTGGATAAATTGCATGTACAATAGAGAAACTTGGATCCAAGCATTAGGGTTTGTATGAGCACATAGGATGTTCTTATGACCAAAACCCATCAGTGGTATCAGAGCCATGATTGGTTTCTATTGTATTGATGCCTTGGTTATTTGTTCAAGCCTTAAAAAATCGATTTTTTGCCTCCTGCCTGATGAACTCGGCGAGTCCATAGGGGTACTCGGCGAGTTCGAGCTCAAAAAGGGGGGATTTCAGGATTTCTTGTTGTTTTAATCATGGATACATGCCTTATCTATTTTAGGTCATTAAAATCCGATTTTAAACATATTTATGAGTATATCCTTGATTAAACAAAAGATAATTACCAATTGATTGGATAACAACTTTCTTATATGATTAAAGTTGATTACTTGTATTAATTGGGTAATTTATTTTGCAAGAAATTAAAATTAGGTCAAATATAGATAATGATAAAATAAATTGTTTAATTTATATTATTTTTTATTTGATCCTTGTGTTATGAAAAGTTTCAATTTTTCCCTTTAGGTTTTATAGTTTAAATTTGAACTTAAAACTTTTGTTTTGAAATTTAAATAATTGAAACCCTAATGTTTTGAAAAAGGTTTCAAAACTTGCCATCAAGTTTTGGAATTTAAATTTTGATTGAAAAGTTTGATTTTGAAATATTTAAATTCTAAACCCTAATGTTTTGAAATGTTTCAAAACTTACCCTCAAGTTTGGGAATTTAAAAGTTGATTAAAAGTTTAATTTAGAAATGTTAAATTCTAAAACCCTAGTATTGTTTTTGAAAAGTTCAAATCACACCCGTATGGTTTTATTAATTAATTAAGGTGTATAATTAAAAGAGATTTAATAAATCCATAAAGTTTTGGTTACCAATTTAATTGAATTAAAAGTATAATTGTTAAATTTGACAACCTAGTATTTTAAAAGTGTAAAATACACCGTATACTATATATAACATCAAAAGTCTAACATTATATATGTATGCGTAAAAGTCAGTCTTACCATTAGTAGGCCTCATTCACGAAGCTGGTCTATAAGGGGTGTTTAAGGAAATTGCCTATAAAATGGAGATTGAATGGGTATCCACTCTTACCCACTGCACTCTTGACTAGTGGAGGGTTGTTAGCCGAACGAGTAGGATAGGACAGAAACCTTCCATTATAAGTATAATGAAGTATAAAAGTAACTAAATGCTTTCATAAAATTCCCAATCTTAGTTACTTTAGGCAAAAGTGAATTGATGCAATTCCATGAAACTACACTTTGTGCCCTTGCAAAGATGTTAGTGGAGCGTGTGTGGTTAACCGGCACACTAAATGATTCTAAGCGAAGGTAGCAAAGGGTGACTCAATGTTTGTCATAGTTCGGTGGAGCGTGTGTGGTTTACCGGCACATCGAATAGGTGACCGTAACATGTGAGGGCACCATGTAAGTTTGCATGGTTATTCACACCCGCTTTGTGATCCTCGGCATCCCAGTTACAAACTAGAGGGGCATATCGAGTTTTAAACATGCCATTGAAATGTTCAATGAATCTCAAAGGATCTAGGAATTTTCTTAGATTTAAAACTTAAATTTCTTTTTCATTTTTCATGGTGGAAATTAGTGAATCATCATTCACTTACCTTCAAATATTCTACAACTAGATTACGGCATCCCTTTTCTATGTTGTAGCGTATTGTGTTGGGTCCTAGCCTTAATATCTCATTTGGGTGATTTATTAAGGACTCAATCGATCAACTAAGTTGAATTTGTTTTCTCCCGTTTTGTAGATGTCAAAGTACGACAACTATGGTCTTCCCAAATCCCGTGGGACAAGCATTCCACATTAAGATGATATTCCACGATTCGATCGAGGAACAAGAAATCATGCTTCACTTCCTCCTCCTCCTCCCGTTGTTCTCCCTAACCCACAAGATCGAGGAATTGAAAGGTTCAATGTCACTAAAGCCCTATTGGAAATGAAACATGAAGATGGTAAACCCATGTGTGCCCACGTTCTAGGAATGAAATCACACATCGATAGGTTGATAATGTTAGGTGTATCCTTCCCGGATAAGTTGGCTGTGAACTGGGTTCTGCAGTCACATCCCGAATCATATAATGGGTTCAAAAGAAAGTATTATATGATGGATCATGACGAAAACCCCATTGACCTAACTTACATGCTCATTGCTGTTGAATCGGAAATGATTTGGCAAAGCAATGGAGCATATTTGTTGGGAAAGTCAACCAACCATGCTTCCGAGGACGTTCTAGGAGAACCGACCTGCGTTTGCTGCCAAGAGAAAGGGCGTTGGATACAAGTCTACCCTAAGATCCTGAAGAGTTCAAAAGATGGGAGAGTCAAAGAGTATGGTTGTGCTTTAGGTAAAATCCACTATCTAACTCAATTAAGCTCCTATTCGTTGATTCTTAATACATAATATGATAAGATTTCATTTGAATGTTTTACAGGATCAATGAAAAAGAGAGGAAGCTTGATGAAAGAGCAAGATGAATCTAATCACGAAGAAATAGATCTCGAGTGCATGGATTCGAAGATTAGATTTTGAGCTTAGAAAGTTATGATAAAGTAGTTAGGAATATTTGATTACATAGTTTTTCAGTTGATTTTTCATTGTAAGGACAAATGTTTTCCGCTGCTTTTATGAATAAAATAAATTTTGGTTTGACTCATTTATTTATTTATTTATTTCCTTGCAATGAAATCATTATGAAAAATTGATGTTTGCATATTTCTACAATGAATGAATGTGATTCTTAATTATGTTATTTGTGGAAATGTCAAGAATTTACCAAATAGGGAAAGTTTCTCATCGCCCAAGTTTCAATTGGATAGAGACTTGAAATCATACAACAATTATTGCATGATGAATGATAAGTTTCATATTTGGAAATTAGACTAATTCGTTGGCAAAGTGTCAAGTGAAGGACTAGGAGATCGAGTACACAAGGTTATGTGTTGATCAAGTCCACCACAAGAGTAACAAAGATATTTGTCATGATTTACTAAGGTTAAGTAAATATGATTACACTTATGAGATTAAGTGTAATTCTTAGTTGATTGTAAAAGTTTAAATCAATAGCAGAATGAATAAGAAGAATCAAGTAGGAAGAAGGATAAAAGTTTCTCTATTCTAAGAAGAAGGGAGAGTACCTTTTATTATGTTTTATGATAGGTCTTAATGATTAAGAACCATATCTCAATTGATCCTCTAAGGGAGTCTTATTGCAATTGTATGTCTAAGAAGAGGAATCAAGAATTGAAGAAATGGTTAAATCAAGAAGTCAATCATACTTCGTTCCAAAACAAGTCTTAAGGTTAAGATTGTGACATTGAGTGACAAGTCTTAAGAAGGTTTATAACACTCATCAAATGTAGAATATGGGAAAAGTTTTTCTTATTCTTGCACATTTGAAATTGGAAAGTTGTCATGTCTTGGATAAGACAAAGATCAACTAGGACCAATTTTGTGAAGTGTTTTGTCTTGATAAAAAACTACACTAACTCTTGAATATTTGTTGTCAAGAAATGTTTTATTGACAAGAGAATCTTATATGTCAAGGAGTCAGTGGGAGTCTTAATGGTCTTGAAAGGTTTCAAGAACAAATCAAAATAAAGCTTATCAAACATCACTAGCACACGACTTGAGGTTTACAACCTATCGTGTTGACATTATCTTGTTTCTATGTCGTTCCAATAGAGTTAATTATGCATGTGAGCCTTAAGAGTTCTCATTTGAATGCATAAAAGGAAAGGACCTTAATCATTGAAAAGTACATTGATGGGAAATGGTGAGCTGCTTAACTACTTGGAAGACATGGTGGGCAGCCGTGTTACCATAAGGCAAGAAATCAAGATTGAGAAAGTTCGGTCCATATGAGTTTGAATTTGTCGTAAACTTTGTTTTTGACAAATTCACATGGATAGGAACACATACATCATTAAAATCTAAGTGTCATAAGATTCCCTCCTTCTTGAAAATGACTGTGAGGAAATGCTTTCACTAAGAAATATTTTAAGAAGATAGTGATTGTGAAATTGTATTCTTGAATTCGATTATGGTTACGGTATCCCTTTCCATGATTCGAATTGTGAGATTTGGCAATTAGTCTTAATTATTTAGACACACATATGATCTATCTAAAAGAAAAAGTGTATAAGTTCAAGAAGCCTTGATAAAGGATTATCATAGCATTAGGTATTAGAAACATGAACTTAAGAAATTCAATAAGTATTGTTTTTTGGAAGTTAAGTTGGTTTCTGAATACATGTCAAAGCTAGTGGGAGCATGAGTGTTATGTTTATAATAAGCATCATGATAGTGGGAGCATAAATGTTATGATTGTATGATTATTAAGGCAAGTATTGCAAGTTAGCAATATTAATTATAGAAAACAAGAGTCATACTTTGCAAAGTAGTAAGGATGTAAAGTTGTTTTTCTATAATTTAGGGAGAGAATATTATGCTTCATTTCAAAATCTAAAGCTTAGATTGAGAAATTTTAATAAATTTAGTCAAAGGATAATTCGTGTGGTCTTAAATTTCGATTATGATTACGGTATTCCTCTTTATAGTTTGAATTATGAGAACGTAGCACATAATATATTATGGCAGAAGATTGATAAAGTATTAAATCTTCCTGTAAGACATTATGCATCATGTCCCATACGCTTCAGGTATAGGATCGATTGCAAATGCTATAATATTTGACCATTCTAAATTTTTTTAAATGTCTAGCACATTTAGAGGGAAAAAGGACAAGAATCGGTTTTAACTAAGATAATTAAACAACTATCAAAGGACGATCTAAAGTTCGCTGAGGATTGGTCGGTTGTAAGTAGTTGGAAGTATGATATTGGATGGAGCATGTCGACATTATTATGAATAGATAAGATACTATTAAGAATGAGTTGTGATATGGTAAGTATGGAAAGGTTTCCATATTGGGAGTTAGATATTGAGAACCTATGTCTAGATTAGAAACTTTATGCAAAAGGATGTTCAAAGGAATGTACTTTGAGTGAGAGACATCACTTCTATGGAATTGTCTTGTAAAAACTTCCGATAGAGACTTTTGTAATTTATTGGCAATAGTCATTGTGAATTTAGAGCGGTGACATTATAAAAGGATCATTGCATAAAATGTTAGAATCTAACATATACTATAAGTGGCAAGAATTTGATATTCTTTCACTTGCGGAAAAAGGATTAGGAGTTGTGAAATGAGTAGGATTGGAAATGTGTTTATTTGATCTATTTCACAAAGTAAGAACCATAGGTAAACATTGTGTGCATGCTAAGAGCATGGGACAAGTGTAATAATTCAAGTAAGAAGTTGATTACCCGAAACGACAAATAATGAGTAATCGATATGGTGATAAATAAAAGGTGTTTTATTTATACTCATAGGTTTGAGGTCATATGGGATTAGTATTATTCTTGTGTTTCGCTTTTCATGTTTTGACTTCCTAAATAATTTAATTGGTTATGAACAGTCAAATTATTCGAACGAGCCACATTTGTTCATATATTGGAAGTAGATATGAATGAAGATTGTCGTGAATTGGTGTGTGGATTGTCTAAAGAGTATCAGACATAAGCAAATTTTTGCTGCAACATTCATGAGTGCTTATGTATATGATTTGAGCATTGGATTAAACCCATGCTCACTTAAATCACTTCATGGATTTTTATCACGAGTGATTGGTGAGATGATAACATCTTATATTCTTGAAACCGAGATGTGTGATTTGTATCTTGTGAGTCGGTTGCACATTGATAATATGTAAACACACTAGTAAGTTGGTGTTATAAAACATATTGTTGTGTGTGATTTGGTGAGTGAGTGAAAGCGAGCATTGAGTCAAATTTTAACAGTTCCTTTTATCCAAAGTTGGATAAAAGTGATATTTTTGGGCCCCTCGATGATTTAGTGATGGCGCCTAAGCGCTTGGCCAAGCCGGGACTAAATTGATGTGTTTAATTGTAGTCTGTAGTCAGTCGTCATAAATCTGAATTCGGGAAACAGGACACAGACAGAGAGAATGATTTAGATCCATGTCTCAGTCTATACGATAATGTGTAGACTGGAGGAATATACGATCCATTATCTAAAGGACACGCGTATCTGATAAGATCAGAGTTGACAGCGGCTTTGGAAAGCTACGATTGCAGATCAGGATCTGAAGTCATACGCAGAATAATTATTAGACTTATCCAAGTGGGAGACTGTTGGATTAGTGTCTAAGTCCATAATTATTTTGGTATGAACTTGACCCGATGGTGCATGGTCCTTTTGGGTTGCCTTCACCAAAGCAACTTGATAGGATGAATTATGGAGATAAAGGATTAAATATGATTTATTAATATATTATGAGAATAATATATTAAAGGAGAAATCATATTGTTTAATTAATATTAGTCAAGAATTAATAAGAATTAAGTTTGTGGCTAAAAGAGATTAATTAAACTTAAGCGACTGGAATTGTAATTATCAGATAATTGCAATTGGGCTATGGATTACCTTATTATATAAGGTTGGACGAATTCTATGGGGAAACCCATTAGAAATCATCCAAGGCCTTTAAGAAAGGAATCCATGGGCTGCTTAAGGCTTAAGCAGTCAGATTAGGGTTTCCTAGTTTAAAACCCTAACAGCCTACATGTATAAATAGCACCCTTAAGCCCCAAAAACGTGGTGATGAGATCCTATAGGGTTTTGGATGATTTTGGGTAGCCTCCTTCTCCTCTCCTCTTCATCCTCTTGCTCTTGGTGTTTGTGAACCATTAGAGGAGTGACATCTGTGACTCTAAGCTTTCTAAAGTCATTACAAGAATGATTTGGTATTATTATTGCTACATAACAATCAAGGTAATATCTTAAACCCATTATTCTGTTAATATTGGTTATCATATGCTAGAATTAGAGTTTATAGTCTTGGATAAATTGCATGTACAATAGAGAAACCTAGATCCAAGCATTAGTGTTTGTATGAGCACATAGGATGTTCTTATGACCAAAACCCATCAAAAAGTACCCCGCATCTCTTCCCTACTCCATTGGCACTTATTTTGTTATTAATTTTAGGAAGAAATTCCCTCTAACCGGGGGGAGGGGGTGGGGTGATGTAACAACCCATTATTTCAGGTCAATGTAATGTCTAAAAATCGAGTCTTGTAATCTCTTTCTGAAGTAATAAGAATATCATCGAAAATGAAATGTTCAAAAAGCTCTATTTGAGTACACTATGTGGTAGATATCGTGATAAGGCTTCCAAAAATATAAAGAACACTAAAATGCGAGTTATAACAAAGGAGTTATGACCAATCAAAGATTTGAAACACTACCGGTAAAGCGTTGCTAAACATAAAACGAGAAATTTTAATAAAATACTTTTTAGCCTTAGGTATCTAAATAAAATTAGTAGATATCATTAAACCACGAACATACATAAAAAGAACGCCCAAATCTGACTTTGTATGAGGAAGTTATGAATTTTCGGAGTTTCTGACATAGCAGTAGACAGCTAAAAACTCGAAATAGAGATCGAGCGGTCTTTAGCCGACACAATCTAAACGAAAGTTGAACACCCTGACAATAGGAGTACAACAGTAAAAAGTCTGACGAAAATACACATCAGATGAAGGAGTTATGGGATTTAAACGGACTTTTCCAGTCCCGGCCTGTTAAAAATAATAAAATAAAAATAAAGTCAAAATTAGCTGACGGAGTCTAAATGAGAGTTGTAGAGCCTTTGCAGTACATATAAAGAACGTCGAAATCGGAGGTCGTACGTGAAAGTTATGGATTTTACAAGTTCGGGACACAAAACCCAAGGCTGACTCATCCTCACGACGTGAGGGAACCATGCTCACAACGTGAGCTCGTGACTGATGGGTTCCAGAGTGTCAGACACATCAACTCGTCGAAGAGGATCATGTTGACTAAGCCTCACGACATGAGCAATCCAAAACTCACGAAATGAGACCCCAAATCAGCTCCTATAAATAGAAGCTTAAGGGTGTCGGGTTTGGTGCTCGACTCTTTCCATCTAAGTGTCGTTGCTCTGCATGATTACCTCATTAAGCCTTCTTGAAGCCCCAGTTTTTCATACTCGAGTCCCGAAGGAAGGTCTACACTCCCGAGATCCGCGAGAATCCCGAGATTTCAACTCTCTCTAGTCGAAGTTCTGCTCGATTCTTCTCTCGACTACTTTAAAACAACCACTTCAATCAAGTGAGTTTGTGCCCCTTTTATACATCTTCAAATACTTTATAATGTACTTTAATACATTTCAGGGGAGAATACAAGTAAACACCCGGTTAATCCTGAGTGAAAACGTGAAAACTCTTTTTATACTTTACATGCATTAGATTTATACAAAATGCATAGTATCTAGGGTAGCCATCCTTGTTAAACCATTTTACGCATTCAAAGACCTTATGATTTTATGCTTTGTCAAACATTGTGAAAGTGGATAAACATTTCATACAAAACTATCACTTTAAATACAGACTTAGTTGAGAATCCATGAGACAATTACATCTTCATTGCTACCTTTTTGTTAAAAGGTACTACCTAAAGTCCTATCTATTATAACCAGAGTCTCCCATTGGGAGAGTGTGTCAAATGTGTATAGATCTATACGGAAAGTCATGATCTCGCACCCTGACTGTTAGCTACATTCCTTTGGGTGACAGTTTGTCATAACGTTGCGACGCCTGAAGACCATCCCCCCAGGCATAATATGTTTAGTATGGTTATAAAACTCACCAGATAGACAAGTATTATGGTATTCTGATTTTATGAACGAGTAGCTATTAAAACTATTCTTCATCTAACGAGTGTGACCTTCTTATAGCTTTACTATATAAACCTATGCCTCAACCTTTAAGCATGTCAGTTGCTTGCGATTTTCGGTCTTGGACATTTAACTTTAGAAAAATAAGGGATTTTCCTGTATCCAAAACAATCAACTAGTAGGAAAATAAGGGATTTTCCTGGTGCAACTATTTACGATTCACAACACGAACATTCATATGCATTTTATACTTTTATAAGAAAATAAGTGATTTTATTGGAAAACGCATGAACTTTAGAATGGCTTTCATTATTCTCAAAACCACTTATGAACTCACCAACTTAATTTTTGACACTTTTTCTTTGAAATAACCTGTATTCTCAGGGAACCGCAAAGCATGTTTGGAAACCAACTTTTGGGGATTAATGCTCTGATGTTAATTACTTCTTTTGAAAGATGTTTATGTATTTATCTTTTGAACTTGTAACAAATACAATTATGTAAACATTTTGAAACCTTTATATGTATGGTGGTTTATATTTTCCTTACTATGAACTGTTATGATATTGAATATGACGTCCTCCGCCCCCGAACATTTCCATCGTTATGGTTTTGGGGTGTGATAGAATAGGACTAAGGATCTAGGAATGATGCCTTATGTGCCTGCTTTATGTGCTTCAGCATATGATGATTGCATGCTAGTAATGAGTAGACAGTAATAGGATGGCCTGTTCATGTTATGCCTGGTAGTATAAGCTCAACATTGTATGCTAGTACAGTTTCTCACTATGAGAACATATTTGCTTAAGTAGTTTTCATGCGTCCAAATGTTGCTTGCTTTGTGATTTGTGGGACTCTGAATGATGGGAGTTAGCTATTAGGTGAATACGTCATGCCACACGTGATCAGGATTAAGTAATCTCAGAATGCTAGATTTGGCACCATTGCGCAGCTCTTGTTTGAGTCTAGCCGTTGAGGGGATGAGTCTTTTACTCAAAGGATCATCCGAGCCTTATTACATGTGATGGAATTCAGGTAATGGCTAATTGGCATTACAAAGAGGCCTTCAGCAGCTGAGGACTGATTAGGGTGGAGTCAGAGATTTTCCCTAGGTTATGCCTAGGGTGAGAATAGCAGAGATCAGCAAGGGAAAAAGGGACTTGGTGGAGTCAAGGCAGTCCTTGAGGAAGGTACGGATAGATGTGGAAGGTAGTATGGGCCCGTGCTACTGAAAGCAGAGGATCCGTACCCGAATTGAGGAAGGCTGAGGCAAGACCGAGGAACTAGTAGTGGATGTGATCCCTCTTGATGTATCAGTATCACTAACGGTTATCTCTATTTATTGCATAATGGTGGTACTACGATAGAGGCTAGATTTGGTAGCGTAGGAGAGGGATCGGGTTCGGGTTCAGGCTCTGAATCGGTGGATGAGAAGCTACGCAAGTTCATCATGCCTGAGATCACCAGTGGCATCTTTGATGCGACCTCAATCATATTTGGGTCGATCAAGGAAGGGATTGTCGAGCTGACGGAGGATGGCCTTAGGACGTTCATGAGTGACATGGCGACCAGCCAATCGGGGTCTCGTACACTGTCCTTTAAGGACTTCAGGGGCAGTGGTGCACCAGATTTCCATGGAGAGAAGGACCCCATCGCTGCCAGACGATGGAATGCGGACATTGAGTCTACGCAGCTGACCAGCTTCTGCCCCGAGGGTTCGAGGGTGAGATATCCAGCAGGGTGTTTGAGAGACATACCTAGAGACTGGTGGGAATTTTTTCGTGACTCATTGTGAGCCTCGATTGTTGAGGCTATGACCTGGTAAAACTTTGTGACCAGATTCTGGGAGGATTTTGCACCAGCTGTAGATCTTCAGCAGCTAGCCAGGGAGTTTATGGACTTGAGGCAGACTACAAAGACTATGGCGGAGATCACCGCCAAGTTCCGGGATAGGGCATTGCTGGTGTCCCATTATGCAGGAGATGAGGATATGAGGAGGACCTGCTACCATGACATGTTGCGAGCTAACATTCGGGAGCATGTTAGTTTTTCAGCTTGCCCTACCCTGGATTCCATGATTTCCAAGGCAAGGGAGAGGGAGATCGATCTGGAGCATGTCCGGAAGAGAAAGATAGAGGAGGGACACACGATTCGGGCTTCGGGGAAGAAGCCCAAGGGATCAGACGGTAGGCCGAAAGTCCAGTCAGGACAGGGCCGTTGCAGGAAATGTGGCAGGCCACATGAGGGGGCGTGTAGATTAGGGTCGTCGGGTAGCTACAAGTGCGGCAAGACGGGGCACTTCAGCATAGATTGTACTACCCCTGCACCAGTTATTCAGACGTCTGAGTTGTTGTGTTTCGACTATAACCATAGGGGCCACAAGAAGGCCAACTGCCCCTAGTTGACAGCATCAGTTCCAGTGAAGGCGGCAGCTCCAACGACCCTATGGATTACTGATGGATGGCAGGGTAAGGCAGAGGCTCTAGTGGTGAGGAGCGGGGCATTCCGGTTGAATGCCGAGGAGGAACACGCTGCAGCCGATGTGGTGATGGATATGACTTCTTATTTTTGATTTTATGATACGCTGCTGTGATTTTGATATGTTATGTATGTGCTCTGTTTAGGATCGTTCCTTGTGAACGGTATCCCAATTCAGTTATTGTTTGATTCGGGTGCTACCCGATCATTTGTCTCTCTTGCGCTTAGCAAGAAGTTCCTTGAGTCTTCGGGCACGTTGGAATGCCCTCTAGAGGTCGAGATTGCGCACGACCGATCAGTGCGAGCATCGGAGGTCTTCCGAGATCATGTTTTGAGATTGTTCGACGAGCGTTACCTGGTAGACTTGGTTCCCATACCTTTTCAAGGGAACAAAGTGATTATAGGTATGGATTGGTTGAGCCCCAATGGGGGCAGTGATAGATTATGCATAGCAGTTGGTGCGAGTCTGGAACCCAGGAGAGGGAGAGTTGGTGACTCAGGATAAGAGACCACAGCGAGGGCTAGCCTTATGTTCGGCAGCGAGGGCAAGGTGTCACCTTCAGCAGGGTTGGGCAAGATATATCGCTTATGTCATGGACACCCAGGAGGCGGATAAGGCGACAATGGACAATATGCCCGTGGTGCGAGAGTTTACGGACGTATTCCCCGAGGAGTTGCCTAGGGTACCTCCGGAGATACACGTGGAGTTTAGGATCAACCTAGTCCCTGGTGCGGCTCCAATAGCCAAGGCACTATATCGATTGGCTCCTCCTGAAATGCAGGAGTTTTCTACACAGTTGCAAGAGTTGTTAGATTAGGGATTCATTAGACCGAGTAGTTCTCCTTAGGGAGCCCCGATTCTGTTTGCGAGGAAGATGGACGGGTCGCATCGGATGTGTATAGATTATCGGGAGCTGAACAAGGTAATAGTAAAGAACGATTACCCACTCCCAAGGATTGATGACCTCTTTGACCAGCTTCAGAGAGCATCTTGGTTCTCCAAGATTGATCTGCGTTCCGGATATCATCAGATGAGGGTTAGAGAGGAGGATGTACAGAAGACTGTGTTCTGGACACACTATGGCTATTACGAGTTTGTGTTGATGCCCTTCAGGCTCACCAATTCTTCTGCCGCATTCGTAGACCTCATGAATCGCGTGTGTAGACCGATGTTAGACCTGCCTGTGATAGTGTTTATTGATGATATCTTGGTTTATTCCGTGACGTAGGAGGAGCACGAGGAACATCTGCGAGAGGTGTTGGAGACCTTGAGGAGGGAGAAATTGTAAGCGAAGTTCTCCAAGTGAGAGTTCTGGTTGCGCAAGGTGCAATTCCTTGGACACTTCATCAACCAGAACGGGATTTTTGGTGGATTCATCCAAAGTGGAGGCCGTGATGAGATGGGAGGTTCCGAAGTCTCCATCTGAGATTTAGAGTTTCCTAGGATTAGCCGGCTACTATCGGAGATTCATCCAGGATTTATCCAAGATAGTTTTACCCCTAACCAGGCTAACAAGGAAGGTCTTGGTCTTTCGTTAGGGGGCCTGAGCAGCGGGCCGCATTCAAGACACTGAGAAATAGATTGCGTGAGATGCCAATCTTAGCCCCACCGGAGGGCATGGAGGATTTTGTTGTGTACTGCGATGCGTCTATCTCAGGTTTGGGCGCAGGACTAATGCAGAGAGGGCATATCATCGCCTACGCATCGAGGCAGCTGAATCCTCACGAGGAGAATTACCAGACGCATGATTTGGAGCTAGGTTCTGTTGTATTCGCCCTCAAGATTTGGTGTCACTACGTCTATGGGGTTCGTTGTACCATCTACACGGACCACAAGAGTTTGAGGTACCTTATGGATCATCCGAATCTAAACATGAGGCAGCGTCGGTGGTTGGACGTGGCGAATGATTACAATTGCGAGATCCTTTACCATTCCAGAGAAGGTCAATGTGGTGGCCGATGTGCTTATCCTCAAGGCAGCAGCGATTAGGGATATTTATATGAGGATGACAGTGGTGACTCCATTGTTGGAGCGGATTCGGGAGGCCCAGCAGGAGGCCATGAAGGAGGAACATCGGAAGAGCGAGTGGATAGTGGGGCTGGTTTCCTCCTTCGACTATGACAGCCGAGGATTACTCACACTACACCATAGGGTGTGGGTTCTGTACCACGGGGGTGTGCGCCAGGCTCTCATGGAGGAGGCGCACAAATCTCGATTCTCCATTCATCCCATTGCGATGAAGATGTATAGGGATCTTCGTCCAGACTATTGGTGGCCCTGCATGAAGCGGGATGTGGCATGGTATATGGTTAAGTGCTTGACCTACAGGAAGGTCAAGGTCGAGCATTAGAGACCTCACGGCAAGATGCAGCCATTGGATATTCTGCTGTGGAAATAGGAAGACATCACGATGCATTTTATCACTAAGCTTCCCAAGACCGCACAGGGAGTGGATTCGATTTGGGTCATCATCGATCGATTGACCAAGAGTGCTCATTTTATCCCAATTCAGGAGTGCGTTTCAGCCAAAAGGTTGGCCGACATCTATATCAGGGAGGTGGTGGCGCGACACGAGGTGCTAGTTTCGGTGATTTCAGATAGGGATGTAGGGTTCACTTATAGGTTTTGGAAGAAGTTGCATGATGAGTTGTGTACTCGTCTACACTTTAGCACAACCTTTCACCCGCAGACGGATGGTAAGAGCGAGCGTACCATCCATACTCTGGAGGATATGCTGCGAGCATGCGTGTTAGACTTTGGATGTAGTTGGGATACCTACCTTCCATTGGTAGAGTTCTCCTATAACAATAGTTATCATGCGAGCATTGACCGCCCTCCCTTCGAGATGCTGTATAGGAGGAGGTGCAGGACCCCGATATGTTGGGGCAAGGTTGGACATAGGGTAATGGGGAGCACTGAAATAGTGCTCAAGACGACAGAGAGGATTCAGCAGGTCCGGAGCAGGCTTCAGACTGCTCAGAGTCGACAGAGAAGTTATGCCGATAAGCATCGATCAGACATGGAGTTCCAGGTCGGGGATATGGTTCTCCTAAAGGTGTCTCCATGGAAGGGCGTTATCCGATTCAAGAAACAGGGAAAACTAGGCCGCAGGTACATTGGACCGTTCAGGGATATAGCTCGGGTGGGTAAGGTGGCGTATAGGTTGGATCTGCCAGCTGAACTCGGTTAGATCCACAACACTTTCCACGTTTCCTAGCTGCGAAGGTGCTTGATGGACGACTCAGCAGTGGTTCCCTTGGAGGACATTCAGGTTGATGGCAGCCTGAATCACTTCGAGCAACCTGTGGTGATCCTCGACTAGAAGTCGAAGGATCTGAGGAACAAGAGGGTGGAGCTCGTGAAGGTGCAATGGCAGCATCGGAAGGGCTCAGAATGGACTTGGGAGCCAGTTAGACAAAAACCCTAATCTGAAGGCTTGCACCCTATTTAAAATTCTCATTCAGTCACCCATCATCCCATTTGCTCCCGGAAGACCCCCATAGTGAACCCCAATCGTGTGAGTGAAGATCTAAGGCCTTTTGAGTGATTTTGGTGCTTTTGTGATCTAAGAAAGGAAGGAAAAGCTTGAAGAAACAAGAAGAGGCTAGAGGGATCCGAGTTTGAGCATCTTCCACAGTGCATTTGAGGTATAAAGCTTGTACCTTGCTTATTATTATTATAGATCTATTCTTGAAGGAAGTTAGGGCTTCTAATAGCCATTTTGGCTACCAACCATGATTGCAAGCATGGTTGAGGGATAGGGTTTTGGATCCAGGTTTCTTGAGGGACCCTAAGGCAGAAAGCAAATGTTTTAGAACCCATGGAAAGCCTCATGCATGTTGGGAGTTCCTTTTTGAGCCATTTGGGATCATTCTTCCATTCGTGCATCTAAAGTTTGTAACTTTACGTGCTAGATCGAGCCTATGGGCTTGGATCTATCTTTTGGTCAAAGGTTGTACATCATAAATCGAGGATTTAGGGTGTGGATGTTACAGACTCGGCGATTCCATTTTTGGGACTCGGCGAGTCCAAAGCATAAAGTCCTATATATGTTGAGGGTCTAAAGAACTCAGTTGGGTGTTAGAAGGATTGTAGAAGGTTAGAAGGAGCGACCCAACACTTTGGACATAGCCTTAGACCTGGAATTCATGGGAATCAATGAGTGCAAGAACAAACTCGGTGAGTCCAAGACAATCTCCTTAAGATTGAAGATGAACTCGACGAGTTGTTCATACAACTCGGCGAGTCGAGCTCAGGACTTGTTCATCAGATGAAGGTGAACTCGACGAGTTGTTCATACAACTCGGAAAGTCAGATGAAGGATCATTTGAGTAACTCATCGAGTCATCTCCAAACTCGATGATTCAAGTCATGGATGAGGTCGTGTAAAGGGATAGCGACTCGACGAGTTGACGGCCCACCTCGACGATTCGGGTCAACTTGAAGTTGACTTTGACTTGGACTTGATTGGGGGTAAAATAGTCATTTTACCCTAAGAATAGATGTCAGTTTATGACTAAGTGTTTTGTGGGGATTGTATCCGGAGGACTTCCGGAACAGCAGCAGGCAGAGACTTCCCACATGGATTATCAGCAGCTACTTGTTCGAGGTGAGTTACCTTCCAGTTGCGGTGGGTCTACGGCCACAATGTCAGCCCACCCCAGATATCATCTAGGTTTGCTACTACCTGATATGTTATATGATGGCATGATATGTTATATGCGATAGTAGTAGAGTTCGGTTGTTAGGACCGAAGGGTAGGTCAGGCACCCCAGATATGTCTGACAGTATGTGATGATATGTTTATATGCTGGCATGATATGTTATACGTGATAGTGGTAGTAGGGGGAATAGTCCCCAAGTTCGGTTGTTTGGACCGAAGGGCAGTTCGGACACCCCAGATATGTCTGATAGTATGTTATGCTATATTATATGTGATAGTAGCAGTAGATGGGTAGAATAGTCCCTGAGGGTCGGTTGTTAGGACCAACGGGTAGGTCAGCACCCTAGAATGGCTTCACACGGGTAGGACGGCACGCCAGAATGGCCGCATGGTTCGGCACCCCATAATGGCCGTACGGGTAGGTCGGCACCCTAGAATGGCCATACCGGGTCGGTCGGGCACCCCTGAATTGCCCGACAGTATATATTGTATGTGACTGTATGGTATGTGGTACGATGGGGGAACTCACTAAGCTTCGTGCTTACAGTTTATAGTTTTGGTTTCAGGTACCTCTTCAGCAAAGGGGGAGGAGCTGGCGCGGTAGCGGCACATCACACATACATGTTGGTTTTCCGCACTAGATTTTCTTAGGATTGTACTCTGACATTATTCTTACTTTTGTGAATGGTATCAGACATGAGTTTTGGTTTTTATGATAAGTTATTTTTATATGGTGTTTTCTTATAAATAATTTTACAAGTCGATTAATTAAAAATGATATTTTTGGACTTGAAATTTGGGTCATTACACGTCGAGTCTGTTCTTACGGGTAAAGAGATTGCCTTGGACTCGTCGAGTCCCCCTACACTCAGATCGATGTCTTAACTCACTGAGTCCTTACTCCACTCACTAAACAGGCTCGCTACTGCTGACCCGGGGATCTAAGACTCGCAACCTGACTCGCCCAGTCAGAAGAACGACTCGTCGAGTCCTTTGCATGCAGTTTCTATTCAGTGAATTTTAATCATCTTTAGTGCATCCAATACATAGATCTGGGTTTCTGAGACTATCTGAACACGTAAAGATGCTAACTTTACGTGTATCATGATGCAA
The DNA here is from genome assembly GCF_052625555.1 of Lactuca saligna. Taxonomy (NCBI): domain Eukaryota; kingdom Viridiplantae; phylum Streptophyta; class Magnoliopsida; order Asterales; family Asteraceae; genus Lactuca; species Lactuca saligna. Next base: position 172,194,859 of record NC_136419.1, read on the forward strand.
TGAAGCAATAACACTCAAACATGGCTATTATGGGGGTTATTTGACTAAAACAATACCATGGTTGTCAAAAGGTGGCCATCTTGAGCTCCTACAGCTCAAGAGAGGCTACATCCGAGATATGGCTCAATTACAAAGCTTCATCACTAGTTGGGGATTTTGAGCTCAAAACCATCAATTTGGGGACAAACTAGATCTAGTAGTACAATAATCAATCTGAAAGCTTTATTACCAGAAAGGATGGCCAAATAGGAGTATAATCTGGATCTACTTCTTCTTCCTTGAGTTCTTCTACCTTCTTCTTCTTCTTCTTGCTCAACAATGCACCAAAAATTCCTTCACAAGGGCAAAGATCACTCACACACACTTCAAGGAGCCTAGGGTTTCGGGAATAAGTCTCTAAGAGGTGAAGGAGGCTGGTTTGGGGCTATAATGACGTTTAGATAGGGTACACACCCTGAAAATTATGTCTTCATCCAGACTGGCGGACTCGCCGAGTCAGGAATATGGACTCATCGAGTCGCCACGCCAACTTCACGTGTTGACCCGCTGCTACTCGACGAGTTAGAGTCACTGACTCATCGAATAGCTTCTAAAATGAGAAGAAACATAATGCTTTAAGTACGTACCAGGAACGGGGTGTTACACGTTGGCTTCTAAAATGAGAAGAAACATAGAAATTAGGTTGTTAAAGAAAATAAGACAAAAAGGTTTTGAAACAAAACTCAACAGATAGCTTGGTGAAACCTGAATTAGTTAAACTAAGATCGACGTCACAAAACTCGTCTCATGGGTCATCATCTAACCAACGATGGACACCCAAGATGTCGAACATAAAGGACAAAAAAAATTTCAAAATCAAATGTCCAGGCCCCCATCTATGTCAGTAAGAAAATTCTTAAACCTGATTATAGATGGGTGGCTAAAAGTCCTGTGGCCCAATCACCTCATCTTCCTTTAAAAACTTCAAGTACATTATTTGATTCAAATGATATGATATGGCAAGAATGTAAGGGCTCAAATCCAGGAACCAACGAGTGGTCAAACAATCAGAAACAAGAATAGTGTAGAAGAAAGCAATTAACTAAAGCAATGCACACGGTTTTATAAGATGGGCCGCAAACCATTTAGTACACCTTGATTACACTCACATACGTCAACCATAGACTGACACTGATAAGCACATCATACCCCCCTGGGCACCAAGCCACATCTCCTTAGGTATGATCTCAGCAACTATTACAGTGTACTCTTTAGCTGCATTCTCAAAAATATCTTCAGCAACTTTGATTTGATGTTGAGCCAGTTAGTGAATATCCCACTTTCCAAATTGAAATAGATCTCTTTTGTAAAATAAGTGAAAGTGACCATCTAGAAATTTGATGACAGCGGAAGCTGTGGTTTCATCATAAACCCAGTAGAGCATACTTTTTAGAGACCTATCGCAAAAATTCTGTAAAATAGGAATCTATCTCACTTGATTTGTAGGTAGCCACATTACAGTCTTGAAAGGCTTGTTAGTTTTTGGATCAAGTATATCATGGAATTTCTTGAGGATAGACTTAGCAGTCTTCATGCCAATAAATCCCTTCTTTACTTGATTTTCCATATAAAGCTTAAAGTGAGTTGCCCATGGATCATTTGATGGATTAGCAAATAGAGCATTAGCAAGCTCAGAAAGGCCAACCCTTGTCCATGAGCTGAAATCATGAAAGTCTTTGTAATACTCCACGGTTGAACTTTTATGCTTCACAATCCACATATTTAGTTTGTCATGAAAACCCTGTGAGACAATCCCTGATCTATCACCATACTTGTGTCCAAATCGTTTCTATTCAAGATTAGTTACAGTGATTTTGGGTTGATCTCCAGGAGCATTTTGGTCTGAACTCCTTTTGAATAGCAGTTTCTGTTTCTTAGCGGATTCAGCCAATTTAGCACGTTTTAATGAGACAACCTGAGCAACTTGAATTGGTTCTGTTTCAAATCGATTGACAACTTGAGTTCTTCTCACAACGCGCAAGTTAATGGGGGGTTCATGAGAGGATTGACCAACTTGGAACTCTTCAACTGATGAATTGAACTTGTCTCCAAGTTTCTTTACTAATTTTCTTTTCAAGTCAAAGTAGCATGCAGTTAAAGTCCTGAGATGTGTTTGAAGATCTGAAATTTGTTTTGACTTCTAACAATTATATGCCTCAAGATCAGCGATTCGAGAATCATGTTGTCCTATTCGGATGTCCTTCTCAATGTTTTTCTGATTTAGAATGCCAATTTCTTCTCTAAGCTTGGACACTAAAGGTTCGTCATCCTTTGAATGGCCTTCCTCAATAAATATTCCTTTTGCATGAGAGGAAGGCTCTGAACTTTGTTGTTGTGCCAAGTGCATTGAAAGCCTCTCAGAGGCAACGTCATGTGAATGCCTTGGTGGAGACGATTCTTGAGCAGCAGATGAACCACCATTTTCAAATACCATGCTTGGTCCTTCCTAGGTTAGCATGTGTGATGCAGAAGTAGTTGTTTTTCTGGTTGATTGAGTTGGTGGAGCTTGTTCCAGTATCAATACTCCCGGCCTTGGGTCATTTCTTCTCCTTTTTAGCAGAGGCACGGAGGTTTGAGTTGTCAAAATATGACTCATATATGGCACAGTTGTTGGAATAGCACCACAAGGGGAAGAATCCCTGAAGTTGCATCCATATGACTTGATGTATCATCCATCTGCTTTGAAGTAGGAGGCAGAGTTTCTAGAACATCTTCAGGATCCCTTATCTCCGTTGTTTTTTGAACAACATCATTGATATTGTCAAAGAAAGTATCGAGGTCTACAGCTGATAGGAAATCCTCATTGTTAAGATTCAAAGGAATGTCATCATTATTAAAACCTAAAAGATCAATATCATTAAGAGAATCACTCTCATCATCCTCAACATCTTTCATCAAGCTTTCACTGAAATCACTTTGAACTTGAACGGATGTCAAATCATGTTCCTCGGCCGCAATTGCGATTGGAGGAGCTCTGTCTTCCTCATATTCATGCTCTGAGGCTAAGATGACAATATCCTCCGTTTCTATAGAGCTTGTAGGGCTTGAGATATCATCATAACCAGAACCATCCCCTAATTCAGCAAAATTACCAAACTTTACTAATGGATATTTTCCTTCAAAAGTAAATTTTCCTTTCCGGATTTGTTTCATAAGACCAGAAGAGCTAGAACCGATGGTTGTGAGGTCTAAAGTTTCTCCACTTCTCTCAATCTATGGATGTTTAAAGTTCAAGATTAATTGAAGAAACCTTGGATACAAAAGAAACATATCCCTTGCTTTTCCTTCAAAGTTCACAATCATCTTATTCAAAATAAACCTTGAATAGTTGAAATTCATTCCTGAAGCAAGAGTTGTGATAGTGCCAGTGTTGATTAGAGAAATTTCATCAGCTCCTGATTTTCGACTAGAGATACAACTCACAAATACATGAGCTAAAAATCTCCAATACGGAGGCAAAAGATTCTTAAGTGTTGAAGGAAACACCCCTTCGTATCCCATTTAATTCAATATTTCTTCAACCTAATATGTATCAATCTCAGTTGGGAATTCTTGATGGATTATGTGTCTAAGTTCATAACTATTCCTGAAATGTACTTGACCCGGTTAGCATGGTCCGTTTGGGTTACATGGCATTGCAACACTTGGATAGACCATATGAGAGAAATGACATTTAAGGTTTATTAATATATTATAACTTCTAATATATTAATAATAATATTTAATTAGTATTGATCAAGAATTAATTTAGAATTAATTAAGTGATCAAAAAGAGACTAATTAAATATATGGGGTTGATTGTGTAAATCATCTATTGTTGTATTGTTGGGATTATAATACATGGTTTGTATGGATTGGGTTAAAACCCATAAGGTGCTCCATGGATAGTCCATGGAGGTCACAAACCCATGGATCATGGAATATGAAAAGCCATGACCATTAGGGTTTACATGGTGTAACCCTACTCCTGCGACAACTATATAAAGACCCCTATGCAAGCAAAATTGGCCACTACTTGTACAAAAAAGAGCGCTAGCCGATTTTAGAGTGTAAGTGTGCTTCTCTCAAGGTTATTCCAAGTGTTGTAGTGTTGTGTGAGACTTTGGGGGCATCACACTTGAGGTGCTAGGCTCATAAGGTTCTCAAAGAATCCAAACTACAAAAGGTATGTTCTTCTTTAGCATTTATGTTTAAAAGTTCCCCATGCTATGCTAGATAGGTTAAGAACCTTGGAAAATCATTTTTGCATGTATCTTAGTAAAACATAGATCCAAGGTTTCTAGGGTTTGAATTACGCCTTAAGAGTGTTAGAATGCTCATGGTGGGACTCGACAAGTCCATGTGATAAATCATCCTACTTGTCAAGTAGGTTCATGCACTCGACGAGTGGGAGCCCTTGATTGCAGATTTTCGAGTTTTGCTGTTGGAAATGGACTAGAAACATTACCCCAAACTGTTTTTGTCTTGTAAAACTTGTTTTAGATGGTGTAATGGTTGTGCTAATCCATTTTTAATGGCTAATATCATAATTTCATGTTTTATATATTTTATTTATGATTCTTGAAATCGTTGATATGCATGTTCATGAACTTGTTAGTTTAGAAGATCATAGGAATTATTTGTAACTTGCTTGGTAGTTTAATTCTTGATCTTGATGTGTTTTAATGGAATCCATAGTCCTCAAGTTATGGATTACCAAAAGTCACACTTTTAAAGTCCATTATTAAACACATAGGTTACAAATGAAAAGTCTCTCATTTTATTAACCAATTAACTCATAAGTTATGAAAGATGAAAAGTTTTGAAAGTTACAAAACTTACCCACAAGTTTTGGAATATGTAAAGTCACTTTAAAACTTTAGTTCCAACCCCTAGAATTTTAAAAGTTAAAATTCAACCCATATACTTTATAATATTATAAGTTTATATATATATATATATATATATATATATATATATATATATGTGTGTGTGTGTGTGTGTGTGTGTATTAGAAAAATAAAAGTCTTTATACCATTAGTAGGCCTCATTCACGAAGCAGGCCTATAAGGGGGTAAAAGGTTGATGCTTATAAAATGGCAGCTTAATTGGTGTCCACTCTCATCCACCTCTTCCTTGACTGGTGGAGGTTCGTTAGCCGAATGGGTAGGACAATGACTTTAATCCTCATTAAAAGTATAATGATACTAAAGTAACTAAATGTTTTTATAAAATTCTCAATCTTAGTTACTTTAGGAAAATGTGAATAAGGTGCTAATCCATGAAATTACACTTTCCATTTTGTTTAATTCGTTAGTGGAGCATGTGTGGTTAACCGGCACACTAACATGGACTTAACAAGGTAGGCAAAGGGTAACTTAATGTTTATCATAGTATCAATGGAAACGTGTGGTTAACCGCACATTGATTGAGGGGTAAATACTTTGGGTACCAAGTAATTTGCATGGTTAATTCATACCTTGTTTTGTGATCCTCGGCATCCCAGTATCAAAACTTGAAGGGCACACTCGAGATTGAAACATGTCATTGAAAAGTTCAATGAATCTCAAAGAATCTAGGAGTTTCAAAACCAATTAAAACCTAATAATTTATTTCATTTTTTCATGGTGGAAATTTGCGAATCGTCATTCACCTACCTTCAAATATTTTATAGCTTGGAGTATGACATCCCTATTCTACGTTATAAAATATTGTGTTGGGTCCTAGCCTTAATATTACATTTGGGTGTTTTAATAAGGACTATCTTTATATCTAATCTGAACTTGTCTTTCCTCCTTTTTTAGATTTCTTAAAACAATGTTGCTTCTAGCTCAAACCCTACCGGCTCCTTTTCTCTCATGAACCTTTGTAGGAGAGTCATCTTCGATGGTTCCAACTTTATAGATTGGATCCAGAACATCAGGATGGTTACTCGTTACGAGGACAAGGAATATGTCCTCGACAAGGAGCTGAAGGAACTTAATGAGTCGTCTGCTACTCCTGAGGAGATCGCTGAATTCCGGACTCATGAGAGAGATGCCACTATAGTGGGTTGTATCATGTTGGCCATGATGACAGTCGAGCTCCAAAAGTCCTATGAGGACTATTACCTTTTTGAGATGCACCAGGATCTGATGGACCACTACCATCAAAGTGCTTGCCAATGGAGTTATGACATCATCTCCTCCATGATAACAACCCGAATGTCGGATGGAGAACCCATCACCGGTCACTTGTAGAAAATGCAAAGGTATGTGGATCGGTTGCTAAAGCTAAATGTGAACTTCCCCGAGGAGTTAGCAGTTGTAATCATTTTACACTCCTTACCTTCTTGTTTTGATCAATTCCGAATGACATACCACATGAATAAGGAGGAAATTACACTCAGCAAACCTAAAAGACTCTTGAAGACCGCCAAAAGTGGTCTTAAGGGTAAGTCGGTTGTTACCACTCTTACTCGTACCACGGCCCTGGTATTGGCAATCGGGCAAGTCAAAAGGAAGAAGAGAAAGAGCCCCTCGAACGTTACCAAGGGAAAGTCCCCTGAAGGATCCTCTTCTAGTGGAACCAAGAAAGGTTCCGTCACTCCTTCTGCTAACCCTAAAGAGGATGAATGCTTCTATTTCCACAAGAAGTCGCACTGGAAGTGAAACTGTCCAAATTATCTGCAAGATGTGAAGGATTGGAAAGTGAAACCCAACAATGCAGGTATTTACACTACATTGTCTAATAACTCACCCCATTCTGATTATTGGGTCCTTGGTACCGGTTGTGGTATTCATATTTGTTCTGATTTGCAGGGACTAAGAATAAGTGAGGATGTGCAGCATGGGAAGATAAGCTTAATCATGGGGAATAGGAAAGCATCACCTATGACAACCTGTAAATTTCGTTCCGTCATTTTAACCGATCCGTCAGTAAAATTCGTCGTATTTGGATTGTTTCCGCTTCATTATTAAATTAAGTAATTAAATTTGAGTCACTTATTATGACTTAATGGGTTCTCAAACACGTTAATAACTCAAGGAAATATTCCAAATTAACAATTAGAAAAAATTTAGTTTCGACCATATCGGGTAACGACAACTTAATCGGGTACGACCAAAAACCGCGGTAAACGTCGGTATCGGCTAGAATTCCACCGTGTCCCGAACTTAGGACCTATTTAAAGCTCAAAAGACTTCATTTGAAGCTTTTACTCTCTCTCACTACTCTCTCTAACCTCTCTCCTCAAACTCAAGATTTAGGTCCAAAATCATCAAATTTAAGCTCCAAATCACCAAGGTAACTACCCTAACTCCTAGTATAGCATCTTAGAGCTTCAAATTCGTTGTCAAACTATGTAATAGGAACATTATCATGATTTTACGGCCCTAGAACAATCCTAGGCCGTGAACTCATATAAATTGGGTTTTGGAGCCCAAAAACCCTTCCAATCGACCTTTGGAGCTTAGATATGGTTTAATGGCTTAATGGAACGGACTTAAAACACCTTGAACTTAACTTTTGGGAGTAAATGTGAGTTTACTGCCCAAGAATATGCTTGGGCTGTAAACTCCATATCATGGGGAGTAAACTCATTTTAAAGTGTCAAAATGCCATTTAAACACACTAATAGCCTTGGATTAAAGCCTAGAAACAACCACAAACGAATTAGAAGCCTTAAACTCAATGAAAACCCCTCCCTTAGGAGTTCATGGCCGTAAACCCCCCAAGGATTGGTTCATGGGCTGTAAACTCTTAAAACATGGTTAAATGATGCCCTAAATTCCATCCAAGGCTTGTAAGATGAGTTTAAATCACATGTGATTGTCCTAGCACCACCAAAACACATAAGGAATATGTGTGGGGGAGTTTACTACCATAAACTCCATTAAATGGTCCATTTGTAAGTTTCATCCACTCCTATGCCCTAGATTTGATCCTAGCCAATTTTCCCAAGTGAAATAAGACCATTTAGCAACTTAAAACCCACTAACCATGAGTTCACGGCCGTGAACTCATGTGGTCATAGTCTTAGGTCCGTAAACTCCTTAAGGAGTTTACACTTGAAGAGCAAACTCATTATCTAAGCCATATATGTCCTTAAATGTCACCCCGGTCACTCCAAACACTTGATTTGAAATGTTTTCGCATCTTGGGGTGTATAATAATAACTAATTAGTGATTTAAAGTCTAATTAGATACAATTGTGTATCATTTCACATTACATAGGAACCACACGCGTTTTCAAGCCTTAAACTAACGTTTAGCATCCAAAACGACACATTCCGCGATTGGTGAGTTCACACATGTACCCTTTTTCCGTGTTTTTCAATGTTTTCAGGGGGGAATACAAGAAAAACTACAAATGTTTTCAAAAACCTAAAACTGATGTATTTCTATAAATATCTGGCTAACCATTAGATATCTTTACCCCTTATGTATTATGTTGAGCATAAGGGATGTTTTCTCGACTATAACTACGTGGATTTTCAGTAAAGGAAACAATCAAACCAATTAAATTATTATGGGAATAATTTGGGATCTTTAGTTCTTATTTTACGAATACAGACTTACGTAAAGTTAATAGATAAACTATGTATGATTCAGTTTATCTCTGTTCAACTAGATTATATTGCCAGATCATTTCGTTGTGTTAAACTGTCTATATTGTAATATGTTTCTAAACGATTAGTATGTTTGACAACATTCGAGAACACCGTCAGTAATATAATACTAGCTTGTGAGGTTCGTCATCATTATCAGTAAATCCTCCTCGGAAGTGTAACCAGAGTCTCCTGGAGGGAGAGCGTGGAATTTTTGGATAGATCTATTCGGGACTGAAAATCCCACACCTAAACTGCTAGCTACAGTTAGGCAGGGATGCCTGGGGTGACAAATTCTAGATATCGTCCGACGTCTGACAAATTTCAAGGAGGTCTCGTTGTCGTATTTGCATGGTTACCCGACTCACAATACGTATTAATATAATTTTATTCACGGATTAAATTTCATATCTGCTTTCTATCTATAGTTCTTATATCTAGTACGGGATGGTAGTCCCATGGTTTTATATCATATATCTAGTACGGGATGATAATCCCATGGTTTTCAATCTATATCTAGTACAGGATGATAATCCCATGGTTTTCAATCTATATCTAGTACGGGATGATAATCCCATGGTTTTTGAATCTATATCGAGTGCGGGATGATAGTCCTATGGGTTTCAATCTATATCTAGTACGCAATGATAATCCCATGGTTTTGAATCTATATCTAGTACGGGATGATAGTCCTATGGTTTTCAATCTATATCTATCTATAGTTTTGTGTATATCAAACTATCTTATAATTGGTACGGGATAATAATCCCATGATTTTCAGTAAATTGTTTTATGTGTAAAACTATACAATGTGGTCTTTAACTAAAACTTTACTTTTAGGAAAAATATAGGATTTTCCTGGGATAACAATTGTACATAACCAAAATCGTGTAACAAAACAGTTAACTAAACATCACTTTTAAGAAAATATGGGATTTTCTTGGGTTTGTAACTTTTTCGAGAAACCAAAGGAAACTTAAACATTTTCAGAAAAACAAACATCTTATGAACTCACCAGCTTTATGTTGATTTTCAAACTTCTTGTATTCTCAGGTCCGCGTTAGACAGGTACCCAACGATCCTTTTGGAGAAGACGGAGTGTACTGAAGATCACGTCTTAACTTTTGTTCATATATACCTATGTATAACACTTGTAATACTTTACTTTTGAACAAGTGTAAATTCCAATATGTATTGTAATGGTTGTTTACTTTGCTTACTATGTGCATTGAATTTGATACTCAACGTGGAGTCCGCCCCGGAAATGTTTCCGCCTTGGTTTTTGGGGCGTGACAGATAGATATCAGAGCCTTTGTTTATAGTGAACTAAGTCTACCAGACCTTACCTGGTATAAGATTATAAACACTAAGGGGCCTAAGTGCTCTGAACTAAAAGTATACCTCAAAGTATAAGTATTTTCAAAAGTGTACAAGTATACCTAACCGTCAAGATCTGTAACTAGAAGTAGAACAAAACATAAGTAAACGGCTGTTGTACACTGCGATTAAACTTGGGCAGTTATGCAGTCGTGTCTAGGATCAATATAGCCTGGCCAACTATATTCATTTGACACACGGCCAACATGTGCTTGGGAGTGACTATGGTGTTCAGCATGCCTAAAACTTACTCAATACCCAAACAATGAGTCGTCGTTGCAGCGAGACAAGAAATACTATGGGAGTATTTCTCGAGCCAAATCCGTTATAGAAATCCTAATCCCAGCGTTGCTCCTCAATCATTCCTTTAGCGATAATTTATCTGCTTTGATAACTCTTTCATGCTTTATCGCTTAATAGAATTCTAAATCTGTCATAATGAGATATCCCTTGTATCATATCTCTTGATTCAATTCAGAGGACTTATGAACCTCTCTTTCCTGATCTTTATAGATCAAGATGCCTCCAAGAAAGAGACCCAGCTCAAAGAACAACAAGAATCCTCCTCCGCCACCACCTCCTCCTCAATTTGATCTTGTATCGCTTCAGGCAGTTATTACTGCCGCAAGGATAGCAGCCATGTCGCAAATAAACCCCGGTAGTTCAGGAGGTGGTCCCCAGACTCAAAACCAGGGAGGTAGCCAGGGACACCGGAAGGAGTGTTCCTATAAAGATTTTATGAACGCGAAACCCACATCCTTTGATAGCACTGGAGGTGTCATTTCCCTAACTCGATGGTTTGAGAAAATCGAATCTATTTTCGAAATTTGTGCTTGCTCTAAATCTGATAAAGTGAAGTTCGTTGCTTGTACCTTCACCGATAAAGCCTTAACTTGGTGGAACGGCCGGTCAAATCCTTAACTTTACCTGTAGCTAACGCTATGGGTTGGGAGGCCATGAAGGATCTTCTCCTTGTTGAGTAATGCCCACGGGGCGAGATGCAAAAGTTAGAACATGAACTATGGAATCTAAAGATGCAAGGTTCCGACATAGCCGCTTAAACTTCAAGTTTCGATGACCTGGGGCTACTCTGTCCGGGAATGGTTACCCCGGAGAGTAAAAAGATTGAGAGATTCATCTGGGGGTTGACCCAGCCAACCAAGGGAAATGTCTTGGCTGCGAAGCCAGACACCTATGAGAGCGCCAAATGTCTTGCGCAAATTCTGATCGATCACGAAGATAACGCTAATGAGGAGACCACCACTCCTGGGCTAACTAAGGGCAGTGGTGGAAGTAAAAAGGAATTTTGGAACAAGCGGAAGGCTTAAAGTACACAAGGATCTTCTAAGAAACAGCAAACAATAGCAGTTCATGCTGCTACTGTCCCTTCTGTTGTCTCTGCCATCGGATCTACAACTCAGACTCCTACCAGTGGATATACCAGTACCCTTCCTTGGTGCGACAAATGCAGCTACCATCATCGTACTCCTAGACCATGTCGCGAAAGACTCTGTAGCAACTGTGGCAAGAAGGGTCACCTTGCTCGAAACTGCAGAAATCCAACCCAATCAACCAACCAATCATCCGGAGTAGGTGTCAGTCGGGCCTGCTATGGTTACGGTGAAGTAGGGCATTTCAAGAGAAATTGCCCCAAAGCAACAGCAACTGGAAACGCTGTAAGAGTCCTAGCTATAGGACAAGGTGAGGCAGCCGCTGATCCCACCGTTGCCACAGGTATATTCTTCCCCTACATCCCTTATACTTGCAAACTTTTTTTCGATTATATTGTTGGAAGAGAATATGTTATCCATTCAATCAAAACATCACCTTAAATGTAGTCCTCCAGTAGTAACCGAAATGTCTACCATCGAGATGCCTTAACAACTAGAAAGAGGACGTTAGCGATATATTTGTGGGTTGAACTCTTACCCTGGGCAATCATCCTTTTCCCATCGATCTTATGTTGTTTTTGCAATTCAGAACATTGAAATATTCATTGGCATGGATTGATTGATTATCAATCGCGCTGATATCCTTGTTCCGAAAGATCTATCCATCTCAACCTTCCTCCGGTCAAACTCTTATCATCTGAGATGATAAACTTAGTTCCAGCTGTTGTATCATTTCGTACGTCAAAAGCTCGAAGGGCTTCCCCGAAAAGAGTGTTATGCATTCCTAACCCATGTGATTCACGAGAAAAAGGAGGTTAGAGACCTCGAGAACGTCCCCGAAATATGTGACTTTCCTAATGTATTTCCTGTATAGCTCCGGGAATTCTTTCCGAACGTCAGGTTGAAGTTTCACATCGATCAAATTCCTAGAGCATATCCTATAGCCAAATCTCCGTATCGATAGACTTCAGCAGAATTGCAGGAGTTATCCAGTCAGCTTGATGAGTTGACCATCAAAACCGATATCCTCTTTCTTCGAATAGATGACCATTTCGATCCACTTCAGAGAACCAACCACTTCTCGAAGATAAACCTTAGGTCAAGGTACCATCAGCTACAAATCCATGAGAGTGATGTTCCTTAGACACTATGCAGGACTCAATATGGTCACCATAAGTTCGTAGTGATTCCCATCGGACAAACCACTTTCCCTGGTCATGTAGTAGACAATGAAGACATACGTGTGGAATCCTCCTAAGAGCAAAGCAATAGAGAATCATTCGGCACCGAAGATACCCACAGAAACCCGTCAATTCTTGGGTCTCGCTGGCTACTATTGCAGGTTCATCCAGAATTTTTCCTGAAACGCCAAAACCCTGACTATTCTAACACAGAAAGATGTACCTTATTGTTGGAGGTCTTACTCTGGAAAGACATGGTACACCTTGGAAAGCACGGAAAACTCAACCTGAGGTACATTGGACCCTTTGAGATCCTCGCTACGATCGATCCCATGATTTACAAACTCTGACTACCTTCAGAACTTAGCAGTATCCTTAAATAGAGAAGGTTCGCTGGAATGCCACACTAGGATCCGAATTCACTCGAGAGATCGAAAATCCGAAAACGTACAAGTACACGTATTTCTTTCCGAATCCATAAATTGTATCTAAATTTTGAATTTTGGGACGAAATTCCCTCAATCGGGGGGATAATGTGACAACCCGTAAATTTCGTTCCGTTATTTTAATCGATCCGTCAGTAAAATTCGTCGTATTTGGATTGTTTCCGCTTCATTATTAAATTAAGTCATTAAATTTGAGTCACTTATTATGACTTAATGGGTGCTCAAACACGTTAATAACTCAAGGAAATATTCCAAATTAACAATTAGAAAAAAAAAATAGTTTCGACCATATCGGGTAATGGAAACTTAATCGGGTACGACCAAAAGTCGCGTTAAACGTCGGTATCGGGTAGAATTCCACCATGTCCCGAACTTAGGACATATTTAAAGCTCAAAAGACTTCATTTGAAGCTTTTACTCTCTCTCACTACTCTCTCTCTAACCTCTCTCCTCAAACTCAAGATTTAGGTCCAAAATCATCAAATTTAAGCTCTAAATCACCAAGGTAACTACCTAACTCCTAGTATAGCATCTTAGACCTTCAAATTCGTGGTCAAACTATGGAATAGGAACATTATCATGAGTTTATGGCCCTAGAACAGTCCTAGGCCGTGAACTCATATAAATTGGGTTTTGGAGCCCAAAAACCCTTACAATCGACCTTCGGAGCTTAGATATGGCTTAATGGCTTAATGGACCGGACTTAGAACACCTTGAACTTAACTTTTGGGGAGTAAACATGATTTTACTGCCCAAGAACATGCTTGGGCCGTAAACTCCATATCATGGGGAGTAAACTCATTTTAAAGTGTTAAAATGCCATTTAAACACACCAATAGCCTTGGATTAATGTCTAGAAACAACCACAAACAAATTAGAAGCCTTAAACTCAACGAAAACCCCTCCCTTAGGAGCTCACGGCCATAAACCCCCCAAGGATGGGTTCATGGGCCGTAAACTCTTAAAACATGGTCAAATGATGCCCTAAATTCCATCCGAGTCTTGTAAAATGAGTTTAAATCACATGTGATTGTCCTAGCACCACCAAAACACATAAGGAATGTGTGTGGGGGAGTTTACAATCGTAAACTCCTAGTTTACTGCTGTAAACTCCATTAAATGGTCCATTTGTAAGTTTCATCCACTCCTATGCCCTAGATTTGATCCTAGCCAATTTTCCCAAGTGAAATAAGACCATTTAGCAACTTAAAACCCACTAACCATGAGTTCACGGCCATGAACTCATGTGGTCATAGTCTTAGGTCCGTAAACTCCTTAAGGAGTTTACACTTGAAGAGCAAACTCATTATCTAAGCCCTATATGTCCTTAAATGTCACCCCGGTCACTCCAAACACTTGATTTGAAATGTTTTCGCATCTTGGGGTGTATAATAATAACTAATTAGTGATTTAAAGTCTAATTAGATACAATTGTGTATCATTTCACATTACATAGGAACCACACGCGTTTTCAAGCCTTAAACTAACGTTTAGCATCCAAAACGACACATTCCGCGATTGGTGAGTTCACACATGTACCCTTTTTCCGTGTTTTTCAATGTTTTCAGGGGGGAATACAAGAAAAACTACAAATGTTTTCAAAAACCTAAAACTGATGTATTTCTATAAATATCTGGCTAACCATTAGATATCTTTACCCCTTATGTATTATGTTGAGCATAAGGGATGTTTTCTCGACTATAACTACGTGGATTTTCAGTAAAGGAAACAATCAAACCAATTAAATTATTATGGGAATAATTTAGGATCTTTAGTTCTTATTTTACGAATACAGACTTACGTAAAGTTAATAGATAAACTATGTATGATTCAGTTTATCTCTGTTCAACTAGATTATATTGCCAGATCATTTCGTTGTGTTAAACTGTCTATATTGTAATATGTTTCTAAACGATTAGTATGTTTGACAACATTCGAGAACACCGTCAGTAATATAATACTAGCTTGTGAGGTTCGTCATCATTATCAGTAAATCCTCCTCGGAAGTGTAACCAGAGTCTCCTGGAGGGAGAGCGTGGAATTTTTGGATAGATCTATTCGGGACTGAAAATCCCACACCTAAACTGCTAGCTACAGTTAGGCAGGGATGCCTGGGGTGACAAATTCTAGATATCGTCCGACGTTTGACAAATTTCAAGGAGGTCTCGTTGTCGTATTTGCATGGTTACCCGACTCACAATACGTATTAATATAATTTTATTCACGGATTAAATTTCATATCTGCTTTCTATCTATAGTTCTTATATCTAGTACGGGATGGTAGTCCCATGGTTTTATATCATATATCTAGTACGGGATGATAATCCCATGGTTTTCAATCTATATCTAGTACAGGATGATAATCCCATGGTTTTCAATCTATATCTAGTACGGGATGATAATCCCATGGTTTTTGAATCTATATCGAGTGCGGGATGATAGTCCTATGGGTTTCAATCTATATCTAGTACGCAATGATAATCCCATGGTTTTGAATCTATATCTAGTACGGGATGATAGTCCTATGGTTTTCAATCTATATCTATCTATAGTTTTGTGTATATCAAACTATCTTATAATTGGTACGGGATAATAATCCCATGATTTTCAGTAAATTGTTTTATGTATAAAACTATACAATGTGGTCTTTAACTAAAACTTTACTTTTAAGAAAAATATAGGATTTTCCTGGGATAACAATTGTATATAACCAAAATCGTGTAACAAAACAGTTAACTAAACATCACTTTTAAGAAAATATGGGATTTTCTTGGGTTCGTAACTTTTTCGGGAAACCAAAGGAAACTTAAACATTTTCAGAAAAACAAACATCTTATGAACTCACCAGCTTTATGCTGATTTTCAAACTTCTTGTATTCTCAGGTCCACGTTAGACAGGTACCCAACGATCCTTTTGGAGAAGACGGAGCGTACTGAAGATCTCGTCTTAACTTTTGTTCATATATACCTATGTATAACACTTGTAATACTTTACTTTTCAACAAATGTAAATTCCAATATGTAATGTAATGGTTGTTTACTTTTCTTACTATGTGCATTGGATTTGATACTCAACGTGGAGTCCCCCCCGGAAATGTTTCCGCCTTGGTTTTCGGGGTGTGACATCATCAGTGACCAAGATTGGAGCTTATACTTTGTTGCTAAGTAGTGGGTTAACATTAGATTTTATTAAATGTTGTTACTCGTATGAAATGGCGAGGAATATTATTTCTTTTCATGCTTTGTATGAACAAGGGTTTAGCTTTTCTTTTGATAATGAATATGGTAGTATTAATGCTTTCTTTAATAATGTTCTTTATTTTAAAGCATTACCTTTTGATCGTGTGTATTAAACTATATCTGTTGTAGATAACCTAGGAAATAATGTATTGTGTATTGATTCTTCCACAAACTTGGATAAAGCATCATTGTGGCATTGTCGTCTTAAACATGTAAGCAAGAAACGTATATGCTAACCCCAAAAGGCTGGAGTCTTGGAGTCATTTGACCTAAATTAGGATGATAGTTGTAAATCTTTTCTACTTGGAAAAATAACAAAATCACCCTTCACTGGTTCTTGTGCAAGGGGTGAAGGTTTGTTGGATCTGGGACACACTAATGTGTGTGGACCCTTCAGACCCGCCACAAGTTATGTTAACCGGTACTATGTGAATTTTATTGATGATTTTAGTAGATATGGATATGTCTACTTAATCAAGCATAAGTCAGAAACCTTTGAAAAGTTCAAAGAGTTTAAGCAGGAAGTGCAGAATAAATTGGGGAGGAACATTAAGATGCTTCAATCTGATCGAGGTGGTGAGTATCTTAGTACAGACATCCTTGACTATCTTAAGGAATGTGGGATTGTCTCACAATTGACACCTCCCAGGAAACCACAGCTTGATGGTGTGGCTGAGAGGCGTAGTCGGACCATGTTGGACATTGTTCGTTCCATGATGAGTCGAGCTTCGCTACCAATCTCATTTTGGGGGTATGCCATAGAGATTGTTGCTCATATTCGTAATCTAATCCCTACCAAAAAGGTTTCCAAAACACCTTATGAGATGTGGATCGGAAAAGTTCCTATCTAGACCACATCTACATTTGGGGTTGCGAGGCTTTCATGAGGTGCGAGACTCTCGATAAGCTCGAACCCCTAAGTGAAAGTTCTATTTTCATCGGCTACCCACAGAAATCCTTTGGTCACTTTTTCTACAGACCTAGTGATAATGTGGTCTTTGTAGCAAGGAGGGGAGTCTTGATAGAGAGAGAGAGAGAGAGAGAGTTCATAAGCCAAGGAAACAGTGGGAGGCAAATTGACCATGAAGAAATTCAAGAATCAAGTGGTGAAGGAACCTCAAACCCTAGCAATCAACCTGAGAAGAAAACTCTTGTTGATCCAACTTATGAGTCTGTACCTCTAAGGTGTTCCGTGAGAGTTAGGAATGTACTTGAGCATTACTATGGTTTCCATATTACTACGGAGGGTGATACACTTATTAGTAATAACACACTGATAGCTCTAGCTGAACCTAATAGCTACACGAAAGCCATGGCAGGCCGTGAGGCTGCTAAATTGAAAGAGGTTATGGACAGCGAGATACAGTCCATGTATGACAATAAAGTTTGGAACTTAGTCGAAAATGTACCAGGTCGTAAGACAGTCGGGTGCAAGTGGATCTTCAAGAAGAAGACCGATATGGATGGTAATGTACACACTTATAAGGCTAGACTGGTTTCAAAGGGCTTTTCTCAAACTCCATGAGTTGATTATAATGAGACCTTTTCACCAGTATTTAAGATTAAGTCTATTAGGGTTATGTTAGCCATTGATGCATTTCATGATTATGAAATATGGCAAATGGATGTCAAAACCGGGTTCCTTAATGGGAAGTTGGCTGAGGATGTTTACATGAGTCAGCCATAGGTTTTTGTCAGGACATAGTACCCTAATAGAGTGTGTAAGCTTGAGAAATCCATTTATGGATTAAAGCAAGAACCTCACAGATGGAATCTTTGATTCGATGTGAAAGTCAAAGAGTATGGCTTCTCAAGGAGTGAAGATGAATCTTGTGTATATGTCAAGGCTAGTGGGAGTATAGTTAGCTTTTTGGTATTATATGTGGATGACATACTACTCATGGGAAATAACATTCCAACGTTGCAGGAGGTTAAGTCCTCGCTTGGGAAATGTTTCGCTATGAAGGATCTTGGAGAAGCTGCCTATATCCTAGGGATAACGATTTTGAGAGACAGGAGTAAAAGACTGTTTGGACTTAGTCAAAGTACCTACTTGGATAAGGTGTTGAATAGGTTCATCATGCAGAATTCCAAGAAAGGAGAGTTACTGATCCAGAGTAATGTCAAATTAAGTACAACTCAGAGCCCGAGTACAGAGGCTGAGATAACTGAGATGATTCGAGTACCGTATGCTTCCGGCGCAGGCTCGATCATGTATGATATGACTTGTACTCTTCCTGATGTGGCTTCGCTTTGAGAATGGTCAGCAGATATCAGGGGAACCCTGGCAAGGCTCACTAGACTGTGGTAAAGAACATTGTCAAGTACCTTCGGAGGACTAAGGACTGGGTCCTTACCCTCGGTGGGAGTGATGACTTGAGAGTAGTAGGGTATAATGATGCTAGATTCTAGACTTATAGGGATAATTTCCGCTCTCCGTCAGGCTGGGTCTTTACCTTAAATGGAGGGGAAATTACTTGGAAAAGTTCCAAGCAGGAGATAGTGGCTGATTCAACTTGTGAATCAGAGTATATAGCAACAAGAGAGGCAGCAAAGGAGGATATATGGATAAAGAACTTCATTCAAGACCTTGGAGTTATACCACCTATAAAGGAGCCTATGGAAACTTTCTGTGATAGTGAAATGCAGTGGCCTTAGCCAAGGAACCAAGGGATCACAGGAGATCCAGACACATCGACACAAAATATCATTTCATCATACATCGTATAGAAGAAGGAGCCCTCGTGGTAAAGAGGATATCATCAAATGAGAACCCAGCAGATCCCCTCATGAATGGACTGGGTAGGGTTAAGCATCTCCAACATGCAAGGCGCATAGGGTTGAAGGATGATATTAGTTTTAGTAGTTAGATAACTTTGAAATTTGTAAAGTGTAATGGACATTTGATGATAAATAAAAGTTGTTGTTTATTTATAAGTATAAGTGTTGCTATCTTTTGTCAATCATTTACTATCATTTCATTTTGCATGTTTTAACTTCCAGAATAATTATGTTATGATATATCATATTATTCAAATTCTCCACAGTCAGTCATATGTTAGAAGTAGATATGAATCAAGACAGTCATGAGTTGGCTTGTAGATGTCTAAGTTGTTGGACATAGCAAGAGGTGCTACAACACTCATGAGTGCTCGTAAATTCTGAGTATTGGATTCAACCCACGCTCACTTGTATCACTTCATGGAATCTATCTCAAGTGATCGTGAGACAGTAATATCTTCAAATCTAGAGATATGACTTGTTGCCTATGAGTTGATTATGCATTGATTGTACGAAAATGCATTGGTAACTCGATGTTATAAAATGTGCCTTTGTGTATAATTCAACAAGTGGTAGAACAAGCATATGAGATGAAGTTTATATGTTCCTTCTTGGATTATAAGAGATATTTGGGCCCCTCATTGATTCTGTTTTGACCTATGTGTCGGGCCCGGTCAGAACTAAATTGATGTGTTCGATTAAGTTCTATGTCAAACAAATCGGAAATCAAGAAACAAACTGTTGGACAAAAAGTAAGACATTGTTCCATGTATTTGTCCGAATGATATCTAGAACAGAGGATTATATGATCACTTATCTTAAATGACGTATCATCATCATCTCAGTTCCACGAGACCTTGAAAGATCTACGATTGTTGATTGGTTCCTGAGGTCATTCTTGTAGTTACAAGACTTATTCAAGTAGGAAACTGTTGGATTAAGTGTCTGAGTTCATAACTATTCCTGAAATGTGTTTGACCCAGTTAGCATGGTCAATTTGGGTTCCATGGCATTGCAACACTTTGAGAGACCAAATGAGAGGAATAACACTTCAAGTTTATTAATATATTATAAGTTCTAATATATTAATAATATTATTTAATTAGTATTGATCAAGAATTAATTAAGTGATCAAAACGAGACTAATTAAATATATAGGATTGATTATGTAAGTCATCTATTCTAGTATTGTTAGGCTTATGAAAAGCCATGACTATTAGGGTTTACATGGTGTAACCCTACTTGTGCCAAAACTATATAAAGACCCATATGCAAGCAAAATCAGCCACTACTTGTACAAAAAAGAGGGCTAGCCAATTTTAGAGTGTAAGTGTACTTCTCTCAAGGTTATTCCAAGTGTTGTAGTGTTGTGTGAGACATTTGAGGCATCACACTTGAGGTGATAGGCTCACAAGGTTCTCAAGGAATCCAAACTACAAAAGGTATGTTCTTCTTCTAGCATTTATGTTTAACAGTTCCCCATGCTATGCTAGATAGGTTAAGAACCTTGGAAAATCATTTTTGCATGTATCTTAGTAAAACATAGATCCAATGTTTCTAGGGTTGCATGTACACCTTAGAAGTGTTAGAATGCTCAAAACCCTTCAATTCTAACACGTCATTAATCGGAAAAACCTCACGGAGAATTTGCTTAGTTACTAATATTTTCTTTCCTTTCAATAGACAAAGAGCATCTTCTCAATCCATGGATCATAGATTTGAATTCAAAGTGCGCTTCTGGAGGATCAACTAGGAAGATGGCCAAGTTATGAACATCCGCAAACTTAAGTCCAGCCATTTTATTCTGCACAAACCAAGCTAAATGAGAAAACACAAAATTTTAATCAATAAATATCGAGGTTTTCCCGTTTAAAAAATTATTAAGGTTTTAATTTTGAGTTAATTTTTTTTTGCATTTTAGGGAAAACTTGGTGGTCTACGGCCGCACACAAGTCTACGGTCGTACACGAGTATACGGGCGTACACGGGTCTACTGCCATACACGGGTCTACAGCCACATACCCATGAACAGTGCTGAAATGCCGATTTTCTTCTATTAACCCTCGATTTCCAGTAGATTTTGTTCAAGATCAGCTTTCTTGAGGTCGATTTGACGATACCTTCTTGGAACAACAAACAATTTCAAGAAAAAATGGTGATCTGAAGATCGGATGACAGAGAAAATTCTTAAGCGTGTGCGGCCGTACTCAAGTTAAGAGTGATAAAGTGCTTCCGGTCGGACACACAAGCTTATATAGTATATCCATACCCGGTCCAACCTTATTGAGATGCAACCCAACTAGCTTAAACTCCAAGCCCAAAAGTTTAAAATAACACATTTTAAAGACTCAAAAAATAAAAATAAAAATAAAATAAAATAAAATCAACTGTACATGAATTAATTCTAATTTCTATTTTTCATTGGTGCAAATAATAATTTTGTGAGTTTGGGATCAAAGTTATTAGACAGTCTTTATATATTTATTGGTACCTCCCCCTACATGAATAAATCTGGTCAATCACTGGTATTGTGGTCCACTTAAACACGAAAAATTTTGACGAATGTAGGACATGCTACAAGTGACAAGACATTTAGACTTTATGTTCCTAGATAAAATTCCTAAGGACCATTCACCTGACGACGACCAAGGATATTGTTTTCCACCTAAGTTGAGCAGCGAGATCTACAGACAACCTAATAATTGATTGATTTTAGATCTACCAGAACATGTTTCCTGCTTCCTGATATACCCCAATAATTAAGGACTTCCAAGATACTCCTTACTTTAGGTGAGCAGACAATTATTATGGGAGAAGACAAATTAAGAGTGCATATGGTGTACACCTAGGTTGGATCATCCGATCACATAGAGGGTGAAGCATATGACCGACCAGATTCAGAGGGATTGAGAAGTAGAATGGTGCATATGTTGTTTACCAGGTCAGATTATCAGTCACGCAAAGGAGACAATATATGGCTAATAGACAGAAAGAATTTTGCATAGCAGGAGATGCAGAGAGACAGAGTTGCATATGTTGCATTCCAGGTCAGATCTCTTCCAATCAGCAGAGGAGCAACATATGACTAATAGTGACAAAGAAAGAAAATAACCTTCTGCGGACCTAATTTATTGGAATTCCCCAGTTGCTCCGTCAATACCAGAATTAAGGATAGAGTATGTACATCAAGTAAATTTAAACCACGGTTCTAGATACGGATTACTTTAGTGTGACTGGTGGATTCTCATGTATATCTCCCCGCTCAACCTACCCGAGCATCGTATTGTCAAGCTAATTGGATCTATCTAGGTTAAGATTTTGTCAAGTCACTAGATTCCTTAAGATCATCTAAACCAAGTCAAGTCCGTTTAAATCTTTCGTGTCCACGAGCACATCATATACAGAGTCTAGACCATTCAACTTTGGTACTTTACATAGATTTAAATTGCTTGTTAACACACGTGTTGATATCACTTCCTATTTCATTACCTGCAAGCAAACTTCATTAAAAAAATATGTTTGGAATTTTCATATTTTTCTTGACAAAATAAAACAGAAATAACACTATTTTTTGGATTTTTTTTTTAATTTTCTGATGATTGTTT
Source organism: Lactuca saligna (assembly GCF_052625555.1). Classification (NCBI taxonomy): domain Eukaryota; kingdom Viridiplantae; phylum Streptophyta; class Magnoliopsida; order Asterales; family Asteraceae; genus Lactuca; species Lactuca saligna. The sequence goes on from NC_136419.1 coordinate 172,217,486, forward strand.
AGTTTTTGTTTATTTCTCCCCCTAAATTTGTGCATAAGTGAGAATGAAAATAAAATGCACAAATTTTAACTATTCTAAAACAAAAATTAGTCCTCAAAGCGTATCATTTTCAAAAATCTCACAAGCACATCGAATCGAGCTTTGTTAAATGATTTTGTAAACAGATATGCCACATTATTAGCAGTGGGAACCTGTTCTAACCGAATGAGGGAGCGCTCATAATAATCTCTGATGAAATACATTTTGATATCAATGTGCTTGATTTTCGAATGTTGGACTAGATTTTTAGTTATCTGAATTGCAGCCTCATTATTAGAAAAGATAGGGGTTTCTAGATAATTTAAACCGTAATCCAACCACTGATGTTGGTTCTAGATAACTTGAGAGCAACAAGCAGAAGCAGCGACATATTATGCTTCTACTGTTGAGGTTAAGACTGTGTGGTTTCTTGTACTGCCGTGACACCAGCCTGTCACTGAGAAATTGACACCTACTAGAGGTTGATTTCCTATCAAGCTCACAGCTTCCATAATTACTGTCAGCAAAAGCATATAAATCAAATTCAAAAAAATTCGGATATCAAAGACCCAATTTTGGGCTGCCTTTGAGATACCGAAAAATTCTTTTGACAACAATAAGATGTGAAAGTTTAGGATTAGCCTAATATCGTGCGCATGGACAAACTGCAAACATAATATATGGACTGCTTGCAGTTAGATACATCAACGATCCGATCATCGATCTATAGGCAGTCTGATCTACAGATCCGTCGTCAATATCTGGAGTCCACAGGGGTCTCTCGGCCATTGGCGTCAGTGCAGGTTTTGCGTCTCGAAACCCAAACTTCTCTAGCATATCTTCAACATACTTGGCTTGATGTAACAGGATACCAGTTGAATTTTGTTGGATTCTCCCAGTGAACTCATCTCAAAGCTCTTCTTCATTACAACTTCAAACTCCTTGCATAGCTGAGGATTTGTGGACCCAAAAATGATGTCATCAACGTAGATCTGAACCAAAATTTGATGAGCACCAACATGATTGATGAAAAGAGTCTGATTAATTGTGCCCCATGAATAGCCATGCTCGAGCAAGTGCTTCGTAAGAGTGGCATACCACGCTCGAAGAGCTTGATGTATCCCATACAAATCCTTGTCCAACTTGTATACATGATTGGGAATTTTTGAGTTGAAAAACCCATGAGGTTGATCAACGTATATTTCTTCCTTCACCGCACCGTATAAGAAGGCAGTCTTGACATAAATCTGGTAAACCATGAAGTTCATGTAGGAGGCATACGCTAGGAAAATATGAATAACCTCCAAACGTGCCACTGGAGCATAAACTTCGGTGTAGTCTAGACCCTCGATTTGGCGAAATCCACGGACAACTAATCGAGCTTTATTTCGCATAATGACACCTGAATCATCTTGCTTCTTGCGATAAACCCAACGCGTGTCAAGAGACTTTTTAGCCTTAGGTAATTCAACCAACTTCCAAACCCTAAGTTTTTCAAACTGATTTAATTCTTCATGCATAGCATCCACCCAGCTGGGCTAATTCAAATTCATTTCAACATTCTTTGGCTCTATTTGAGAAATGAAGCAAGAGTAGAGGCATGTATTGACATCTCCACTCTGACTCCGTGTGCGAGCACCTTCGCCCAGCTGGCCAATGACGTTTTCAATTGGGTATCACGTTGAAGTCTGGAAGGTAGCTCCTGGCTAATGTCATTGAGCGAGACGGGAAGGTTGTGAATATTGACAAGACAAAGTTGCAAGAATGGTCCCTGTGGTATGTCAAAACTAGCAACTTTGGTCCAAAATGGGTTTGGCTCGCAAGGATGGTCCAATAGTTTCTTTTTGTTGCGAGTTTAGTCCAAAAATTTTAAAACTTTCTATAATGACGGATTTGCCCTTGGTATTTTCCCTTTTTCAATTTTTTTATTACAGATGTAAAAAAAAAAGAAAAAAATCTCTCTCTCTCTCTCTTTCCAATTTCAATACCTAAAGACACAATCCACCATCAACTTCTTCAATATCCTCGTCTTCTTCATAAAATCTAACTACTCATCACCATCTCTCATTCCAGCTACCATAAATCAACCACCAACACCACAATCAGAAATCAAGGTTTGTGTAATCATCCTTACTCATGCTCAAATCAAATATATATCAAAAGCTCACCATCAGTTCCTCACTGCCCCTTTCTTACAAATCTGGAATGTCGCTCACCTTTGTAGTGGGTATCTACATTTCAAGAAGGTTCTCCTAATTGTTTCCTTCTTTGAAATCCGATTTTGTGCTTATTATCTGTAATGAATCGATGGAGGTTTTCTATTAAATGGGTTCATCCACCCTTTGATCTCTATGAATCGGTAATTATGGAAGGGTAGGGTATCCGAAACCATCAAAATCCAACAGCAAATGTTGATTTTGTTTCTAAATACATACACAAACAGATTTTTGATGTTGTTTTTAAAACTCAAGAACAACCCATCTTTTTTAGGAAAAGCGCCAGAATAACCCTTGATTTTGTGTGTGGTTTTCGTTTCTAGAACCAAAAAAACACAGAAAACAAAAATGAAGCTCTAATATATACCCAAATATGGAGTGGTTATCTAGATGTGGACATGATGTTCGATTACATGACCGAAACTCTAATTGAAAGAAGCGAATTGAATATACCTCTTATTGTTTCCCGAATGGTCTCTTGCGGTTTGCTAAGAACCCAAAAAGTGAAGCTTCTTCATCCTAAGAAATATATATGTGTGTGTGTGGGTGTGTTTTGTTGTAATGAGTGTTTGTGTGTTTGTTTAGTTTCTTTGGATCATTCATTCTCAGGTCATGTATAATCGAATAGGGGATAGAGAAAAACGATAAACATTTAGTGACGGGCTTTTGTTTAATTCTATATCTGCAAGTCTGAAGCATGAAGTAAACTCTCGGTTTGTAGGTTTGAATCAAGAAGAAAATTGTTGGTGTTTGATTTGGAGGTGTGAAAGTGATAGAGACAGAGATGGTGTTCAAGAAGAAAGCACCTTCTATTTGCAGGTGAAGGTGATGGAGATGGGTTCGACTGCTGAGAGAGAGAGATAGAGAGAGAGAGAGAGAGAGAGAGATTTTAAATTTTTTTATTTTTATTTTTTTTAATTGTTGTAATAAAAAAAATGGAAAATAAAATAATAAGGGGCAAATCCGTCATTATAAAAAAGTTCATTGGGAATTGGACTAAACTCGCAACAAAACGAAACTATTGGACCATCCTTGCGAGCCAAACCCATTTTGGACCAAAGTTGCTAGTTTTGACATACCATAGGGACCATTCTTGCAATTTTGTCTATTGACAAATCCATTATCTGCTGAATGAACCTCTTCAGGCGATCCTGACCCATCAAAAGGGTTTGCCACGAACTCATTAGCAATCGGTTCGGGAAAGAGAAGTTCCATAAAAGTTTGAGTAGCAGCAGAAGCATCTCTGGACATAAACTCTATTTCATTGGGAGTAAGAGGAGTGGCATCAGTATCTGGATTATGTTGTTGACTTGGAGATTCTGGACAAGTAATTGGAACAGATGCATCCACTGTAGGAGTCATAGAGGACATCAATGGTGGTCTATAAACAACCGCATGTCTTCATCTTTGATCACAGTCTTCGAAGAAGAAGTAGAACCAGGTAAATCATTTGAAAACACATTAAAGGATTTAAATAAAGAAGTGTAATCAAACAGCCAAACGGGACCCACTCTAGCATCCGTCTCGTTCTCCTCCAACCAGCACACATTGAAGGATTCTACAATTTGTTTTGCGTTCTTCTTGTAGACCCTATACGTTGTGCGAGTAGCATATCCCACAAAGTAACAGTCATCAGCTTTGGCGTTGAATTATGGGTTTGATTCCAGGTGAATAAGGGTTCAAGGACAGCCAAAAATGTGGAAATGACTGACAGAAGGCTTGTGACCATATAGAATTTCGTATGGATTCTTCATTTGGGCTTTGTTGATTAGAACACAATTTTGAACATAACAAGTTGTGTTGATTGCCTCAGCCCAAAAGAGAACAGGTAGCTTTGAGTCACACAACATCGTTCGTTCAGCGTCTTGAAATGTTTGATTCCTCCGCTCAGCAATGCCATTTTGTTATGGTGTGCGAACAGAACTGTATTGACGGGTGATCCCTTCTCTGCACAAAAATGATCGAGAATAGCATTCTTGAATTTTTTTCATGTTGTCAGTTCTGAGTGCCTTCACCCGGTGATTGGTTTGATTCTCTAGATCAGCGGCCCCAGCTTTGTTAGATAAGAAGAAGACCCACGTAAAATGCAAGAAATCATCGATCACAACAAGACAGTATGAATTTCTGTTGATGCTAAGGACATTGATAGGACCAAATAAGCCCATATGCAACAATTGGAGCACCTGGTTGATTGAATTGACTTGTTTTGGCAGGTGTGGTTTTCTGTGATGCTTTCCTTGGTTACAAGATACACACTTTTCAAATGTGATGAAGTCTCTAACAAGAAGTCCACACACCATAACATTTTTCGCAAGACGATTCAAGGTCTTTGGATTAGCATGCCCAAGTCTTCGATGCCACAGCATAGCATTTTCTTTGGAGACTTCTGAGAAGAGGCAAATGACATGTTCTGGAATATTGTTATTCATGTCATTGATGTATGTATTACCATCCCACTTTGATTTTACAAGAATCCATTCATTCGGGATAACAATTCCTGGCTTCAGAATCAGACACTCCTTATCGGTGAAATGAGTCAAATATCCTTTATCACAAATTTGCGAGACACTCAACAGGCTATGATTTAACTCGGGAGCATAGTTGACATTTTCGAAACTCAGCAATCCATTTGAAATTGTTCCTCTTGTTTGATCTTCCCGCCTTCATCTCCCACAAAGGAAACATATCCCCCATTAAAGGTTAAAATATTATTCGGCTGGGAGATGTCTCCTGTCATGTGTCGGGAACAACCGATGTCGACATACCAAGGTCTGGCGACATTCCTCCACAACTGTTGCTGCACAATAAGCGGGATTATTTAGATTTGGGGACCCAGGTCATTACAAACCTGGGTTGACCCTTAACATTCACAGATTTATCCATTTTACTCTTTAATTTTGAATCATTATTTGAAAAGAACCCTTTTCAGATGATGAAAATGATCGAATGCATATTTGGGCACCCATTGGTAGTTAGGTTTTAGAATATTCACAGGTGATTTAGAAATATTTTTCATTTTCTTTGAGCGTTTAGATTTTCAGCTATAATTAGTTGAAGATCGACGCATTTTTTGGCGAAATTGACATTGGCTCAGCCGCAATTGATTTCGACAAAGTACCTGTGGCTGGTTTAGAGAAAACCTGTGAACATACTGAATGAATGGGATATGGATTCCATTAAAGTTTGCATCTTTAAACCTCAATAGGTCATATAGGTGTCAGATCTACCCCATTAACCCCTAGAAACCTCTTCTCTTCAGACCATTTGATCAAAGCCCAAAACTCAAGGTAAAACTTCAAAAAAAAAAGATCTAGTAAGCTATATGCCAAGGTGACGAATTTACACCTCAAAGGTGCAGCTCTTGATGAAGCGTTTCTAGATCTATAGTCACTCCTCTAAGCTTGGTGCTTCCCTCTTCAAGTCTCCTTCAAGAATCACCAACAAATACTCTTTATGAACTCAAAACACTCAAATTAACCTTAGGTTTTTGAGATTTAGGTTTAGGACAGTGGAGGCTGGAAGTGAGGCCAAAACCCTAGAGCTTAAGTTGTTTAAATAAAGTGCAAATCCTGTAAATTAGGGTTTACCAAACCCCATCCAACTCATCGAGTTGATTCCCAAATACACATCGAGTTCTACCTCGTGAACTCGATGAGTTTTCCTGATTTCTTTTTCCTTATTTGGCCTTCTAGGTTCCGAGTGTTAAAATATAATCACACATGATTTATATCATTATATGTATTCAATCACATACAATGTTAATAGTTATAGGTAATGGGTGGTGGTCATGTGGTGGCGATGGGTGGTGAAGGTGGGGGTGTAGTGGTGATAGGTGGTGATGGTAAGTGGATCGTGGGTGATAGTTGGTTTGTGGTGGTTGTGGTTAGTGGTTAGTGGTGAGTAGTGGTTATGGGTGGTGATATGTGGTGAGTAGGTCAGCAATGGTGGTGTTCATGGGTGGATGATGATAGGCGGTAGTGGCGTGTAGTGTTGTTTGGTAGAGGTAGTGGTGCTAAGTGGTGGTTTGTGATTATGGTAGGTGGGGATGATGTTAGTTTGTAGTAGAGATGGTGGTGTCGGGCGGTGGTGGAAGGTGAGAGTAACACCCCATTTATTAAATAAATAAATAGAAAAAATAATTAATGAGTAGTAGCCCTAAAATCAATAATAATATAGCAATGTGTTGGTCTTGAGGAGTTAATTGTCATAATTTTAGAAGTTGGAGGTTAAAAGTGTAAGTTCTGGGATTTATTTTGTAAAGATTTTCAGAATTCAGGGGGTGTTTGGTATCATTTGGACTTAATATGAAAGGATTTATGAAAGCACGGGCTAAAGAGTAAATTTCGGACCTAAGTTCAAAAGGTTTTGTAGAGGAGGGGCCATTTGGTAACATAAGGACTTCAGTTTAAAATAATTTGTAGAGGGGGGGGGGTTGCTTGGTAAAATATTGGACTAATGTTGAAGGGATTTTGGATGGCTAGGGCTAAAATGGTAAATTATGGATTCATTTTGAAAGAAAAGGAAGAAAGTGGGACCACTTCTATCTTTATGGGATAATGTTTTATGGGGCTCAGGGTATATAACCTGTCACCCCCGTCCAAACCCTAACACTAGAATCGTTCAACAGTCACCACCCTTATACCTCCCGCTCCCCTCCATCCGCCGCTATCGGCTCCGACCATCGAAGCCACCACCATGTTGAGTGTTGCAAAGTTATTATCCCATGTTTGTTGAAAATAAAGATTGGCGTGGGATGTCGTCGTTCATACAGAAATGAGGGGAACAAACTGATGGCGCCACCACTTCCGCTGTCCTACTGTCGGTCGTCGTGAATCATTATCGTTCAACCGAACTCTATGAGCATCCGTCGATTCTTAACTGACCAGCACCTCCCCCACCGTATTCACTCCTCCTCCTTCTTCTGTTCGTCGTCACTACGTCTCAACTCCATTGGCGTCGCTGCTTCTCAGTTCCATTGAAGACAAAGTTGTCGTTGGTTTCTCATGGATAGCTCAGTCAGAGGTTCAGTTCATGTTCATGTGTTTCTGTTCCACCTTGAGCTGCTGCCAAACGACATGACCGCCGGTGGTGCCGCTGCTGTTGTCGCCTTCTCGTGTCATCGCCGCCGCCATATGCCACCAGGTGGGTTGTTGGGTGTTATGCGAACAGAAGTGATTCATTGTCGCCGCCATTGTCCACCACTACCCGAGGTGGTAGTAGGTGGTACCCGACTTAGTTAATTATTAATTTGCTTAAAACTTAGCAATTTGACTAATTGGATGCGATTAGGTTGGAAACCCTAATTAGGATTTAGAAAAACCTAATTTTGTATGTGTTAATTTGGAATTGTTGGGACCCGCAAGTTTGGACCATTAGATTGGAATCATGAATTAATCTCGACCACATTGTAAGTTGACCTAGTAGAGTGATGGACTTAATGGATTAAGTCCTTAATGGGTTAAGTAAGAAGCACTTAACCCTAATTGTCATTTTATGTGAAAACCCTGATCTAGCTTGGGCCTTTAGTTGGGCCTTTTTATTAGGGTTTGGTGATTGGGCTATTGATAGGCCATCCAACAACAATCATATGGACTTGAATATTTGAATGGGCTTTATGGTAAGGACCATAGCAATATTTAAAAGTTTACAACCCATAGCTTCAAAAGAAACAAAATACAAGTTTTTCCAAAATAACATTGTTCAAAGATAACTTCATAAATAACTTCAACACGATGCAGCATGCTCTATGATGATGAATCTTTATATCCACTTACTAATTATTTCCTGAAGAAGCATGTAAAACGAGCGTCAACGATGAAAATAGTTGGTGAGTTCACAAGTTTATAAAATCAAGCTTGAATAAGGCTTTTCGTAAATACAAGTACATTGCTTTAATGAGAAACAAAGTTTATTGCTATTAATGAATACAATTTTATTGCTATAACGAGAAACGAGTTTGTATGTGTATGAGCAAACAGTGAGTCTCAACCAAACCTATGACTGAAGCGCTATCGAGATCTATGCTTATCGTTCCATAGATGAATATGGTATCATGCACTCCACCAACAGGGCGCGTGAGGAGTTGTCAATTCCTAATAGCACTATCCATAATGACCATTTGCTCAAAGAGTTAATGGTTAGAGATAAGGGAAGGGCCTTAGTATGATAAGTTCTCATGTTCGTGTTGCATAGATATACATAAAGAAACATAGCAATACAATAGCAATCATGTTTGATAATAATCAATTTAAATACAACATGCAATTTAAATACAACATGCAAACAGTAGTTTTTCTGGACATGCTTTTCCACCCCAAAACATAAAAACTGAAAATAGGGGACTGCGTGAATACTCACAATGTTTCGTGTAGGCACAAGTGGTACTTCGGAATGCACCAACGTCTTACTAGCGGGATCTTACGACATCAAACACACACTAGTGAGTTTCCATGTCGAAATCTAATGCTGATATACTAAACTCTACATATAGTGAAATGCCAATTTATGTTTTAGTATTTGATTTTATATTAATTGATTACACTTTTTCTGAAATAATGAAATTCTACAAGTCGTGCGATTAATTACAACTTTGGAATATAAATTTTCTAAATTTTTAAGTCTTTATAACAACATAAATTCACGAAAAATGGCATTCAAAGGATAAAAATTCTCAAACTTCTTATTTAACTGTTATTACACAATACTAAGCTGGGAAAATATAAAAATGGATTTCCAAGCTGTTTAATTATATTTTATGATTTTTGAGCATTTATTCCAATAAAAATTGAAATAAATAGAAAACAGTTTCCAAAATTACCCAAACTTTTTATTTAACTGTTACTATACATAACTAGGCTAGGAAAAATATAAAAGATATTTTTCAGTGGGTATTTCTATTTTTCCTTGTTTTATTCCTTTAAATAATCATTAATTGAAGAAATAATACTAAACAGTTAAAATAACTTACCAAAATTTTTGTAACATCATTTACAGTATAAATAATCTGGGAAAAATACCAAAAGTAGTTTTCATATTGTATAATCCGGTTTTGGGTATTTATGTGTATTTAAGTGTACTTAAGTGTAATTAACTTTAGAAATTAAGAGAAAAATAGTTTCAAGTAGAGAAAAATCCTCAAAATTTTTATGTAACCTCCTACTGTACAACATGATGTTCTGGTAAATTTTCATGAATTTTGGATAATCAGGACTATTTTTCCTATTTTTAGACCATTATAATTACCAAAAATTGGGAAAAATAGTAAAGCATGATGAAAAATGTTGAAATTATTTTTCTGAGTCACCCATCACAGGTAAGGTATGCAAAAATTGTTAGATACAATTTTCACACTCTCTAAAGTGGTTTTGTGATTTATTATATCCTAACAAAAGAAAATCGGAAATCATACCAAACAGCAACAAAAATTGATGAAATTTAGTGAGGGGTCATTATTCACCATAAGGGTCATCCATGAATTTATTCTGGATTTATTGACCTATGGAACTATTTTATGTGATTTATGCCCTTGGTTTCTAGCAATAATTTTAATAAATCAAAGAAATAATAAAAGTTTTTGGTATGTTATAGATTATCACATGCATGTGAGTGCTTTTAAAAATGAAAAATGTTCAAAATTTATTCAGAAGGGAAATAGGGGTATTGAACCCAAACAAGTTAAGAAATGTTGCATGCAATGGTGCATGAGATGTAAATATGGCTGAAGTTCATGAATTTGTGTAGCCCATTCAGTGGGGTTTTAAGTCACGAAATTTCAGCCATCATTCACTGGATATGTTAAGTTTCTAAAGTATTTTTTCCCATATTTATGGTTCGGTTTAAGGCTATTGATCATGCAAGACAAAAATGGTGATCACAGAAAAAGAGCTGTTTGCGCAACCATTTTGTAAAAATTGCCAAAAATTGGATATTTAATATTTTACAGTGAGACCAGTTGGGTTTGAAAGTTAACTCGTGGAAATATCCAATACAAAAAGAATATCATGATTTGGTTAAGTAATGACCGAGATATGGTCGTTCAACGTTGAACAAACTAATCTGGCAGATTGCATGTTTGCTTTGAGTGCATTCTTAGGATATTTTAAGAAGAACATCATGCATGCCTTTGTTAAGGTCCCATTTCTAGCACATGCATGGAGTGAATGAGCATCCAAGATGTACTAGAAATGGTTTAAATGCTTTTGATCATGCAAGAACACAAAAGAAATGGAGAAGAAGATGTAATACTCGGTTTTGAAGTCACATGAACATATGTGCATCTTTTTCACTCCTTGCATAGGTTTGATCCCGGATTTTCACCATCTCAAACACATGCATTGTGTTATGGTGAGAATCTACAAACCACAAGGGAAAAATAAGGATTTCTATCCATGGAAAGGCATAGAATCCGAAAAGAAGAGAAAACTATGAAGAAGAGGTAGTAAAATCATGAAATTATGATAGAGGATTGTGTTGTTTTCCTTGGTTTTGATCTTGAGAGAACCAAGAACACTTCAAGGTCTCCTAAATCTAGAAATTATGGCAGAGAAAGGGAGGATTTTCGTGGGTTAGAGAGAGAGAGAGAGAGAGAGAGAGAGAGGGGGGGAAGAGAGTTGGTGAGTTGGGAGGGTGGAGTGTGAGAGAGTGAAAAGAGAAGAGGAAGTGTGGAAGATAAGACTTAATGATTGAGTTTTGGGAAGAGAGAGTATGGGGAGAGGGTAGATGGCCGGATTTTTGAGGCATTAAAGCCTCCTCTCTCCTCAATTCAAATTTTATAAAAATCCCTTCTTAATTTTTATAAAAATCTAATTTTTATAAAAGTGATTCTTTAAACAATTTTTGATTTATTTAAAAAATCTTGTTTTTAACTAATATATTATGATTAATGCATGATAATTTATATTTATATATCATTGGTATAATCCATAATTTGATTAATAAAAATTTGATATTAGAAAGTTTATAGCCAAATTTTATAAAGTTTTTAAGCTTTATGATTTATAAATTTGGATTTTTGGCTCTTTAGGGTTTTTGGAATATTGTTTGATATTCATCATCATAATGAAGTATAATTAGAATATTTTAATTTAGTTTTAGAGTTTTATACCCTTTTTCAATTATAACAAAGCTTGAAGTTTCATTATAATTATAGCATTGGCATTTCCTATTGTAGTTAAGCAACTTACTAGAATCGTAAGTGTCAAGTATATTAGTCCTAAGTCTTAGTTGGATCCTAGTTTATGCAAGATTTTGACCTAATTTATACTACTAGGCCATGGCATGTTGTGCATGAATGGTTTTTATAAAGATGCATGAGTCCGAGAATGACCTGAATTGACAGTTGTCACAACATCTTCGTGATTCTTGCATCTGTTTGTTTATGTGTTTCGGACTTCGTTCCGATGTTGGGATGAGCCTGAGGAATGTTTAGCTTATATGTTATGTGTGATGTGTTCCGGACTTCGATCTGATGCTGTGGCAAGCTCGAGATATTTTTAGCTTATATGCTATGTGTTATGTGTTCCGGACTTCGGTCCGATACCGAGGTAAGCCTGATGAATGTTTATATCTTTATGTTATGTGTTTATGTTATATGTTTGTAGATATGTTATATGTATACCGGACTTCAGTTAGATGTTGGGTGGGGCCCGATGCCGGATTCGTTCGATGTCGGGCAAGGCCCGATATAGTGGGCAAAGCCCAATGTATGCTATTATATGATTATGTGTATGGTATGTGGTAGTTTTGGGAGACTCACTAAGCTTTGTACTTACAGTTTTTAGTTTTGGTTTCAGGTACTTCCACTAGCAATAGGAAGAGCTTGGGATGACTGCATGGCACACACCACAGCTTTTAGTCCGTGATGATTTACTTTGATGTTTTGACATGATTTTGATATATTGACAGTTGATTATAACATTTATAAGATACACGGTTTATGATTTTTATATGATGTATGATACTCATGGTTTTTATTTATAAATTAAAACGAAATTTTTGGAATGTATTTTTGGGATGTTTCAGATTGGTATCAGAGCTTTGGTTTGAGGGATTCGAGCACACTCTTGGGTGTGTCTAAACTCAAACTGAGGACTTGGTTTGAAAATTTTCAAAAGAAACATCATTTTTTATAAAAGAAGTATGAAAAAGAAAAGGATTTTGAAAAGAGAACAAGAACTTTGAAAAGAGAAAAGGGTGTAGTGCATGCAATCGGCCGAGCTAGAGTAAGTACTCCCAAATTACCCAACCAAGTTTATGTTATGATATGTTTATGAGAACTACATGCTAGATTAGGGCTAAGCATCTAGGAAGGATGCCTTATGTGCCTATTATATGTGTATCATCTTTATGAACTACATGCTTATACAAATTAATCCGCGATATGATAACCTGATTAGGATATGCTTGGTTACGTTTACTCAATGCTCGAATGTTGCTTGCTTTGTGCTTTTCGGAGTTCTACTTATCTTTTACTAACTAGTAAACAAATATGTTAAGTTACATATTGCAAGGATTGAATAATTTCAGAAGGTTAGGTCTAGCTCTATTTCACAGCTCTTCTCTGAGTCCAACTGTTGTAGGGTAGGACCTCTCATTGGAAGAATTATCTAGTCTTAGTGATATGTAATGGTATTTTCTATCTAGTTAGGGGGATATAACAAGAACTTCTTGTGTAGATGATGGCGGGGAGTGGGTTGGTGATTACCTTAGGGCAAGCCTAGGATGCAATTAGCATGAGAACATTGGTAGTAGTAAAATAGACTTGGTAGAGTCAAGGCGGTTCATGAGGAAAGTACGGATAGATGTGGAAGGTAGTATGGGTCGGTGCTACTGAAGTAGAGCATTTGTACTCGAATCAAGGAAGGTTGAGATGAACCCAGAGAATTTTTAGTGTGTGAGATCCCTCAAGTTATGATAAATATTCTGATGATTGTTATGGTATATTTCCGAGTATGGTGACTCTACGTGGTAGACCATATGATAATTCTAGTACATGTAACAACATAAATTTCAAAACAATTTTTCACTTTTAAAATTTATAATTTAATTCATAAACATTCTCATATCTCATTGTATCACATATCAAATCCATAAAAACACATTCCAAGATCAAAATGTATAAAAACTCCAATAGTGTGTACTGATCATGTCGGCGCCTTCCCGCGATCCTCACTGGTAAATGAAACACATAACACAAAACACTGTAATCATAAATTCTTAGTGAGTTCCCCAAAATACCACATTTAACACATAATAGCCACTCGAGGCTATAACTCTGTGAGCCCTCTAGCTCTAACTCTGTGGACCCTCTATTCCTAACTCTGTGAACTCTGACATACACACAACATAAATCACATAGAAATAATGTTGTGCAACACATCACATAAATAGCATACAAGATACTCTATCACATAACTCTAATTACCACTCAAGGTAAAGTATAGTGAGAAGACTCACCTCGGATAACTCGGTAAACCTCGAACTCTGAAATTTTGCACTAGCCTCCGCCTAATCACATAATAATTACTCTAATTAATACAACTTCTAAAGGCTAGTCTAACCCCTCTCTATAAGTTCTCTAATAAGGGTAAAAGTCCATTCTACCCCTCTAATGGCTCATAAGTCCAAACATTGACTAAACCTTAAAAGTCAACGAAGTCAACAGTGAAACTTTGACCAGACTCGTCGAGTGCACTCGGGCGACTCGGCGAGTCCACACTAGTCCTCTGAATCCTTTCAATCCTCACTTGGCACGACGAGTCCCCACTCCACTTGCCGAGTTACTCAGTAACAAATCGCGAGGCAACCCCGACTCGACTCGTCAAGTCCACTCATGAACTCGGTGAGTTGCTCCCATGACAACACCCATCTGACCTTCTGAGATCAAATCTGCTTCCCTAATCTATAGATGTGACTTCCCCATAGCCAATAACCATGTAAAGCTCGAATCTTGCTACACATGCATTGCACCCAAGTCTTATTTTGGTGAATTCCTTCTAACATGGCAACCTAGTCTCCTTTCCTCCATAAACCAACATAAAGCAGAATGGGGAAGGCTCTTTGGACCTCTATGGGTCCAGATCTGAGGTCTAACATAGCACAGGACCATAAACTCCACTTATCAAACTCTAAAAAGGCTATAGAAAACCCTAGATCATGGATCTTAACCCAAAATAGAAAGGAAGTTCGATTTGATACCACAAAAGTGTAGATTTGAACTTGAAAACCCTATATCCATGGCTCCTTTGACCTCCTCTTGCTGGAAACAAATTATCCTTTGCTAAATCACACCAAAATTGATGAATATAGCCTTATCTCTCTCTCAACTCGCTCAAGCTCTCAAGGGGCACTCTCTCTGGATAGGTAGTCACACAAGAGGGCTATAAGGTCCTTTAAATAGGGCACAGGCCCGGGGATTTAGGGTTTCAGTCGTAAGCACGGACTCGTCGAGTCCACCCTTACTGACTCGTCGAGTCCCCTCATTTATCAGTCAACAATACGCAATCCTACTCGACGAGTCTAGGCGTCAACTCGTCGAGTCCCTCTTTAACTCCAAAAATAAATGATAAAATATAATACCTGGAAATTCGGATGTTACAGTACCGGTGAGGTATTAGGCTCGGACTCTAGAGCCGGGCAGCTTGATGATCAAATGAGGGAGTTCATTCAATCTGAGATTATGTGCAGTATCATTGACCAGGCTCTTGTTATCTTTAGTTCGGTTAAGGAGGGCATTGTAGAGATTTGTGATGAGAGGTTGGGTGCATTCTGTATTGAGATAGCAGCCAGGATATGGATGCATACGTTGATAATTTGGGAGTTTAGAGCTTGTGAAGCTCCAAATTATCATAGGGCTAGGGACCCCACTGCTAGCTACGGGTGATTGGCAGATGTCGCCAATATTTTTGTACCAGCCGTAGTCCCGAAGAGGAAAAGGTCTGACCTGCTTCCTGCCTCTTGAAAGACAGAGCATGTGATTGATGGGAAGAGGTTGGTAGTAAGTTGAGAGATGATACGTTTAATGTTATGTTGTGGGTTGACTATTTGACCAGATTCTGGGCAAAGTTTGCCCAGATGATTGAGGCGCAATAGTTGGCGCAAGAGTTGTTAGGTCTACGCCAGACTATTGAGATTGTGGTAGAGATCACAGCCAAGTCTCAGGAGAGAGCTTATTTGGTACCGCAGTAAGCATTAGATGAGGAGATGAAGAAGGTAAGGTATCATGACATACTGTAGAATGATAGCAGGGAGATCGTGAGTATCTCGGGGTGCGAGACCCTGAATGATGTAACTTCTAGATCCTGAGAACAGGATATTGAGTTGGATCACATTGGGAAGAGGAAACTAGATCATTTTCTTATATTGAAGGATCTCTAGAGGAGACCCAAGATTTTGGATCATCTATTCAGAGGTCAGCAAGGCCAGATTCAGTGCATCACTTGTGGGAAACTGCACGATGGAGTGTTTTTTTTTCCAAGGGATTGGGTAAGTGTGCACTTGGGTTGTTTCCCTGTTTTTGTTAGGGTTATATCTTCAAGTGATGTCATATGCCATTTGCATGTCGAGATTTATTAGTGAT
The DNA here is from genome assembly GCF_052625555.1 of Lactuca saligna. Taxonomy (NCBI): domain Eukaryota; kingdom Viridiplantae; phylum Streptophyta; class Magnoliopsida; order Asterales; family Asteraceae; genus Lactuca; species Lactuca saligna. Next base: position 172,233,296 of record NC_136419.1, read on the forward strand.
TAGCAGAAGGTTATTTCCTTAATTGAGGATTCGGGAAGTGTTCATCTAGTTCTTAGAAATTGTGTGATCTTTTAGATTGGCTAGTAATGGAGCACTAGTTGGTAATAGCTATTTGTCATCAGATCGATCGTTGCAAGTGAGAAGGATTGTGAATTCTTAAATTCATGCGTTGTGAAGACTTAGTCAAATCTAAGTGGGGGAGAATCATCCAGTGATTCAGAAGTAGGAGCAGTTTTGAAACTAGGACAAGTTTCACATCCTTGTCAGGAAGGAAGACAACCCAAGCGGTTGTATGGATTGAGGATAGTGTGAGTTGGAAATTCGGAAAACTTACCAATGATGAGATTGTGTTCTCGGAATGTTTGATAGTAGGCCTTAGGGAACCAAGTTAGGGATTCCAATCAGGACATGAGTTCAGTTAGGATGTTAGATCGTATGTTTGCTCGACATCGGATGTGTTCGGATTGGTAATCATCAATTAAGATAGAATGGAAAGTGTTGTGAGACTACGGGATAGCTATAGCATTCACTAGTAGCCAGAAAGTGTAAGAAAGTGTTGTAAGTTTGCGGGTGTAGTCGTAGCATTCACAAGGTTGACAGATAGTGTTAGAGTGTTGTAAGTCTGCGGGTGTAGCTGTAGCATTCACAAGGTTCGCAGATAGTGCTAGAGTGTTGTATGTTTATGGCTGTAGCCGTAGTATTCACAAGGTTGACAGTGTTAGAGTGTTGTAAGTCTGCGGGTGTAGCCGTAGCATTCACAAGGCTGGAAGATAGTGCTAGAGTGTTATAAGTTTGCGGGTGTAGCCATAGCATTCACAAGGTTGACAGATAGTGTTAGAGTGTTGTAAGTCTGCGGGTATAGCCATAGCATTCAAAATGTTGAAAGATAGTGTTAGAGTGTTGTAACTCTGTGGATGTAGCCGTATCATTCACAAGGTTGGCAGATAGTGCTAGAGTGTTGTGAGACTGCGGGTGTAGCTATAGTATTTAGTAGGTTGGTAGATATCATGAGTGTGTTGTTAGATAGTGGAAGGAACAATAGTACTACCAGTTCGGGTACAGCAGTGAGGGCGTGGCAAATCCACAGATTGGTTTACGGATTTCCCCAGAAGAATTAGACTTGGTTGGTCCAATGATAAGACATTGGGAACGCCACTACAGTTATGGGATCAAGAAAGCAATTAACTGCTTAAGGTCGTTTGTGATATAAGGCTACCATTGGTCAGATAACAATCACTTTTAGCCTTAGATTTGGTGACATCAGGATTTGACGCATGGATCCGATCGGTTGGATCAGGAAGTTGTTAGAGCCATAGTGGTAACATAACTAATGGTAATTATAGAAAGAATCGGATTTCCTTCGAAAGTTGTATGGGGGAGACTGTATAGGAGTCCTTTAAGCTCAGCGAATGGGCTGGAACCCGGTATTTCAAATGACTGGTGAACGAATTGACGCCAGGGAGGTCTCGGTAAATTTTAGAAAGCAGCCATGTGGCAGCATGTTGTTTCGGGAAGCTTCAGTGTTTTGGTAGTATTATTATTAGTGTTTTAGAATTTCAGGTATAGATGGGTAACAGATTGCTTAGGTTATGTTAAGTCCCTCACAACGGGATTATCTGAGCCTGGTCCACTTAAGAGATTTGTAGGGATAATTAGATCTGTGATTCTATTTTCTAGTGGGAACCTTGAGTTAGCAGAAGTTGAGTAGTCAGTTGAGAGATAAGTGAATTGGGTTCAACAATAATGATTTAGTATGGGCGGTCTAGCAGGGAGTCAGACCATCTCGAGACTATAGATTCCAGGTTGAGTAATGTGATCATAATACAAGGAATTCATTTATCATCGGGTTTTAGAACCTACGAGGGATGCCTCTAGTTTCCTTAGAAAGGCTAGGTTATGCTCAGGATTGTGGCAATGTCGTTCAAGTTTTCTGGTGTGTAAGGAACAATAAGGAATGATTTTGAGGAAAAACTCTAATTTAAGTAGGGGAGAGTTGCAACACCCTGTTTATTAAATAAATAAATAGACAAATTAATGAATGAATAGTAACCCTAAAATCAATAATAATATAGCAAGGTGTTGGTCTTGAAGATTTACCTGTCACAATTTTATAAGTTGGGGGTTCAAAGTTTAAGTTTCGAGATTTATTTTGTAAATATTTTCAAAAGTCAAGGGTGTTTGGTATCATTTGGACTTAATATGAAAGTATATATGTAAGCAGGGGCTAAAGAGTAAATTATGGACCTAAGTTGAAAAGTTTTTGTAGAGGAGGGGCCATTTGGTAACATAAGGACTTCTGTTGAAAATAATTTGTAGAGGGAGGGTTGCTTAGTAAAATATTGGACTAAAGTTGAAGGGATTTTGGATGCCTGGGGCTAAAAGGGTAAATTATGAATTCGTTTTGAAAGAAAATGGAGAAAGATGGACCATTTCTATTGTTATGGGATAATGTTTTATGGCACTCGAGGTATATAACATGTCACCCCGTCGAAACCCTAACCCTAGAATCATTTAACAACCACCACCCTTATACCTGGCGCTCCCCTCCAGCCGCTGCTATCGGCTCTGACCACCGTAGCCACCGCCATGTCGAGTGTCGCAACCACTACTATCCTGTGGTTGCTGAAGATGAAGACTAATGTGGGATGTCATTATTCAGACGGAAATGAGGGGAACAAACCGATGGCGCCACTGCTGTCGCTGTCCTACTTCAGGATGTCGTGAATCATTTTTGTTCAACCTAAGTCTCTGATCAACTGTTGATTCTCAGCTAACCGCCACCTCCCCCGCCATATTCACTCCTCCTCCTTTTTCTATTCGTCGTCGTTGCATCTCAGCTCCGTTGGTGTCGCCGCTGCCTGATTCCATTGAAGACAAAGTTGTCGTCGGTTTCTTGTGGATAGCTCAATCATAGGTGTTCATGTTCGTATGTTGTTGTTCCACCTTGAGCTGTTACCAAACGCCACGACCGCTAGTGATGACGCTACTGTTACCGCCATCCCGTGTCATCGTCGTTGTCGTACGCCTCCAGGTAGGTGGTTGGGTGATTTGCTAATAGAAGCGTGTGTGGGTGTGTTTTGTTGTTAGAGTGTGTTGTGTGTGGTGTTGTTTGGCTGGAACTCACAAGAAAAGCTACCACCACCACCGTGAGGTGGTGACTGCCACTTCCAACCACCGCCTTCCACCACAAGGATGGTTGGGTGTGTGTGTGTGTACGTGTTATTTGTGTGTGTGTGTGTTCCTTTGGATATTTCATTGTAATATTGTATTTTGACCAAAATAAATAAGGGATCCGTCACCATTACCGTGAGGTGGTGGCATGGCCGGTCCATAGGATTTTCATGCCCCGAGCGAGAAGGCTTAATCATGCCCATATAATCAAATCAAACCCATATAAAACATCATAAATAAAGAAAAGATTAGAGAAGCTTCTATTTCACACACAGTTTATAAGAATTGGATGGAAATGGAATTCAATTCATGTTAGTTCACTGTTTCAACATAAAATTACATTTAACTGAATTCCTATGAAAATTTAGAAAACACTTGAAAACAAAATACTAAAATACATTTCTAATCTTGTACTTAGAACTTCATAAAAAAATCTTTAATACTTGAAATACTTTTGTTCAAAACTTGTTGTTTTCTTTCTCGCTCTTCTGGTTGCTACTCGCCTGGCACTGGAAAAAAAATATTGTTCAAATCTGAAATTTTTGGCTCTAATCCAAAAATAAGAAGTTTTGCTCTTTGGTTTGTTGAAGAAATGAAAATTGTTCCATGTCCTGAACAGAAAATAAAACAATTAAAGTAAAGATCATTGAAGTATTTACTCATCTAAAAGCCTTGAAACATTAGAATGTGTAAACCATTTGGTTATTATTCTTCCAACTATTTGGTTATTCAAGAAGAAATTAAATGTGGATGACTCTTTAAATTGGTACAAGGCTCGTTTGGTTGCTAGCGGAAAAAGTCAACGATCAGGAATTGACTGTAATGAAACTTTTAGTCCGGTGGTTAAACTTGCAACTATCATAAAGATCCTTAGTCTCGCTGTCCCAAGTCACTGGCTCGTTCACCGGCCTGACATGAATAATACTTTTCTTCATTGTCATCTACATCAGATAGTTTACATGCATCAAGCACCCAAGTTTCGCGACCCGTCTCGCTCTTATCTGTCTTTTGTCTTCTACAGAAGTCATTATTTGGACTTAAACAGGCCCTTAGAGCAAGGTATCATCGATTTTCTCAATTTTCCACTCAGATCAGATTCACTCAAAGCCGTTGTGACTCCTATTTATTTATATTTAAGGACAGTTGGTCCCTTGCTTATATTTTAATCTATGTAAACGACACTATTCTCACGACTTCTTAGGATCTTCTTCGACGCCTTATAGCCACTCTCAACATGGAATACGCTATGAAAGACCTTAATTATTTTTTGGGTATTCCTGTTCATTGCACTAGTTCTAGCATGTTTCTTAGTCAAAAAAGTATGTTTTGGATATTGTTGCTCATGCGAACTTAATGTCGTACAATCCTTGTCGTACCCTGTAGACACACATGACAAGTTGGATGCATCTCGTACTCCAGTTCCAGTTCCGCTTTATATAGAATCCTTGTTGGAGCTCTGCGGTATCTCACATTTACTCATCCTGACTCGCCTTTGATGTTCAAAAGATTTTCCCTATATATGCATGATCCTCGTGAGCCACATCTTCATGTGTTAAACACATATTATGAGATATATATGAGGAACCATTGACCACGACATCCAACTTCATGCCTCCTCCTCGCGTGATCTTATTGCTTACTTTGATGTGAATTATGGGGGTGGGGGAATGTCCTGCTACTCGACGATCCACATATGGTTACTACGTATTTCTAAGTAGTAATTGTTGGATTAGTGTCTAATTCCATAACTATTTTAGTATGTACTTAACCCGATTATGAGCATCGTCCTTTTGGGTTACCTTCACAATAGCAATATGTAGGATGAGTTAAGGAGATAAAGGATTAATTATGATTTATTAATATATTATGAGAATAATATATTAAAGGAGAAATCATATTGTTTAATTAATATTAGTCAAGAATTAATTAAGAACTAATTTTATGGCTAAAAGAGATTAATTAAACTTAGGGGACTGGAATTGTAATTATAAGATAATTGAAATTGGGCTATGGATCACCTTGGAATAATAGGTTGGACGAATTCTATGGGGAAGCCCATTAGAAATCGTCAAAGGCATGTTCCAGAAGGGGTCCATGGGCTGCTTAGGGCTTAAGCAGTCAAATTAGGGTTTCCTTGTTTGATAACCCTAATAGCCTAAGTATATAAGGAACCCTTGGGCACCAAAAACGTGGCTAACACTTCCTTTAGGGTTTCCAGGCGTTTTTGGTGCCTCCCCTCTCTTCCCTCTTCATCCAAGTTGCTTAGTGGTGTTTGTGACTCCATTAGAGGTGCAGCACTTGAGGCACTAAGCTTTCTGAAGCCAAGGATTAGATTGTTATTGCTATATAACAATCAAAGGTTAGATCTAAACCCTATTTTATGTTAATATGATTAATTGTATGCTAAATCTATGGTTTATAGCTTTGGATATTCAATTGCATGTTCGTTAGACAAACTAGATCCAAAAGCTATTAGTATTTGCATGTACACCATAGGAATGATGTATTGCTCAAAACCCATCAATGGTATCAGAGCCTAGGGCTGTTTGTTTGATGTATTTTATGCTATATTAGATTATTCAAGCTTAAAATCGAAAAATTTGAGTTTTTGGGGGCTGGACTCGCCGAGTCCATGGCTGAGCTCCCCATATCCACTGTGAACTTGACGAGTCCAATGCTGACTCGGCGAGTCTGAGACGCAGAATGTTGTTTTTGCGGGATTTTGACCTGTTTTGGCTGTGGATAATTACCTAAACTTTTTTTTTGTCAATAAAATCCGAATTTTATCAATATAGGATGATTATCCTTACCAAAATAGAAGATAATTGTCAAAATTTAGATAATCTTTTCTTTTATTAGATAAAGATTGATTATTTGTAATTTGGATTTGAATTATCTTGTGAAAAACTTTCAAATTACTCCTTTTAGGTTTTATAGTTTAAATTTGAACTTAAATGTTTTGTTTTGAAATTTAAATAAGTTAAAACCTAATGTTTTGAAAAGTTTTAAAACTTGCCCTCAAGTTTTGGAATTTAAAATTTAATTAAAAGTTTAATTTTGTAATGTTAAATTCTAAAACCCTATTACTTTGAAAAGTCCAAATTACACCCTTATGTTTTTATTAATTAATTAAAGTGTATAATTAACAGATATTTAATAAAACATAAAGTTTTGGTTTATATTTAATTAAATTAAAAGTATAATTTATTAAATTAGACCACCTAGTATTTTAAAAGTGTAAAATACACCATATACTATATATATGTAACATTAAAAGTCTAATATTATATATATATATATATATATATATATATATATATATATATATATATATATATATATATATATATGAGTAAAAGTCAGTCTTACCGTTAGTAGGCCTCATTCACGAAGTTGGTCTATAAGGGGTGTTTAAGGAAATTGCCTATAAAATGGCGATTGAATGGGTATCCACTCTTACCCACCGCACTCTTGACTAGTGGAGGGTCGTTATTCGAACGGGTAGGATAGGACAGAAACCTTCCATTATAAGTATAATGAAGTACAAAGTAACTAAATGTTTTTACAAATTCCCAAATCATAGTTACTTTAGGCAAAATATGAAATTGTATGTTAATCCATGGAATTACACTTTGTACCCTTGTCAAACGTTAATGGAGCGTGTGTGGTTAACCAGCACACTAATTTGGGGATGACATTGGTAGCGAAGTATGGCTCGATGTTTTTCATAGATCAATGGAGCGTGTGTGGCTAACCGGCACATTGATTAGGTGATAGTAGCATTGAGTGCACCACGTGATTCGTATGGTTATTCACACTTTATTTGTGATCCTCGGCATCACAGTCACAAATAGAAGGGCATAATCGAGATTAAACATGCCATTGAAAAGTTCAATGAATCTCAAAGGATCTAGGAGTTTCAATTCATTTAAAACTTAAATTTCTTTTTCGTTTTTCATGGTGGAAATTGGTAAATCGTCATTTACCTACCTTCAAATATTCTGCAAATAGATTACGGCATCCCTCTTCTAGGTTGTAGAGTATTGTGTTGGATCCTAGCCTTATTATTTCATTTGGGTGTTACATCAGGAATTCTAATCAACTTAACTTAAATTTTCTCCCATTTTGTAGATGTCCAGTTCTGATAATCATGGTCTTTCCAAATCCTTTGGAACAAGCTTTTCAAATGAAGATGACATTCCAAGATACGATCAAGGAAATGAGAGTCATGCTTCACTTCCTCAACTTCCTCCAATTGTTCTCCCTAACCCACAAGTTCAAAGGCTTGAAAAGTTCAAGTTCACTTAACCCCTTTTGGCAAGTAAACACGAAGATGGGAAACCTGTGTGTGCACATGTCTTAGAGATAAAGTCACACATTGATAAGTTAAGCATGTTGGGTGTCGAGATTTCAAGTGAGTTGGCTGTTGACTGGGTTCTTCAGTCACTTCCTAAATCATATAGTGAGTTCGTTAGAGAGTACTATATGATGGATCACGACGTGACCCTCATTGATCTTACCTATTTGCTTATAGCTGCTGAATCAGCAATGATTTGGCGTGCTAATCAAGCAAATTTTCCTGGTGAGTCACACTCCCAAACTTCAATGGACACTGGCAACATTTGAAGTCAAGATAGAACTAAGTCTATGATTATCCGATGTGTTGTGCCAAAGGAGTCCATTTGCTTTTATTGCCAAGATAAGGGGAATTGGAGACGAAGCTGCCCAAACTACCTAAGAGATCTACGAGATAGGAGAGTCAAGACGTATGGCTCTACTTCATGTAAAATCCATTATCTAACTCTTTTAACTTCCTATTCTAGATTCTTAATATATGATGTGATGAGATTACATTTTGATGTTTTGTAGGATCGAAGAAAAGAGAGGAAGCTTAAGGGAAGAAGTGAGCTGAATCTAATCGTGAAGAAATGGATTTCGATCGCATTGCTTGAAGATTGGATTCTTGAGCTACTCCTTGGAGTTAAAATAGATTCCTAAGAAATATGTAATAACATAGGTTTTCAATTGAATTGCATTGTAAGGACAAATTTTTTCCGCAATAAAATGAATTTTGATTTTATCTTACTTATTTATCCTTGCAATGGCATGTATGAAAAATTGATCTTTGAAGATTTCTATTATTAGCAATAATTGATTTGATTCTTAATTATGTTATTTGTGGAAATGTCGAGAATTCACCAAATATGGAGAGTTTCTCATCGCCCAAGATTCAGTTGGACAAAAACTTGGAATCATACAACTTGGTTGTGTGATGAATGAGAAACTTTATAATTGGAAATTCAATACTAATTCATTGAAAAAGTGTCAAGTGAAGGACTAGGAGATTGAGTTCACAATGTTGTGCATCGATCAAAGTCCACCACAAGAGTGATAAAGATATTCGTCACGATTTACTAAAGTTTAGTAAATATGATCATACTTATAAGATTAAGTGTAACTCTGAGTTAATTGAAAAAGGTTTCAATGAATGACAGAACGAATAAGAAGAAACAAGAAGGCAGAAAGATAAAAGTTTCTCTATTCTAAGAAGAAGGGAGAGTAAATTTTATTGTGTTTTATGATAGGTCTTAATGATTAAGAACCATGTCTCAATTGATCCTCTAAGTGAGTCTTAGTGCAACTGCATGCCTAAGAAGAGGAATCGAGAATTGTAGAAATGGTTAAATCAACAAGTCAATCATACTTCGTTCCCATATCAAGTCTTAGAGTCAAGATTGTGACTTGAGTGAAACGTCTTAAGTAGGTTTATAACACTCATCAAATGTGGAATTTGGAAAGGTTTTCTAATTTTTGCACCTTTGAAATTGGAAAGTTGTGATGTCTTGGATAAGACAAAGACCAACTAGGACCAATTTTGTGAAGTGTTTTGTCTTGATAAAAGTTACACCAACTCTTGAATATTTCTTTATCAAGAAGTTTCTTGACAAGAGAATCTTATATGTCAATGAGTAAGTGGGAGCCTTAATGGTCTTGAAAGGTTTCAAGAACAAATTCGAGAATAAACCTAGTTAATCATCACTAGCACATGACTTGAGGTTTACAACCTATCATGTTGACATTATTTTGTTTCTGTGCCATTCCAATTGAGTTAATTATGTATGTGAGTTCTACGAGTTCTCATTTGAATGCATAAAGACAAAGGGCTTGATCGATGGAAAGTACATTGATATGTAAGGATAAGTTGCTAAACTACTTGGAAGACATGGTGGGCACTCGTGTTACCATAAGGCTAGAAATCAAGAAAGTTCAATCCATATGAGTTTGGATTTGTCGCAAACTTGGTTTTGGAAAATTCACATGGATAGGAACACATACACCATAAAATCTAAGTGTCATAAGATTCGCTCCTTCATGAAAATGACTATGATGAAATGCTTTCACTAAGAGAGATTTTAATAAGACAGCAATTGTGAAAATTGTATTCTCAAGTTCGATTATGGTTACGACATCCCTTTCCATAGTTCGAATTGTAAGATGTGGAAGTTAGTCTAACATTTAGGACTTATTGATATAAGTTCTGAATTGTTTAGACACACATATGAGCTATCTAAGGAAAAGGTGTATAAGTTTAAGAAGCTTAGATAAAGGCTTATCGAAGCATCTGGTATTAGAAATATGAACCTCAAAAATTCAATAGGCATTGTTTTCTGGAAGTTCAGCTATTTTCTGAATACATGTCAAAGCTAGTGGGAGCATAAGTGTTATGCTTGTATGATTATTATGGCAGGTATTGCAAGTTAGAAATATTAATTATAGAAAAACAAAGATTCAATTTTCAAAGTTGCATGAGTTGAAACGTTGTTGTGCTATAATTAAGGGAGAGAATATTATACTTCGTTTCAAAATCTAAAGCTTAGATTGAGAAATTTTAATAAATTTAGTCAAAGGATACATAATGTGTTCTTAAATTTCGATTATGATTACGGCATCCCTCTTCATAGTTCGAATTGTGAGAACGTGCCACATAAAATATTATGGCAGAAGGTCGATAAAGTATCATATCTTTATGTAAGTCATTATGCATCGTGTCCCATACACTTCAGGTATAGGATCAATTGCAAATGCTATAATATTTGACCATTCTAAAAATTTCCAAATGTCTAGCGCATTAAGAGGGAAAAAGGATTAGAATAGGTTTTGACTAAAATAATTAAACAACTATCAAAGGACGATCCAAAGTTCACTGAGGATTGATCGCTTGTAAGTAGTTGCAAGTATGGTATTGGATGGACCATATCGACATTATTATGAATAGATCAGATTCTATTAAGAAATGAGTTGTCATATGGCAAATATGGAAATGTTTACATATTGGGAGTTGGATATTGACAGTCTATATCTAGATTAGAAAATTTTATGCAAGAAGGTTGTTCAAAGGAATGTACTTTGAATGTGAGACTTCACGTCTATGGAATTGTCTTGTAACAATTTCCGATAGAGTACTTTGTAATTTCATTGGCCAAGTCTTAGTGACTTTTATGCTATGATTTTGCGAAAGGATCGTTGCATAAAATGTGAGAATCTAGCATATTCTAGTAGTGGCACGAACCTTGTGTTCTAACACTAATGATAAGTATTGGGAATTGTGAAATGAGCATCATTGGAAAAGTTTTTCAATTGACCTATTTCACAAAGTAAGGACCATAGGAAACATAGTGTGCATGCTTTATGCATAGGACAACTATTGTTGTAATTTGAATAATTAGTTGATTTTCTGAAACAGTAAATGATGAATAATGAGTAATACATATGGTGTTTAGACAAAAGTGTTTTATTTACTCCCACAAGTTTGGGTCCATATAGGATTAAGTATTATTATTGTGTTTCAATTTTGCATGTTTTGACATCCAGAATAACTAGGTTATTCAAACCTCCACAATCGGTCATACGTTGGAAGTAGGTATGAAGGAAGACTGTCATGAAGAGTCTGTAGATTGTCTAAAGAGTTTAGACATAGCAAAAGTTTGCTGCAGAGTTCATGAGTGCTTTAATAAGATTAGAGTATTGGATTAAACCCACACTCACAAGAATCACTTCATGGATTTCATCACGAGTGATTGTGAGTCAATAATATTGTATATTCTTGAAACCGAGACGTGTGAGTTGTTATTTATTGGCCGGTTGCACATTGATAATAAGTAAACGCACTAGTAACTTGGTGTTATAAAACTTATTGTTGTGGGTGATTCAATCAGTAAATGCAAGCGAGCATTTAAGTTGAAGTTTATCCATTCCTTTTACCCAAAGTGGGATAAAAGCGATATTTGTAGGCCCCTCGATGATTTAGTGATGACACCTAAGTGCTTGGCTAAGCCGGGACTAAATTGATGTGTTCAATTGTAGTCTGTTGTCAGTCGTCATAAATGGGAAGTCTCGAAACAGTATAGAGAGAATGATTAAAATTCATGTCTTGTGTTTATACGATATCTTGAGAATGGATGAATATATGATCCCTTATCTAAAGCACATGCATATCTGATAAGATCAGAGTTGACAGCGGCTTCTGAAAGCTACGATTGCTGATCAGGTTCTGAGGTCATACGGAAAATAGTTATTAGACTTATCCAAGTGGGAGACTGTTGGATTAGTGTCTAAGTCCATAACTGTTTTGGTATGTACTTAACCTGATTATGAGCATGGTCCTTTTTGGTTGTCTTCACAATAGCAATATGTAGGATGAGTTAAGGAGAGAAATGATTAATTATGATTTATTAATATATTATGAGAATAATATATTAAAGGAGAAATCATATTGTTTAATTAATATTAGTCAATAATTAATTAAGAACTAATTTTGTGGCTAAAAGAGATTAATAAACTTAGGGGACTGGAATTGTAATTATAATATAACTGAAATTGGGCTATGGATCACCTTGGAATAATAGGTTGGATGAATTCTATGGGGAAGCCATTAGAAATCGTCCAAGGCATGTTCCAAAAGGGGTCCATGGGCTGCTTAGGGCTTAAGCAGTCAAATTAGGGTTTCCTTGTTTGATAACCCTAATAGCCTAAGTATATAAGGAACCCTTGGGCACCAAAAACGTGGCTAACACTTCCTTTAGGGTTTCCAGCCGTTTTTGGTGCCTCCCCTCTCTTCCCTCTTCATCCAAGTTGCTTAATGGTGTTTGTGACTCCATTAGAGGTGCAGCACTTGAGGCACTAAGCTTTCTGAAGCCAAGGATTAGATTGTTATTGATATATAACAAGCAAAGGTTAGATCTAAACCCTATTTTATGTTAATATGATTAATTGTATGCTAGATCTATGGTTTATAGCTTTGGATATTCAATTGCATGTTCGTTAGACAAACTAGATCCAAAAGCTATTAGTATTTGCATGTACACCATAGGAATGATGTATTGCTCAAAACCCATCAGTAACATCATCTCTTGCTCCGCTAAACACTAGGTGACTATTTCTCGCTCTAGTACGGAAGCAAAATACGAATGAGTTGCTAAATATGGTTGCAGAATCATCGTGGCTTTGTAAGTTACTGAGAGAGCTTGACTTCATTCTTACAAAAGCTATAATATTGTGCTTTGACAATGTGAACGTGCTACATGTCCACAAACCCCATTCAAAATCAACACACAAAGAACGTGCTACATGTCCACATCTTTACCGAAGGCCTTCCCTCCTCTCTATTTCTTGACTTCAAGTCCTGCACGTTCATCCTGCGCCTACCTTTATGACTATATGTATTTTATGTATTATGTTGTAAGCCCACTATTATGGCCCATGGCCTTTCTACACGTTATATATCCCTTTATATTTATTGTGAATACCTAAATGACTTTTGAGGGGAAAATATCATTTTAATTGTATTAACTACTAGTTGTCTGCTTGAAATTTTAGTATTTCATAGCATTGAACCAAAATAAACTTGTTTAAATAAGTTTAATATTTTTTGAAGTTTTGGTTCTAACCCTCTCGTTCTAGTCTTAGTTCTAGTTTATGTGTTCCGCCCCTAACTTCTAATAAAAACTCCTACTATATATTTGAAACAAATAATCAAGAAGAGTTAAAATTTTGGGATTATATTAAATAGTAATCTAAACATATGTAGGCCCCTTTATTCTATAATTCTGACTTATCGTTCTCCCAATGCCACCAAAATTAACGAAGTGTGGAGACTACAACAGTAAGTAGAGCGGCATTTGTCGATCTGTTGGTTTTGTCATGTTTGTCTATGTACTCTAATCTTCAGATCGTAGTTTCCCACATTATGTTGCTCTTCTTGAATTCTGTCAAGGGATTCAACAACGGGGCTAATGTCATCAGTTTCAATAAGCTCAAGCGTCGAGATGTCCCCAATTTCGAGTGAAACCTCTTCAACATAATTGCATTTCAAGTTTTTGCAATTTCAAGAATTTTAGTTGTGGAAACTGCTCCTCACCAGTGTCTCATTGAGATTCTTCAAATGCGTTGTCAAGTACGTTGAGTTCCTCAAGGTTAAGTAACGACTGAATTATCAAAATATCACTCCATGGAAGACGACACCATAGTAATGTAAGTTTTTTAATTGTTGCAGGCATTGTAAAGTGATTCTTTTCAAAGATCGGCTCACCTTTCGGAAAACCTACCTCCATTGAATTCTTTCTGCTACCTGACCCAATTAACTTCAGTGATTCAAGATAAGCTGGTGATTTGAAGTCATTTTCGTCGTATGTGTAAAGTGGACATGTAAGCTTCTTTATACCAGATTGCAGATTGAGGATGGGAAAGACCTCGAGGGATACCAAATTGCAAGGTACCTCAAGTGAACAAGTAAGGGTATTACATCTGGAAAGTGTTTTCTATTATGGACACATTTTTGTAGATCCAAAACCATTAAAACCATGTATGGGTGAATATACTCATCGGAGTTGAAAATCATAGATGATTTTGTATGAAAACACAAGAGGGATCGAATGCTTGGGATGGGCGGATTAGACAAATTCATGATGTTGAGGTCGTTATATGTGAATACATGTCGTTGCTTGTGTGTCATAATAACCTCAACAGGATAAGAAGACATTGGCTTGTGCCTCTTCTGCAGCTTGTTTGAATCTTTTCTTGAGATTTCTAACTTTTTCGTCTTCATCTTGGTCGATAAGAAAAATTCGGATCACGCGACAAAGCTCTTCATAAAGCTGTTGGAATTGAGGCATTTCATACATAATGGAAGGGTTGTTGATGATCGGTGGGTTATCTTTACAGTAAATTAGCTCCTTCAAGTTGTTCATGAACAACTGAAGACCTGCGTATGTCATCTTCTTTCTTCCTCTCTTTTTTTCTCCGAAGAAGGATATGCCAAGATGGTTGTGTTGCGTAGAGGTGCACCAAGTTAATTGGATATGGTTTGAGTTTCACTTTAATAAAGTTTTCCTGGAAGTTGAAAATGAAAAGGTGTTGCGTTTAGTTATTTCTCTTGTCGTTGCATTAAAATGTTTTGTATTACAAAATGATTCGGCATAACTCAAAAAAAGGGACAAAATACTGAATTTCGGAATTCACTAATTTTGTATTATGTCTCCATTCATATAAGATGATATCTTTTCTTATTCCGATTGCTTGGTCGCATGATGACGTATGAGCTAATTACTAAAGGCTGGGACCCAATATATTAGGACTAGTATTATTTGCAGTTGCACCCATATTGTGTATAAAACCTTCTAAACATATGTTGATACTACACAATTTGGATTTCTTGTTTGTTATATTCGTAAATTTTGTATTTCTTATCGGAAAAAAAAACAGTTAATTATCTGATGATTAGCGGCGGCTTGTTGTGGCCAAAAGGACCCATTATAATCCATCTTTCAGTAATTACATTGGTAATTACATTGGTAAGAACAATCCTCTAATCCATCTAATTAGACCCTCTAATAATCTTTACTTGCAAAATAAAATAGGTTAACTATAATTTTTTTTATATATATTTTTAAACTTGCAATTCAACACCTTGGAAATTACTAAAGTTCTTTTCAACACTATGGAAAATTAAATTGTTTGACTTTTGAAAATTTAATATTTTTTAGCTTTTTTCTGAGAAAAAAAAAAAAAAAATAGACATTGTGATATTTACGAGTTCAATTTTGATCTTTACCACCATTGATATTTACAAATTTCAAACATTGAAAATTTTTTGCTCTTAATAGCTGATTAATTATCAGCTAATCCAACTTTAACACATCTAATATAAAATTAAAACATTTTTAATGTAAATAAACAACAACAGTTTCTTATTTTAACCTAAGGTAAAATGAAAATTCTTGTAAATATCATTTCTATCCACCGTTATTATCCGTCACCTTCGGCAACCTAACAACTCCAGTTGAACAACGCCGTCACCACCTCGAGTCCGATTATCGGTGGTGTTTCTATAACACCCGGTTATAACAGAAAATGAAAAAGAGAGAGAGGGAGAGAAATCGATAGGTGGTGGTCCGAATTTCAAAATTTTTGAAGGAGAAAGACATGAGGGAGGGACAAATACGGGTGGAGACAGATTCGTTGGTGGAGGAAGAGGGAGGTGTGGCGGAGATGAGGGGAGACGGATTCGTTGGTGGAGAGGGGTGGTGGTGTAAGTGGTCGTCGTTTTCACTCTTCTGGTAACTGTGATCGGAAAATCATAGCAGTAGATGCTGGTAGATGTTGTTGTCGGTCGGCGGTGGATGTTCTTGTCGGCGGTGGATGTAGTCACGACTCCTGGTCGGCTGAAGATGGAGCTGCTCAGGTTGTGAGGATGAGAGAAATATGTTTGGCGGCTGATAAAAGTTTAGGACTTTAGGGTTTAGTTTTTAATTTATAAGTGGTTGGTTTAGCCGTTTAGGGTTTTAAAAGTATTGAACTGGCTTAAAAAGATTGGGTTTTTTAAAAAACGAAAATTGGATTTTTTTTTTCTTAAATAAAAAAGTCTTTTCTTATAAAATTTATTTAAATAAGCTTTTTTAGTATTGAAATTTTATAAAATATTTATTTTTAGTACTTTTCATTTTTTATATTTGTGCAATATTCTAATTATTTATCTGTTATGGTTTTTTTTAGAGATGGTTAAGTTTTTTGGAATCAACTTGTCCGCTAAAGATGAAGATTTTTCTACAAAAACTTCAGCACTTTCCACCAATCGGATTATATAATTATATCAATTATGATGCTTTCAAATACAACATATATACTAAATCACTTGAAATTTGATTGCAGAAGTTCAAGTCTCGTAAGGAACTATTGGAGTGGACACAAAACACCGCACATTCTTTAGGATATGTCATTATTACTAGAAGATCAAAGACATATGGGAACAGCTTCGTGTAGAAAGTCATATTTATATGTGATCGTGGCACAAAGTATAAACCTAAAGAGTATACAAGTAAAGCATCTGAAAGCAAAATGACTAATTTTCAGTTTCAACTGGAAGGAAAGTATTCGAAAGAACATGACAACTGGACGCTAACGGTAATATGTGATGAACATAATCATCCACCGGCACAACATATGGAGGGTCATCCATTTGCAAGACGGTTATCTGTCGATGAGACTCGTTTGGTGGCTAATTTAACAAGAAAGAATGTGGCGCCACGTAACATCCTGTCAACATTGAAGGTTCAAAACAAAAACATTGTGTTGACAATTAAAACAATATACAATGCACAACAAAAGATTCAGATGCACGAGCAAGCAGGAAGAATTACAATGCAGGTTCTTAAATTCCTTTTACACACCAATGATTATGCCTATGAGTTTACTATAGGTGATTCGAATGAGTTAGAAAATTTATTTTTCGTTCATCCAACGTCTTGGAAGATATGTCGTGCATTTCCACATGTGTTGATAATAGATATCACGTATAAAACCAACAAATATAATAAACCGTTTGTTCAGATTGTTGGTGTGACATCAACTCAAAAGACATTCTCTATAGGCTTTGCCTTCATACATAAAGAAAAGGAGACCAACTATACTTAGGTGTTAAATTGTTTAAATTCGACGTTGGATACGTGTACGCTCTCACGTATAATAATCACAGACAGAGAGTTGGCACTTATCAAGGCATGTGAAACAGTTTTTCCGGATGCTGCATGATTACTTTGTAGATGGCATATTGAACAAAACATTTTGAAGCATTGCTACAAAATTATCATGTTGGAAGAGGATCGAGATCTTTTAAAGTCAAGATGACACTTAAGAAGGTGCCTCTCCTTCTAAATTAATATTTGTAGTTCGAAAATGTTCTGGATTAAACTACTTGTACATTAGCGTGCACTCCAGATAGACTACATAGCTTGGCTTTTTTTCAGATCCTAGTTTGAAACCACTTTAGAACTCGTATGAATTCGGAATTCCAATTACCTAATGTCCTCATGAAAAAAAAAATAGCAACATTTTATGCGATGTAGAGAATATTCACGGTGGCAGACGATCTATGATTGCGCGGATTGAGAAACCATCTATAATTAATGAAAATGTATTTACATACATGTATGATGTATCTATTACTACATGTTCTTCTTGGTCTATAACCACTAGACTTAATTTAGGGATGTTGCCGTTTCTTTAGTCGCACAGGTAAACCATTCTTCATACCTAGAAGAAGAGAGAGAGTATAGGGCGGAGCCACCATCTTTTCCGGCGTTCCACCACCGCCAATCACCTCAACCTCAAACTCATATATGATAGCAACAACCACGGACTTCATCTGCAAGTAAGCCATCTCTTTCCCTAAACACATCCTAAACCCACCATGAAACACCGGATACTTAAACTGATCCAATGGCTGGTATACCCCATTGTTATCCAGCCATCTTTCTGGTTTAAACTCCCTACAATCTGACCCCCATAACTTCTCCATTCTCCCCATGGCGTAGGCTGAGTAATCTGCAAACCACCCTTTTCCGACGTATGTCCCGTCTGGTAGCTTATCATGGTCCACCGTCAATCTGGAGTTGATTGGCACAGGTGGAAAGAGTCTCATGGACTCCGATAGAGCAGCATGAAGATAGTTCAGACTCTTCAACTCATCGAAGTTGAGGTTTTCTGGGTGGATATACGCCGATGAAGCCATTA
This sequence comes from Lactuca saligna, assembly GCF_052625555.1. Lineage (NCBI taxonomy): Eukaryota > Viridiplantae > Streptophyta > Magnoliopsida > Asterales > Asteraceae > Lactuca > Lactuca saligna. The sequence goes on from NC_136419.1 coordinate 172,251,533, forward strand.
ACATAGAAAACTCTCTGTGAATCAAATCTCGACAATGAGGATGACCAGCTAATAACCAAAAGAACCATGTAAGTGCAGTTGCTGTTGAGTCTTTACCTGCAAGTATGAAGCTAATGATAATATCTCTCACAAATTTCCTCCTTTCGTCATCGTTAAAACCCATATCCCAACTTGAAGCCATGAATCTGGAGAGTAGATCTTCATCAGTTTTGGAATCACTCTGTGTTTCTTTCGATTTAATTATATCCATGGCGAACTGATTCACCGTTTCAATTGCTTGTTTGTACTTCCTCTCATTACCGATGTTGAGGAATCTCTTCATCTTCCACACCGCCGGGAGAGGCGACATGAACCGGTTGGAGACATGCTCAACTGCGGAATCAAATGCCTGAACAAACAACAGATTGTTCGAGTCCGTTGAATTCGATGTCAATAAACCTGGGTCAACCCCAAACGCAACGTTACATATGTTATCAAACCCGAATTTACGGAGGACTTGCTGTAGATCGAGTAATTCTCCGGCGTCAGCAGCGGATGAAAGATGAGGGATTAAAGATCTGGAAATTTGGGATTTGACAGTGTTGGTGATGAAGGTTCTAAGGGACTTGGTGTTGAATTCATAACTCGCGATCTTGCGTTGGGAGGACCAGATATGGCCGTCGGAATTGAAGATTCCTCTGCCAAGAAGCTCGTGGAGGACGGAAGTGTAACGGTGGCCCTTGATGTAATTGGGGAAGTTGGAGCGGAGAAGGTGGTGGAGGTTGGTGGGATCAGCTGTGCAGATACCGTGTGAGAGGCCGAGGAAGCCGTTGACTTGGAGTGTGAGAGAAGGGGTGGTGGAAAGCATGTCGGACACCCAATCGTGGAAACGGTGGCGGTTGCGGAGGAAACCGATGAGGTTTCCGATGAGTGGGTAGGATTGGGGACATGGGGTTTTGAGTTGAGAGTGGCGACGGCGTAGGAACAGAATTACAGACAAAGATAGGATGACGAGAGGAAGAACACCATAGAAGATGTCAGCGGCCATTTCATCTACATGTAGAGGATGAGGAGAGCAAATAGAATTGTTAACTTGATTCTTGAAAAGTTATGTCGACAGCATTTGGTGTAAAAATAAAAAAATAATAATAATAATAAAAATAAAAAATAAATAAAAAAAAAACATTATTTAAAAGGCTCCAGCTAGCTATTTTATCCCATTCACAATCTAACTACCTCCTAATTATTATCCCTAACTATTTTTTTTTTTTTTTGGTTAATAAGACATCCTATTTTACAATTTAGATAACCCTAATTAATGTTTGAAATATTTTTATTGGTTGAAATTGCATTGTTTTCGGAAAAAAATGATTACAAGATGTTGATTATAGGTTGACTTTTTATAAAAATGATTATAGGGTGTCTAAGGGGTGTCTTATTAGCATCACTTTTTTTTTTATTTAATTGTAATCATCACGTATATCATTATACAATGATTTATATCTTTTCATTCTTATTAACTTTGTAATAAATATGTTTTCTTTTTTAATATAGATTTTATAATATTTTTAAATCTTATTATTTATTATTGTTTTATTTAAATTATTTATTTGTTTTTTTTTTGTCAAATTTAGAAAAAAAAATTGACAAAATTTCACAATTGGTCCCTGTGGTTTACATAATATCGCACTTTGAGGACTTCCTAGTTAAAAATCACGCGAATGGTCCTTAAGGTTTCAGTTCATTGCGAAATTGGTCATTGACCCTAAACCTGTCACTTTTGAACCATTAGTGCAGGGATAATTTTATCTTTTCAGCTCACAGTAAATGTAATAATCCTTCGCACATAACACACACATGATCTCTGCGATTAAGTACAAAGATCATCTTCCCCAGCTCCCCATTACCCTTTCACATTCATCTTCGTCTTCTACAACACAAGACAAGGATCATCTTCCAGTTCGATTGAAAACGATAATGGTGTTAACGTTATGGTCAGTCCGTTCCAAATACACGAAAGCATCAAACTATGATTTGGAAAGAATATATCGTAAGTGATTTACTAAACTGATCATATATTTTGTCGATATGAAATTACGCCCAAGTAGTTGAATTTTTTTTTGTTATTATTTATTTCAGAGGGAATAAGCAACTACTTCACATTAAAAATCCATCATGGTGGGATATTCACAAAAAAACCCTGGGAGAAGGTACGTAGATGGAACAATAGACTATGTTGACTTCGTAGATATTGACGTTTTCTCTGTACATGAGTTGGATACAATGGTTCGAGAAATAGGGTACGTAGAAGCGCAAACTTTTATCATTTTCTTATTCCGGAAGTAGAGTTGGACTTTGGTCTCTTACCTCTAGGAAATGATAGGGATATGCATGTATTGTCAAATTATGTGGAAAAAATAACCTTTTAAGTATCTACAAAGAGCATGGGTATACAAGGGTTAACAGTTATTTTTTGTCCCCCACAAAGGTTATTATTGAGGAGTTGGTTAATGATGTGTTCCCTTAACTAGATAGGAACCAAAAGAAGGGAAAAGTTGTTGGATCTTCTAGGAAAAAATTAGACTACTCCCAATCCATTGTGTCATATGGAACATTTGGTGGATCTTCCCAAGTGATACAGGGTAATGAACCAGTCATGGATGATGTGCCAGTTATGAATGATGAACCAGTCATGACTGATGAGCCAGTCATGAATGATAAGCCAATCATAGATAATGAACCAGTTTTAGATGATGAATATGATTGTGAGGATAATGCAGATGAAAGTGAATTTGATAGTGCAGATGAAAGTGAATTTCATAGTCAACATGATGCAAAAAAAAACAGTCTTTGATGATGAACCTTTGATAGATGAGGTGGAGGTGAACATGATCAACTTATGTAGTGTACTTGATGAAGACATTGACTTGGGGCAGCTTGATCTGACAAATAATAATACAATGGAACATGAAGACATTGAATATGAACCTTTAGAAGTCTTAGATAATGATGTGTTTAAATCATTTGCTAGTGAACAAGAGCCTAGAAAGAAATTGTTAAAGTCCATTCTAAAACCAATTGCTTGTTCATCTAGTGAAGTTCACACTAAAGCTTTTAAGATTGGTCAGACATTCAAGGAAAAGGAAAAGATCAAAGAAGCTATTGCCAACTACTCTGTAAAAGAAATGAGGGATCTACATTATGTAAAGAATGACAAGATAAGAATTAGGGTAAAGTGTAGGGGTATTGTTCCTTAATTGACTAGTGACAATAATAAAGGTAGGGGAAATTTAGTACTTTCCAAAAAAAAAGTTGTCCATGGGTTCTTTTTATATCTAGGGCAGATGAAAAACAAGTTTGGATTGTCAAAAAATACAAAGATTGTCATTCGTGTTTGCAAACAAGGACAGTGATGGCTTGTTCATCTAAGTTTCTAGCTAACAGCATATTGAAAGTAATCCCAATATCCCTACACGTGCTTTATAGGAGGACTTAGTACAGAGGTATTCACTTTCAATATCAAGGTGCAGTGGCAGCAACGAAAGGGTTCGAGTGGACATGGGAAACCGAGGAGGAGATGAGGGAGCATTACCCGAAGTTATTTTTAGATTCAGTAGTAGCAGACTTTGAGGACGAAGTCTAAGATAATTAGGGGAGAGTTGTAACACCTCGTTTCTGGTACGCATTTAAAACATTATTTTTCTTCTTATTTTAGAAGCTACTCGACGAGTCAGTGGCCCTAACTCGTCGAGTAGCAGCGGGTCAGCACGTGAAGTTGGCGTGGCGACTCGACGAGTCCATATTCCTGACTCGGAGAGTCCGCCAATCTGGATGAAGCCCTAATTTGCAGGGTGTGTACCATATTTAAACATCATTATAGCCACAAACCAGTCTCCTTCACCTCTCAGAGACATATTTCTAAAACCCTAACCTCCTTTAAAGTGTGTGTGGGTGATCTTTGCCCTTGTGAAGGAATTTTTGGTGTATTGTTGAGCAAGAAAAAGAAGGAGAAGGTAGAAAAACTCAAGGAAGAAGAAGTAGATCCAGATTATACTCCTCTTTGGGCATCCTTTCTGGTAATAATGCTTTCATCTTGATTATTGTACTACTAGATCTAGTTTGTCCCCAAATTGATGGTTTTGAGCTCAAAAACCCCAAATCCCTAGTGATGAAGCTTTGTAATCGAGCCATATCTCGGATCTAGCCTCTCTTGAGCTCCAGGAGCTCAAGAAGGCCACCTTTTGACAGCCATGGTCTTGTTTTGGTCAAATAACCCCCATAATAGCCAAGTTTGAGTGCTATTGCTTCATTGCATCATAGATACATGTAAAGTTAGCAATTTTACATGTTTAGATAGTCCCAGAAACCCAGATCTATGTATTGAATACACTAAAGCTGATTAGAATCGACCAAATAGAAACTGTATGCAAAGGACTCGGTGAGTCAGGTCGCGAGTCTTAGATCCCCGGTTCAGCAGTAGCGAGACTGTTTAGTGAGAGGAGTAAGGACTTAGTGAATTAAGTCATGGATCTGAGTGTAGAGGGACTCGGCGAGTCCAAGGCAATCTCCTTACCCGTCAGAACAGACTTGACGAGTTGTTCATACAACTCGGCGAGTCAATAGACTGGACGTGTTCTTATGTTGAAGGTGAACTCGACGAGTTAATTATACAACTCGGCGAGTCGGATGAAGGTTGGCACGATGTCAATAAGGAAGGGGAACTCATCAAGTTGTGGCTAAACTCGGTGAGTAGAGTCAGGTAAGGAAACAGAAGGAAAGATAGGGACTCGACGAGTTGACGACCTAACTCGGCGAGTCAAGTCAACAGGTTGTTGACTTTGACTAGGGGTAAAATAGTCATTTTACCCTAAGATTAGTTATCAGTGTTTGATTAAGTGTCTTTTGGGAATTGTAGTCGGGGAGTTACCGGAGCAGCAGTCATACAGTTCCCGATCAGCTTTTCAACAGATTGCACCCATGAATCCACTAACACCAGTACTAGATAGAATCTTAATTAATAGCCCAAAATCCTCAAGCTTGAACCAACGTCAAAATTGGTAAAAAAAATCAACGATGAATGGAAGTCAACGAAAGTCAAAGTCTAAGGTTGCTGAGTACGCTCAACGTACTCAATGTACGCCCATCGTATGCGGCCTGATCCCACTTTTTCATTAAGCACTTTGTCCCTTAAGGTATTTTGTCCAGGGCTCAAATCTAGACTCAAAACATCGAATTAAGTCATAAAGTTTCCACCTTTATGACTTTCCATGGCTAGAAAAGGTCCAAAAGCTAAAATCCAAACTTATTAATCCATTAAGACATCACAACTCTTGCATGGAAGGGATAGAAGGACCAAGATCACATTTTATGGTTTCTATGTAACACCTAAAGTCAGGAAGGCCAAGAAAGGAAAGAAAACCCTAAGTTTAAGGGACGACTCGACGAGTCCAAGGAGGAACTCGATGAGTCCGAGCGGGATCCGGGTCAATGAGTAAGTGATCGACTCGGCAAGTCGGCTAAGGAGACTCAGCTAGTCTGGTCTGAACGAGGAAAACCCTAAATCCAGGACTTGGAGCCTATTTAAACATCTCATTCCCTCCCCTAAGGTTCCTTTACTGCCTCTTTCACCCAGAACACCGAATCCTAAGCCCCATTGTTGCTCATTCAAGCTTCCAAGCCATTTTTGGGTGATTTGAAGGAAAAAGAAAGAGGGGAATCATTGAAGCTTCAAGGATTGGCCTTAAATCTGGAGTTTGTGGAACCTTTCTGAGTTATTGAAGGTACTAAGTCGTTTCCTTCATATAGATCTATTCTAGTAGAGAGCTTTAGGGTTTTTTTAGCCATGATTAGTTATCCATATGAGTTGGAAGCCAGATCTGAAGTTGCTACTTCGGATCTAAGCATACTTTGGCCTTGTGCAGCATAAAGTATATGTTCTTGAGTTGATTATAGAGCCTCCTTGCCATAAACCCTAGTTTATGGTGTGTTTAGCCTAGATCTCCTTCTCTACACGTATAGTTTGCAACTTTACGTGAGGAATGGGATTGGGAAGGGCAGATCTACAGTTTGGAGTCCATGCATGACTCAAAATCCCTCTGCATGTTTGAGGATCTGAATGGACTCGGAAAGTCCTTTGAGTGGACTCGGCGAGTAGCATGAAGATTAGGAGCAACTCGACGAGTGGGATGAACAACTCGTCGAGTCAGATGAAGATTGCCTTGTACTCGGCGAGTCTGCTCTTGGACTCGGCGAGTCAGGTCGCGAAACCCCAAACCCTTCGAGTTGAGACTCAAATCAGTGAGTCGAGTGGAGACTCGGTGATTCGGATAGGTCAGGACTCGGAAATCGGTAGACTCGACGAGTCATGGACTGACTCGGCGAGTCAAGTCGCGAAAGGAAGGACACTGAGCATATGAACTCGGCGAGTCAGTAGGTTGACTCAGCGAGTAGGGTTGACATGGGAGGGTGACCTTGACCAGGACTTTGACTTTGACCAGCGTTGACTGGATTGACTTTCGGGGGTCAATTAGACTAAGTGTTGCATTGATATTGGTAGCTCGGAGAGCTAGTAGAGCAGGAGTTCAGAGAGTTGTTGAGCAGCAGCTAGAGGGGTTATCAGCAAGAGCAGGTGAGTTTCCCTTTGTGTGAATGGGTCTAAGGCCACAATGCCGGCCCATGTCGATACAAGTAGGAAGACCCGGGGGTTAGCCCTAGGTACAACATACTAGTATGATATTCAGGACGAGGTCCAATGATAGTGGACGGGTTCCCAAGGAATGGTTTCTATGTTAGTTTATACTTGTTGTTTGTGTGATACATGTATGTGCCTGGTAGGGAGATGAGTGTGGGTGAGGTCCCTTATCTCACTAATAGCAGAGTGTGGATGGTGTTCCACATCTCATTAGCAGCAGAATAGGGGCGTGGCCCAAGTTAGGGAAAGAGTGAGTGTGGGATGGGCCCGTATCTCACTATCAGTAAGGGCATGGACGGGGTTCCATGACTCATCAGTAGTAGGACAAGGGCGAGGCCCAAGATAGGCGAGGCCTCAGGACAGGATTTGTGAGTATATGTTAGCTTATGTGTTGTTATATGCTTATGTGCTATTATATGTTAGCGGGCGGGGCCCAATGACAGGCGAGGCCTAAGTTAGACAAATTTGTATCCGAGCGGGGCTCGAAGCCAGGCAGGGCCTGGAGCGGCGGGGCCGTTTGTAACACCCCGTTCTTTAAGTGTTTAATTATGAGTCCCTGAGATTTAAGAGGAAAGGTAATTCTGGTCCTTTTCGAGAAATGAGTTTCATCCGAGAAGGCTTCGGGCGGGTGTATGTGTTAGAAGTATTGGGCTTCTCGTCACCCTCGTATGAATGTAAATTTATTTGAGAGCGGGTTTAGATTAGAGGAGTTACGGTGCTTCGAAGTTGATCATTGTTTATAGCTCTTTGTAGTATGAGTGGAAAAAGGATCCCATGCATGCATGGCATGCATGTAATTTTTGAAAGGTGGCTGGGTACGCCCAACGTAAGCTGGACGTACGCCCAGCGTAATGGGACGAAATTTTGCGGGTGGCCCGGTGAGTACGCCCAGCGTACCAAGGAAACCCCAAACCCTATTTTTAGGGTCAGCCACTATATAAGGATCATGTTGGTTCACCCCTCAGCCTCCTTATGCTCATCTTCACCTCAGAGAAACCCTAGATCTCGTATTCTCTCATATTTGGGTGTGTTTGACCTTGGAAAGCTCTTGTTGGCAAAAGAAAGGCTTGAAGGAGAAAAGGGAAGTTGTCAAAGAAGAAGAAGAACGTGTGGAGCTTGTAGATCTGAAGAAATACCACCCTTTGGAGCTTGTTTGAGGTATAAAGCTTCTTGCTTGACCTTCATATTGCATAGATCTATGTATTTTGAAGCTTTGTTACTATTCTTGTCCCAAAAGTCCTCACCTTGTTGCATAGTTCGATTTGGTCAAGATTATCTGTCCTTTCAGATCTTTGGAGAGGTCTTGAGTGATAAAAATGAGGTCCCAAGGGCTATAGTTGTTCCATGTATGAGATATATAGGTCTTAATGGATTAAGACCTTGGATTAAGAGCTTAAGGACGTCCCAAGTGATAAAGTCTGAGACTTTATGATTTCTAATCATATTTGGCCTATGGATCTGAAGTTTGGGCTTAAGAGCTTAAGTCATTAAGATGTTAAAAGGACTTATTGAACATTGCAGTTACGCCCCGCGTAGCGGGCCATTGCCCCGTTCTCATTTGCATTGCATTGCAGTACGCCCAGCGTACCAAGGAGGGTACGCCCAACGTACTCCTCCTGTGGACTTTCTTTTGGGCTTTTGAGTTGGGCCATTTGTGGGTTGTTGGTGTTTGGGCCAAGTCTAGAAATTATGAATAGAGTATTTTGGGCCCAATTAATATTATGGATATTGGATCTAGGCCCATTTGGTGAGGTGGGCCCAATTTGGTAAATCGAGCCAATGTTGGACCTTGTGTGAGTTTTGGACTTTGGTTTTTGCCCGATAAGTGGAAGTATGTTTGACCTAATGCTTATGCTTGTTATGTTGGTTAGTTCGGGATTTGCGGTGAGTTGGTGGTTCAAGAGTCTACTTCTTCTGTTCAGAGTATCGGCATTCGCGAGGTGAGTTATCCTCACTATATCGACAGGGTCTAAGGCACCAAGGCCGACCCTTTATTGGATTGAGATTCGGATATGTTTATTATGTTATTGCTTGATATGTCTGCATCCTGGTAGCTAGGATGGTATATGCTAGAGACCTGGTTAAGGTCGGTTTCCCGATATGTAGAGTGATGTTATGCTAGTGACCAGTTAGGTCGGTAACCTGGTTAGGGTAATGATATGTTATGTGATCTGCTTGATTGGTTTGTTGACTATGACTGTTATATGACTGTATGTTATGTGCACATGGTTGTTTGGACTGGAGATGGGTTGAGGCGGGTCTTGATTTGTGCTGTAGGCCAAGATACCCAGGGCGGACCGGTTGTTCCAAAGGCCCAACGAGCGGTCCGGATAGGCTGTAGGCCCCACGAGGGCAGACCAGACGTGCCGAGGCTCGGAGAGTGGACCAAGCCGACTGAAGGCCCGATGCAGGCGGACCAGTCATACTGTAGACTCAGAGAGTGGACCAAGTGGGTTGAAGGCCCGGTGCGGGCGGACCAACCACACTGTAGACTCGAAGGACATGACTAGACTCGGAGGGTGGACCCGGTGGACTGAAGGCCCGATACGGCGGACCAGTCACACAGTAGACCCGTTATGCATGGTTGTTTTATGTTATGTATGTTTTTTTTGCTATGGGCCGGAAGGCAATATGTTTTGGATCGGAAGGTCGTAGCCTGGAAGGGCGTATATGTGGTTGGTATTTTGGGGGTATCTCACTAAGCTTTCGGGCTTACAGTTGTGGTTTAATGTTTTTCAGGTTCTTCAGGAGACTGTGGCAAGGCAAAGGCATGATCGTACCGCTCCTCGCGTTTATGTTTTATGATATGGACCTGTGAATACTCTGATAATAAATGTATTGAAAACCTTTTTGTAATAACGTTATTAAAATGGATCGTTTTGAAAAGTTTAAATTATGTTGAAATTTTTGGTCGTTAAACCGTTGTAGCGGGCGAGGCCCGAGGTAGGGGCGAGGCTCAAAATAGCGGGCGTGACCCAGTATGTCCATTATGTGGTTATGCATGGTATGTGGTAGGGTGGGGAACTCACTAAGCTTCGTGCTTACGGTTTTCAGTTTTGGTTTCAGGTACTTCCGGTAGCGGAGGGAAGAGCTTGGGGTGATCGCATGGCACACACCATTGATTAGATAGCCTGGGAGTGTTTTACTCTGATAACGAACATGTCTTTTGGAAATTAATACTCTATTATGTTTGGGATTGATGATTTTGCTTTAAGTAATGTTTTATTAAAAGAAATTTTTGGTCTTGAATTTTGGGTCGTTACAAGTTGGTATCAGAGCCTTGGTTTGAGGGATTCGGACATGCTCTTGGGTGTGTCTGAACTCAAACTGAGGAATTGGTATAAAGGTTTTCAAAATGAAAAGACAGATTGTAAAAAGAAAGTTTTGAGAAAGAAAACAGTTTTAGAAAAGCAAAAAGAATTCAGAAATAAAAGAATTTTGATAAGAGAAAAGGGTGTGGTGCATGCAATCAGCCGAGCTCAAGTAAGTACCCCAAAATACCCATACAATTTTATGTTATGAATATCGGTTAATAGAATAGCATGCTAGATTAGGACTAAGGATCTAGGGAGGATGCATTATGTGCCTGTTATATGTGCTTTGAGCTGCATGATAGTGCTGATTAGATAGTAGCAGTATAGCCTATTTAGGTTATGCCTGAGATTATGAGTTTGTGTTGCATGCTAGTACAGATTCTTGGTATGATAATATGATTGCTTGAGTATGTTATAGTTTGATTTTTCTCCTTGTCTGAATGTTGCTTGATGTGTGCATTGTGGGATTCTAAGTGATGGGAGTTAGTCATTAGGTGGGTACGTCACGTCACATGTGATCAGGGTTGAATAATCTCAGAGTGCTGGATTTGGCCCTATTGCGTAGCTCTTGTTTGAGTCCAACCGTTGTAGGGACGAGTCTTTTACTCGAAGGATTATCTGAGCCTCGTCACATGTGATAGTATCCAGGGAATGGCTAATTGGCATCACAAGGAGTCCTTCATCAGATGAGGACTGGCTTGGTTTGAGTCAGAAGTTTCCCTAGGGCAAGCCTAGGATGAGGTAGTGCTGGCAGCAGTAGAAGTAGAACAGGGACCTGGTGGAGCCGAAGCAGTTCTTGAGAAAAGTACGGATAGATGTGGAAGGTATTATGGGCCCGTACTACTGAAAGAAGAGGATCCGTACTCGATTCGGGAAAGGCCGAGACAAGACCGGGAACCTGGTAGTGCGTGTGTTTGGTCTCGCAGTAGTGATGAGTATTCTGATAGTGGTTGTGTTATATGTTTCAGCACGGTGACGTTGCGAGAGAGACCAGTGGGCGGATCAGGCGTCGGAGAGGGATCAGGCTCGGGTTCAGGAGCCGAGCAGCTCGAGGAGCGAATGAGGGAGTTGATATCGATTGAGGTTACGCGCAGCATACTAGACCAGACTCCTGTGATCTTTGGCACGGTCAAGGAGGGTATATTTGAAGTCTTGGATGAGAGGCTGGGAGCCTTCCGTACCTAGATGATGACATTGATGGGAGCGCGTACTTTGACATTTCGAGAGTTCAGGGCTTGCGGGGCACAAGATTATCATGGGGCTAGGGACCCCATCATTAGCAGCAGATGGTTGGCTGATGTTGCCAACGCATTCCGTACGAGCCGGTGTCCCGAGGGGGACAAGGTCAGACTCGCTTCCTGTCTTCTAAAGGACAGAACGAGGGATTGGTGGGAAGAGATTGGTCATGATTTGGGTGATGATGTCGCGTTGGACGCGATGACATGGGGTGATTTTTCAGCAAGGTTCAGGGCGGAGTTTTCGCCAATTATTGAGGTGCAGCAGTTGGCACGGGAGTTTTAGGATTTGACGCAGACCATTAAGACTGTGGCGGAGATCACCGCCAAGTTCAGGGAGAGGGCCATTCTTGTTCCGCAGTATGTCGCGGATGAGGAGATGAAGAAGGACCGATACCACGAGATGTTGAGAGCTGACATCAGGGAGTTCGTGAGTAGGTCCGGCTGTAAGACGCTGGAAGATATGATCTCTCGGGCTAAAGAGAGGGAGATTGACTTGGAGCAGTTTCGAAAGAGGAAATCGGATGAGGTTCAGGTAGCCTCAGGTTCGGGAAAAAGGCCCAAGGGATCGGATTCAAGATCGAGGGATTATCAGGACCGCAGCCGGTGCGGGAAGTGTAGCAGGGCGCACGGGGGCGCGTGCAGGAGTGGTAGTGGTGGTGAGTCTGGCTGCTTCAAGTGTGGTCGGACTGGTCATTTTAGCAGGGATTCTACTGTAACCACCACGCAAGGATCAGACTTGATATGTTTTCACTACAATCAACGGGGCCACAAGAAGGCCCAGTGCCCCAGTTTGGTTTCGGCAGGACGGGTGATGGCACCTGCCCCTGCAACCTTGAGGATCACGGACGGCTGTCAAGGCCGCGTAGAGGTGCCTACGGTAGGAGGCAGGGCTTTTCAGATGACTACCCTGGAGATGCGAGCAGCACCGGACGTTGCAGGTATGCGATTTCCCTAGCTATGGTAAGCTTGGGGTTCCTCAGCAGGTTGATTATAGAATGGTAGCGAGGATTGGGATTTCTTTTTAAGCATTGAGCAACAAGGGTTAAGCAGGATCGAAGTGGGGGAGAATCCTCAGAGCGCGCAAAGGTAAGAGTACACAGATCCCGAATGAGTGTGCAACCTCCGAGAAGGAAAAGAAGTGGTACAACGTTTGATGGATTGAGGAGTTCAGGGTTAGGAGTTTGAGAGACCCCCCCTCAACCAGTGTGTGTATTAGTGATGGTTAGTATGTGGTTGAGAATTCAGGTTGGGGGATTGCCTGTAGGACTCGAGCGAGTCAGAAGGAGGATCTTGAGAACTGATAGCACAGGGTGCTTTCGTATTAGCAGTCAGTGGTGGAAAGTGTTGTAAGATTACGGGGCAGCCGTAGCATTCACTAGCGATCAATGGTGGAAAGTGTTGTAAGACTACGGGGCAGCCGTATGGGTAGTCGTAGCATTCCATAGTAGCTTCACTGGCGGAGTTGGGGCGAGGCCCTTAACTCCTAGTGATCAGATAGGGATCAGGAATGGGTAGTGGATGAGAATGGTAGGAGTTGCCTGTTATATCCCTAGAGAGGTGAGATCTTGGGAGAGGCCACTCCAGGATATAGTTGGGTGAGACCCAGGGGCGAGGCCTGTATGAGAGTAGCAGTATAGGTGAGACCTGAGAGCAGGGTTGCTCAGTAGTATGGTTGGGTGAGACCCGTGGGCGAGGCCCAAGCGAGAGTGGTTAGACAAGTGGGACTAGAAGGTTAGAGGCGGGTGAAACCCGTGGGCGAGGCTCGTGAGTTTTTGCAGCACAGGTAGGACCTGGTAAGGATCTTAGTGTCTGGATAGGGATCGAGGATCCCAGGATTGTAGTGCATGAATGGCAGAATAGATTGAGCAATTATAGGTGGTCGAAGCTTCTTCAAAAGTCACTGGGAGCGACTAGGAGTTGTGTTGGGACTAGCGACCGGGGGGCAGCTGGTAATCCAGATATCAGTAGGACGGTAAGGACCATGGTGGTCTCAGTCATCCGGAAAGCAGATGAGGAATAAAAGAATTTGCAGTCAGTAGTAGTGCGGGCATTCGGTGTATGGTGGAATTTACTTAGTTGATCGTGGGGTGCTCGACACCAAATTATAGTAAAAAGAAATTCCAGTGAATACTGGCGATGATGACCCGTACTGGAGGTAGTGGGAGTGACGGATTTGGTGAAGATAGGATCTTCACAGTGGTAGAGGGAATAGATGGTTATGGAGCATTGCCTTGGGAAGGCAAGGAAATCGCGCAAGGAAAGAAGGGGTGGACCCATATGGGGTCAGTGCAGTAATTGGAGAGTACCAGAAGGATTGTCGGTTGAGTAAGTTGTGTGTCCAAAATGTTCAGGGTCAGGGTGGACCCGAGATTATTATCCATAAGGATTGATGTTAGTCTGAATGACCGGGCGGAAGACCAGCGAAGGTAGGCAGCCGGGGTTAGAATAATTAGTAGGGTATTGGAGGCAAATCGCAGGCGGTGGGCCATAGCAAACTTCGAGGACGAAGTTTAGTTTAAGTGGGGGAGAGTTGTAACACCTAAAGTCAGGAAGGCCAAGAAAGGAAAGAAAACCCTAAGTTTAAGGGATGACTCGATAAGTCCAAGGAGGAACTCGGCGAGTCCGAGCGGGATCCGGGTCAATGAGTAAGTGACCGACTCAGCGAGTCGGCCAAGGAGACTCAGTGATTATGGTCTAAATGAGGAAAACCCTAAATCCAGGATTTGGAGCCTATTTAAACGTCTCATTCCCTCCCTTAGGGTTCCTTTACTGCCTCTTTCACCCAGAACACCTAATCTTAAGCCCCATTATTGCTCATTCAAGCTTCCAAACCATCTTTGGGTGATTTAAAGGAAAAAGAAAGAGGGGAATCATTGAAGCTTCAAGGATTAGCCTTAGATCTAGAGTTTGTGGAACCTTTCTGAGTTATTGAAGGTACTAAGTCGTTTCCTTCATATAGATCTATTCTAGTTGAGAGTTTTGGAGTTTTTTTAGCCATGATTAGTTATCCATTTGAGTTGGAATCCAGATCTGAAGTTGCTACTTCGGATCTAAGCATACTTTGGCCTTGTGCAGCATAAAGTATCTGTCCTTGAGTTGATTATAGAGCCTCCTTGCCATAAACCCTAGTTTATGGTGTGTTTAGCCTAGATCTCCTTCTCTACACGTAAAGTTTGCAACTTTACGTGAGGAATAGGCTTGGGAAGGGCAGATCTACAGTTTAGAGTCCATGCATGACTCAAAAGCCCTCATTTGAACCTTTACCTATATATATATATATATATATATATATATATATATATATATATATATATATATATATATATATATATATATATATATATATATATATATATATATATATATATATATATATATATATATATATATATATATATAGGGAGAGGTTCAAATAAGAATAAAAAAAGATTAAGAACTCTAAGAACCTCCATTTTATAGTTATTAAAATATGAATGCTTATTAAACATTTAAAAATCATTTTTTTCTTTTCTTTTTTGATAAGAAAATGACAAATTCATAATTTTACTGTTTAATATTTTCATTCGCTTTGTAACACAAAATATATATATATATATATATATATATATATATATATATATATATATATATATATATATATATATATATATATATATATATATTACATAATTTCATATAGTCCATTTACAGTCTAATACATAAAATTCACAACTTAATACAACTAATTTTACAATAATTTAAAATTTCAAAGAAGTCAAACACAAATTCTACTATCACCAACCACTACCACACACTATCACCAAACACTTGTGTCACCGTTGTAACCGTCCTTTTCTTCCAAATCCGATATGTATACAAAATCATGTATTAACAACTTAAATAGTATATTCAAAGTTGAATAAACTTATTAATTCATTAATTTAGAGTTTAATGCAAAACAATTATAATAACTCTTACATTCTTACATATTTATACAAGAAAATTAATACAACCATTCATACGTAAATAATTTATATTTTAACAAAAAAAAAAGTTCACAACTTAATACAGTCAATTCACAATTTAATACAGTCAGTTCACAGTTTAATACACAAAATTCATAGATTAATACAATAAATTTACAGTTTAATATACATAAATGTTATATTTTAACTTAAAACTTATATGTATACCTTTAAATATGAAGGCTAGTGTTTCTTTTAAAGTTTAATTTATACAATATTAATAGTTTATATTTTATACAATTTATCTATATTTAGAGAAAATCATATATGTGTATAATGATTCTTTTTTTTTTAAATACAATTTTTTTTATAAAAAAAATCATAGCTTAATATAGTTAATTCACAGTTTAATACCATGAATTCACAATTTAATATACAAAATTCACCATTTAATATAATAAATTCACAGTTTAATATAGAAAATTCATAACGTAATACAGTTAATTAATAACTTAATACAGTCAATTGTCTCTTTTAAAAAAAGTTAATACAATCAATTCGTAGTTTAATACAATCAATTCACAGTGTAATACGTAAAACTAGTAGTTTAATACAATAAATTCACAGTGTAATACAGTTTAATACACAAAACTTATATATTTACAACAATATTCTTAACTTAAAACTTATATTTATACATTTATATCTGGAGGCATTTGTGTATATTAAAATGTGAATTTATTATATTAAGTTCTGAATAAAATTCACATATTAATACACTAATTTCACAACTCATTTACACATAAAATTTAGATTTTTTGATAAAAAAAAAAAAAGCAGAATTTACAGTTTGATGAAACATTTCAGACACTAATTCATATCTTAATTCCATATTTCAAACACTAAAATGCACAACTGATTGCAAAAAAAAAAACAAAACAAAACAAAAAAAAACAAAAAAAAAAACAAAACAAAGACAAAACAAAAAAGAAAAAACAAAAACAAAATTCATAACATAATACACGCTTCAGACACTAATTCAAAGCTTAAAACAAAATTTTAAACACTTATTAAGAACTTAAAAACTTACAGATCTCATTGAGGCATTTCATCGAACACCTTGTGTGCACATTATTTCCAGATCTGATGTGATTTACAGATCTAAAATTGTCATATTCCTTAGAGTCTTCAGATATTCAAGATCTGATCTTATTACCATATAGATCATTATCGAAGAAGATGTAAAGCAACATGAAGATGGTGTTTGGAGGAGAAAACGAAGGATGTTGTCACACCCCAAAACCAGGAACGGCGGAAACGTTCTGGGGCGGAGGACGTCATGTATAATATCAACAACAATGTAAAGTAGTAAACAAGCAACAACATCATCCATTGCATTAATAATATAATTATTATACAAATGTGTTCTGTCAAATTTTGATAAACACTAAAGCATAAATCAAAATGAAAGATAAGTCTTGAACAAGCTCCATCTTCCTTTCTCCTTGCATCGGTACCTGTCTATGATGACCTGAGGATACAATTAATTTTGAAAGCGAGTATCAGCTTTAAAGCTGGTGAGATCATAAGCATTTTAGTGTCTAAATTTGTATGTGAGAAAATGTAAGTATATGTACTTAAAAGTATTGAAAGTGTATATGAACTGTAAGTGTTTGAAAAACCCTAGAATCCCTATGATTCCTATAAATAACCAAAGGAGTCTTCTACCAAGACTTAACTGTTCTGTATGTAGTCTTCTACCAAGACCTAACTGTTCTGAATGTAGTCTTCTACCAAGACTTAACTGTTCTGTATGTAGTCTTCTACCAAGACCTAACTGTTCTGTATGTAGTCTTCTACCAAGACCTAACTGTTCTGAATGTAGTCTTCTACCAAGACCAAACTGTTCTGAATATTACCCTTTGGTACTAGGGTAACTATCATTGTTAACTTTGCGACATCCGTAGACGTACTCTTACCTCTGTTGCTAACAGCTGGGTATAGGAATAGTCAATCCCTTAATCGTATACCTGTAATGGTACCAACCGTTTGACATCCGTGGATGTACTTTCACCTCTGTGGCTAACAGAGATTTTAGGAATGGTCAATTCCACAACTGTATCCTTGGGTACTAGGATATTAAACCCAATCTATCTCGTCGGTTATATGATTGAAATCACAAGGTAAAGATAAGAATGAGGGTTTTGATAACAGAGTCGATACATATAAAATGTAATAGGACTCCTCCTGATATATCTATGTAGCAGTGCTCTTATAAGTATGATCATGTAAAGTAATCATGTATATGTACTTATGTAAATGTGCTAATGTAGTTGAAATCAGGTAAAAGTAATCATGTATATGTACCTATGTAAAAGTGCTAGTTGTAATGTGTGTTCTCTCTATCTAGCAAGTATAGTAATGTAAACGTCCTAGTATAGTTGTATATGTAATGTACTGTAATGTTCTAGAAAGTATTGACTCATGAATGAACTGACTCATTGAATGATATCGCGTTCTAGCAATGATTCTAGTATCTTCCTGAACTACCCCTATGGTAGCTTTCTAGTAATCTAAGTGTACGTATGGACGTGGATGTATACCCTTGCTACCCAAGGGCATAGGATGAACTGGAAGGACCTTTTATGACTATACATGAGTACATGATATATAATTAATATTTAAACGACCTTCGGACGAATACTCAAAATCCCACCAGACCACATCTCAAGGCGCGAAAAGGAAATAGGGTGGATAGCCGTCCTAAGTCTTTTAAACATTTCTTATATAAGTATACATATAGGGGCATGCAATTGATAATAAAGTAAAAGCATAAGTAAGTTTTGTAAACAATTGAAACGGAAATATTATTTTAGGAGAAGATCGACTTGATGTCAATCTATAAAACAATTTGAAGGCATAAGCATAATAAAACAGTTTTGAGTATAAGAAACATTTGTTTGAAACCCAGTTGTAAATAAGTTTGAAGTATGATAGACAGAGTAAGAAGTACAGTGTAAGAAGTAGTTTGAAAACATATAAAATGTTTATAAAAACCATTTGAAGGAAACTGTTTGGTAAAACGGCTAATGAGTAGCCAAATCTTTTGAATGCTGTATATTAATCACATGTGATTGATGTAATAAGTGATAATGTCCGACTTACAAATCACATGTGATTGACATAATAAGTAGCATGATTCTACTTGTATCCCCCCCCCCCCCCATAAAACATTTAAAAAGAGTTTAAAACATTAGTTAAGGGGTATGAACTCACCTGAGGTAAGTGACTGGAATTGAACGGACGGTTATCGTACGGAAGGATCGGACAAGTGCTTGGTGTCAAGTAGGGACTTAGACACACACAATGATCCTAATTACATATGAAAACATATGTATATAAATAATTAGTGATTATAACACTAATTATACAAGTAATAACATTTAAGCGCGAGGCTAACACTTTTGGTCAAGTGCTAGGAGGATAATGGGTTGCAACAAAGAAGTGCAATGCTCCTAATGGAAGTTTAAGGTCAATAGACCATATTCATTAGAGTTTACGGCCCAGGGGAGTAAGCTCCTGGCCGTAAACTCTCAACCAAGTCATGAAATGGAGTTTAGAAGTACTACAACCTTAGAGGGGAATTGTTTCAAGGCTAGACAAGTGTTTGGGCACCACATTGACTCCTTTGGGGAGTTTACGGCCCAAAGACCCTTTTCCCTTGGAGTTTACGGCCGTAAACTCCCTTGGGAGGGTGATTATTGTCCTTTCAAGTCTCCAACATTTCTAGGAACAAGTCTAGGCTTCAACCATTGGATTAAGGAAGGTTTATGGCACTAAATGGGACCATTTGATGGAGTTTACGGCCATAGAACTCTTTGGGACATAAACTCCCTCACACATGAGGTCCTAAGAATTTTAACTAGTCCATATCTCATCTAGGTACTTGCCCTAAAAGTTTCTTGGCCTATGGAAGTGTCTAGGGTGTCCTTTGACCCCATTTAAGGAGTTTACGGCCCAAGAATTACTCTTGGCCGTAAACTCTCCAACACTTAAGCTTTTCATGTGTTATTTAGGTCCTAAACACATTAAGGTACATGCCAAAAATGAATACTAAGCCTTAGGAAGAGTTTGAAGGCATTTTGGAGCCTAAAACTTGGAGTTTACGGCCTAAGGAGTTTCTTGGCCGTAAACTCCCTTATAGAAATGATTTCTAAGGGTTTTGATGGCATAAATCATGAGTTTAAAGCTTCTAGGTGTTTGTTCTAAGGCTAGGGATCACAAGGCACTCATATGTGCCCTTTACTTGGAGTTTACGGCCCAAGAGGTTGTTCCTTGGCCGTAAACTCCTCAAACTACTTGCTTTTGATTTGTTTCTAGCCTCTAATGATCATACACTAAGTCCTTAATTAGATGCCTAACACGGAATTAGGACTAGGTGGCCTTTAGGCTTGATTTTGGAGTTTACTCCCCAAGAACGTTCTTGGGCGGTAAACTCCCGGATCTTGTGTTTTGGACATGTAAACAATGTTATAATTCATATCACAAGTATTAAAATACATTTAGGGAAGTAGACTCACAATCTGGGATGAAAACCCGAAGATCCGTGAGAGAGAAAGGGGCTTTTCTCTAAATGGAATTCAACTAATGAACCAATTTGGTTCAGAATTCTATTTATAGTCCTGAGATTTTTGGCAGAAAATATTTCTAATCTCGGAATGGATTCTAATGATTCTAGGATAATGGAATTTACAGTGTTTCACAAAATCCTAGTGCAACCACTCTCCTAATACCCCTTTTTGGTGTAATACCCTAAATCTGCCAAACTTATTCCAAAAGTTTGAATTTTCATTGTAACTGCTCTACTTCTATTGGATTGAAGTGGTTTGATTTAGAATGGAAATTTCGGGTTGTCACATCATCCCCCTGTTAAAGGGAATTTCGTCCCGAAATTAGAATTTAGGCAAGGAAGTATGCACGAATGATCGAGACGTGAGGAGGAAACTTCCTAATCGATTGGTTCTAGCGCACTTAAGTGAAATCGGGCTCTCGGTTGGTAGTCCAACGAACCTTCACTAACTGGCGACAGTGTTGCTTCGTCCGCTTGACCTCTCGGTCGAGGGTCACTACGGTTCTGATACGAAGGCAAGGATCTCGACGAGTGGACTTGCAAGAGTCCTACGGAAAGGTATAGTTTCACGATCGAGATGCGAAGAGTAGAAAGTATGTTACTGAGCTCGCGGAGTAGATCGAGTTTGTGCGAGGCACAAGACCGATTCTGATAAGAATCTCGGAGGTCCTGTCTAACTTGGATTTAGCTTTCCACGCTTTATTAAGCGTATAAATCCATTCCCAGAGTGAGTTATTCTAAAGAACTTGGTCACTCACTTGGAATCTCAAAGGTTCCTTTTCTTGAGTAACTTCCCAGTCAAGGCCACCCCTTGCTGGGTCAAAGTCGTACGAGTTTCTGTAGTTTGCGAGGAGTTCTGAATGAACTAAGGCGGTAGGTCGGTAAGACCTAGAGTTTGGCGAAGGAATGTCGGCGTCTCTGATATCGATACCCTGTTACTACGAGGGTAGATAAGTAAGTCATTACAAGGAGAAATGACGAACTGATCCAGGTAAGAAAGATGTATCCTACTCGTTTAGCTCATGAAAGCTATGGGCGCATTGGTCCTATCCGGAGGGTATCACTACAGACTCGAAGTGTCCGTATCGAGTTCGGGAGATAGTCTTCCGGACATCTTTTCCTAACACTCGAACTGGTGATATTCGGATCCCGGATTCATTCTTGGAGGTAGTTTCTTTCTTTGCGATTGCTCAACCATTTTGTCTACGCGTGGCAGAGATAACGATTTCTAATGAAAAATCTCGACGGGGTCCTCAATAATCGAGGTACATGCAATGCGATCCGTCGATCTCTGGAAGAATATGACCGAGGTTCTCTAGGGTGAGAAACATAGCCTTCTAATTCTATTTATGTGTAGTTCGCGAAGTTGTCCAAACTGTTCTTGTATCTCCGTGGGTGTTTAAACTATAGGGCGACCTGTTTTCGGGAGTCGTACTGGGTTCTATGCTTGTTCTCATGACGATGTGATTACTCGTACTTAGGCAGTTCTCCGTCCTGAAGTTCATATTAGAATTCATACTTAGTTTCACAGTCACCCTTTCGTGTATACGAGTCATATATAATTAAGGTTGAAAAGGTAGTCGAATAACTGGTTCTTCTTTAAGTTCACATCCCATCGGGGAAAAGAATTTAAAGTGGAATCATCAATTCTAAACCTGTAGAACCTTGATTATATATCACTCTTATGCATACATTCTTCAATGATAGAT
The DNA here is from genome assembly GCF_052625555.1 of Lactuca saligna. NCBI lineage: Eukaryota > Viridiplantae > Streptophyta > Magnoliopsida > Asterales > Asteraceae > Lactuca > Lactuca saligna. The sequence goes on from NC_136419.1 coordinate 172,273,038, forward strand.
CAACCGCATGAATCCCTGGATTAAACTTGACGTACTGCACGAGTGGTACTTCGGGATTTATTCGGAAAGAAAATAACTAATAGGTACTCCTGGCATGAGTACCTCGACGTTCTGATGTGAAGGTTTCGCTGGAAAAGTGATCTAGAAGAAAAGGGGTGTACGTATGAAGCTGTTTTCGTGAGGATCAAATTGAATCGAGTCGTATGATAATGTCGAAATCATACCGAAACTTAAAGACATTAGATTTGAACATAAGACGTTTACAGACAAAACACAACCGTGCAACGATGAACAGAGTTACAGTACTTTAGGTTTACCACAAGAATATTGCTGCGAATAAGATATACTACAAAAGACAAGTATACGCAGCACGAGAGTCCTTATACAGATAGGATCTCGCAAAAGGTAAGACTCGAGTTGCACTAGTTCTAGATAGTTTATAAGTCTGTTACAACGAAACGCCTAATTTATATATAACATGGTTCCTGAGCAGGCTCTCCTGCAGCTGTGATCCTGAGAATTCTCCCATCTTCGCCAGAGTTCTTTGCTATCGGGCAATCTTTCTTGAAGTGCCCTATTTCCCCGCATTGGTGGCATGCCTGGGTAGTACTAGTTTTGGCGACGGGATTGCGGTGTTTAGCCAAAGTTACGTGGACACGAGTGCCTTCCTTGTTACTCCACCTTACAAATTGTTTCTTAAATCGTTCTGCACTATAACTCGTCTTGCGCGCAGGGTTAGTCTCGATGAAAGGGACTTGAGTGATGGGTCGTTTCGGTGCTCCACAGTCACAAGCATGATGCCCTATGCTTAGGCAATTGCAACATTGCATCTCATGGCAATTTCCATGATGATGGAAACCACAAGTATCACACTTAGGGAGTTTTCCCTCGTATGGCCTGCTCGGTACGGGAACGGCAGGGGTTTCCACTTGCTGCTGTTGTATAGACAGCTTTTGGGCTCTCTTGCATTCCTTTCGGGCTTGACGCTTTCGTTTCTTGTTCTCTGCTTTTTGGCTTTGCGAGCCTGTGACTGTTACTGTTTGGTGATTTCCAGGATGGATATCACGATTGGGAACTTCATTCCCATCAGCAGTATTGACTGTGTTGCTAGTGCTACGGTGCGCAATGACCGCGGTTACGGCAGCCACTACAGCAGCTGTTAATGTCGTTTGAAAGGTAGCGGCGTCCATCGAAAAAGTATAGGTCTCGTTGCTTGGCTGGTCGTTTCCGGATGACGACATGATTCTGTAATACGAAAGATAAGGATTTGTGAGCGACTTTGGTTGACCCTGATGTACTTAGATTGTTCATGAAACAGTAAGAGTATTATCTCGAAAGTTTGACCTACATCCCTATGATGCAGTCCTGGTAAAGAATGAAAGTATGTTCGCTAAGGTTTGTCCTACATCCCTATGATGCAGTCCTAGTACGGAATGGAAGTATGTTCATAGAATGGTCTCAAGACGTTTGTCGTTCGAGCTGAGGTATAGTGGGTTAATGAATAACAAGATCCAACCACTGAAAGATACTTGGAAATGTCTCCGGAGATAAATCACTATAGTCCAATGATTTGACTAACTTGATTCAGATTGACTCTTATGAATGAATGATAAGAGTACTTGAATGAAGAACGACACAGAAGTTAGCCGGCTGTCAATATCTGTGATATTCACGATGTAAAGATTCTGGAAAATGACCTTGGAAAGGTCTTACATCATATACACTAAAGATAGTTCCTGACAGCATAAAGACCTAACTAAAGTACTTACGGTACAAGATAATTTCATAGAAAATGCCACATCCGACATAGACAGAAAATACGATTCCTTTTTATAAGGGAAATAAAGTAAAGCGTCTACAATTGGCGATGGTCATCCCTCTGGTGAACTCGTAGTTCAACCAATTGACGTTCCATGTCAAGTAGGTGTCCTTCGCACACCATCTGGCGTACCCGGATCTCTATGACTCCGGCTCGTGACTCGGCCAGTACTTGTAGCAGGATTTCATGGTCTCTCTCTGATCTCTCATGTGCATCTTCTAGATGGATGGTGTGGAGGGTATGCATTCTAGCATAGGCGACAACTTCTATAATCTGATGTAGAGCTGTCCTGCCTTGAATCTCATTTCGGGCCACTCTGCGGACCAAGATTGGCAAGACTATATCTGCTAAGAACTCATTGCTCAAGTCGTAAAAACTTCGGTCGCCATCAAATAGCATAGGCTGATCTTGTCCTTGGCTCCATGTTTCCAAGCATTCCACTCACTCAGGGTCGGGCCATGAAAAGCCGGACGAGGGTTAGGAATTGGAAAGGGAGCTGCTCGGGGTAGGTTCTCAAACTCTGGTTCGGAGTTAGCATCAGACGAAAGGTCTTCATCATGGTGATCATTCAAGGGGAACATGATGATCATTCTCTGGTTATTCTCCAAACCAACCAGCTATGACCTCATTCGGAAGGTACTGGCTGTCAAGGGGGATGGAGTCCAGTTATGATTTCTTTGCGAGAATTTAGGGTAAAAGAATAATTATTAGACGATCTATCTAGATAATTATGTAGAAAATCTTCATCAGTTACATCGCTATTTGTGAAGTGCATACCAGCTATGTGTAATCTAAATAGGATAGACCTTCGAATAAGTGACCTTAATTCCAAATTCACACAGAATAGGGGTAAGGCAAAATTATCACAGATTCTAAGTCTATAACATCCTAATTACATGCAGCCTTAGTGTATCCACTTAGCAACTATCAACTTAGTAATGAAGATCCCTTTTTAATTCTCAAGTATAAAGTACTCATAGTAACACCAAAATACACCTATAGTATTTTAAATTTATTGTTAGGTTCTATTGTTCTCATTGTGGTAGGGTTGGTAAGATTTTAGCATTGTTGCAACCACACACTTAAACTTAGGCACATGCTAGTCAACCCTCGGATAATATAGGCGATCAGGCTATATCTTCCCAGTTTTGACCATATGTCTCTAAGCCCACTTGTGTTGTCCAACAATCGTAATTCTTTTGTACTGTCCTAGTGACACTGATTTTAGTATGAATGCAGCACGTATACCTACTTAAATATTTTACTATTTAAAGTATAAACTCTTGGTCAGAGTATTTTTAATCCCTTATGTATTTATAGTTAGTATATCTTTTATGGGTTGATATACTTAATTCACTATAAACAATGCTCTGATACCAATCTGTCACACCCCAAAACCAGGAACGGCGGAAACGTTCTGGGGCGGAGGACGTCATGTATAATATCAACAACAATGTAAAGTAGTAAACAAGCAACAACATCATCCATTGCATTAATAATATAATTATTATACAAATGTGTTCTGTCAAATTTTGATAAACACTAAAGCATAAATCAAAATGAAAGATAAGTCTTGAACAAGCTCCATCTTCCTTTCTCCTTGCATCGGTACCTGTCTATGATGACCTGAGGATACAAGTAATTTTGAAAGCGAGTATCAGCTTTAAAGCTGGTGAGATCATAAGCATTTTAGTGTCTAAATTTGTATGTGAGAAAATGTAAGTATATGTACTTAAAAGTATTGAAAGTGTATATGAACTGTAAGTGTTTGAAAAACCCTAGAATCCCTATGATTCCTATAAATAACCAAAGGAGTCTTCTACCAAGACTTAACTGTTCTGTATGTAGTCTTCTACCAAGACCTAACTGTTCTGAATGTAGTCTTCTACCAAGACTTAACTGTTCTGTATGTAGTCTTCTACCAAGACCTAACTGTTCTGTATGTAGTCTTCTACCAAGACCTAACTGTTCTGAATGTAGTCTTCTACCAAGACCAAACTGTTCTGAATATTACCCTTTGGTACTAGGGTAACTATCATTGTTAACTTTGCGACATCCGTAGACGTACTCTTACCTCTGTTGCTAACAGCTGGGTATAGGAATAGTCAATCCCTTAATCGTATACCTGTAATGGTACCAACCGTTTGACATCCGTGGATGTACTTTCACCTCTGTGGCTAACAGAGATTTTAGGAATGGTCAATTCCACAACTGTATCCTTGGGTACTAGGATATTAAACCCAATCTATCTCGTCGGTTATATGATTGAAATCACAAAGTAAAGATAAGAATGAGGGTTTTGATAACAGAGTCGATACATATAAAATGTAATAGGACTCCTCCTGATATATCTATGTAGCAGTGCTCTTATAAGTATGATCATGTAAAGTAATCATGTATATGTACTTATGTAAATGTGCTCATGTAGTTGAAATCAGGTAAAAGTAATCATGTATATGTACCTATGTAAAAGTGCTAGCTGTAATGTGTGTTCTCTCTATCTAGCAAGTATAGTAATGTAAACGTCCTAGTATAGTTGTATATGTAATGTACTGTAATGTTCTAGAAAGTATTGACTCATGAATGAACTGACTCATTGAATGATATCGCGTTCTAGCAATGATTCTAGTATCTTCCTGAACTACCCCTATGGTAGCTTTCTAGTAATCTAAGTGTACGTATGGACGTGGATGTATACCCTTGCTACCCAAGGGCATAGGATGAACTGGAAGGACCTTTTATGACTATACATGAGTACATGATATATAATTAATATTTAAACGACCTTCGGACGAATACTCAAAATCCCACCAGACCACATCTCAAGGCGCGAAAAGGAAATAGGGTGGATAGCCGTCCTAAGTCTTTTAAACATTTCTTATATAAGTATACATATAGGGGCATGCAATTGATAATAAAGTAAAAGCATAAGTAAGTTTTGTAAACAATTGAAACGGAAATATTATTTTAGGAGAAGATCGACTTGATGTCAATCTATAAAACAATTTGAAGGCATAAGCATAATAAAACAGTTTTGAGTATAAGAAACATTTGTTTGAAACCCAGTTGTAAATAAGTTTGAAGTATGATAGACAGAGTAAGAAGTACAGTGTAAGAAGTAGTTTGAAAACATATAAAATGTTTATAAAAACCATTTGAAGGAAACTGTTTGGTAAAACGGCTAATGAGTAGCCAAATCTTTTGAATGCTGTATATTAATCACATGTGATTGATGTAATAAGTGATAATGTCCGACTTACAAATCACATGTGATTGACATAATAAGTAGCATGATTCTACTTGTATCCCCCCCCCCCCCCATAAAACATTTAAAAAGAGTTTAAAACATTAGTTAAGGGGTATGAACTCACCTGAGGTAAGTGACTGGAATTGAACGGACGGTTATCGTACGGAAGGATCGGACAAGTGCTTGGTGTCAAGTAGGGACTTAGACACACACAATGATCCTAATTACATATGAAAACATATGTATATAAATAATTAGTGATTATAACACTAATTATACAAGTAATAACATTTAAGCGCGAGGCTAACACTTTTGGTCAAGTGCTAGGAGGATAATGGGTTGCAACAAAGAAGTGCAATGCTCCTAATGGAAGTTTAAGGTCAATAGACCATATTCATTAGAGTTTACGGCCCAGGGGAGTAAGCTCCTGGCCGTAAACTCTCAACCAAGTCATGAAATGGAGTTTAGAAGTACTACAACCTTAGAGGGGAATTGTTTCAAGGCTAGACAAGTGTTTGGGCACCACATTGACTCCTTTCGGGAGTTTACGGCCCAAAGACCCTTTTCCCTTGGAGTTTACGGCCGTAAACTCCCTTGGGAGGGTGATTATTGTCCTTTCAAGTCTCCAACATTTCTAGGAACAAGTCTAGGCTTCAACCATTGGATTAAGGAAGGTTTATGGCACTAAATGGGACCATTTGATGGAGTTTACGGCCATAGAACTCTTTGGGCCGTAAACTCCCTCACACATGAGGTCCTAAGAATTTTAACTAGTCCATATCTCATCTAGGTACTTGCCCTAAAAGTTTCTTGGCCTATGGAAGTGTCTAGGGTGTCCTTTGACCCCATTTAAGGAGTTTACGGCCCAAGAATTACTCTTGGCCGTAAACTCTCCAACACTTAAGCTTTTCATGTGTTATTTAGGTCCTAAACACATTAAGGTACATGCCAAAAATGAATACTAAGACTTAGGAAGAGTTTGAAGGCATTTTGGAGCCTAAAACTTGGAGTTTACGGCCCAAGGAGTTTCTTGGCAGTAAACTCCCTTATAGAAATGATTTCTAAGGGTTTTGATGGCATAAATCATGAGTTTAAAGCTTCTAGGTGTTTGTTCTAAGGCTAGGGATCACAAGGCACTCATATGTGCCCTTTACTTGGAGTTTACGGCCCAAGAGGTTGTTCCTTGGCCGTAAACTCCTCAAACTACTTGCTTTTGATTTGTTTCTAGCCTCTAATGATCATACACTAAGTCCTTAATTAGATGCCTAACACGGAATTGGGACTAGGTGGCCTTTAGGCTTGATTTTGGAGTTTACTCCCCAAGAACGTTCTTGGGCGGTAAACTCCCGGATCTTGTGTTTTGGACATGTAAACAATGTTATAAGGCATATCACAAGTATTAAAATACATTTAGGGAAGTAGACTCACAATCTGGGATGAAAACCCGAAGATCCGTGAGAGAGAAAGGGGCTTTTCTCTAAATGGAATTCAACTAATGAACCAATTTGGTTCAGAATTCTATTTATAGTCCTGAGATTTTTGGCAGAAAATATTTCTAATCTCGGAATGGATTCTAATGATTCTAGGATAATGGAATTTACAGTGTTGCACAAAATCCTAGTGCAACCACTCTCCTAATACCCCTTTTTGGTGTAATACCCTAAATCTGCCAAACTTATTCCAAAAGTTTGAATTTTCATTGTAACTGCTCTACTTCTATTGGATTGAAGTGGTTTGATTTAGAATGGAAATTTCGGGTTGTCACAGATGTGGTGGAGATAAGTTGAAGGAGGAGGAGGTGTTGGTGGGGGAACAGATCTGATACGTGGAGATGCTATTGGTGGTGTTTATGGCGAAGCAGAAGCGAGAGGAGTGAAAAGAGGTTGCGGTCATTGGAAAATCACAGATTTAGAAGATCTGGTGCAACGCCGTTCAGAAAATTGCAGATCTGAAAGATCTAGTGTCGCGACAATCAGAAAAACATTGATCTGGAGGTTGTCAGATAATTATAGATATAGAGGATACAAAAAAGTTATAGAGCTGGACATCGAGAGTGGCGGAGGTGGTGGAAGAAAGACAATGCAGGGATGCAATGGTGGTGGTGGTAAGGTCGTCGGCAGTAGTGGTTGCAGTAGGTGGAAGGTGGTGTTCAGTTTTGACAAGAATTTCCTTTAATTAGTTGGTTCTTAGGTTCTTAATCTTTTTTTGTTCTCATTTGAACCTTTACCTATATATATATATATATATATATATATATATATATATATATATATATATATATATATATATATATATATATATATATATATATATATATATATAGGGAGAGGTTCAAATAAGAATAAAAAAAGATTAAGAACTCTAAGAACCTCCATTTTATAGTTATTAAAATATGAATGCTTATTAAACATTTAAAACTCATTTTTTTTCTTTTCTTTTTTGATAAGAAAATGACAAATTCATAATTTTACTGTTTAATATTTTCATTCGCATTGTAACACAAAATATATATATTACATAATTTCATATAGTCCATTTACAGTCTAATACACAAAATTTACAACTTAATACAACTAATTTTACAATAATTTAAAATTTCAAAGAAGTCAAACACAAATTCTACTATCACCAACCACTACCACACACTATCACCAAACACTTGTGTCACCGTTGTAACCATCCTTTTCTTCAAAATCCGATATGTATACAAAATCATGTATTAACAACTTAAATAGTATATTCACAGTTTAATAAACTTATTAATTCATTAATTTATAGTTTAATGCAAAACAATTATAATAACGGTTACATTCTTACATATTTATACAAGAAAATTAATACAACCATTCATACGTAAATAATTTATATTTTAACAAAAAAAAAAAAAAAGTTCACAACTTAATACAGTCAATTCACAATTTAATACAGTCAGTTCACAGTTTAATACACAAAATTCATAGATTAATACAATAAATTTACAGTTTTAATATACATAAATGTTATATTTTAACTTAAAACTTATATGTATACCTTTAAATATGAAGGCTAGTGTTTCTTTTAAAGTTTAATTTATACAATATTAATAGTTTATATTTTATACAATTTATTTAAATTTAGAGAAAATCATATATGTGTATAATGATTTTTTTTTTAAATACAATTTTTTTTATAAAAAAAAATCATAGCTTAATATAGTTAATTCACAGTTTAATACCATGAATTCACAATTTAATATACAAAATTCACCATTTAATATAATAAATTCACAGTTTAATACAGAAAATTTATAACGTTATACAGTTAATTAATAACTTAATACAGTCAATTGTCTCTTTTAAAAAAACTTAATACAATCAATTCGTAGTTTAATACAATCAATTCACAGCGTAATACGTAAAACTAGTAGTTTAATACAATAAATTCACAGTGTAATACAGTTTAATACACAAAACTTATATATTTACAACAATATTCTTAACTTAGAACTTATATTTATACATTTATATCTGGAGGCATTTGTGTATATTAAAATGTGAATTTATTATACTAAGTTCTGAATAAAATTCACATATTAATACACTAATTTCACAACTCATTTACACATAAAATTTAGATTTTTTGATAAAAAAAAAAGCAGAATTTACAGTTTGATGAAACATTTCAGACACTAATTCATATCTTAATTCCATATTTCAAACACTAAAATGCACAACTGATTGCAAAAAAAAAAAAAAAACAAAAACAAAAACAAAAAAACAAAAACAAAAAAAAAACAAAACAAAAAAAAACAAAACAAAAAAAAAACAAAAAAAAAGACAAAAAAAAAAAAACAAAATTCATAACATAATACATGCTTCAGACACTAATTCAAAGCTTAAAACAAAATTTTAAACACTTATTAAGAACTTAAAAGCTTACAGATCTCATTGAGGCATTTCATCGAACACCTTGTGTGCACATTATTTCCAGATCTGATGTGATTTACAGATCTAAGATTGTCATATTCCTTAGAGTCTTCAGATATTCAAGATCTGATCTTATTACCATATAGATCATTATTGAAGCAGATGTAAAGCAACATGAAGATGGTGTTTGGAAGAAAAAACGAAGGATGTGGTGGAGATAAGCAGAAGGAGGGGGAGGTGTCGGTGGTGGAACAGATCTGAAATGTGGAGATGCTATTGGTGGTGTTTATGGCGAAGCAGAAGCGAGAGGAGTGAAAAGAGGTCGCAATCATTGGAAAATCACATATTTAGAAGATCTGGTGCAACGACGTTCAGAAAATTGCAGATCTGAAAGATCTAGTGTCGCGACAATCAGAAAAACATTGATCTGGAGGTTGTCGGATAATTATAGATATAGAGGATACAGAAAAATTACAGAGCTGGACATTGAGAGTGGCGGAGGTGATGGAAGAAAGACAATGCAGGGACGCGACGGTGGTAGTGGTAAGGTCGTCGGTAATAGTGGCTGCAGTAGGTGGAAGGTGGTGTTCAGTTTTGACAAGAATTTCCTTTAATTAGTTGGTTCTTAGGTTCTTAATCTTTTTTGGTTCTCATTTGAACCTTTACCTATATATATATATATATATATATATATATATATATATATATATATATATATATATATATATATATATATATATATATATATATATATATATATATATATATATATATACTATCTTATAAAAGAAATCCTATTATTTCTAAAAATAGATTCAATATAATAATATTATTTTTTTAAGACGTTCAAATCTCTAAGCACAAAGTACAACAAATTATGAATAAAATAATATTAAAATTTAAATGAGATCTTTATCTCTTAATACTCGGTCTCAAATCGTTAATAAACTCCTCATATGTCGGTCTTTGAGCTGAAATCATTATAGGTTCTCTCTACTTCTCAACGCTTTTCTCCAGTATCTTCATCTTCCTCCCACCCTAAAGAAGTCTCTTATGAGCTACTGCTACCCTATCCTCTACTCTTTTCTTGGTCTTTAATTTCCTCGTCTCTCTAACCCTAGACGGGACATGTCACACACATAAAACCTTTCCCCGCACCACCGTACTTTCCTATTAGAGCAACCTTTGCCAAACACTCCTCTCAAGCCCTAAAAGAGTGTCCACTTTTGATTTTAGTGTTTTCTTTTTGTTCTTGGAAGTTAATTTTGATTTCGTTTTTTTGGGTTTCTAAATTCAATTGTCCCTCAACGTCTTCTTCAACCACACATGTTCATCTCTTCACCACTACCACTAACGATCACCACATCATCCACCAACATCACCGCATACCGTCGTCGCCCACCTCACTACCACTGTATGCTTCATGGTCAGTTTTTCTTCAATCTATGGTATGCACTTCACCGCCATCAAACACGCTTTTTTTTGTAAATGGGTTAGATGTTGAGATTTTTGTTTGATATTGAACCTTTAAAATTGTCTATGTATGTATAAATCTTTTCTTACATGTATGTATTAAATTTGCTTCTTTTTCTCTTGTTTTGTTGATTTTCGATATGGAACCTCCACCTTTTTCTTACTTAATCAATCAATGTCACACCCCCAAACCAAGGATGGCGGAAACGTCCGGGGGTGGAGGACTTCATGTAGAGTATCACAACAAAGAGTATAATAGTGCTCAAAGTAAATACAACCAACACAAATATAATTGAAAATGTTACATCAATGCACATGTTTAGATGATTCCCATAAAATGAACTGTTTGACGATTTATCGTCCCATCCTCAAAACGTTGTTGATTTCCTGTTTTCACTGAATTCCTGAGAATACAAGTAGTTTTGAAAAGTGTCAACACAAAGGTTGGTGAGTTCATAAGAAATTTCGTTGGAAAAGTAAATCGTTTTCCTTGTAAAAGCGTTACAATATGCATCCAGAAAATCCGATATTTTCTTTAAAATCTGCGTAATGTAGTCTTATGACTGAAGACCAAAATGTATAAGTAACCTTTCTTATTAATTAGAAAATGTTATGTACTTAAATGGACATGGACGCGTTTGAATTAAATGAAATTTCTGTATGTTCTCATATTCGTTAATACTTTATATATATGTAGTCCTAAATTAGAGGACCGAGAAATAACAAGTATTGACCAATCTTAAAAGTATAAATGTGGTTTCAAATGATGTGTAGTCGTAACTACCAAAACCAAAAGTGTACAGTAATATCTGTACTCATAGAGATAAAAAGTGATTTTTAAATCGACATAAAACTCATTTAGGTTTTAAAAATAAAATCCCGTAAACTTATGGATTGTTATATCCCTATGTGAGTCGCTATAATCATACTATGACTATGTGAACCTGCCACGACGTTCTCAGTGAATGACATTTGTCACCCGTAGACCTGCAGGTCCAACTGTAGCTAGCAGCAAGGTGTGGGGTGTCAAACCCAATATAGATCTATATACAAGTATCACGTTCTCCCTCAAGGAGATTCTGATTATAACTACTAGGAATTATATCCCGCACTCGAACGTACAGGGAGAGAGAGAGAGAGAGAGTCTCACAATATAGGTTAACAAGTTTACGTGAAATGTGTGTGAATATAAATCTTTCTTGTATGAATGTACCCTTTTTGTACGAGTGTGTTGAGTGATGTATCATAAACTATACTTATTATAGTTTATCTAAAATGTATGTAATATGTATGAATTCTTTTATGGAAATGTATTAGTGTTGTGAATTTATCAAACTATAGATAAACAACTTTACGTGAAATATGTGTGAATATAAATCTTTCTTGTATGAATGTACCCTTTTTGTACGAGTGTGTTGAGTGATGTATCATAAACTATACCTATTATAATTTATCTAAAATGTATGTAATATGTATGAATTCTTTTATAGAAATGTATTAGTGTTATGAATTTATCAAACTATACTTTTTATAGTTTAATATACGTGTTCTAAAATGAATGAAATATATTTATTATGAATGACTTAGTTTCAGTTCATGATGATAAACTAACAAAGAAACACATTCAATAATTAGAGCTTATGATTATACACTTTGCTCAACATATTACAAAGTGTTATGATATTTACATGCTGTTGGCTAAATTTAGCAATTCTGCCCTGTTTTGGAAAAATCATAGAAAAATCATACGAAGTCGAAAACTAGATCCGTAAATTCTGAGAGTTCAAAAAATGTGTCTAGTTTACTCATAATGTTTATCACGATTTTTAATGACCTCCAACTTGGGTGAAAAAGTCCACAATCACAGACTGGTCCGGATTGTTGTTTGAAATGATAGGCAGTTTTGTAAAAATCACCATAAATTGTAGAAAAATCGTATGGAGATGTGCAAGTAGTCATTTTAAAGCTAAAAACTTGAACTATTTGCAACTTGTACAGTTTTGAAAACAAAAATGTTTAAGATGCCCAAAACAGTCCGTGAATGGAGTTGAACTTTTCTGATGAAGGCTGTTAGAAAATTTTAGTTATGTTCTTAGTGTTTTAACTTGTATTCCCCCCTGAAAACTTGAGAAAACATAAAAATGTAGGGGTATGAACTCATCTTGAGTGATTTCAGTAGATAAGTGTTGAAGAAGAGAAGTGTTCAACCCAAGAACACTTGAAGAATCACTTGAAGATTCGAAGCTCTAACGCTAATATGATGGAGTTTGTGTAAGATATCCATGATTTTAGTGGAAATAAGTGAGATAATCATAAGGAGGATGAATTATACTTACTAAGAGTAGAAGAACACTTGATAATCAGCCTTGAATCTCGAGTTTGGTGGAGAAAAAGTTTAAGAGAAAAGTGGTGTTTGATACTTAGTGAAATGGGAGAAAATGAGAGAAATGAGGAGAGAGGATGTTTGTTCTAGCTCAAAAACGTGGGAATGAGTGTAAATTGGGTGTGAGGGACATTGAAGTGACCTAGGTAAGGTGGGGAGGTGTGGTTAGTCAAAGAGTGGGTGTGGGGTGGTTGCTTGTGACATTGGATAAGGCAAAGTCAACACTCCACCTTAAATAAATCCCCCATTAGATCTTTATTATTTAAATAATGATTTTCATCAAAATATGTTTAAATTATGAATATTTAGAGTTTATTATGTTAAAATATAATTTCTGGAGAAAATCCCGCTTTAAAATCACGAAAAACGGGCTTAAAATGTTAAAAATATCAAAAATGGGCTAAAAGTGACAATTTCCCGAAGTCTGGCCGAGGTTCGGCCTTCTGGTGCTGAACCGAGAGAGAGGGAGGCAGAAACCGAGAGGGAAGAAGAAGGAGGGAAGGAAACGAGAGGGGAGAAGAGAGAACAGAGGGGCGCGAGTAGAGACAGAGCGAGAGAAGGGAAGAGACAGAGAGGCGGGTAGAGACAGAGCGAGGAGCGAGCGACAGAGACAGAGCGAGAGAAGGGAAGAGACAGAGAGGCGGAACAGATGAGGCGACCGAGAACCGAGGCTCGGTCCTCGCGCCCTTAGCCAACAGAGGCTCGGTTCGGAGATAGAAGGCGAGAAGTCAAAAAAAAACCGAATGAACTGTAGTGAACAGTACCTTCGGTTCGGTTCAGCAGCCTTCTTCATCAGGAGGGTTCGGTTCCTAAGAGGGGTTTCGGTTCCTAAGATTCGTTTTTCACGTTTTCGCCCTGTTTTAAGCTGTTTTTGACCCGGTTAAGGGCCGGAATGACCCGAATGATTCTAAAAAGTTATGGGAACTATTTGAGAGAGATTTGGGAGAGATTTCTCACACTTGGAGAGATTTGGGAGAGATTTGACATTCTTGGATAGATTTCTCATACACAGAGATATTTGCGAGAGTTTTCACATACTTGGAGAGATTTGGGAGAGATTTGACATTCTTGGAGAGATTTCTCATACAGAGAGATATTTGAGAGAGATTTCACATACTTGGAGAGATTTGGGAGAGATTTGACATTCTTGGAGAGATTTCTCATACAGAGAGATATTTGAGAGAGATTTCACATACTTAGAGGGATTTGGGAGAGATTCGACATTCTTGGAGAGATTTCTAATACAGAGAGATATTTGAGAGAGATTTCACATACTTAGAGGGATTTGGGAGAGATTCGACATTCTTGGAGAGATTTCTAATACATAGAGATATTTGAGAGAGATTTCACATACTTGGAGAGATTTGGGAGAGATTTGACATAGAGAGAGAGATAGAGTGAAAACGATTTAGAGAGGATCCATGTGTGACAATTGTGAGTGTCCGGCATCGCAATGCATGGTTCGTAAACCCTGTTAAGCCTTGTTTAAGGATCTTACACACTCCCGATGAGTATGCATCATTGTTTTATCGGTTTGGCTCGCCACGTACTACAGTTTTTGGTTAAGGAGATCTAGATGTTCGCACTTTTTGTTTTATGATTTCTCATTAGAATAGAAGTTATGTAGAAGTTTCATAGTGTGAATTTTAGTACTCATGGGCAAATTGAGTCAAACGGTTTGACTTGCTGACTTTAGTTGACTTTGACTTGATCGAAATTTGACGGTTGTCACATCATCCCCCCGTTAGAGGGAATTTCGTCCCGAAATTTGAATTTAGGCGAGGAGTAGGCATGAATAATCAAGCCGAGAAGTGAGGATACTTCCTAATCGACTGACGCACACGCTCCCATGTGACTCTAGGTCCTTGGTTAGTATTCCAACGAACTTTCACTAATGGGAAGTGGTGTTGTTTCATCCGCTTGACTTCGATCAATGGTCACCATGGTTCTTCTAAGAAGGTGAGGCTCTTGTGGAACTCGATCTCGTCGAGGGGAATTGCAAGAGTCTCATCAGATAGATTCTTCTTGTAAATTTGGGACGTGTTGGGTAGGGTGTACTTTACCAAGCTCGCGGGAGTAGATTGAAGTAGCGAGTTACAGGGCTGATTCTGACAAGAATCTCGAAAGACACAATTATTTGGGGTATTGGCTTTCCATGCTTTCCGAAGCGTACTAAGCCTTTCCAGAGTGAGTGTTTCTAGAGGAATTCGGTCGGTCATACCGGAGTTCTAGAGGTTTCTTCTTCTTGTTTCTCTTCCTGTCAAGGGTTGCTCCCTTTAGGGTCAAAGTTGGGAGGGGGTTCGTATTTTTCGAGAGGTTCCGAAGGAGTTAAGACGGTAGGTCAGCGAGACCCAGAATCTTGGCGTATTTCTGCTAACGCCTTCGGTGCTGACTGTTTCTCAACGGTTTTGATCAATTGAAAGGGTCCTTATGAATTTCCACCTTGGTAACGATGTGTCTTGAGAATTGAACTCCTCAATTCCAAAACTCGTATCTAGAGAACTTCGGGTAATACTTCTCTGATCGTATTTCTTCCGTGGTTTGTTGTAGCTGCTCTCCTTGGTTTCCTTCTTACTACGAGGGTAGATAAGTAAGTCATTTGTAATGACGATGATGAACTGATCCTAGCAAGAAGGGTATATCCTATTTATTACGTTCATGAATCCAACGAGTGGGTCTGGTCCTATCCGAGGGTTATCACAACGAACTTTCAACATCTTCATCGAAATTGGAGGATTGTTCTCGGATATCCTTCTTCCATACTCGTGACTGGTGATATTCAGATCTCAGGCCCAATTCCTGAAGGGTACCTCGTTTCTTGAGGTTGGTCGGCCTATTCGTCAATGCGAGGCAGATAGTAAAGGTTTCTATTAGAGATGTTGTCGGGGCCTCTGAAATCGATGGAATTGTGAGCGATTTGTCTTTCTAATTTGAAGAATAAGACGAGAGCTTTTCAGGGTGAGAAACTTGGTTCTTCAATTTCATTGTTGAGTAGTTCGATAGGTTTGACCTGACAGCTCTTGTAGCTCGGTAGGAAGTATGTGGGTTTGGTTTACGCGACTAGGCCTTTTTGAATGGTAGGACATTCACTCGTCCTTCTGGGCAACCTTAGCCCGAAGCTCATGGCAGGACTCGTACTCTATCTGTCCCAAGCTTCTATGCTTGAATCTTGTCTGCTACATGCGCGACAATCCCGAAGGTCTCCCGTATATACATGTGATAAGGCTTCGGGAAGTATGACACTCCTCTGGTTTGTGTTTTGGAGTTCCACAGCAAGAGATGACCCAAAGGTCCGTGTTGGGTGTTTATGAGAGACGATAGTTTCGATATTCAGGGGTTAGGTGAAAAGCCCTTTTGTAGTCGTTTAAATCAGGAAGACGGGGGCAATATCAATCAAAATTGGAATACGACAACACTATCTTTTTAGATAACATGAGATAAGTTGTATTCAAAGGAAGAGATCACTAGAGTGATAGAGTGTCCTGTATTTCTTTTCTGTGTGTTCCGTTTTGTTTGATGTTATGATTATTGTAGATGATTCCTACCACAATGTCTAGCACTGGTAGTGGGTGTGTTTTCGATAGCCAGTAATGATACTTGATATCATGATTCCTGACAGGTCTCCTTACGATCGAGCGGTATATGATTGTCGTATGTAAATTGACATCGTGAAATTTGTCGAGTGGGTGACCCCACTCAACCCCTAATACTAGACATGGAATCGGAGTCAGGATGGAATTATCTATTTCAAGACTTAAGTATTTTGATTTTAAATTATCCCCGATGTATGGACAAAGTCATTACAACTTACAGGTAATGCTCCTAAGGTCACATATGAATGTCTTTGGTTTGATTTGTATGAGAGAGAAAATATTTTAGCTACTTTTTAGAAGGAAGGTTACTTTAGTAAGCATACCAAATTCATTACAAACATATAGTACTTAAACATATTGTCGTTGGGAACATTACAAAAGTCCTAACATGGTTCCCTTGCTGCTCCTATTGGTGTGTTCGTCACATTCCTCATGTTCCTTCGTCGTTCTTCTCAATTGGACATTCTCTCTTGAAGTGTCCCGTTTCACCGCATAGGTAGCATACTGGGCCTACCTTGGTGCAGGTGATTGAAGGGAGGTGATGGGCTGAGGCCCTACAGAAATGAACGGTATGCCCTTTCCTGTTGCAGTTTTTATAGTGCATCTCCCGGCAAGCCCCATGGTGATGAAAGCCACATTTGTTGCACTTTGGGAGTGATCCCTCATATGGTCTGGCAGACATTTGGGTGGCAGACCCCGAGGCTAGTGTCGAGGCATTTGTCATGACTGCTGTTGTAATGGTAGGGGCGGCCCTAGGTTGTTGTCTTTTAGTGTATCCCTTAGATTGGTGGCGCTCTTTCATGTCCCAAAACTTTCTCTTCTTGTTCGTAGGTTCGTGGCCTGAGGTATTTTTGTTGGTAGGTACCCATTGGTGTCCCTGATTGTTACCATAATTTGTATTGTTAGTATCGCTTCCACCCTTGTTGATGTTGTTAGTATTGAAATGCACCATGACGGCTGCCACGGTTGCCGTGACTGCAGCTTGAAAAGTAGCAGCATCTATCCGAAGTGTTGGTGCCTTGCTAGTTGGTTTGTTGCCTCTTGGTGAAGACATAGCTCTGTTTCATGACGAAAAACGACTTCGTTAGTGGAAATGATTGTCTTAAGTGCATCCTTACAATTTATATTTTACGCATATAAATTTTTGCACATTACTGTACTATCCTTAGTGTTTCTACTAACGCTCCCGAGATGGAGTTATGGCAGTAGGTAGGAGTGGGTTTCATACGGACGTTAAGTTTTACTCCTCTTAGAATCATGTTTGTCCGAACAATCTTGGCTGAGGAATCTTGAGGGGATCCGGTGCATTAGTGCTGGTATGATCGCACCCATGGGTCTATGAAGAAGAAACTTCTCAACAAATGCTTAAAGGTGAGACGATAATGAGTTTCTAGGATGGCTATATGTCGCGAGTTTTCTAACTAAGTTTATCTCATATCGATTTGTATCAAAGTTCGGTTGTTTAGGGTGTTCTGAAAACAATTTATAACGAGATTCTTTGTATAATAAACTCATATATTTTAGTAGCTCTGTATTCAAGTGAAACCTTATACTTGACCCAAGCTAAGTCCTCATCACGACCTGTTGATGTATGTTTAGTTATATAATTAAGGCTAGATAGTCCTTCGAGTATGTTAGGTACATCCTAAGCCCATCTTGTTAATATGACTTTAGTAATCATGATTTTAGTGAAAATTTTGATCTCGATGCAGGTCTACTTCACATTTGTGCATGGGCGGGTTTTGATAGTAGATAGCTTTCTCGATTAGTATGACCATTTAGTTCGTAGTGTCGTGATTTTTACTTACAATAGAGTAGCACCAACGCATACTTATGAAGCTAATTTACTAGGCCTGGTGAGCGGCATGAACTCTACTTACGATGATCCATCCCTTGTGATGCCTGAGGCAAGGTCGATGCAATTTTGTAGCTTTGCCAATCAACGCTTGGCTACAATCATCCTTTCTTTGAATGATGTGTGTCCTACCCTGTTACTCTCTTTCCACTTCACGAGGGGTGATAAGGTCCTAAAAGAGAGTTGGTCTCGGGAATAGTAGTATAATTCTGAGTCACCGGTACATGAGATGGTGGGGTCTATAGTAGTGCGTAGTTTTCTGAACTTAGATTGTAGTCTTCTTGTTTTAATCCCCGATGATCGCGATCCACCGGGTCTTTTCCGGGAGGGCTCTGTCCGTCGGTCCCCCGTGGTTGAGGTCATAGCACCCTCGTTGGTCTCCACATGGTGGTTGTTTTCATTTTTGTCGACATTCAACCCTCGATCACGATTGCCCAACGGTTCATGGGTTCGTTATAGTCGAAACGGTTCACGGAACCCTTGCTATGAATGGAGGATTGATTACCTCCGGTCCCGCTTATGATTCTTCTCATAATCGTTCACCATTCCTCGAGTTCGGATTAGGAAAGTAAGGGTCGTCCGGTAAGTAGGATTTTGCTATGCCGTATTTGCGAGAATAGAAGGGGAGGAGATAAGTACTATGCGTCTAACTCTATTATCAATTACTTATAGGGGGGTAATCCTTATTAGTTACTTCTATAATGACATAGTGCATACTAATTACGTATAACAAGATACGATAGACCTTTGAATAAGTGATCCCACTATAGGTCCACATCCAAACAAGGAAAAGGAAGTAAAGTAATGACCACAAATTCTAAGTCTATAATTTCTAAGTTATATATAACCTTAAGTATCCACTTAGGGACTATAGACCTATTATTAAGGATCTATTTAGTTTTCATATAAGTTATGATATTACAAAATACTCCTATAGTATTTTAAACTCATGTTCTATTCTAATGTTCTCATTGTGGTAGTGTTGGTAAGTTTTAGACTTGTTGACATATCACAACTATTCTTGGGCATGTGCTAATCATTCCTCGGACCAGCATAGTTGATCAGGCTATGCCACTCCCAGGACTGACCATACATCCCCGAGCTTACCTGTGATATTCAACAATCATTACTTTTGTTTTGTTCTAGAGTGGTGCTGACCTTAATATGTATGTATGCATGTATACCTTTAATAAGAAACTATTTATTTCTAAAAGTATAGTTGTTTTGAAACTTTAAATCAAAGACTTAGTCCCAATGCATTTATAGTTTGTATATCTTATGTGGTTTGATATACTGAGTTCACTATAAACAATGCTCTGAAACCAATCTGTCACACCCCCAAACCAAGGATGGCGGAAACGTCCGGGGGTGGAGGACTTCATGTAGAGTATCACAACAAAGAGTATAATAGTGCTCAAAGTAAATACAACCAACACAAATATAATTGAAAACGTTACATCAAAACACATGTTTACATGATTCCCATCAATTACATTATAATACAAAATGAACTGTTTGACGATTTATCGTCCCATCCTCAAAACGTTGTTGATTTCCTGTTTTAACTGAATTCCTGAGAATACAAGTAGTTTTGAAAAGTGTCAACACAAAGGTTGGTGAGTTCATAAGAAATTTCGTTGGAAAAGTAAATCGTTTTCCTTGTAAAAGCGTTACAATATGCATCCAGAAATCCGATATTTTCTTTAAAATCTGCGTAATGTAGTCTTATGACTGAAGACCAAAATGTATAAGTAACCTTTCTTATTAATTAGAAAATGTTATGTACTTAAATGGACATGGACGCGTTTGAATTAAATGAAATTTCTGTATGTTCTCATGTTCGTTAATACTTTATATATATGTAGTCCTAAATTAGAGGACCGAGAAATAACAAGTATTGACCATACTTAAAAGTATAAATGTGGTTTCAAATGATGTGTAGTCGTAACTACCAAAACCAAAAGTGTACAGTAATATCTGTACTCATAGAGATAAAAAGTGATTTTTAAATCGACATAAAACTCATTTAGGTTTTAAAAATAAAATCCCGTAAACTTATGGATTGTTATATCCCTATGTGAGTCGCTATAATCATACTATGACTATGTGAACCTGCCACGACGTTCTCAGTGAATGACATTTGTCACCCGTAGACCTGCAGGTCCAACTGTAGCTAGCAGCAAGGTGTGGGGTGTCAAACCCAATATAGATCTATATACAAGTATCACGTTCTCCCTCAAGGAGATTCTGATTATAACTACTAGGAATTATATCCCGCACTCGAACGTACAGGGAGAGAGAGAGAGAGAGAGTCTCACAATATAGGTTAACAAGTTTACGTGAAATGTGTGTGAATATAAATCTTTCTTGTATGAATGTACCCTTTTTGTACGAGTGTGTTGAGTGATGTATCATAAACTATACTTATTATAGTTTATCTAAAATGTATGTAATATGTATGAATTCTTTTATGGAAATGTATTAGTGTTGTGAATTTATCAAACTATAGATAAACAACTTTACGTGAAATATGTGTGAATATAAATCTTTCTTGTATGAATGTACCCTTTTTGTACGAGTGTGTTGAGTGATGTATCATAAACTATACCTATTATAATTTATCTAAAATGTATGTAATATGTATGAATTCTTTTATAGAAATGTATTAGTGTTATGAATTTATCAAACTATACTTTTTATAGTTTAATATACGTGTTCTAAAATGAATGAAATATATTTATTATGAATGACTTAGTTTCAGTTCATGATGATAAACTAACAAAGAAACACATTCAATAATTAGAGCTTATGATTATACACTTTGCTCAACATATTACAAAGTGTTATGATATTTACATGCTGTTGGCTAAATTTAGCAATTCTGCCCTGTTTTGGAAAAATCATAGAAAAATCATACGAAGTCGAAAACTAGATCCGTAAATTCTGAGAGTTCAAAAAATGTGTCTAGTTTACTCATAATGTTTATCACGATTTTTAATGACCTCCAACTTGGGTGAAAAAGTCCACAATCACAGACTGGTCCGGATTGTTGTTTGAAATGATAGGCAGTTTTGTAAAAATCACCATAAATTGTAGAAAAATCGTATGGAGATGTGCAAGTAGTCATTTTAAAGCTAAAAACTTGAACTATTTGCAACTTGTACAGTTTTGAAAACAAAAATGTTTAAGATGCCCAAAACAGTCCGTGAATGGAGTTGAACTTTTCTGATGAAGGCTGTTAGAAAATTTTAGTTATGTTCTTAGTGTTTTAACTTGTATTCCCCCCTGAAAACTTGAGAAAACATAAAAATGTAGGGGTATGAACTCATCTTGAGTGATTTCAGTAGATAAGTGTTGAAGAAGAGAAGTGTTCAACCCAAGAACACTTGAAGAATCACTTGAAGATTCGAAGCTCTAACGCTAATATGATGGAGTTTGTGTAAGATATCCATGATTTGAGTGGAAATAAGTGAGATAATCATAAGGAGGATGAATTATACTTACTAAGAGTAGAAGAACACTTGATAATCAGCCTTGAATCTCGAGTTTGGTGGAGAAAAAGTTTGAGAGAAAAGTGGTGTTTGATACTTAGTGAAATGGGAGAAAATGAGAGAAATGAGGAGAGATGATGTTTGTTCTAGCTCAAAAACGTGGGAATGAGTGTAAATTGGATGTGAGGGACATTGAAGTGACCTAGGTAAGGTGGGGAGGTGTGGTTAGTCAAAGAGTGGGTGTGGGGTGGTTGCTTGTGACATTGGATAAGGCAAAGTCAACACTCCACCTTAAATAAATCCCCCATTAGATCTTTATTATTTAAATAATGATTTTCATCAAAATATGTTTAAATTATGAATATTTAGAGTTTATTATGTTAAAATATAATTTCTGGAGAAAATCCCGCTTTAAAATCACGAAAAACGGGCTTAAAATGTTAAAAATATCAAAAATGGGCTAAAAGTGACAATTTCCCGAAGTCTGGCCGAGGTTCGGCCTTCTGATGCTGAACCGAGAGAGAGGGAGGCAGAAACCGAGAGGGAAGAAGAAGGAGGGAAGGAAACGAGAGGGGAGAAGAGAGAACAGAGGGGCGCGAGTAGAGACAGAGCGAGAGAAGGGAAGAGACAGAGAGGCGGGTAGAGACAGAGCGAGGAGCGAGCGACAGAGACAGAGCGAGAGAAGGGAAGAGACAGAGCGAGGAGCGAGCGACAGAGACAGAGCGAGAGAAGGGAAGAGACAGAGAGGCGGAACAGATGAGGCGACCGAGAACCGAGGCTCGGTCCTCGCGCCCTTAGCCAACAGAGGCTCGGTTCGGAGATAGAAGGCGAGAAGTCAAAAAAAAACCGAATGAACTGTAGTGAACAGTACCTTCGGTTCGGTTCAGCAGCCTTCTTCATCAGGAGGGTTCGGTTCCTAAGAGGGGTTTCGGTTCCTAAGATTCGTTTTTCGCGTTTTCGCCCTGTTTTAAGTCGTTTTTGACCCGGTTAAGCGCCGGAATGACCCGAATGATTCTAAAAAGTTACGGGAACTATTTGAGAGAGATTTGGGAGAGATTTCTCACACTTGGAGAGATTTGGGAGAGATTTGACATTCTTGGAGAGATTTCTCATACACAGAGATATTTGCGAGAGTTTTCACATACTTGGAGAGATTTGGGAGAGATTTGACATTCTTGGAGAGATTTCTCATACAGAGAGATATTTGAGAGAGATTTCACATACTTGGAGAGATTTGGGAGAGATTTGACATTCTTGGAGAGATTTCTCATATAGAGAGATATTTGAGAGAGATTTCACATACTTAGAGGGATTTGGGAGAGATTCGACATTCTTGGAGAGATTTCTAATACAGAGAGATATTTAAGAGAGATTTCACATACTTTGAGAGATTTGGGAGAGATTTGACATAGAGAGAGAGATAGAGTGAAAACGATTTAGAGAGGATCCATGTGTGACAATTGTGAGTGTCCAACATCGCAATGCATGGTTCGTAAACCCTGTTAAGCCTTGTTTAAGGATCTTACACACTCCCGATGAGTATGCATCATTATTTTATCGGTTTGGCTCGCCACGTACTACAGTTTTTGGTTAAGGAGATCTAGATGTTCGCACTTTTTGTTTTATGATTTCTCATTAGAATAGAAGTTATGTAGAAGTTTCATAGTGTGAATTTTAGTACTCATGGGCAAATTGAGTCAAACGGTTTGACTTGCTGACTTTAGTTGACTTTGACTTGATCGAAATTTGACGGTTGTCACAATCAATGTCTCTCACACTTCAGATGTCTTCCTCTTTTTCCTTTTCCTCTTCTCTCTCTGAATATTGACGACTTTCTAAGCCGAAGTTGGAAGATAATCGAGCCAGTGAATGAGCGACAGTTGACTCTAGGAAAAGATATGCAACTGATTTGCTAGATGGAAAGTAAGTTCTTAATTAGTTAAAGCTAAGGGTAGTTGAGTAATTTTACATATAGCTCAGTAATCAATTCTCTTATATCAGCATGCTTCTTGATTTTTCCTAATCATATATTATTGACCGTAATGGCATGTGCAGTTCATTGATTTTGACGGAATTAAAATCTAATATTCCATTCCATAGCATGTTTTGTTTCTAAATGGATGGAAATTCAATTGCAGCAGAATCCTCTAGGTAATACTTATTCATCTTTGTGGTCAGGTTTGTATCTGCAAGCGACCAATAATGGATCAATCATCCATGATGATGAGTTTGGTCTCGAAATAATGACCCTCTTTTGATTTACATGTTCATTTAGATGCTACTGGAGTTTAAATAGCAAAATAGTTCGTTCAGGTACTTCTTACATTTGTTTTCCGGTCACTATTATTGCTAATTTATGTCCCTTTTAAATGTTGTGGTTGGGATATTATGTTGCAACCAAGATTAGAATTAACTTAATTGTTTTAAAGTCCTTGTGTTCAACTTTCTTTTTTCTTCTAACTTGGATGTGATTTGGCTTTAGCAGGTTACTGATGTTAAGCTTTTGAATACTTTTTTTTTTTTTTTTTTTTTAATGAGGTTTGAGCTTATCTGAATGAGGTAATTAAAGCATTTAACTTCATTTTTACTATGAATCATGTTCTTCATGTATAGTTACAAAAATGCTATTGGTATACAAAGCTATTTCGTATGGTGGAATCAAGGAAGGAATGTAATCATATTATCCATTATGAGGCACGTGAGATGAAGAAAGAGATCAATTATGTTTTGGAATGTATTTTTTTACTGCCAGAAATAGTTGTAGTTTCCTTATAATTGACATGGTGTTATATTGTGTTTTCAAATAATATCATTGTATTTTATACCATTCAATGTAGTTAATGTCAATTCCTTTAGCTTGTATATATGCTCATTAAATTACTTATTTTGTCCATGTGGTTAGCAATATTTTTCGTTAATAGACGAGTTCATTGCGTTATCTTCTTTGGCTAAAACACTGAGAGTATAGGATATACCAAATCTTTTATTTATTTTTTTCAAAGTATGTTCCTGTGCAGAAAAGGATTACAAAAGTAGTCTAAAAATAATTACATAATTGGTTTTTATGGCACAAAAACATTACAGAATTGGTCACTAGTCACTGTGCAGAAAAGATTATATAATTGGTCCCTGTGGCAGAAATGAATTACAAAATTGGTCTATGTTGCAGAAAAAGATCGCATAATTAGTCCTTGTGGCAAGACAAACTCATGTAATTGGACTGACTAGCAGAAAAACAATATAGTAATGGTCTCGGTCGAGAAAATAATATTAGAATATTGTACTTAGGTAGATTTTCGAGTCATAGTTGAAATGATAAGTCTAACCTCCATCTAATGTATTATAAAGAATCTCATGTGCACTTTTTTTTAAAGTTCATTTCAACATCCTAGAAGAAAGAAGAAGGGTATAAATGGGAATTTATAAACTATTGAATTTTCATATCTTAGGTTTCTTGAAAAATTAGGAATATTTTGATCAATAAAAGGAAGAGTCCCACCAAGAAGAGCATACAAGGTAACACTACACCTTCGTACATATACTCAAGCATTGCATTAAACTGATTAATCGAACGATGAATGGAAAATGATTACCTGTTTAACCAAACAACAAGCGGAAAAGTGATTATGACCAATCAATTAAACAAAACTTTAACTGGTTGTGGTTTTGTTCACCAACAAACAAAACCTAAACTCAATACCTTAAACCAATATCGAAACAAACTATTCTTCACCGCAGCTTTGCGCGGGTATATATATATATATATATATATATATATATATATATATATATATATATATATATATATATATATATATATATATATATATATATATATATACAACAACATTTCCTTAAAACTTTACGATAAATACAAACATCATGACAATCGAAATTTTTAAAACCTTACTCAACGATGAATAACTTTGTAATTCACAAAACGTTATAATAGAGAGAGAAAAACATAATAAAGATAAACAGAAACGAACATAAATGTCCTGGCATCGCATGCAAAGCACATGAGGCTAATTAACTGTTCAATGCAAATACTGAATATAAACTGGTAAATAAATAAGTTTTATTTGTTATTATTATTATTATTTTTTTATAAATAGATTCCTTTTTAACTCATTTCTTTTATCATTTGTTCGCTGAAGAGTTTGGGAGACTGTTGATTTGTCGGAGACTCTTGTCAATCGGAGAATGAAATGAGCTGCGAAGGTATGTTAGAAAGTTCTAGAACACCTTTCACTTCTCTTAGGGTTTTTGTCGTACATTTGTACTCTAATTTGTCAAATCGACTGAAACACCGAAATCGTTGAAACTCTTTTTATCAAACCCCATCACCATTTTTCATTTCCTCACTCTCTTCCTTCTACTGTTTCAGTTTTGGTATCATATAATGTATAGCTCTGTCTCTGTGCGTGGAATTTCTATGTAAAGAACCGCAAGCTAAAACGTGGTCTATTTATCTACCGGAATTGAAAATTTGGACGGAATTGTAGAATCGAGAGTGATTAAAGGTATGTAATGTTCAAAATCATCTGCTCTTAGTTCATCATAATTCACAAATTTGACCTAAACTTTGTAAAAACCCTATAGTTGGTTACCAGCATTGTCTGTTTTTCTCTTCTTAGTGTCTTCTTTTCCCCCCGGTTTTGTTAGCATATAATGTACGCATACCTGCATAAGTATTCAAAATTCTGCAAATTTTGATCTAATTATTCATTTGAGTTGCTGAATTTTAGAATTGAGGTCGATCAAAGTATGTAAGGTTAAGTGGGTTTGATTGCTTTAGTTTTATCGACTTCTACCGGTTCTAAAATGGGGTACGAGACCTTTTCAAGCCCTAATAAACTTCAACCCTTCATTGCTTTTGATCTTTTATATTGTGTTAAACATTTTTGTTCTAATTTGTCATGTTGGCTTAGAATTTGTATCTTCAATGAAATGTAAGTTAAACTCTCATCTAGCATCTGTTTGTTTTTCCTCTTTTTAGGGTTTTCGGTTTAGGTACATGACATCATGAGCTTAAATGTCTTCTTTTTTTCTTTTCTGATATATATTTCTTTTGGTTTGACTTAATCTAGGGTCAATGGACATAGATTTGTCAATGGAGGTTAGTCCCACTGAGGAGACTGTTGAAGCATTAATGGAGTATTTGGTGGGTCCATTGCTACCTTTGAAGCATAGTGACACTGCAAAAGACACTCCTTCTCAATCTCAACAAAAATCCGTTGCCAAACAGGTCCCTCCCTTCTATCTTCCACTTTCTCTTGCTTATTGGAAAAGACATAAATGCCCTTCTACTTAATTCTGTATTGGTTTTCATTTCTTTTCAGGTTCATGCTGCTGCAGTACTTTACAACTATTATCATCTAAACCAACAACACCAAGAAAAAGAATTCTTAAAGTTTGACCAATTTTGCAACTTGGCAATAATGTTCAAACCAAGCATACTTCAACACATGAAATACATGACTCAATCTAATCGCCCAACCATAAAAGAACCTGAAAACCAGCTTTCATTAACTGAAAAAGCAATCATGGATGCATGCACAATATCAGAAACTTTGCTACATGCTTCATCTGATATCTCAAATATGATAAAAGAATGGCCAATAACTAAAGTGGCTATCTTTTTGATAGATTCCAAGAAAGAGAATTGCTTTCTACAGTTTGATAATGGAGTATGGTCAGTTATCGAAAAGGATCTTTATAGTGAAGAGAGTGGAATTGAGAACGAGGGTAAAAAGGGTAAAAAAAGAAAATTGTCAAAGCTGAGAAAGTATGATGAAGAAGGTGAAAACGAGTTGCAGAAGGTTGCGTTTTCAGCTGTTAAGGAAATAGCAGGTAGCAAAACGTACTTAAAAATTTTTTTTTTAAATAATTTGGGACAAATTTAACTGAAGTTTTTCAATTTCATCAAAACAACAATAACATGCATACAGTTTTATGTTCTTATGACAATTCAACAAAAGTTTATTGATACTTGATATGATTTTTTACATTGAAACAGGAATCAATAGTGAGCTTAAAGTTTTAGAAGACCATGTAGTTTATTCACTGAGTCAAGCAAAAACTGCAACTCATTTTTACATACTTCAAAGTACACAATCAATTAATGAGGATAAATTGGTTCCTATTCAAGATGCTATTTCTAGGTCAGTATTACTTTATAACTTCTTGTGTGCTACTTAACAATATTAAAATAACGTTACAAGTTTTTTAAAAATAAAACAATGAGGGTATACTTGTAAAATTGTAATTTGTGTGTTTTTATTGTGTAGCTTACATGGCCCTGTAGTAAAGAAGAGTTCAGGGAGTTGGGTAATTACTCCTGTTGTTGAGTATTATTACCTTCTTCCATATGCTGAAATTATTTCCAATTGGTTTAAAAGGTAACTTATTTTTCTATCAAGATTCATATATGGTATATACATGGTTGACTTATTTGTAATATTTAGTGTGTTGAATATGATTCTAAACCTTAAAAAATGATCCTTTTTGAATAAAGCGATTAGTGAATAAATATATAGGAATCATTAAATTTGTTCCCTAATTATAAATCCTGCAGATCAAATGGATTAACGGATCAGATGGAAGAGGGAACTGCAGATTCAAAAAAAAATCAGGGGTTACAAAAGTCAACTGAAAAACAAGGTGGTCAAAGTAAACGACAAATAAAGTCAAAGATGGAGTCCAAAAGCATTCACATGAGTAACTCTAATAAAAAAGATGAAGACAGAGTTACTAAAACAAGAAGTATATCCAACAAAGACATGAAAACTGAAAATTCTAATGGAAAAAAGACGTTGAGTGTTGAAAGTGATTGTTCAAAGCAGAAAGAAGAAGTGAATGGATCTTGTGGAGTTAAGTCAAATGATTCATTAACTGAATCCAATAATAATAATAATAATAATAATATTACTAAGCCAATAGTTTGTTTGCAAAAAGAAATTCAAAATGCTAAAACGCATTCAACAACAACACCACTTAAGGTTTATCATCATGAAAAAAGAACAACTCCAACGAATGCTATCAGCATAAAGGTGAGTGAAACTAATTGCATTTTTAGAAAAAAAAAATTATGCAACTTTTTTATTTTATTTTTTTGGTTATTGTTAGGATAATGTGAAGAACTTGAAAAACGTGTCAATCGTTAATGAATGCAAAGATAAAAGGGTTGATGGTGAAAAGAAATCTGGTATTGTTTCACTTTGTGAGGATAAAAGTACAATGCTAAAACTGGATGCTGACGTGGCAAAAACCGAACCCCTTGGAAATTTTCATTTCATAGTTGATTCAAAGAGATCTGAATTATCAGAGGCTGCCCTTCGAGCTCTTTTTAACAAAAGACAAAAACTGGTTTGCTTTTTATACTTACCATTTATATATATATATATATATATATATATATATATATATATATATATATATATATATATATATATATATATATATATATAGGTAAAGGTTCAAATGAGAACCAAAAAAGGTTAAGAACCATAAGAACCTTTAATTTTAGATGTTTATAAAGGGTTTAGGGTTTAGGGTTTAGAGTTTAGGGTGTTTATAAAGGGTTTAGGGTTTAGGGGTTAAGGTTTAGGGGTTAGGGTTTAGGGTGTTTATAAAGGGTTTAGGGTTACCCTAAACCCTTTATAAACATCTAAAGTTAGAGGTTCTTATGGTTCTTAACCTTTTTTGGTTCTCATTTGAACCACTCCTTATATATATATATATATATATATATATATATATATATATATATATATATATATATATATTGTGTAGTTTAATTGAAATGTTAATAATGGCTTTTATTATTTTTGTAGTCTAATCAACAACGGAATATAGAAGATGAGTTGAGTTTGTGTGAGAAAAAGATTCAGGCAATTATGGAGGGTGGTATGCTTTTTTTTATTATTGGTTTTAGTGGCTTAAGTATTTAGACTTTTTTAATTTTTTTTTATTATATATGTTTAAAATTGAATAATAGGTATAGGAGATTGTTTGGGTTTAAAACTAGAGGCTGTTATTGATTGTTGCAATGAGATTTGCCAACAAAGCAACATGCAAATTCAAGACTTGAAAGTCGGTAGAAGCTTGCCTTTGTCTGAAGCCCAACTCACTTTACGAAAAGCATGCGAGGTACTCTTCACTCTTCTCTATATTTTTTTTTTTTTTAATTTTTTTTAACACTATAACAACATTCTATTTATTTATTTATTTATTGGGTAGGAATTGGATGATATTTGTCTATCAAACAGTTGGATGTTGCCAACATATCATATGTCACGTTCAGATGGTAAGATTTTTCTTTTCTTTGCACTTTGTTATTTAAAAGAAAGAAAACATTGTTGCGTAAATTGTTTTAAAAAAAAACGTAAAAAATTGGTGAATTGATGTGTAGGTGGGTTTGTGGCGAATGTAAGTGTAAAAGGAAGTGATTTTGAGTGTTCTGGTGTGAGTGGTATGCAACAAAGTATTCGTGAAGCCAGAAACTCAGCTGCAACTCACGTGATCACCAAATTGCAGCAAATGGCTCTTAACCACACCGCTACTATTCTTTAGTGTAAAACATTTGTGACTCTGACTGATTCAGTGAGTGATAAATAATTTAATTGTAATTTCTAATTTTAAGTGCCCTTGAAAGATGTAGGAACCATGTAAAGGGAACACTTCGCTGTATTGTTTATTTGCATCTATTTTTTTTTTTTTACAAGTATGTGAATATGGAGTTTGACATATTAAAAGTCTCGTAAGTGGCTAAATTGATAATATGTTGAAAATACATTGTGTTTCATCAAACTAAAAGGACTAAAAGACCAATAAGTTTAATTGGTTAAAGCATGTTAAAAGTTAAAATTATCAACGCCTCTTTACTGTTTTTTCGTTAAGTATTATAATAGTAAACGTACTTTTAGGTTTACGTTTACGTTGTCTTGTAAATGTTGTAGTGAATTTTTATTTGTGTTGCATTTGTCAATATTTTTTTATGAAAAAAAACAATAAACTAAAAAACAACCCGAACATGATTTTTTTTTTTCAAATATTTTGGTTGAGTTTGGGTTTAAGTCAAAAAATGGTCCAAAAAGTTGACTTTTTATTCGTTTCTACTTTTAAAACGAATCGGAAGTTGTTTGGGTTTAAAACTAGAGGGTGTTATTGATTGTTGCAAACGAGGTTTGCCAACAAGGCAACATGCAAATTCAAGAAAATCGTGCAAGGTACTACTTTCCCACTTAAACAAGAAATAGCAACTTACTTTTATTTGTCTATTATAGCATCCTACTTCCAATTTTTTTCTGCTTTTGCCTATTAGTTTATTTTACCATTCAACTTTTATTTCTTCCAATTAAAACATTGTACTATGAAGCATCTACCTGGTTATAGCAATGTCATTAAAATACCAAGCAATTTGCACTACTATAATTGCATAGATTTTTCTAAGTTGTAATAAGAAAATAAATATTGAAAGTACAACGCTTTAATTGGGTAAAAAAACCAAACTGAACCAAATGATGTTTGGTTTATTTGGTTCGGATTATCTGGTTTTTGGTTAATTCAGTTTGGTTAACCGAATAAGGATACTTTATTTGGTTTTGGTTCTGGTTAAATTTTAATTGTTTTCGTTAAACTAAAAAAACCGAATATATATATATATATATATATATATATATATATATATATATATATATATATATATATATATATATATATATATATATATATATATATATATATATATATATATATATAACAGGCTAACAGCCCTATATAACCTTAGCTACTAAACCCATCAAAACTACCTCGTTTTGCTAGAGTATATTCCAAAAAAATGGCTGTGTGATTTCCTAAACAAAAAACTCATCCTCCCATAGTAATACGTGCTTTTTTTTCAATAGATTTTCCTGACTGTTCCTACTTCTTTTTTTGGTTCGTGAATTGCATCTAGTTCGTCCCACTCTTGCTGAATCTCTATCTGCTGCGTGATTTTCTTCTAATCAGGTTTGTATTTTTTTTTTCAATTTTTTTTTTCTTGTAATTCTTCTAAGAAATCACGTATTGTTTAATTTTTTTTGTATTTCGTCAATTAAGTTTTGTTCGTGAATTGCATCTGGTTCGTCCCATTCTTGGTGAATCCTCATTCTACTGCGTGATTTTATTCTGATCAGGATTGTGATTTTATTTTCATCTTTTTTACGTGATTTTCTTCTAACAAATTGATTCTGATTGATTTGGTTCTATTTCGTCAATTAAGTCAATTTTGTGAACTGCATATGGGTCTTTCTTGCTACGGTTGAATCTCATTGTATTAAGCTTGTGATTGAGTTCGTGAGATCTTTGTACAATGATTTGTAATTTTTTTTTCAGAAATTTTACTTACGTAGGGGTGTACTTTGTGTTATGCACTATTAGTTCTCTTGCACTTATAAACGAGTTTTCCTGCTCAGACAACTTTATACATTAACATCCAAACACTTTATACCTCATCTTTTTTACTTTTTAATGACATACAACTTCATATATAAGTTTTTAACTAATTAACTTAGGTACTATAGTTATATATTGAAGTTGGGTAAATCTGATTCCTTTTTATAATCGTTGAATTTGGGCATCATCCTTAACCTAATAAACTAATAAGCACTTCTGATTTTTTTTTTTCAAAAGATACATAACAACACCACTTCTTGAATTTGTTCTACAAAGTCAATTTTATTGATTTTCTAAATGTCAATTTTGTTTTGGTGAATTTGGTTTATTCCTAGTGTCGAGTTTGATATGATTCGTGATTATTCATATTTATGTCAATTTTTATATGTAATGTTCCATTCTTACTTGATCAATGATAATTTCAATGTTAAATAATACATTGTTTCCTTTTGTACAGTACATGATGTTTGAAACTGAAGTAAATGTTCACCCTATCGAAACACATATAGTTGAAAATGTTGCTGCAAATGATTTATCAAATGCCACATATGAATCTGAAAAAATAGACGGAGTTGATGTGAACTTCGAATGTGAAAAAGATGAAAGCATAGTGGGAAAGGTTTTCGATACGATTGATGATGCGTATAACTTTTTATAATGATTATGCATTTGTACATGGATTTGGAATACGTATTCATACTACATTCAAAAATAAGGGGACAAATGAACCTTATCGAAAGATACTTGTATGCGACAAAGAAGGTTTTAAACGAGAGGATGGTGATACTTCAAGTGGGCATGAAAAAAAACATCGTAGAGAAGTTAAAATTGGATGCAAAGCAATGCTTCGAATTTCAAAAAAGAATGATGGGAAATGGTTTGTTGAGTTGTTTGATGACATGCTCAATCACGAATTGAGCAGCACACCAACGAAGGTGATGAAGCATCGGTCACATGTGAAGTTCCACCGTACAACAGTATGTAAATCTCTCATGCTGAAACTTAATCAATTAGGGTTGAAACCTTCTCAAATTAAAAAAGCTATTAATGCAATGAAAACCTCAAATGAAGTTGATGTAACTTCAAAACAATGTGTTGATGTATTATCTGAGCAACGAAAACACAACAGAGGAAGGGAGTTCTATGGACTAATAAAACATCTGCAAGATAAAGCATTATTGGATAATGATCAGTATTATGTTGTGGATTTGTGCAGTGATGGGTATCCTAGAAATATTTTTTGGGCCGGTGGTAGATCAAGAGACGATTTTACTAAATTTGGAGATGTTGTTGTGTTTGATGTCACTTATATGACAAATAAATT
Source organism: Lactuca saligna (assembly GCF_052625555.1). Taxonomy (NCBI): domain Eukaryota; kingdom Viridiplantae; phylum Streptophyta; class Magnoliopsida; order Asterales; family Asteraceae; genus Lactuca; species Lactuca saligna. The sequence continues at coordinate 172,306,565 of NC_136419.1, forward strand.
CAAGATGCCTTTTGCTCCATTTACTGGGGTGAACCATCATGGACATTCTATACGTTTTGGTGGAGCATTGCTAGAAAATGAAAAGGAAGAAACTTTTGTATGGTTGTTTGAGCCTTTCCTAAAATGTATGTTTAGCAAGTATCCGAAGGCTATTATTACTGATCAAGACAAAGATATGGGAAATGCAATAAAAAAGTGTTCCCAAACGCTCGACATTGCTTTTGTGCATGGCATATAAAAAAGCATGAATTGGATCACCTTCGACCGTACGTTGCCCGTTATAGTGATTTTCAAGAATCCTATAAAGAATGGGTAATGAGTGACACAATTGAAGAATTTGAAACTAGGTGAGAAGTTATACGTGATAAGTATAAACTTGAAAACATTTGTTGGATAACTGATATGTATAACCAACGAATACATTAGGGTAAAGCCTTCTTAAAGAATATTTTCTTGGCCGATATGTCAATAAGTGGACGAAGTGAGACTATTAATTCCTTTTTTTGATGATTTTGTTAACGCGAGTACCATGTTGAATGAATTTTTAGTACAATATGACAAAGCAGTTACGTCACGAAGGGTCGCCGAAGAAGATGAAGATTTCAAGACAATGAACTCAAGGTCGGTTCTTTCCTCAATACATCCAATAGAAGCAAAAGCAGGTGAGTGTTATACTAGAAAGGTTTAGGGCCGCCGAAGAAGATGAAGATTTCAAGACAATGAACTCAAGGTCGGTTCTTTCCTCAATACATCCAATAGAAGCAAAAGCAGGTGAGTGTTATACTAGAAAGGTTTTTGAGATTTTCAAAAAAAGAATGGATAGAAGCTACTAGCAATTTAACGCATGAGACTCTAAGCAAAAAGTACATAAGAAATCAAGTATCGAGTTGGGAAACTGGACGTTGACAAAAATTATTGGCAAATTGTTACCTTTTGTTTGTCAAATAATATGCATGTCACATGTTCTTGTGCTAAGTATGAGACATGTGGGATTTTATGCAAACATAGCTTATACGTGATTAAGAAAAGGCATGTTGACACACTTCCGACTCACTACATTTTACCTAGGTGGAACCTTAATGCTAGGTACAAGGTGGGTAAGCGTAGCATTGGACTCGAAGAAATGAATAACAGAAATAGGGTTATTGATTTGACGGTATGGTGTGTTCGTTCAAATTTTAATAAAGTAATTGAACAAGCAAAAGACTCCCCTTCAGAAATAGAAAAGGTCAATAACATATTGATAAAGCTCTTACAAGATCAAGCAATACAAAAAAAGTCGTTACCAGTTGACGGTATGGTGTGTTCGTTCAAATTTTAATAAAGTAATTGAACAAGCAAAAGACTCCCCTTCAAAAATAGAAAAGGTCAATAACATATTGATAAAGCTCTTACAGGATCAAGCAATACAGAAAAAGTCGTTACCAGTTGAGAATGTATCTCAAGGTCCTAGTGTGAGAATTTCACAAGTCGATATGATGCCTCAGTTATCTGTCCGGGATCCTCTTGGTCCAACTAACACGAAAGGGCGTCCTAAAATTGCTAGTAGAATCAAGTCTTCTTTAGAAGTTCCAAAAAAAAGAACACGCTCTTACTGTCAAGGATTGGGTCATTATGCTACTAGTTGTTCTAAAAGAAAGGTACTTATAGTATTAACTTACTTTTTCATGATTTTAGAGTTCTTATATGTATACAATAACCAATTTATATTTTCATGTAACAGGTAGATGAATCATTGCAAGAGAAACAATGATATATGTAGTTTATGTGAGAAAAGAAAAAATCTAGATGGTTCACAACATTTTGTTTTGGTTAATTGTCGTCTTTTTCCAATTTTTGGTTAATATTCCTTTTTTCTAGTTTTGGTTAATTGTCTTTTTTTTAGTTTTGGAGATAAATCGTGTATGCTGCTGTTTTGGAATGAAAATTTTGAATGGTTACTGCTATTATGTGTAAAAATGAAATTACGGGGGTACTATGTGTATACAATGAAAGTTTGATGCTATTATATGTTAAAAATTAAAGTACGGGGGTATTATGTGTAAAAAATTAAAGTACGATGCCATTATATGTGAAAGATGAAAGTACGGGTGTATTATGTGTAAAAAATGAAAGTATGATGCTATTATGTGATAATAATGAAAGTACGGGGGTATTATTTGTAAAAAATGAAAATACTATGCTATTATGTGTATACAATAAAATTTTGATGTTATTATATGTTAAAAATGAAAGTACGGGGGTATTATGTGTAAAAAGTTAAAGTACGATGCCATTATATATAAAGATGAAAGTACGTGGGCATTATGTATAAAAAATAAAACTACGATGCTATTATGTGTTAAAAATGAAAGTACGGGGGTATTATTAGTAAAAAATGAAAGTACGATGCTATTATGTGTATACAATATATGGTTGATGTTATTATATGTTAAAAATGAAAGTACGGGGGTATTATGTGTAAAAAGTTAAAGTGCGATGCCATTATATGTAAAAAATGAAAGTACAGGGGTATTATGTGTAAAAAATAAAACTACGATGCTATTATGTGTTAAAAATGAAAGTACGGGGGTATTATTAGTAAAAAATGAAAGTACGATGATATTATGTGTATACAATGAAAGTTTGATGCTATTATATAATCTTTAATGCCAGTTTTACAAAGGAATTTGACTGAAAATAACATCAACCTTTTATTGTATCCAAGTGTATGCGATAGACTGGAATTCGCTATTCCAATTCCTTTGAATTATGTCATAATCAGAAAATTAAATGGACTGTAGGCGTTTTCATCATTTGGTACACTCACACTCATTTACATCAATTGGACCATTTATGAATGTTATGAAAATATAATGATGCATTATGCAGAAATCAAACTGGACTATTCATACCATTTATAAAAGTAGAATGATGTTAAATAGAAGTGAATACAATCAACTTCTCTCAATTGTTCTAACTTTCTCTCAACTGATCTAACTTTCTTGTTGTCTCCCTCAACCCAAATCTGAGTTCTATTCAACAAACTTCTTTCATAATCTGGTTGATACTTCTCCTCACTTGCATCATCATCTTCTATTGACTGTTTTTCCCTTTTTACCCTTCCTTTTGTATGTGTAATGTAATGGTGGCATAGCACAAACTTTCCCAGGCAACCTGTAGATCTGATCATTTGAATTTACAAAAACAATTAGTGATAAACTCTAAAGTTTATGCCACATTCACGGTACACACTCCTAGGCCTGTCAAATCGGACTGTCGTGTCGTGTTTTTGTCTGACACGACACGACACGACAAGGTTTTTTGTAACACGAACACGACACGACACGATCTCGTGTTTTTTTTCACTAACACGAAAACGAACCAATTAAAAAATGACAACACGACACGACACGACAAAGATAATATTACATAACTATTATTTTATTTAATTCATATTTAATCATATATAACACGATACAAACGACAAACACGAAAACACGACAAATACATGCTCAATCGTGTCAATTTCGTGTGGATTTGCAAACACGAACACGACACGACACGACATCGTGTTTTTTAAACTTGACACGAACACGACACGAAAACGAATTCGAATTATGATTTCGTCCCGATTTCGTTTCATGTCGTGTATTTTTGTCGTGTCGTGTCATAAATTGACACCCCTACACACTCCCAAGAAAATTGAGTGACAGAGAGCTGTAATAGTAGCCCATTTACCATAACCTATGTATATCATATCATAAAGAGCTTATATGGTCATATCAATATATCATTAAATTATTAAATATTTAAGAACTTTGGATTTACAAGAAAATAAGAAAAATAATAAATTATTAAAATTGATTTTTTTTATCATTTAAATTTAAATAAATAAACAAAATAAACTAATGAGCTTTAATTTGGAATTTTGAAATAAGAAGGTAAGTTTACTAATGAAATTAATATTAATTTATTACTACATATATTGTAATTATTAGATTAAAGTATTATGTGAAATTTATTAAAATAGAATAAACTCATATGGAAAAGAAATTAATTCAAAATAACTACAAAATATTATTTAACAAATTGAATAAGATTGTAACATATTTGGGTCTATAAAAGAGATGTTAACAAATTGATAACGACTTTATGTCATCTCTTTTTGTTTTGAAATATTTGGGTCTATAAAAAAGATTTTAGGATGTTTTGAAGAAGAAAAAAAAATCATCTCGATTCTTTGTTTCTTTTTAAAAATTTATATAATGTTTTAATATGTGTTTAAGTTTTTTAATTGAATATAAATAAATAAATAAACTTGTTTATGTACCGTTAGTAAACTGGTTTTAAAGATCAATACATTTGTGTCCTTGTTCACACATACCTATTACCTAGTTAAACCCTAACTTAAGAACTTCCTGTGTCTAAGCCAAGTGAATACGATGGACTTAACATTATCAATGATCCGGAAATAGAAAGTTCGTTTGTTTTTTAATACACCTTCACATCTTGTTTTCCATAATATCCACATTACACCAAAACAAACACAGATTAGGTTGTTTCTCCTTCTCCGAAATCTCCCCCACGTTTTTACAAATCCGATAAGTTCCCCGACGGTTTGAAATTGTGGTTTTCGGAATGTTGCACCATTTAAATATCAAATCCCAGACATTGCTCGCCACTGGACAACGTATAAGAATATGCTCCGTATCTTCATCCTCAAGATGACACTGGGGGCATGATGCGTTTATAATTGCGACTCCTCTCCTTTTTAGTGGATTTGAATATGGTAATGCATCTAGAAATTAATATACAAGTCATTATAGCACTTATACAAATCATACTATATATTGAACAACTCAATTGTGAATCCATAAATGAACCTCATAATAACTTGATGAATTCCACAACTAGGCTATGATTTCGAACATTAAATTGCGCTTAAATTCATCATGATTTCCTATAAATATAAAACACATTAAATAAGCTTCAAAATCTCCCCAAACTCCAAAACAAACCATAACAAAGGAGATTTACATGAAGTTTGAGAGTTAGAAGCTAGAATTAACATTAAAAACTTAATAAAATCACCATACTACAAACAACTTCAGGTTTTGTGACTACAACAAACCCTAGTTCGAAATTAAGATTAGAAAAGGCTAGGATTTTTACCTCCAATGTTTTTAAGTGAAGAGTCAAGCTCAATGCTCCACAAATCTCCCTCTAATTGCCTCTCTATATCTCAAATCTCCATCCTCAAACACTTCAAACTCGTCTCTCTCCAAATGGGGAGAAGAGAACTAATTTATGTCCAATTTTTTTGTGATTTGTCAACTATGGTCTCTCTAGTAGCTTCTTTCTTATTCAGCACACCTTTAGACTTAATACATTTAACACACTTTCAAAACTTAACTATGGCCTCATATCTTAAAAGTTATAAACATTTCTAGTCTCAATATGTCAAAACATGGTAAAACCAAGTTTTACATTTTTGTCAATTTTAACCTCTCTTATAAATTTCTACAAATGACATATTTAACTTATGAATTCCGACTTAAACCACTAAATATGAACTAACAACAGTTAAATCCAAAAACTTACGTCGAACTCAAATTCTAAGGTTTTGGTAAAAATAGACCCTCTATCTCAAGTCTTCTTTTAACCTCATATCTTGTGTTCTAAACATCTTGGTTAATTTTAACATTCCCATAAACAAAATTGTTTACTTCCACATTTTATTTTTCATATATTAATATATATATGGTATGCCCAATCTCCATGACTAAGTAGTTCAATACCTATAGTTGCAACTTTCGGGCATTGTGTTTGTTCTTATATATCGGCATCACAGTCTTATATATCTACTCTTCAAACATCTTGGCCTACTTTAAGATAATGTTGAAGACGCTTTTCAGCTATTACGCTCCTTCCTCTCATAGTCATAGCAGCTGATATGAACTTGGTATGAGCCAATGACGTTAAGATGATGTTTAATGAGATTTAACATTAAAAAAAAAAAAATCATTATAAAACATACATTACTGGTGACTTCCAACCCCAACCCACTGCCATTTGCCTATTTAACTTGTATTATATTTTTTGTAACATGAACTCCAGGTTATCACTCGAAAACATAATCATCAAAATTAGTCCAAAATATTAAAAACAATAACCTAAACATAATAATAAATATCAGCCAAATTAATTAAAAAATAAGTAAGTTTGATAGCCAAGACTTGTCTAGTTAACTAACATGGCCTTTGAGAATTTAAATAAAATCATCAACCAATGAGATTGCAAGTCAACACATGTAATTGGAAAATATAGGATCACAGATACAATAACCCGAGTCGAATTTCTTTTAGATCGTCTACATGATATATAATAATCCATTGCAGCGAATTTATTTATTATCGAATATCATATCATCATATACTCAGATGACAATTATTATAGCCAAAGGCATTAAGAAGTCAAAGCTTCTTTTTATAAGTAAAATAAAGACAGCTTTCAGATACCCATGAAAAGGTGATCGCAGATTTATCCTCAATCCTCACGCTTTGTAATTCGTTTCCAGCTCCAATAAGTTTTAGCGGTTCCACATAGACAAATGGGATTAGGATCAGGATCCGGATCCGGGTCAGCACCTCTTCCATTACATAAATTTTCTCCAACAGCTGTCATAATAACAAATATTGCTACGTAAGTTTAAAAAATACATTTAACAAGTTTTAAGTGCTGTTTGATAGTCTCTGAACAGTTAAGAACCCTACCTTCTGAGAAGTCAGAACCATTAAGAGAGATTTTTCAAAAGCGCATACCTCAATGCGAGTTCCGTGAACAAGAAGAATGTCAACACATGCGAGAACTCGCGCCCGGTGCAGGTGCATTACAGGGTTCCCCTGCACCGGCAAGTAGAGGATAATTGATTGCTATTCAGAATCTTCGTATAATTCATCATCTGAGAGCTCATCGAATGAGCGAATGTCCAATTGGTAGCGTAAAATTCCCCCAATTCCACCAAACCCTCTGCAAAATTGTGATCCTTCTTGCGATTTATTCGTCACAAATTCAAGCGTGCAACCGAATTTTCTATATTCATTAGCAAACCACTCGAGTAAAGACATCTTGTCTTGAACTTCTAATTCGACGTTCGTGGTTGCATCACGGAAGTTTTTTTGATTACTCTCTTGCTCTTTGTTGAAATGCTTTATCATTACTTCACCTGTTGTGGTATTCTTGAGAGTATACCTGTTGATATCAAGATTCTCCCAAACGATGAGAATATCAACAGCACCCATCTCAAGTGTCTTCAACGTATCATCCACCCCAAACACGTACTTCCCAGTATCCTGACTAATTTCCTCAAAATACTTCCCAATCAACCGTTTCTCCTGAATAAACTTAACATTCGCAAGAATCTCAGCAGACAACTCAATCGCTTGATTGAACCCGTTTTCGCCTCCATAAGAAACATCCACGACATTCAATATCTTAGCTTGAAGACGCGGGTCAAACATATCCGATTGACTAAGCTCCGTTTTGAAGTCCGCGGATCCCGCAAGTATCAGACCCGAAACATTCGGTTGACTAGTCGAAGGGTTTATATAAAACTGCGTCGCCAGCTCAGCGGTTTTCCTCACATAGTTATGTCGTTTCTCCATTCGTAAACGAGCGAATCTCAACGCCGATTGACCTCCCCTCCCGTGTTTTTTGGGTAAATCGACGCTGAATTTGTGGAGCACTTCGCGTGTATTCCCGCTTAAAGTTCCGAAGAGTGTTCCGTTTCCATCCATGACGATGAATCCGAATTTGTCATCGGATTCTAGAAGTTCGTTTAGGGCTTCGGTGTGGAATTTGTTGTCGCAGAGATATAAGGAAGCGTTGATAGGGCGGAAGGGTTCGAAATCGATGGTGACTTTTTTTTCTTTTCCGTCGTCGGTGACGATGGTTCCGGTGTAGAGAACGAGGCCGTTTGGAGGGACTTTGTTGTAGAGTTTGAGGCGTTGTTGGGCGGAGGTGATTGCGCCTAAAACGGATTGACGGTTTACGCGGCTTTTGATGTTGGAAGCTGTTCCGAATTCGTCTCCGAGCATTTTTGTGACGCGAGAGACTTGGTCACGTGGTGGCATGATGAGAGAGATCATGCTTGTTCCATTGCCACGTGCTGCTTCCAGTGCTTTGATGAGTTTCTTGATTTTCCATATTTCGATGTTTTTGTCGGTGTCGTGAGTGTCCGCCATTGTTGGGTGAGTGAGAATGTGTTCGTAGTTGTAAAAAAACTACCTGAAAAATAGTTAATTTATGGGTTAGATGCAACAATGGCAATGTACTTTCATTGATTTGCTATTTCAGTTTTTTGCATTTTGAAAAATCTATTCAAATCTCGAGTTCTTGAAGATGAAGAATCTGAAGCTTTATATTCCATAGTAATCCCCAAATCCCCAATTTTGCATTAACACATTGTGGTCTAATTAATCAACAGTATAATGCAATACAATTGACAAAAAGATATAGCAAAAAGGACAGAACTAAAATATCAGATAATACATGAAGTATCCAAAATTTCAATAGTTCATAAAGCTTAATCTACAAAAGATTCTTCATTAGGCCATGTTTTAACGATTATAGAGAATATATTTCACTCAAAATTAAATCCCACGAAATTATTTGCTAACATATTAGGAAGAGAAACTGAACTTTTCAAACGTGTACTACCAAAACAAGGATTTTTTTTACCATTTTGATACACATCATCATAAATAAACTTGCTATGTCTTCATATGACTTCTGGTTGTTAAATGATTTACTTCTTGTCGTTTTGGTTGTGAGGAAAAGTTAAGAATCACATTAAACAACCAATTTAAGGGGGTGTTTGGATGTGATGTAAAAAATTTGCAACTTGAATCACAATGATCAGTTTTATGTGGTCTGTAAAACTGATTTTGGGTTTTAGGACAAAAATATTTATTTGGAGAAGAAATTGGTTATGGAGGTCCATAAGTTTAGAATTATCAACTATCCTCAACTTTAATCAACTCGTTACTGATTTTGATTCATGAAAAGGCAAAGATCACTTTGAAATCGCACATCCAAACAACCCTAAAAAGAGTAGTTTTATATCAATTTACACTTTTGAAAGAACTAGGTTGAATTTCCGGGATCAAAGTTTTTTTTCTAACGCCAGAAAAACTAAACCTCTAAAAATCGCAAGAAAAACATCAAAAAAACAGATCTCACAAATTTTCGAACCACAATTAAAAACATGTAGCGCATACTCGATTGTGTTGTTTTCCTCCCAATTACTGGTTTATACATCAAAATTAGAACAAAAATAATAAGATTACGTTCATGCAGACCAACCTGTGATCAGCGAATTACATGAACAGCATACACTACACATTCAGAATGACATAAATCTAGCAATACGATCCACATATAATAAAAATTGCTTACGATCGACGCTAAATAACAAAAAAAATGATTAACAGAATGATCAAATTCAGTTTTGATAGCGTGGATCACCTGAAGGAGAATTTGCAACGATGATTTTTGCGTTTAGATATCTGAAGGAGGGCGAAATGGATTTATACTCGTTGTAGGTCGATTGTTCGTACAATCGGAATCCCCGATCATCACGACTCTTGATGGATGTTCGAAAATCCATAAATAACCTTGGATTCGGGTTTGATATAAACGTGTCACAAGAATGTAGAACTACAGAAAAATAAATATGCCTGTTTAAGTTCGTATGTCCTTCTATAAAGTATTGATGGACGGTTATCGTGCATTATTAATTGCCTAATTAGTTTTTCTATAGTCCAAGTAAAAGTTAAAGAATTTTTTATTTTTATATATGAATTTTACGAACTCATGTATTATTTATTTAAAAAAAATTAAATATGCAGGTCTAAGTTTGAATTTATAAGAATATAAAAAAGATATTGAATAGTTTAAGTTAAAGTGTTTTCTTTTAAATTTAAATAAATAAACAAAGAAATTAATAGGGATTTAACTTAGCAATTTTAAAATTATAAAATTAGAAGATAAATCTATTAATTAAATTGATATTCATTTATTATTATATTTATTGTAATTAGTACATTTAAATATTATATAAAATTTAATAAAATAAAAATAAAAAACTATAAAATGATATGTTGAAAAAACAATAATTTTAAATAACCACCAAATGACATGTGGCAATGAACGAGAATATGCCATATGAAAAAAAAAATTATTTATTATATATATTTTTTTCATTTTATGGTGAAAACTTTCTCAAAAAAAAACTTTTAAAAAAATGTATATCATTTAAAACTTATTTTATTTGCTATGAAAATAATCTTTTGAAAATTCTTAGGACCAAAAAAAAAATTAAAAATGTTTTATGTTTTTTTTTTTTGTTGTAAGAATTTTCAAAGGCCTAAAAAATTGTTTTTTCTATAAAATATACAATATTTTACAGATAATTTTATATGTCAAACTTACAAAGTTCTTTATTTTTTACCCATTTTCACGTGTCAAAACTAAAATATCAAGATTTATTTTGTTATGACTTAGGTGACTTAGGTGTTGTTTGTTTTTTTTTAAAACCACTTCAGACCACTTATTGTTGCGTCGCGCAGCACACGCGCATCACTTGTCCTTTCGCAACTGTTTGTTTTTCGGAAGACTTCTGATTTAAAAACTGTTGCGCGTGTGTTGTGTGGCGCAACACTAAACTAACTGCTTTAAACCTCTTCACGTCTTAGTTTAACTTACTGCAGCGATCTGCAGACATTAAAAAATAAACATATTTTTTATTAAATGTTGCAGCCGTTTGTTCCACCTTTTCTGCTACAGAGGATTGCAGAAGTGGTCCGCAGACTTAACGTATTTTCTCTTCGAAAAAACAAATAGCACCTTAATCAACTCCTTTAGATTAAAAGCACGAATAACTTTGCACCACGAGATAGATTACTTAAGTCAACCCTATCAAAAAGACCATCTTGACCATAAAAGGCTTTTATAACACGCACGATCAAAAAATCGCCATATACAACAAAACTCTATTCAAATTACCATCTTCTTCCCAATTTTTTTTCATAGAGTTCTCTTGATGTTTGTTGCTTAAACAATTGTATCCAATCGAATACAGACCATCATACTCTTTAGTTTCAAGTTTTTTTGTCGTTTACGACAGCAATATTCTTTTGTTAGGGTGTTTTTCTTACATGTTAAAAGAAAATAGGGGGCATGGCCCACCCGAGCCCCTTCATAGTTCCCTTGCGGACATATTTCAGAATATCATTTTTTATAACAGCAATAAATGATTGGACAAATTTGTCAAAATGGTTTTAGTGGAAGTACATAGCTTGAAACATGTTTGATGTTCATTGGACCACAACAAGGACTAAGTTTTTCTGAGATAGGACAATTCATCACAGGATTGGACTAAGTTGTCGTTGACATTGGTTTCAACTCCAATCCAATATATGCCAAACGCGATACAAGTTGCATGCATATGAGACAGAAACAAACTAACATATGATACAACTTGGATTAGTGAAGACACTTAGATTTCAAAGAAGAAAAAAGGAAAAACAAAACAAGTGAATATTAGACGATAGCAAACTACAACCAATCAGCAAGATTTTTTTTCAAGGTATACAACTTTCAAAGCTAATAACCGAAACCCAAAAGAAACTATGAATATACACGGTATCAGCTTTCAAGAACAGCTAGAAAACCTACAATGAATTTACATATTCATCGACATCATCAACCCCGAAAAAACAGGAAACAATTTAACGGACGGGAGATGACGTGGCGAAAACCCAACAAATCGAATTAGGAAAATTCATTTACATACGATGATGTTTCTACATGTCACTGTGCCAAGTCATCACTTGCGACACCTACACTTGATTTATCAGCCAATCGAACATTATATTGTTGATAAACTCTCGCACGGTTCTCGGCCCACCATTGCTCCGCTTGTTTCTCACTGAATCGCTTTCGACTGCATTTTATTTTTAAACCGTTAAAAGACGGTCATAATATTATTTTTCATTGAGGGTATTTTCGACTTTTTACATAATAGTAGTCGTGAGTTTGCCATGCATTGGACCGAGACTGAAACCGATGCCAATAAGAAAAAAATTACATTTTTTTTGTCGCATCCAAAAAGGTGGGACAAGGACTCGCTCTTGATATCTCGTATGTGGAAAAAGACGTAAATACCCTCCTCATCCGCATCATTGATGATAGCCCTAGAAAACTTGTCTGGTCAGGTACAGTCCAGTCCCGTGTAACGGGACCGGACTAGATGGAACTGGAAATGCTTTCCAGGGCTATTTTCAATGATGAGGATGAGAAGGGCATATTTACGTCTTTTTCCACATACGAGATATCGAGAGCGAGTCCTTGTCCCACCTTTTTGGACGAGACAAAAAAAATTGTAATTTTTTTCTTATTGGCATCGGTTTCAGTCTCGGTCCAATGCATGCCAAACGCAGTATAACTGGAAATCATTTTTCCAAAAAGGGTAAAATACAGAAAAACACAACATATTTTCACTGAAAAAAATGGAAAGGTAAAATAGCATACCTGAAGCGGACTCGTTTAAGATCTTTAATACCTCCAGGCAAGGACGTAAGCGTAATATAAACACCAGGTTCATCTTGCTCAACCCATTCATCATCACTTCTGCCACCATTTCTTGCTGCTGTTGCTTCTGAAACAGCTGTTCTGTTTATGATGGAACTTGATCCATTTAATACCAACTGAGTGTTTTTATATGCTGGTGTTTGAGTTTGACCATTAGGCTGGTCAACTGAGGAGTTTATTAAGACATCATTGAAAGAAAGATTGGATCCGAAAGAAGTGAAGGAAGGAGATCTTATGTCTCTTGTAGTTCCTACTGGTAGCCTTTCTGCCATGTCTTTCAGCTATTTTAACATACCAAAATAGAAACAAAAAATATCAGTTGAAAAGTCCAACAACGTAAATTTAATAAAGGGTAAATTAAGAAAATAGCAATGTAGGTTTGTTTGTGTATGAAAAGTATTGTACTTTTTTTTTTTTTCTTCCAATTATATCATTGTACTTTGAAAATTCTACCGAATTATAGCAATGTTTTCACTGATATAATTGGGAAGATTTTTCAAAGTACAATGATATAATAGGAAGAAATGCAAGTATGATGCTATAATAAACAAATCAATGGAATTATGTTGCTATTATTTTTGCATTTAACCCTATTGAGGGAAATGTAAACACCATGATATTTTAGTATTATAGCATCATACTTCCATTTTGTTTGATTAGAGTATTTCACTTCTAATATTTTTCTTAATAAGGCACTTTACTTTGATAAAATATACCCAATTATAAAACTGCAGTTTCAATTTATTTTTTTCTTATTATGTTATTATACTTTGAAGATTTACCCAATTATAGCAATGAAAATTGCTATAGTTTATTAATAAGAAGAAATGAAAGTAGGATGCTATAATAAACAAATCAATATAAGCAAGCAACTTTTTTCATGTGGAGGCATTGTACATTAAACAATCTACCAAATTATAGCTTTATACTTTCAATTTATTTCCTTATTAGGACATCATGCTTTGAAAAATCTACCCAATTTAGTAAGTTTTTGGATGAAATTCTTATAATTGGATAAAATTTTCAAAGTACAATGCTATAATAGAAAGAAATGAGAGAACGATGCTAAAATAAACAAATCAATGAAAGTAAATTGCTATTTCTTGCATTTACTCCCAAGAAAATTCATCAAACAAACAGGAATTGGAAATTGAAAGAGTTTAATAAGATTAATCTTACTTGTGCTGTAAGTGATTTGATGACTTCTTTTGCAGCCTTGCATTTTGAGCTTTCATCCCCTGCAATTGCTATTGCCTCCTTCAGCTGTTTAGAAGTTCTTTCCAGCTCAACCTCTTGAAGTTTGGCTTTTCGGGTTAGACTTTCAACCTGATATCACCAAATCAAATATAACATCCAAGAAAATATCCTCCTTTCTTATTTCCATTAACAAATTCATAAAGAAGGAAGAATCAAAATGCTATGTAAATGTTGCACTAAGTGGATGAGTGACAGAGTGAGTACATATAAAAAAGCAAAACAAGTAATATACACATACCTGTGCTCTTAGTTTAGTTACTTCTTGATTGAGGTTATCATTTGTCCTTTTAGCATCATCCACAATGATCTTTGGTGAAGATAATCCGGCCAAAGTTGGTGTTGGGGTGGTGGACCGAGGTGGGCTGGCCCGCCTCGACACCGGAGAAGTTGCCCGAGACACCATTCTTGAACCAGGGACAGAAGCGGAAAAAAACTTTTTAGAAGACCCAAAAACCGGATTAAAAGATTTAGAAATATTAATCCCTCCCCATTGAGAGCTTCCGGAAGGAATAGGCGAAACACGACTGCTACTAAACTCTAGTTTCTTATTCCTCTTTGAAGAATAACTTTCCAACGGTTTCATCGCTTCCATAGAAGCAAACCTCGCGAGCCGAGGGCGAGATCGTAATTCTGACCTATCATCTTTATCATTTTGCTCGTTAGGGTTTATACTCGCTCTTCTCACGGAAGACACTGAAGAGGCATCGGTTTCGATAGCTTTTTTCAATTTATTAACACAATTATCACAAACCCGATAGGGTTTATTCGGGTTAGGTGCCATGGATGCCCTTAGTGACTTCTTGCTACTACAAGAATGACAAAAAACAAGACCACAATTGTAACAATTATGTCGCTTTCTTTTGAAATTAAACGGAAGGCGACACCCAGAACACATAGACTGATCAACTCCAGACACCCATTTATGAAGACATATAGCTGCAGTAAAATTTGTCCCACAAGCAATCCCTTTCACTTGTTTATCTTTCAAAGCTTCAACTAAAGTCGGGTAATTTCTATCATCTGTATCTCCATGACCTAATCGCCCATTCGCCCCTTTCCCCCATGTGTAAACCTCCGTCCTCGAAGTCAAAACCGCAACATGATGGGCCCCACAAGCGATTTCCTCCACAAAAGATTTTAAAAGTTTACCTTCAATACGAGCGGGCAGCTTCCCGTCAGCATTCGGGTTCCCGAGCTGCCCGTAAACCGGACTGCCCATCGCGTAAACATGCCCGGAAGTTGCGAGTGCGAGTGTCATGCTATGCCCACATGCCACCTGGCAAAAATTCGGGTCCACAAGGGCAGCAACACAAGTGGGAACTAGTTTAGTTTCTTTATCCCCGTGCCCTAATCGACCTTTATCCCCATCACCCCATGTAAAAAGCTTCCCGGAAGAACAATTACTAGAACTCGAATTCCCAACCATAATTTCAACAATAGCAGCAGTATGCCACGCACCACAAGCCGCCCTTACAGTTCTCAACCCTTTAAGCGACTCAACTTCTTTAGGTTTCAAAACACTTTTCTTATCCCCGTGTCCTAACACCCCGAAAGTCCCGTCTCCAAAAGTAAAAAGTTGACCCGCGGAGGTCACCACCGCAGTATGCCACGGCCCGCAAGAAATGGAGGACACATGGATACCCTCTAATGACCCATTTACCCTTTTCGGAACCCAGTGTGAAACTTCATTGTCATGTCCGAGTATCCCGAAATGCCCTTCCCCCCATGTGTAGAGGTCACCGGATAAGGTAACTGCACATGTGTGATACTCCCCACATGCCACTAACTCGATGTTTGTGTTACTAAGGGCATCGATGAGTTTGGGATGCAGGACGTTTGAATCGATTCCATGTCCTAAACGACCGCCTAATTCTTCGCCCCATGAAAAGATTTCGCCTTGTTTTGTGACTAGCGCGGCGTGGCGGCCGCCACACGCGATGTTTTGGACATCGAGGACTACTGCGGATTCTAGAGGTTTGGGTAATAAGGAATCGGTTTTGGTACCGGATTTGTGGGGTCCGCAGACGTCTCCGGTGATTTCGCCCCAGATGAAAACGTCGCCCATGGCATCCCCGTCGTCGTGGCCGGAGCCTTGGCTTGAGGAGCTTACGGCACTTGAGAGGCTTACGCGGAAGGCGTCTACACCCATTCGGTTGAAATGAGTGTGCATGGTGTCGGACCCACCGGATGATGGTGAGTGGAAGGACCCGTTGGAAACGGGAGGGAAGAAGCCTTTGGGTGGGAGTGGGACCTTGTATGGAGCCATATCTGGGAAAGATAATGCCTTTGGAGGGCTTCCGAATGGACTATGAAGACTAAGTTGATCAATGGTTTCCTGAAATGTAACATAATGTGAGGATGGAATGGAATATGGTCTAATGGAATGGAATGGAATGATTGCTAACATTACATTATCATGTTTGGTAGGCTTGTAGGAATGGAATGCATCTTTCATGTAAGCTTTTAGTGTAGAGTTTAATACTATTCTATGTGGTATTTAATCATTA
Organism: Lactuca saligna; assembly: GCF_052625555.1. Classification (NCBI taxonomy): domain Eukaryota; kingdom Viridiplantae; phylum Streptophyta; class Magnoliopsida; order Asterales; family Asteraceae; genus Lactuca; species Lactuca saligna. The sequence goes on from NC_136419.1 coordinate 172,322,962, forward strand.
TTATAGAATTTATTAGTTACAAAAATAACGATTAAAGATAATAAAAGCTCATTAAAACATTAAAAAACTATTATTAAACACTATCATGGGTGAATAAGCAAGGTAATGGAACGAATCATTACACTCCATGATCATGTTTGTTTAGCTTGTAGGAATAAAATAATTTTCATATGGATTTTTTGTATAGTATGTAAATACAATGTATAGTTTTAACTCTATTCTACGTGTTAATTATAATTATTGAAGTTTTTATTTACATAAATAAAGAACTAAACATGTTAAATTTCATTAGAAACCGAAATAAAAATGTAATCAAAAAAATATTCTTGATTATTTTTAGGAAAGAAAATTTATGAATGATTAAAATCGTAAAATTTCTAAAAAAAAAAGATGTCTTAGAAGATTATGTAAATAAAAATGGGTTATATTGCAACTTTTCACAAAAATAAAAACACCATTTTGCTAACAAAAGAAAAGGATTGACATCTTTCAAGAATGGTCCATTCCATCAGCCTAGTCAAAAGAAACAGATTTTATTGATTCGTATAGAATACAGTCATACACCATTCCATTCCTTCTGTGATTCCATCATTAGGATCAAGTGTTGTATGGATAAATGATGTTTATAAAGTATTTGAGGAAAGAAGGAAGAAAAATAAATAAGGGCAAATTTGTAAAAGGTTAGGACTTAATAGGGAACGAGTTTTTCCATCAAGTCTTATTCTTTCTGATTAAATCAAAAAGGAGCTGTACCTTCTGTGAGCTATTTCCACTACCAAAAGGAGAATGTAAAGGGGAGCTTCTTTGTGTGTATGTCCTGGGACTATTAGCTTCAGATGGGATTTCATCACTCCTTGATTCTGTTCTCCAATTTCTCTGATGCCCACGTGATATTAATGCTTTAAGCCCACTAAACCATACTTCAGCTTCATCCTTGTCCTTACATATCTAATTAGACAAAATGAATTGCAAGAATATAAATAGAAACTCACAAAACCTATTGCTAATTGGCATACAAAATGCTAGCAATAGTGCAAAAAGAATCAATAATCAATTGCAAAGAGAGATGAAAATCCTACCAAATCCAGAGATCTATCGCTGTATATTAGTGAAAACGATTGGTATTCCTTCTCGGGACGTGGATACCTTTGAAAGATTGGCTAAACAACAAAGTGAAATCATAGTAAATATTCATAATAACAAAAAATATATATATAATTTAATAAGGTAAGATGTCAGATGGCATATTATGTATTGGAATTTTGGAGCTACTCAAGCTGTATGTTTTATACTTTTGAGTCAACAAGAAATTGTTATTGTTTTCAATTGTGATGCCATTTTTTATTTCTTGAATGGGTTTTTAGGATATTCTCCTCAAATTAGAATAACTAATCGTGTAAAAATTAAAATTTGCAAATGAAATTACTTACAGTTCGCTGCCCTGATACAATTCTGGTGACATGACTTAGTCTAAGGTGTTTTTCCTCTTTCCCAGAAAACCATATCAAAATAGACTCATCCTGAAATAGCATATAGAAAAAACAGTATCATTGAAACTGCAAACTATTGATAATTACAGTTACAAAGAGATTGGTATTGCCTTTACATTTAAGAACACATGTTCCAGACGTTCACAACAAAAACACATATTGTTCCTTTTGCTTAAAAGATAATAGGAAAGAAAGAAAAAAAAAATCATGATTTTAAGTGCATTTATTCTATCTCCATAAAAGTGGAAGGTAATGAAAGAATAAACAATATATACACAGAATGAAGGCACTTGTGTGACTTTTACTCTAAACTTATTAACGAAATACCAAGTAGAATGCATTAAATCAGCGATAGTAGCTAAGAAACCTAGTCATACTAGGACAAAAAGAATGAAAATCCGATAAATGTTGACGCAAACATAAAACATATTAAATGGAAACATAATAAAGAAATACATTGGTGGAACTTCATGAAAGATAAAAGTCAAACTTACATTAGCCAACCTGAAGGGACAAAACTTAGGCTTCCCTCTTCTTCCATATTTGAGAAGATAAGCCCCTTTCTTCAGAGCAGTAATGGCCTGTAGTAAATATCACTCAAGACGTTAAGTTAAAGAGAATTCACCACATTTTCTGCTACAAAAAAGAGATTTATAAAACATGCATCTAAACATCCACCAGAAAGTAAGAGATATAGCCTATAGAGAAGTATTGTCACTTGTTAGGGATATGATAGCAGATGGTATTAGAAAATAGAAAAGGCAAAAGTATCAACCATTAGCAGAAGTCAATATTTAACCTGACAACTACAACTTTCTCTGTTATTGCTAACAGTCACTCGTTGATCATACAAGAAAGTTACATGCATTATGCATATTAGGAAGGAAGTTGAGAGCTATAGAAACCTCATACTTCACAGAGTATATTAAGGGAAGGGTATGTTCTACACCATTAATGATTGACTAAATTTTGAAGTTGTCCTGCTAGAATATGTCATCTCCTCATTGAGCATTGATCAAAAATTCGTTATTATCTTCTGTTTTATTAAAAGCATACTATAGTAAAACAATTTTCCCTAATTTCAAAAGGACTCACTTGCATCAAATCATTTGACGAAAGCATATAAAGTCCATTATTAAGTAGCATACATTACATTCCAGCTTCTTTGCAGTTTGCATTACCTTTGTATTTTCAAAAAATGGTCAAATCATTGTGCAGTGAGCAATAATTGTTCAACTAGGCGATAAAAACTCAGCAAGTGATGCAAAGTGATATGATGCTTATAAGTTGTTCATTCTATAACATTAGTGTGGGAACGTTAAAGCCACACACGATTTGAGATCACATAAACAGCAAGTAATTTACCCGGTGTTTCAAGTGTTAACATATGCCTACGCATTTGATTAGCAAACAATCATAACTCTACAATAATATCCGGAAGCTCAGACAATGTTGTAATTGATTTACCTGCTCGATGTCCCTTTCAACTTGCCCACCCGTCCTACTAACATCTGAACTCATCCTCTGTCTACAACAACGATATCAAAAAACCACACAATCCAGACTTACGTACCAGTCTCTACTGTAATAATCAACCTCATTTTTCTTCTTAAAATGCACAAAAGCTCCGAAGCTCGTTCATCAAATTAATCGCAATCTGTAATACAATCCACGTAGTTCATTGACCTGAAAAAATTCCGAACGAGCATAAACGATTGAAAAACCTTTCAATTGCCCTAATTGTTCGAATTGAAGGATAGGAGTCGTGCTCAAATGGTATCAATCATCAGCTAATTTGAGATGGAATCTTTTTTGCAACTTCGAGGGTTTTGACAGCTCCTTTAGGTCGAGGTGTGTGCGTGATATTGTGTGCTTACGGATGTAATTGAGAGCTCAGATCAGCATGGAAAAAGAGAACCGAAAACCTAGGAAATGGCTGGTTGATCTGGTCACCAGGAGTTAGAACGCAGGAAGAAAGAGAAAGTAGAGGGGAAGAGCCTGGGGGTGGACTTAAAGCAGTGTTAGAAAGGGGGAAAATAGTACTCTTTTAGTCATAATCAAGGTTCAATCCATGGATTATACGGATAAAGTTTTGTTTATTTTGTTTTATTTTTTTTTTATTTTTTTGGTTCATTAAACCACTTTTTCAGAGAAGCTAAATAAAATGACCACAGGTATTCATCATAAAGGACTCTTGCTTTATACTTTCGGACTCGTAAGAAATTAATATTAGCATCTTCTGTATACAAATGTTATGAATTTAATAGTAAAGGACCTCACTATATACTAACTTATCGCATGCGATCAAAGGGCTTCTGACCTAGCGGTATCTGGTGTTCTCCTTCCTCCTTAAGGTCGATGGTTCAAGTTCCGTGAAGGACGTAGGTGGAGAATTAGGAGTAGATTAGATTTGTCGTTCAAAAAAAAAAAAAAAAAAAAACTTAGCGCATGCGATTGTTATTCATGATTGATATATCAATATACTTGACATAATTAGGATTCTATTGGACGGATTATAATTAATTAAAAATGGTGTGTACGTTTTCAAAGATCTAGGAAATCTATAAATCTATAAATTGGTTATATAAGGATTATAATTGTTATTCACTCATATATCATATTTTTGGAAACGGCGAATATTGTATTATAAATAAAAGGCCAACACAAGTAGTAAGCAACTATTTGTGGGCAGTTACAAGAGAAAATACAAAGATTTTAACAAAATTGAGATATACTTCAATCTAGCCACCTACAATTTAATTCCAAAGTTATGTATCTGAACCAAGCATACATTTGTGATATAACCTCGTCTGCAATCATAGTTAGGATCGGTTTCACCGCCTTAAAGATGGAATTATTTCTGGCCAACCATAAAAACCAAAGCATCGCATAAAGCACCACCTTGAATCTCTCCCTTTTTCTTGGGCAGTTCCCCCATGTAGCTGCGAAATTGAGAAATTCATTTACCGTGTCAAAGTTAGTAGCTGGAATGCCACGCCATTTGAAGATCCAAGATCTCGCCTCGATTGATATTGGACATTTAACAAATAGATGATCGCTTGTTTCATGTTCGCCATTGCACATGGGGCAATTTGTGTTTGCCATAATAATACCCATGTTCATTAAGTTTGTTGCTAGCGACAGCCTATCCATTAATGTTCTCCAAACGAAACATTTAACTTTCAAAGGGCTTGCTTTTACCCAGTTGATTATTGTGCCAGTGTGAGGGTTTTTTTCGGAGTCTATCTTTTGTCTTAGGGTATTAACCGTGTATTTTCCGTCTGGATTTAAGTTAAAGCGGAGTCCAATTGGTGTAGGATTTGTATTAACCCCTTGAATGAAGGAGCATAACTCCATGAAATCATCTAGAACCTCCCCGTCCATATTCGCCGATTTCCACCTCCATTTGAAACCTGTTTGATCAATTCTATCTGTTATTCTACACAATTTTTTAGACTCCATAGCATAAATTCTGGGAAAACGCTCCTGTAAGGTTAGAGAGCCACACCATCGATCTTTCCAAAGCAATATATTAACATTTGAGCCAGGAATTAGAATGAAGATTTCCTGATGATTGATGTCAAATTCAGGGAGAGATTTTATTGCCTTAGCAATATTACACCAGGTACTGCCTAGTGAGGCATTAGCAATATCGTTGACTGGCTTGTTTGACAAGTTGTGAATATTGTTGATGCACTTTCACCATAGCCCTCCCGATATTGCCTTCAATCTCCACCACCATTTCGTAAGCAATGCTAAATTTTGAGCTTTTAATGATCCCACCCCAAGGCCATCATCCTTCTTAGAAGCTACTACTTTTGACCATGAGACCCAATGAATTTTGCGTTTGGAATCGTCCCCACCCCACAAGAACCGTCTTCTCAGTTTTTCAAGATCCTCTATAATGCCAGATGGAGCTTTGAATAAGGAAAGATAATAAGTTGGGAGAGTATTTAGGACTGATTTGATAAGGGTAATTCGCCCCCCCCCCCCCCCCCCGAAAGAAAGAGTTTTGGCTTTCCAAGTTGATAAGCGTGTTTGGAATTTGTCGATGATTGGCCTCCAATGTTTCTTCAATGACATATTAGCACCAACTAGGATGGAAGTGAACTTCTTTAGCATCCCAATATTTGAGCTTGTGATTGCAGTTCATAATCCGAAACTCCAATACCAAATAATCTGATTTGTGAAAATTGACTTTCAGCCCTGAGCATATGTGAAAGCATTTTAATATTCTGGCGATTTTTAATGCTACTCTTATTCCAATCACCAAGGAATATGGCATCGGCTGCGTAAAATAAGTGTGAAAGGGTAGGACCGTTATGTGGTAATGAAAGGCACTGGATAAGTGCTTTTTCCAAAGCTATTTTGATTACAATATTTAGCCCCTCCATTATGATTATGAATAGAAAAGGTGATAGGGGGTCTCCTTGTCGAACTCTTTTTGATAAGGCAAATTCCTTCGTTGGGGATCCATTGACAAGTACAGATGCCCTTGATGACGATAAACAATTGTGAATAAGTCAATAAGATTTCTCCATTTCTGACTGAATCCCATTTGTTCCATTGTGGATTCTAGATAACCCCAATTTATTGAATCAAATGCTTTCTCAAAATCAACTTTGAAAAGAAAGATTTGTTAATTGGTCCTTTTTGCCCAGGCTATAACTTCGTTGATAACTAGGGGGCCTTCAAGTATATGTCTACCTTCAATATATGAAGATTGAACCTCATTCACAACCTCACCAATCACCTGTTTTAGCTGTGAAGCTAGGATTTGGGAATTTTGTACATACATCCGATTAAGCTAATCAGCCTATAGTCACCCAAGCTCATTGGATCCTTTATCTTTGGTATGAGAGTAATAAATGAGGAATTGTATCCTCTTGCGAGCCTTCCAGTTGATTTGAAACGAGCAACAAACCTGAAGATATCTTGTTTAATGAGGTCCCATTTCTTTTTTAACACTTTAAACGTATATCCATCCGGTCCAGGAGATTTTTCTCCCCCACAACACCAAATCGCTTGTTTGATCTCGTCAGATGAAATTGGGGCGTCGAGGATCGAACAATGTGTAACATCCCGGAATAGCAAGAGTAGAGTTGAAGGGCTAAAAGTGTAAGTTATGGAGGGCAACTCGGCGAGTCCATGGATGGACTCGGCGAGTAGGGTCGCGACTTTGGTCGCGTGTCAAGTGGCCTACTCGGCGAGTCCAAAGATGGACTCGGCGAGTAGATGCTGAGTGGAGAAAAACCCTAATTCTCGGGGTTGAGCTCTATATAAAGAACATTATGTTTCCTCCCCAACCTCTTTGATTCCCCTTGAGCCCCATAAACCCTAATTTCGTGGAGGAACACCATTGTTGGGCAAATTGGAGCTTGGAGAAGTGCTAGTTGAAGAAATCTTGAAGGAGAAAAGGCTTGGATCAAAGGGTTTTGCTTGGATTCGAGTTTCATTGCTGTTGGGGCATTCTTTGAAGGTAATATCTTGATCTTGAGCTGCTATTGTCTATATTCTTCATTTTTGGGGGTGTTGAGATCACATCTATTGGTGTTTTGGAGTCTAGAGGTTAAATCTGAGGTTGCTACCTCAGATCTGGAATAGAGAAGGGTTGGAATGCCTGAAAGTCCCTGTGATTGAGTATGTAGTGAAGCTATCTTGTCCCAAACCTTAGCCTTAATGTGTATAATGCCTAGATCTTCATGGATTCACGTAAAGTTTGCCACTTTACGTGATGGATGGGTTGTAGGAGGATAGATCTATGTTTTGGATCAATTGCATGGCCTGGGATGCTTATGTATGGATTCAGACCGATGGTACTCGACGAGTCACAAGGGTGGACTCGACGAGTTGCTTGAAGATGAGCTGGAACTCGGCGAGTTGGATGAACAACTCGGCGAGTAGGTTGAAGATAGCCTTAGACTCGGCGAGTTTGTTCTTGGACTCGGTGAGTCTTGTCGAAGAGTCCCAATATTTTTTTGTTGAGTCGAGAATCGGTGAGTCAAGGGATGACTCGGTGAGTTGGGTGCGAGTAGACTCAGAGTGGTTGGACTCGGCGAGTCTCGGGGTGACTCGGCGAGTCAGGTCGCGGATTGAGGGAAGTTCTGAACTTGGGGACTCGGCGAGTCATCGGGTTGACTCGGCGAGTAGAGTCAGTCAGGGGTTGACTTTGACCTTGTCCAAGGGTTGACCAGTTGTCTTCCAGGGGTATTTTGGTAAATAAGGGTATATATTGAGTTGAGTGTTTTGGTGTTCAGTGGAGGAGTTCGTGTCGGAGTTCGGAGCAGCGGGATCTTATCCTTTCAGCCGACAGTTTCGAGGTGAGTTATCCTCACTATATCAACAGGGTCTAAGGCGCCAAGGTCGGCCCTTTATTGGATTGAGATTCGAGTATGGTTATTATGTTATTGTTTGATATGTCTGCATCCTGGTAGCTAGGATGGTATATGCTGGAGACCTAGTTAAGGTCAGTTTCCCAATATGTAGAGTGATGTTATGCTAGTGACCGGTTAGGTCGGTAATCTGGTTAGGGTAATGATATGCTATGTGATCTGCTTGCTCGGTTTGTTGACTATGACTGTTATATGATTGTATGTTATGTGCACATGGTTGTTTGGACTGGAGATGGGTTGAGGCGGGTCCTGCTTTGTGTTGTAGGCCAAGATACCCAGGGCGGACCGGTTATTCCGAAGGCCCAGCGAGCGGTCCGGATAGGCTGTAGGCCCCACGAGGGCGGACCAGACGTGCCGAGGCTTGGAGAGTGGACCAAGCCGACTGAAGGCCCAATACGGCGGACCAGTCACACTGTAGACTCAGAGAGTGGACCAGGTGGGTTGAAGGCCCGGTGCGGGCGGACCAACCACACTGTAGACTCGAAGGACATGACTAGACTCGGAGGGTGGATCCGGTGGACTGAAGGCCCGATACGGCGGACCAGTCACACAGTAGACCCGATATGCATGGCTGTTCTATGTTCTGTTATGTTATGTATGCTTTTTATGCTATGGGCCGGAAGGCAATATGTTATGGGCTGGAAGGCAATATGTTTGGGACCGGAAGGTCGTAGCCTGGAAGGGCGTATATGTGGTTGGTATTTTGGGGGTATCTCACTAAGCTTCCGGGCTTACAGTTGTGGTTTAATGTTTTTCAGGTTCTTCGGGAGACTGTGGCAAGGCAAAGGCGTGATCGTACCGTCCCTCGCGTTTATGTTTTATGAAATGGACCTGGGAATATTCTGATAAATAATGTATTGAAAACCTTTTTGTAATAAGTTAATGAAATCTGATTGTTTTTGAAAATTTTTAAATTAGTTGGACTTTTCGGTCGTTACAAGTTGGTATCAGAGCCTTGGTTTGAGTGAATTGGAGGAACACTTGTGTGACTCGAGTCTCAAATCGAGGAGGGTTTTCAAAAGAGAATTTAAAATGGTTTTCAAAATAAGTAAAGGAGGACACGGAGGTACGATCAGCCGGAGCCAGTAAGTAACCCCAAATTACCATTCATGACATTTGTTTATTTGAGCTTTAATAGAACAACATGCTAGTGATAGGCTAGGGATCTTCAGGATTTCATGATAATGTTTCCTGTTATGTGACATCTGTTAGCCTAGGGTTCCTCTATTGAGGGTTCCAGTGTTCCTCTAGGAGTGAGGATCGAGCGCTTGCTATGTATATTTGTCACTAGGGTGTTGTGGTAGTACTTCATGCAAATATAGGTAGGTGTGGAAGGTAGTATGGGCCCGTACTACTGAAAGCACAGGACCCATACGCGTATCAGGGAAACCATGACCTCTAGGGTTGGGTTGAGAGTTGGTTCCCGGGATAGTGGGGGGTGTCTGAGATTTTGGTGTTTTACTTTCAGTATGGAGATTTCAGGGCATGCTGGGAGTGGATCCGGGTCAGGATCAGGAGCAGGAGAGGGAGTTCCGGGTGGGTCCGTACTGCCCGAGGTTGTCGGTCAGATGAGTACGCACGAGTTGGATGCGAGGATTCGTGAGATCCTGCATGATGAGGTTGCTGCATTGTTCCGGGCTGAGCTGCCGGAACTGTTTGGGTCGATCAAGACCGCCATGGTGGAGTATTTTGATGAGCGCTATGCGGCTCCCACGGAGACGGCTGCCGCAGCGGCTACAGCGGCTGTAGTAGCGGCAGGGGGAGAACCTAGTAGAGGTTTTCAGTATTGGGACTTCGATAATACGAAGCCTCCCACCTTCGATGGAGTTCAGGATCCGATCGTTGCTATGAGATGGCTATCAGACGTGGAGGGGTGTTTCTTCACGTGTTCATGCCCTACTGATCAGAGGGTGAGGTGTGCTCTGAACCTGTTAAGGGTCGGGGCAAAGGATTGGTGGAGATTGACCACGGCGTCATACTCGGATGCGCAGAGGGCTGCGATTTCATGGGATCAGTTCAGAGAGATGTTCAGCACTCGCTATGTTCCGCAGGTCGAGAGGGAGAGGTTGGCTCAGGAGTTCCTTGAGCTGAAGCAGGATACGGAGTCGGTGACGGAAATCACCAGGATGTTTACTGAGAGGGCGATGTTCTGCCCTGAGTTCGCTTCGGAGCAGGCTCAGATGTCCCGATATCTGAGTATGCTAAAGAGGGACATCAGGCAGTTGTATCCGCGCAGAGGTGCGAGACCTTGTTGGAGTTACAGGAGGCCACCAGGCGGCGTGAGTTAGAGATTGAGTTGCAGATGCGTGAGCTGAGGCAAACTCCGGTTCAGTCGCAGCCGGCGACGAAACGGTCTAAGACCGTTGATTCCATGATGGGAGATCAGGGCAGCCATGTTTATGGAAAGTGTGGGAGGGGTCACGCCGGAGTTTGTCGGTCCGGTGGAACATGCCGCAAGTGCGGGAAGGAGGGACACTATACGAGGGATTGTCGACAGTCAGTGCCGGTTCGGGATTTGAGGATATGTTATCATTGTCATCAGGTTGGACACTTGAGGGTCAACTGTCCACAGCTTGCTGCAGGACCGGTGCAGGCTCCAACACCGGCCACATTGAGGATCACAGGTGGAGGTCAGAGTGGAGCGGAGCCCCCAAGGGCTTAGGGTCGTGCTTTTCAGCTTGCTGCTGCGGGTATGTTTCTTTCGTGTTGTTTTGATTATTTATGATTATTGTGGAGTATCGTTATCTGCTAGTCTCGTTGGATGGTTATGGAATTGCGTTTCGGGTTCTCGTGTGGTATCCGTTGTTCCTTGAGGGTTTGGCGAGTTGTGTTCGGGATTTCGTTTTGGTATCCTTTTTTCCCTGAAGGATCGATATGGTTATGGATTAGTGCTTCGAGCTATCGTTGATTATCTTTGTGAGGATTAGTGGCGGATGCGGCGTTGGTTTGAATGTCGGGTAGCCTCTGTAGTCTGAATAATGGATATTTAAAGGTTGGGTTCCTTTCGAGCGGGTTGTTCAGTGTGGAAATATGATTTTTATGAAAGTTGTTAGCGCTGGTGAGAAACGATTTGCGTATAAGTGTTGGTTTTTCTGCAAGGTTGTTTTGGGAGATCGGTGATGGCGACCGGTGGTTAATTGTCAGTGTCTTAAGTGGGGGAGAATTGGAAATTCTCCAGATGGTCATTAGGCTTGAGACGTTGTTTAGCTGCTTGGGGAATTCAGCGGTATTTCTATCAGCCGAGAGCAGGCTCGTATGGGTGAGTAACAGGCGTGCTGGGCGGAATACAGACCTAGGGCATTTGATTGTGGAAGGCCTGGGAGCAGGCCGGGATCGAGTATGTATGATGGAGATAGAGTTCAGAACCCCTAGAGGGCTAGAACGGTATGCACGGGAGGATTTCCCGAAGAGATAGCTCGGAATGATGAATGCTAGTTGAGCGGTCCGGATAGACTGAAGGCCGGTAGGCGTACCGGTCAGGCCGAAGCCTCGGAGGACGGTCCAGCTAGACTGAAGGCACTGAGAGCGGTCCAGATTGGCTGAAGGTTCTGAGAGTGGTCCAGATTGGCTGAAGGCCTAGTGAGGCGGTCCAGTCATGCTGAAGACTCTGCGAGTATTGTTGGATCGGTTCGAGGTTATGTATTGCGTATGTTGCAGTGTGATTGCATTGGAAGGTCTAGCCCCGGGTAGTGATCTTGATCAGTGAAGATAGTGCATGGGCTTGAGAGTCCGTGCGACGAGAGTCAGAGTAGTTGTGTTGAATGGATATCGGGTGCGCTTTAAAGAGGTGGTGTAGCGTGGGGTGAGCACCATAGTACTTGTCGTGGTGACAAGGCGGTCGAGTGGTTTCCTTGGTAAGGAAAGAGGGAGGAATGAAATTTCGAAAGGGAGTGCGAATTCACGAAAGTGAAAGTGGCAGTGTAGAGTTAGGATCAGAGTGGTCCGACGGTGGTCATTGAGCAGCGTGTGCGGCGGCGGTTTGGGATGACATCATGAGGGGATGCCTGCCGGGGTTGCAGAAGGGATTTCCGAGACTGTAAAGTCAAGAGGCTCGTAAGGGATGCAAATATTGAGTTTTGGGTTCCCAGTTTGATTTCGGGAAAGGATTTGTGTATCAGTGGTTCATCCTGAGGGATGTTTTGAGGATCGTCAGAGTGATGGATTTCCTGACCCGAGGGTGCTAGAGCTAGTTCAGCATGTGCATGCGATTGCAATAAGAGAACTCATGGGAGTTGCTCTGAAGAGTGTGTCTTTCTGTCAGCCTAGAACGGATAGAGTTGGACTCGGATCGGGAATCGGGTGGTGCAAAGTTAATTATAGCTCATATGGGCCGAGTAATGATTGTGATTTGGAGCAGTAATGGATTACGGGTAATTCTCGGTTGTTGAGTGCGGTTATCAGAGGGTACAGCCGGTGCCCAGCTTAAGACGGTGGTCAGGACACCGTATGGAAAGAGAAAGTGAGTTTGAGATTCGTTGGGTATGCCTTGAGGGACATGGTCTGGTTAAGGCCAGGTGGCGTGTTGTGGGAGTATTTTTGGAGATGAGTTGCCGTAGGCTTCGAGGACGAAGCCTAATTTAAGTGGGGGAGAATTGTAACATCCCGGAATAGCAAGAGTAGAGTTGAAGGGCTAAAAGTGTAAGTTATGGAGGGCAACTCAGCGAGTCCATGGATGGACTCGGCGAGTAGGGTCGCGACTTTGGTCGCGTGTCAAGTGGCCTACTCGGCGAGTCCAAAGATGGACTCGGCGAGTAGATGCTGAGTGGAGAAAAACCCTAATTCTCGGGGTTGAGCTCTATATAAAGAACATTATGTTTCCTCCCCAGCCTCTTTGATTCCCATTGAGCCCCATAAACCCTAATTTCGTGGAGGAACACCATTGTTGGGCAAATTGGAGCTTGGAGAAGTGCTAGTTGAAGAAATCTTGAAGGAGAAAAGGCTTGGATCAAAGGGTTTTGCTTGGATTCGAGTTTCATTGCTGTTGGGGCATTCTTTGAAGGTAATATCTCGATCTTGAGCTGCTATTGTCTATATTCTTCATTTTTGGGGGTGTTGAGATCACATCTATTGGTGTTTTGGAGTCTAGATGTTAGATCTGAGGTTGCTACCTCAGATCTGGAATAGAGAAGGGTTGGAATGCCTGAAAGTCCCTGTGATTGAGTATGTAGTGAAGCTATCTTGTCCCAAACCTTAGCCCTAATGTGTATAATGCCTAGATCTTCATGGATTCACGTAAAGTTTGCCACTTTACGTGATGGATGGGTTGTAGGAGGATAGATCTATGTTTTGGATCAATTGCATGGCCTGGGATGCTTATGTATGGATTCAGACCGATGGTACTCGGCGAGTCACAAGGGTGGACTCGACGAGTTGCTTGAAGATGAGCTGGAACTCGGCGAGTTGGATGAACAACTCGGCGAGTAGGTTGAAGATAGCCTTAGACTCGGCGAGTTTGTTCTTGGACTCGGTGAGTCTTGTCGAAGAGTCCCAATATTTTCTGGTTGAGTCGAGAATCGGTGAGTCAAGGGATGACTCGGTGAGTTGGGTGCGAGTAGACTCAGAGTGGTTGGACTCGGCGAGTCTCGGGGTGACTCGGCGAGTCAGGTCGCGGATTGAGGGAAGTTCTGAACTTGGGGACTCAGCGAGTCATCGGGTTGACTCGGCGAGTAGAGTCAGTCAAGGGTTGACTTTGACCTTGTCCAAGGGTTGACCAGTTGTCTTCCAGGGGTATTTTGGTAAATAAGGGTATATATTGAGTTGAGTGTTTTGGTGTTCAGTAGAGGAGTTCGTGTCGGAGTTCGGAGCAGCGGGATCTTATCCTTTCAGCCGACAGTTTCGAGGTGAGTTATCCTCACTATATCAACAGGGTCTAAGGCGCCAAGGTCGGCCCTTTATTGGATTGAGATTCAGGTATGGTTATTATGTTATTGTTTGATATGTCTGCATCCTGGTAGCTAGGATGGTATATGCTGGAGACCTAGTTAAGGTCAGTTTCCCAATATGTAGAGTGATGTTATGCTAGTGACCGGTTAGGTCGGTAATCTGGTTAGGGTAATGATATGCTATGTGATCTGCTTGCTCGGTTTGTTGACTATGACTGTTATATGATTGTATGTTATGTGCACATGGTTGTTTGGACTGGAGATGGGTTGAGGCGGGTCCTGCTTTGTGCTATAGGCCAAGATACCCAGGGCGGACCGGTTATTCCGAAGACCCAGCGAGCGGTCCGGATAGGCTGTAGGCCCCACGAGGGCGGACCAGACGTGCCGAGGCTCGGAGAGTGGACCAGGCCGACTGAAGGCCCGATACAGCGGACCAGTCACATTGTAGATTCAGAGAGTGGACCAGGTGGGTTGAAGGCCCGGTGTGGGCGGACCAACCACACTGTAGAATCGAAGGACATGACTAGACTCGGAGGGTGGATCCGGTGGACTGAAGGCCCGATACGGCGGACCAGTCACACAGTAGACCCGATATGCATGGCTGTTCTATGTTCTGTTATGTTATGTATGCTTTTTATGCTATGGGCCGGAAGGCAATATGTTATGGGCCGGAAGGCAATATGTTTGGGACCGGAAGGTCGTAGCCTAGAAGGGCGTATATGTGGTTGGTATTTTGGGGGTATCTCACTAAGCTTTCGGGCTTACAATTGTGGTTTAATGTTTTTCAGGTTCTTCGGGAGACTGTGGCAAGGCAAAGGCGTGATCGTACCGTCCCTCGCGTTTATGTTTTATGAAATGGACCTGGGAATATTCTGATAAATAATGTATTGAAAACCTTTTTGTAATAAGTTAATGAAATCTGATTGTTTTTGAAAATTTTAAATTAGTTGGACTTTTCGGTCGTTACACAATGAGCAGCAGAGAGAGTTTTAAAACCATGGTTGATAAACTTTGGCCTGACATGCCATTTTTCATGAAACTTGTCTTCAAAAAATTAATGCACCTCCTGTTTAATCGCTTTTGGTTCAATATTTCATACACCATTGATTATCAAACCATGCATTCTGTTTTTCATGTTCTTATTTTTGACAGCTCCATGAAAAAAGTGAGAATTTTCATCACCATCAACTAACCATTGGATTTTTGCCTTTTGTTGAAGATCTAGTTTGTTAAATCGTTCTAATTCACAAATTATGATTTTGTTTTCTTTACGTTCTGATATTTCAATGTTAGTCAACATACGAGACTCAGTAGCTTCCTATATTTGGTCAACCCTCTCTTTTAATTGGGACAGTAAATTGGCTTCTTTATTTGAGTCCGAGTTCCTCCAGATTCCTATTTTTTCTGACATATTTGAGTTTGGCCTTTAAGAACATATCCGGCATTCCAAAACCCACGAAGGAATGTGGAGTCAAAGTTGTCCCTGTGTAACCAGGAGTTGAAGAATGTAAAGGGTGGAGGACCAAAATCGAGGTTGGAGGGCATAAACACCAATGGATTATGATCAGAATATTGTCGTGGTAGAACAATAACAGATGTGAGAGGTTGTTGTGCAATGAAATGTGAACACACCAAAAAGCGATCCAAATTACTGAGTTTTAGGCCATCCTCACACAAATAAGTGGATTTTTTTCCCACCTAAGTTGAATTCCTAAAGTCTAGCATCAGCAATGAATTTATTGAAGTCTCTTGCTATCACAACTAGAAATCTTGATGCTTTGTAACTACAACGATTATATCAATTGTGAACCAACAATGTGAAAGCATGTATGATGCTTATTCAATAACAACAAAACTTCATCAAACACTTCATTCAAGCACTACAAATAGTTAATAAAGAATTAGAAACCCTTGAAATCCCGGTTTAAGTCCATTTTGGACTAGGATTCCCTTATTGGGCCTAATGGACCCATAAGCTTCCAATTTGACTATTTTGGGCTTAGAACTCTTAAATGGGCCCAAATTGGACCCATATACATGAAACTTAATGTTTTGTGCCTTATTGGGTCACAACCAATTTAAATTAGTCCTAATGGGTCATAAAAAGCATGCTTTGATTTAGTTGGGCCAAAAATCATCTAAGTAAAGCACAAGATGGGCCTAAGGGCAAAAAGCCCAATTTTCTTCCTTTTCCCCTCTCCTTTCTCGGCCCAGCAACCCAAGAGAGAAAGGGTTGACTTTAGCATTGCCACCTCACATTTACCCCTTAGATCTCTATGCATTCATCTCATATCTCCATGCAAACATCCCATCAAGATCTCTCTCTTCCTCTCTCTTTTTCTCTCGATCGAAACAACACACACACACATTTCACTCAACCTCTCTTAAAGAAACTCCCTTCATCCTTCATCAAATTCTCGAAATTAAGGAGGCTTTTCAAGGAAATCACACCACAAAACTCATCATCTAAGTTAAGTTGATGTTTAATCCATGATATTTTGATAACTTGGAAGAGAGATGTCGTAATCCAAGGTATAAAATATTTGAAGGTAGGTGAATGACGATTCACCAATTTCCACCAAGATAAACGAAATTTATTATTAGGTTTTAATTGGTTTTGAAACTCCCAGATCTTTGAGATTAATTGAACTTTTCAATGGCATGTTTCAATCTCGAGTGTGCCCTTCAGGTTTTGTGATTGGGATGCCGAGAATCACAAAACAAGGTGTGAATAACCATGTAAATATATTTGGTACCCTTAATTGTTTACCCCTTAATCAATGTGACGGTTAACCATACACGCTCCACCGATACTATGATAAACATTAAGTTACCCTTTGCCTACCTTGTTAAATCCAGGTTAGTGTGTCGGTTAACCACACATACTCCACTAACCGACTTAAACAAAGTGCAAAGTGTAATTTCATGGATTAACACCTTATTCACTTTTTCCTAAGTAACTAAGATTGGGTATTTATAAAAGGTTTGGTTACTTAGTATTTATCATTACTACTTTTAATGAAGGGAGAATTATAGTCCTTGTCCTACCCATTCGGCTAACGACCCTCCACCAGTCAAGGAAGCGGTGGGTGAGAGTGGACACCCATTAAACTGCCATTTTATACTCAATAACCTTATAACCCCCCTTATAGACCGAATTCGTGAATGAGGCCTAGTAACGGTAAGACTGACTTTACTCTTATATATATATATATATATATATATATATATATATATATATATATATATATATATATAAACTTATAGTATTATAAAGTATAAGGGTTGAATTTTAATTTTTAAAATTCTAAGGGCTAACTTGGAATTAAAGTATTCATAAGTGAACACTTTTCAAATTACAAAACTTGAGGGAAAGTTTTGAAAATATTCAAAACTAATTAATTCCATAACTTATGTGTTTAAAGTAGTTTTAATCCAAAAACTCTTCAAGTTTCATAACTTGAGAACAAATTATGGAAGACTTTAAACTAATAAAAGAATGTAACTTTTTTTTATTTGTAACATATGAAATTAATTAAGGTTACACATTTTATTACTTAATGAAGTGACTCTTGAACCTCCATAACTTGAGGACAAGACTCTTCATTTTTGTAACCATTGCCAACTTTTATGAGTTTTATGAAACTTAAATGTGACTTTTCATATAACTTGAGGACAAGTTACAAAAACACATTTTATAATCAACTCTTAGATTAAAATGGATTGAAAACACATAATCGATTAACTTATTTATTAATCTAAGCAACTCATAAGAACAAGATAGTTCAAATCAAACCTTTTCATGTAATTAGTCTAAACCTTAAACTAATACAAAACATGAATCTATTGACAATTATCTTTGAAATTGGATTAGCATGAACATTACCACATCAAAAACAAATTTATAAGTTCAAAAACAACTTAGGGTAATGTTCTTAGTCCAATTCCAGCCAAAACAGCAAACAGCAAGCTATCAGCACCCAAAACTCGTCGAGTTCCTTGAGAAACTCGTTGAGTTCATGCCCAACATGAAGAACTCGTCGAGTTTTTGGCATAAACTCATCGAGTTTTATGTTCTGGATAGATTCAACTTTGAAAAAACACATTTCCATCAAGTATAAAAGAAAGCAAGCCTAGGCTTTGATACCACTGTTGGGTTTTGAGCATTCTAACACTTCTAAGTGTACATGCAACCCTAAATACCTTGGATCTATGTTTTCTCTATTATACATGCAAATATGAACTTTCCAACGTATTCATCCTAACTAGCAGAAGAACGTTGATTCAAATGAACATATCAAGTTAGAATTACATACCTCTTTGATGTAGATTGTCTTCATGAAGCTTGAGTGCCTAGTGCCCCAAGTGTGACACCTCAAATGGTTCACACAACACCAAATACACTTGGAATAGATTAGAGAGAACATCCACACTTCATGAAATCGTCTAGCCCTTTCTATTACCCATAGTGGCCGATTTTCTCCAAGAATAAGATCATTATATAGTTAGGGTTACACCATGTAAACCCTAATTGTCATGGCCTTTCATTTCCATAATCCATGGGTACAAATACACCATGGAGCATCTTATGGGTTTTAGCCCAACTTGACCATCCATGGAGCATTAGCCCACTATATAGGTATGAATGATTTACACAATCAACCCATATATTTAATTAGTCTTCTTTTGATCACTTAATTAATCCTAGATTAATTCTTGATCAATACTAATTAAATAATCTTAGTAATATATTAGAACTTATAATATATTAACCAACCTTAAGTGTTATTTCTCTCATTATAGTCTATCTAAATGCATGATGCCATGCAACCCAAATGGACCATGTCGGGTCGGGTCAAATCTCACCAATTATAGTTATGGACTTAGACATTAATCCAACATTACAAAGAATCAAAGAAAAATGTTTAGTTTTATCAAAAAAGAAATAAAAACTTTTTCAAACTACAGTTGAATATCTTGGTCTAAAAATTGGAGAAAATGGTCAACTATCTTTAACAGACAATATACGAGAAAAATTAAATATGTTTCCTGATAAACTTGAAAATAGAAAACAAATACAACGATTTCTTGATTGTTTAAATTATATTGTAGAACAAGGATTTTTGAAAAACTTAGCAAAAGAAAGAAAAGTTTTACAAAAGAAAATATCAGAAAAAATACCTTGGTCTTGGACCAATACAGATACTATTTTGGTACAAAGTATAAAACAAAAAATTCAAGTTCTCCCCACGTTATATAATGCAAAAATCAACGATTTTCTAATTATGGAGACAAATGCATCACAAGACACTTGGTCAGGATGCCTAAAATCAATTATACGTGGAAAAGTATTATTGGGATTAGATAGTGAGGGAAACCTCATATTTAACTCATCAAAAGTATACAATGATAAAGCATACATTGGTATGAAAATACCATCCGAAGTAAACAATAATAAAGTATACAGTGATATGAAAATATCACCAAAAGCATACACTGATACGGATGTATCATCTGAAGTATTAAAAATAGATAAATATGAGAAAAAACTATGCAAGTATATATCGGGAACATTTTCCAAAACGGAGCAAAATTATTGCACACATGAACGAGAAACACTAGCATGTCTCAGAACATTGAAAAAATGGAAGGTCAAACTACTTCAAACTAGATTCGAATTACACATATAATAGATTCTAAGTATCTACTTGGCTTTTGGCGATATAAATTACAAGAAGATTATTGTCGAGGACGATTGATTCGTTGGTAATTACAATTACATCAATTTCATCCATATCTCAAGTATATTAAAAGCGCCAACAATCATATAGGAGACACATTAACAAGAGAATGGAAGTCATCATAACGCAACAACTAAAAATATCCTTACTCAAAAATGGAAGAAACACCGTTCATGGAAGACTAACGTCAACAATGACTAAAGCACACATCATTCAGAAATATCTATCCTTTCGGTGGCGGGAGGAATAACCTAAGCAATGATGTATAAAGCATTATTATTGAAGACACTTGTCCTTTCGTTGTGAAAGGAATTATTATTTATTTGTCATTGTATAATTATTGTTTGTATTTGTTGGTAGAATATGACATAAAGTAGTGTCAGTAGGATGTAACATAAAGTGTAAGACCTTCCATAGTCTAGGGGTCTAAATGTAAATATATGTTTGTGTATTGCAATCATACGATTGCAACAATAATTGTAACAGACTCTTTCGAGCCTATAAATAGGGCCTTTACCCATAAGAAATATACAAGAGATATTTGAGTGTTTAAGACTTGAGTTGAATCTCAAAGTTTTTCCTCTGTTGAAATAGTTTGTCTATTTCTGAATAGTAGAGTTCTATCCAAAGTATCCAAAATCATTCACAAAATCATCCAATTATTCAACATAATCCATCATCAATATAATCCAATGTATCATTCAGGTATAATCTTCTCAAGGTCGTCGGTGCTAAAGGGTTGCTCTGGTCGGAGATGACAAAATGAAGGGAAGAAGAGTCATGTGTGGTGTTACTAGAAGTGAAGATGGAGAAATGTGTGACGTAGAGGCCATCATTGGAGGTGAAACATTGTGTTCACCTGAATCTGGAATGGAAAGGGCAAAAAGATCGTGAGAGGAGATGGTGGAATCAAGGAGATTAGATTCATGGACAAAAATCTAGTGTGAGTCTGTGCTTGTTTTTAATTAAGTTTCAAAAATTTGGTTTGTAAAATCATTTTTTTAAGGATTTCTAGGAACTTTTTTACAAACATGGATATGGAGTCTTGGTTATATATATATATAGAGAGAGGCCTAATTTTATATTTAATAATAAGAATAATTTTAAAAAGTGAAAGAAAAATGGTAATTAAATTCATTAAGGATATAATCATTCTTAGTATGAACAAGAACCAAAAGTACAAGGAAACTAACTCGAACCACCATCCAAAAAATTTATAATTTGGTCTAAAACCAGAAAAAAAAAAAAATGCATATGACAAACCATTTTTGCAATTTAGTCTAAAAGAAAATAGTGAATCGATTAATAAAGTAAAATATTGGAGGTTTGGCAAACCCGAGTTACCGAAAGGATTGGACAAAACAAAGCGTTTGTGAGAGCCAGCGACCCTTTAGCTAGAGAAGCTTAACGACAATGGCGACCATGAAGATAACGATGAATGTTCCTCAAACATTTTTTCAATTCAAAGACTGCAAAGTAACTTTCTCCAAACCCTACCTGTATTCCGATTCCATTTCTCGTAGATTTCTTATACTATGACTGCAATGCAGTAAATAAATCCATATCCTGTTTGATTATATAGAAAAACATGTTAGCTTATGCAGTTCGAACTCAAAATTAATCGGAAAGGAGTATATAACCTACGATTATACCTACTGAATGATTAGTTCAAATATGTCAAACTGCGCAACTGAAACTTCTTACTGATTTTCCCCGCATTTCGATTTGAGATGGAAATTGCTTACGCTGCCACTGCTAAAGTTTTCAGGTCTTAATGTCATGTTAGAATTAGGGTTCCAAAAGGCAGTGAGCCTGAGAATCTTTATAAAAGGATGAAAATTAGTTTGTTTATGGTGGAATGAATGAGAAAAAGTCAGTCTCAATACTTCCTCATTTGTCAAATTGATCATGCTGTGTGAAAATAACTTTATACGTATGAGTTGATGCTGCCATTGTGAGTAGTTATAGCTATGAGTGAAGCAGAATGCATTCAGACATTATGTAACGCTTATTATTCTCTCCAAAACTCCCTCTATTACATGTAGGAAAAAGAGAGGCATAGGTTGATTGTTAAGGTCAATGCAAACGCAAAATACCTTTAAGTCCATTAAGTCAAAAGAAACAACACCTTAGTCTGGTAATAATGTGAAAAAGTTTTCATCAATTCACTGGATTTTATATCAAGTTCCAAAAATTGAAAAGTCATTAAATTTTGAGGTAAATTGCATATCGGTATCCTAATATTCTAATGTATATCAACTGTTACTTTGCTTCCTGTCTACAGCATCCTACTATTAAGAGCAATCACATACATGTTCCAAGTTGGCATACATTATCAACTATCAATCTTTTCTCTACAATCCAAAGTCGAGATGCAAGGTAACTTACTATTTTCTTGTGTAAAAATAATAATTGTTTTTACAAATAACCAAGTTATTTAAGTAGTTAAAGTGTTAAACCATAGGTTATAACCTTTTGCTTGTAACTCCCATAGGATTCTTGGCTCCTATGTTAGACCACTACTTGCTGTTGAACCAGGTGATCTTCAACTTTTCAAAACCCCTACAATACTTCTCTTTCCATTTAATTACTAAATCAATAAATAGCAACATACTTTCATATGCTATGTATTATAATTTATATCATCATACTTTTATCTCTCTTTTACAACATTTTACTTCCATTTTTTTTTCTTATTAAGTCATTGTAGTTTCAACAATCTTGAATCTTCCTAATTACAACAATGCACTTTCGTTTGATTGGATAGATTTTCAGATTACAATGCTATAATTGGAATAAATCCATGAAAGTATGTTGCTATTTCTTGCATTGACTTTTAACTGAAATCAGATTTCAGAAGTTATTTATATAATACATAACAGGTGTTGAAGCTTCAATATCAGATGAGAATGTGGTAACTATAAAAAATGCCAATATAGTTGTGGAGTCCCAAGATGATGATAAGATGCAAGTGAGCTCAATGTCTTATACTACTAATTTCTTATGCCATTTTCATGGATTATATATACGCTGTGCCACGTCACTGATACAAAAAGATAAAGTTTTTTTTTTTTTTTTTTTTGAATTTGGATTATGTCTTAATTTATTATTCAGACATTTAGTGAGGATATTTGGTGGCAGGTAAAAGTGGAATTATCAGGGAAGGAGACACAAATTGTATTTGATAAGGTTCTCACAAATTTGGCTCGTACAGCACCACCAGTTCCAGGCTTCCGCAGACAAAAAGGAGGTAATGTCTTAATTTACAGAAAAAAAATGACTAAATTGCCCTTGTCTTTAAAGTTTTTTAAATTTCCCTTGTCATATTACAAGTCCTTCAAATTCCAATTCCTTTGACATATTCCAATTTCTTCCAGAAAATTTTGCTGAGCTAAAATCTCTTTTTGTTTAATTTGAATTATCCTCAAGTTATTTTGTGATGTAAAAGTGAAAGCACTGAAATTATTTGGTGAGAATTGAGATTTTAGAGTATTTGGTGTCTAGGGTTATACAAACCAATTTTCATTGCTATGATTGTTTATATTTTTCAAAGTATAATAAAGTCCTGATAAGAAGAAAATTGAAATTACAATGTTATGTCAACATTGTACTTCCGATTGTTTTCTTATTAAGACATTGTACACCTAAAAATCCATCCAATCATAGCTTTATACTTTTACTTTTCTTTTTTTTTTTTCTTTTTTTTCTGATATCATACTTTGAGTAACTAATGAAAATCCTTTGTATGTGGATGACATATTGACATTGCTATAATTAGGTAGGTTTTTTCAAATTACAATGTTGTAATAGGGAAAATGATTGTAGGGTGTTATAATAAATAAATTAACATAAGTATGTTGCTATTTCTTGCATTTGAACCTATTGATTATTGCTTACTTTTCCACTCCCTTCTTGTAATTTTTGTGCTTCTAACCTTGTTTCTCTTTTGCATGTGGATGGTGGCTTTCAGGGAAAACATCCAAGGTAGCATCACGTAATCTATTTATTTTATGCAACATTTTACCTTTTTCCCAAATTATGCACCAAAGTGTTTTTTTAGAAATATATGTTTTCCATAAATGCTAATTAATGCAACAATGTTTTACTGTTTTACCAAATTATGCAATAATGTTTCACTATTTTTTATCAATTTATGCAACAATGTTTCATTTTATAAACAGTTTACACAACAATGTTTCATTTTACCAATTTATGCAACTCACACAAGTTATTCTACCATGTTTTACCAATTAAATATTGCATGTGTTGGTCGTAAAATGAAACGTCATTGTATATTTTATATAAAAAAACCACTTTGTTGCATAAATTTAGGAAAAAAGTGAAATGTTGTTGCTTAAATACGCATTTAACCATTTTATTACATTCAAATTTAGAAAAAAAAAAGACGAAACATTGCTGAGAAAAATTAGATGCGTAATCTGATTGTATTATTCACTTTCTAGAATCATAATATTTATAGACAATTGCTTGTTTCCATGTTTGCCATGAATATGATGCAACCATTGGAATTTTAATGCTTTTGTCATTTTGCTTGAGATGATGAAAGTAAAAGGCTAAAAGCAAGAAATAGCAATTTACTTTTAATTACATGTGTATTATAGCACCCTATAGTTAATTTCTATTAATTACAACATCCTACTTTTAATTTTTTTTTTATTAGGACATTATAGTTTGATCAATCTACCCCAATTATAGTAATGGAAATTTCTTATTTGGATGTTATTGCTATTATTGGTAGATTTTTCAAAGTACATTGTTGTAATTGAAAGAAATGAAAATACGATGATATAATAAACTAATCAATGAAGTATGTTTCTGTTTCTTGCATTTAAACCTTTATTCTATATGTAACTTTGGTTGTCCCTTTGTGAAATGCCTCAAATACCCTCTAATTACAATAAAATAAGGAAAACCTTTTGGACTAGAATCAGTAGCATCATCAAGTAGTATGACGATGGGCAGTTCGGTAATTCTAACTTTGAAATTTACCAAAAAAAAAAAAAAATCTTCCGGTTTATATAATAATTCGAAATCTTTTTTCAGGTCCCGAAAAGCTTTCTATTGTCAATTATTGGTGAAGATCGTGTTACAAAATTTGTTATTCAAGAAATAGTTACTTCCACTGTGGCTGATTACGTGAAAAAGGCAAGTTATTATTTCTGTTTTATTTCGTCATTTCTTAGTATTTGGCATGATGGAATTGGTGAAGGAATGGAATGATTCATTCCGTTGGAATTAAAAGAAAAAGTTTGTTGTTATGTCTGATGGAATGGAATGGACCATCTTTAAAGGAATGTGATTTCACAGTTTTAGTCAACTTAAAGTTCTATTTTGTAAAAATAACTATAAAATTGCATTGTTTTTATTGTAATTGTATTGGGGTTTGAAAAATCTACCCAATTACAAAGTGTTACTTTTTTTCTCATTAGGACATTATACTTTGAAAAATCAACTCAATTATACAGATGATATTGCTATAACTTGTAGATTATTTCAAAGTAGAATCCTGTAATAGGAAGGAATAAAAGTCTAATGTTAATATCTTACAACATACAAATCAATGAAACTACATTGATATTTCTTGCAGAACAATATTTTGGTAAAGGAAAACAAGATCAACACAATTCAAAGTGCAGAAGAGCTAAAATCATCATTTAACCCCGGGAGTGATTTTGGATTCAGTGCAACATTAGAACTCGAAAAACTAGATACTGAAACAAGTAGTTCAGACACGACTGAAGCATGAAAAGCTCTTAATTCTCATATGAACCACATACTATTTATCCTAAGGAATGTTTTTTATTTTCATTTTGAGATACAACTATGTAAATGAGATGTGAAATGCAATCTTCTTGTTGTGTGGAAATTAAGATGGTTTTCATTTTTAGACTTCCCATTAAGTCGTGGTTGATAGACTTTAAAATGTATTATAATTTTTTTGCAAAAGGGGTATTCTTGTTGGGCTTGGCCCATGAGCATCTATCTATGATATGTAAATAAGGTACACAACATACTAGACCATAAGAGCTTATTGTCCTAATGAAGTCCAATCCTTATTGGAATTGAAACTGTAGTTGAGATTCAAACTTTTGACCATTTTTGCAAATATATCATCCCACAACTACTGTGTTATATGATGGGGCATGTTCAACCTTAGTCAAGGGATATTATGATGTTAGCTGTGGGGCGGGTTGATGGATTGTTTTCACCAAAAAAGACATGTAATGTAATATGAATGTTGTTTCATGTTTACCTCTTGAAAAAGAAAGAAATGATTAGTTTAAATGGAACATTGATTCATATCAAAATCGATCTAAAGAGTGGGTTACTAACCACAATGAAAAGGGTCAAGATCAAAAACATATATAAACATACACATTTCATCATTCGTTAGACCTTCTCTATGTGATGAGATTCTAATTGTTGAGGTTTAAAATTTCATAAAAAAAAGCTTCTGCTTTCGAAATTCGCATATGACCAAAAGTCCAAAACATAGCTACAACTTCCCAGTTTAATAATAGGTGTTATATGAATAAAATATTGTTTGGATTAAATAATGTAAAAAACATATTTGAAAAAAAAAACACCGAAAAGGAAAAGGAGAGAAAAATAAACAAGCGTAACTTTCTAAAACGTTAATTTCTTAATAACCTTTGTTAAGTCGTTATTTCATTATCAAATAAAAAACCACTTCACATTATCACTTAAAACCTATCAAGTAAAAAAAAGAAACAAATTTCATCATAAATATATAAAATAAAAAAAAATTAAAAGCTGAAACAAAACTGTATGCTTGTTCCCATCTCTCTACAATTTTAAACAGATAGCTCTATAAACATATTGAGACTCCGAGATGCATAACACAAACGAACAAACATAAACAAACATAAACAGTCAATAAGTTTCATGTAATATAATCTACTATGTTGTGTAGGTGTATATTTAGATAGATAATAACTATCACCACCACCACCACCACCACCATCAATGCATGGCAGGGCGAGGTGCACGTGGGCGCACCGGGGTCTTCGAAGGACTTACCCTGCAAGCAAACAATCACACAGATAGATGTCAAAACATGAATTTTAGAGTAAATTACTGAAATCGTCCCTATGGTTTAGTCAAAATTGCACGTTTGGTCCCTAATTTTTTTTTTTGCACTCGGATCGTCCCTGTGGTTTGATTTTGTTGCGTTTTTCGTCTCTGTGGTTTGATTTTGTTGCATTTGTCGTCCCTTACATACATAAAGTTAGGGACCAAACATGCATTTTTTACCAAACCATAGGGACGATCCGAGTGCAAAAAAAAAAGTTAGGGACCAAACGTGCAATTTTGATCAAACCACAGGGACGATTTCAGTAATTTACTCTTAATTTTATGACACTTAACTACTATTATTCTTCTAACAGTAACAACCCCTGAGCTGGACCACACTGTCTGTCTGGCTAGCCCAAAAGCATCATATGAGATGTAAATCAGGTACTGAGACCGAGACTGGAGCCCTTTGGAAAAATCTATCCGATTATAGCATTCGACTTTTAATGTTTATTTATTTATTTATTTATTTTATGAAAGGAAAGTATGTTACCTTATCGGCAATGATCCCAATACCGCACCACTACAGTTCAGGGCAGCAATTGCACTCTCGGCCTGTAAATGCAAGAAATAACAACATACTTTCATTTATTTGTTTATTAGTGTTGAATACAAGAAACATCAAAATATTTTTCTTCATTTGTTTATTATTATTAGAGTTGAATGCAAGAAACTTTTGTTTGATTTGTTTATTATAACATCCTACTTTCAGTTCTTGCTATTAAAAACATTGTAATTGGAAAATCTATCGAATTATATTCATGTCATCGAAACACAAAGTAATTTTCACTGAATAACTGGATAAAATTTTCATAGTATAATATCTTTATAGAAATAAATATGAAAGGAGATTCTTCAAAGTACAATTTGTTAATGAATTCAAAAGATGTGAAGTTTAAAATATATAGGCCAATCAAGTTTGACAAACATATTGCATATTAAAGCAAAAAAAAAAGAAAAACAAGATAAAAATACTTAAAAAAAAAAAAACTCACCATCACAAACTCCACAAATGCAATACGAGAGGAATGATGATAGTCTCCAAGCAACCTCAAGCGATAAACCTATCAAAAGCAAAGTTAATAACAACATTTTATTAACAATTCATATCACAACAAACTACTCAAAATGTTTTAAATGTAAAAAAAAAAAAAAAAAAAACTATAAAAGTATAAACCTCTCCACAAAGTGATTCAAAAAAGAGTTTGACATCTGCCTGAGTAACCTGCTTAAAACAAAACACAGATCACACAAAAACATTCATCAAATACAAACACACACACAAAAAAAAAAAAAAAGATAAAACTTTAACTACCTTCTTATCAATGTTAGTACAATAAATAGTCCTTGCACACATTTCCCTTTCATCTTCAGACTAAAACAACATCAAAATTAATAGAGTTAGCACAACTGTGTACAATTGTACATAAATCATTTATTCAAGCTTCACAAGTCAAAAGTCAAAAGTCAAAAGTCAAAAGAATCTCACTCGAGGCAGAAAAGTGGGATTCACTGGTGCAATTGCAGTCTTTGAAGGCAAAACCCTAACTGGATAGAAACCAAGCATTGTTCCAGCAAGAGTCAATGCATTCTTTGCACCTTCTGCAAAAACATCAGAGAAACTCAATGTAAATTATGTAATACAAAACATATATATAAGATATTACTTATTAAAGGTGTATAAAAAGGTTATATTTGCATACCCTCATCAGTAAACTCAACAAAAGCAAAACGAAGAACAGAATTAGGGTCACCACATACACGGCAATCAACAACCTTTAGTGGAATGAAAATAACCGAATAAGAGGAATAAAAGTTAGACAACTTTGATATATATGAGCAAAATCAAAAGGCTTTAATGGTGGGAGTAACATGTTTAAAACTTACCTGTCCACAATGAATAAAAAGTGCTGCAAGTTGTTCTTCAGTTACCTGTAGTAATACATTAATAGATTATTAGAAATTGTTAGCTTGTAAACTTCATTAAAGTTGATATTATTACATTATGTGATGATATAAATCTTTTTACCTGTTGATCAATGTCGGACACATGAACTGTTCTCTTAATGGCATCTTCTTGTTGTGCCAAGTTAGTTCGGCTATTCATCCTCCTCTTTCCATTGCTAAAATGACCCTTCTTCTAAACATAAAACGATAAAAACCTAGATCAATCAGCAACAGAAATATAGGAAACTGCAAGTGTTGATTGATATCAATCATGAAATGAGTTAAGACAAGCAAGAAGAAATGGAAATGAGGATATGGATAAGAGTATATACCCTTCCAGTGTTAATGCCGTCGACATTGGCAAAAGCTGTGTGGTTATTTTGGAGTAGGAATTCATTAACAGCAGCATAACCAAAGTGAGTTGCAGGAGATGGTGGTTGTAGTAAAGCCCTATTATAAACGTTCTTGGAGAGTGAAGGGGGAACAAATTCTTCAGCCATAGGATTTAATTTCGACAGGATTTCCTCCAAATCTCTTATATCTTTCTTAAAACCCTCTTCGTGGCCATCACGATCAGCCCCATTCACTACCAGATGATGCTGATGATGATTCGAGACACCATTTCCATTTATTAAAGTGCCGTTTGTGTTATTAGATGTTATCTTCTTCTCCTGATTTGACCTCGAAATCAAAATCGAAGACTCTGTCTGATCAGCATCCTTTGATTCCACCTGGTTATTCGACACACCGTTCTCAACAATAGCCATGGTATCGATGAACCACCGACTGACACTCGTCTCAAGGAGCTTTTCCCTGCTTATTAATTTTTTTTCCTTCTATAGATTTTAGTCCGATCAATATTCGATGATAAACGACACGATCAAAAATCGTAAATTGAAATTGAAGAAGGAAGCTGTAAACATTTATTAAAATTACCTGTTTGGAGAATCTAAAATGGAGTGCTCATCAATTGATCGAAGTGAGCTGAAAGATCGTCAATCGAGATTTTATATATTGCGTATGTAAATCAGATGAAACTAGAACAAAAGTCAGAGGGGAAAGAACCTTGTTCTTCAATAATGCATCACTGTTTCCTTGTTTGAGAAAGAGAGAGAGAGAGAGAGAGAGGGTGTTCCTACTTCCTAGTATGGTCCGTTTCGGCACTCTAAGGCTTTGATATGGCACAGGGTCCAAGAAGTGTATTTTTATTTTGATTAATGGCGATTAACACATTTTTAGCATTTTTACCAAATTGACAATAATAAATAGGGAAATTCATTAAACTAACTATTATAATATAATTTTTGCTTTTTAAAAAACAAATATTTATTCCGGAATATGGCATTTCATAATATTTTTGAGTTGGTGTTGGTTGGTATTAGACTTGTCCAAAATCTAAAACTCATACATTTTATATTAGAAAATATATTTTAGAGATTAGTTTGGATATACGGATGTTCCCAGACAATATTAGGGTATTTATATTGTCATTTTTGTTGTATAAACTCATAAATCTTTTGGATACTAAACAAAATGAATTCATATAAGGAATTTCTTAGAATATAAGTTTCTAGTTGTGGACAATGACAACGAGAAATCTATGCAATATATTGCTCCAGATTATTAAGGGTGACAATTTTGGACCCAACACGAACCTAACCAGAAAATAAACGATTTTGAGTTGAGATTTATAACCCGTTAACCCGCCTATTTCATGGGTCAGGTTTGGGTTCGTGGGTCGACCCGCCAAATATATAGGATTTTTAAAAAATATTTAATATTTGTTAATTAATTGGTGTTTGCTTGGAGCGTGTCCTAGAATGCTAGAATCGATAAATCCAAATCAGTTGTAACGCCCGATTCTCAGGTATTGCTTAAATAAGATTTATTGGGTTAAGCTTTACTCAACGAGTTGGTTGACCTACTCGTCGAGTAGCAGCTGGATGAGATCGCGTTTTAAGTGACCTACTCGACGAGTCCATGTTGGGACTCAGCGAGTAGGAGCTAGCAGTGGAAACCCTAAATCTCGGGGTTTGCACCTCTATTTAAAGGAGCCTTAGCCTCCTTTGGCCTCTTTGCAGTCTTTGAGATCCCCTTAAAACCCTAATTCGTGTGTGTGCCTTGTTCTGGTGTTTGAAGCTTGGAAAATAGAATCTTAGAGGAAGAAGCTAAGAGTGCAAAGGAAATTGAAGCAAGGAAAGAGTGGGAAGCAGGATTTACCTCAGCTAGCATCCTTTGGAGGTATCAAAGTGTCATCCCTACTTCCCTTTTTCCCTTTTGTTGAGTTTCTTGGGCTTTTTATGCATTTTCAAGTTGGTATGATGAGCTATGGGATAAATCTGAAATTGTAACTTCAGATCTGGACCCTCTTTGGATTCTAGAAGCATAAAGTCACAGTATTGGTTATGATTAAGGTTCTCTTGAGCATAAAGTTCCATTAAGAACTTAAATTAGGTATTTAGAGCCTTTATAGCCATGCATGCACGTAAAGTTTGCAACTTTACGTGATAAGCATGCCCTAGAAGCTTGGATCTATGAGTTGGAGTCGTTGCATGGCTCAAAACTAGTCTGTATGGAAAAAGGACTGAATGGACTCGGCGAGTCGCAAGGTTGACTCGGCGAGTCACATGAAGATGGCCGTGAACTCGAAGAGTTGGGTGAACAACTCGGCGAGTCCGATGAAGTTTGCCATAAACTCGACGAGTTGAAGAACAACTCGGCGAGTCGGATGAGTTTTCTCTTAGATATGTAATAGTGTGTATCCGTCGAGTTGCAAGGAGGGAACTCAACGGGTGGCCTTAAAGTTTGATCGAAAATCAAAGGAAACTCGACGAGTTACTCTGATAACTCGACGAGTTAGAGTGTACTTCAGGGAACTCGGCGAGTTAAGGTCAACATGGATTGTTGACTTTGACTGAGGACTTTGACTTTGACCAGTGGTTGACTAGTGGGTTATGGAGTACCTTATAAGGTTAAGGACTTATGAGTTGATGTACTATGATAATAGGTGGTGGACTCTGTGTCAAGTGATCCGAGAGTTGGAGTTTACCCTTCGTGTCGACATCTGCAAGGTGAGTTATCCTCACTATATCGATAGGGTCTACGACACCAAGGTTGGCCCTTTAGTTGTTATTATTATGGTATGCTACATGTGGTTATGATATGTTAGATCGGAATCAGGGTAGATAGTATGTTATGCTCTTATGATCCGCAGGGATTGGTATGTTAGTGTCCTGCTAGGTCGGTACTCTAGTTACAGGAGAATTCTATGATTGATGATCAGTGTGACAGATGTGTTTGATGTTTGTATATGCCTGTATATGATAGTATTCACACATGGTTATTTGCTTGTGGTTGGGTTGAGGCGGTCCTGCTTTTTGCTGAAGGCCAACATACCCTATGAGCGATCCAGGGAGACTGTAGGCCCACGTGGCAGACCAGTCATGCCGAAGGCTCGGGATAGATTCAGACAGACTGTAGGCCCGGTCGGGCGATCTAGTCAGGCCGATGGCCCAGTATGCATGTTGATTGATTGATTATTACTAATATGGTATTGTCAGTGTGGTATTGGTATTTTGGGGGTAGCTCACTAAGCCCTCAGGCTTACAGTTTTCAGTTTATTGTTTCAGGTACTTCAGGAGATCGTGGGAAGGCAAAGGCGTGACCGTACCGCTCCTCATCCTTATGTTATGATTTTGGGACACTCTGATGGAAAATGATTTGAAAACATTTTGGAAACAATGCTATTTGGTTTTTATTTATGTTTGAAAAAGTTTAAATTTGGCGTAAAATTTATGGATGTTACAAGTTGGTATCAGAGCCTTGGTTTGAGTGAATTGGAGGAACACTCGTGTGAATCCAGTCTCAAATCAAGGAGATTTTCGGAAAATAAGTTTTAAAATGGTTTTCAAAATAAAGGATGGAGGATGCAGAGGGTACGATCTGCCGGAGCCTGTAAGTAAACCCCAAAATACCATGCAGTTATTAAATATTCTGATATGTTAGAATAGCATGCTAGTGCTAGGCTAGGGATCTTCAGGAATCACATGATAGATTTTACTGATTGCATGATGCGCATTAGCTTAGGGTTCCTTGTATGTGGAATTGCCATCATAAATGTAGATGTTTAGTGTATGTCTCACGGTTGTGCATAATAAAGATCTTATAGCCTGAGAATGTTGATTAAGCCCTCGGGTAGGATTGGATATTCGAAAGTCTATTGGGTCCAGCGTTATGTGCAGCTAGCATGCACTAGCGCTGCAGGGGATGATGGAAGTTTCATTGATGTGTGAGTCGTGATAAGTAGTGAGACTAAATGCGAGATATTTAGTATTCCCCTAGAAATGAGGGTTAAGCGCATTTCCTATGTTGATGATATTGTTAGGGCGTTGTGGTGATACTTGAGACAAATATGGGTAGGTGTGGAAGGTAGTATGGGCCCGTACTGCTGAAAGCACAGGACCCATACGCGTAACAAGGAAATCACAACCCCTAGGGTTTTGGGTTTTGGTCTCCCCACATTATGTTATTTATCTGATGACTTGTATATATATATATATATATATATATACATATATATATATATATATTATATTTCAGTATGGTGGTGACTAGATGTGTTGCTTCGGGATCCAGATCAGGATCAGGATCAGGATCGGGGTCGGGAGAGGGAGGGTTGGAGGTGACGGTAGCACCTGAGCCCCCGTGGTTCAGATAGGGACCGAGGAGTTGGATGTCAGGATTCGGGAGATCATGCACGACGAGATTGTTGTTGCGTTCCGAGCGCAGCTGCCAGAGATGTTTGGGTCGATTAAGACCGCGATAGTTGAGTACTTTGATGAGTGATATGCAGCTCTAGCAGAGACAACTGCCGTTGCAGCCACTTCGGCTGTAACCGCGGTAGGGGTTGGAAGAGGAGCTGACAGGGCTTTCCAGTACCGGGACTTCAATAATACGAAGGCCCCGACGTTTGATGATACACGGGATGCAATTAGGGCTATGAGGTGGTTATCTGACGTGGAGGGTTGTTTTTACATGTGCTCATGCCCTGCTGATCAAAAGGTCAGGTGTGCCCTGAACCTGCTGAGGCTTGGGGCAAAGGACTGGTCGAGGCTAACGGTTGGGTCGTATACTGATGATCACCGGGCTGCTGTTACTTGGGAGCAGTTCAGAGAGATGTTCCGCACCCGCTACATTCCACGCGTTGAGCGGGAGCGGCTTGCGCATGAGTTTTTGACGTTGAGACTGGAAGGGGAGTCTGTGATGGAGATTACCCGTATGTTCACGGAGAGGGCTATGTTTTGCCCAGATTTTGCTTAAGAGCAGTCTCAGATACTGGTTATCTGAGTATGCTCAAGACCGATATTCGATAGTTTGTGTCTACACAACAATGTGATAGTCTCCTAGATCTTCAGAAAGTCGCGAGGCAACGTGAGTTGGAGATAGAGTTGCAGCTGAAGGAGCAGCGTTAGGCACCGACACAGTCTCAGCCGACGCCTAAGTGGTCTAAGACCGTTGATACACGGTTTGGGGGTCAGCAGAGCCGCACTTATGGAAAGTGTGGCAGGGTTCATTCGGGAGTTTGTCGAGCAGGAGGTGGGTGCCACAAATATGGCAAGGAGGGGCACTATGCCAAGGACTGCCGTCAGTCTGCCCCTCCAACAAATATGAGGATTTGTTACCATTGTCACCAGGTTGGTCATGTGAAGACCAACTGTCCGTAGCTCGCCACCAAGTCGGTGCAGGATTCCGCGCCCGCTATTGTGAGAATTGGAGATGGGAGGTCGGTCAAGGTGGAGCCTCCGAAGGCCCAAGGTCGCGCTTTCCAGCTCACGGCTGAGGAGGCCAAGTCATCACCAGATGTGGTTGCTGGTACGTTTCTATTCTCTGTCTTAGTTATTGTATTTGTGTTATGCTTATTGTTTGTACCTATGATTAGGTGCATTTTTAGTGAATTCTTTGTCCGCTTTGGTATTATTTGACTATGGGGCGAGTCGGCCATTTGTATCTCGGACCTTTTCTAGAGGGTTCAGTGTGCCGATAGATGATCTTGAGTGTCCGTTGCGAGTTTCGATCGCCAACGAGTACGGGTTTTCTGCTTCTTCGGTCTACCGGGGATGCAAGTTGGAGATTTTGGGGTGTCCTTCCTGATAGATTTGATTCCTATCCCCATGGGGGAAGTGTGCGTGATTGTAGGGATCGATTGACTTAGCCATTTTGGCGCCATAATCGACTGTGAGGGACAGCGGGTAGTGGTTCGAACCCCAAGTGGGGGAGAAGTTGTAGTATATGGTGAGGGCACCAAGTTGGGATCATGGTTTTGTTCGGCAGCTAGGGCTTGACAATATATTCAGCACGGGTGTGCCAGTTATTTGGCGTATGTGGTAGATACACGGGTTAGAGAGAAACTCTCAGTTTCTGAGGTCCCGGTGGTGAGGGAGTTTGCTGATGTGTTTCTGGAGGACTTACCCGGAGTGCCTCCGGAGAGGCAGGTTGAGTTCAGGATTGACCTAGTGCCAGGTGTGGCCCCTATCGCCAAGGCGCCGTACCGACTGGCATCGCCTGAGATGCGGGAGTTGTCATATCAGTTGCAGGAACTGCTGGGTAAGCAGTTTATTCGTCCGAGTAGTTCACCCCGGGGAGCACCGATCCTTTTCGTCAGGAAGAAGGACGGTTCACACATGATGTGTATTGACTATAGGGAGTTGAACAAGTTAACGGTGAAGAAACATTATCCACTCTCGAGGGTAGATGATCTTTTCGATCAGCTGCAGGGTGCATCTTGGTTTTCCAAGATTGATCAGGATATCACCAGGTCAGAGTGAGGGATGAGGACGTGGAGAAGACCGTGTTTCAGACTCGTTATGGTCATTATGAGTTCGCGGTGATGCCGTTTTGGCTCACCAATGCACCAACGGTGTTCATGGATCTGTTGAACCGAGTCTTCAGACCGATGCTCGATCGGTCGGTCATTGTGTTCATAGATGATATCTTGGTGTATTCCAAGATTCGAGAGCAGCATGAGGAGCATCTTAGGGAGCTTCTGGAGGTTCTGAGGCGAGAATGGTTGTATGCCAAGTTCTCGAAATGCGATTTTTGGTTACAAGAGGTCTTGTTCCTCGGACATCTCGTTAATTAGGAGGAAATTTTGGTCGATCCGGCCAAGGTGGAGGCGGTAATACAGTGGGAGACTCCAAAATCTCCCTTAGACATTAGGAGTTTCTTGGGTTTAGCGGGGTATTATCGAAGATTCATTTATGATTTCTCCAAGATTGTCGTACCCCTCACTTGTCTAACGAGGAAAGGGGTGGATTTCTGGTGGGGCCCTGAGCAGCAGGGGGCATTTGAGACCCTTCGACGATGTTTATGCGAGGCGCCGATGTTGACACTCCCCGAGGGAGTTGAGTATTTTGTGGTATTTTGTGATGCATCCATCACAGGCTTGGGGGCAGTCCTCATGCAGAAGGGACGAGTGATAGCCTACACATCGCGACAGCTGAAGCCACATGAGACGAGGTACCCTATGCACGATCTTGAGTTGGGAGCAGTCGTTTTCGCTCTCAAGATTTGGAGACACTATCTGTACGGGGTCTATTGTAGTATATACACAGATCACAAGAGTTTGAGACATATCATGGATCCGCCAAACCTGAACATGAGGCAGCGCAAGTGGTTGGATGTGGTCAAGGCCTATGATTTTCAGATCCTTTACCATCCTGGTAAAGCTACGTGGTTGCGGATGCTCTGAGTCGTAAGTCAGTTGGGTCCTCAACCCCAGCCATGTGTATGAAGATAGCGGTGGATTCCCCGCTGGTGGGATTTGGTCATGGATGCTCAGATTAAGGGCATGAGACTGGAGAACTGGAAGGTGGAAAGGATTAAGAACGAAAGCGCCCGATTTCTTCAGGATAGCTGCAGGTTGTTGGCCCCTTACACTCGGGTTTCGGTTCCGATGTAAGGAGGGGTCCGGAAGATAGTGATGGAGGAGGCTCATAAGTCACATTTTTCAATTCATCCGGGAGCCACCAAGATGTACCGTGATCTGAGTTTGAGTTATTGGTGGCCTGGCATGAAGCGAGATATCGCTTGGTTTGTTGAGAGGTGCTTGACCTGTAGGATGGTCAAGGCCTAGCATGAGAGTCCGCATGGTAAGATACAACCTCTGGAGATTCCCATTTGGAAATGGGAACGGATCGCGATGGATTTCATCACGAAGTTTCCGAAAACGACAAGGGGTTCGATGCTATATGGTTCATCGTGGATCGATTGACCAAGAGTGCCCATTTTCTAGCCATATGGGAGAGTTCGTCAGCAGAGAAGTTGGCCAACCTGTACGGCAGAGAGATTTTCTCTCGCCATGGGGTTCCAGTATCTATCGTTTACGATCGAGATGTCAGGTTTACTTCCCGTTTTTGGCAGAAGTTCCACGAGGAACTGGGTACGAGACTACATTTTAGCACAGCGTTCCATCTGTAGACTGATGGGCAAAGTGAGCGGACCATTCAGACCCTCGAGGATATGTTGAGGGCGTGCGTCATCGGTTTTGGTGCGAGTTGGGATTCCCACCTACCGCTTGCAGAATTCGCCTACAACAACAACTATCATTCCAATATCGGCGTCCCGCCTTTTTGAGCTGTTGTATGGGCGGAGATACATGACCCCAGTCTGCTGGGGTGAGGTTGGGCATAGGGTGATGGGTCGGATTGAGGTAGTTCTGCAAACTACCGAGATAATATAGCAAATTAGACAGCGACTGCAGACCACTCAGAGTCGGCATAAAAGTTATACCGACCGATACCGATCTGAGCTGGAATTTCAGGTGGGTGACATGATTCTTTTGAAGGTCTCACCCTGGAAGGGTGTGATCCACTTCAAGAAGAGGGGAAAATTGGGTCCCCGTTACATTGGGTCATTCAGGATTGTTGCCAGGGTTGGCAGGGTGGCTTATAGGCTAGAGCTTCCGGAGGAGCTTAGTCGGATCCACAACACATTTCATGTTTCGCAATTGCGAAAATGCATTATGGACGAGGAGGCAGTGGTATCGTTGGATGACATTCAGGTCGATGAGTGCCTGAACTATGTGGAGAGGCCTGTAGCTATTTTGGAAAGGAAGAAAAAGATTCTGCGGAACAAGGAAACACCTTTAGTAAACGTACAGTGGAAACATCGGAAGGGATCCGAGTGGACATGGGAGTCGGAGGCGGAGATGCACGAGCATTACCCGACATTGTGTAACGACCTGTTCCCGGTATGTTAATTTATTAGTAATTGTTTTAAAGATTTGCAAGAGGGACTCGGCGAGTTCATAGCCTGACTCGCCGAGTAGGGTCACGAATTCGAGCACGTGTTAGCTGGAGACTCGGCGAGTCCATATCCCGGACTCGGCGAGTCCATCCGTCTGGGTGAAACCCTAAATCCCCGGGTTGCCCACTATTTAAGTCACCTTATAGCCCCATTCTTGCCTCCTTCACCCTGAGAACACTGTGAGAAAAACCCTAGTTCATCCTTGAGAGTTTATAAGTGATCTTGTGTGATTTGTGAAGGCTTGAAGAAGGAGAAGAAGAAAGGAGCAAGGAGAAGAAGAGTTGTGCAAGATCCAAGGGCAAATCTGAGTTATTTGGAGGTATTTTCGGATTCCCCTCTTGTTTTATGCTTTAAACCTCCATTAGAACTCTTCTAAGAACTAGTTGATGCTTGTTCCAAGCCTTGTGCTTTCATGAACGCCCTAATAAGTCGAGATAACCTTGGATCTATTCATTGAGAAGTCCCATAGTCCAGATCTATTGCCTTTATGAGGATACTTTGCATATTAACCCTAGATCTATCCCTTTTATGCATCTTTTAGCCTTATTTTCCCTTATTCAAGTGTTGTACACGTAAAGTTGGAAACTTTACGTGGTAAACCAGCTTATTGGACTCAGATCTATCATTTGTATGTGTTAGATTCAAGCAAAATCGGGTGAAAAGCAGTTGCATGGCGGCAACTCGGTGAGTCGGGAAGAACGACTCGGCGAGTTGAGTCGCGAGTC
The DNA here is from genome assembly GCF_052625555.1 of Lactuca saligna. Taxonomy (NCBI): domain Eukaryota; kingdom Viridiplantae; phylum Streptophyta; class Magnoliopsida; order Asterales; family Asteraceae; genus Lactuca; species Lactuca saligna. The sequence goes on from NC_136419.1 coordinate 172,361,558, forward strand.
CCCGATTCCTTCATTTTTAGCAGTGTTGAGTGGAACCAGTGAGTTAGAGAGTGGACTCTACGAGTTGAAGGTAGAATCAGTAATGGGGGGACTCGGCGAGTTGTTCATACAACTCGGCGAGTCCAAGGCAATCTTCTTAAGATCAAGAACAACTCGTCGAGTATGTTCATACGGCTCGGCGAGTCGGATGAAGATTGTCTGAGTTCTTGGATCAAGAGGGTACTCGTCGAGTCGATGCCATACTCGACGAGTAGCAGCAAGTAGGATTGAAAAGTGAGAGTAGGACTCGGTGAGTTGGGTGGCCCAACTCGGCGAGTCAGTCCAAATGAGAGTAACTTTGACCAAGGGTAAAAGAGTCATTTTACCCAAGTGCAGTGTTTAGTATTTGATTGAGTGTGTTTATGGACTTGTAGCCGGGGAGATACAGAAGCAGCAGCCGTTAGCTTCCAGAGCCACACACTCAGCAACCAGTTTACGAGGTGAGTTTCCTTCCAGTAGGGACGGGTCTAAGGCCACAATGCCGGCCCGTTTAGTTAGCAGTAGTTTCCGGACTTTGGTCCGATGCAGTAGCTAGTATGTTTGATGCCTTCATGGCTCAGACGGGATTTGTATGCTATGTTTTATGTGTTAAGTGTTATGTGTTCCGGGCTACGGCCCGATGTAGTATGCAGTATATGTGTTCATGCTAGATGATGTGTTATGCTATGCCATGTTCAGTCAGTCAGTTCCGGACTTCGGTCCGATGCAGGGGACAAGGTCCCAGTCGGTTCCGAACTTCGGTCTGATGCAGATAGTTCCGGACTTCGGTCCGATGGAGTTAGTTCCGGACTTCGGTCCGATGCAATTAGTTCCGGACTTCGGTCCGATGCAGGGGACAAGGTCCCAGTCAGTTCCGGACTTCGGTCCGATGCAGTTTCCGGGCTTCGGCCCGTTGCAGTGGGCCAGGCCCAATATGTGTTTATATGTTACTGTATGGTATGTGGTAGTTTGGGGGAGCTCACTAAGCTTCGTGCTTACAGTTTCAGTTTTGGTTTCAGGTACTTCCGCAAGCAAAGGGAAGAGCTCGGGGTGATAGCATCGCACACACCACAACTTAGCTTTTATCCTGGGGATGGTTTTAGTTGTCTTGATTTGATATAGTATGATACAGTTTTTCCGCATAATATTTTATTATGATTTTGGATACATCGCGTATGTTTTTATGTTATGATGCTCAGATTATGGTTTTGATTACATTGAAAAACAAAATTTTTGGGTCGTATTTTTGGGTCGTTTCACATTGTTTATTCCAGCAGACTTTGAGGACGAAGTCTAGTTCATGTGGGAGAGTAGCAGCTAGATGAGATCGCATTTTAAGTGACCTACTCTACGAGTCCATGTTGGGACTCGGCGAGTAATAGATTCGTCGAGTAGGAGTTGGCAGTGGAAACCCTAAATCCCGGGGTTTCCTTTGGCCTCTTTGCAGTCTTTGAGAGCCCCTTAAAACCCTAATTCGCGTGTGTGCCTTGGTCTGGTGTTTGAAGCTTGGAAAATAGAATCTTGGAGGAAGAAGCTAAGAGTGCAAAGGAAATTGAAGCAAGGAAAGAGTGGGAAGCAGGATTTACCTCAGCTAGCATCCTTTGGAGGTATCAAAGTGCCATCCCTACTTCCCTTTTTCCCTTTTATTGAGTTTCTTGGGCTTTTTATGCATTTTCAAGTTGGTATGATGAGCTATGGGATAGATCTGAAATTGTAACTTCAGATCTGGACCCTCTTTGGATTCTAGAAGCATAAAGTCACTGTATTGGTTGTGATTAAGGTCCCTCTTGAGCATAAAGTTCCATTAAGAACTTAAATTAGGCATTTAGAGCCTTTATAGTCATGCATGCACGTAAAGTTTGCAACTTTACGTGATAAGCATGCCCTAGAAGCTTGGATCTATGAGTTGGAGTCGTTGTATGGCTCAAAACTAGTCTATATGGAAAAAGGACTTAATGGAATCGGTGAGTCGCAAGGTTGACTGGGAGATTCACATGAAGATGGCCGTGAACTCGACGATTTGGATGAACAACTCGGCGAGTCCGATGAAGTTTGCCATAAACTCGACGAGTTGAAGAACAACTCGGCGAGTCAGATGAATTTTCTCTTGGATATGTATGAGTGTGTATTCGTTGAGTTTCAAGGAGGGAAATCGATGGGTGGCTTTAAAGTTTGATCGAAAATCAAAGGAAACTCGACGAGTCACTCCGATGACTCGGCGAGTTGGAATGTACTTCAGGGAACTTGGCGAGTAGCTAATGGTACTCGGCGAGTTAAGGTCAACATGGACTGTTGACTTTGACTTTGACCAGTGGTTGACTAGTGGGTTATGGAGTACCTTATAAGGTTAAGGACTTATGAGTATGATGTACTATGATAATAGGTGGTGGACTCTGTGTCAAGTGATCCGAGAGTTGGAGTTTACCCTTCGTGTCGACATCTGCAAGGTGAGTTATCCTCACTATATCGATAGGGTCTACGACACCAAGGTTGGTCCTTTAGTTGTTATTGTTATGGTATGCTACATGTGGTTATGATATGTTAGATCAGAATCTGGGTAGATAGTATGTTATGCTCTTATGATCCGCAGGGATTGGTATGTTAGTGTCCTGCTAGGTCGGTACTCTAGTTACAGGAGAATTCTATGATTGATGATCAGTGTGACAGATGTGTTTGATGTTTGTATATGCCTGTATATGATAGTATTCACACATGGTTATTTGCTTGTGGTTGGGTTGAGGCGGTCCTGCTTTGTGCTGAAGGCCAACATACCCTATGAGCGGTCCAGGGAGACTGTAGGATGTCTATTATTAAAGAAAATTCACATATATTGGAAGAATGGACTATTTTGGACAAAAATGTGAAATTTGGGGGACTAAATGTGAAAAAGAGGGAAATAAGATGAACACTCTCCTTGCTTCTCTTCCAGATACAGATGAAGCATTCTAGAGAGCTTCTAATGACGATTCTTCTTCTACCATTCATATAGGGTATGATTCAAGTGGTGAATTTAGCAACCAAGCAAATGAGAGAAGGATTCAAGGCTTGCAAGGTAAAAATCTCCTCCCTACTTAGCTTAAAATTCGAATTTGATGAAGGGGATGAACCCCAATGTCGAAATCAGTTTGATTCATTGATTAGGGTTTTGGATTCTAACCTCCCTTAAGTTGTTTTGATGATCTCAATCTCAATCTGTAACATCCAAAATTACGACCCAAAATTTTTTGTTTAATCATTACTAAAATCATCAGATCAATACCATAGAATAAAACCCATATGTCAATATCTCAAAACCATAACAAAGTGTCACGAGAAAACTGTATCAAGATTGTATCAAATCATATCTATGGAAAGCTAAATCAACTCTCAGGACAAAAACTAAAGCTGTAGTGTGTGCGATGCCATCATCCCGAGCTCTTCCCTATACTTGCGGAAGTACCTGAAACCAAAACTAAAACTGTAAGCACGAAGCTTAGTGAGCTCCCCCAAACCACCACATACCATACAATAACATATAAACACATATTGGGCCTTGCCCATTGCATCGTACCGAAGTCCGGAAACTGCATCGGACCGAAATCTGGAACTAACCAGGGCCTTGCCCTCTGCATCGGACCGAAGTTCGGAAACTGCATCGGACTGAAGTCCGGAACTGACTGCATCAGATCGAAGTCCGGAACTATCTGAGGCCTTGCCCCCTGCATCGGACCGAGGTCCGGAAACTGCATCGGACCGAAGTCCGGAACTAACTGACTGAACATAGCATAACAGAACATAGCAAGTAGCATAAACACTGATACTGCATACTGCATCGGACCAGGGTCTGAAACACTTAACACAAAACATGCTTGAATCACAAAGACATCAAGCAATTTAACTACTGCATTGGACCGAGGTCCGGGACTGACTGCTAACTAGACAGGCCGACATTGTGGCCGTAGACCCGTTCCTACTGGAAGGAAACTCACCTCGTGATGCTGACTGCTGAACTCCTGAATGAGAAATCCCTGACTGCTGCTCCGGCTGCTTCCCAACTATCATGGGAAATAAAATACTAAATCAGAATACGGATTCTCCTATGGGTAAAATGACCATTTTACCCCCACTATGGCATGGGTCACAACATGGCCCAAAACCCTCAATTCCTTCTAAGTCCTTCCATGGCCCCACTATAGGCCCACTAATAGCCCAATTTGCGATATTGGGCCCATAACCCCTTTATTGGGCCTTACTCAATCCCAACACTAAATCCTTGGTCCTTAGCAACTGAATTCTGATGGGCCATTAAGGCCCAAGGACCCTAAGCCTGAAACCCAGCCCACACCGAGGCCCAAAACACTCGAAGCCCAAACTGGCAGCATACGTGGGGTGTACACCAAGGTACACTGAGCGTACTTGGCTGTTGGCTTGTACGTGGCACGTACCTACTTGTACGCCCAACATACATCTCTGTTAAGCCAAAATCTCATTAAGAGCTTAATAATCAGATCCAGAAGCTACAAATCCAGATCCTAGCTTATTCCATGTCTTAAGCCATAAAGTTGCTTACTTGATGGCTTACAAGTCTCATAAAGGCTCAAACTTCCATAAATAACATTCTACTTCCATGTAGCTAACTAGATCTCATGCATGGTTCCATATAAGCCACAAAGATTGAAACTTTATTGCTAGGAAGATGTTTCTGAGCCTTAAGGATGGCAACCCAAGCTCCAAATCCGCCTTACAAGATCAAGACCCAACTTTTGGACCTAAAAAGATCCAAACTTCCATAACCTAGATCTAGAAGGAAAGAGGAAGAAAGTTCAGAACTTTATACCTTCCTTTGATGACCAAGAGGGTGCTAAGTCCAGATCTCTGAGCTCAAGTTTCTTCTCCAACTTCTTCCCTTCCTTCTTCACTGCTTCCTTTCCTTGAAACACTCACAAAAGCTTCTTCACACACAAAGAGAGGATAAGAACGAATTAGGGTTTTCTTGAGAGTAAGGAGGCTGATGGGGAAACAGGGAAGGAGGCTATAATGGGGTTTATATAGCCTTAAACCCCTAAAATTAGGGTTTTTCGTCTGTCCACGTACGCTGGGCGTACCATATGGTACGCTGCGCGTACGCTTCTCCCCCTGTGGTTCATTTAATCATTACGCCCAGCGTACAACGGGTTACACCCCGCGTACGGCTTTATTGGAGGCTATGACTTGGCCCAAAACAAAAGGTCCACTCCAATATACAATTTTATTATAGCCCTAAATAAAAATTGAGAATTTAAATAAATTATACCTCGGAAGACGATCGTAACAAATCTCCCCCACTTGAATCAGACTTCGTCCTCGAAGTCCGCTGCTACTGAATCTAAAAACAATTCGGATAATGCTCTTGCATCTCCTCCTCTGATTCCCACGTCCACTCTGAACCCTTTTGGTGCTGCCACTACACCTTCACTAGTTGAACTACCTTGTTCCTCAATGTCTTTGTCTTCCGGTCCAAAATCGCGACCGGTCTCTCAATATAATTCAGGTTGCTATCAACCTGAATGTCCTCTAAGGGTACAACCGCTGACTCGTCCAATAAACATTTCTGTAACTGAGAAACATGGAAGGTGTTATGGATCTGACTGAGCTCTGCCGAAAGATCCAACTGATGAGCGACCCGACCCACCCGGGCCAAAACCCTAAAAGGACCGATGAACCTGGGGCCCAGCTTGCCCCTCTTCCAAAACCTGATGACACCCTTCCAGGGTGATACCTTCAAGAGGACCATGTCGCCTACCTAAAACTCCAAGTCTGATCGCCTCCTGTCGTCGTAATTCTTCTGCCGACTCTGCGCAGTCTGCAGTCTACTACGAACCTGCTGAATCAACTCTGTCGTCTTGAGCACCACTTCGGTGCTCCTAATGACACGCTGGCCGATCTCGCCCCAACAAATCGGGGTCCTGCACTTCCTCCCATAGAGCATCTCGAAGGGAGGGTGGTCAATACTCGCATGATAACTGTTGTTATACGAAAATTCTGCTAATGGAAGATACGTATCCCAACTGCCACCGAAATCTAGGACACATGCCCAGAGCATGTCCTCAAGAGTCTGAATCGTCCTCTTGCTCTGCCCGTCCATTTGAGGGTGGAAAGCGGTGCTGAAAAGGAGACGAGTACCCATCTCGTCAATCGTCATGAAACCGCTTCCAGAATCTGGAAGTAAAACGTACATCTCGGTTTGACACCACTGAAACAGGCACTCCATGCCGTGCCACAACCTCTCACACATAAATATCAGCTAGCTTCTCAGCCGATATGCTCTCCTGGATTGGTATAAAATGAACACTCTTCATCAACCGATCCACTATAACCCAAATCGAATCCACTCCACGTGCGGTCTTGGGGAGCTTAGTGATAAAATCCATAGTGATATCCTCTCATTTCCACACTGGAATGTCTAACGATTGCATCTTGCTGTGAGGCCTATGGTGCTCCACCTTAACCTTCCTGCCGGTCAGGCACCTCTCCACATACCAGGCGACATCCCGCTTCATGCAAGGCCACCAATAGTAGGGTCGAAGATCTCTATACATCTTCGTTGCCCCTGGGTGGATGGAAAATCTAGACTTATGAGCCTCACCCATCAACACTTGCCGTACTCCACGCCAATACAGTACCCAAACTCTCCCATGAAGGGTCAACAATCCTCGACTGTCATAGTCGAAGGAAGCTACTCGGCCCACAATCCTCTCACACTTCTGTCTCTCCTCCTTGAGGCCCTCGACCTGAGCCTCTCTGATTTGCTCCAATAATGGAGTAATTTCTATCATCCTCAAACATATGTCCCTGATAGGGGCCGTTGTCGCCTTGCGGCTCAGGGCGTCGGCCACTACGTTGGCCTTCCCTGGGTGATAAAGGATCTCACAATTATAATCCTTCAACACACCTAACCATCGCCTCTGCCTCATGTTCATATTCGGCTGATCTATGAGGTACCTCAAGCTCTTGTGATCCGTGTAAATGGTACAACGGACCCCATAGAGGTAATGTCTCCAAATCTTGATGGCAAACACCACTGCCCCCAGCTCTAAATCATGCGTAGGATAGTTAGCCTCATGAGGCTTCAACTGTCTCGAGGCGTAAGCTATCACATGGCCTCGCTGCATCAACACTGCTCCCATAACTGTGATCGAAGCATCACAGTAGACTACAAAATCCTCTACTCCCTATGGCAGGGTAAGGATCGGTGTCTCGCACAATCTCTGCCTGAGGGCCTCAAATGCTGCCTGCTGCTCAGGCCCCCAGCGAAACACCACCGACTTCTTAGTCAGTCGGTTGAGCAGTACTGCTATCTTGGAGAAATCCTGGATGAATCTCCTATAGTACCCTGCTAAACCTAGGAAGCTCCGAATCTCAGATGGAGATCGCGGGACCTCCCAGTGCATCACGACCTCTATCTTGGCCGGATCTACCGAAATACCCTTCTGGTTGACGAGGTATCCAAGGAACTGCACCTCGCGCAACCAGAACTCACACTTGGAGAACTTTGCGAAAAGTCCCTCCTTCCTCAAAATCTCTAGCACCTCTCTCAGATGCTCTTCGTGCTGCTCCCGAGTCTTGGAATAAACCAAGATGTCATCAATGAATACTATCACCGACCGATCCAACAACGGCCTACATACGTGGTTCATGAGATCCATAAACGCGGCTGGAGCGTTGGTGAGCCCAAACGACATCACCACGAACTCATAATGACCATATCGGGTCCTGAAAGCAGTCTTCTGCACATCCTCATCTCTTACTCGCATCTGATGATACCCGGAGCGTAAATCGATCTTGGAAAACCAAGACGCTCCCTGCAGCTGATCAAACAAATCATCTATCCTCGGGAGTGGGTAACGGTTCTTCACCGTTACCTTATTCAACTCCCGATAATCAATACACATACTGTGTGACCCGTCCTTCTTCACAAACAAAATCGGTGCTCCCCAGGGCGAACTACTCGGCCTGATAAAACCCTTGTCTAGCAACTCATGCAGCTGCGTAGACAACTCCTGCATCTCTGGGGGAGCCAACCGATACAGTGCGTTAGCAATCGGAGCCGCACCAGGGATCAGGTCAATCCTGAACTCGACTTGTCTCTCGGGAGGTATTCCAGGAAAATCCTCTGGAAATACATCTGGGTAGTCTCGCTCTACCGAAACATCATCAACTGTCACCTTGCCCTTCTCCCGGGCGTCTAAAACATAGGCAATATAACCGGCACAACCCTGCTGGAAATAGCGCCTCACTCTCGCTGCTGAACACATAACTGGTCCGTGTTGTGGCCTCTCGCCCTGAATCACTAACTCTCCCCCACTGGGAGTGCGAAACCTCACTAACTGCAGCTCACAATCTATCACCCCCCTGTTGGGGCTCATCCAATCCATGCCTACTATGACCTTATTCCCTCGCAGGGGAATATGGACCAAGTCCACTAGAAACTGCTCATCGAATAACTATAGAGAACATCCTCTGTGTACTCTCGCCACCCTAACGGTCCTGTCAGCTGCTATCTCAACCTCAAGTGGAAAATCTAGCTCCCCTGGAGCTCTGCTAAACCTCTTGCTAAGTGCAAGAGAGACGAATGATCGGGTAGCCCCCGGATCAAACAATACTATGGCTGAAATGCCGTACACTAAGAACGACCATACACAAAACATATAACCATAAGAAACAATCAATAATAAATGCAGAGATAAGGGAAGAATACATACCCGTCACCACGTCAGGAGTTGCTCGTGCCTCCTCTGCTGTCAGTTGAAAAGCCCTACTCTTCGCCACTAGCGTCTCAGCTCGGCCCTGGCGGCCATCTGTAATCCTCAAAGTAGTAGGGTCAGGTGCTGACACCTTCCCTGCTGTCGCTAAACTCGGACACTGGGACTTCTTATGTCCCCTATAATTGCAATGGAAGCAAATCAGATCGGTCGCCGCGGTGGCGGTAGTAGTAGCTGTACAATCTCTACTCATATGCCTAGCCCGACCGCACTTATAGCAGCCGTCACTCCCTGCCTTGCACGCCCCATCGTGCAACCTCCCACACTTGTCACATTGACCGTGGCTCTGCTGACTCCTAGATCTGTGATCTGAAACTTTGGGCTTTTTGCCTGAACTCCCTGTACCCAAAGCCGCCTCCAGCTTCCTCTTCCTCTCCATCTCAAGGTCAATCTCTCTCTCCCCCGTGCCCAAACAATCATGTCATCCAGCATTTTACAGCTGGACCGACTCACAAACTGGCGGATGTCACTCCACGGCATCTCATGATAACGGGCCTTCTTCATTTCCTCATCAATTGCGTAGTGAGGAATGAGAAGCGCCCTCTCCCTAAACTTGGTGCTAATCTCCACCACTATCTCTATAGTCTGGGTGATATCCTGAAACTCCCTGGCTAACTGTTGCACCTTAATAAATGGTGCGAACTCAACTTTGAACCTGGCAGTAAAGTCAGCCAAGGTCATAGCATCTAAAGCTGCGCCATCTCCAATGACATGTCCGACCTCCTCCCACCAATCCCGTGCCCCGTCCTTCAGAAGACAGGACGCCAATCTGAACTTGTCCCCCTCGGGACACCTGCTCGTGCGGAAAGCGTTGGCCACATCCGCCAACCATCTAGTACTCGCTATGGGGTCCCGCGCCTCGTGATAATCTGGAGCTCCACATGCCCAGAACTCCCTGAATGTATGCGTGCGCAACCCCATCATGGCCGCCACCTCAGTACGAAATGTGCCTAGTCTCTCCTCCATCAACTCTAGTATACCCTCCTTGATCGAACCAAAGATCACTGGAGTCTGCTCAAGAATGATACGGGTCACCTATGAAGTGAAAAACTCTCTAGTCTGCTCATCTAGATGCTCGGATCCCGAGCCTGATCCTGATCCCTCTCCGACACCTGAACTGCCGGCTGCTGGCCTAGGTCGCAAAACCACCATTCTGAAAACATATCATGGCAAACGTTAGTACACTGAAATATCTTAAGGGGTCGCTGCTACTACAAGGTTCCCGGTCTCATCTCAGCCTTCCTTGATTTGAGTACAGATCCTCTACTTTCAGTAGTACGGGCCCATACTACCTTCCTCATCTATCCGTACTTTCCTCAAGAATTTCCTTGACTCCACCAAGTCAATCTACTGCTATTGACTTCTGCTACTCACATACTAGGCTTGTCCTAGGGAAACCTTTGACTCCACCCAAACCAGTCCTCAGCTGCTGAAGGCCTCCTAGTAATGCCAATTAGCCACCACCTGAATACCATCACATGCAATGAGACTCGGATAATCCTTCGAGTAAAAGACTCGTCCCTAAAACGGTTAGACTCAAACAAGAGTTGCGCAATCGGGTCAAATCCGACACTCTGAGATTATTCAACCCTGACCACATGTGACGTGATGTATTCACCTAATGGCTAACTCCCATCACTCAGAGTCCCACAAAGCACAAAGCAAACAACATTCGGATAAATGAAACATACTCATGCAAACTATTCTCATAACAAGAAACTGTACTAGCATATAATGCTAAGCTCATACTATCAGGCATAAGCTACACATGCTATCCTACTACTGTCTACTCACTACTAGCATGCAATTCTCATCAAGCTGAAACACATAAAACAGGCACATAAGGCATCCTCCTAGATCCTTAGTCCTATACTAGCATGTTGTTCTACTGAAACTGAAACTGAACTGCTCTTGAATTGATAACATAAACTTGTATGGGTAATTTGGGAGTACTTACTTGAGCTCGACTGATTGCATGTACCACACCTTTTTCTCTTTATCAAAACTCTTTTTCTTTCTAAGTTCTTTTCAAAAAATCCTTTTTCGAAAATGTTTTTCCTTTGAAAATCTTTTACCGTTTCCTTAGTTTGAGTTCGGACACACCCGAAAGTGTATCCGAATCCCTCAAACCAAGGCTCTGATAGCAACTTGTAACATCCCAAAATACGACCCAAATTTTTTTGTTTAATCATTAGATAAATACCATAAAATAAAACCCATACGTCAATATCTCAAAACCATAACAAAGTGTCAAGAGAAAACTGTATCAATATTGTATCAAATCATATCTATGGAAAGCTAAATCAACTCCCAGGACAAAAACTGAAGCTGTGGTGTGTGCGATGACATCATCCCGAGCTCTTCCCTTTACTTGCGGAAGTACCTGAAAGCAAAACTGAATCTGTAAGCACGAAGCTTAGTGAGCTCCCCCAAATTACTACATACCATAAAATAACATATAAACACATATTGGGCCTTGCCCACTGCATCGGACCGAAGTCCGAAAACTGCATCGGACCGAAGTCCGAAAACTGCATCGGACCGAAGTCCGGAACTAACCAGGGCCTTGCCCTCTGCATCGGAACGAAGTCTGGAAACTGCATCAGACTAAAGTCCAGAACTGACTGCATCAGACCGAAGTCCGGAACTATCTGAGGCCTTGCCCCCTGCATCGGACCGAGGTCTGGAAACTGCATTGGACCGAAGTCTGGAACTAACTGACTGAACATAGCATAACATAACATAGCAAATAGCATAAACACTGATACTGCATACTGCATCGGACCAGGGTCCGGAACACATAACACAAAACATGCTTGAATCACAAAGACATCAAGCAATCTAACTACTGCATCCGACCGACGTCCGAGACTGACTGCTAACTATACGGGCCGGCATTGTGGTCGTAGACCCGTTCCTACTAGAAGGAAATTCACCTCGTGATGCTGACTGCTGAACTCCTGAATGAGAAATCCCTGACTGCTGCTCTGGCTGCTTCCCAACTATCATGGGAAATAAAATACTAAATCAGAATAGGGATTCTCCTATGGGTAAAATGACCATTTTACCCCCACTATGGCATGGGTCACAACATGGCCCAAAACCCTCAATTCCTTCTAAGTCCTTCCATGGCCCCACTATAGGCCCACTAATAGCCCAATTTGCGATATTGGGCCCATAACCCCTTTATTGGGCCTTACTCAATCCCAAGACTAAATCCTTGGTCCTTAGCAACTGAATTCTGATGGGCCATTAAGGCCCAAGGACCCTAAGCCTGAAACCCAGCCCACACCGAGGCCCAAAACACTCGAAGCCCAAACTGGCAGCATACGTGGGGCGTACACCAAGGTACACTGAGCGTACTTGGCTATTGGCTTGTACGTGGCACGTACCTACTTGTACGCCCAACATACATCTCTGTTAAGCCAAAATCTCATTAAGAGCTTAATAATCAGATCCAGAAGCTACAAATCCAGATCCTAGCTTATTCCATGTCTTAAGCCATAAAGTTGCTTACTTGATGGCTTACAAGTCTCATAAAGGCTCAAACTTCCATAAATAACATTCTACTTCCATGTAGCTAACTAGATCTCATGCATGGTTCCATATAAACCACAAAGATTGAAACTTTATTGCTAGGAAGATGTTTCTGAGCCTTAAGGATGGCAACCCAAGCTCCAAATCCGACTTACAAGATCAAGACCCAACTTTTGGACCTAAAAAGATCCAAACTTCCATAACCTAGATCTAGAAGGAAAGAGGAAGAAAGTTCAGAACTTTATACCTTCCTTTGATGACCAAGAGGGTGCTAAGTCCAGATCTCTGAGCTCAAGTTTCTTCTCCAACTTCTTCCCTTCCTTCTTCACTGCTTCCTTTCCTTGAAACACTCACAAAAGCTTCTTCACACACAAAGAGAGGATAAGAACGAATTAGGGTTTTCTTGAGAGTAAGGAGGCTGATGGGGAAACAGGGAAGGAGGCTATAATGGGGTTTATATAGCCTTAAACCCCTAAAATTAGGGTTTTCCCTCTGTCCGCGTACGTTGGGCGTACCATATGGTACGCTGCGCGTACACTTCTCCCCCCTTCCCCTGCGCTTCATTTAATCATTACGCTCAGCGTACAACGGGTTACGTCCCGCGTACGGCTTATGGGCAGGCTATGACTCGGCCCAAAACAAAAAGCCCACTCCAATATACAATTCTATTATAGCCCTAAATAAAACTTGAGAATTTAAATAACTTATACCTCGGAAGACGATCGTTACACAATCCAATCATCTCATTGATGGATTTGAGGATTTAGGTGAAAACCCTCACCCTTAGAAATTCCAATTAGGGATTTCATGTTTATATGTTAGATTAGAATGGATTCAATGACCTAGATGTTGTTTGAAGCCAGTGAATCCAAGTGGAATGCTCAAACACATATATGATGGTAGAATCATGTATAAGATTGGATTGAAATGGTTTTGGGGACAATATGATGAAACCAATGGAGTCCTTTGTAGTTGAGAGATTGATGGATAAAGGAAGTTCATAATTAGAAGTGGATACTCTTGGAATGATTTGAAATCAAAACATAAGGTGTTACTTGATTCCAAGATTAATATATGGAATAATTAGTATAAGGGTATTTTGGGAAATCTAGAGATAACTATATGTTGATTGACATATAAGAAGTGAATGGTATTCATGAACATGAATTGACACTCTAGATATGTTATTGGAAAATTAACACGAAGGATTGCTAGTGAAGTTCTAGCTCTAATGATTGTTTTGACCCAAGGGTAATTTGGGAACATGGAATGGATTTGAGGATTCCATAGTTGGATGGAGTACTTGCAATGAGATAAATTGTGGTTTTATGTACTTAACAACACCCACTGATGTATTAGATGATTTGGGAATAAGTCATATTTGTCACACCCCGAAAATCAAAGGCCGAAACATTTCCGGGGTGGACTACCACGTTGTGTATCAAATCCAATGTACATAGTAATCACAGTAAACAACCATTACATTACATATATATGAAAGTTTACATTTGTTTCAAAAGTAAAGTAATACAAAATATACATATGCATCATATTAACAAAAGTTGAGACGAGTCTTCCACGCACTCCGTCTTCACCAAAAAGAGATCACCGGGTACCTGTCTAACTTGGACCTGAGAATACAAGCAGTTTGAAAATCAGCATAAAGCTGGTGAGTTCATAAGCGGTTTTGTTTTATGAAAATGTATCGACTTCCTTTAGTTTCCGAAAGATTTGTTATCCAAGAAAATCCCATATTTTCTTATGTGAAGTTGGTTTAGTTATCATTCATTACCAATTCGATTACGTGTTGTGTTTTACCCCAGGAAAATCCCATATTTTCCTAATTGTAAGATCAGTTGCATATCACAAAGTATAGTTTAATACGCAAAACTATATGATGAAAAATCTTGGGATCACTATCCCGAAAGAGGTATAAAATAGTTTGACACATATGAAAGTACAAATTTAAGATAATAGGATTACCGTCCCGGACTAGACACGAGATAATTTGATATATATAGAAATATAGATTGAAAACCATGGGATCACTATCCCGTATGAGATATAGTTAAAGACCATGGGGAAAGACATCCCATACAAGTTATTTATACAAAACCATGGGATCACTATCCCGTATAAGATATAGTTACGAAACCATGGGATCACTATCCCGTATAAGATATAGATACAAAACCATGGGACCATTATCCCGTATAAGATATAGATATAAAACCATGGGATCACTATCCCGGACTAGATACAAAATAGTTTGATAATACCATGGGATCACTATCCCGAAAGAGATATAGATTCTAAACCCAAACTGTGAATAAGCTAATATTAATACATATTGTGAGTCGGGTAACCATGCTAATACGACAACATGACCTCCTTAGCGTTTGTCAGACGTCGAAACGATATCCAGAAATTTGTCACCCCAGGCGTGCCCGCCTAACTGTAGCTAGCAGTTAAGGTGTGGGATTGTCAGTCCCGAATAGATCTATTCACAAATTCCGCGCTCTCCCTCCAGGAGACTCTGGTTACACTTCCGGGGAGGATTTACTGATCATCCATAAAGGGTAGTGACTATCTCACAAACTAGTACTAAGCTATTCACAGGTTTTTCATACGATAACGACATACAGAGGATTATGAAACATAGTACAGTAAATATAGATACATACAATGAAATTATCTGACAATACATTCAAATGATACGGAGATAAACTGAATCAGACATAGTTTATCTATTAACTTTATATGGACATCATTATATGATAGAAAGAACAGTAAAGACCCCCAAATTATTCCCATAATAATTTGATTAGTTTGATTGTTTCCTTAACTAAAATTCATTTAGTTGTAATTGATAAATCATTCCTTATGCTCAGCATAATACATAAGGAGTAAAAGAGTTTATAAGTTGTTCAGATATTGTTTGAAACATATCAATTTTATGATTTGAAAACAGTTATAGTTTGCTTGTATTCCCCCCCTGAAAACATTGAAAACAGTTAAAAAGCCGTAGGGGTATGAACTCACTGGACGAGATATGAGACGGTTTGGATGCTAAGAGTTGATCCGGGACTTGTAAACACACGAGGTTCCTAATTATGATGTAAAGATACACATTTGTATCTAATTAGGACTTAGATTGATTGCTGGATAGGGACAAATTACTTCAAGTCCCGAAAACACTCCGATACAAGTGTTTGGAGGGACCCGGATGGCGTTTAGGGACATGAATGATGCGAGGGACTTAGGAAATGAGTTGGGACTTCAAAGGAACACCCCTTATAGGGAGTTTACAGCCACAAGACCCATTCCCCATGAGTTTACGACCGTAAACTCATGGTGGGGTCAAATATGGGCAAAAATGACTTCAAACACTTAGGGGAATTTTTCTAGGTTTGGTTCAAAGTCTTGGAATGGATTTTTATCATCAAAATGACACATTTTAGGGAGTTTATGGCCTAGCATGATCTCATGGCCGTAAACTCCTATAAATCCATAAAAAGTTGTGTTTTTGGATCCCAAACTAATCACATGTGATTGCTAAAATTGTACCAAAGCCTTATATGCATTTGTTTGTAATTTTGAAGGGACTTTTGGAGTTTACGGCCAATGAGACCCTTCTCATGGCCGTAAACTCTCATAGAGAGTAAATCCTTGTGTTTTAATGCCAAAAACTTGTTTGTATGGACTTCTAAAATTCATTCCAAGGCTTTAGGGGTGGTTTAATGACATTTTGACATGTTTTTATGAGTTTACGGCCAAAGGCTATGTGCTTAGGCCGTAAACTCCTAAATGTGATGCATTTGATGTGTTTAAGGTCTCCAAACCATTTTTAGATGATTCTAGGATTTACCACAAGGATATTGGTTGAGTTTCAGGGCATTTGGACATGTTTAAAGACACTTAATCCCCCATTTAGAGGAGTTTACGGCCCAAGCACATGCCTTGGCCGTAAACTCTTATTTGTCCCTCAAAAATGATGTTTCAAGTGTCTAAATGCAATTATCAATGTTCTATAATTCATAACTAAGACATATAAGTGATTTGGAGGGGTTTAAGGGCATGAAAACCCTAGATATATGAGTTTACGGCCCAAGAATGATCCTTGGCTGTAAACTCCTTCAAACATCACAAAGTTCATGTTTTAATTGTTTAGAGTTCATATCTTGAAGCCATTTAGCCATATCTAAGTCGCAAACTTGTCAAGGAGGGGTTTAAGGGCTTAAAAACCCACTTAATATAAGTTTACGGCCAATGAATGCTCCATGGCCGTAAACTCATGAATATGGTCATAAATCATGTTTTGAACTTGAATTTGAAGGCTAAGGAGGTTACAATACAAGCTAAGGAATGTACCTTAGAGATTTGAAGCCTTAAATTTGAGTTTTGGACCCTTAAACTTGGATTTAGGAGAGAGGTTAGAGAGAGAGTAAAGAGAGAAGGAAAAAGCTTCAAATGGATGCTAGAACACGTTTATATAGGTCTTAGAACTTGTACACGGTGGAATTCTACCCGATACCGATGTTAAACGCGGTTTTTGGTCGCACCCGATTAAGTTACCGTCACCCGGCGGGGACATTTTTAAAAACTTATGAAATAATTATATTCGGGCTAATTACGTGAGTTCCTGAGTGATTTAGACACTCATTAAAATAAAATAAACGTATAAGTTTATATAATTAACCCAAAGAGAAAACGGAACGAATTTGATAACGGCGACCTTTCGGGTAGAACGGGTTTTGGCGACGAACAATTTCAGGTTGTTACAATATTGGTTCAAGAGTGTTTTTGGGCAACTTGAGCTCTTAAACCTTTCATTTACGTGTTTGTATACATTATGAGCATAACACTTTGATAGAGGGATTTTTGGAGGTGTTTGGGCTACTACGACACGCGGCCCGCACACAGACATCGGTTTTCTCAGCTCGACCAAAAATTTTGAATTTTAGTATTTTCTTCATAACTTTTGCATACGGACTCGGATTTACGCGCGGTTTTCGCCTACATTCATATTTTTGCATGGGGAATGATTTGAAACAATAATATCTAGTAATTGTGTAATGACCCAATTTTTAGAAAATTTTCAAACTTTTAATTTCACAAATACCATCCATAGGAAGTACAAAAATCCCAATACATATCCATATTATTTTTGAATTCAGAATACAAAAAAGCTAATTGTGAAAACACTGGAGAATGCACGCCATGTCATCAAGCTGGGCCCTTGCCCGTATCAACAGAAGTACCTAAAACATTCAATAAAACTGTAAGGACAAGCTTAGTGAGTTTCCCAATCACACAAATCATATAATCACATTATATCATGCTCATACATATACATACAAAGTTGCCATGGACTCCCTCGGAAATCCAATACACATGCTCGAAGCATATCCTCGAGCATTTGAATCGTCCGCTCACTCTGACCGTCGGTCTGGGGGTGGTAAGCAGTGCTGAAATGCAGTTAAATTCCCAAATCCTCATGGAACTTCCTCCAAAACATGGAGGTGAAATGAATATCACGGTCCAAGACCATAGATACTAGCACCCCGTGCCTAACCACTACTTCCCGCACATCAATATCTGCTAATTTCTCGATGGAGATACTCTCGGAGATCAGATTATAATGAGCACTCTTGGTCAACCTGTCCAAAATAACCCAAATGGAATCCACACCGCCCGCTGTCCTAGGTAGCTTCGTGATAAAATCCATAGAAATCTCTTCCCATTTCCACATGGGAATATGTAGCGGCTGCATCTTGCTATGAGGCCTCTGATGCTCGGTCTTGACCTTCTTACAGGTCAAATACTGCTCGACAAACCATACAACCTCCCGCTTCATGTAGGTCCACTAATAACTCAATATCAGGTCTCGATACATCTTTGTATCCCCCGGATGGATAGAAAGTTTGGACTTGTGTGCCTCCTCCAAGATTCTATGCCTCACACCCCCAGACGTCAGAACCCAAACTCTGCCACACTAAGTCAATAACCCTCGACCATATCGAATAAACAGCGGGATCTACCCCTAAATCCGCTTGATCTTCCAGTTCTCTCTTTTTAAACCCTCCACTTGTGCCCCCTTAATTGTCACATCTCCAAAATCACGGCCAGAAAAGACCGATTTCATTTATGCTTTTTAAAATAATTTCAGAGTAAATCCTTTTGATTTAAAAGTGTTGCGGAATTTGTTCCCAAAACAACACATGATAAAATAATATTTATCAAAGCATTTCATCAAGAGATGCATTTTCATTATAAAATTAAAACTCGGGGTGTCATGTTCCGATACAGACCATAAAGCATAAACGATAACATTACAAGTCATTCAACAAATATATACATATACAGACTTGTAAACAAAACAACTCGATGATTCATCCATCTTACGCCACTTCCTGTAATACAAATAAAACTAAGTGGGTCAGGCTTGAGATCCTGGTGAGCATATAAGGTTTTCAACCCACAATAAATAAATTATATTTAATTTCACCAACCAATCACTATCCCGATTACCCATTCCCGTTATCCTCACTTTACGTCCCTAAAACAACATCTATCTCAAGGGACCTAATCTAGGATTTTCATAAGGATGGACATTACTGCTAAGGGGTTTCCTCAACAATAGATATCCTAAAGGAAACCATGAGGGGGATAGAGTACACCGGTGAACACATCGTTCACAACACCTACAGGTTATGAACCGGCTAGCGTTCCACGAGATTGTCTAGAAGGAGTCTGTGGTCGTTATCCATACTCCGCTGAATAACTAGGTCAACAACAACAACATCGAGGCCTCTCATCTGTTTATTACACACCAACTATCTACCCATGTTCTACCCAACATATTAGTAGATAAAAATATATATTTTTATACATACTTTAAAACCTGTATAGCATTTTCATCCAATACATATTTCACATAACAGATAAGGCATACCCACATAACACGTATTTCATAAAAAACAAATCAGATCTATGAGATTAAAGAGAGTGAATATACATTCACGCACATAACAACAAAATTATACACATAACACGTATTTCGTATAAAATACTTCATAATTATGCGTTAGAAGAAATTAACTACACACTCACTTGATCAGAAGATGGTCGGACAGCACTACGGTTTGCAGAAGTAGTAATCCTCAGCAGATCTGGAAGATCTCTACAAAAGTTGAACTTCTCGCGGGCAGAGCTTCGGCTCAGAAACCGCACTTCTCGGGATCTTCGGGATCTCGAGACTTGCTTCGGGGCTCGGGAATGATACCGGGGCTTCGGGATATTTCTTGCACGAAAAACGATGCAAAAATGCGAGAAAATGGGAAGAAATGAGCAACTGAATCGGCTGCACTCGACTTCCTTTTATAGGGGCTGGATCTGCGATTTACGCAGGGCGTAATTTTAGGTTACGCGGGGCGTAACGACGATAAGGTCGCTGACTCCCCCCATGGATAATATCGGCCAATATATATTAAAATTAAATATCGAAAATATTTAATAAACTTCAAAAATTCATATATTCCTCATACGAACTCCGTTTTTGACGTTCTTTATATCCACGCTTAGGTGAGACTATGATCTACAACTTTCGTTTAGACTCCGTTGGCTAATTTTGAATTTATTTTTATTATTTATTTTTAGTAGGCCGGGACAGGAAAACTCCGTTATAAAATCATAACTTCTTTATCCGACGTCCGTTTTCGCCTATCTTTTTATCGTTTTACTCCTATTAACGAGACCTTCGATTCTCATTTAGATTGTTTTGGCAAAAAACCGCTCGGTCTCAAATCAAGCATTCGGGCTGCATACCGCTAAGTGGAAACTTCGAAAAATCATAACTTCCTCATACGAAGTCAGATTTGGGCGTTCTTTTTATGCACGCTCATGGTTTAACGTATTCTACGACTTTCATTTAGATTGCTAAGGCTAAATATCGCTCTAACATAAATTCACTTTTTACGTTGCGCTATGCCGTGCCGGTTCTGTCGTGAAACTTCGACAGGTCATGACTTCTTCGTTATAACTCGGATTTCGGCATTCTTTATATCCTTGGAAATCTTGTTTCAACTACTACAACATTATCTAAAGATATCAAGTTTATTTTACACTTAACTTTTGACGCTTGTTTTTATTCTTAATTAATCAAACCACATAATTAAGCAATTAAGCACAAAACACATAATACTTAAATAATACACTTATATTATTTCAAAACGGGTTACAAAGGTTAACCTAGACTATTACATTGCTAAAAATGGCAAGCCCAGAAACACAGGCGTTACAATTCTCTCCACCTTAGAATGATTCCGTCCCCGGAATCATACATCAACAAACAAATGCGGATAGCGACCCATCATGTCACTCTCCGTCTCCCAGGTGAGATTCGGCCCATTCGTGTGTTTCCATCGGACAAGCACTAACTCGACCATCTTGCGTCGCAACTTCTTAGTCTTTCGGTCAACAATTGCCTCTGGTTCTTCAATCAACCTTTTGTTCTCATCGATTCTCAACTCCGAAAGTGGAATCATATCGGGAACTTCCCCCGTGAACTTCCGTAAATAACACACATGAAAGTGTTATGAATTCCATTAAGTTCTTCTGGTAGTTCGAGCTTGTAAGCTTGGTTCCCAATCCTCTGAAGAACTTTAAACGGTCCAATAAACCTTGGACTCAATTTTCCCCTTTTTCCAAATCTTATAAGTCCCTTCCACGACGAGACTTTAAGCAAAACCGAATCCCCAACTTCAAAAGTCATCGGTCTTCGCTTTTTGTCAGCATAGCTCTTTTGACGATCCCGAGCCGCTAACATTCTTTCCCTAATTATTTTCAACTTTTCGGCAGTTTGATGAACCATCTCCGGTCCCATAAACTGCTTTTCCCCAGCCTCAAGCCAACAAGACGGCGTACGACACTTTTGTCCATACAAAGCTTGGTAAGGTGCCATCTTAATGCTCGAGTGAAAACTATTATTATAGGAAAATTCTACCAATGGTAAATGTTCATCCCAATTACCTAGGAATTCTAAGGTACATGCTCTCAGCATATCTTCAAGTGTTTGTATCGTTCTTTCACTCTGACCATCAGTATGCGGATGGTAAGCCGTACTTAAACATAACTTGGTACCCATTTCCTCTTGTAGACTTTTCCAAAACCTTGAGGTGAAACGACTATCACGATCCGACACAATTGTTAGCGGAACACCGTGAAGTCTCACAATTTCCTTCACATAAGAATTCGCAAGCTTTTCCATAGACCATTTCTCCCTGGCTGCTATGAAATGCGCACTCTTAGTGAATCGATCAATGACCACCCAAATCATGTCGTGACCATTCTTTGTTCTGGGCAGTTTAGTGACAAAATCCATAGCAATGTCTTCCTACTTACCCATAGGCATAGGTAATGGTTCTAAACTCCTGTACGGTTTCTGATGTTGTGTCTTGACTCTTGCACAAGTCACACACTCAGCCACATACTTTGCAACATCAAGCTTCATCGTCGGCCACCAGTAGTAGGTTTTGAGGTCCCTATACATTTTAGTGCTACCGGGATGAATCGAGTACATGGTTTTGTGAGCTTCTTCCATCAGAAGATCTCTGATTCCTCCTGTCTTAGGTATCCAAATCCGATCTTGGAATACCTTCAGTCGATGACCGTTTGTACCAAACACCAACGTTTTGCCCAAACATTCCTCCTTCCGGTCATTCTTCTCAGAAGCTTCACTTTGAGCTTTCTTTATACTTTCTAAAATAGTCGAGACAACTTCAATTCTCAACGCTCTTGGCCCTTTCCTTTCAAGATTGACTTTCCGACTGAGAGCATCAGCAACAACATTAGCCTTACCAGGATGGTAAAGTATCTCACAGTCGTAGTCCTTGAGTAATTCCAGCCAGCGTCGTTGCCTCATATTTAACTCTTTCTGATTGAAGAGATATTGGAGACTCTTATGATCAGTGAAAAGTTTGCACTTCGTGCCATAAAGGTAATGCCTCCATATTTTCAGAGCGAAAACTACCGCTGCCAACTCCAAATCATGAGTCGGGTAATTGTTTTCATGCTCTTTCAGCTGTCGAGATGCATATGCTATCACCTTTTCTCTTTGGGTCAAAACACAACCCAATTCAACCGAGACGCATCGCTATAAACAACGAAGTCTTCAACTCCATCGGGTAGAGAAAGTATTGGTGCCTCGCATAATTTCTTCTTTAGCTTCTCGAACGCTTCTTTATGCTTCTTACTCCAAGCATAAGTAGCTCCTTTGTGGGTCAAAGCTGTCAACGGGGTAGCGATTGAAGAAAAACCTTGGATAAACCTTTGGTAATATCTGGTTAATCCCAAAAAGCTTCGGATCTCTGTGGGACTTTTCGGTTGTTCCCACTTCATCACAGCTTCGATCTTCGCTGGATCAACCATTATCCCTTCTTGGTTGACCACGTGACCTAAGAATTGGACTTCACGAATCCAAAAATCACATTTGGAGAACTTAGCATACAACTTCTCCTTCTTCAAGACTTCTAACACTTCTCGCAAGTGTCTTCCATGCTTCTCCTGGCTTTTTGAGTAAATCAGAATGTCATCTATGAACACTATCACAGATTTATCAAGGAACGGATTACAAACCCTATTCATTAAATCCATGAATGCTGCCGGAGCATTGGTTAGTCCAAACGACATAACCAAGAACTCGTAGTGTCCATATCTAGTTCTGAACGCAGTCTTCTCTATATCCTGCTCTCTTACTTTCAGCTGATGATATCCTGACCTTAGGTTGATCTTCGAGAAATAGCTCGAACCTTGTAGTTGATCGAATAGGTCATCAATCCTCGGCAACAGATATCTATTCTTTATTGTTGCCTTATTCAGTTCTCGGTAATCGATGCACATCCTCATGCTTCCATCTTTCTTCTTCACGAATAACATCGGAGCTCCCAAGGGTGATGAACTAGGTCTAATGAAACCTTTGTCCAATAACTCCTGAAGTTGCATCATCAGCTCCTTCATCTCCGTCGGTGCTAATCGATAAGGTGCTTTTGCAATTGACGTTGTTCCTGGTAACAAGTCAATACGGAATTCCATTTGTCGATCGGGCAGTAATCCAGGAAGATCTTCGGGAAATACTTCTGGATAATCACACACCACAGGAATACTCTGCATCACCTTCTTTTCCTTCTTAGCATCAATCACGAATGCTAAATATGATGTACATCCCTTGTTCAAACACTTTCTGGCTTTCATTAGGGAAATGATTCCAGAATTCACTCGACGTTTGTCCCCATACACCATAAACGATTCCTTCCCAGGCGGGTTCACTTTAACTATCTTCTTCTTGCACAATATATCGGCATCATTAGCACTAAGCCAATCCATTCCCAACACGATGTCGAAACCATTAAGTTCGATAGGTAATAATTCTTCGTGAAACTTATTCCCATTAAGGTCGATTAAGATGTTTTTCATACGATGGCTAACAGGTACAAACTTGCCACTAGCAACTTCGAATAATAAAGCATTATCTAGTCTATCAACATGCAAGGCTAGTTTTCTACCAAATTCATGCGATATAAAGGAGTAGTTGGCTCCAGAATCAAATAAAATGTGGGCAGGCAAATTGTTAACGAGAAAGGTACTTGAAGCGACATCAGCTTCATCTTTAGCAGCTTCCAGTGTCATCTGGAATGCTCTCGCCTTTGGCTTTAGCGGAATGTTGGGTCTAGCTTCCTCCTCCTTCTTCGGGCAGTCCCATGACATGTGTCCCTCCTCACCACAACCATAACAAACTTTCTTAGTGAGGGTACATTCATTGGCATAGTGACCTGGCTTTCCACACTTGTAGCATGTGGCCACTACCTCACATTTTCCATGATGCTTCTTCTTACATTTGTTGCACCATTTCGCTTCGCCTCCACTTCCCCTCGAACCAGACTTCGAGAACTTGTTTTTCTTATTGGACCCTGAAGTTCCATCGAACTTCCTCTTTTCACCAATTTCTATCCTTTCCAGACCCTTTTCCTTCTGTTGGGCCTCCACATTCTTAGCTGCACGAACAACCGTTTTCAGAGTAGTTGCCATCTTGACTGTCGGACCAAAGTCGGCAGGCAGTCCATTAGTAAACCTCTCAATCTTGGAGACTTCCGTTGGCACTAGGTACGGAAATAATTTCATTTTCTCGGTGAATGCCGTAGCATAGTCGTCTACGCTCATCCTCCCCTTCTTCAAGTTTTGGAACTCATTGTTCAGATCAATCAGATCTATCTTTGAACAATATTTCACCCTTAACTGTTCTAAGAACTCCTCCCATGACATTTTCAAAGCTTCTTCTCGTGGCATAGTATCTGCCAACAACTTCCACCAACTTAATGCTCCAGTCTTCAGTTGTCTGATTGCAAAGACAGTCTTCTGTTTGTTGCTACAGTCGCAACTTTCAAATACCATCTCCATTTCGGAGATCCAATCCATTATTTCAACAGGCTTTGGGCTCCCAGAAAGACTTGGTGGCTTGACGCCCAAGAAATTCTTGTACATTCGCCCATCGTTGTTGTTTCTCCTTTCCGGATTGTTCCTTCGTTCTTCTTGAGTCCCAACTTGACTCATAATGAGACTATTGTTCCCTTCCTCCGATTGCTCGGGAATCAATTCAGGTTCCTCAATAGGTATGATAGGTTCGTCCCTATTATTATGCAACATTTGTTGCATCTCCTCCCTTTGTTCGGCTAACATAGCCCGAATCATGGCTTGCACTCCAGCCACGGTGATCTGTTCTGGTGCTGCTGCTACAATAGGTGCTTGCTCAATCACTGGCGGTTGATTCCTGTTTTCATCCGCGTTTCCAACACCGCTTCTTGTTCTCACCATTTTTGATCTATACACCGAATAAGGTGAAATTTAGATCTTCATTCATGATAGATTTCAAATCATCCTTATCACTCCGAAACGATTACATGCTAGTTCTAATATCGTAGACATACGCTTAGAATCCTAAACACATAAACCTTCAGATCTGGTTGGCAACAAACCGTAGATCCGAACAAATAATATCATATATGGCAACATATAACATTTAGCACATAAAAGCATTTTAGGCAACTTTCCTAAAATAAACTAGTTCTTGTGTCTAAAATTTAACAGACACACACCTCGCAATCTCCACTTAGCATTCTAAGTTTAAGTTTAGAAATCCTACAAATTTCTAGTTCGCTTAAACTAATGCTCTGATACCAACTATGACATCCCCAAAATCACAGCCAGAAAAGACCGATTTCATTTATGCTTTTTAAAATAATTTCAGAGTAAATCCTTTTGATTTAAAAGTGTTGCGGAATTTGTTCCCAAAACAAAACATGATAAAATAATATTTATCAAAGCATTTCATCAAGAGATGCATTTTCATTATATAATTAAAACTCAGGGTGTCATGTTCCGATACAGACCATAAAGTATACACGATAACATTACAAGTCATTCAACAAATATATACATTTACAGACTTGTAAACAAAACAACTCGATGATTCATCCATCTTACGCCCTTGCGCCACTTCCTGTAATACAAATAAAACTGAGTGGGTCATGCTTGGGAGCCTGGTGAGCATATAGGGTTTTCAACCCACAATAAATAAATTATATTTAATTTCACCAACCAATCACTATCCCGATTACCCATTCCCGTTATCCTCACTTTACGTCCCTAAAACAACATCTATCTCAAGGGACCTAATCTAGGATTTTCATTGGGACGGACATTACTGCTAAGGGGTTTCCTCAACAATAGATATCCTAAAGGCAACCATGAGGGGGATAGAGTACACCGGTGAGCACATCGTTCACAACACCTACAGGTTATGAACCGGCTAGCGTTCCACGAGACTGTCTAGAAGGATTCTGTGGTCGTTATCCATAGTCCGCTGAATAACTAGGTCAACAACAACAACATCGAGGACTCTCATCTATTTACTACACACCAACTATCTACCCATGTTCTACCCAACATATTAGTAGATAAAAATATATATTTTTATACATACTTTAAAACCTGTATAGCATTTTCATCCAATACATATTTCACATAACAGATGAGGCATAGTCACATAACACGTATTTCATAGAAAACAAATCAGATCTATGAGATTAAAGAGAGTGAATATACATTCACGCACATAACAACAAAATTATACACATAACACGTATTTCGTATAAAATACTTCATAATTATGCGTTAAAAGAAATTAACTACACACTCACTTGATCAGAAGATGATCGGACAGTACTACGACTTGCAGAAGTAGTAATCCTTAGCAGATCTGGAAGATCTCTACAAAAGTCGAACTTCTCGCGGGCAGAGCTTCGGCTCGGAAACCGCACTTCTTGGGATCTTCGGGATCTCGGGACTTGCTTCGGGGCTCGGGAATGATACCGGGGCTTCGGGATATTTCTTGCACGAAAAACGATGCAAAAATGCGAGAAAACGGGAAGAAATGAGCAACTGAATCGGCTTCACTCGATTTCCTTTTATAGGGGCTGGATCTGCGATTTACGCAGGGCGTAATTTTAGGTTACGCGGGGCGTAACGACGATAAGGTCGCTGACTCCCCCCATGGATAATATCGGCCAATATATATTTAAATTAAATATCGAAAATATTTAATAAACTTCAAAAATTCATATCTTCCTCATACGAACTCCGTTTTTGACGTTCTTTATATCCACGCTTAGGTGAGACTACGATCTACAACTTTCGTTTAGACTCCGTTGGCTAATTTTGAATTTATTTTTATTATTTATTTTTAGTAGGCCGGGACAGGAAAACTCCGTTATAAAATCATAACTTCTTTATCCGACGTCCGTTTTCGCCTATCTTTTTATCGTTTTACTCCTATTAACGAGACCTTCGATTCTCATTTAGATTGTTTTGGCTAAAAACTGCTCGGTCTCAAATCAAGCATTCGGGCTGCATACCGCTAAGTCGAAACTTCGAAAAATCATAACTTCCTCATACGAAGTCAGATTTGGGCGTTCTTTTTATGCACGCTCATGGTTTAACGTATTCTACGACTTTCATTTAGATTGCTAAGGCTAAATATCGCTCTAACGTAAATTCACTTTTTACGTCGCGCTGTGTCGTGCCGGTTCTGTCGCGAAACTTCGACAGGTCATCACTTCTTCGTTATAACTCGGATTTCGGCATTCTTTATATCCTCGGAAACCTTGTTTCAACTACTACAACATTATCTAAAGATATCAAGTTTATTTTACACTTAAATTTTGATGCTTGTTTTTATTCTTAATTAATCAAACCATATAATTAAGCAATTAAGCACAAAACATATAATACTCAAATAATACACTTATATTATTTCAAAACGGGTCACAAAGGTTAACCTAGACTATTACATTGCTAAAAATAGCAAGCCCAGAAACACAGGCGTTACATTAATCATATCCAATAAAGGTGAAATCACTGTCATCCTCAAGCAAATATCTTGAATCGGAGCACTTTCCGTCTACGACTCAAAGCATCGACCACCACATTGGCCTTCCTAGGATGGTACAAGATCTCACAGTCATAATCATTTACTACATCAAGCCATCTCTTTTGTTGCATATTCAGATTCTTGTGATCCATCAAATACTTCAAACTCTTGTGATCAGTGAAAACAGTGCATTAGACCCCATAAAAATAATGTCTCCAAATCTTGAGGGAAAACACTACCGCCCCCAATTCCAAGTCATGAGTAGGGTAATTCACCTTATGGGGCTTCAACTGTCTTGAAGCATAAGCAATCACGTGCCCCCTCTGCATCAGAACCGCTCCTAATCCCAATATAGAAGCGTCACAATACACTACAATGTCCTCCAATCCCTCGGGTAGTGCTAGAATCGGGGCCTCACATAATTTCTGCCTCAAGGAAAACCAAGATGCACCCTGAAGCTGGTCGAACAAATCATCGATCCTCAGAAGTGGATAACGGGTCTTCACCATTAGCTTGTTCAGCTCACGATAATCAATACACATCTTGTGTGACCCATCCTTCTTTTTAACGAACATGATCGGTGCTCCCCACGGGGAACTGCTCGTACGAATAAATCCTTGGTCTAGCAGCTCCTATGTGACATCCCCAATTTCACGGCCAGAAAAGACCGATTTGTTTATGCTTTGTTTTATAAATCAGAGTGATCGTTTAAAGAAAACGGTTGCGGAATTTGTTCCCAAAATAAAATATGATAACCATTTATCAAAACATTTCTCAAAGAGAATGTATTTTCATTAAATAATAAAACCTCGGGATGTCATGTTCCGATACAAACCAAAAGCATAAACAATATAAAATAGGCCTTACAATAGTTATTTATAACTACTGATCTATAATCCAAAACCTCTCGTCAAGTCCGCCGACTTATACTCTTGTGTCATTACCTGTAATGCAAAGAAAACTGAGTGGGTCAGGCTTGGGAGCCTGGTGAGCATATAGGGTTTTCAACCCACAATAATACATTTATTATATTCAATTATCAAACAATCAACCCAAATACCCATCCCCATTATCTTCTTAAGGTTTTACCCTAAGAATCCACTATCCTTCATTCATTCATTCCTAAGGATTTGCCTAAGGAATTGGCACGAAGTCCATTGCTGCCAAAGTTTATCTATCAGGTACTAAATCCATAGTTATCAGGCGCTAACTCCATAGTCACCAAGGTTCACTCAACAACAGGCGCTAACTCCATAGTCACCAAGGTTCACTTAACAAGCGCTAACTCCATAGTCGCCAAGGTTTACTCAACAAACGCTAACTCCATAGTTGCCAAAGTTTACCCAACGTGCACTAACTCCATAGTCGCCAAGATTCATCAAATAGGCACGAAGTCACATCGTTGCCAAGGTTTATACAATAGGCGCTAACTCCATAGTCACCAACTATTCCATCTACCTATGTTCTACCCAACAATTTTGTAGATATAAATACTTACACAGTTTAAATCATTTAACACCTGTATAAAACTCCAATTTCCATGCCCATCTCAAATAGACAAATAACATATAAACACATAGCACGTATTTCATAGCAAATACTTCATTTTTATGTGTTAGAAGAAAGTAACTACACACTTACACATATAAACAACAATGTACTTAATACACTCAAACCATACTTGTATTATTATCGTGTTTATGAAATGTAGTATACACTCACTTGATCAGAAGATGATCGGACAGCACTATGACTTGCAGAAGTAGTATTCTTCGGTAGATCTGGAAGATCTCCACAAAAATCGAACTTCTCGCGGGCAGAGCTTCGGCTCGGGAACCGCACTTCTCGGGATCTTCGGGATCTCGGGACTTGCTTCGGGGCTCGAGAATAATACCGAGGCATCGGGGTATTTTTGGCACGCAAATCGATGCAAAACGGGAGAGAGAATGGAGAAAATGAACAAAAGAATCGGCTGCCCTCGCATCCTATTTATAGGAGGCTAGAGCCTCGGAGTACGCGGGGCGTACGCGTCCGAATTTGTCATGGCATGCGTCATCCGAAGCCACTTGTTACGAGGTTCGTCATGCTTCGCTGTACGCGTGGCGTACTTCGGATCAGATCAGTGACTCCTTCGGATAATGCCGGATTTTTCTAATTAAAATTAAATACAAAATATTTAATAAACTTCGGAAATTCATATCTTCTTCATATGAACTCAGTTTTCGACGTTCTTTATATCCACGCGAAGGTGAGACTACGCTCTTCGAATTTCGTTTAGACTCCGTCGGCTAATTTTGACTTTTATTTTTATTATTTATTTTTAATAGGTCGGGACAGAAAATTTCGTTATAAATTCATAACTTCTTCGTCCGACGTCCGTTCTTGCCTAACTTTTCGTCGTTTCGCTACTAACAACGAGATCTTCGATTCTCGTTTAGATTGCTAAGGCTAAATATCACTCTAACGTAAATTCACTTTTTACGTCATTCAGTGTTGTGCCGGTTCTGTCGCAAAACTTTAAGAAGTCATAGCTTCTTCGTTATAACTCGGATTTTGGCGTTCTTTATATGCACGGAAACCTTGTAACATATACTACAACTTAGTTAGGATTATTCATCGTAAATAATCTTCTATCAAAAAATTATTTTTAACGCTTATTGTCTCTAAATTGACTAACCCTGATCTACGGGCGTTACATCCTAAAGCTGCGTAGACAACTCCTGCATCTCAGGCAGAGCTAGACGATACGGTGCCTTGGCTATCGGAGCTGCACCAAGCACTAAATCAAAACAAAAATCTACTTGCCTCACCGAAGGCACCCCTAGCAACTCTTCAAGACATACATCAGGAAAATCTCGCTCAATCAGAACACTGCTCAGCTCTGGTGTGGCCTCAACCCTCATGTCTAAAACATAAGCCAAGAACCCAGGACAACCCTACTAAGAAGTCTCCTAGCCCTCGCAGCCAAACATGGAGCTGGCCCACGTGAGGCTCTATCTCCATGAATATCCAGTTCTCCCCCACTTGGGGTTCGAACTCTCACCAACTGTTTCTCGCAGTCTATCATGGCCCCATTGGGCCCCAACCAATCCATCCTGATGATCACCTTCAATCCCTGCAAAGGAATTGAAACCAAATCGATAGAAAACCTCTCCCCGGACACATTTAGAATGCTCCTCCGATATACCCTCGCAACACTCACAGTGTGGTCATCCGCAATCTCCACCTCAAGTGGGGAATCCAAGGTCCCTGGATCATCCCGAAACTTCTTGATGAGTGCAAGAGATACGAATGATTAGATAGCCACCGAATAAAAAAGAACATGATCCGGTAAGTCATTGACCAAGAAGGTCCCTATGCAAGATCATAATAGCATAAGCATGACAAAAAGAATAAATAAGACATAAATCGATCACATACCAGTAACAATGTATGGCGCTGCTCAGGCCTCCTCAGTAGTCACATGAAATGCGCGGCTCTTCACCGCAGGAGCCTCCGCCTTGATTAGGCAGTCATCTGTAATCCTCATCATGGCGGGCGTAGGCGCCGCCACCGCTCCTCCTCCCCTAACCAACCTCAGACTATCAGACTTTTTACCTTGTAACATATACTACAACTTAGTTAATTCCTTCAAAATAATCTTCCATCAAAAAGTCATTTTTGACGCTTATTGTCCTTAAATTAAATAGCCCTAATCTACGGGCGTTACAATAACGGTGGTTACTTAGAACATTTATATCCAATCAGAGGTATGTATGCCCATAAGAGTAATTCACTTTCTTTGATTTTATAAAGCATAATCCAAATCGATTTATAAACCTCAGAAAAACACTGGATTCAATGCACTTCCTTCAAGTTTAGAGTGGGAAGTATTATTGAACACATGTATTTAAGCATAAAAAGGTTTGGAGTACCTTCATGAACATGTCAGCCTCCTATAATTCACATATATTTCAAAAGTAACAACATCCTTCTTAATAAATCCTTCCATTTCAAATTAAGCAACACTCTACAACTATAGAATTGGGAAATAAGACAACTATAGAATCGGGAAATAAGAGGGGTTTCAGGTTTTTTCCTGTTTACAAGGTAATTTGAATGTGTTTATTTGTAGTGGAAGATTTTTTTAATATTTTTCATTCTCTCAAATGTTCTTGAGCTATTTTTCATCATATGATATCTTATGTATTTTTGTGTGTTTAGGTTTAAACATGGAGATGTAAAGATAGAGGAATGGGAAAACCATCAAAAAGAAAAAAGGAGATTCTTTAAAAATGATGACAAATTCTTCAAGAATGATGATGAAATTCTTCAATAATGAAGACAAATTCTTAAAGAATGTACTATATACCATAACTTTTTGTAAATTCTTCAAAAATGATGATAGATTCTTGACAAATGTAGTATAAAAGGTTGTGTATATTCTTTAAAATGTTGTATATTTTCTTGTTTTATGTTATTTATTCTCTTTCTTAACCATTGTTTCAAATTCTTTCCCATTTTTGTAAAATATGATATAAAGAATACAAAGAATGCACCTATTCTTATAGAATACTCTTTCCTTTGTGAAATTATGATTTTTTTAATTACTTTTTACATTATTCTCAAATAAATTTGTAAAATTTGCAATAAAAATTATTGTTATTTTGATACAACTTGTTATTATTGTAATATTTATACAAGTGTATTATTTAAGAATGTCAATTCTCAATCAATCACAAGATTGCAGTTAGACTCTTTAAGAATGAAAGACCTATACGTGTTCATGACTATATCATCTGAAACATCATTCTAATTTTTTAACACAATGCTTTTGAAAAAAAATAGAATCGTAACTCCCTAAATAATAGCATCTTCCTTTCTTGGTGATGAATAAAAATGTCTATAATGCCCTTATATGCAAAATTTTCCTAATAAAAGCATTATTAATATGTGATGTATGACATAGTAACTATGGTAGACCATCACAATCTTAGCCATTAAGAATTATAATCCAATGGTCCAAATCTAGTCTTACAGTCACACAATAATTGTAATTTATATTTAATCCTAACCATATATATATATATATATATATATATATATATATATATATATATATATATATATATATATATATATATATATATATATAAAAGTGGGTTCGTGTACAAATGAGATTAAGAAGTGAAAATGATAAGAACCAATAGGAAATAAGCATGTGTATAAGAGTAGTTATTTTTTTATTTCACACATAATTTGTTGTTTTTTATAATTTTTTTTATTTAAAAGGTTATAAATGTAATTTATCCATGTAGTTATCTTTTAAGAATTTAACCGTCAGTTAAGGTTGATTAGTGGGTTTTCAAATTGATGTAACCGTTTATTCTTAATTGATCGAAGATCTTCGTTTTTGTTATTTCAAAACTTATTCTGAGTTTTTCTTTTTGAAGTTTTCTCTATTAATAGATTATGTATTCAAACATTATTCAACATAATGTTTGCGTTTAAAGCTTTATTATATGCGAAAGTTAATAGGAATAGGCTAAGTTCGCATTCAAAATTCATGAAGAAATTTCCAATTGCATCACAGAAAATGGTTACCAGAAAGAAGGATTATTTAGATGAGAATGTGGATAAAGTTGATTTTATGGTTAATTCTCGTGATCATCCTATCGAAATAGATGACGATGAACTATCAGAAGAAAAAGAATTTCGATCTGGTGAAGTTAAGAAGGAGAGTAAGTTATTTTGTTTTGTTTTTAATGTTTTTCAAAATGACATTTTTAGAATTTTTTTCGGTTTGATTTTTTCTGCTTGTATGTTTAGACTTTAGATAATGAGAATCCAATTGAGATTAATTCCAGTAATTCTATGAAGAAGACAATTGACATTTCATCTAGTAATTCTTGGAAGAAGAAAAAGCCAAGGAATAATGTTTATTAGTATGTGTATAGTTCAATGAAAAAGAGAAAACATGGTTCGATTAATCAAAATCATCTGATACAAAATGTTAGTTATCCTAATTTTGTTATTCTTTAAATTAATTATTAATTTAGATTTTAATATTTTTTTTGTTATACATAATTTAGATTATTTAAGTGATTCTGATTTTGAAGTTTGGAGCATTACAAAGAACAGGAAGTTGGTTAACATAAGTGATAAAAAATTTAGTAAAAGAATTGTTTACGAACATGGTAAACTTAACTATAATGTTATTTATTTATTTTGTTGTGTATTTATTGATTTTGTTATATTAATTTTTTTAAATTATTTTAAAAGGTTTATATATTGATTATTTTGTTGTAGACTTTTTTAGTGATTCTGGTTTTGAGGATGGTACCAGTAGTAGTGTGAAGAGGGTGGATAAGATAGCTGATAAGAAAGTTAAAAAAATGGAGTTGAATTGTGCTAAAATAAAATCATTGTATTCTTGTGTTTCTCTTCATTCTATATATGGTGTTGTGAATTCAATGAATCATAATAAAAAAGATTGTGTGAGGAGTTTGGGGTTTGGATCATTGCTAGACATGAAGACTCAAAGTATTCTAGCAAAATTATGTTATTTTGTTGTTGATTCTTTTGATCCTTTAGAGATGGTTATTAAAACTGAGGTTTCTAATATTTTGGTTACAAGGGAAGATGTTAATAGGGTGTTAGGTTTGCCTATGGGGGTTGATCAGTTAAATAGTGTTGATGTAAGAGGTAATGAGGAATGGTATGAGATATGGAAAGATCAATTCAAGAAGTCGTTGTCTTTAATTACTCCAAATGATATTGAATACAAGATAATAGAACGTTGTGAAGAAGATATGGTGTTTGTTGCTAATTTTATTATTCTTGTTTGTACATGTTTTGGATCATGTAACAAACAAGGTGCATGCAATTTGAAGCTTCTATCGTATTTGTCTCGGTCATATAAGTTAGATAAGTTTGATTGGTGTACATATGTATTAAATTGTGTAAAAGAGGAAAAGTTGATTTGGAGCAGAAGTGATATTAAGACTTTCTTCAATGGTTTGATTATGCTCTAGATAAATTTGTTGAACACAAAAAAACCATCTGTTTTAACTTTTTTTGACAAAGTTCAAGAAATCGTTCCAACTTTCAAGCTTGTTTAGACCAACGTCTAATGGAGCAAATGAGACTAAAGAGTATGCAAATGTTCTGTCAACATCATAACCAAACGAACTTAAGATGGTATGAAATACCTCTGTAGAGAAAGTTTCAACGTCGATGAAGTCTATATAGTCAATGATTCCTCCAAAGTAATCTCGATTTGGGTAGTAGAGGAAACTACCTCCATGGTTTAGCATGATTGAGAAGTACTTTTTGTTTTCCCATCCTGAATGAAGGTTGAAAATAAGATTATATAAGTTTTAATATTATAAATTTTAACAATAAGGAATATACCATATAGGTCGTAAAGATCAAGATAAGCCGAGGAGTTGCGAATTTCCCAAATCGACGATTCTGAAGCCATCACTGGAAATTGTAGTTTTGTTTAAGTTTATTATGATGTTGAGGAGAAATATATAGCGGTAGAAATTGTAGTTAGTAGAGGAGGTAATTAATTTTCTATCATCATTTGCTTCAAGAACGATTGTAGCTTAATTCGGCGGTTGTAGGTTTAGGTAATAATGTTATCTATACATGCAAGATAATAATGCTTATCTTGTTATAATTTGATTTTTTTTTTGGTTTTTAAAAAACGAATCGGTATATGTTTCTTTTTATTTTGAAGTTGATTTTTTTTTTAAAAAACAATTTTTTTTTTGTATATAATGATTAGATCACAGTCTTGTTATTATTTACCGTTTTTACATTATATTTTAAGTAAATTTTAATTTTTTATTTGTTTTTTCATTTTTGTAAATATAAAATGTATATTTAATATTAGTTGAATAGGTTTTTATATGAAATGATTGTTTGTATTTATTGAAATTAAGTCGATTTGATTTTTGTAATTATGAGTGTTTGTATTTTTTTTAATTATTAATTCTAAATAGATTTAAGTAATATATGAAAGATTTTATGAGGTAATAAAGTATCATATATTATATTGTTTAAATGTATATATTTAATTAAAGGAGATTAATTTGTGAAAGAGTTGTTGATTAATTGAGTTATTGTTAACATATTTCTTAGGCGATATGCAACATATATATGTGTAAAGATTTTTTTTTTTTTTTTTCATAAATATTAATTTTATTGGAATAGTAATTTTTCATTATTAAAGATTTATGTAATATTAAAGAATTATGGATTATTAAATAATTCAATTTTTTTAATATATTGTTATTTTTTTTCAAAAAGTAATTATGCAATATTAAGGAAGAACATAATGTTTGTAGTTTTAAAACTAATAAATATATATATTGCATTATTTCATTCGCATTAGATTTAATCTTTTTAAGTAAAATGATGGTGAATGTTTAGTTGATGATTTGAAATAGTCTTAACATATATTTCGGAAGATTTGCGGCATATATATGTGTAAATTTTTTGAAATAGTCATAACATATATTTCGATTATATCTACAATTGTAATGTCATTTGAAGCACTTTTTATTTGTGCTTTGTATTATTTTTCTTATAATAAATTCATATATGGTTTTATATATGAAAGTGAAATTGTAAAATATTACATTATTCATAATTCATATTAAAATAATCTTCAGAATCATTTCAAGCTTTTAATACTAAGAGTTTTAATATCGAAAAGCATAAGCACATACAAAACTAAAATTATAATATAAGTTACTGTTGTTTTTTGAAAGGCTTAAGAACATTTGAAGGATTTATTAGGCAATTTCTTAGATCATGGTTGACTAATTGCTTGCATCCTTTGCATGTGCGTTTTGGTTTAAGTGATTTAGCTATTGCTTTTTCTGCTGCACTTTTGATTCGATTCCTCCTTCCACTTCCTTTTGTTTTTATCCCACTTGGTACTTTGATTTTCACATCAGTTGAAATTAGAACTCCAATGATATTTTCAACAACATCTTTTATTGGAATTGAACTTGATCTAGAAGCAACATCCTTTCCACAAGTTTCACTTAATTGTTGAAGAGAGTTCACCAATTCTTGTAATTTTTCATTGTCATGAATAACTGATTCAATGCATTTCTCATAAAAAGAAGTAGCATCCTGCAAGAGATTTGAAATTTCTGTACTGCACACTCTCCATTTTCGGTTTATCTTTTGAAAACCAATATCCACTATGTTCTTTCTCTATCTATCCAGAATGTATTTTTCAGGTATCATGGTAATGTCATAATCTATAAGAACTCTAAAATCATGACTACAAAGGATTCCAAAAAATGTGAATGCAAACATTCACATTCAATTGTTTCATCTTTTGCGTCAAAAGAAATCTGAAAGATAATAATAAAATGTAATTACATTAATATTATTTTAAAGTCAAACTAATGTTTAATTAAAATAATCATTAAGTAGCATATTTCCATACCTTCAATTCTGGTCATTTGCCTGACTTGATTTCTTTGTAGACAATTGTGCATTGTTGATGGACATCAATTAAAACAGAATTTTTTTGAAAACACTGATAGAATGCATTTTTTATTTGTTTCTGCACTTTAAGGAATGCTTCTCGTGTGTATACCAATGATGCATGCTTTTCAATTTTCAAATTTTCATGTGGAAATAACAGTTGTGGAGAAGTATCTCTTGATGCAATATCTAATATTTTTTGCTCATGACATTGCTTTGAAAATGCAGTGTCAAAATTGAACATAAAATTCACAAGTAAGTTGGTTGGACTTGAGAAAACATTGAAAAATGAATTTGAACTTTCAGATTGAGATGTAGTCTTCATAATTCCACACATTTGTATATCTCTGAAATAGGAGGGAATCCATTTGTCTCTCTTGTTGAGCATATCAGCTAACCATTTATTATCCTTCAAATGAAATTCATGCAACATCAAGTCCCATTTGTTCTCAAATTATGATGGTTCAATATTCATATTCCAAACTAGTTGATTTATGCGTTTCTTGAAATCTGAATTTGAAACTACACCAGGTTCAATCTGTCGTGTAAAATTTGTTTTTATTAGTATATTTTCATAAGCTATTTTTAATTCAATAAATTAATCTATGTGTTACCTTTATGGCATTTTTGACATTATGTGCCACATACATAATCTGTGAGTACATCCTTGAAACACCTTTGCTATGGAAGAAGATAATGTTGCATCCATATCTAACATAATCATTGTTGGTTTCTTCTTATGTGATGACAAAAAAGCTTCTAATAACCAAGTGTATGATTCAATTGTTTCATCTGATATTAGTCCTGCTCCAACATTGATTGTCTTTTCATGGTTGTTTATAGCAGTAAAAGGAACAAATATCATATTGTACCTGAAAATATTTGTAAAATGTATCCCTTATTGTATAATGTAATGTAATAAATATAAATTTTACCTGTTTATTCTATATGTTGCATCCATTGATATAACATTAGAAAACTTGGAGTAGTTTTCTTTTCCTGTTTCATCAACCCAAAACATAGCATTTAGCACATCATCATCCAACTTATATTGAAAATGGAAATTTTGATAATTATCTTTGCGAATTATCAACTCGTCTACAACACATTGAGCATCATTTGGTCCAACAATATTGGTATAATCTCTCCAAAATTTTTTGAAATGTTGTTGTAAAATTATCATATCCTCCCTTTAATGAAGCTCTTATCTTGTGTGCTTTTGTGGCAACAATGTTGATAGTTGAAGCTTTAACAATTAGTTCCTGATCAAAAATACTAAGATGATGATGTGGAGAGCAGATGCTTTCTTCATTAAATTATGTAAGTGGATGGTTATGTGCTTCTTTAAATGCATATATAGTGATTGTATTTGTTGCAACATTTCTATCAAAACCAATCATAGCCATACATCTTGTGACTTTAGAATATGATTTCCTTTCCTTTTTTTTTTCCAAACTTTTGGATGTAAGAGTATCAATGGTTTTTTATTTTTTATTTTTTTATATATATTTCCATATCTGTTGCTGTTCCTAATCTAATTCCAAAACCAGCTGCTTTTACATAATTTATATACATTTCAATTCCTGCATTTACACTTCACACAATTTGTCCTTTTCTAGGAATTAAATCAGTAGTAACATGTGGATGTACAAATCATCTTGATTTATATAAGATGTTCCTGTCCAATATTCAAAAAGCTTAATATTGAATTATAGTAAAAATATTTATAATTATTTATTTAATATAAAGTATGTAAACATGCCTTTATCCTTTTCCTTTGCTGTCGAACTTGTAGTTCCTTTAGAAGGTTGAATGTAAGATTTAGTTTCTTCATTTAAAGAATTATTGGTAATGTTGAATATAGTTTAGTAATGTAAGTCAAATTTAAATAATGAATAATAACATCAGAAATATACTTCTTATAATTTATTAAAACTTGCCTTTATCACCATCGTTGCATGTTATTTTTGAAGGTCCAATAGTTAAAACATTGTATGAGTCTTCCGATTCATGATTTCCTGTCCAATATTCAGAAAGATTAATATTGAAATAAGTATGTATATGTATATGTAAACATGCGATTATGTTTTTTTTTTTGTGGATCCTGAACTTCCTTTTGAAGGTCGAATGCAGGTTTCAGTAACATTGTTTAAAGAAATTTATTGAATTTTTAATATAGTGTAGTAATGTTAGTGAAATATAAATTTTGAATATTAAAATCACAAATATAGTAATTATAATGACTGAAAACTTGCCTTTATCACCATCGTTTAATGTTGATATTGAAGTTCCGATAGTTAAATCATTGGAAGATTCAATTGCTTTATCAATTAAATAAGTAGAACAAATCTGTTCATATTCTTTAGTAAACATCTCTTCAATTTGATATCGTAATGAAATCAATCAATGATTTTAATGCAGATGATTTTGTCATCACGATTAGACTGAAGAAGTTAATTTGAAATTAATATGTCAGTTTTTGTTTGCGGTTATTAATATGAACAACTTATTCAATCACGTTTTTATGTTAATCACTTTCTTACCCTTTATTAATAATTTGAAGTAAACAAATGAAGAAAACATGAATAATGACGTGGCATTATCTGATTGGTTCCTGCATTTTCACATATTGTTTGCATTTTTGCATGAACCTTCCCCTATATATATATATATATATATATATATATATATATATATATATATATATATATATATATATATATATATATATATATATATCCTAATAAATAAAAAAGATCTGTTTGTCATATGTCATATTCTTATTCAATTTGCAACATGTAATTTTATGGTTATTTTAAATTAATTTTTATTCCACATGACATTTTATGGTTTTTATTTTATTTTATTAATTACACATATTATTTAAATCTAATAATAAATGCATATCAATTTCATTAATGGACTTTCCTTCTAATTTCAAAATTATTAAATTAAAGTTTCATTAATTTTCTTTAGTTATTTATCTAAATTATTTTTTTAAATTGAAAAGAGAAAAAAAAACACTTTAATTTTTATAATTCAATATTTTTCTTACCTTTCTTATAAATTTGAACTTCTCAAATATTTTGAATTTTATTTAAATTTTTTTTTTAAATCATATCCATGTAATATCATCTGAAACATTGTTCCAATTTTTTTTAACACATAGGGTTTTGAAAAAAAAATAGAATCATAACTCCCTAAATAATAGCATCTTCCTTTCTTGGTGATGAATAAAAATATCTTTAATGCCCTTATATGCAAAATTTTCCTAATAAAAACATTATTAATATATGATGTATGATATAGTAACTATGATAGACCATCACAATCTTAGTCATTATGAATTATAATCCAATGGTCCAAATCTATCACACAATAATTGTAATTCATATTTAATCCTAACCTAACCCTATATATATATATATATATATATATATATATATATATATATATATATATATATATATATATATATATATCTTTACTATCTTATAAAAGAAATCTCACTATTTCTAAAAATAGATTGAATATAATAATATTATTTTTTTAAGACGTTCAAATCATTAAGCTAATAGTACAAGTAGTTATCAATAAAATAATATTAAATTTTAACCTGTGTTTTGAATCCTTATATTTCTCAACAAATTCTATCTCCTTCCTTGAATTTCGGATAACTCAAAATTTGAAACCATCAGAAAATACATGTTGATTCAAATATCCCTCATGCAAATGACTCTTTCTTAACAGGTTTTTATTTTAATCCTTATTTGTAATTGATTTCATCATTTTTAACTTTTTGTATTTTTATCTTATAAATATATTGGGTGAAGGCTTTATTATATCAGGTTTGTTCCTAAAAAGGTTTTTACTATGTTTCTTTAATGTGTTGGCTTTGCAGGTTCAAAGAACTCAATCAAGAGGGCCAATTAGAGCATTGTATTTAGGGGTGAGCATTTGGACCGGTGACCCGGACCGGACCGGTGAACCGGACCGGACCGTTTTTTTGGACCTCCGGGCCGGTTCTCGGTTCTAAGTTTTGTATCCGGTCCGGTCCGGTTTTTTTCCCGGTTCGGTCCGATTTTTATCGGGTCCGGGACCGGTTGGACATGGTAAAAAAAAAATAAAAATTACCGGCCTTATTATACCATAGCAAAAGCGACGTTCCCTTTCCCATAACACGTAATAGCCGATAATTTCCAAACCAAAAAAAACCTCCTTCGATGTCGATCATCTCAAATCCCAAATCGGCCCTTGTCTTTTTTAAATTCTGAATCGCATCGCAAGCAGCAAGCAGTAGTCGTCTAGTCGATGCCAAGCAGTAGTCGATGCCCGATTGTGAAACTCAAGTGTCGATTCTGATTTATGTATCCTCAAGTCGCAAGTAGCAATTCGCCAATTCGTTTCTCTCAAGTCTCAACTCTTAAGTGTCGTTTCTCTCAAGTCTCGATTCACTCAAGTCTCGATTCACAATTAATGGAATCAAAAACCGGGATCACTAATTGGATTGCACTTGATGATGATGAAATTCAAGTAAGGGTTACGATTTTTGGTTCTTTTTTTGTTAAATTTTGTTGAAATAACAAACAATATTGTTATATTTAGTTGAATACTTGTCAAAACAAAATTATTGTTATTATATGTAAACTAAGGTTATGTTTTTTGGTTGAATTTTGTTAATATTTGTTGAAAATTATAAAGAATGTTGCTACATTTTGTTGATTAATTGTGAAAAAGTTTGTGTTTTGATTGCATGTAAACTAGGGTTATGAATTTTTGTTGATTTTTGTTAATTTTTATTGAATGTCATAAAGTATGTTGTTATATTTAGGTTATTTGTTGGTAAAAAAAATTTATTGTGATTGTATGTAAAGTAAGGGTATGTTTTTTTGGTTGAATTTTGTTAATATTTGTTGAAAGTTATAAAGTATGTTGCTATATTTTGTTGATTAATTGTGAAAAAGTTTGTGTTTTGATTGCATGTAAACTAGGGTTATGATTTTTTGTTGATTCTTGTTAAATTTTATTGAATATCATAAAGTATGTTGTTATATTTAGGTTATTTGTTGGTAAAAAAAATTATTGTGATTGTATGTAAAGTAAGGGTATGTTTTTTGGTTGAATTTGTTAATATTTGTTGAAAGTTATAAAGTATGTCGTTATATTTTGTTGATTAATTGTGAAAACATTTTTGTTTTGATTGCATGTAAACTAGGGTTATGATTTTTTGTTGAATTTTGTTAATTTTTATTGAATGTCATAAAGTATGTTGTTATATTTAGGTTATTTGTTGGGAAAAAGAAATTATTGTGATTGTATGTAAACTAAGGTTATGTTTTTGTTGTTGACTTTTGTTAATTTTTGTTGAAAGTCATAAAGTATGTCGTTATATTTTGTTGATTAATTGTGAAAAAGTTTGTGTTTTGATTGCATGTAAACTAGGGTTATGATTTTTTGTTGATTTTTGTTAAATTTTATTGAATGTCATAAAGTATGTTGTTATATTTAGGTTATTTGTTGGTAAAAAAAAATTATTGTGATTGTATGTAAAGTAAGGGTATGTTTTTTGGTTGAATTTTGTTAATATTTATTGAAAGTTATAAAGTATGTTTCTATATTTTGTTGATTAATTGTGAAAAAGTTTGTGTTTTGATTGCATGTAAACTAGGGTTATGATTTTTTGTTGATTTTTGTTAAATTTTATTGAATGTCATAAAGTATGTTGTTATATTTAGGTTATTTGTTGGTAAAAAAAAATTATTGTGATTGTATGTAAAGTAAGGGTATGTTTTTTGGTTGAATTTTGTTAATATTTGTTGAAAGTTATAAAGTATGTCGTTATATTTTGTTGATTAATTGTGAAAACATTTTTGTTTTGATTGCATGTAAACTAGGGTTATGATTTTTTGTTGATTTTTGTTAAATTTTATTGAATGTCATAAAGTATGTTGTTATATTTAGGTTATTTGTTGGTAAAAGAAAATTATTGTGATTGTATGTAAACTAAGGTTATGTTTTTGTTGTTGACTTTTGTTAATTTTTGTTGAAAGTCATAAAGTATGTCATTATATTTTGTTGATTAATTGTGAAAACATTTTTGTTGCGACTATATGTAATGTAGGATACGAATGTTGATGAAGAGGAATTTATTGAGGATACACCACAAATCAATTTAGTTGATGATTCGGCAAAAGATGATCAATCAAATGTTAACAAACGAAAAAGAAGAAATAGCAAAATGAAAACAAATCACAAAAAAAAAAAAAAAAACAAACAAGTGGCAAAGAAACATCCTCTTGTTGGGACTCATTTGATAAAGTTATGATAAAAGAGGATGATGGTATGGAAAGAAGATATGGAAAATGTCAATGGTGTGAAAGGCTACTAAAGGCGGATGTGGAAAGGAACGGGACTTCTAATTTACTCAAACATGTAGATCGGTGTCAAAAAAACCCGAATAAGCTACAAGATCCAACTCAAACCAAATTGAATCTAAAAAAGGAGTCAAATGGAGATACTAGTGTTAAAACATGGAAACACGATGATGCAAGGA
The DNA here is from genome assembly GCF_052625555.1 of Lactuca saligna. Lineage (NCBI taxonomy): Eukaryota > Viridiplantae > Streptophyta > Magnoliopsida > Asterales > Asteraceae > Lactuca > Lactuca saligna. Next base: position 172,405,419 of record NC_136419.1, read on the forward strand.
TCAAAAAAGCATTACTTAACCTTTTTGTGGTAGGCGAATTACCTTTCAAGTTCGTTGAAAACGAGGCTTTTGTGGGATACACCAATGCACTTAATGCTAAGGTTGTGTTGCCATCTAGACATACAATATCCCGAAATGTTTCCAAATTTTACATAGAAGAAAGAACCAAAATGCTTCAATTTTTAAGTAACCCAAAGACTGCTATACATTTGACAACGGACACTTGGATGTCTTCTTGTCAAAGGACTACTTACATGGTGGTCACGGCTCACTTCATAGATGAGACTTGGATGATGCACAAGAGAATTATAAACTTTAGGGAGATAGATAGCCATAAGGGAGAGGATATGGGCCGAGAATTACTCGATTGTATTCGTGGATGGGGAATGAAAAATGTCATGACCATTACCTTGGACAACGCCGCTACAAACGACAAGGCAATGGACTTTTTGGTTAGAAAGTTGCCCAATCTTTACGAGGGTGGAAAGCATTTCCAAGTTAGGTGTATGGCTCACATTTTAAACCTTATCGTAAAGGATGGACTAAAATACCAAAACTATCATGTTGAGTGTATCCAAAAGGCGGTACGGTACAATAGATTGTCACCACAAAGAATAAATAAGTTCAAGAAGGCGATGAAAGATTGTGGCTTACAAACGAAGAAGTTTCTATGTGGTGACACTCCTACCCGATGGAACTCGACTTTCGAGTTATTGAAGTCCGCATATGAGTTACGAGAGGCATTTACGGAATTTGGCATAAGAGGTAATATTTATTTTTAAGTTATATATCATCTTTTCAGCAAAATTATTAAGATTTTGTTTAGACTATAATTTTGTTTGTTTATGTATCTTTGACAGATAAATCATATGAAAGGGATCTCGGTAGAGTACCGGAAAATTATGACTTTGAAGTTGTAACCGAAATGGTGAAATTCTTTGAAAAATTCAAAACAAAAACAGAGCTTGTTTCAGCTACATCAAAACCTTTGGTAAATATTTTTATCAGGGAAGTCTTAGATGTGGACATACATCTAAGAAAGTGGTCAACCAAACCAATGTTTCTCGATATCGTAAAAGATATGAGGACGAAATACGAAAAGTATTAGGGTGCATACAACAAGATGAATGATTTTATGTACTTTGCGGTTTTACTTGATCCTACCACCAAATCACCTTTTTTGTTACATGCTTTTAAAAAAATGATCGGGTACATGGAACCATCATTGACCCCCGCGAGCATGGACATAAAAGCACGTCAAATGGTCCGAGAGGTTGAGAATAGGATGGAAATTTTATTTATGACCTACTTGGAACGATTTGACAGCGGTGGATCATCTCAACAAGAAGCGAGTCAAATAGCCATTGATGTTGATGATGATAATGATTTTTTCGGTGATTTTCTTTGTACAGGAGGTAGCAACTCGGATCCAACGGATAACGAGTTACGAACTTATTTGAAAGAGAATATAGTTAATTATAAAAAAGATTTCTCAATTCTCGGGTGGTGGAGAGTAAACGCAATTAGGTTCCCAACAATTGCTCGGATGGCGAAAGGTGATTACTTTTTTTTTAGACTTTCATAATTTATTTATAAATTAATGTTATTACAATTTAATTCTTTGTTGTTAGATATATTGGCGATACAAATCTCAAGTGTAGCGTCCGAGTCCGCGTTTAGCACATGTGGTAGAGTTGTAAGTGAGTATCAGACTAGTTTATCGACGTTGATAGTTGAAGCTTTGTAATGCACCCAAGATTGGGTGAGAAAGTCTACAAATCTGATAATTGAAAACGTTGATGACATCTTGAACGATGATGATATAGCTTTGGGTAAAAAAAAATTACAAGCTTTGTTCTTTTTTTATACAATATTACTTTTTATTAAATACTAACAACATTTTCATTTGTGTTTATGTAGAGATTGCACAAGCTTTAAATATATTACATATTGATGACAATGATAAGGGGAAGAAGCCAATGGAAGATTAGATTATGAGTTTATGAAGTTTGTTGTTTTGATTGCCTTTAAAGTTTAAACTTTAAACTATGTTTTTTGTTGCTATGGTATTATTTTTGTATGTTTGTGTTTAAATTGTTAACTTTTGTTGGTGAACTTGAAATATATGTTAGTTGTTTTTATTTGGAAAATTAAGTTTGCAAGTTATAATATTTTACATCAATGTAGATAACTTATACTTTATGCAACTAAAGTAGTACTGGTCCAAACGTGTCCAAAAACCGGAAAACCCGGACCCGGACACGGACACGATGCATCCGGTCCGGTCCATGGTCCACGATTTTCTCCCTAACTGGTCCGGTCCAAATGCTCACCCCTAATTGTATTATCATTAGTTTGTATATTTTGGCATCTTACTTTTGAAATAAAGAACGCTTAAACACAAGATTTGACATGATTAAGGTAGTTTGTATATTTTTCATCTTGTTTAATCTAAAAATGAAACCTTTTTCATCATTGGTCCTTATAATATCAAGTTTCATCACATGGACTTACTGATTACAGTTATTATTGTCCTTATTATAGAGTTCTATATAGATTTTGTTCAATATTTTAAGGTTTAGAGAACCTAAATCAATATGAATCCTTGAATTACATACCATCGTTGAAAATGTTTTAATTTGTGACCAAACTTGGTTTAAAATCACAATGAACAAGTTGACACCTGAGTATTTTGGCCTTCTCAAAGGCCTATTTATCGACTTTTGAATCACAACACCTGATATTCTAAAGATTTATTTTTATAAACTATTATTTATATATTTTAGCATTTTACTTAGTAGGACATTAAATTAATAAATGAATTAAGGAAAACGAAAAAAAGAGGACGATAAACAGTACAAGTGGTTTGAATATGTATAAATGGAAGTAATAACCATTTAGGGGGTGTTTGGCAAAAAAACTTATTGCTTATTAGTTTATTAGCTTATAAGTTAATAAGTAAGTGTAGGGTAACTTATGAAAAAAATGACGTATTAGAGGTTTCCCACCGGAATAAGTTATTTTAATCCAAACATTTTTTTTTAACTTATAGTGATGTGAAACCTAATAAGTTGTTTTAAAAAAGCTTAGCCAAACACCCCCTTAATATGGTATGGTAATGCTCTTGAAAAATAGATGTCATTTAATATTTATTTCTCGAAGTGAACGCAAAATGGTTTTAACTCTAAAGATGTCATTTAATATATGGGAAAATGACTCTTGAGGGTAATTAACTTTTGCGTTTGTACTCATTTGGTCCCTTTTCTTTTTTTTTGTTTTCAATATACCATCGAACTTGTTGTTGGTGTTTACCATAGCCCTTTTGACCAGCTTTTGACCTGTGATAGCCGATCAAAGGGTTATGGTGAACACAAACAACAAGTTCGATGATATATTGAGTACAAAAAAAAAGGAAAGGGACCAAATGAGAACAAACGCAACAGTTGGTTACCCTCCTGATTCATTTTCCCTTTACTCATTTACAACAAATCCCACATCATCTCCTACTGATATTAATGATTTTTTGAGATTCATTATTGCTTCTCTTCAAAACATAACCTACGAAAGAACATTATTCATGCATGTACAACTTTGTAATGCACTTGAATATTTATTAGGGGAATATTGACTAAGCAGACGAATTTCATGACTACATTTACATTTTGTAACACTCAAAAATTTAAGCCAAATTTAAACTTTCAAAAACACGTCGAATTCGTCAAAACATTACAACTTTGTTTTCAAAATACATTTATATCATAGTTTTCCCAGAAACATAACACAATAGGAGGAGCTGTACGATCATGCTTTTGCCTTGCTGCGATCCCCTGAGGTACCTGAAACAATAAACTGAAACTGTAAGCCCGAGAGCTTAGTGAGTTACCCCCAAAATACCGATACACATACAGTCCACATAACCGTATCACACGTTAACATATCGTAACAAACTGAGCAAAAAATCACATAACGGGTCCACAGCTTTACAGACTGGAATACCCCTGGGCCCACAATGTGAGTATGGAATACCTACCGGGCCCTCAGCTCACATCTGGATTGCTACCGAGCCCTCAGTACGCGTCTGGAATGCCTACCGGGCCCTCAGCTCGTATCTGGAATGCCCCCTAGTCCTCAGTATGAGTCTGGAATGCTTTCCGGGCTCTCAGATCATATCTGGAATACTCTAGGGTTTGTTGGCTACCGCACGGAGCAGTACAGCCTGAACCCATCCCACATAACATATCACATGTAACAGATAATGCACATACCGGAAATCAATCAGTATCACAGGTAGTCCTACAGTCCTACCCTCAAGCGTATCAAACTAGCATGCATAACTAACTTCGAATCAACATAATACAACTACTAGGATATCATCTCCAATGGGCCGGCCTTGGTGCCTTAGACCCCCTTGGGAGATTTATGAAAAAGGTTGTGTGGTACTTTTAGGTGGTGGGTTTGTGTTGGACCCGAGAGTTGAGTTATCTTATTTCCGACGACAGTTGCGAGGTGAGTTATCCTCACTATACTAAGGGGGTCTAAGGCACCAAGGCCGGCCCATTGGAGATGATATCCTAGTAGTTGTATTATGTTGATTCGAAGTTAGTTATGCATGCTAGTTTGATACGCTTGAGGGTAGGACTGTAGGACTACCTGTGATACTGATTGATTTCCGGTATGTGCATTATCTGTTACATGTGATATGTTATGTGGGATGGGTTCAGGCTGTACTGCTCCGTGCGGTAGCCAACAAACCCTAGAGTATTCCAGATATGATCTGAGGGCCCGGTAAGCATTCCAGACTCATACTGAGGACTAGGGGGCATTCCAGATACGAGCTGAGGGCCCGGTAGGCATTCCAGACGCGTACTGAGGGCTCGGTAGCAATCCAGATGTGAGCTGAGGGCCCGGTAGGTATTCCATACTCACACTGTGGGCCCAGGGGTATTCCAGTCTGTAAAGCTGTGGACCCGTTATGTGCTTTTTTGCTCAGTTTGTTACGATATGTTAACGTGTGACACAGTTATGTGGACTGTATGTGTATCGGTATTTTGGGGGTAACTCACTAAGCTCTCGGGCTTACAGTTTCAGTTTATTGTTTCAGGTACCTCAGGGGATCGCAGCAAGGCAAAAGCATGATCGTACAGCTCCTCCTATTGTGTTATGTTTCTGGGAAAACTATGATATAAATGTATTTTGAAAACAAAGTTGTAATGTTTTGACGAATTCGACGTGTTTTTGAAAGTTTAAATTTGGCTTAAATTTTTTAGTGTTACAAAATGTAAATGTAGTCATGAAATTCGTCTGCTTAGTCAATATTCCCCTAATAAATATTCAAGTGCATTACAAAGTTGTACATGCATGAATAATGTTCTTTCGTAGGTTATGTTTTGAAGAGAAGCAAGAATGAATCTCAAAAAGTCATTAATATCAGTAGGAGATGATGTGGGATTTGTTGTAAATGAGTAAAGGGAAAATGAATCAGGAGGGTAACCAACTGCTGCGTTTGTTCTCATTTGGTCCCTTTCCTTTTTTTTGTACTCAATATATCATCGAACTTGTTGTTTGTGTTCACCATAACCCTTTGACCGGCTATCACAGGTCAAAAGCCGGTCAAAAGGGCTATGGTAAACACCAACAACAAGTTCGATGGTATATTGAATACAAAAAAAAAAAAAAACCAAATGAGTACAAACGCAAAAGTTAATTACCCTCGAGAGTCATTTTCCTTCGATATATATATATATATATATATATATATATATATATATATATATATATATATATATATATATATATATATATATATATATATATATATATATATATATATATATATATATATATATATATATATATATATATATATATATATATATATATCGTTGTTCCTCAATACTTTCAGAAAAATAACAAAAATTTGATGTGTTTTCTATAATACAAAGAAAAGAAGGATTATCATTTATCAAAGTGCAAAACCTGGTTAATGCCGACAGCTCGGGAGTATTATTTGTGTAGCTTGAATTGATGAACAAATTTGACGGACCAATCACCTTGGTTTCTCACCTTCTCTATCTTCTCGCCAGCATAGTGAGTAGTGACGAGTCTCCGGTGGCGACTCCCCTAGCGAGCGCCAGAGGCGGTGTTCTCTTCGTTCAGCCTTATTATTATAGCACGACCCAAATATAATTCAGTATATCTCTTTTTGCAATCCTCAACTTCCCAGCTATTGTTTCATAGAATGAAATACCCGTTCCTTGTAAATCATAACCCCTTTTCTCCACATCATTTCGCCACCTTATTACAAAAATGTTTGAAATCAAAATCTTTAACACCATGCAAGCAAATCCATGCCCTCATCTTAACTTCAGGCGTTGACATGAATTCTCTTTCTCTACATTCAAAGTTGGTAGGTGTTTACGCAAACTGTGGCTGTTTCACTTCCGCTCATTCCATGTTTCAAATCACTGAAAACCTTAATGTTTTTGCTTACAATTGGATGATTTCGGCTTTGACATTCAATGGGTTTTTCAAAGAAGCTATAAACTACTTCTCTTTACTTCAACAATCAAAAAATCTTGTTCCTAATAGCTACACTTTTCAGTTCCTATTGAAATGTTGCGTCGGTTTGAGTGATCCAAACAAGGGTAAAGAGGTTCATTCTGCGACATACAAATTCGGGCATCACGCCAATTCATCTGTCGTCAACTCCTTGATCGAAATGTACTGCAAATGTGACTCCCTACTTTACGCCCGCCAACTGTTCGATAAAATGTCTCAACCAGACATCATTTCTTGGACGAACATGATTTCTGCCTATTCCAATTCCGGGCAACTCCAAGAATCACAATCACTATTCTACAAGATGATATTAACAGGATTAGAACCTAACGAATTCACATGGAATGCATTGATAACTGGATATGCTAGAATTGGAGACTGTGATGGAGCATTCACCACATTCTCTAAAATGACCAAAACCGGTTTGATTCCTGATGTGGTTACATGGAACACCATGATTTCTGGCTTTGTTCAAAGTCAACAAACCATCAAAGCCATGGAATTATTCAACCAAATGTTGGTAGCCAAAGTCAAACCCAATCCTATAACCATCACCGGAATCCTCCCTGCAATCACATCCATGGGCTCGGTGAATTCCGGGAGAGAAATCCATAGCCAAATCTTGAAAACAAATATGCATACAAATCCTTTCATTTCAAGTGCCTTAATTGACATGTATTCCAAATGTGGGTGTGTTAAATTAGCAAGAAAAGTGTTCGACACCACAAGCTCCAAGAACATCGCTTCATGGAATGCAATGATTGGATGCTATGGGAAACACGGGATTATCGATTCAGCTATTGAACTATTCCACAAAATGGAAGAAGAAGGAGTTGACCCGAATCAAATCACGTTGACTTGTGTTCTTGCTTCGTGTAGCCATGGTGGATATGTGGAGAAAGGTTTGGCGATCTTTAAGCGGGTCAAAGAAAGTCAAAAGGTCAAGATTAGGGATGAACATTACGGTTGTGTTGTGGATATGCTTTGTAGGTCAGGGAAGATGGAAATGGCGTATGATTTGATGCAGGAATTGGGTGTCGGAATCACTGATTCCATGGTTGGGGCTTTGTTGAATGGGTGTGTGGTGTATGATAGGGGAGATTTGGCTAAAAAGATGAGGGAGGAGGTGGTGAAGAGGCCAGGAGGGTTTGTTGGTTTGTGTAATGTTTATGCGGGTGAAGGAGAATGGGAAAAAGTTGAGAGGTTAAGAGAAGTTATGAAGGTGTATGGGGTGAAAAAGGAACATGGGTTTAGTTATTTGTTTGATAATATGTAAATTTTGATTTTTATATAAGGTGGAAATGAAATTTGTTTCCATATTGGCATTTTTGTTATCAAGTTGATTCATAAAGAAATAGGTATGTAACTTCATTTGGGCCGAATATTTGAGTTGCGGTTTTTAAATTTATTTTAAGGGATTTTATTGCCTTTTTTTTAAATTGTTTGGTTTGTAGAAGTCCTATTTATACTAATATTAATTTTTAGTTCCTTAATAACAGTAAAGAAACTGAATTCGTAGGTGGTTGCTAAATAAATCCAATGTGACCATTGCTAAAGAAGAAGAAATCACCCTTAATAAGATCATAATGACCCAAATAACAATATATATGAACATGAGGATTGTTGGAACTAATGTGGAATGAACAAATAAATATTGTTGTGTTGTTATTATGTGTATCTATCAGGTCACACACTTAATAACATAAAAGGGAACATATGAATAATAAATATTTATAGAATATGTCTTTTATTAGTTACCAACTTAAATAAATAAAAATAAAAGAGTTTATTTGTTATTTATTCATCAAGTGATAACTGGTTAGTTGTAATTAATTAAATAAAAGGTTTATTACTTAATTAAAGGCTTTCTTAATCAGTAATTAATAAGTTTTAGTTTTGGGCTTTTATTTAGTTGAAAAGAAAAAGTTTTATAGAATCCTAAGTTATCATTAAATAAAAAATGGTCATCTTATCTACTTTCGAATATATATATATATATATATATATATATATATATATATATATATATATATATATATATATATATATATATATATATATATATATATATATATATATTAGTTTTTTCACCATATTCATATGAAACCTCTATAACTATTCACTTTTCAATAATTAACTACTATAATTCAAAAGTTTTATAACTTCACACTTAATTATTATATATGACACTTAATTGATTAATAATTTAAGATAGCATATATATATATATATATATATATATATATATATATATATATATATATATATATATATATATATATATATATATATATATATATAGGTAGATGAGGTTGCTAGAGTTTGGAAAACAACATAAAGGAAGAGATGACTTGAGAAAATACAAAATATACTTTTGGGATGCATTTATTTACATTGAACGAAGAATCATATAGATAAAATGTTTTAAAAATCAGTTTTTTAGTTGAACCAGTATGGTGACGGATTTCCGATTCAACAAGTTCAAACATCGGTTGTAACACCCGAAATCTAGAAGGCTAATTATGAAAAATAAAACCTCTTTTTGAAAGGTCGACTCGTTGAGTATGAATTTTAAGTCACACGCATATTCAAAGATCAACTCGACGAGTTGGAAGGACCAAATCGACCAGTTGGTCGCTGTTTGAGAAACCCTAAATTCGGGGTTTTGCACCCTATTTAAACAACTTAAGCTCTAGGGTTTGGCCTCATTTCCAGCCTCCATCATCCAAAACCCTAACATCAAAACCCTAAGGCCATTCTTGAGTGTCGTGAGTTCATAAGGAGCATTTGTTGGTGATTCTTGAAGGAAAATTGAAGAGGGAAGAACCTAGCTTGGAGGAGTGACTCTAGATCCAGAAACCCTTCATCAAGAGCTACATCTTTGAGGTATAAAGTTGTCACCTTGACCTATAGCTTATTAGATCTCTTTCTTGAAGTTTTAGCTTGAGTTTTGGGGCTTTGATCAAAAAGGTCCGAAGAGAAGGGGTTTCCAGGGGTTGATGGGATAGATCTAACCCTTATATGGCCTATTGAGGCTTAAAGTTGCAAACGTTAATGGCCTCCATGTCCCATTTATGCAATATGTCCATTGTGAAGCCAAAAATGGACATTTGAGGATGTTTCTAGCATGCATGAACGTAACGTTTCCAACTTTACGTGGTTTGCTCACCTTGGGACATCAGATAAGTATGTTAGTGGGTTGTATTATCACGCTTTTGTTGTTTATGGGAACTCGCCAAGTTGAAGGACAACTCAACGAGTTGAGTCAACTCGGAGTGTTGACTTTAACTTTGACTTTGATGTTGACTGTGACCTTGACTTGACTTTGACCAAGGTTGACCCCTGTAGGGTTATTGTGACATCCCTATTTTCACGGCCAGAAAAGACCGATTTTGTTTATGATTTATAAAAATCATAGTATATATTTTAAAAAAATGTTGCGGAATTTGATCCCAGCAAAACATGATAAATACATTATCAAAGCATTTCCGAAGAAAAGTATTTTTATTCATTTTAAAACATTTGAGATGTCATCGTCAATACAGAAACATAAGCATAAACAGAACTTACATTCATTATTACTAGTGATTTATATCTCCTTAATATTTCAGTGTAATGTGACTTCATATCAACACCTGTGATATAAATAAACTGAGTGAGTCGGGTTGAGAAACTTGGTGAGTACATAGGGTTTTCAACCCACAATAAATAAGTTTATTAACTTTATCAAACCAAACAAACTTGATTACCCGTTCCCGTTATCCTCACTTTACGTCCCTAAAATATCTAACACAATGGACCTAGTCTAAGGACTTTCATCGGGGTGCTAACACATGCTTCAGGGGTTCCTCAGCAATTTATGTCAAATAAGGCAATCATGTAGATGATGGAGTACTGCTGGTGAGTACACAGTTCAAATAAACACCTATAGGTTGCGAGCCTGTTAGCGTTCCACTGGACTGTCTAGAATAGTCCGTGGTCGTCATCTATACTCCGCTAGATGATTGGATCATCAATAACATCTATATCGAGGCCTCTCATTATTTTATTTGGTCACACACCAACTATTACATCTACCCATGTTTTACCCAACACGTTTTATAGATATAAAATACATATACAATTTAAATAATTTAAAACGTGTATAAAAATATTTCACCCAACATAGACAGCAAGTATTCAGACAATATGCACACATAGCACATAATTTATATTAAATACTTCATATCTATGTGTAAGATGAAAGGGACCATGCACTCACTTGAAAATGTGGTGATTCCGAACTCAGACAACACTTTGCTTCTTAAAATTCATAACTTCTACATACGGACTCTGTTTTCGTATGTCTTTTTACCTTTGAGTTTCTATTAATAAGATATTCAATTCTCATTTAGGTCGCATAGGCCAAAAACCGCTCGATCTAAAATTCGAGTTTTGGGCTGTGCACTGTTAAGCCAAATCTTAGAAAATTCATAAATTCCTCATACGAAGTCATATTTGGGCGTTTTTTTTGTATGTTCTCGGTTTAACGTATACTACAACTTTTGTTTAGATTTCTAAGGCTAAAAAGTCCTCCATCATAATTTCACTATTTACGTCTCTCGGTGTCGTGCTGGTTTTGCCGTAAAACTTCGACGAACCATAACTTCTTCGTTATAACTCGGATTTCAACGTTCTTTATATGTATGGAACCCTTGAGAAGTATTATAAAAAATGGTTAAGATTATTTATTCTAAATAATATTTTGTCAAAAAGTCGTTTTCGACCCCTATTATCTCTAAATTGACTAGCCCGGATCTATGGACGTTACAATTATCTCCCCTTTAGGATGATTACGTCCCGGAATCATCAACGAAACATGGCTCACATGATTACTCCATATATTATCTCTTCATCCTAAGTAATAACCATAACTTTGATGTTTCTTCGAACGAATATCTAACTCTAAGACTTCCTGATTGCAGGTGGTGCTCGATCTTGCACTTGCTCCCTATCTCACGTTAGACTCCAAATTATGACCTTCAAGTCACAATGTCGATCCTTACTGGAGACTGCGTCTTCTTCTTAACAAACTTAAGATAAGTTATTTTATTACTAAAATGGAATGATGTGTCATATTCTAATGACTTATCATCGTATGTTCCCACGCTTAAACTCAGGTCTCTTAGAGTTTTTCAGAATAGACTATACATTTCTTCATGTTCTAATCACATCTTAAAAGGTAGCATTTCTAGATACAAGCAACTATCGCGATACCTCTACCGATCGCTTTGATTATCTTTTATTTCAATCTTCCGACTTAAGTTAGATGTTACATCAAACTTGGTTCTCTAAACCACGTAACATACTTATCGTAGTCGGAGTCAGTTCAATATGACCACTAGGGTCGGAATAACAATCATCCTCTTAGTCATTATCAAAATGATGGTAATGAAATATTTGAATAAAACGGTAACAATTACTAGCTTCTTGGTAACCTTGTGACTTTCCCTGATCCAAGCGTGAGTTTTGTGCTTCCGGTAGTATAGGCCTGTACTATCATTCACACCTACTCATACTCGTCTCAAGTATTGTCTCGCAGTTCTCCAAGTTTTTATCATAAAAATAATTTTAACACATACAAATGTGTCCAAAAAATCATATAAATTTTTCTAGACTCTACTAGGACTTCTTCCATGCGTATCTTCAATCATCAATTCTGTTTCAACCCGGTTGGTGGTGGAAATGTTAGACGATGGGATAACTTCATGGATTCTACCAAAAATCTTTCTTTCTTCTAATCGAAAGTGAACTTCTCCCATAGTAGATGTATTATTTATTAGACGCATTCTAAAGGCAAGATATCACTCTTAAAATATCTTCCAATAGGTATCATTCACTATCGTAAGCCTTCTCATTTCCTCCATTTGCTCAGTCTATTATGAGTCCCTATCATGACATTCTATACACCAAAGCAGGCATTCGGTGTATCGATACGAGAATATAGATAAAGGAAGATTTAGATGCGTATTCATCCGTATTACTCCAAAAAGTTACATGTCAGTTCTAATATCGTAATTAAACGTTTAGAAACCTGACCACATAAAATTTCCAGATCTGGTCCTTTTGGGTTGCCTTCACCAAAGCAACTTGACTGGAGAAATAATAGAGAAAGAGTTTATTATGGTTTATTAATATATTATATGAATAATATATTAAAGGAGAAACCATATTTATTTAGTTAACATTGGTCAAGAATTAATTTTGTGATCAAAATAAGTTAACTAAACTAGGGGGCTGAATTGTAATTATGTGATAGTTGCAAAGTAGGGCAATGGATGCCCTATAGGATAGGGTGGACGAATTCAAGGGGATAAGGCCTTAGAATTCGTCCATGATAAGGTTTCTAGGGTTATCCTTTGGAATGCTTGGTGGACAAGTAATCAGATAAGGATAAGGATTGAAACCCTAATCCATGCACCTATATAAACACCACTTGGCATATGCAATTCATCCATGACTTGATATCTAGGGTTTCTAGAGCCGAATTTCATACATCCCCTCTCTCTCTTTCCTCTCCATTTGCTCTTGGTGTTTGTGAGCCATTAGAGGTACTACACTTGTGGTACTTGCTTTCAAAGACAAGAAGATTCAAGATTTAAGTTGTTATTACAATATAACAACAAGAGGTATGTATTTCATCCTTCTTTGTGATTTTCGAAATTGCTAGAAGCATACTAGGTTTCCTTATGTGTTCATAATGTTGTATAACTAATAGTGATAACATAGATCCAACTCATCCATGACTTAATATCTAGGGTTTCTAGAGCTGAATTTCATACCTCCCCTCTCTCTCTTGCCTCTTCATTTGCTCTTGGTGTTTGTGAGCCATTAGAGGTACTACACTTGTGGTACTTGCTTTCAAAGACAAGAAGATTCAAGATTTAAGTTGTTATTACAATATAACAACAAGAAATATGTATTTCATCCTTCTTTATGATTTTCGAAATTGCTAGAAGCATACTAGGTTTCCTTATGTGTTCATAATGTTGTATAACTAATAGTGATAACATAGATCCAACTCTAGGGTTGCGTGCACACATAGCATTGTTTGTATAATACCCAACAGTGGTATCAGAGACATTGGTTTTTGTTTTCAGTTAGTTTTCTATACAAAAGTATGAATTTGACATATTGAGGTTTATAGCCAATAAACCCTGAAGGCATGATTTTCGAATTTAGGGTTCATAAGCCTTAAATTTCAAAATTTGGTTAGGGTTTCCCAAACTGTTTCCTTAGCCTCCAAGATTTCGAATTCTAAGGTTAGCCAACCCTTGAATTTCGAAATTGCCTCCTTCCCCAAGATTAGGTCCTAAATTCTAGGGATTTGGATAATGTCATATCTTGTAATTATCTTTTAAGTGTTTAAATTTGGTAATTAAAGATTTTGAATTATCCCATCCCATAATTTCGCATTTTAGGGGATTAGGTTAAATTAATTGTTTAATTTAATAGATATCCTCCAAGATTTAATAATTCAAATTAATTGTTTAATTTTTGATAATTATTAAATCAATGTTTTAAAAATTAAAAAGCTTGATTTTTCGAAAATTTTAAATATAATTAAAACCTAATTGTTTTGAAAAGTTTCAAAACTTTCCCTCAAGTTTTGGAATTTAAATTGTTTGATTAAAAGTTTAATTTTGAAAGTCTAAAATCTAAAACCCTAATTTTGAAGAGTTCAAATTACACCCTTATGATTTTATTAAATTAATTAAGTGTATAATTAAAAGAGAGTTAATAAATCCATAATGATATGGTTTATAGTTAATTAAATTAAAAGTGTAATTTATAATATTTAAACCACCTAGTATTTTAAAAGAATAAAATACAACCTTATACTATGTATAACATTAAAAGTCTAATATTATATATGTATAACTTAAATGTTAGTCTTACCGTTAGTAGGCCTCATTCACGAAGCTGATCTATAAGGGGGGTATAAGGTTATGACCTATGGTTGTTTAATGGGTGTCCACTCTCACCCACCGCTTCCTTAATTGGTGGAGGGTCGTTATCCAAACGGGTAGGATAGGGCAAACCCTCTCCTTATTAAAAATATAATGAAAAATAAAGTAGCTAAATGTTTTACAAAATTCCCAATCTTAGTTACTTTAGGTAAAAGTGAATTGATGCAATTCCATGAAATTACACTTTGTACCCTTGCTAAGACGTTAGTGGAGCATGTGTGGTTAATCGGAACACTAATTGGGTTCTATGCAAAGGTGGCAAAGGGTGACTCGATGATTGTCATAGTTCAATGGAGCGTGTGTGGTTAACCAACACATTGAATAGGTGACTGTAACATTGGAGGCACCATGTATATTTGCATGGTTATTCACACCCTGTTTTGTGATCCTCGGCATCCCAGTAACAAATCGAGGGGCATATCGAGATTTAAACATGTCATTGAAAAGTTCAACGAATCTCAAAAGATCTAGGAGTTTTCAATACATTTAAAATTTAAATTCATTTTTTCATTTTTCATGGTGGAAAATTAGTGAATCGTCATTCACTTACCTTCAAATGTTCTGCAAGTTGGATTACGACATCCCTCTTCCAATTTGTAGGATGTTGTGTTGGATCCTGACCTTAATATCTCATTTGGGTGTTTTTTTAAGGACTCAATCAACTTAAATTGAATTTTCTCCCGCTTCATAGATGTCAAAGTCTGATAACTATGGTCTTCCTAAATCCGTTGGAAAAGGTTTTCCACATGAAGATGATGTTCCACGATTAGATTGTGGAAATGGAAATCATGCTTCATTTCTCCACCTCCTCCAATAATTCTCCCTGACCCACATGTTTAAAAACTTGAAAAGTTCAAGGTCACTCAAGCCCTATTGGCAATAAGACACAAAGATGGAAAGTTTGTGTGTACATACGTCTTAAAGATGAAGTCACGCATTGACAAGATTATTAGGTGTCGATGTCTCAAGGAAGTTAGTTGTTGCCTTGGTTTTTCAGTGACTTCCCGAATCATATGGTAAGTTCGTTAGAGAGTACTATATGATGGACCACAACATAACCCTTATTGATTTGACACATTTGCTTATTGTTGTTGAATCAGAAATGATTTTGCGCACTATTCGAGCAAATTTTTTCTGATAAATCAATATCCCCACCTTCTATAGGAAATGGCAACATTGGAAGTCCAGAATAGTTTTCTCTAATCAAGAGAAAGGTTGAGTCTGAGATAGTCCCGTTGTAACACCATAATTTTTTAAAACTAAAATTTCATTCAAAATCGCTAAATTCATAAAACACTTTTTGCAAAAATCTCATTTTTGTTAGATTACAAACGAAATTCCATATTCAATCAAAGAATAATCCAGGATCCTCAAAAACATAACTCTTCCTCTGGTATGTACAATCGAGCCGGTGCCGTCCTTTGATCCTGAGAAAACCTGAAACACATAGCACAAAACACTATAAGCATGAAGCTTAGTGAGTTCCCCAAAATACCACATATAACACATACTAGCCACTCGAGGCTATAACTCTGTGGGCCCTCTAGCCCTAACTCTGTGGACCCTATGGTCCTAACTCTGTGGACCCTCTAGTCCTAACTCTATGGACCTTCCGGTCCTAACTCTGTAAACTCTGGAATACCCATAACATAAATCACAATGAAATAATGCAGTGCAACACATCACATAAATAGCATACAAGATACTCTGTCACATAACTCTAGTTACCACTCAAGGTAAAGTATAGTGAGAAGACTCACCTCAGATGTCTCTGCTAATCTCGCACGCGTATACACTGATCTAGCCTCTACCTAAACACATAAACAATTATCTCAATCGATAACGGCTCTCCAGGCTAGAATAATCCATTCTATGTCCTCTAAGAAGGCTAAAAAGACCATTTTACCCTTTAAATGGTCCACATGACCAATTGTTGACCAAACCCTAAAAGTCAACAAAAGTCAACTCAAGTCAACGATTAACTCTGACCAGACTCGTCGAGTCCATGCGTGTCTTCTGACTCTTCCAAGGCCTCACTCGACTCGTCGAGTGAACCTTCCACTCGACGGGTTTCCTCTGGATTCGAATCGTGGGGCAACCCGACTCGACTCGTCGAGTCTCCCCATGGACTCGACGAGTTGCTCCCATGTCAACACAGATTTGACCTTCTAAGGTCAGATCTGTTCCTCTAATCCATAGATCTGGCTTCCCTACGACCAATAACCATGTAAAGGTCGAGGCTTGACATACATACAAAGCTCACAAGGCTTTCCTTGGAGAAATGGCTCCAGGAATGGCATCAAAGTATCATTCTCTCAATGAACCAACATAAAGCATACAAAATAAGGCCTTATGGACCTCTATGGGTCCAGATCTAGGATCTCTCACACAAAGGGACCCTATACTCATCACTACAAGCCATATGAAGGTGTAGATAACCCTAAAATCACCAATCTCACTCAAAATAGAAAAGGGAATTCGATTTTATACCTCTACAATGAAGATACAAGCTCAGGAACTCTGATTCAACAAATCCCCTGACCTCCCTTTGCTGGAAATTACTTCTCCCTTACAAAATCACACCAAGAATGCTTAAAATGGCTTTATCTCTCTCACTCTTTGCTCCAGGTCTCTAGGGTATCTCTCTTTGGACTGGTAGCCGCACAAGAGGGCTATAAGGTCCTTTAAATAGGTCTCAAACCTGGACAATTAGGGTTTTCCTTAACAGCACTGACTCGGCGAGTCTAGATACCCGACTCGTCGAGTCCCTTCATTAAACAGGTCACCAAGTCGCGATCCTACTCAACGAGTTGAGGCATCAACTCACCGAGTCTCTTCATATCCCATAATAAAATACTCAAATTTCCATTCCTGGATATCCAGATGTTACACCCGTGTACCATTCCAGAAGAATCCATATGTTTCTACTGCCAAAAAGAAAGGGCATTGGTTACGAAGCTGCCTTTACTAACTGAGAGATATAAGAGATGGGAGAGTCAAGATGTATGACTCTACTTCAAAAAATCCACTATCTAACTCCATTAAGTTCCTATTTGGAGATTCTTAATAACATGATGTGATAAGACTACATTTGGTGTTCTAAAGGATCGAAGAAAAGAAAGGAAGCTTAATGGACGGAGCAAGCTGAGTCTGATCACGAAGAAATGGATTACGATCGCATGGATTCGATGATTGGATTTTAAGTTGCTGCTTAGAGTTATGATAGATTGCTTAGGGATATGTAATAGCATAGTTTTCATTTGCGTTCTAAGGATATATTTTTCTGCAATAAAATAAATTTTGATTTTGTCTTATTTATATTTCATTGTGATGGCAATTATGAGAATTGATGTCTATGTGTTTCTATTATAAGGAATATTAAGTGGATGAGATTCATGGTTATATTATTTATGGTAGTTTTTTAAGTAAGGAAAGATTCCCATCGCCCAAGTTTCAATTGGACAGAATATTGGAATCATATGATTTGAATCATGTGATGTATGGAAATCATGATACTTAGAAATTTTAAGACTAATTCCTTCACAAAAAGTCTCGTGAAGGACTAGAAGGTCCGGTACACAGTGTCGTGTGCTAGTCAACTCTACCATAAATAACAATAAGATTATTCGTCATGATTTACTAAAGTCTTAGTAAATGTGGTTATGCTTACAAGATTAAGTATAATTCCAAAATTATTGAAAAGTTTCAATGAATGGCAGAATGAATAAGAAGATCAATGAGGCACAGAGATAAGAAGTTTCTCCAATATAAAAGGAAGGGAGAGTACTTCTATATCAAGTTTTATGATCGTCTTAGTAATAGTAAAGAACCATATTACAGTTCATCCTCTAAGAACACTAGTTTGGCTAAGAAGAAGAATCAAGAATTGCTATAGTGGTTAAGACATTAAGATGAATCATACTTCGTTCGAATATCGAATTAAGATTGTGACATCGAGTGAAACATTTTAAGTAGGTTTATAACACTTAAATGTGTAATAGAGAAAGTTTTCTTATTCCTACACATTTGAAATTTGTAAGTTGTGATGTCTTGAAAAAGACAAAGACCAACTAGAACAAATTAAGTTGAGTGTTAGTCTTGATAGAATTTCACGCTAACTCTTGAATATTTGTTTTGTCAAGGAATGCTTCTTGACAAGAGAATCATATATGTCAAGAGGTAAGTGGGAGTCTAAATGATCGTGAATAGTTTTCAAGAACTAATCAAGAATAAACCTAATCAATAATCACTAGCACACGACTTGAGGTTCGTACGCTATCGTGTTGACATATACTTGTTTTTGTGTCATTCCAGTTTAGTTAACTATGCATGTAAGTTCTACGAGTTCTCAATGGACTGCATAGGAGCTAGGCACCTTGATCAATGCAAAGTACATTGAAAAGTAGGGGTGAGATGCTCAAATAATTTGGAAGAAATGGTGGGACCCTAGATGGCAAGAAATCAAGAACGAACAAGTTTTGTACATAAGAGTTTGGATCTGTCACTAACATTACCTTGTGATTATGGTTATGAAAAATTCACATGGATAAGAGCACATACACAATAAAAATCTAAGTGTCATAAGGTTTCTCTCCTTCATGAAAATGATTGTGAGGAAACGCTTTCACTAAGTAAGATTTTGAAGATAGCATTGTGTAATTTGGATTTCTCAAATTCAACTATGATTACCTCATCCCTCTTCATAGTTCGAATTATGGGAAAAGGCAAATGGATCTGAACATTTTTAGACTTATTGTTATGAGTTCTAGAATCGTTTAGAAACACACATATGAGTTGTCGAAGGAAAGGTGTATCAGGTTGAGAAGCTTAGATAAAGTCTTATCGAAGTATCTAGTATTCGAAATATGAACTTAAGAAATTCAATAAGCATTGTTTTCTTGAAGTTCAGCTGATTTCTGAATACATGATAAAGCTAATGGGAGCATAAGTGTTATGTTGGTATGAATATAATCATTATGATAGTGGGAGCATGATAATTATGGCAGGTTGCAAGTTAGCAATATTAATATAGAAAACAAAAGGTTTCAATTCACAAAGTTGCGATGTTGAAAAGTTGTTTTGCTATAATTGAGGGAGAGAATTGTATACTTCGTTTCGCAATCTAAGTACTTAGATCGAGAAATTTCAATCAAATTTAGTCAAATATATGATATGCATTCTCAAAATTCGATTATGATTACGACATCCTTTTCTTAATTTGAGTTTTGAGAACATGGCAAATAGAAATATAATGGCAAAAGACTGATAAAGTGTCATGTCTTCATGTAAGACATTATGCTTAGTGTTCCATACGCTTTGAGTATTGGATCGATCACATATGTTGTAATAATTGACCGTTCTAAAAAATTTCGAATGCCTAGGGCATTAAGAAGGAAAAATGACTAGAATTGGACATGACTAAGTTTGTTAAACAACTATCAAAGGACAATCTAAGGTTCACTAAGGATTGGTTGCTTGTGAGTAGTTGGAAGTATAGTATTGGATGAACCATATTGACATTATTATTATTAGATATGATTCTATTAATAATGAGTTGTCATATGGCAAATATAGAAATGTTTCTATATTTGGAGTTGGATGTTAAGAATCTATATGTCTAGATTAGAAACTTTTATGCAAAAAGGATGTTCAAAGGAATGTACATTGAATATGAGACTTCGTATCTATGGAATTGTCTTGAAACAATTTCTAATAGAGGACTTTGTAATTTCATTAGTAAAGTCTTGTGACCTTGGCGCTATGACATTACGAAAGGATCGTTGCATAAAATGTTAGAATCTAGCATATTCTATAAGTAGCAAGAATTTGGTATTCTTACACTTGTGGTAAGGATTGGGAGTTATGAAATGAGTATGATTGAAAATGTGTTTAATTAATTTATTTCACAAAGTTAGGACCATAGGAAAACATTGTGTGCATGCTAAGAGCATGGGACAACTGTAGTTATAATTCAAGTAATAAGTTGATTACCCGAAACAACAAATAATGAGTAATCAATATGCTGATAAATAAAAGGTGTTTTATTTATACTCAAAAGTTTGAGTCCATATAGGATTAGTATTATTATTGTGTTTCACTTTGCATGTTTTGACTTCCTGAAGAATTAAATTATTTTAGAATAATCAAATTATTCGAATGTTCCACAGTCACTCATACTTTGGGAGTAGGTATGAAAGAAGATTGTCGTGAATTGGTGTGTAGATTGTTTAAAGTGTATTAAACATGGCAAAGGTTTGCTGCAACATTCATGAGTGCTTAAGAATATGATTTGAGAATTGGATTAAACCCACTCTTACTTGGATCGCTTCATGGATTTTATCACAAGCGATTGGTGAGACGATAATATCTTATTTTCTTGAAACGGAGATGTGTGAGTTGTATCTTGTGAGTTAGTTGCACATTGATAATATGTAAACGCGCCAGTAACTTGGTGTTATAAAACATATTCTTGTGTGTGATTTGGTGAGTGAGTGGAAGCGAGCATTGAGTCGAAGTTTATCCGTTCCTTTTACCCAAAGTGGGATAAAAGCGATATCTGTGGGCCACTCGATGATTTAGTGATTACAAACGTAAATGCTCGGCCGGGCTAGGGCTAATTTGATTTGTTCAATTAGTCCTAGCCTTCATAAATCGGAAATCGGGAAACAACACATAGACTGAGAGAATGATTTCAATCCATGTCTCACATCTATACGATATCTAGAATGGAGGAATATATGATCCCTTATCTAAAGGATAGATTATTGATAAGATCAGAGTTCGACAGCATCTTTGAGAGTTATGATTGCTAATTGGATTGTACTTGCATTTATGGTTACTAGACTTATCTAAGTGGGAGATTGTTGGATTAGTGTCTAAGCCTGTAACCATGTTTGGTAAGTACTTGACCCGGTTGTGCATGGTCCATTTGGGTTGCCTTCACCAAAGCAACTTAACCGGAGAAATAATAGAGAAAGAGGTTATTATGGTTTATTAATATATTATATGAATAATATATTAAAGGAGAAATCATATTTATTTAGTTAACATTGGTCAAGAATTAATTAAGAATTAATTTTGTGATTAAAAGAAGTTAACTAAACTAGGGGGTTGAACTGTAATTATGTGATAGTTGCAAAGTAGTGCAATGGATACCCTATAGGATAGGGTGGATGAATTCAAGAGGATAAGGCCTTATAATTCGTCCATGATAAGGTTTCTAGGATTATCCTTTGGACTGCTTGGTGGGCAAGTAATCAGATAAGGATAAGGACTGAAACCCTAATCCCTGAACCTATATAAACACCCCTTGGCATATGAAATTCGTCCACGACTTGATATCTAGGATTTCTAGAGCCTAATTTCATACCTCCCCTCTCTATCTTGCCTCTCCATTTGCTCTTGGTGTTGTGAGCCATTAGATGTACTACACTTGTGGTACTTTCTTTCAAAGACAAGAAGATTCAAGATTTAAATTGTTATTACAATATAACAACAAGAGGTATGTATTTCATCCTTCTTTGTGATTTTCGAAATTTCTAGAAGCATACTAGGTTTCTTTATGTGTTCATAATGCTGTATAACTAATAGCAATAACATAGATCCAACTCTAGGTTTACATGCAGACATAGGATTGTTTGAATAATACCCAACAGGAAACAGACCATAGATCCGATCAAACGATAGCATAAAGCATCACAAATCATTTAGCACATAAAAGCATTTTAGGATTGTTCCCTAATTAAGCTAGTGCTTGTGTCTATTTTGGTGTACTTCCTAAAATATTTTTGACACACTCCTCACGATCATCGCTTAGCATTATAAGTTTAAGTCGAGAAATAAATCCATATTCCTAGTTCACTTAAACTAATGCTCTGATACCAACTGTGACATCCCTATTTTCACGGCCAGAGTAGACTGATTTTGTTTATGATTTATAAAAATCAGAGTACCTCTTTTAATAAAAATGTTGCGGATTGTTCCCAGTAAAACATGATAAATACGTTATCAAAGCATTTTCGAAGAAAAATATTTTTATTCATTTTAAAACATTTGGGATGTCATCGTCAATACAGAAACATAAGCATAAACAGAATTACATTCATTATCACTAGTGATTTATATCTCCTTAATCTTTCAGTGTAATGTGACTTCATATCAACACCTGTGATATAAATAAACTGAGTGGGTCAGGTTGGGAAACCTGGTGAGTACATAGGGTTTTCAACCCACAATAAATAAGTTTATTAACTTTATCAAACCAAACAAACCCGATTACCTATTCCCGTTATCCTCACTTTACATCCCTAAAACATCTAACACAAGGGACCTAGTGTGACAACCCGAAATTTCTATTCTGAATAATCATCCATTTCAATAGAAATCGGAACTCTTCCTGCTATCTATTAATCATTTTGGGGGTCAGTTTAAATGTTTTAAAAGCTTAGTACTTCAAGGAATAACAGGAGAGAGAGGATACCCTAAGTTCATTTTGCATCATTTTAGCAAAAACTCCAAGAGTTAGGAGTTTTCGGTCCAAACACTATTTGGGCCGAAAACCCCCATGCGTATATATATGACACTTAGCCATATTTTTCACTTTTTCACTCTTTCAAGAACAAGGACCGAAATCCTCTCAAGTATCGTCCGATTTTTCCTTCTAGATCTGTAAAATGTAAGTGTTTCTTACCCTGTCTAGTTGATTCCTCCCATATTCAAGTGTTTTTATATGATTTCATCCATGAAATCATTCCAATTATGTAGATCTTCAAGTGTTCTTAGTTACACCAAGAACACACACTAGTGTTTTGGGCCAAAAATCTCATTCTTTGCTTCCATATTGTAAGTATCTATCTCCTATACTTGTTATCTAGTAAGGATACTTAATTTAGAGCCTTAAAACCGTCATTTTTCCAAGAACAAAAGGGGTTTTCGGTTAGTGCGTCTCCCTAAACCGAAAACCCTAAAGAAAGTTGTCTTTATGACTTTAAGCCTTCTTAATGCTTAGTATTGAGTCTAGAACACTTATTTACTTATTGAAAGCCCTTGGAAATCACATTATGCATCAAAGAACAAGAGTTTTCGGCCAAACTTTGGACCAAAAACCTCTTGGACCGAAAGCCATATGGACCAAAAACCACAAGAAACATACCACTTGGACTGAAAATTCCCTTAAGTGACTATACAACCCTTAGATGCAACCCTTGGTACTTCTAGCACTTGAATTAAAGTGTTTTTCCATATCCTAGGGTGTCTTAACTTAGTTAAATAGTTGTTAAATGACTAATGAGATACATATATCTGTTATTATATGATAAATAGGATCTGTGTGTGTGCTCAAGTCTTCACTTGACACTCAGCATCCTATACCATCCGTTCATCCAAACCACTCACTACAGGTGAGTTCATACCCCTTAATTAACCTTTTAAATGTTTTTAAATGTTTATAAATTCTTTATGGGGGAGGGGGGAGGAATACAAGTTGAATCATGATTAGTTATTATGTCAATCACATGTGATTAATAACTAACATACAAATGGATTTTCATACTTTAAATTGTTTTACCAAACAAATGACTTCAAACTGTTTATCAAACTATTTTACATATCAAACTCTTTATCAAATTCACTTTTGTATACTTAAACCATTCTTGTACAGTTTTGAAACTTACATATTGTTAAAACCATGTCTATTACATATATAGTCATATAAATAAGGTTTGAAGGACTTAGGAGAGATAACCCACTTTACTTCCTGTCCTTGTTTGGTTGTGGTATTAAAGTACCCGGTTGTTTGTCCGAGTGTCGTTGAATCCTTAGTTATATATTATGTATATATGTATATATATGAAGACTTTTATCTCAGTTCAGTACATTCAATCATGCAAACAAGTTTACTAATAAACTATAATAGGTATAGTTTAGAGTTATACTACTTACTACTTCTAGTTCAATGAAGCATACAAGAGTCAGTTCATTCATGAGTCATTACTTATTACTATGATGAGAACATATGCAACTATACTATGATGAGAACATATACAACTATACTATGATAAGAACATATACAACTATACTATGATGAGAACATATACAGCTATACTATGATGAGAACATATACAATGATACTATGATGAGAAACAATACATTACATATACAAGTATACTTTAACATAAATGTGATCCACTGTATCGGGGCATGCCTTCATTGTCATGGCCCGAGTTGTGACCAGAATCTCCTGGAGGGAGAGCGTGAGTTTGCGTATAGATCTATACTGGATTGACTATCCTACACCTTGCTACTAGCTATAGCGGGACCTACAGGTCTTCGGGTGCCAAATGTCATACCTTTTGACGACTTACATTGTCGTGTTTTCCAATCGATACTATGGTACAATTAATCACATAATACCTTGATATAAATCTGGTTTAAGGTAATTAGTACAACAGTAGTTCCTATAATACAACACTACAGTACTACATTAATTTAACCGTTACATTTATTTGGTGATCTCTTCACCTAAACATTAATGTATAAACTATATTTTGATAAAGATAGTTACACTTGGGAAAAATTACACACTTGGTAGAAGACTACTTTTAGTAGAAAATATAGGATTTTCTAGGAGTTACAAACTTTTACAAACACTTACAAACATTCACATACTTTTACTACAAACGTTTACAAACTCATACTTTAAACAACGGTTCAAACATTTTGATACAAACATAGACACTAAATAATTATGAACTCACCAGCTTTAATGCTGATAAACTCTTTCAAAATAACTTGTATTCTCAGGTCATCAGTAGACAGGTACCGATGCCAGCTTTTGAGAAGATGGAGCGCATTGAAGACTCATCTTATATTTTGATTTATGTTTTGGTATTTTATATACTACATAACACACTTGTATTAAAATTCATATTTAATGTAATGGATGATGTTGTTTACTTTTTTACTATTATACTTTGTTGTGATACTTTACATGACGTCCTTCGCCTAGAACGTTGCCGCTGTTCTCGGTTTTGGGGTGTGACACCTAGTCTAAGGACTTTCATCGGGGTGACAACACATGCTGCAGGGGTTCCTCAACAATTCATGTCAAATAAGGCAACCATGTGGAGGATGGATTACTGCTGGTGAGCACACAGTTCAAATAAACACCTACAAGTTGCAAGCCTGCTAGCGTTCCACTGGAATGTCTAGAATAGTCTATGGTCGTCATCTATACTCCGCTAGATGATTGGATCATCAATAACATTTATATCGAGGCCTCTCATTATTTTATTTGGTCACACAGCAACTATTACATCTACCCATGTTTTACCCAACATGTTTTGTAGATATAAAATACATATACAATTTAAATCATTTAAAACGTGTATAAAAATATTTCACCCAACATAGACAACAAGTATTCAGACAATATGCACACATAGCGCGTAATTTATATTAAATACTTCGTATCTATGTGTAAGATGAAAGGGACCATGCACTCACTTGAAAAGGTGGTGATTCCGAACTCAGACAACACTTTGCTTCTTAAAAAAAATAATTTCCTTCGACGAAACCTAGTATTATAACCACTAGAGTTTAATCTATTATTCGCCAAAACTAATTAATAGTCTAGCTATTATTACTATTATAAAAGCGTTAAACAATACTTATATAATCCATAATAATAGCCCAAGTACTTATTATAAGTTCCTAATAGCGTTACTATAATTAAATAAAAGCTATATTAAAAATAGCATAGGCGTAGCTCACTTACAGCGGGTTTTATAGAAAATCGGGCTTTGCTTGGAGCAGCGTTCTCAAGCCGAAATGTTCTTCCTCTCAGAGCCTTCGAGCATTTCGGGGCTTACGCCTTGTGCTACGGAGGTTCCCTAGGCTTTTCGGGGGGTTTTGGGACTAGAGAGAGGTTCTAGAGAGAGAGTAAAGAGAAGAAAGAATGGGAAAGATATGAAGAAAATAAGGGTGGGTGAGGTTCTATTTATAGAGTGAAAAATGGTTGAACTTGGTGCCACATGTCACCATCTAGTGGGAAGACTTGGGGAGAAAGCAATGGCCAAGATTGTGTCACATCACCCATTTTCGCACAACACACTCTCAACTTCTAAAATCTGTAACTTTCACATACGACCTCCGTTTTTGACGTTCTTTATATTCACGCATAAGCAAAAATAAGATCTACAACTTTAATTTTGACTCTGTTGGCTAATTCTCACCGATCTTAAATTTAACAGTATGAGGAGATTATACTGTTAAATGTCCGCGTAAAATTCATAACTTCTACATACAGACTCTGTTTTCGTATGTCTTTTTAACTTTGAGTTCCTATTAATGAGATATTCAATTCTCATTTAGGTCGCATAGGCCAAAAACCGCTTGATCTAAAATTCGAGTTTCGGGCTATGCACCGCTAAGCCAAATCTTAGAAAATTCATAACTTCCTCATACGAAGTCAGATTTGGGCGTTCTTTTTTTTTTTTTTTTTGTATGTTCTCGGTTTAACATATACTACAAATTTTGTTTAGATTTGTAAGGTTAAAAAGTCCTTCATCGTAAGTTCACTATTTACGTCTCCCGGTATCGTATCGGTTTTATTGTTGGGTCACTTTCTGGGAGGCATCTTTTCTCTAAGAAGATACAAGGGGAAAATGACGATAAGCCTCATATACGATCATGAATTGAATATTTTCGAGCAAGATATATCTTAATCCTACAACGATAATAGAGACCTATAATGATAGCTACTAACAATAACAAGGAATTGCAAGTCTTTCATTTGTGAGTGTTAGTACTACTTATGCAGTGTTATAGAATCATAAAACACTCCTATAATATTTTAACTATGTGTTTTCATTAGTATAGAATTTGGTGAGTTTTAGACTTGTTGCACACCACAATCACTATCAAACACAAGTTGGTCATATCTTGGACAAATATAGTTGATCAGGTTATATTGGCCCCACATTTGATTACATAACTATCCAGGTTTAATTGTAGTGTCCAACTTGCCCTAAATACTTTTATGTGGTTCTTACTATGTTATAGCCTCTTGTACGTATGCATACTTGTATACTTCTTGTAAAAATACTTGTAGATTTTAAAGTATACTTTTAGTTTCAGTGCACTTTGGCCCTGATATTGCCATATTTATACATGTTTTAGGCAATATTTATTAACAATTTACTAATAATTTGGTTATTTGCATAGAATATTGGTACTTATAAGGTTAAATTATACTTTGCAGCCAAATAGAAGCATTTTCGAAGAGAGGGACTAAAGTTGACAAAACATGGAACTTTGGAGGCTTGAAGGAAAGAAGAATAAAAAAACCTCAGCAAAACGTGTACTCATGACGTGAGTGGAGTATTCTAGAAGATATGCACCGGATGAAAGAAGAATCCTTGTCGAATACGTTAATCTCGCATTCACGATGTGAGGCTTATTGGCTCACGACGTGAGATTGGAAAAATCGGAAATAATAAAAACCCTTTTCCATCACGACTTGAGGGACTTTTGACTGATTGAAGGAGTTCCTGGAGACGATTTTAGAGAAGGAGAAGTTCTGGAATTGGCTTTCAACACCAAAGGAGAATAGTAGCTCATATTTTGTGTTAGATTTGGTACTTTTCAATATGCTTATGAATATGAATCTTGTTAGTTTGATTGCTAGGATGTCCAGCTAAATCTAGTTACTTATGTTAGCTAGATGAAGTTTGAACTCATGGATTTGATATTTTAGATTTGATTTACTAGTTGGTTATGACTTGTGTTGATTGATTTTTACCTAGCATGTTTGATTTAGTACTTGATTGCTTTCAATTCTTGTTCTGTGTAGCTTAGTGATTATTAATATGCATGAACTAGAATACCTGGTAATTTAGTGAGCATTAAATTATTAGAGCTAGGATCAAACCAATCTTAGTTAAGCAGTTGAATCATTAAATTAGGATGTGCTAGAGAATACAAATTATGAATATAATTGTGTTTTGCAAATCAATCTTACATAGCTCCAATCCATTAAGTAATTAATTATGTGTTAACTAATGTGTGAACATACATTGATTTACATGAATTAATTGAATATTAGTAAATTTGGAATTGAATTGCTAATACTTTATTAATTGGTAACCAACATTAATCATCATATCTAATTTATAAACCATTGAGGGAAAGTTGATTCGAACTAATAGAAGTGTTTGTTTATAATTAAATTTGAGTTAAGAGTTAAGTTTTCCCGGTCTTGCAAAATCAGATAAAACCCCTAACTTTGTTAGAAATTAGGTTAATTTAATAGTAGATAGGTTAACTAGTCAAAAACCGTTCCATGTGATCGACACCCGACTTACCCAAAATATTCTATAATTTGACTAGGTACACTGCCTAGGTGCAATTTAGTTAGTTAAGTTAGTTAGGTTATAAATATAAAATTAGGTGTAGTTATTTGCACGCATCAAGTTTTTGGGCCGTTACCGGGGAACGACTTATTTGATAGTTTATTTATTTCCTTTAGATTAATCGATCCTTTTGTGGGGTAAAACCTGCAAAAAGTTACTTTTCAGCTTATTTTTTTCCAGTACCTAACTCACGACGTGAGTTCAATAGATTTTACGTTTTCTTCATTTTTTCTTTTCTGTTAGTTTTCTACGACAACACGAGGTGCTAACCTTTACCACGTCGTGGTGTCCAGTCAGTAGCAAGTTTTATTTAGTTTTTGTTCAGTTTTATGTTTTTATTTTGTTTATTTTGAAGGAGTTCATGACCAAAGGCTCTAACACACCTTTGGTGCCACCACTTGAAGATCCAGAGTCGGCTCTTAAAAAAAAAGGATAAGAACATGAAAGAAGATCAAACACCAAAGAAGACACCTTTACAAGAATTCAAGTCAGTGTTCTCAAAGTAGTCGGGGAAGAAAACAGAAGAGTCGAGTTCATCTTCAAAGAACAAGAGCATGGTTGAAAGCTTAGATCAAATACCTATCCCAACTGAATCCGGGTACGACTCCGAGACCTAGTTTGAACTTTATACTAGTGAACCCGAGAACGAGCCAAGAAACGAGATGGAAAACATTGAAGAAATGTCAATGGGAGCTTACAGGAAGCGAATTCGAGACGATGTTGGCCCAGGGTTAGTACAACCCGCGATTCCTGCCACTGCCACATTCAAGCTAATGGGAAACATCCTTAATGCACTTAAGGATGTTCCATTTTATGGAAACGATCATGAGGATGCTATCAAGCATCTAGAAGAGGTTAATGACAATGCATATTATTTCAATGTCCCGAATGTTAATAGAGATACCATCTTGCTAAGGATGCTTCCAGTTACTTTTAAGGGAGCTGGTAAAGATTGGTTAAAAGAACTTCCACCTGGTACAATCACTACTTGGGCTCAGATGCACGAACAATTTTTGGACCAATTTTGCCCACCATCAAAGATAGCTAAACTCAAGAAGGCAATAGCCAACTTTGAGCAACCACCGGGGGAGTCACTATACAAGGCATAGGAGCGTTACAAGGGATTGTTAAGGAATTGTCCTCTACATGATCCTAAAGTTCAACAAGAGATGTGTATTTTCTATGATGGGGTCAATGTTATGACAAGGCAACTACTTGATTCTCAAGGGCCACTGACAAATAAAAATCCAAGGGAGATCAAGGATTTAGTTGAAGAATTCGCAAAACACTCTCATGAGTACCATAACCCAAGACAAGATGGAGAAAAAAGCAGCGGGTGTGCACATTCTGAAGAGATGGCTGCTATGATGGCGATGCTCAATACTATGGACCCGACATTGACCCAAATGGACCAATCAATTCATGCAATAAGAGTTGGATGTGAGAGAATCAGTGGGCCACACTTGACTAAGGATTACCATTTGGATGAATATGGGAACAAGAAGGCTCAAGTTTGCTACTCGAGTGGGGACAAGTATGATGAAGACTAGAGGAAACCAAAGAAGGAGTGGCTGCCTTATGATGAATAAAAGAAACAAAAGGAGGAGAAATTCAAGCAGACAGGTCGAGGCTTCTCCCAAAAAGAGCAACCACCAGCCGAGAAGAAAGTAGACTTGGAAAATATTTTGACCCAATTTATGGAGGCCTCCAAGAAAAGGCATGATGATACTGATGCATTGCTAAAGGAACACATGAAAATGATGAATAACAACACACAATGATGATTGACCAGCAAGCCTTATTAAGAAATCATCAAGCATCGATTCATAATCTAGAAGTCCAAGTTGGCTAACTAACTACTTTGGTGAGCAAAAAATTATCCTCACAATTTCCCAAAAAGAATGCTCAACCCCATGTTATGATGATTGATACTGAAGAAGAGGCCATCTCTGAGTTCTTAGAAGCACTAGAGGTGGAGCCAAATCCATCTGGACCAAAGCCAAAGAAGTTGAAGCTCGAAAATGAAAATGTTGCCGAAACACCAAACTCACGTCGTAAGCCCGCCATGCTCACAACGTGGGCTCGGTCTGCACAAAAAAATTCAGTATCCGTTCCAGCTTATGGACCGCCTTTTTCGTTTATGTTTCGAGCACATCTCAGTCCACTGGAAAGGGAACATCTGGAGTTTATTCAACAAATAAAGGGTATTCCTATTAATACCCTTTTTATCGATTCACTTTCAAAAATTCCAGAATACGTGAAGTTCCTACAAGATATTATAGACACTCGTAACAATTAAATAAGAACTCTAAAGTAATTCTTAGTGAACAAAGTTCAAAAGTTGTATTGGGAGAGATACCTAAGAAGATGGGAGATCCCGGACGACTCACTCTTCCATGTGAGTTTGGTAACAATTTGAAGACCTATGCTTTAGCCGGTTCTGGGGCTAGCATAAATTTGATGCTATATTCATTCTATCAAAAGCTGAATATTCAGGAAATGAAGGCTACAAAGATGACCATCCACATGGCCAATCGTTCGGTGACGCACCCGAGGGGAATTGTAGAAGACATCCTTGTTAAAATTGGGAAATTTGTTTTCCTAGTTGACTTTGTGATTATAGATATGAAGGAGGATGTAAATGTCCTAATCATTCTTGGTCACCCCTTGCTAAATACTGCTAGAGCTTTAGTTGATGTTCGTGAATCCAAGCTTACATTGAGGGTTGGTGACGATGAGGAAGATTTTGGAGTACAAGATGGATTTCAAGGAGATGATGTTGAAGGAGAGGTGTTTAATATTGATGAAGATAATGAAGTTGAAGAATTAGAAAAGCTCATGGAGGAAGAAATCAAGACATTTCATTAAGTCAAATGCACCAAACTGAGAGCATCCCCCCGTTCTTCATTGAAGTCATTACCTACACAAAACCAACAACTTTAATGAGTGAGGAAAGCGATGAATTGTCGACTGATGAAGACGAGGCTACTTCCAAGGAGACAAGTCCAGTACTGAAGGAAGAAAAGATTCCTAGCGAGCTTAATAAGAGTGATGAAAAATTAGAGACTAAAGGGATCAAACGCAAGCTCGATGTAGATGAAGTGAAAGCTAAAAAGGAGAATTCGAAGAAGGCGTACATTAGACAAGTTCAAGCATAGAAGAGGTGATGGAAAGAACAGAAGGTCCAGGTGGTGATGGACTCCTCTGACAGCTCAACATAGGAGGCACGAAGTCCAGCTCACGAATCCATGAAAAAGAAGCGCTTCTCGGGAGGCAACCCGAGTTTGGTTTGCATTTTCTTTTCTTTTTAGTGTTTGCATTTTTTTAAGTTTTTAGGAAATTTGATTACTTCATCATCTAAAAATCCTCTGAATGGAAAAATCGAGTGTGGGGGTCCCTGACATTTAATGGTCTAAAAATTAAGGGTTGTCAAATGATTTTTTTTCAAAGAATAGCGACCTCACGACGTGAGCTATTATTGCTCACGATGTGAGATGACAGACGCAAGACCACTCGAATAAAGAAATGAGATTCACTTTTGACCTACCATTTCTTATTACTTCATCGCCGACAGCTCTTGGTCCCCCACTCAAGTTCGTTTTCATCTAAAATTTTCTATATTCCACTCTTTTGCTCACGTTAACATCAAGAAAAGGTACAGTAATCCTACTTTTAATGTTTACTTTTGACTTGTGTGGTTATTTTAAAGGTTAGGGTTTGTAGTTATTTGAATTACAAAATCAATATCCTAATAGGTGAAATCTTGACTGCATGTGAGTTGAATTTATCCAGAATCCCATTGGAATGAAACCCCAATATAGTAATTGTCTCAATTTATGAACTGACTTGACCGATTTGTGTTGTTCGTGATGCACTCACGACGTGAGCCTTATTGCTGATGACGTGAGACCTGGGCACTTTGGTTTCTGTTTGCTGTTAATTGTTTGACAGGTGGAGTTTTGTTTTGTTTTTCTTGTTTTTTTTTTTTGTATGGAATGGCTTCATGGGGATCCAATGAACAATTTCAAGGGCATGTGTCATCTCGCCACGTGTTATACCGCCTTCCCGTTGACATGCCAACTCAAGTTTTAACCAACTTCACAAACAGATTAGGATGGGTGCACAACAGGGAGTTTGCAATTTCTCCAAGAATTGATTGGGCTAGATTTGCGGAGGTTGGATTGATGGAGGGGATGGCTCCATATTTGACACAACATTTTTCTGTGGATAACTTTTCTTTCACTTGTAATGGGTGGAGAAATTTGTTTGCAATCAGCGAGCCTGTGTATCAGGAACTTTGTGTGGAGTTTTTTGCTTCTATTTCTTTTGAAGCTGCCACAGTTGATCCCTTTTATCCAAGGGCACTCGTATTCCGTCTTGGGTGCGAGTATAGGGAATGTAGCCTGATCGAGTTTTCCTGGAGAATGGGAATTTATGAGCAGCAGGAAACTCAACTACCTGCTTTTAAGTTTTTGAGATTTTGAGCTTTTTATGAGAACGGAAACACGGGAGTATTTACCGGGCGCATCGGGACTGGATTTTTGGTTGGCAATTGCCAATAGGGTATTTCATTATGGGGTATCACAAGAGAGTCAGATTCGCTCCCCACTTCATCGGTTGCTCCATCGCTTGATCGGTTTTTCGATCAATCACAAGCGACATAGGGATAAGGTTACTAGCCTTAACGTATTTTTTTCTATGGAGCATTGTTACACCAGGAGTTTTATACAACATCCCGTACCATTTGGCGAATTTTTTGGGCAGCAATGCTGCAATTTCTCGAGCTGGTAGCCCCATTAATGGGGGTCATTTTGTTACCTGCCTTGCGAGATCCTATGGTCTTCTTGTCCTACGTTTGACCCGAACTTTGACATGCAAACTTGGGGATGATCTCACTGTGGGATACTTAGAGTCCATGCGTGTGGTAACTAATGAGGGATCACATTGGAGTATCCCGAGGGATGATGATGTGGAGTACCAAGACCAACCAGCACCTCAACAAAGGCCTAGAGGGCAGAGGAATGTGAGAGCCCAGGGGGAGATGGAGAGAGATTGTCGAGCAGCCCAACAACATGCGGGAGGAGTGCCCACCGACGCTTTCCAAAGTCAAGTGGGTACTTACTTAGATAACCTTCATGGGAATGCTAATTATACTACTCAACTTGTTGAGGGTATTTATTCTCATTTGGGTGTGATTCGACCACACTCCATGCTGCCACAATACCCGTATATGCCAACCTGGGAAGAGTTATGGATGCCAAGAGGCAATAGAGTGGGAACGAGTGGAGCCCAAGATGATGAGGAAGATGATTGATTATTTTTATTTTTGATTATTTAGTTTTTTTAGTTTTTAGTTAGTTTGTTTTTAATTTGTTTGGTTTGTAAGACATATTAAATTATTATGTTACTTTTATTTCTTTTTGGTGGTTGAATTTCAGATTGCTAAAGGAGTCTCGGGAAGGAAAGTCGAGTCGAGAGCGTATACGTCTAGACAAGTGTCATTTAGCGTTTAAAGTCGAGAAGTTGAGACCCACAATTGGAAATAAGTGTGGGGTGAGTCGAGAGAAAGGATAGATCAGTTAGAAGAGTCATCAAATAATGCATTTAAAAGGGTCTTAATTCATTAAGACATTGGTTGGAGTTCATTCATTTACAAGGAAGATGGACTGTTTCAGTTTTTGTTTACCCATTTTTCACACTGTGTGGCCTTATTCCTCACGTCGTGAGCTGGGTTACGAAGGCATTCTAAATTTATATTTAGCGACCTCATGTCATGAACACTATCACTCACGTCGTGAGTCGTATATTCTCACAAACATGCAACCTTTTCATTCACCTTTTCTACATGCTTCACCATCATTCTCTTTGGAGTTATTTTGAAGATTATTCTGGCTCATTTCCTCCACTATATAATGTGGCGTAAGCTTTCCCACATTATTCTTCACATTTTGGAGATTTGCACCACCTTTATTGAAGACTGAAGTTTCGATTCGTTATTGGTGCTTTACATATCTAACAAGATCAAGATCCAAGTTCCTATTTTGAAGAAGTTCCATATTCGAGATGCACATTTCAACCATACATCACGAGTTCGATCTCGCCACTACTATCCCAGGGGAGTCTGTTCCTTTTTCTCCATTTTCTTGCTTTTAATTTAGTCTATGCATACAATGAGGGCATTGTATGTAATAAATGTGGGGTAGGGGGTCGAAAAAGGTAAAAAGTAAATTGCTAGAAATTCTATAAAATTCTGGGAAAATTTAAAAATTTGAACTTTAGTTGCTAGTGTTGCATGGGGTGATCCGATGAGAGCTCAAATGTTTATACACGTTATAGTGCATTTGTGGCATCCTTTATTCTAGTGAAATCGTGGGACAAAAACACTACCTCGCTTACTTTGAGGAATGCAATATGTTTAGCAGCCTGTACTTGAAATTTTATCCAGGAAAACTAATATCTTTAACCAATAAGAGTTGAAGTTAAGCGCCCCTGCTAGTTGGCTAATTTTGATTTTATTTTTAATTATTTATTTTTAACAGGCCGGATCTGGAAAAGACCGTTTAAATTCCATAACTCCTTCATCTGACGTCCGTTTTCGTCAGACTTCTCACCGTTGCACTACTATTGTTGATGTCTTTGATTCTTATTTAGGTTGTTTCGGCCAAAAGTCTCTCGATCTCTATTTCGAGTTTTTAGTTGTCTACTACTATATCCGGATCTTGGAAAAATTATAACTTCCTCATACGAAGTCAGATTTGGATGTTCTTTTTACGTACGTTTACGGTTTAATGTTATCTACAACTTTCATTTGGATACTTAAGGTTAAAAACTACTATATTGAAACTTCGCGTTTTTCGTTTAATCGGTGTTGTCAGTTTTGTTGGGAATCTTAGAATGGTTATAACTTCTTCGTTATAACTCGAATTTTAGTGTTCTTTATATGTATGAAAACCTTGTTACGATTCCTACCACTTTATTTAACCCAAATAAGTTTTTAGGAAAGTTATATTTGGACCTAAATTTGACTGGTGTTACATTACATTGTCTCGAAATATCGGGTTGTCACATAATCCCCCCGTTAGAGAGAATTTCATCCCGAAATTAGAGTTTAAGCAGAATTGATAATCATGCTACAGATAGAAGTTTTATTTGCTCCTCGTGTTCTTAAGTGAACTCGGGTCCTCGTTTGGCATTCCAGCGAATCTTTCACTATCGGGATACGACTTTGCTTCTTTCGTTTGACTTCAGAGCAATTACCGCTGCTCCTGACTCAAGATCATGTGTTGTATAGTTAACTTCTTGTGTCTTAAGCTGTCTTGAGGTATACGCAGTGACCTTTCCTCTTGCATAAGAACACAACCAAGCTCTTGGTTGGATGCATCGCATTACCCCACAAAATCTTCTATCCCCTTTTGGGAGGGATAATATCGGAGCGGTGCACCATGCTTACTTTAGCGTTTGGAACGCTCTTTCTTGTTTACAGACAAGTTCGGTGCTCCTCAAGGTGAGAAACTTGGCCTAAAGAATCCTATTCTGAGGAGTTCGTTAAGTTGTCTGGGAAGTTCTTGTATCTTAATTGGATCTAGACGATAAGGTGATTTGGCTACTTGGGTAGCCCTTAAAACTAAGTCGATTCTGAACTCGAATTGACGTTGTGGTCGTAATCCTGATAGTTCTTCTAGAAAGATGTCTGGAAAGTCGTGTACTTTTGGGATGTTCTGAATGTCCTTTGCTTTTTGGCTTGCATCGACGATGTGTGCAAGGAATGTGTGATATTCCTTTCATAAGCACTTTTAAGCTTAAATACACAAAATGATGCGAAGGTTCGTACTTGATTTGTCACCGTAAATGACAAGAGGTTCTTTGATAGGGAGGTTAAGATGAACTACTTTCCCAAAGCGCTTGATATCGGCTTGATGTAGACTCAACCAATTCATACTGATTATGACGTCAAAACCTTGTGGTTGATTAGATGTCGTGAAGATCTAAAAGAAAGTATGATTACTCCTGAATTAAGGAAAAAGGATAAGTACTTCTAAGTTTCTTCGCATGGCAGCACGATCACTCATAGTCTTAGGCAGTCTCCATCCTGAAGTTCATATTAGAACTCATACCTGGTTCATCAATCACAGTTTCGCGTATACGAGTCGTATATAATTAAGATTGAAAAGGTAGTCGAATAAATGATTCTTCTTTAAGCCAACATCCCAACGAGGAAAAGAAGTTAAAGTGGAATCATCAATTCTAAACTTGTAGAACCTTGATTATATACCACCCCTATGTATACATTCTTCAGCGATAGATCAACCATATGGGTCTTTGGATTGAACATGACGTACTGTACGACTGGTACTTCAGGGAGGTTTGCTGAGTTTTTCTTTGGAAGGGATAAGAAACATGAGGCACTCTATGCATGAGTACTTCGGTGTTCTGGAATGACGGCTTCGCTAGAAATACGTTTTCGGAGAAGGAGACGTACGCACGAAACTGGTATTGTGCGGATCGAATTGACTCAATTTGTATGATAATGCTGGACTTACTTAGAAGTAAAAGACATTAGATTTGAACATAAAGGCATTATAGACAAAACACAACGGTGCAACTTTTAACAGAGTTACAGTAATTTAGAGTAACTACAGGAATACTACTGCGAACAAAGTATACTACAAAAGGCAAGTATACACAGCACGAGGGTCCCATAACTCACGGGATCTCGTAAAAGATAAGACTTGAGTTGCACTAGTTTTATACATGTTTTAAAAACATACATAATACTGACGATTGGAAGTGAACCTATACTATAGTAGGGTCCTTCGTTGCCTCTTTCCATTCTGAGGTCAAACTCCTCCGGATTTGTCGCCGTTCTTCTCTGTTGGACAGTCCCTCTCGAAGTGTCCCATTACGCCACATAGATGGCATATTCGAGAGATTTCGACATTGGTGGTTGAAGTAATGTGTTGGATCCGAGTCCTGGAGCAATTGGTAGTATGTCTATTCTTGTCGCATTTAAAGTAATGTAACGGAAGACAACTATCCAGATGATGGAAGTTGCACTTATTGCATTTCGGTAGGTTTCCGACATACTTCCTAGTTGGTGTAGGGACAATTGGGATACTAGAAGGGATGGTAGTAGGAGGTACAAATGTCGTGGTTGCGAAGGTTGCCACAGGTTGTTGTCTTTTGCTCGCCCCTTGGGGTGATTTGCCTTTAGCTTTAGCCCAGAACTTTCGTTTGTTATTCTTGGGCTTGGGATTCGGGGTGTTGTGGTAGTTTGTTGCTCGTTGAGGTACTTGATTGTTACTTGGATTGGAATTATTGTTAAAAATCCCACTAACATTCGCGTTGTTAGCGTTAAGGTGGGTCAGAACAGCTGACACGGCAACTGAGATTGCAGCTTGAAAGGTAGCTGCATCAATCTGAAGAGTTGGTGTTTGGTTGATGGGTTGATCGTTTTTCTTCAGCGACATGATTCTGTTACACGGAAAGAA
The DNA here is from genome assembly GCF_052625555.1 of Lactuca saligna. Classification (NCBI taxonomy): domain Eukaryota; kingdom Viridiplantae; phylum Streptophyta; class Magnoliopsida; order Asterales; family Asteraceae; genus Lactuca; species Lactuca saligna. Next base: position 172,443,882 of record NC_136419.1, read on the forward strand.
AATGAATTTGTGAGCGAGTATGGTTGAACCTAGACGTAGTTCGATCGTTCATGTAAAGAGTAGAAGTATGTTCTTGAAGGTTTGACCTACATCCCTATGATGCGGTCTTAGTACATATTAGAAGTAAATTAATAGAATGGTCTCAAAATGTTTATCGTCCAAACCAGAGTATTATTGGTTGGTGGATAACATGATCCAACCTTTGAAAGAGACTTGGAAATGATTCCGGAGTTAAATTACCATAGTCCAATAACTTGACTAGATGGGGTTTCAGATAGACTCCAATGAAAGCATGATGAAAGCATTTGAACAAAGAGCGACATGGTAGTTAGCCGATTGTCGATATCATTGATGTTTAAGATGTAATAGGTTTGGGGAAATTGACCTTTTCGTAGGTCTTACATCATATTCGGAGTAGAAAAGTCTTTGACAGCATAAAGACTTAACCAAAAGTACTTATAGTACAAGGTAGTCACATAGAAAGTACTACACAGAACATAAACAGGAACACAGTTCTTTAAAACAAAGAAGGAAAGTAAAGTATCTCCTACTGGAGACGGTCAACCCTATGGTGAACCCTTAGTTCAGCTAGTTGACGTTCCATATCAAGCAGGTATCTTTCGTACACCCTCTGGCGTACTCGGAGCTCTATGACTTTGGCTCGAGTTTCAGTTAGTGCTTGCAGCAGGGTCTCATGGTTTCTCTTAGATCTATCACTTGTGTGATCAAGGCGGTTGGTGCGAATGGTATGCATTCTTGCATTGACATTAACCTCTTCGATACGTTGGAGAGCCGTCCTGCCCTGAATTTCGTTTCGGGCAACTCTACGGATCAGGATTGGTGGAACTCTGTCTGCTGAGCTCCCTTCGTTTACATTGTAGAAACTTCGGTCTCCATTAAACTGCATAGTTTGATCTTGCTCTTCGCTCCATGTTTCCAAGCATTCTACCCAAGGAGGCGTCGGGCCATGAAAAGACGGACGAGGGTTAGGATTTGTAATGGGAGCTACCGGAGGTAGATTATCAACCTCGGGTTCGGAGTTATCATCTTCCAAAAGGTCTTCAGCATGGTGATCATTCAAAGGGATTGGATGATCATTCTCAGGTTCTTCTCCAAACCATCCAGCATTGCCTTCGTTAGGAAGGTACGAGTTGCCATGGTGATGGAGTCCAACCATGTTATCTACGCGACAATTGGGGTAAGGAAATAACTAATAGACGGACTATCTAGATAATTATTAGAAAATCTTCATTAGTTACATCACTATTTGTAAAGTGCATACCGATTATATGTAATCAAAACAGGATAGGCCTTTAAATAAGTGACCTTAACTCCAAATTCGCAAGGAATAGGGGTAAAGCAAAATTTTCACATATTCTAAGTCTATACCATCCTAGTTAGATATAACCTTAGTGTATCCACTTAGCAACTATCAACTTAGTAATGAAGATCCGTTTTAGTTCTCAAGTAAGTAATTATAGTAACACAAACACTCCTATAGTATTTTAGACTTAGCATCTGTTATAATGTTCTCATTGTGGTAGTGTTGGTAAGTTTTTAGACTTTTTGACACATCACAACCATTCTTGGGCACGTGCTAATCACTCCTCGGACCAGCATAGTTGATCAGGCTATGCCACTCCCAAGACTGACCATACATCCCCGAGCTTACCTGTGATATTCAACAATCATAATACTTTTGTTCTTGTCATCGTGACACGGATTTTAGTATGAATGCAGGCACGTATACTTAGTTAAATATTTTATTATTTAAAAGTATAAACTCTTGGTCGGAGTATTTTTAATCCCATTGTATTCATAGTTAGTATATCTTTTATGGGTTGATATACTTAATTCACTATAAACAGTGCTCTGATACCAATCTGTCACACCCCCAAACCAGAACGGCGGAATCGTTCGAAGGTGGATGACTTCATGTACAGTAACATAACAATGCAAAGTAGTAAACAAGAAACAACGTCGTCCATTGCATTAATAGTATAATGTTAATTACAAGTGTGCTCTTTCATAGTATAAGACAACATAATGAATAATCAAAATAAAAGAGGAGTCTTGACTGCTCCGTCTTCACAAAACCTGGTCGTCGTACCTGTTTATTTGTGACATGAGAATACAAGTTTATTTTGAAAATGAGTATCAGTAATAAAACTGGTGAATTCATAAGTATTAATGTGTCTTTGATTCATAAAAATTGTAAAGTAAAGACTTGTAAACATTTGGAAAAAGTTGGAAAATGTTTGTAAGCAATTGTAAACGTTTGAAAACCCTAGGAAATCCTATATTTCCTACTAGTATAAAAGTAGTCTTCTACCAAGACTCGACTGTTTTGAAAGTAGTCTTCTACCAAGACCCGATTGTGTTGTAAGAAAGCATCACTACAAATGTGACGGTTTTTCCCTATTTAACTATTATTACAAAAATTATAGTCTACCTCATCGTTTATGTGTATGAGTCACAATATAAAGGTAATAAGGAAAAATAGTTTATCTATATCAAATATATCCTACCTCGTCGTTCATGTGAATGTGTCACAAAGTAAAGGAAGGAGAATAATATAATAACTAAAGATGTATCATTTTGCATTAGGATATTCACGGCGTGGAAACTCGCCGAACAGTACAACCGTGGACACCCATCGATGCTCCTTTTCCCTTCTGTAGCTAACAGCTTCGGGTGTGGAATGGTAAGTCCCAAAACATTTGTAACAGATCCTATGTAACAGTATCTATTAAACGTATTAATGTAGATGTGTTCATGTAAGCGTATCTCTGTAAACATATCTCTGTAAGCGTATCTATGCAAATGTACTCATGTAAGCGTATCTATGTAAATGTACTCCTGTAAGCGTATATATGTGAACGTATTCATGTAACATATAATGTATTAGTATAGACTAATGAATGAACTGACTCTTGTGTGATTCCTTGTACTTGCAATTGTAAGTAGTATCTGTTGGATTAATATCTAAGTCCATAACTATAATTGGTAAGACTTGACCCGACCCGGCATGGTCCATTTGGGTTGCATGGCATCATGCACTTGGATAGACTAAAATGAGAGAAATAAGACACTTATGGTTATTAATATATTATAAGTTCTAGTATATTAATAATAAGAATAATAAGATTATTTAATTAGTATTGATCATGAATTAATCTAGGATTAATTAAGTGATCAAAAGAAGACTAATTAAGTTAATGGGTTGATTGTGCAAATCATCCATAAGTTATATAGTGGGCCAAAGCTCCATGGATAATCAAGTTGGATTAAACCCATAGGATACTCTATGGATGCTCCATGGAGGTTACATAACCCATGGGTCATGGAAATGAAAGGTCATGACAATTAGGGCTTACATGGTGTAACCCTAATTGTAACACACTGTATAAGCATCATATTATTCACCAAAATCGGCCACTAGAGTGTGTAAAAGGAGGGCTAGCCGATTTCATGAGTTGTAGAATTCTCTTAAGTTATTCCAAGTGTATTTGGTGTTGTGTGAACCATTTGAGGTGTCACACTTGAGGCACTAGGCACTCAAGCTTCATGAAGACATTCTACATTAAAGAGGTATGTATTCTATCTTGTTATCTTCATTGTTTTTTATGCTAGATTAGGGTAATACCTTGGAAGTTCAAATTTGCATGTATAATAGAGAAAACATAGATCCAAGGTATTTAGGGTTTCATGTACACTTAGGAGTGTTAGAATGCTCAAAACCCAATAGTGGTATCAAAGCCTAGGCTTCTTTTCTTGTTATACTTGCAAAACTGCTTAAAAAAATCAAAGTTGTTGCTGTCTGATCATCATACTCGGCGAGTCCATGCCTAAAAAGTGATCAAATCGATCCAATTCGTCGAGTTGGTTCATGCACTCGACAAGTTGGACCCCCAAACAGCATAAATTCGACTTTTTTGGCTGGAATTGGACTAGGAACATTACCCTAAGATGTTTTTGGACTTATAAACTTGATTTTGATGTGGTAATGCTCATACTAATCCAAATTCAAAGATAATTGTCAATAGATTCATGTTTTGTATTAGTTTAAAGTTTAGACTAATTACATGAAAAAGTTTGATTTGAATTATCTTGTTCATATGAGTTGCTTAGATTAATAGAAAAGTTAATTGATTATGTGTTTAATCCATTTTAATCTAAGAGTTGATGCTAAAATGTGTTTTTGTAACTTGTCCTCAAGTTATATTAAAAGACACATTTAACATTCATAAAACTCATAAAAGTTGGCAATGGTTACAAAAAATGAAGAGTCTTGTCATCATTAATTGTGTTTATGACTCCATAACTTGTCCTCAATTTATGGAGGTTCAAGAGTCACTTCATTAAAGAATAAAGTGTGTAAAGAGTTTTAAACATGTAAAAACGTTTAAGAAAGTCATTTGAAGAAATCTATATGGTAAAACAGTTAACGTATAGTAGATCCATTTGCATGCTAGTTATTAATCACATGTGATTGATATAATAACTAAACATGATTCAACTTGTATACCCTCATAAAGCATTTATAAACATTTAAAAACATTTAAAAGGTTAATTAAGGGGTATGAACTCACTTGATTGATTGGGAGAAAGCGAGATGATAATCGAGCAGAACTTCGACTTGGAAGAGTTGATTTTTCTTCGGAAACTCGGGAATACAAACCTTCCTTCGGAACTTGAAGGTGAAAACTGGGGCTTTGGGAGGGCTTCGGGGGCTTAAATGCAGAGTTTAGGTGTGAGAAAGAAGAGAACTGAGCACTGAAACCCGGAACACTTGAGATCTATTTATAGGGGTAGATTTTGGGTGCCATGTCATGGCAAGGGATGGCCACGTTGTGGGGAGCAATCTTATCCTCTTCCATCGAAAAGACGCCATCAATCATGTTGCCACGCCGCGGCCAACTGTGCCACGTCGTGGCAAGCCTAACAGCCTCGGATTTCGGGTCTCGAACTTGTAAAATCCGTAACTTTTGCATACGAACTCCGTTTTCGACGTTCTTTATATGCACGCATAGGTGAGAATATACTCTGCAACTCTCGTTTAGACTTTTTCGGCTAATTTTGATTTTATTTTTAATTATTTATTTTTAACAGGCCGAGACACGATAAGTCCGATAAAAATCCATAAGTTCTTCATGCGAAATCCGATTTGGACGTTCTTTTTACGTACGTTTATGGTTTAATGTTATCTACAACTTTCATTTAGATACTTAAGGTTAAAAATTATTGTATTGAAACTTCGCATTTTTCGTTTAATCGGTGTTGTCGGTTTTGTTGGGAATCTTAGAATGGTTATAACTTCTTAGTTATAACTTGGATTTTAGTGTTCTTTATATGTATAAAAACCTTGCTACGATTCCTAACACTTTATTTAACCCAAATAAGTTTTTAGGAAAGTTATATTTTGACCTAAATTTGACTGGTGTTACATTACATTGTCTCGAAATATCGGGTTGTCACATACTTGTTGTTTGTGTGATACTTGTATGAGCCTGGTAGGGAGGTGAGTATGGGCGAGGTCCCGCATCTCATCACTAGCTGAGTATGGACGGGGTTCCGTATCTCATTAGTAACAGAGCAGGGGCGGGGCCCGAGATAGGAGAGAAGTGAGTGTGGGCGGGGGCCCGTATCTCACTATCAGTAGGAGTGTGGACGAGGTTCCATGACTCATCAGTAGCAGGACTGGGGCGGGGCCCAAAGTTAGGTGAGGCCTTAGGACAAGAATATAGTAGAGTATGTTTGCTTATGTGTTAGCATGTTTATATGATTGTATGTGTATAATGGGCGAGGCCCAGAGACAGACAAGGCCTAAGAGAGACAGATCTGTATATTGAGCGGGGATCGATGCCGGGCGGGGCCTGATACCGGAGCGAGTCTGATGTTGAGAAAGTCCCGATGCAATGGGTGGGGGCCCAGTATGTGGTTATATGTCTGGTATGTGGTAGTATGGGGAACTCACTAAGCTTTGTGCTTATGGTTTTCAGTTCTGGTTTCAGGTACTTCCAGTTCGGAAGGAAGAGCTCGGGATGACTGCATTGCACACACCATGATGTTTTAGCGTGGGATGTTTTACTCTGATATGATATGTTTAAACATGATGCTCTGATTAAATATGTTTAGAATGAATGGTTTTATTATAGTTTTAAAATGAAATTTTTGGACATGATTTTTGGGACGTTACAAAATGGTCATTTCACCCCAAGTAAGGATTATGTATCATGGTTTGGAACCCAATTGCTAATTGGGTGATGTTTTGGTATTAATATCCCATGGAGTTGCCAGGACAGTAACTAAGGATTTCCTGCAATGGACTTCAACAATGTGAGGTGAGTTACCTTCCAGTAGAAGTGGGTCGAAGGCACCAATGTCGGTACACTAGTAAGTGATTATAGTATAGATGATTGTCTTTGTGATAATTGTCTAGTATGCCACTATCTGTTATGCTTTATGTGCTAGTATGCTATGATATTATGTGATAGAGGTAGGAGGGGTAGGATAGGCCCCGTTACCGGTCGAAAGGACCGAAGGGGTAGGCCAACACCCTGATATGCTAGGCAGTATGTGCCTTATGTGTTTATGTACTAGGATGTTATATGGTAGTAGTAGGGGGTGAAATAGTCCCCGATACCGTTTGAAATGGTCGAAGGAGGAGGCCATCACCCTAATATGGTAGGCAAGTTACCGGTTGAAAGAAATAGAAGGGGTAGGCCAACACCCTGATATGTTAGGCAAGTTACTAATTGAAAAGAGACCGAAGGGGTAGGCCAACACCTTGATATGCTACGTCGATGCCACTTCCTTTCGACTACCTCTTCTCTCTGATCACCATAGTACCACCTTGGAAACCTTCCCAGCTTCAAGATACATAAGAAATCACCAGAAAACTCAAACTAGGAACCATGATATCGCCGAAGAAAAACCTGGTTTTCTGGAGAAGGCAACACTTATCGAATGACACATCAATCAGATATATCATTCTCTATCCTATGAAATACAACGGTTTGTGGAAATGGTACCATAAATCAAATAAAAAAGAAGAAAAACCCAGATATCCAAGATGAATTTGGTTCAAGAGATAGAAGGTCTTGTAGATCTTCAAATTTACTTGCATAAAAACCCAGATAGAGTGGAGAAAAACATAAAGATTCAAGATCAAGGAGTTGCAGGTTCACCAGAGTTCTGTGTTAGCGACATTTTTGAGCTCGTCAGCGGTCCATGTTGGAATTTCAGTAAAGGGATGGTGGTGGTTTTGATTTCAGTAAGGTTATAGGGAGTGGGAGGTGTTAGGATGTGCTAAGGATTCTACACCACTCCCTACTTTGTGCTAAAAAGAAGTTTCTATGGGTGTAACGAGAGAAGAGAGGAGAGAGAAAGTATGAAGGAGTGTTGTGACTGACTGCTTTGTATTTCTTTATATATTTTAATTTTTTTCTCCGAAACTAAACCTATTAAATTATAACACTTCCACTCCCTACCTTTTTGGTGCTAGACATGCTAAGCTTTTGTGGTATCAAAAAACTAAAAAATCCTATGTGGCAATGTGCTAAAAGTGTTCCATTCCCTCCATCCTAAAACTAAAGAGGAGTTTGTGATTTCTAGGGATGAACACACGTAAGAAGACAAAGGGTGAGGGGTGGGACCTATATTTTTATTATAAATTATAATAAATAATTATTAATTAATAAAAAAACTAAAAAAGAAAATATAAAGGGCAATTTAGTCTTTATGTCTGTTAAGGACGAAAAATGCAACAGAATCATACCATAAAGATGGTTCGAGTGCAAAATAAATATTAGGGACCAAACCACAAGGATAATTTTAGTAGTTTAATCTAAGAAAAAATTCTACTTTTGAGGGTATGTGTATTTTATATTATTCATGTGGTGTTTTTTAAGAGTTATACCATTATATATTGTACATCCATATATGTTAAAATACGATGAATATTGTTTATGAGATGTGTAACACTTGGATATTGGTAAGTTTCTTATTTGGCATTGTAATATTTTTTTTTTCAAAATGGCCCCTTAGCTAGTACGCAGGGCGTACTAGAGTGGTACGCTTAGCATACTAGCCTTGGATGGACGCATAGCTCATCCACGTACGTTGGGCGTACGTGCTCAGACCCAAAACCCTAATTTTTAGGGTTCAAGCTCTATATAATCACCTTAAGTCCTAAGAGTTGACCTCTTTCTTGAACCCTAATAGTATCTTTGAGTGCTCTTGACCTTTTTAGGGTGTATCCTTGGTTAGTTGGTGCCTTTGGTGGAAGGAGGAGTTAGTGAAGAAGCTTTGTTGGAGCTTGAGCTTGTGGATCAGAGACTACGCACCTTTCTCAGTTGGAAGAAGGTATAAAGTCTCAACCTTGATGTTTGAATGCTTAGATCTCTTCTTGTTATGGTCTTATGCTTCTTTTATCCCCAAACTTTGGTCTTGGTGAGTATGGGTTACTCTAGACCCTTTGACCTGTCCTTTTAGACATCTTGATGAGTCTAGAATCATAAAAATGAGGCCTTGGATGTTAGTTTTCCTCATTACATGAGTTATAGTGTCTTTATGGATTAAGAAGTTGGGATTTTTGGTGTAAAGCTCTTAATAGCCATGCAAAACCATAAATTTGGAAACTTTATGGTTAAGGACACTATTTAAGACCTAGATCTGGATATGGATGTGAAGGCTTAAAGGATTAAGCATTGATTAAGAGTTTTGGTTCAATCAAAGTACGTTGGGCATACTCTTAAGTACGTTGTGCCTACTCATTTGGGACCCTGATCTTGTTTTGGTTGTACGTCGGGCGTACTACTAAGTATGTTGGGCGTACTCAGCTTGTTGACCGATTTGACTTTTGTCCCAATTTCCATCGAATTTTTGACCAAGTGGACCTTGGTCAACTGTTTTGACTCAGGAAGGGTATTTGACCACTTTAGGGTTGCCCTTGGAGCTTTTGGGCCTTAGGGCCCATTAATTTGGTGCTTGTTGGGCCTTAGTGGGCCTAGTTAGTTTGGGCCATATTTAGGCCTTGGATGATTATTTTGGAATTTGGGCTTTTTGGGCTTTTGGATTGGCCCAAGTTAGGGATAGGGTAAAGAGGTCTTCTTACCTTAGTTTGGACTATTAGTGTGAGTCGGGATCCGATTATTGATTGGATGATTATTTTATGATTGATAATGTAGGGATTTTAGCGAGCCAACATCTAGAAATTTATCTGTGAGATTCGGTAGTGTGAGGTGAGTTTCCTCACCATGTTTAGCGGGTCTAAGACACCAATGTCGGCCCATGATTTGTTATGCTAGGATACTAGATGTCTATGTGATTCTTTTATGTGTATGTGCTTATGTGATTTATATGTTGGGCGCGGTCTGTTATGCGAGTTTGGGCGGGGCCCACTATACTCATTGGGCAGGGGCCGTTATGCGAGTGTGGGTGGGGCCCGTTACACGCATTGGGAGGGGCCCGTTATATGCTTATTTATGTATGGTATGTGGTATGTTTGGGAAATCCACTAAAATTTGTGCTTGCAGTTTTCACTTTATATTTCAGGTACTTCTGGTTCCAAAAGGAAAAACCCAAGATAATTACAGAGCACACACCACCTCGTTCCGCATTTTGTGATTTACTCTGATATGATATGACGATTGATACATTTGTTTTATTTTTGGATTTTTATGATGATGTTTTTAGGATATTAGTTTTTATTAATTTAAAAATGAAATTGTTGAGTCTTATTTTTAGGACGTTACAAGATGCAATAAAAATATAAAAACAAGAATACTCTTAAGAGTCTCTTTGTGGGAGGTGATGTGTATTTTATATTAGTTATGTGGTGCTTTTAAGAGTTATACCATAATATATTATACATTCGAAGGAGTTGCTTTTTGTGTATGAATCACTTCCCTTTGTTTTCATACATTTATTTACTTTTATAATTAGCCAACTATTTTCTTAAATTTAAGTAAGTTATAACGTACTTTTGATTTACATAAATTATTTGGATAATCTAGCTAATGTGTTGTAGGTAGAAAAAATTGCAGTGTAATTTATGTGTTAGAATAACATACTGTAAATTTTTTAGTTTTAAACTATTATAATATTACTTGGTCGACTATTTGTTAAAAAATTCATATAAACTTCGTTATTTTCATATAAATTAGACGAACATTGTTTGATGTGCATAAATAGATTTATATCGTAAAACGTAGACTTATATATGTTATTAAAAATATGGTTAGTATTATAAAAGGTTTTATAATCTTGGATTTTTTTTCTATTAAACTTATCATTTTTTTAGCAACGTGCAGACATTTACATAGGACGTGTTCAACATGGAATGTTTTATAGTGTTTGAGAGCTTCTAGCTTCTAACGTTTGACAAAACGCTCCGCTTTGAACAAAAAAACTTCGTTTGACACTACAAACTTCTAACATTTAGTTTAATCAAAACGCTTCAAATTCAAATGCTACTTCATGTAGTATTTAACAAAATGCTACAAATTACCCACTATCAGCTAGTTTTACCGAACATACCCATAATATTATATAAACCCTAAACATATCCCAAAACCCTAAAGAGGGCCTCCCATCTATGTAATTCTTGTTCGACTTCAAGGACATGTCAAAAACTTGTTGACTGCTTTATATGTTGGAAGTCTTACAATTCACATTCTTATTTTATGTATCAACCTTGAAAATTGTATGCTCTTAACAATCAAATCTCCAAATTCACGTAGCATTGTAAAACATCATATATCATTTTGAATTCAATAAAAAAAACATGGCCATTTTTGCGGTTTGCTATTTTTATGCTAATTTTATTTCCTAAATTATGTTATTGGTTTATTATTCGATTAATTAATTAATTATTTGTTTAATACAAAAATGTAATTTGAAATATTTTTTTCCAAAGCATATATTGTATCGAAATTAGATTTTTCTATATTTAATTTAACAACATTGCATAAAAACCATGGGCGAGAACACAACGACTCGTGTGGAAACGCTACATGCGTTTTGAAATGGTCACGGGCCATTGAAATCGACCAAATAAAAGTGAGACTGTGAGAGGCGAGAGTGCCGCCGGACTTCAACAACTACAACCTGTCCGATTGGCAACTCCTTCGGATCCGCCATGGCTTCTGCGATGAGAATCGTTATTGGTCTACTTACACTTGTCACTATCGGAATGATTGCCGGTAATTTTCTCATTAATTCCTTAAAAACAGCTTAATGTCTATGATGATCAAAACAATTCTCTACGATTACACGATGCTTTGCTAAATAATTGCTATTATGCTTAAAAAGGTAGCTTAAGCTTCTTCTAAATTCTGTGTATATTGCGAATTTTTTCAAGGTTTGTTTCGATTTTAGTTTGTTGTTACCAAGGGTTAAGTAACAGCAACGAATGGATTAACTATTCATTTTCAGGCTTAGTTAATAAAAAAAAAAAGTCGATCTATTTTGTTAACCAGATGTTTATACTCCTGTTGTTGGGTGATTTTCGTGAATGCTATTTTTATTGGGGACAATGACGGGGTCTTATTTGATGATCTATAATTACGTTCCTTGGATTCGGCTAGCGTAGCAATCTTCTATCTGAGGTGGTTCTTTTCAAATCCAGAATGTTTCTACTATAAAGCTTTTGTATAATTCAATGTAGTTATCCAATTCATTTTAGGTATTTGGATTTTATTTTGGGACAAAAGTTATATAGATTTCACACCCTGATACCTAATTACCTTTCTTGATGTCACTCTCAGTGAGTTTCCAAAATGCTCCTCAGTTGATGTGCATGTGATAGACTAGACCCATACGTTATTGTGTCATGTGTGAACCCCAATCAATGCTTCTGCTAGACAACAACAAACAAAGTTTTTTACCTAAGGGAATGATTTAAGTATCTTTTATGTTTATCCTTATATAGAGGTCAATCTCTATATAAAAACCATGTTGAGGACTCAATTAAGTCAAATTGCAAAGACCTAGCTGAAAGATGATGAAAAGACTAAAACTTGTTGATTAAACTTAACTTGATGCACAAACTATAGAACTATTGAGTTATTTGTGGAAGGGGATGACTACTAAGTTTCGGTTGAATGCTTTCTCATTGAAATCAATTTGATAGCATATTTGAGTATACATGTCTATATATCCTAAAAACTTTGTCAGATAGAAAAGGTATAATAAATGTTAATTGTTAAACATCAATTAAATGTGAAAAACAGAAAAAGAAAAACCATGGCCACCATTTCATTGAAAACCAAAGCATACTTACATAATATTTCAAAATGAAAAATAAAGAACAAGATTATGTAAATCTAAAACTCAATAACCTAAAGCAAAAATGATTCATGTGACACCCAAACTTCATTTGTGAGCAAAATATTCTTGGGGTCCTCTCAATTGTTTTTAATAATTAGCATGATATACAACATTGCTGTTAAAATAATGGTAATTAATAGTTAATACATCAAGATGATTGGATCCCTAGTAACCTACCTTGTAGTGTGGCAATAGTAGATGATAATTGACCTTTTAATTTCAGGCATAACTTCCTACTTCATGCTTTTAACCAATAACCTCACATTCCTAAAAGATTTATACCATATATGTCTTACATTCACCATATCTTAATCTTAGATGCCTTTTGCTAAATGTTTTTGTTCTTTAACAAATCGCAGGATCTTTGCTTCAATTGGCATTTATTCGGAATTTGGAAGATTCATATGGTAAAATATTCTCTCAAGTCTTTAAAAGCTTTTATATATTGGTTATGTTCATTGTCATAGATGCCTAACAAATATATTGTTTGTAGGCACTACATTTCCTTCATTAAGAAGAACACTTGGGAGTAATCAGTTGCCTACAGGTTAGCATCTCACATTCTATTCTTCATGACAATTAACCTTCATCAAAGTTAATAGCTAGCATCATAAAATAGAGAAGCATTTGAACATATAAAATTGAGAAATTTGCTCAACAACAAGTGCTCATAAGTAACAACAATCCATGTATTTAGCAAACTCAGTAATTTCCTATAACTAGATAACTTTTAGTCCAATGTTCACTAGCCCTACCGAATTTTGAAGTGATTCAAACATATCATAAAGCTGTTATTTGTATGTATTTACTTGCAATCTTTTCTAAAAAAAAAAGTTGTGTCATTGTGTGCATATGTTCTTTTTTTTAACTTCATTTTTTACCCTCTTATGGTTTCAGCTGTATCAGGTTGGGGGAATGACAAAGAAGCTGCAATTTTACGCATTGGATACGTATGTCCTCAAGCTCCATCTAAATCCACATACATAAATACATAAACATAAACACAAACATATTTGTTTTTTATGTATGCAAGATAATTTCTCTCACTTTTTTAGTCGATATTCATCTTATTTGTTTTCGTTTTCTTTATTTCTTCAGGTCAAACCTGAAATCATTAGCTGGTCCCCACGAATCATTGTGTTCCATAACTTTTTAAGCTCAGAGGTACACAAACATCATCAAAATTCTATTTTTTAAAAAAATTTATGCTTCTTAAATTATAATCTTTATTCACAAATAGAAAGTTACTAGTGTTTGGATATTTCAAGGATGCATAATGCTCTAATTGAACTCATGATTCTGAATATGTTATGATTTTTGTAGGAATGTGATTATCTTAGAGCATTAGCCAAGCCTCGTCTTCAGGTCTCAACTGTTGTGGATGCAAAAACCGGAAAGGTATTTATGTTGAAAATAATATGTGTTTGGTTTGTCGATTCCGATGGAATTGGAATTCGAGATTCCATTCCATGGTTGCCAAATGGACGGAATTCAATTCCTTCACAATTCTTCAAATTTCATGTCTGATGGATCATCCACTATTTAGTAGATGGTGGCAGGGTTCAATTTCATCCTTCATTTTTTTATCAACAGACCAAACTACCCTCTCATTATGTATATATATTGAAATACATATAAACAAAAATTGTATGTAATGATTACTTAAAAAATAGGGAATCAAGAGTAATGTGAGGACTAGCTCTGGCATGTTTTTGAACCATGAAGAAAGGAAGTATCCAATGATAAAGGTTAGTACTTACTACTTTGACTACTTTCCATTGTGTTTGAGCTTATAGAGCTATTTCCTATGATGAGGATGAGAGGGTATTTCTGTCTTTTGCACAGACGAAAAATTGCAAGTTTTTTTGGGTGGGACAAAAAGTTGCAATTAAGAGGAATTGTAGTACAAGTGAGGATTTTAATGTAGTATGTTTATTTGTGAATGTAGGCAATTGAGAAACGGATTTCTACATATTCTCAAGTTCCAGTTGAAAATGGAGAGCTGATTCAAGTGTTGAGGTGGGTGTGTTGTTAATTGGTATATATATAATTTTTTTTTTTTTTAAAATTCAAAGGAATGCTTTTACTAATATATTTTCAGTAATAAAGCTAACATCTACAGAAGCACAGGTATGAACCAAATCAGTTCTACAGACCCCACCATGACTACTTCTCTGATACGGTAAACTTTTCATTTGCACTTATCAAAAATTTTCATTTATTAGAAAAATATAAAACGTTATGCATCGGTTTTACCAGATTAATTGCAACATCACAAAGATCTCCTTAATATAATTGATATTTATTTTATTTTTAACTTCTTCACAAGTTAAAATTTTGTTCTAAATAATAATGAATTTGCATGAAGTAACTAAAAAAAAGTAAAAACGTCTACAAAAGCAACTTTCACTGTTCATATGAAGAGTCTAAAATAGAATTATGTAAATAAAAGGGACGTGGTGTGATTAAAAAGTATTATGTGAGTTGAAGGGTTATAAATGAGAATTTGTTAATTTATTAAAATTGGTCTTTATGCTCGTGGGGCCCAACCCAACCATGTCTAAGGAGAGAGTTGTTTTTCCTTGCAGTTCAACTTAAAGCGTGGTGGTCAAAGGGTGGCGACAATGTTGATGTATTTAACTGATAATGTTGAAGGAGGAGAAACTTTATTTCCAATGGTAAGACTTACATTCCTTCCTTCCTTTATTTATTTATTTATTTAATCTTATAAAATAAATACAAAGTGTTTTCGTATAAGATATTTGAGTAAATTACACGATTTGTCCCTGGTCCAAGTGCCAAATTGCGCGTTCAGTCTTTTTGGTTGGGGTTGGGGTGTGTTTATTTAAATAAATTAAAAAATCAAGGGCAAAATAGTCTTTTTGGGTAAGACAGGGACCAAACGCATAACCAAAACAAACAGTAGGGACCTTCTGAGTTAAAAAAAATATGTTAGGGACCAAACGTGCAAATTACCCTAAACCATAGGGGGACCATTCGTGTAATTTACTCTACTTTTAAAAATGTATCCATTTATAGCAGTTTTTGGATGAAATTGCTATAATTAGAATATTAGATGGATTTCTCAAAGTAGGAAGGTGTAATAGGAAGAAATGAAAGTAGGAGGACATAATACAGAAATCAATGAAAGTATATTTGCTATTTCCACATGTTCTATTTTTCATGCATCTATCTAACTTGTATAAAATGCCAGGCTGGCTCAGGTGAATGCAGCTGTGGTGGAAAAATGGTGAAGGGACTTTGTGTTAAACCGAATAAAGGAGATGCTGTCCTTTTCTGGAGCATGGTATGTTACTCAAACAAATTTTTTTTTTTTTTTTTGGAAGTATCAAATCCATGAAAATATTTTGCTATTTCTTACAGGGACTTGATGGGCAATCGGACCCTGATAGCATTCATGGTGGTTGTGAGGTCCTCGCAGGAGAAAAATGGTCAGCAACAAAATGGATGAGACAGAGACACACTACTTGAATTTAAAAAGTAAAAGTTAAAAGTACTTACAAAGTATAGCATCAAAATTCTAAATTATCAAACTATGTATTAAATTTAGTGTTAAAATCAGACAATTAAGGGAAGTTATATATATCACTTTTATAATTACAAAATTCCCATAAAATAATGGACCCGTAGGCTGTCAAAGTAAGGGAAATTGGATGACGAATGAATGGTATAACATTTTAATCGAATGAGTCATGCTAATGCTTGGTTGGTTTGTAATTGTAGGAATGGAAATTCATATCAATGTTTTATAATACTTTTAAATCTACTCTCTGTATTATTCAGTTATATATAAAAAAAATAGACATAATTAAAGTTGGTTAAGACCCAAATCAAATTATAACTAAAAATGTTTTTCTCTAGTTATTTTTAGAAAGTAGTGGTGTAATATGATTGAACTTGTGGAATCCTTTGAATAGTTTTGGGTTATTAAAAATTGCATAAATGAAAACGTGTTATATTGTAGTTCTTTTATGTCATTTTATGATCAAACGAAAACATCACTAAGTAATGAAAATAAAAAATGGAAGGAATTGTATTTCTGCAAGAACGGAACAATTTTTTCATTTTAATGAAACTAATAATTTCATTCTGTCCAAGTATTTTTCATTTGAATTTCTTTAATCTGTAAATATGTTCTATATAAATTAACTTTTGGTGGGTTTTAGTGATTTTTGTTAATATAACCAAATAAATTTTACAAACATCATTCACAATCATCGACATTATTTTAGTTATTTTTCATTGACACATTTGGTTTCACTAAATTTATTAAACAAAAACAAATTATCTTACATGTATGACAAAACTAATGGGTAACTTGGTATCTGATAGTTATAATTGTAGTTGTGGAAAGCCGGAGCTTTTATTTGTCTACAAGTGTAGAAGAAAAGTAGTTGGTTTTTAAAGTAAAGTTTTTTAATAGAACCAAATCAAATGTAACTAACATCACCCACAATCAACATTGTTCATAGCTATTTTTCATTGAACTGGTGTCCACTAACTTTATTAAACAAAAACTAATTTCTTACACTAGTTGGTAGCTTGGTGGCTATTAGTTGTTAACTGTTAGTTAGAAGTTGGAAAGAGGAAACTAGAGGGTTTTTTTATTTATTTATTTATTTATTATTTTTTTTTATTTTATCTAAAAGTTTACGAGAAAAATAGTTAGTTAGCTTTTAAAGTTGCAAAATACAAAAATACTAAAAATTAACAACTTCTAAAAGCTATTTAAAATAGCTTTTGGATAAATAGTTTTTTGTTTAAAATAAGAACTTTAATCCTTACACCCCAACAACTCGGAAGTTGCTCCCGAACATCCTTACGAGTCCAAAAACGGATCACTTTTAAAAGTTTTGAGTAAATTACATGAATGGTCCCTATGATTTTGAATAATTTACATGTTTAGTCCTTGACTTATTTTTTAACTCGGAAGGTCTGAACTGTTTGCTTTTGTTACGTGCTTTGTCCCTGTCTTATTTAAAAAAACTATTTTGCTCTTGATTTTTTAATTTATTTAAATAAACACACCCCTAACCACACCTTCTTACCTTACCTTACATACCCCACTATTTTTCTATATTTAAATAATAGTCTTTTTCGGTAAGACAGAGACCAAACATGTAACAAAAACAAACAGTGGGGACCAAGCGCGTAACAAAAACAAATAGTAGGGACTTTTCGAATTAAAAGAATAAGTTAAGGACCAAACACGCATGTTATCCCAAACCATAGGGACCATTTGTGTTATTTACTCAAAAGTTATTTATTTATTTATTTTTTTTTTTTTGAGATTCACTAGTTTACCCAATCTTTGTGAATTGTTTTATAAATCCACTCATCTAGTTTGATTGCAGAATTTTGATAATAGATACTTAGAGGGTGTTTGATATAGCTGCTAAAGTGACTTTTCATTTTTCTCTTTTTCTAAAAGTCAAAAAAATGTTTGGTAAAATGAAAAACACTTTTGTAATCAAATTTTTCAATAGAGGAAATCGTGTCTTTTTGAAAAGTCATATAAATTTTGAAAAGTCATATAAACATGACTTTTCCAACTTTTCAAACACTTGAAACATTAAATTATCTTTATAACCCCCGCTATCATAATCAATTCATCAATTCATCAATCATTTTTAATCATTATACATGTAAAAGTTAAACCAAACACTTTTTAAAAACAACTTTTGACTTTTTCCCCTCAAATGCTATTCCAAACACATTTTAAAAAACAACTTTTGTTAAAAGTCCTTTTACAAAAAGTTCTTTTGCCCCCACAAAAGCTAAGCCAAACACTCTTTTAATTCAACTACACTTTGGCTCAGAAACATTTCCCCAAAAACAATCTAATATTAGTCAATATGGTATATCTTATTGCAAGGGGACACTAAAACTCAGACAATGTAGTCTAAAAGCTTCAGGTGTTGCTACAACCCACAAAACATACTATATCTTTCACATCTACTCTAATAAAGTGAATGTTTTTTTTGTCACTCGTCACACACTCATTCAATTTGCCAAATGTTATTTTATGGTTGTGAATTATTTTTTTTTTCCACATATCATTTTATGGGTTTTTCTATTTTCATAAAATCCACATAATACTGTAATGTAATAATTACAATAAATCTAGTAATAAATGAATATCAATTTCATTAATGGATTTATCTTCTTATTTCAAAATTCTCAAATTAAAGCTCATTAGTTTATTTTGTTTATTTATTTAAATTTAAAAGATAAAAAATCAATTTTAATAATTCATTATTTTTCTTATTTTCTTATAAATCCAAAGTTCTTATATATATATATATATACATATATATATATATATATATATATATATATATATATATATATATATATATATATATATATATATATATTAACTCATGTAATACATGGGTCTTACACCTAGTTTGTTACAAATATACAAGCTTCAATAGCATGCTGGATCAACTATTCAAATACCCTTTTATTAAACCAAGTATACCTTGAGTTTAAAGAAAAGTTGACCATACTAAAATTTTCTCAAAAGTTCAAAGGATTAAAGAAATTGATGTGTCACTTGTTATGCATTGCTATATAAAACATGGTATCTTGTACGCAACGAAAAAGTTTAACTTCCAATTTTGCAAATAAAAAGAAAAGGAGAAGTGCCATTGAATTTCGAGTCACAACTATTGTCTTCTGGATATTGGGAAACAAAGAAAACTAAAACATAACAAACTTGTAAACCATTTACACTGTAAAACAAGGAGTGTCCACTTCTTCCTTTGGCACAAGCTTACCAATGAGCTTAAGCAAAGAAGCATCTAAAGATCTAGCTTTTATATGATCAAGTAACATTGATACAGTTGAAGCATCAAGTGAAAAGCCTTTCCCTTCCATTTCCAATAAAATCATCTCTACCATATCATGATGAACATACTTTAAAATTCCTTGAAGAAGAACGCGGTAAGTCACATCATCTGGTGAGCAACCTATCTTTTCCATCTTAAAAAACAACTCTTTTGCTTCACTCACTAAACCTTCCCGACAAAAACCACTTATCATCACATTGTATGTCCAAACATTCGGTTGCAAACCTTTAACAGTTAGGTCACTGAAAAGGTTCCTTGCAATATCAAACTTCCCAATTTTACTTGAACCATCAATGAGTATACTGTACACAATAATATTTGAATTTAGCTTGTTGTCACCCATCACACGGAACAAAGAGAGTGCTTCTTCCACTTGATTGTTGTTGCATAAACCCTCAAAAACTATTCCATAAGTGAATTCATCTGGAATCAAGTTGTGTGCTCGCATCTCATGAAATAGTTAATCTGCATCTTTACAACGTCCAACTCGAAACAATCCATGTATCATGGTGTTGTAAGTGATCACATCGGGTTTAATACCTTTTTTAGTTATTTCATTAAACAAATGCATGGTCTTTTCCATCTTCAATCTCTTGCAATACCCATTCAATAAACTATTATAAGTGACAATATTGGGAACCAAACCTCGAAAACCCATGGAATAAAAAACCTCCTTTGCTTTCCTCATTTCACCACGCAAACAATACCCATCAATAAGTGAATTGTATGTCACTACATTAGGATCCTTCCCTCTCTGAATCATTAAGTTGATAACACTTTTTGCTTCTTCCACTTTACCTTCCTTGCAATGTGCATCGACTAATATAGTAAAAGTATGAACATCTGGGGAGATGCTTTGCTGTTCCATTTCTTTGAGCATTTTATCGACCTCATCCCAACAACATAAGTTACAAAGACCATGAATCAAAGAGTTGTAAATGACAACATCAGGTAAAATGCCATTGTGGAAGACCATTTCTTTGAAGATGTTTAAAGCATCATCTACCCTTTTGTCCTTGCAAAGACTATCAATGATGGTGCTATATGTGAACACATCAGGTTACAACCCTTTTGATCCATTCGTTTGAGCAAAGCAATGGCTTTATCATTATTGCCAAATTTAGAAAGCCCTTTAATCATAGTGTTATACATAATTTTATTAGGTTCACAAAGTTCCTCTTTGATTAGCTTCTTGAATAATATTTCCGCCTTGGGGACTCTATCTTCTAGGACGAGTCCATTTAAGAGTGTATTAAATGTGTAAACATTAGGTAAAACAGCACGTTTAAACCCATAGCCAAGGACTGCAAATCCTTCATTGGTATGGTACATTTGGCAGCAACACTTGATAGCAATGCTAATAGTGTACATATCGATAGGAACACGAAGGGCATTCATTTGTTTAAAAAAGTCTATGGAACAAGAATAGTGTTTCATTTTGGTAACACCTTGCAACAACTGATTGAAGTGAATTACTGGGGGCAGAGGTTGTCTCTGTGTCATTTCATCAAACAGGTTGAAGGCATCATCAAGGTTAGTAATCAACTTAAACACAGATCGAGGATGATTAAAAACCCTTTCATGACTGGGTGAAGAAGTTAAATGAAATGTTGCTAACATCGTTTTGGAGGGACAGATTCCGGTAGCTAATTCTAAAAAGGATGAAGGATTTTTGAAAGAAAGAGGGGAAGAATGAGAACTAAAGGTACCTCTGAGTTTGTTGGGGGAGATGTGAGTAGATGAAAGAATTGACGTTTTTTGGAGTCGACATCATCACGACAATCGGCTTCAAATAGTTGGATTCAATAAAACACATGTTTGAATTCATTGGATGGATTCAATAAAAAACAAGTTTGAATTCATTAAACGCCTTAGTAATTCTAGAGTAAATTACAGGAATGGCCTCTGGTATAATTAAAATCATAGCTTTAGTCCAACCTGGCATTTTGTTACACTGACAATCCTTATGGTTTCCTTTTGTTAGATGTTTGGTCCTTGAGTAGTTAAATTACACAGATGTTAATTTTCGAAGACAAATTTCACAATCAGTCCCTGTGGTTTTCAAAAAAAATGAAAACTTGAGTAAAATATTAGATTTTGTTATATAATGGTCTCTAAAGTTTCAACCTTGTACCTTTCATCCCTTTTGCCAACTCGATTTATTTTAAGCCGTTGGGTGTATGTAAGATGACTTATTATTATTATTATTATTATTATTATTATTATTATTATTATTATTATTATTAGTTAATAGTTTATGTAAATATTAAATGATAATAATAATTCCACCACCACCTGGCTTTTATCGTATGTCGTTCACCATGATAACCGATACCCTCCACCACCCACCTTCAACGAGTTCGCTTAAACCCAAATTAGAACCTTTTCATATAAAGAAAGAAAAAACATCATAAATGGTCCCTGTGTTTTTCCAGATTCTGAAGTTTAGTTCCTGTGGTTTAAAATCTCATAAATGGTCCATGTGCTTTCAAAACTTTTGACAGATGGTCCTTATTGCTAACTCCATTAAGTTTTATCCGTTAACTAAAGGGAATTTTAGTCATTTCACACCACAGGGATCATTTAAGAAGTTTTTCTTTTATTTACAAAGGGGTCTCTCTCTCTCTCTCTCTCTCTCTCTCTCTCTCTTTGACGCCTGCTTCCCCCTACTTTGTTTCCCTCTCTTGAGGAAATAGTCAACCAAGCCACATTCCTCCCCTACGACAAATCCCAAATGGAGTTCTACGCCGACGACCTGGTTCCATGGCTAGAAAACCAGACCTCAAACCTTGTCACTTGATCCGCCAGCGCGTTAGTAACCATTTCCATGGACGCGTTGGTGCCAAGCTCCAACACCCATTTGCAAACGCTGTGGCCAGCTGCTAATGGCTCCGTGGTTCACCCAAATCGAAACTAGAAACCAAGTTACGATACATAGTGACGCTTACAGTTGGATTTTTTGGACATTTAACTTGATGCTCCCATTTAGGGTATTTTATGGTGTCGTGGTGGAGAAGAAGGTTGACCGATCTTCTCCATCAATTTCATCAGGAACCACTTACGATTTCTAGGGCTATTCAAATTCATCCGGTTAGGATCTGCCTACGATTTCATTATAAACAAGCACTCATTTGATTCTTGGATGAACACATCTTCAGATTCTGGTACTTATAACTCCACTTCCTCCCATCTCGGTTTTTTGATCACAACTAGCACATTCTGGTTCTTCTTCCTTAATATAAGCTCAATGGAAATCATTTGTGATATTTATTCTCAATGGTAACTTAAGAATCAGAATCCTAAATTCGAATAAAAAACTAAAATCATGTTTGTTTTTGTTTCTGTAAATCAATTTGAGTTAGTGTGTGGGTGTTCATCCTACCATAAATTGATTTGTATGTGGATGTTTATCTCTCACTGTTCATTCAGTTGTCTTTATATGTTGGGGGTCTTGTGATTCTGGTGCTCCGGTGACTCCACATATGAGTTTGGACTCTCCATGGGAGGTCAAATAAGGAAAAAGAAGTTGCAGAAGGTGTTTGGACTCAAATTTTGTTGTAAATTTAGTGGTTTTCAAGTTTAATTGTATTTATGTATGTGTAGTTTAAGTTGTAGGTCAAATAAGGAAAAAGAAGTTGCAGAAGGTGTGGTGGATGGTTGGGTTGTCGCAAAACGAGAGGAGCAGTCTCTCTTTTCCGACGACCCTTTGTGGGTCTTGTTCTAGTTGTTGGCAACGATAAAGCGAACGGAAGAAGAGCAGCAGTGGGTCGCAACAGGGAAATGGGGCTTAGGCTGCTAATTGTCGGAGGTATAAGGTGGGAAAATGGGTGCTGGCAGTGGTGTTTCTTGGTGGTTTACCATGGTTGAGAGTGATTCTTCACCAGTGGCAGTTCAGACGATTTTTTTCTTGTCGGACATGAGCTAAGAAAGAGAGTGAGGAGGTGGCTTGGAGAGAGAGAGAGATTATATATTAAATAATTATATTTAGTTTTTTCTTTTTTAAAAAAAAATAACTGAAAAGATCAAATATGGTCCTTGTGGTGTGAAATGACTAAAATGCCCTTCAGTTAACGGATAAAACTTAACGGAGTTAGCAATAAGGATCATCTGTCAAAAGTTTTGAAAGCACAGGGACCATTTATGAGATTTTTAAACCACGGGGACTAAACTTCAGAATCTGGGAAAACACAGGGACCATTTATGATGTTTTTTTATAAAGAAATGATTTTCTAATGAAGGACATTTATGAACAAAACCCTCACAAAGAATAAAAAAAACATATATCCAAAACGTAGTTAAAGAAAAATGTGATTGATACATAAATTCGGAAATACAAACATAATACAAAAAAGATAATAACTTAAAAGGGCAATATATTTTTCGATTTTTACATATTTGGTTACTGATTTTTTTTTCTGTCTACATTTGTCTCTTCAACTTGTTTAGCTGTACACATTCAATTCTTATGACCGGCTAGTTCATGTAAACCGGAAAAAAATGACTTAATAAAATAATATATTTTTCATTTTGTACACATTTAATCATTAATATTTTTGTGCATATTTAGTTATTATTATTTTTTGCAAAATAAATCGTTGTTGTGTTTGTACATATTCAATACTTATGTACGACTTAAGTTTTTTCTCACGACATTCTACGTGGGATAATCGTTAACGAGGTGTTCGGGAGTTATTCAAGCTTATGGCCGCCGCGGCCTCGATTGCTTGGTGCTTATGTCTTGTCTTCTAAATGTCGTAACTTCTTTATACGTTCTCGGACTTTATTGATCTTTATATCCACACGTTCGCATTTCAGTCTACCACAAATCATTTAGATTACTCCCATTAAAAAGTAATATATTTTTACTTGCGATCTTTATATACATGCGTTCTTTATGAATATATGTATGGACGTTTTTTTATAAAATCGTACGTAAAAATATATTACTTTTTAAAAGGAATAATCTAAACTGCTTAGTTGCTTAGGTCTTGTGGTTTGACTTACGTCATGTGTTCTAAACGTCGTAACTCCTTCACACGATCACATATTTTAACGATCTTCATATTCATACATTTATATTTGAGTCTACTACAACTTTCGTTTAAATTACTCCTGATAAAAAGTAATATATTTTTACTTATGATCTTTATCTACATGCGTTTTTTATGAATATATGTATGGATATATTTTTTTTAAAACGTAAGTAAAAATGTATTTTTTTAGCGGGAGTAATCTAAACAAAAATTGTAGTAGATTAAAAAACGAACACATGGATATAAAGACAGTTAAAGTCTGATATCGTATGAAGAAGTTACGACGTTCGGAAGATAAGACTTAAGCACCAAGCAATCGAGGCTGCAGTGACCATAGACATAAACAACCTCGAACACCTTATTAATGATTGTCCTAAGTAAGATGCCATGAGAAAACCTAAAGAAACCGTTCATCAATATTGAATGTGTACAAAAACGACTTATTTTGAACTAAAAAAACTATTAATGACTAAATATGCATAAAAATATTAAGGACTAAATGTGTACAAAATGATAAATATATTTACCATATTAAGTCATTTTTCCGGCTTACTTGAGTAGCTGGTCGTAATGATTGAATGTGTATAGTTAAACAAGTTCAAGGGTCAAATGTGGATGAAAAAAACTCAGTGATCAAATGTATACAAATCAAAAAATATATTATGCTTTTAAGTCATTATCACATACAAAAACTCACAAACTCATATAAAAATCCAGAATATGAAGAAGATATAGAAATTCATTAGATTTAATCCTTATAACAAATTGGTTTACTCAAAAGTGGAAACCTCAATAAGAAATCAAACAAAGTCCTTATAATCTTGAGTTTTACTATACATTTCAATTTTGTTTTTCATATTTATATAGGAAACGATGTTGCTCAAATGAGCTCCAAGAACATGATTCATTATCCCTATTTCAGATCATTAATCCAACATTTAGCCCTAAAGTTCTAACCCAACGTTCTTAAGATTTGTTGATTTGTTTTTTGAATGCAAACGAATCAAACAGAATTCATATGAGGCCAAAGATTTGTTAGAAGAATAAATACCATCAGATGATCCCTGCCGATGGATTCAATCTTCTCCTACCAACACCACCCTTATTCCTCCACAAGCCACCAAGTCACCACCATCTCCACCTTCACCCATATTCAACCTTGCACCAAGTTAGAACCCATAATTACCCCTCTCCCATCAAACACCACTACAACCATTACCATCTTTAGCTACCACAAATGGAACCTCATCCCAATGACACAAGTTATAAAGGTTGTGAATCAAAGAGGTGTAAGTGATGACATCAGGTAGGATGCCTTTGTGGAAGACCATTTCTTTGAAGAGATTTTAATCATCATCTACCCTTTTCTCCTTACAAAGACTATCAATGATGGTGTTATATGTAAACACATCAGGTTTATAACCCTTTTCATCCATTAGCTCAAGCAAAGCAATGGTTGTATCATTGTTGCCCATACCAAATAATTGAGTCAAAGAAATAGAAAGATTGACACCCTTTCACAAACAACCTACAAAAATGCACATTTGATCTTCTTTTAAGTACTAAAAGATTATTGATGCCAGGATGAAATGAAAATTTTCTTTTATTAGATGGTCCCCACAAATCATTATTTTCCATAACTTTTTAAGCTCAGAGGTACGCAAACATCATCAAAATTCTATTTTTTTTAATTGTCAGTTTCTATGCTTATAAAAACTAACATTTCTATTTTATGAAATCCGACTTGTTAAGCTTCTTTAAGTTTAATCTTAATTTTTCTTTTATTCACAAATAGAAAGTTACTAGTACTTGGATATTTTAAGGATGCATAATGTTGTAAGTGAACTCCTGAGTATCATATGACTTTTGTAGGAATGAGATTATATTAAAGCAATAGCCAAACATCGCCTTCAGGTCTCAACTGTTGTGGATGAAAAAACCGAAAAGTATATTCAAAATAAGATGTGTTTGTATTGTGGATTCTGATGGAATTGGAATTTGAGATTACATTGCATGGTTACCAAATGGATGGAATTCAATTATGTCAGAATCCTTAAAATTTCATGTTTGATGGATCCACTATACAGTAGATGGTGGCAGGATTCAATTTCATCCTTCATTTTTTTTATCAACAGACCAAACTACAACTACCCTTATTAGGTATATATTGAAATAAAAATAAACCAAAATACCCAATTTCATCCTCCAATTGTATATATTAAAAACAAATAAAAAATACCCTGAGACAATGTGACGATTACTTAAAAAATGGGGAATCACGAGTAATGTGTGGACTAGCTCTGACATGTTTTTGAACCATGAAGAAAGGAAGTATCCAATGATAAAGGTTAGTACTTACTACTTAGTGCTTTTTCTTGTGTTTGAGCTTATAGAGTTATTTCCTATGATGAGGATGAGATGGTATTTCTATCTTTTACACAGATGAAAAATTGCAAGGTTTTGGGTGGGACAAAAAGTTGCAATTAAGTGGAATTGACTAACAAGTGAAGATTGTGATGTAGTATGTTTATTTGCAAATGTAGGTAATTGAGAAACAAATTTCTACATATTCTCAAGTTCCAGTTGAAAATGGAGAGCTGATTCAAGTGCTGAGGTGGGTGTGTTGTTAATTGATATTGTTTTTAATTCAGAGGAATACTTTTACTAATACATTTGAGTAATAAAGCTAACATCTACAGAAGCACATGTATGAACCAAATCAATTCTACACACCCCACCATGACTACTTATGTGATATGATAACCTTTTGCATTCCATGTGTATCTATTATCTACCATAAAAGTAGGTTTTATTATATTCTCAAAATTTTCATTTCTGACCTTTGACTTACATAATACCGTTTATTTATTTACATACCTTCCTTTTAATTTATATATATATATATATATATATATATATATATATATATATATATATATATATATATATAATACCCTTTCCATATTTTATGTAGGAATTCATTTATTAGAAAAATATAGTCAAACCTTATGTATCACTTTAAAAAAATTAATTGCACTTTTGTGAAGATCGCGTTCATACTTTCAAATCAATACAAGTACCGGATATAATTGATATTTATTTGATTTTTAACTTTTTCACAAATTTAAATTATGTTCTAAATAATAATAAATTTGCATTAAGTAACTAAAAAAAAGTAAAAGCATTTGTCAGTGTTCATCTGAAGAGTCTAAAACAGAATTATAAGTGTAAATAAACTAGATGAATACCCACACACTGCGCAAAACACCTATATAGTTGAAATCTTTACAAACATATGTTTTCTTAAATATAACAAGTCAAGGGATCTGAGAAACAAGAGAGTGGAGCTGGTAAAGGTGCAGTGGTAGCACTGCAAGGGCTCAGAATGGACCTGGGAGCCGGAGGACGAGATGAGGGAGCATTACCCCGAGCTTTTTCAGGATTGAGCAGCAGACTTCGAGGACGAAGTGTAAGATAAGTAGGGGAGATTTGTAACACCTGATTCCTGGTATGCCTATTATTCATGTATTTTGTATTTTTCTCTGGGACTCGACGAGTGGGAGTGTCACACCCCCGAACCAGACGACGGATTAAATGGAAATATCATCACAATGAATATACATGAACAACACATACATCACCAACATTACATAGTACAACTGTCATTGTTCACATCAAGTACATTGTTTAAACATTACACATCCATAACATAAATTATTGAAAATTTTCAAAACGAAACATCCTAACGCACTTGGTATTGTTCTTCTGCTTATCTGTTACCTGAGAATACAAGTTATTTTGAAAACATCAACATATATAATGTTGGTGAGTTCATAAGCGTGTTTGATATAAAACTTGTTTGTATCGTTTGTAAAACCCATAAAATCCGATATTTTATGTACAAAAACTGTTTGCGAAAAGATGCGATGATCCCATAAGTGCATGTGTATGTGATTTCAAAACAAGTAAAAGTGATTGTTATTCAAAATTGATTATCATATTATAGTTGTTGTGTATAATAGTAAATAATGTTGTTCCCCGTTTTCCGATATACATAGTATGATAGTTTTATATTATTGTATCGTCACAACGAATGGATATGCTTTCCCCTGATTACTTAGATGGTGTTGGATCTCTATGTGAGTCGTTATAACCATGCATAATAATGCCGGAATTGATTTAAGATTTTGTCACCCTAGACTGGCCGAGTCTAACTGTAGCGAACAGCTCAGGTGTGGGGGAGTCACCCTCGTATAGATCTATACACGAACTCTCACTCTCCCTCCAGGAGACTTTGGTTATATCTACAGACTATGACCAACACTTAATAATGTCACCCGTTATTTCCCACTAAATCCAACTAAATTTGAATAACCTTGTTTATCAACCTAATTTTATGTTTACTTGAACAACAGAGATAAGCCTAACAGACGAAGAGAAGAGGGCAGCAGAGGCCCACTAATCATGTATGTTATTATAGGCTGTCGAGTATGAGACTGGCACATTCGCCCATCATGCATATGTTTGATTTTGGACCTTACTAGCAATGCCAATGGGCGACTGAGGCCCAATAGCATGTAAAAGCCATTAAGGGTCCCTTAGGCATGTAATTGGGTCATAAGAGGCCCAATAAATATTTATGAATATATCGGGCCCAATAAACATGATATTGGGCCCAATAAACATGATATTGGGCCACAAAGGCCCAATAGCACATATAGAAGGTATTTGAGCCCAAATTTTGAATCGCTTATGTTTTATCGAGTTTAAGTTTGTATTGTTGGTATTCATGGTATGTTAAATGTTTATTCGCAATAACGAAACATTTTAACGTTTGATTTATAACGAAGTTTTTATTATATGTGTGTATATATATATATATATATATATATATATATATATATATATATATATATATATATAACTATGCGTTATAAACTTGATATTTTTAACCCAAAAATTTATAATTTGTCTATTTGGTCCACAAACATTTAGATTGACCATAGTGGCCCCTTTATCTATATAAATGACACTTTTAGTCCCTTTTTATGAAAATTGACATTTTTGGTCATTAATCCATTTTTCTTGACATTTTTGACCCAAACTTTATTTGAATAATAATTTCAGTCAAAAACTATTGTATTTGTCATTTCCAGCCTTTATTTGTAAAAGATTTACATTTTTGGCTCAATTTCCGTAAGTTTTACAAATTTGACCCCAAAATTAAAAACTTCGCATTTTTTGTCCAATTTGGTAATAAAATTGTTTTCAACCCCTGAAACTTATTTATTTGTGTTTTAGACTCATACTTATATGAACATACAAATTCAGTCCGTAAACTTCCTCATTTTTGCAAGTTTGGGCCCAAAATCCGCGAGGCCCAATTTTAAAGCCCATTAGCTAAAATTTATGTTTTTGGCCCTTTGAAAAGTATTATTTTCATAAAAATCATCTTTTATATAAATAAATACCTTATAACCCTCATAAAACTGAAAATTATCAATTTACACACAATCTTTGTTATTTTTGTAAAAAGACACTTATAATGATCTTTGGCTTTGTTTTTCACTTATTAAGCTTAAGGACTCTTAGATCTATGATGTATGTTGTTTATTATGTTTTTGTTTATGATTCTTTCACACTTTTGCTATAGATCTCAAAATATTTCAACTATTAACATATTATCACAACCAAAAACCAAAGAAATCACATAATACATGCAAACACACATAGATCAACACATAACACTCGTATGCTCCCCCCAAAAACAAGTAAAACCAAAAACGAGGGGTTATGATCTCACCTTGCTTGGTTGCTCACGGTTTTGAAGAAGAATGGAAGAAGACGGTGTTATTTTTGGTTCTAGCAAGCTCCTTGAGTGGATTTTGAACTTGGATGGGTTCTAGGAAGCATGATCACGAAAATAGGGTAGTAAGAAGGATGGATGAGTTCCAAAGAAAGTATGCTACTTAGATTTGTAAGATCTTACCACTAGAGTGTAGGTTGAAGTGATTTTTGGTTGAAACCTCCTTGAAATGCTTCTATGTCTCGAAATTTCTTGATGAAAGAGGAGAGGTGTTCTTGAATGTATACTTAGAAAGAGTTTTGAGTTTATGTGTGTGTGTGCCTCTTGTATTTCGATCGAGGGGTGATAAGAAGAGGGAAGAAGAGTGTGACAACCCAAAATTTCCATTCTGTACTACATATCAAGTCAATAGAAGTCAGAACAGTTACTGTTAACTTTTAAATGATTTGGGATAAGTTTGAACATTTCATGATTTACACTTTAGGAGATGTCAGGAGAGGGGATGCGATTAGGGTTATTGTGTAACAATGGCATTTCATACTCCAAGAAATTTGAATTATACGACCCGAACATGGAATTTGCGGTCTGAAACCCTAGGGGTATATATATGATCCTTAGCCAAAATTATTCATTTGTTCCATTTCCAAGTAGAGAAAAGCCAAATTCTCTCTCACGGATCTTCAGCTTTTCACCCCAAATCGCAAGTGCTTCTATCTAAGTGTATTATAGGGCATGATATGTGTCTAATAAACTAGAAATCGTACCAAAACCACAAGATCAAATGGTTTTTGGCCCAAGAACATCTTGGATCGTAAACCCTTCTTTAAGGGACAAATGATGCCCTAGTCCCTTCCTTTTGCAATGAAACTGGCCTAGAATCGTATCCTAATGTATGTAGGACTAGAAAACACTCAAGAACACCAACATTAAGGTGTTCAGGCCCAAGAAGTTCTTGGACCGTGAACTCCGAACAAAAGGGCCAAAGTGTGCTTTAAACTCTCCATAAGCCTTGGACACTAGCCTAGATGCATTCCTAGTTAAGTTAGGAACTAGAAATCACCAAAAACACCATAACCATGAGAGATTACGGCCGTAATCTCTAAGGGAATTGGTCCCAGGGCCGTGAAATCCTCAAAGTAGTTGAAAGGTGCCCTAATCTCTTCCAAGGACTAAACCATCAAGTAGCAATGCTTCTAAAGGACATGTAAGACTTCAAAACACCAAATAAGCCTAAGCTTAGGAGCTTATGGTCGTAAACTCAAGGGTTTACGACTGTAAACTCCTTATTGTTATGGTATTGGAGAGTAAACTCAAGAATGGGGTCCTTTGGAACCGTAAACCCACTAGCCTTGTCCTACAACAACTTAGATGCAATCCTTAGGGCTTATAACACTTATATAAAGTGCTTATCATGTTATTGGATGTCTTAACATTTTCAATTAGTAGTTTAAGACTAATTGGGTACATATATGTGTGATTATATGTTAACTAGGATCCTTGGGTGTGTACAAGTTTTCACTTGACACTTAGCAATCATACACCGTTCAGTTCATTCAAACCACCATTTACAGGTGAGTTCATACCCCTTAATCAATGTTTTAAATGATTTTAAATGCTTTAATTGGGGGGGGGGGGATACAAGTAGAAAACAACATGCTATAGAATCAATCACATGTGATTTATAACCGTGTTTTCATCCAACTGATTTCACATGCTTCAAAATGTGATGTATGTAATGGTTTTCTATCTTAAAAATACTTTGTTATCAAATGTATTACTTTTGAAATGTTTATTAAAATGACATTAAGTCACTGTTAATTATTGTTCAAAACTCTTAAATGTTTTACAAAACCATTTTCATCTTCTTGAATAAAACTATATCTATACAATTATGTTCTTATATATGTGTTGATATGATAGCTTTCATCCTTCATTCAGTTTCCCACACTCTTGTGTAGCAAGGGTGTATAAACCTGCTTGGATAATCAATTACCTTCCAGTTAACTATTATAGGGATAGTTAGGAGATACAAAACATTATTCCTATTACAAGGAATTACACCAGAGTCAGTTCATTCATGAGTCTATACTATACATTACATGTTACATGAATAAGTCTACATCGATACGCTTAAATGAATACATTTACATATATAAATTTATTTAGATACACTTACATGGATACTTGTACCTAGATTCACTATGATGAGTTACTAGTACGTTGTTTGTAAATTGTTTTGCCTATCCTAGTAGAAAAGGATAACTAGATGGGACTAACCATTCTGGAACCCACCTGTTAGCAACAGAGGTAATGAACATCTACAGATGCCTACGGTTAATCCTTATATTAGGATTACCTTTACGGGACTAACCATTCCTTAAACCTGCTGCCAGCTACAGAGGAAAATGAACAATCTACGGATGTTCAAGGTTATACATTTCGGAAGTCGCGATGTCCTGTTTATCCTAAGGCAAAAGGATAATACTTTTATGGTTATATTTTCCCTATTACTTTCATTTTGTGTTACATTCACATAAACGAGGAGGTACACTATATATTGTTAATAGTAGTCATAAAGGGGAAAACCATCTTTGTTACAGCAAAACATACATGTCTTGGTAGAATACTACTTTCATACATACAGGTCTTGGTAGAAGACTACTTTCAAAACATTCGGGTCTTGGTAGAAGACTAATCTTATAACTAATAGGAAATATAGGATTTTCTAGGGTTTCATACTTACATCAAATGTTTCATTCAAATATTTGCATAGCATTCATAACAGTTTTCCAAAACAAGGCAATGACACTTAAATACTTACGAATTCACCAGCTTTATGTTGATACTCGCTTTCAAAATAGCTTGTATTCTCAGGTCACTAGTACGATGACCAGGTTTTTGAGAAGACGGAGGACAGACAAGACTCGTCTATTATTTTGATTACATATTTTGATGTCATATTACTATTAAAGAACACACATGTATTAAAACTTTACTTTTAATCCAATGGATGATGTTGTTACTTGTTTACTACTTTGCATTGTTGTGATACTGTACATGACGTCCTCCGCCCCAGAATGTTTCCTCCGTTCTCGGTTTTGGGGTGTGACAAAGAGAGAGAGAGAGAGTGAAGTTTGAAATGATGGTGCATAGGAACATAAGAGTTCATGGGTGTATGTTGTGTATTAGGCATGTAGGACTAATCGTTATTAGTGAGTTGGCACCTCACTAATTACTCTTATTACAATTCTCTTTTTTTTTGGTTGGGCCGAGTTGGGCTTAATAAAAGAATCATGGATTAATTCGGCCCACTTATAGCCTTGGTTCAAAATCATGAGGTTCCTATAAAGGTTTTCAGCGCATTGTGCTCCTTTGGATGGTTCACAGCCCATTTATCATAATGGAATAGGTTTGTGTCCCATTAAAGCTAATTAGGTTACTTATGGCCCAATAAGGTTAATTAGGCTAGTTTATTCCATTTTAGGCCCAATATGGCCCAAAATGTCAAACCTTATGAAGGTGGGTTGAATTAGAACCCATTTAAGAGTTCTAAGCCCAAAATAGTCAAATTGGAAGTTTATTGGTCCATTAGGCCCAATGAGGAAATCCTAGTCCATATTGGACTTAACCCGGGATTTCTAGGATTTCCAACCTTTCGTTGACTATTTGAGTGTTTGTATAGAGTGTTTGATGGAATTTTGTTGTCATTGAATAAGCATCATACATTCTTTCAAGTTTTAGTTACAACGTTATCCTTGTTAATTGTTTACAACGCATTAGAATTCCTAGTTGTGACATCATCCCCCCGTTAGAGGGAATTTCATCCTGAAATTCTTTTTGAAGCTAGATTTGAGAATGCGAGAATAGGTGAGGGTACTTTTGCTTCATCTGGTCTTCGCTTTCCCATGCAAATTCCGGTCCACGTTTTGCGTTCCACCGAACTTTCACAATCGGAATGCTACTTTGCTTAGTACGCTTCACTTCCTTGTCCATGATTTCAACTGGTTCCTCGATGAATAGGATATTCTCATTGATTTTGATTTCTTCCAATGGGATGTCGAAATTTTTTTTTAGATAAGCACTTCTTCAAATGGGAAACATGGAACACGGGGTATACACTGCTGAGCTCGGCAGGTAGCTGCAGTTTATAAGCCACTGGACCGATTCGGGCAAGAATCTCAAATGGTCCAATGTTCATGGGTTTAGTTTTCCCTGTTTCCCAAAACAAATCACCCCTTTCCAGGGAGAGACCTTTAACAACACGTGATCCCCGACTTGAAATTCCAAGGGCTTTCGCCGTTTATGAGTGTAACTCTTCTGTCGGTCTCGTGATGCTTGTAGTCGAGCTCTGATTTTAATTATCTTCTATGTCATTTTGCGTATGATTTCTGGTCCTGTTAATGCATTATTTGGTGTCTTCCCTCTTGCTAGCTGAGTGTCACCTACCTCAGCCCAACACAACGGTGATCTACATTTACACCCATATAATGCTTCAAAAGGAGCAACTTTGATGCTTGAGTGATAACTGTTCGCTCACTTTGACCATCCGTTTGGGGGTGGTAGGCAGTGCTCATGCCGAGTTGTGTTCCCATAGCTTTCTGAAGTGATTGCCAGAAGTGTGAAGTGAATCTACTATCTTGATCTGAGATGATAGATATTGGTACTCCATATAGTCTCATGATTTCCTTGATGTAGGTTCTTATCAATCGTTCCATCTTGTATGATTCCTTTATTGGCAGGAAATGAGCGGATTTTGTCAACCTGTCGACTATTACCCATACGGTATCCAATCCCTTTGTAGTCTTGGGTAATTTGGTCACAAAGTCCATAGTAATCCTTTCCCATTTCCACTCGGGTATTACCGGTTGTTGTAATAGTCCCGAGGGCTTCTGATATTCTACCTTCACTTTAACGCAAGTAAGGCATTTGCTAACGTAGTTGGCAATTTCTGCCTTCATGTTAGGCCACCAATAATGTTGCTTGATATCCAAGTACATTTTATCTGAACCCGGATGGATGGAGTATCGTGTCTTATGGGCTTCATTCATGACTACCTCTCTGAATCCCCCAAGTTTAGGGATCCAAATTCGGTTCATGAAATAATGTGCTCCATCCTCCTTGACTTCGAAGTTCTTTTCCATTCCACGTAACGCTTCGCTTGTTTTTTTCTCCGTCTTCATGGCATCGAACTGGGCTGCTTTGATTTGAGAGGGCAAATGGGATTGAATGGTTATTGAAAGAGTCTTCACACGACGATTTGAGTATTCTTTCCGACTCAAGGCATCAACTACCACATTAGCCTTGCCTGGGTGATACTTGATTTCACACTCATAATCGTTTAGCAACTCAACCAATCTTAGCTGCCTCATGTTTAACTCCTTTTGATTTAAAATGTGTTGGAGACTCTTGTGGTCGGTGAAGATGGTGCACTTTGTACCATAAAGGTAGTGCCTCCAAATCTTCAAGGCAAAAACTACAGCTCCCAATTCGCGATCATGAGTGGTATAATTCACTTCATGTGTCTTTAGTTGTCAGGACACATAAGCTATCACCTTCCCACGCTACATGAGTACACAGCCTAAACCCAAATTCAAAACATCACAATAAACTACGAAGTCCTTTGTTCCCTCTGGTAATGATAGTACCGGTGCACTATAGAGAGCTCGCTTCAAAGTTCGAAAGGCAACCTCCTGCTTTTCCGTCCATTCAAATGGTATGCCCTTTTGTGTAAGCATGGTAAGTTGCTTGGCTGTTTTGGAGAAGTTCTGAATGAATCTCCTGTAATAGCCTGCGAGACCTAAAAATTGACGAATTTCAGTGGGTGTCGTCGGGACTTCCCATCCTTCAATGGCTTTGATCTTAGAAGGGTCCACATGTATCCCTTCTTGACTGACCACATGACCTAAAAAGTTTATGCTACGGAGCCAGAACTCACACTTAGAGAGTTTTGCGTATAACTTTTCGGTTCGTAGGGTTTCCAAGATTTGTCGGAGATTTCGTCTATGCTCCTCTTTGCTTCGAGAATAGACTAGGATATCGTCGATGAAAACAATGACAAATTTGTCGAGGAATGGTCGGCATATCCGATTCATCAGGTCCATGAATGCGGCAGGGGCATTCGTTATACTGAAGGCCATTACAACAAATTCATAATGTCTATACGGAGTTTGGAAAGCAGTCTTGAGGATATCCTCTTCCCGGACCTTGAGTTGGTGGTATACGGATCGCAGATCTATCTTAGAGAAGTAACTTGCTCCTTGAAGCTAGTCGAATAGATTGTCGATTCGCGAAAGTGGATAGCGATTTTTGATAGTGAGCTTATTCAATTCTCTGTAATCAATACACATCCTAAAAGATCCGTCCTTTTTCTTAACAAAGAGAACTGGAGCTCCTCACGTGAGAAGCTAGGTCGGATGAATCCTTTGCTCAAGAGTTCGCTAATTTGGCTTGGTAGTTCTTGCATCTCCGCAAGAGCCAACCTATAGGGTGATTTGGCGATGGGTGTAGCTCCTGGCACAAGGTCGATTCAGAACTCGACTTGTCTTTCTGGGGGTATCCCCGGAAGATCTTCAGGAAAAACATCCGGGAAATCTCAAGCCACTGGTATGTCTCGAATATTGACCTCTTCCTTGGACTTATCCACAATGTGAGCTGGAAATGCCAGGTCCTTATTTTGTAGGCACTTTTGTGCCTTAATGCTCGAGATAAGACGAAGGTTCGTACTGGGCTTGTCTTCGTATATAATTAGGGTTTCGTGATTAGGGAGGTGAAGGCGTACGGCCTTCTTGTGACACATAATTTCGGCATGATGGGGGCTCAACCAGTCCATGCCGTTAATCACATCAAAAATCCTAATAGTTACAGGCATCAAATTTATTTGAAAGACGTGGTGATTTAAAGTTAGGGTACATCCTACGTAGATTTCCCCAGTTGATTTTGTTTTCCCATTATCCATTTCCACCGTAAAGGTTTCTTTAAGCTTTTGGGGTTGTTGTTCTAGCAAGTGCTTGAATTTACTCACAAAGCTTTGCTCTGCCCCGGTATCAAACTGGATGCATGCATAGAAGTGGTTAAGGAGAAACGTACCAGTGATAACAACGGGATCCTGAACCGCTTCTCCTTGACCCATGGTCAGCACTATCCCTGCTCCTCCATTCCCTTGGTTGTAACATTGACTGTCACTATTTGTTATTTCTTTGACGACTCTGAGCCTTGTCTTCCCTTCCTCTTGTGATTCTTTCCTTTCTTGTTGTTACTCTCCTTCTTGTTTTTAGTTTCCCCTGACTTCTCGCCCTTCGTGGTGTTGTGGTCGTATAACTTCTTGTCCAACCTCTTGGCACTATCAAAAGTTTCGGGATTCACAACAATTACGTTTCCTTGAATTGGGGAGGTTAATCCCCGAATGAATCTTTCAGTTTTCTTCCCTTCAGAAGTAATCATGCCAGGGAACAACATATACAATTCACTAAACCTTGTTATGTAAGCATCGATGTCGGAGTTTCGGACAGTGAGATTCCATAGCTCTTGCTCCATTTTCTGAATTTTGCCACACGGGCAGTATTCAACCATTAGCATTTTCTTTAGTTCCGTCCATGGCATGACATTAGACACTGGAAGAGTCGTAACCTCCACATGTCCATTCCACCAGGTGAGAGCTTGATCAACAAATGTACATGCTGCAAACTTCACTTTGACCTCTTCGGGGCATTCACATATCTCGAACACCGATTCCACCTTTTCAATCCATCTCTTCAGGGTTATCATTCCCCATATGCCATTAAAGGTTCGTGGCTTGGCGTTGGTGAAATCTTTATAGGAGCATGTCTTGGCAGGCCCCTGGTTCATTCCGTTGTTTGAGCTTCCAGCCCTTTGCCCATTGCCTTCACCATTGTTCCCATTGTGGATCTGCGCCAGTGCCGCTGTGACTGTCGCAGATATAGCTGCTTGAAATGCAACTGCTTTGACTTCTGGTGCTATCGGCTCGGGGTTTCCACGGGAGGGTCATTGAGGCATCCTTCTGTTATGGAACGGAAAGATGTTGAGTGCTTATAATTTTCATGGGTTTGTGGTATTATAAGCTAGGTGTATAGCATATACTTTGGTAGTTTTTACATATTGAGATACAACATGGAAACATAACACATAATAGATAACAACATCACAATAGAACACATCATTTTCCACTAATAATATTCGTACTTTGATACATGAAAATTTGTTCGAAAGAGCATAAATAAATGGTACAAAGTTCGGCAGCATAACGACTCTATAAGTAGTTTAATCACTTAAACATAGAGTCAATGGTACATAACATAGATCCTATAAGAGAGTCCTAATACCAATACCCGTACTACTAGTCCTGATCAGGCTGTAAATCTCCTAATGGTGGCAATGATATCATATCCCAAAATGTTGTGCCAGTAGCTCAGCCATCTCCGTCATCTCTCCAATGACTTCATCTTGTTCTTTCTCAGCTTGCACGGCTTGTGCTTCCATGGCAAACAACTGTTGTCGAAGTGTGGTAACCTCCTCTTCCAACGAACGATCCTCTCTCACGGGGTTTCCTGGATGGTCGTGGTCCGTTTCGTCGGTATGTGATTCGGGGGGCTTTGTCTGTGTCGCCCTCCCCCTCTGTGTTGTCATCGGTCCCTTCAAAATCGTAATGCATATTGATGTACTCGTTGGGTCCAATGTCATGAGCTGCTCGTTTCCCTTCCTTGGGGTCATCTTCAATTATTCCGTGGGCCACCAAGGCCTGGTGAAACTAGATGCCTTGATGCTCCTCTTCCATGGTGACTGTGATGGGGAACATGCAAGGAGGGTATATAAATAAACTACTATTACTCCTACGATGTTTTAGTTGTTATATTATTTGAGTTTGATGTTCTCTTCGTGGTAATGAAAAGGGTATGTTTTTAGGTTTACCGACCATCGGGGTCATTCCAGGGCATGTGATAGTTGTATTCTGGAGGAAATATAGTTGATCAGGCTACATTCGCCCCTTAATACAACTGTGAACAGTCCTGACTTAACCGAGATGTCAAGATCATCTTATTTGATTTGGTATTATGTTCATTTTCCTAAGTCGCACAAGTAAGGGTGTTTATTTATTATACTTTTTTGTTTTGTTCATAGTTATGTAGTCCCTCTTTGGGTTTATAGTTGCATATCAATGTGTGGTTAGATATGCCAGTTCATTATAAACAGAGCTTTGATACCAACCTGTCACACCCCCGAACCTGACGGTGAAAACGTCCGAGGGCTAGCATCACTTAAATTGAAATATCATCACAATGAATATACATGAACAACACATACATCACCAACATTACATAGTACAACTGTCATTGTTCACATCAAGTACATTGTTTAAACATTACACATCCATAACATAAATTATTGGAAATTTTCAAAACGAAACATCCTAACATACTTGGTATTGTTCTTCAGCTTATCTGTTACCTGAGAATACAAGTTATTTTGAAAACGTCAACATATATAATGTTGGTGAGTTCATAAGCGTGTTTGATATAAAACTTGTTTGTATCGTTTGTAAAACCCATAAAATCCGATATTTTCTTTACAAAAACTGTTTGCGAAAAGATGCGATGATCCCATAAGTGCATGTGTATGTGATTTCAAAACAAGTAAAAGTGATTGTTATTCAAAATTGATTATCATATTATAGTTATTGTGTATAAGAGTAAATAATGTTGTTCCCCGGAAAACACGATGTTTTCCGATATACATAGTATGATAGTTTTATATTATTGTATCATCACAACGAATGAATATGCTTTCCCCTGATTACTTAGATGGTGTTGGATCTCTATGTGAGTCGTTATAACCATGCATAATAATGTCTAGTCCATCTGTCTTGGCATTCTAGCGAATGCCGAAATTGATTTAAGATTTTGTCACCCTAGACTGGCCGAGTCTAACTGTAGCGAACAACTCTGGTGTGGGGGTGTCACCCCCGTATAGATCTATAGAAAAACTCTCGCTCTGCCTCCAGGAGACTTTGGATATAACTACATACTATAACCGACACTTAATAGTATCACCCGTTATTTCCCACTAAATCCAACTGAATTTGAATAACCTTGTTTATCAAACTAATTTTATGTTTACTTGAACAACAGAGATAAGCCTAACAAACGAAGAGAAGAGGGCAACAGAGGCACACTAATCATGTATGTTATTATAGGCCGTCGAGTATGAGACAGGCACGTTAGCCCATCATGCGTATTTTTGATTTGGACCTTACTAGCAATGCCAATGGGCGACTGAGGCCCAATAGCATGTAAAGCCATTGAGGGTCCCTTAGGCATGTAATTGGGTCACAGGAGGCCCAATAAACATGTGTGAATATATCGGGTCCAATAAACATGATATTGGGCCACAAAGGCCCAATAGCACATATAGAAGGTATTTGAGCCCAATTTTTGAATCGCTTATGTTTTATCGAGTTTAAGTTTGTATTGCTGGTATTCGTGGTATGTTAAATGTTTATTCGCAATAACGAAACATTTTAACGTTTGATTTATAACGAAGTTTTTATTTTATATATATATATATATATATATATATATATATATATATATATATATATATATATATATACACTATGCGTTATAAACTTGATATTTTTAACCCAAAAATTTATAATTTGTCGATTTGGTCCAAAAATCTTTAGATTGACC
The DNA here is from genome assembly GCF_052625555.1 of Lactuca saligna. Lineage (NCBI taxonomy): Eukaryota > Viridiplantae > Streptophyta > Magnoliopsida > Asterales > Asteraceae > Lactuca > Lactuca saligna. The sequence continues at coordinate 172,484,632 of NC_136419.1, forward strand.
ATTGTGGCCCCTTTATCTATATAAATGGCACTTTTAGTCCCTTTTTATGAAAATTGACATTTTTGGTCCTTAATCCATTTTTCTTGACATTTTCGACCCAAACTTTATTTGAATAATAATTTCAGTCAAAAACTATTGTATTTGTCATTTCCAGCCTTTATTTGTAAAAGATTTACATTTTTGGCTCAATTTCCGTAAGTTTTACAATTTTGACCCCAAAATCAAAAACTTCGTATTTTTAGTCCAATTTGGTAATAAAATCGTTTTCAACCCCTAAAACTTATTTATTTATGTTTTAGACTCATACTTATATGAATTTACAAATTCAATCCCTAAACTTCCCCATTTTCGCAAGTTTGGGCCCAAAATCCTTGAGGCCCAAATTTAAACCCCCTTAGCTAAAATATATGTTTTTGGCCCTTTGAAAAATATTATTTTCATAAAAACTAGATTTTATATAAATAAATACCTTATAACCCTCATAAAACCGAAAATTATCAATTTACACCCAATCTTTGTAATTTTGGCAAAAAGACACGTGTAATGATCTTTGGATTTGTTTTTCACTTATTAAGCTTAAGGACTCGTAGATCTATGATGTATATTGTTTATTATGTTTTTGTTTATGATTCTTTCACCCTTTTGCTATAAATCCTAAAATATTTCAAGTATTAACATTTTATCACAACTAAAAAGCAAAGAAATCACATAATAAATGCAAACACACATAGATCAACACCTAACACTTGTATGCTCCCCCCCCCCCCCCCCCCCAAAAAAAAAAACAAGTAAAAACTGAAAACGAAGGGGTATGAACTCACCTTGCTTGGTTGCTCACGATTTTGAAGAAGAATGGAAGAAGATGGTGTTATTTTTGGTTCTAGCAAGCTACTTGAGTGGATTTCGAACTTGGATGGGTTGTAAGGAGCATGATCATGAAATTAGGGTGGTAAGAAGGATGAATGAGTTCAAAAGAAAGTATGCTACTTAGATTTGTAAGATCTTACCACTAGAGTGCAACTTGAAGTGATTTTTGTTGAAACCTCCTTGAAATGCTTCTATGTCTCGAAATTTATTGATGAAAGAGGAGAGGTGTTCTTGAATCTATACTTAGAAAGAGTTTTGAGTTTATGTGTGTGTGCCTCTTGTCTTTCGTCCGAGGGGTGATAAGAAGAGGGAAGAAGAGAGAGAGAGTGAAGCTTGAAATGCTGATGCATGGGAACATGAGAGTTCATGGGTGTATGTTGTGTATTAGGCATATAGGACTAATGGTTATTAGTGAGGTGGCAGCTCACAAATTACTCTTATCACAATTCTCTTTTTTTTATTGGGCCAATTTGGGCTTAATAAAAGAATCATGGATTAATTCGGCCCACTTCTAGCATTGGTTCGAAATCATGAGGTTCCTAGAAAGGTTTTCAGCCCATTGGGCTCCTTTGGATGGTTTACGACCATTTTAGTATAATAGAATAGGTTTGTGGCCCATTAAAGCTAATTAGGTTAGTTATAGCCCAATAAGATTAATTAGGCTAGTTTATTCCATTTTAGGCCCAATATGGCCCAAAATGTCAAATCTAATGAAGGTGGGTTGAATTAGAGCCCATTTAAGATTTCTAAGCTCAAAATAGTTAAATTGGAAGTTTATTGGTCCATTAGGCCCAATGAGGAAATCCTAGTCCATATTGGACTTAAACCGGGATTTCTAAGGTTTCCAACCTTTTGTTGACTATTTGAGTGTTTGTATATAGTGTTTGATGGAATTTTGTTGTCATTGAATACATGATTTCAAGTTTTAGTTACAACGTTATCCTTGTTAATTGTTTACAACGCATTAGAATTTGTAGTTGTGACATGGAGGCCTAACTCGTCGAGTAGAGTCGTGAACCGCAGACAGTTTAAGTAACCTACTCGACGAGTCGGGGGACTGACTCGACGAGTAGGTGCTGGTTGAGTGAAATCCTAAATCTGAGGGTTTACACCATATTTAAACACCTTATCTCAGCCTCCATTGCCCTTATCACTCCAAGAAAGCTGTGTATCGTAACCCTAGCCGTTTTTTAGTGTTCTAAGGCCATTTTGGTGCATTTGGTGGTTTGTGAAGCTTGAAGAAGAAGAAAGAAGCTTGAGAGTTCGAGTTGGGGCTTAGAGATTCAAAGATCTAGTTCCATTTTCAACACAACCAAGGTAAAACGCCCCTGTTTTGGTCTTCTATGTGTTTATTCATCTTTAGACTTGGGTTTTAATCACATTTAGGGGTTTTCAAGCCATATTCTGATTTGTGGAGTGTTATTTGGGGTCTTGACTTCAGTTCTGAGTCATTGGAAGGGTTTCATGGCAGAAACGTGCCAACTTTATTGCCATAAGAGCCCCATGCATCTTGTATAGCACCTTTTATGGTTTTTTGAGCCAAAGCCCCCATGCATGTGCACCAAGTTTGGAGCTTTACGTATGAAATGGACATTAGGGGGCCAAATCTATGGTTTTGATGTGTTAAAGCTCATTTAAATCGACTGTATAGTGTTGGTCACAGATGGACTCGCCGAGTTGTTCTTGGGACTCGGTGAGTCGCAGTGTAATGACCACCAAATACTTTCTGTGGATGGACCAGTTGCTAGGGAGGAAATTCCTGTAGATTTTTAGACGCGAAAAGGGACCTAGGAATCACTGGACTCGATGAATGTATGAAAAGACTCGACGAGTTAGGTCAACTAGGTGTTGACTTTGACCAATGTTGGCTCTGCCTGGTTTTGGTATTGACCCTGGTTAGGGTTGTATGTTCTGTTTAATGACTTGAGGGTTGTCGTGTAGGGATTGAGGAGTGGAGGAGAGCCGACCTTCACGCTGAGGACATATCAAATACTACACGACATCGAAGTGAGTTACCTTCCAGTAGGAGTGGGTCTAAGGCACCAAGGCCGGCCCACTAGTAATTGTTAGTTGGGATGGTTATCTTTGTGATAACTATCTGGTCTAATTGTTGGATATGTAAGTATGCTAGACTGCTAGATATGTGAGTATGCTAGTTTGCTAATTGCCATGTTATATATGATAATATCAATAGAAGGGGACTAGTAGCCGATTCGGTCGTTAGGACCAATGGGCAGCTCGAACACCCCAGATGTGTATGACAACATGATTATGATATGATGCTATGTGTTAGTAGTAGGGGTGAAATAGTCCCCGTGTTCGGTTGAGATAGACCGGAGGGTAGGTCAGCATCCCATAATAGCTCGACATTGGTAGGTCAGTGTAACGCCCATAAAATTCGAGACAATTTAAAACTTTTTAAATCATTTAAAACCATTCAACTATTACAATTTGTTTTCAAAATAGTTTATACATCAGAGTTCCCAGAAATCATAATCATCAATCGAGGAAGTGTACGGTCGCGCCTTTGCCTACCCGCGGCCATCCGCTGAACCTGAAATAATAAACTGAAACTGTAAGCCCGAAAGCTTAGTGAGTTACCCCCAAAATACCCATACATACAACAATACATATACAATAACAAACAACATACTATGGGTCCAATCATCCATTGGGATGGAATATCCCAGGCCCTCAACCATTAGGTTGGAATGCCAACATACCGATATACTTTACATAACACACATACAACTAACTGCATCTACTGGGTCCATAACTTCACGGACTGGATTACCCCTGGGCCTACAGTGTGAGTCTGGATTGCCTTCCGGACCCACAACTCATATCTAGATTGCCATCGAGCCCACAGTACGAGTCTCCCCCAGCTCGTATCTAGAATGCTCCTGGGTTTGTTGGTTACCGCACGAAGTAGTTTCTTCTCAACCCATCCAACATAATATGTCGACATATAACACAACTAATGCATATCCAGATAATCACATAATACTACAGGTAGTCCTACATATCTATCCAACTGGCATAACAACTAGCATGTAGACAGTCGGACTAACTATAGGTCACTAAGCATAACCACCTACGATCTACCAGGATACCAATCTGATAGATCATACTAGCATATAACCATCCTATTTACAAGGATATTGAACTAACATATCACAACAATAATAATCCCAATAACAAACAAAGGGCCGACCTTGGTGCCTTAGACCCCTTAGTATAGTGAGGATAACTCACCTCGCAACTACCGCGCTAAAGAGATAATCTCAACTCTCGGATCGCCTCCACAAACTACACCACCTATATCCACCATAGAACCATATCCATAAATTTCCAACTTCCCAAAATGCCCCAGAAGTCTAAAAGTCATCCTTGGTCAAAGTCGAAGTCAATGGTCAAGGTCAACAGTCCATGTTGACCTGAACTCATCGAGTGTATCCGGCCACTCGCCGAGTTCCCGGCATAACTCATCCGCTCGTCGAGTCACCAGAGTGACTCGTCGAGTCCCTGAAGCTTGCGGTCAAAACCCCTTGACCGATCATCAAGTTTCCCCCTGCAACTTGACAAGTTCACAAGCGCCAAACGGTTGGTAATAATCTTGCCCGACTCGCCGAGTCACTCTACTGACTCGCCGGGTCCACGCCAATCTTCATCTGACTCGCCGAGTTGTTCATCCAACCCGTCGAGTCCATGACCATCTTCATATGACTCGCCGAGTCTACTATGAGACTTGTCGAGTCCCTTCAGTCCTTCATCTAAACAGATGCTTTCTAAGCCATGCTAAGGCTCCATACTGCAAATCCAACTTCCCAAGGCATGCTTATCACGTAAAGTTGCAAACCTTACGTGCATGCAAGGCTCTAATGACTCAAAATGCCAAAACCAAGCTTAAAATAGGGTTTTACACTTATGGAGGGGGTTCATGCTTGCCAATGCTGATAGCTTTATGGACTTACAAATCAAAGAGAGTTCTGATCTGAAGTTACAATTTCAAATCTGAGCTCATACCCAAGAATAGCTTCACAACCAAGCCAAGAAACCCTAATTTCATCTAAATAGATCTAGAAAGGAATGAGGCCAAGATCATTAATTGATACCTCAAATGAAGCTAGCTAAGATAAATTTTGCCGATCCACGTGAGTCCTTACTGCTAGCTACTTGACCTTCAAGATCCCTTCACAAGTTCCACATTCCAAAGCTTAAAAACATACTCAAATGAAGCTCTCCCATGAAAATAGGGTTTTCTGGACTCCAAGTTGGTGAGTTCGTACTCCTGAAGGTATCTCCTTAGAAAGGAGTGATCCGATTCAAGAAGAGAGGCAAGTTGGGGCCTCGGTATATTGGTCCTTTCACGGTGGCCGCTAGGGTGGGCAGGGTAGCGTACCATTTGGAGCTACCTGCGGAGTTGAGTCAGATTCGTGATACCTTCCACGTCTCTCATTTGAGGAAGTGTATCGCTGATGACTCGATAGTGGTTCCATTTGAAGACATTCAGGTGGATGCGAGCCTGCACTATGTTGAAAGGCCGATCGGGATTTGGGATAGAAGGATCAGGGTTTTGAGAAACAAGGAGCTGCCATTGGTTCAGGTCCAGTGGCAACATCGGAAGGGTTCCTAGCTGACCTAGGGGCCGGAGTTAGAAATGAGTGAGCAGTATCCAGAGTTATTTATGGAAAGAGACTTCAAGGGCGAAGTCTGATTCTAGTGGGGGAGAATTGTAACATCCAGATTTCCAGGTACATTATATATTCATTTATTTTGGAGATTTTGGAGGGACTCGACGAGTTAATGCTTAGACTCGCCGAGTAGAGTCGCAAATTCCATCCAGGTGAATGACTGTACTCGGCGAGTCGACTAGTGGACTCAGCAAGTCCGTGTTGTTTAATGAAACCGTAATCCCCGGGATTTGAGGCCTATTTAAAGGGCATTATAGCCACCAATTACGGCTACCAGACCCTTGAGTGAAACCCTAAGCGATCTAGAGCATTTGTGAGGAAGGAGAGGCCATTTTTGATCCTTGTGTGGGTGTTGTTGCAAGAAGAAGATGACCAAGGCAAGAGGTAGCTGAAGAGGGCGCTATTTTGCGGATTTCAGAGCCAAAGAACTTCATATTGAGTTATATATTCGATCCTTCTTCAGTTTTGGGTGTTAATCCTTGAGGATTAGGGTTTCTAGCCCATTTACAGTGTGAATTATGGTGCAATTGGTCCCTTCTTGTGTTGAAGCTTCGTATTTGGATCCAAAGAGGTCCAAAGACCTTAACTGCCTGATCTTTATGGGGTGAATTTGGGTAATATGAGCTTAGGGTGACATATTGAGGCCATTTCTCCAAATAGATCCATTGGATCTTTGAATGGGCATCAAGATCTAGACTTTACGTGTTTATATTGCTTAAGGAGGCCATATCTATGGGTTAGAGGAACGGATCTGACCTCAGGAGGTCATTTGAGCTTGAGCATGGCATGAACTCGCCGAGTCCCAAGAACAGACTAGACGAGTAGGGCTAGGGTTTCCCATAGTTCACTCAGTGAGTAACTTGCCGAGTTGGGGAATGACTCGGTGAGCCGGAGGGAAATAGAGGACTGGAGTTCAAGGTGAAACTCGTCGAGTTCATAATGGGACTCGGCGAGTTGAGTCGAGGTGGCCCCACGATTCATGCCAGGGGTAACCCGTCGAGCTGGGGAAATACTCGACATGTCATGCGAGACTAGAGGGATAATGGACACGCGTAGACTCGCTGAGTCACCCAAGTGCACTCGGCGAGTCGGGTCAAAGTTTGACCGTTGACTTTGTTGATTGTGAGGGTTTGGTCAATAATGGGGTCTTTGTGTCAAGAGTGGGGTAAAATGGTCATTTACCCTTCTGAGGATGCCAAGAGAGGGTTGAGTCTAGTCTCGAGAGTTATATATACGAGAGTATTTACTTTATGTGATTAGGAAGAGGCTAGACCATATTTCTACCGAGTTAGAGATTTATCGAGACATCTGAGGTGAGTCTTCTCACTATACATTACCTAGAGTGGTAACAGAGTTATGTGCTAGTGCATTGTATGCTATTTATGTGTTATTGTGTTATGTGATATGCATGATTCAGAGTTTCCAGAGTTAGGACCAGTGGGTCCATAGAGTTAGGGCTAGAGGGCCCACAGAGAGAGTTGGGATTGGAGGGTCCCGTTGAGACACACTGACCAGCGGGTCAGGAAAGTTATAGCCCTGAGTGGCTAATATATGTTAGAGTGGTATTTTGGGGAACTCACTAAGCTTTGTGCTTACAATGTTTTGTGTTATGTGTTTCAGGTACTAGTGAGGAGCGTGGGAAGGCGCCGACATGATTCGTACACACACATGGAGTTTTTATGTATATTCGATCTTGGGAATGTTTTATGGAGCAGAGATATGATACAATGAGATTTTATTAATAATTGTGAATGAACAATGTGTTTTAAAAATGTAAAAAATTGCTTTAATTTTTACGGTGTTACAAGTTGGTATCAGAGCCTTGGTTTGAGGGATTCGGATGCATCTTCGGGCGTATTTGAACTCAAACTGAGGATTTGAGAAAATTTTGATAAAAAAAACAATTTTTTTTAAAAAAGAGTAAAAAGAGTTTTGAGACAAACAGAGCAGAGTCGTGTGTACGCTCAGCCAACGCCCGAACGGTGATTTCCTAAAATACCCTTGCAATAAGTGTTATGAGATATATTATGTTATGAAGAGTTATATTATGCATGCTAGAGTAGACTAGGTATTCTTATTAGGACTAGAGTGGCTTGATATGTGATGCCTTAGTCTAGGAGTTTTGCTGCTTGGGATTATTGAGAGTGTTTAGATAACAACGAGTAACTTATGAGAGATCTGCTAGTATGATTAAAGAGAGTAGCGTACTTGGGATTTGAGACTCTGGGAGGAGGACTTGGGATGGATGTTGATGTAGCGTGGACGGTAGTATTGGGCTCGTACTACTGAAGACACCGGGTCAGTGCGCATACCAAGTAAGAATCCTTAGAGTACTAAGGAACAAGTAGGGTGGAGTCATCGAGTGTGGGTATACTCGAGCGAGTCTCTAATATTCTTATGTCATATTTCAGAGGGAGATCATGGTTGGGACACACCACACACCAGGGAGCAGTAGTACTAGTGATGAGGAGATCCATAGGATCATTCATGAGGAGGTGGCTGCGACCATCAGGGCAGAGATACCAGAGATGTTCGGATCTATCAAGACCACAGTGATAAAGACATTTGATGAGAGATACGCTGCTCTTTCTGAGACTGCGGTTGCTGCGGCCACTACAACCATAGTTGCGACTAGGCCGCAGGGTGGTGATGCATTGCTGTTCTGGGAGTTCAGCAACACAAAACCACTGGAGTTTGATGGGACCCAGGACCCGATTGCAGCGATGAGGTGGATTTCAAACATCGAAGGGTGTTTCTTTACTTGCTCATCTCAAGAGCATTTGAGAGTTCGATTTGCGTTGAACCAGCTTCGCTTGGGAGCGAAGGACTGATGGAAGTTTGTGACGGCACATTATTCGCCTGTTGAGCTTGCTGCAGTGACCTGGGAGAGGTTCACTGCTATGTTCCGAGAGGAGTATGTTCCCCAGGTGGAGAGGGAGCGTTTGACCCAGGAGTTTCTGATCCTCAAGTAGGGTACTGAGTCTGTTACAGTGATTACGAGATGTTCCATGAGCGGCCGATGTTCTTCCCAGAACACGTGTCCTCCAAGCAGGCACGTATTTCCCTCCTCAAAATGTAACAGACTCAGTACCCTGCTTGAGGGTCAGAAACTCCTCGGCCAAATGCTCCCTCTCCACCTGGGGAACATACTCCTCTCGGAACATAGCACTGAACCTCTCCCATGTCACTGCAGCAAGATCAGCAGGCGAATAATGCGCCGTCACAAACTTCCATCAGTCCTTCGCTCCCAAGCGAAGCTGGTTCAACGCGAATCGAACTCTCAAAGCTGAGCATTTTGAGGAGGGATATACGAGAGTTCGTGGTGAACTCGACGTACCAGACATTTGTTGAGCTTCAGGAAAATGCCCAGAAGAGGGAGATAAAGCTGGAGACCCAGGCTAGGGAGGAGGTTGAGTCTCAGGGGAGAGATCGGCGACCGACGCAGTCTCAGCCGGCAGCCAAGCGGGCCAAGCCCGCTGATTCGAGATCTGGGAGTCATAGGGGCCGCACTTGTGGCAAGTGCGGAAAGAGCCACGATGGGGTGTGCAGAGCGGGGTCTTGCTACAAATGTGGCAAGGAGGGGCATATGGCCAAGGATTTCCCCAAGGGGTTTGCAGTATGTTTTCACTGCAACCATATCGGACACCGGAAGGCAGAGTGTCCACAGTTACGAGGGACAGCTCAGGGAGCATCTCAGGGATCAACCCATGCTGCAGTGAGAGCTACTTACAGTCAACTCATAAAGGCCGAGGTACCAAAGGCACAAGGGAGAGCCTTCTAGTTGAACGTGGAGGAGGTCCGTGCAGCGCCCGATGTCGTGGCTGGTATGTAACGACCAAAAATTTCAACAAATTTTAACTTTTAAAAAAACAACCCATTTTAATAATGTTATTACAAAAAGGTTTTCAATACATTTATTATAAAATTATTCCTAGGTCCATATCATAAAACATAAACACGAGGAGCGGTACGATCACGCCTTTGCCTTGCCACGGTCTCCTGAAGAACCTGAAAAACATTAAATCACAACTCTAAGCCCGAAAGCTTAGTGAGATACCCCCAAAATACCAACCACATATACCACACACATATCATGCTATATCATATCGAATCACATAACATCCATGCATATCGGGTCGTCTGTGTGACTGGTCCGTCGTGTCGGGCCTTCAGTCCACCTGGTCCACCCTCCGAGTCTAGTCATGTCCCTCGAGTCTGCAGTATGGTTGGTTCGCCCGCACCGGGCCTTCAACCCACCTGGTCCACTCTCTGAGTCTACAGTATGAATGGTCCGCCCACATCGGGCCTTCAGTTGGCCTGGTCCACTCTCCGAGCCTCGGCACGTCTGGTCCGCCTTCGTGGGGCCTACAGCTTATCCGGACCGCTTGATGGGCCTTCGGAATAACCGGCCCGCCCTGGGTATGTTGGCCTACATCACAAAGCAGGTCCCGCCTCAACCCAACCCCAGTCAAACAACCATGTGCACATAAACATACAATCATATAACAATTCACATTCAATCAAACCGATCTAGCAGATCACGTAACACAACATACTCTAAGCAGGATACCGACCTAACCGGTCACTAGCATAGCATCACCCTATATACCAGGATACCGACCTTAACCAGGTCTCTAACGAATACCATCCTAACTACCAGGATGAAAACATAGTAAAACAGCAACATAACAACAATACCCGGATTACAATCCGATAAAGGGCCGACCTTGGTGCCTTAGACCCTATTGATATAGTGAGGATAACTCACCTCGCACCTGCTGACTGGAAAGATAAGACCGAGATGCTCCGACCACTGACACGATCTCCACCACTGGCTAGCACCAACACTGAACTCAAAACAAAAGCCAACAATTACCAAAATGCCCTTAGAAGTCAACTGGTCAACTCCTGGTCAAAGTCAAAGTCAACCTTCTGGCTGACTCTACTCGCCTAGTCAGCCCGCTGACTCGCCGAGTCCCCCAACACTGAAAAGGACCCATTTCAACTCACCGAGTCATCCCTTGACTCACCGATTCTTAGCTTAACCAGGAAAGCCTAAGACCTCAAGACCAGACTCGCCGAGTCCAAGGCTATCTTCAACCAACTCGCCGAGTTGTTCTTTAAACTCGTCGAGTTCCTGCCCTCCTTCAAGCAACTCGCCGAGTACACCCTTGTGACTCACCGAGTACCACTAGTTCTTAGCCCATACAGAAGCCTTCCAGGCCATGCAATCGATCCAAAACGTTGATCTACCCTTCTACAACCCTTCCATCATGTAAAGTGGCAAACTTTACGTGAATCCAAAGAGATCTAGGCATTTTACACTCTAGGGATAGGGTTTGGGACAAGATGGCTTCACCAAACACTCAATAATAGGGACTTTAATGCACTCTAGACCTTCTCTATTCCAGATCTGACATAGCAACCTCAGATCTAACCTTCAAACTCTAAGTACCACAAGCTAAACTTCCCACACATCCCAAAAATGATGAATCTAAATGAATAGCAACCCAAAAACGAGATAATACCTCAAAGAGAAGCCCCCAACATCAAGGAAATCCGAATCTAAGCAAAGCCCCTTGCTCCAAGCCTCCTAACTCTCCAAGATCTTCCTCCAAATCTCTTCTCCAGGGCTCAAATGCACTCAAATCCTTCACAATCACGCTTCTAGGGTTTTCTTGACTTCAAGGGAAGGTAAGGAGGCTGGGGAAAGGGTATAATGTCCTTTATATAGGGCTCATCCCCCGAAATTAGGGTTTTCTTCACTCAGCGCCTACTCGTAGAGTCCATCCTTGGACTCGCCGAGTTGGCCACTTAACACGCGACCTGAGTCGCGAGCCTACTCGCCGAGTCAGCCCATGGACTCGCCGAGTTACTTTTCAAATTTACACTTTGAACCCCAAACTTGCACTCCTGGACTCGGGATGTTACATGGTATGTATTCTTTCATGTATTTATTTTGTTGATTGAGATATTGTGTTTATATTATGTTATGCGTAGGTACTTTTCGTGTGAGTTCTGTACCTGCCTTGGTGTTATTTGACTCAGGTGCGAGTCGGTCTTTTGTATCTTTGGCTTTTAGTCAGCACATCAGTATTAGCCGGGAGGCGCTGATTCGACCTCTGAGAGTTTCCATAGCTGAAGAGAGAGTGGTGTATGCCACCGAGGTGATCTGAGGGTGTGTGCTCGAGATTTTTGGCATTGAGTTTCCGATCGATTTAGCTCCTATTACGATGGGAGATGTCTGTGTCATCGTGGGCATGGACTGGTTGAGCAAATTTGGAGCAGTTATTGACTGCGAGAGATAGATGGTGACCATACGAGACCCTAGTAGGGGAGTTCTTATGGTGTATGGCGAGGGTACACGTTTTGGATCAGCATTTTGTTCGGCCGCTAGAGCGAGACAGAGTCTACAGCAGGGTTGTAGTGGGTTTGTGGAGTATGTGATGGATACGAGGGTTGATTCAGGGAGATCGAGGTCAGTTGATGAGGTTCCGATAGTGCGAGAGTTCCCGGAAGTTTTCCCAGAGGAGTTTCCAGGCGTGCCTCCTGAAAGGCAGGTAGAGTTTCGTATCGATTTGGTTCTGGGGGCAGCACCTATCGCCAAGGCACCCTATCGCCTTGGACCTCCAGATATGCAAGAGTTATCCTCGCAACTTCAGGAGCTGCTGGGGAAGGGGTTTATTCGGCCGAGCAGTTCGCCATGGGGAGCGCCTATCCTCTTTGTAAAAAAAAAAGATGGTTCACACCGAATGTGCATTGATTACCGGGAGTTGAACAAGTTGACGGTCAAGAATCGTTACCCGTTGCCAAGGATCGACGATTTGTTCAATCAGTTACAGGGAGCATCTTGGTTCTACAAGGTTCACTTGAGGTCTAGATATCATCAGATGAGGGTGCGAGATGAGGATATCCAGAAGACAACATTCAGGACTCGTTACGGGCATTACGAGTACGTGGTGATGCCTTTCGGGCTTGCCAATGCACCGACGACGTTCATGGATCTCATGAACAGAGTGTGCAGGCCGATGCTGGACCACTCGGTGATCGTGTTCATCGATGATATATTGGTGTATTCAAAATACAGAGAGCAGCATGAGGAGCATTTGAGGGAGATCCTTGGAGTTTTGAGATCAGAGAGCCTTTACGCCAAATTCTCCAAGTGTGATTTCTGGTTACGAGAGGTCCATTTCCTTGGGCACCTCGTTAAACAGAATGGGATATTGGTCGATTCGGCCAAGATTGAAGCAGTGATGAGTTGGGAGGTGCCGAGATCCCCCACTGAGATCAGGAGTTTCTTAGGATTGGCTGGCTATTACTGGAGATTTATCAGGGATTTCTCCAAGATCGCCGTGCCACTCACCAAGTTGACCTGAAAGGGTGTTGCTTTTACATGGAGCCCAGAGCAGCAGGCCTCCTTTGAGACACTTCGCCAAAGACTATGCGAAGCCCCGATGTTAGCCCTTCCGGAGGGGATGGAGGAATTTGTAGTGTATAGTGGCGCATCAATATCGGGGTTGGGAGCGGTGCTTATGTAGAGGGGGCATGTGATAGCATACGCATCGAGGCAATTGAAGCCTCATGAGATGAGGTACCCTCCCCACGATATGGAGTTGGGGGCAGTGGTGTTCGCCCTTAAGATCTGGCGTCACTATCTATATGGGGTTCGGTGTACCATATACACGGACCACAAAAGCTTAAAGTATCTAATGGATCAGCACAACCTGAACATGCGACAAAGGAGATGGTTGGATGTGGTGAAGGATTACGATTGTGAGATCCTGTACCACTCGGGCAAGTCTAACATTGTAGCCGATGCCCTGAGTCATAGGGCGGAGGGCACCCTGATACGAGATGTTTGTATGAGACTAATAGTGATGACCCCAGTGCTTGATGCCATTCGAGGGCCCCAGGCTGAGGTCGTGAGACCAGAGAACCATAAGAGAGAGCGGGTTATCGGGTAGGTATCGGAGCTCGTCACCGATAGCCGAGGGATTATGACCTTTCAGGGACAGATTTGGGTACCGTTTGTGGGCGGAACGCGTACCATATTGATGGAGGAGGCACATAGATCGAGGTTTCCGATCCATCCCGGGGCTACTAAGATGTATTTGGACCTGAAGAGAGAGTATTGGTGGCCCTGTATGAAGAGGGATGTTGCATGGTTCATTGGGAGGTGTTTGACCTGTCGCAGGGTTAAGGCCGAGCACCAGAGACCGCATGGTATGTTGCAGTTGTTGGAGGTTCCCGAGTGGAAGTGGGAACAGATTACCATGGATGTTATCACCAAATTACCTAGGACTGCTAGGGGCATCGATGCAATTTGGGTGATTGTGGACAGGTTGATGAAGAGCGCTCACTTCCTTGCTATCAGTGAGAGCTCTTCTGCTGAGAGGTTGGCATAGTTGTACATGAAGGAGGTGGTATCACGACATGGAGTGTTGATCTTGATCGTCTCAGATCGAGATATGTGTTTCACTTCCAGGTTCTGGAAGAAATTTCATGAGGAGTTGGGTACGAGGCTGCATTTTAGCACCGCATACCACCCACAGACCAACGGGCAGAGCGAACAGACGATTCAGATGCTCGACGACATGCTTTGGGCATGTGTACTGGACTTCAGAGGGAGTTGGGACACATATTTACCTTTGGCTGAGTTTTCCTATAAAAACAGCCATCATTCGAGCGTCGGTATGCCACTCTTTGAGTTGTTGTATGGGAGGAGGTGTCGACTCCCATTTGCTGGGGTGTGGTTGGTCAGCGTGTGATGGGTAGTACAGAGATAGTACTTCAGATGACTGAGCAGATCCAACAGGTCAGACAGAGGTTACTGACAACTCAAAGTCGTCAGAAGAGCTACGCAGACAGGCGTCGCTTGGAGCTCGAGTTCCAAGTTAGCGACTTCGTACTCCTGAAGGTATCTCCTTGGAAAGGAGTGATCCGATTCAGGAAGAGAGGAAAGTTGGGGCCTCGGTATATTGGTCCTTTCAGGGTGGCCGCCAGAGTGGGCAGGGTAGCGTACCGTTTGGAGCTGCCTGCGGAGTTGAGTCAGATTCATGATACCTTCCACATGTCTCAGTTGAGGAAGTGTATCGCTATTGAGTCAGCAGTGGTTCCATTTGAGTACATTCAGGTGGATGCGAGCTTGAACTATGTTGAGAGGACGATCGCGATTTGGGATAGAAGGATCAAGGTTTTGAGAAGCAAGGAGGTGCCATTGGTTCAGGTCCAGTGGCAATATCAGAAGGGTTCCGAGCTGACCTGGGAGCCGAAGTTAGAAATGAGTGAGTAGTATCCAGAGTTATTTATGGAAAGAGACTTTGAGGGCGAAGTCTGATTCTAGTGGGGGAGAATTGTAACATCCGGATTTCTAGGTACATTATATATTCATTTATTTTGGAGATTTTGGAGGGACTCGGCGAGTTAATGCTTAGACTCGCCGAGTAGAGTCGCGAATTCCATCTGGGTGAATGACCGGACTCGGCGAGTCGACTAGTGGACTCAGCAAGTCCGTGCTGTTTAATGAAACCGTAATCCCCGGGATTTGAGGCCTATTTAAAGGGCATTATAGCCACCAATTACGGCTACCAGACCCCTGAGTGAAACCCTAAGCGATCTAGAGCGTTTGTGAGGAAGGAGAGGCCATTTTTGATCCTTGTGTGGGTGTTGTTGCAAGAAGAAGATGACCAAGGCAAGAGGTAGCTGAAGAGGGCGCTATTTTGCGGATTTCAGAGCCAAAGAACTTCATATTGAGTTATATATTCGATCCTTCTTCAGTTTTGGGTGTTAATCCTTGAGGATTAGGGTTTCTAGCCCATTTACAGTGTGCATGATGGTGCAATTGGTCCCTTCTTGTGTTGAAGCTTCGTATTTGGATCCAAAGAGGTCCAGAGACCTTAACTGCCTGATCTTTATGGGGTGAATTTGGGTAATATGAGCTTAGGGTGACATATTGAGGCCATTTCTCCAAATAGATCCATTGGATCTTTGAATGGGCATCAAGATCCAGACTTTACGTGTTTATATTGCTTAAGGAGGCCATATCTATGGGTTAGAGGAACGGATCTGACCTCAGGAGGTCATTTGAGCTTGAGCATGGCATGAACTCGCTGAGTCCCAAGAATAGACTAGACGAGTAGGGCTAGGGTTTCCCATAGTTCACTCAGTGAGTAACTTGCCGAGTTGGGGAATGACTCGGTGAGCCGGAGGGAAATAGAGGACTGGAGTTCAAGGTGAAACTCGTCGAGTTCATAATGGGACTCGGCGAGTTAAGTGGCCCCGCGATTCGTGCCAGGTGTAACCCGTCAAGCAGGGGAAAGACTCGACGTGTCATGCGAGACTAGAGGGATAGTGGACAAGCGTAGATTCACCGAGTCACCCAAGTGAACTCGGCGAGTCGGGTCAATGTTTGACTGTTGACTTTGTTGATTGTGAGGGTTTGGTCAACAATGGGGTCTTTGTGTCAAGAGAGGGGTAAAATGGTCTTTTACCCTTTTGAGGATTCCAAGAGAGGGTTGAGTCTATTCTCGAGAGTTATATTTACGAGAGTATTTACTTTATGTGATTAGGCGGAGGCTAGACCATATTTCTACTGAGTTAGAGATTTACCGAGACATCTGAGGTGAGTCTTCTCACTATACATTACCTAGAGTGGTAACAGAGTTATGTGCTAGTGCATTGTATGCTATTTATGTGTTATTGTGTTATGTGATATGCATGATTCAGAGTTTCCAGAGTTAGGACAAGTGGGTCCATAGAGTTAGGGCTAGAGGGCCCACATAGAGAGTTGGGACTGGAGGGTCCCATAGAGAGTGGCTAATATATGTTAGAGTGGTATTTTGTGGAACTCACTAAGCTTTGTGCTTACAGTGTTTTGTGTTATGTGTTTCAGGTACTAGTGAGGAGCGCGGGAAGGTGCCGACATGATTCATACACACACATGGAGTTTTTAGGTATATTCGATCTTGGGAAATGTTTTGTGGAGCAAAGATATGATACAATGAGATTTTATTAATAATTATGAATGAACAATGTGTTTTGAAAATGTGAAAAATTGCATTAATTTTTACGTTGTTACAACCCGCTACAACCTTGTGCTGACATATGAGTGGAAATAGACTCATGGGTGAAATAGACATTGCACAACCTTGAGCTAGCATATATGTATGGTATGTTATTTTGGGGAACTCACTAAGCTTTGTGCTTATGGTTTATGTTTAACATGTTTCAGGTATTTTCGGCTCCAAGGGGAAGGGCTCGGGTTGTGTGACATCCCCATTTTCACGGCCAGAAATGACCGATTTTTTTTTATGCTTTATAAAAATCAGAGTACTTCTTTTCATAAAAATGTTGCGGAATTTGTTCCCAGAAAAATACGAGAAATACGTTATCAAAATATTTTCAAAGAAACGTATTTTATTCATTTTAAAACTTTTGGGATGTCATCGTCAATATAGAAACATAAGCATAAACATAACTTACATTTATTTACACTAGTATTCTACATCTTTGTAATCTCTCAGTGTAATGTGACTTCATATCAACACCTGTGATATAAATAAACTGAGTGGGTCATGTCGGGAAACCTGGTGAGTACATAGGGTTTTCAACCCACAATAATATAATTATTATGTTTAAACAATCAAACAATCAACCCAATTACCCATCCCCATTATCTTCTTTAATCTTAAGGATCTACCCTAAGAATAAGCTATTCCTCGTTCATTCATTCCTAAGGATCATCCTAAGGAATCGGCACAAAGTCCATTGTTGCAACGTTTTACACAACGGGCACTAAGTCTGCATAGTCGCCAGGGTTTAGGCATCAAGTCTGCATGATCACCAAGGTTTAGGCATCAAGTCTGCATGATCACCAGTGTTTAGGCATCAAGTCTACACGATCACCAGGGTTTAGGCATCAAGTCTTCATGATCATCATGGTTTAGAGTACACGGGGTGAACACATCGTTCACAACACCTACATGTTGTGAGTCTGCTAGTGTTCCACTCGACTGTCTTGAATAGTTCGTGGTTGTCATCCATACTCTGCTGAATGACGAAGCCATCATTTGGGAAAAAGGCTTCTCACATCGCCCACCTCTCACCCTCACCTCGTGGTCTATAACACCTCTCAACTCATCATTCAACTCATATTCCATCTATTATATCTACCCATGTTTACCCCAACATTATCATAGATATAAAATACATATACAGTTTAAATCATTTAAAACATGTATAAAATCGTTCATTTAGCATAGACAACAAGTACTCAGATAATATGCACACATAGCAGGTAATTTATATAAAATACTTCATATCTATGTGTAAGATGAAAGTAACTATGCACTCACTTGAAAAGGTGGTGATTCCGAACTCAGACAGCGCTTCACTTCTTAAAAACAAATAATTTCCTTCGACGAAACCTAGTATTATTACCACTAGAGTTTAGTCTATTATTCACCAAGACTAATTAATAGTCTAGCTATTATTACTATTATATAACCATTAAATAATACTTATATAACCCATAATAATAGCCCAATTACTTATTATATGTTCATAATAACGTTAATATAATTAAATAAAAACTATATTAAAAATAGCGTAGGTGTAGCTCACCTACAACGGGTTTTATAGAAAACCAGGATTTGCTTGGAGCAGCATTCCCATGCGGAAAAGCTCTTCTTCTTGGAGCTGTCGAGCACTCAGGGGCTTCCGCTTCATGCTAGGGAGGTTCCCTAGGCTTTTCGGGGGGTTTCGGGCTAGAGAGAGGTTCTAGAGAGAGAGAGAGAGTAAAGAGAAGAAAGAATGAGAAATGTGTGAAGAAAATGAGGGTGGGAGAGGTTCTATTTATAGGGTGAAAATGGCTGAACTTGGTGCCACATGTCACCATCTAGTGGCAAGACTTGGGGAGATAGCAATGGCCAAGATTGTGCCACATCACCCATTTTCGCACAACACACTTCCGACTTCTAAAATCCGTAACTTTCACATAAGACCTCCGTTTTTGACGTTCTTTATATCCACGCGTAGGTAAAAATAATATCTACAACTTTCATTTTGACTCCGTTGGCTAATTCTCGACCGATCTTAAATTTAACAGTACGAGGCATTTAGACTGTTAAATGACCGCGAAGAATTCGTAACTCCTACAAACGTACTCTGTTTTCGTCTGTATTTTTTACTTTTAAGTTCCTATTAATGAGATCTTCAACTCTCATTTAAGTCATGTAAGCCAAAAACCGCTCGAACTAAAATTCGAGTTTCGGGCCGTGCACTGTTAAGCTGAATCTTAGAAAAATCATAACTTCTTCATACGAAGTCAGATTTGGGCGTTCTTTTTATGGATTTTCTCGGTTTAACATATTATATGACTTTCATTTAGATTACTAGGGCTAAAAAGTCCTTCATCATAAAATCACTATTTACGCTTCCTGGTGCCGTGCCGGTTCCTTCGCGAAACTTCGACGAGTCATAACTTCTTCGTTATAACTCGGATTTCGACGCTCTTTATATGTACGGAAACCTTGTGACATATTCTAAAACTTGGTTAAGATTATTTATTCTAAATAATCTTTTCTCGAAAAGTCATTTTCGACCACTATTACCTCTAAATTGACTAGCCCGGATCTACGTTAGTTACAATTATCTCCCCCTTAGGATGATTACGTCTCAGAATCATCAACGCAACAGGGCTTGTATAATGACTCCATACGTCATCTCTTCATCCTAGGTAATAATTATAACTTCTATATTCCTTCAAGTCTATCTGTTAGACTCATTGACTGTAAGCAGTACTCGATCGTGCACCTGCTCTCTACCTCAGGCTAGACTCCAAATTATGACCTTCAAGTCACAATATCGATCCTTACTAGATACGAACTTGAGATAAGTTCTTTTATTACTACTATGGATCTATGTGTCATATTGTAATGACCTATCATCGTATGTTGCAACGCTTTAGACTTAAGTCTCTTAGAGTCAAACTCCAAAACAGAGTATACCTTCCTTCATGTTCTAATGTGATACAATCACATTTCAATATGTAGCATTTCTAGCTACCAACTTCTTTAACAATCATCGCGATACTTCTACTGATCGCCCTGGGTTAGTTTTCATTTCAATCTTTTAGTTTAAGTTAGATGGTACATCGAACTTGGTTCTCTGAACCACGTAACATACTCATCGTATTCGGACTCAGTTTGATATGACCACTAGGGTCAGAATAACAACAATCTTCTTAGTCATTACCGAAACGATGGTAACGACATGCTTGACTAAAACAGACTCAATTATTGGCTTCTTGGTAACCTTGTGACTTTCCCTGATCCAAGCGTGAGTCATGTGCTTCCGGTAGTATATGCATCTACTACCTTTCACACCTACTCATACTCGTCCCAAGTATTGTCTCGTAGTTTTCAAGTCACCATACATGAAAAATCACATAACAGTTTAACACATTAGATGACAAAACGAGGGATTTATTATTTCTCGAAACTATTACATAGGTTTTCAAGTTCACCCTAGACTATGCCTCTAATAGGCTACATCATACGATACTATGGCTACTGCATAACTTGATCTTCAGATATGAAGTCCTCATCCTTGATTCCTCGCATGGTTTTCTACATCGTCGAGGATCATGTGAAATGCCCTTGGCCTTGGTGGCGTTTCTGGTCTTGCTGCTTTATTTTTCCTCGGGCAGTCCCTAGAAATATGCCCTTCTTTGTTACATCCATAACACACCTTCTTTTTGGACGCACACTTGTTGGTGTAATGCCCTGTCTTTCCATATTTGTAGCAAGTCATATCCTCGCCACATTTCCCAAAGTGCTTCTTTTTACACTTCTCGCACCACTTGGTTTCACCTCCTCCTCCTTCTTCAGTCTTTGATAATTTCCCTTCTTTGTTGGATTTTGAAGATCCTTCATGCTTCCTTTTCTCGCCAACTTCAGCTCTCTCCCGACCTTTTTCCATAATCTGGGTCTCAACATTCCTAGCTGCCCATATGGCAGCTTTCAAAGTGGTTGTTTGCTTAACCATTGGACCAAAGTCTGATGGTAATCCATGGGCAAACTTGTTAACCTTGGAGAGTTCGGTTAGGACTAGGTAAGGAACAAGCTTTATTTTCTCCGTAAAACTTGCAGCATACTCGATGACACCCATCCTTCCATTCTTTAGATTCTGGAACTCATTGTTGATCTCCAGAAGATCCTGCTCAGAGCAGTACTGCATCTTTAACTGCACCAGAAAATCTTCCCACAACATCTTGCTCGCTTCTCCTTTAGGCATCGAATCAGCTAGTAGCTTCCACCAGCTTAGTACTCTAGATTTCAACAGAGGAACCGCGAGAGCGGTCTTTTGCCTGTTGCTACACTCGCAACTCTCAAACATCGTCTCCATCTCGGAGATCTAGTTCATGACTTCCACCGGCGTCGGGCTTCCAGATAGACTTGGTGGTTTGGATGCCATGAAATCCTTGTATTTACATCCACGTCCGTCATTTCCTCCATCATGGTGGTTTTTCCTAACTAGTGGTGGGTTGGCTTGTCCAACAGTCCCACTGTAGTTTCCCTCCTTGGTCTGCCCTTCGTTCAAATCGGGCTGTTCGATCTGTATGGTCGCTTCCTCTCGATTTTGCTGGAGCAAATGTCTGGTTTCCTTCATTTGACGATCCAACATTGCCTGGATCATCGCTTGCACTCCGGCCATCGTTATTGGCTCAGCAGTGGCTACCACAACCTGTATTTGCTCAATCACTGGGGATTGGTTTTGGTTCCCATTTGTATTCACGTTTCCGCTACAGGTCCTTGCCATCTTGATCTATACACCGAATAAGGTGAATCTAGATCTTTATTTAGGATTTGACGTTTAAATCATGTTTATCACTATGAAACGTTTATATGCTAGTTCTAATATTGTATTCGTACATTTAGAATCCTAAACACATAAGGTTTCCAGATCCGGTCGGCAACAGACCATAGATCCGATCAAATGTAGCATAACAAATCATTTAGCACGTAAAAGCAATTTAGGCATCATTCCTAAAATAATCTAGTGCTCACACCTCACAATCATCGCTTAGCATTCTAAGTTTAAGTCTAGAAATTTCCTACAAATTCCTAGTTCACTTAAACTAATGCTCGATACCAACTGTGACATCCCCATTTTCACGGCTAGAAAAGACCGATTTTGTTTATGTTTTATCAAAATCAGAGTACTTCTTTTCATAAAAATGTTGCGGAATTTGTTCCCAGAAAAATACGATAAATACATTATCAAAATATTTTCGAAGAAACGTATTTTATTCATTTTAAAACGTTTGGCATGTCATCGTCAATACAGAAACATAAGCATAAACAGAACTTACATTTAGTTACACTAGTGATCTACATCTCTGTAATCTCTCAGTGTAATGTGACTTCATATCAACACCTGTGATATAAATAAATTGAGTGGGTCAGGTTGGGAAACCTGGTGAGTACATAGGGTTTTCAACCCACAATAATATAATTATTATGTTTAAACAATCAAACAATCAACCCAATTACCCATCCCCATTATCTTCTTTAAGCTTAAGGATCTACCCTAAGAATCAGCTATTCCTCGTTCATTCATTCTCAAGGATCATCCTAAGGAATCGGCACAAAGTCCATCGTTGCCGCAGTTTACATAACGGACACTAAGTCTGCATAGTCGCCAGGGTTTAGGCATCAAGTCTGCATGATCACCAAGGTTTAGGCATCAAGTCTGCATGATCACCAGGGTTTAGGCATCAAGTCTGCATGATCACCAGGGTTTAGAGTACACCGGGTGAACACATCGTTCACAACACCTACAGGTTGCGAGCCTACTAGTGTTCCACTGGACTGTCTAGAATAGTCCGTGGTTGTCATCCATACTCTGCTGAATGACGAGGCCATCATTTGGGAAAAATGCTTCTCACATCGTCCACCTCTCACCCTCACCTCGTGGTCTATAACACTTCTCAACTCATCATTCAACTCATATTCCATCTATTATATCTACCCATGTTTACCCCAACATTATCATAGATATAAAATACATATACAGTTTAAATCATTTAAAACATGTATAAAATCGTTCATTTAGCATAGACAACAAGTACTTAAATAATGTGCACACATAACACGTAATTTATATTAAATACTTCATATCTTTGTGTAAGATGAAAGTAACTATGCACTCACTTGAAAAGGTGGTGATTCCGAACTCAGACAACGCTTCACTTCTTGAAAACAAATAATTTCCTTCGACGAAACCTAGTATTATTACCACTAGATTTTAGTCTATTATTCACCGAGACTAATTAATAGTATAGCTATTATTACTATTATATAACCGTTAAATAATACTTATATAACCCATAATAATAGCCCAATTAGTTATTATATGTTCTTAATAACATTAATATAATTAAATAAAAACTATATTAAAAATAGCGTAGGCGTAGCTCACTTACAGCGGGTTTTATAGAAAACCAGGCTTTGCTTGGAGCAGCATTCCCGTGCGGAAAAGATCTTCTTCTCGGAGCCATCGAGCACTCAGGGGCTTTCGCCTCGTGCTAGGGAGGTTCCCTAGGCTTTTCGGGGGGGTTTCGGGGCTAGAGAGAGCTTCTAGAGAGAGAGTAAAGAGAAGAAAGAATGAGAAAGGTGTGATTTTTGGTGTGAAGAAAATCAGGGTGGGAGAGGTTCTATTTATAGGGTGAAAATGGCTGAACTTGGTGCCACATGTCACCATCTAGTGGCAAGACTTGGGGAGAAAGCAATGGCCAGTATTGTGCCACATCATCCATTTTCGCACATCACACTTCCGACTTCTAAAATCCGTACCTTTCACATATGACCTCCGCTTTTGACGTTATTTATATCCACGCATAAGTAAAAATAATATCTACAACTTTCATTTTGACTCCGTCGACTAATTCTCGATCGATCTTAAATTTAACAGTACGAAGCGTTTATACTGTTAAATGACCGTGAAGAATTCGTAACTCCTTCATACAGACTCTGTTTTTGTCTGTCTTTTTACTGTTAAGTTCCTATTAATGAGATCTTCAACTCTCATTTAAGTCATGTAAGCCAAAAACCGCTCGAACTAAAATTCGAGTTTCGGATCGTGCACTACTAAGCCGAATCTTAGAAAAATCATAACTTCTTCATACGAAGTTAGATTTGGGCGTTCTTTTTATGGATTTTCTCAGTTTAACATTTTCTATGACTTTCGTTTAGATTACTAAGGCTAAAAATTCCTCCATCGTAAAATCACTATTTACGCTTCCCGGTGCCGTGTTGGTTCCTTCGCGAAACTTCGACGGGTCATAACTTCTTCGTTATAACTCGGATTTCGACGCTCTTTATATGTACGGAAACCTTGTGACATATTCTAAAACTTGGTTAAGATTATTTAGAATAAATAATCTTTTCTTGAAAAGTCATTTTCGACCCCTATTACCTCTAAATTGACTAGCCCGGATCTACGGGTGTTACAGGTTGATCGCATCATACGCACCCATGATTTTTCCGCATGTTGGCTCTGATGTATTTCTGGATGATTGTCATTATACTTTGATTTCAACATTATGTTTTTTTTTTGTAAACAGTGAATGGTTGGTGGTTTTATCTGATCTAAAAATGAAAATTTTGGCTATAATTTTGGGATGTTACATAACCCGATAAAACTCTCAAATCCAGAGAAAAATTCCATAATAACCGAAAATGTTGTCAGAACCATGATCGGATCAACCCAAATACCAACTCTGTCAACGCGACATGCCGAAACTGGACTCTGTGTAGACCGAAGGTCACAACTGAAATATTGAACAATTTTGCTGCAATATACGAACTTTTACTACCCAAAGACAACCGCCAAACACGAGCTTCCTAAAACAAAATCCCACAACCAGACAACCAAGGGTACACACCCAAAAACCTAGATATACAACGGAAAAAACATTGATAAAGGGTTGACGCACCAACTGCACCTTCAACTATTGCTACTCAAAACCCCCAAACGACCCCCAAATGATGACGAGGAATGGAATGGCCAATCAATCGAAATGAACCGACAATATATTGTTGAACGAATCCCATACATAAATACATATACTGAACTTTGAAGTTGATCAACATATCAACCGGTGCGCATCTTGAACAAAGATAACCGACCGATACCA
This sequence comes from Lactuca saligna, assembly GCF_052625555.1. Classification (NCBI taxonomy): domain Eukaryota; kingdom Viridiplantae; phylum Streptophyta; class Magnoliopsida; order Asterales; family Asteraceae; genus Lactuca; species Lactuca saligna. The sequence continues at coordinate 172,509,391 of NC_136419.1, forward strand.
CGATTTAAACATGCTCTCTATTTTCAATGCACAACCTGAGCGCCCTCCTCTATTAAGATCCCCTTGGCGCTTCCAAAAGGAACTACTGACAACACCGAGCTCCTTGCCCAACAACTTTCTGCTATGAGGACAACACATGCGCCCCTGAAGACATAAGACATAATCCTGAGAGCAATTTGCTACACGATCTGACCAATCCTTGAATTCTCCATGACCATGAAAAATACTATTTCGTTAAAAAACCGTAGATATCTGCTAGACAGGTTATAGTTACCCAACAGGAGCAGATACATGGTCTAGCGAGTAAAAGTTCCAAAAAATAATAACTAGAATCAGTTTCAAATTTTAGGAATCAGAGCTGAAACTGGTCATATTGGTTCATGTTCTAGAACAGCCGGTTCCTATGTGGTTCTAGTTTCGATGCTCACCCCTAGTAAGGTGTTGTTTGTTTGCAATTTAATGGAATGAATTATATAAGAACCTTATTCATTAAATCGTATCTACATGAGTTAATGACTTTCCTAAAAAATATGAGTGAACCTTATTCATTAAATCGTATCTACATCAAGATGTTTAAACGCATGCTTGTCTTGATGTAAAAAGGATCACCTTGTGTTCCTTCAATCATGATTGGAGGTGGTCAAACTTTATGTTTGGTTTCAGACACTTGTCTTTATCATCACTGTAACTATAACAGGAACGTGAACATGCTTGTCTTCAAGTCCAAAAAACTGTTAATTCTCATATATTTAATTGTGGGATAATGTATGAAAGTCCAAAAAACATTTGGAGAAAATAAGAAAAACATAGTTAATCAGTGAAAGAATATTGTATGGCAGATTGTCTAAAAGTGATGCCGAGGGCAACGTGGTTGTTAAATATTTGGTAATCTGGATAAAATCAATTGCTTCATCTTTCTAAAGGTGAATGCCTACACGGATTTATTGTTTTATCTTGCTAATTGATTGCTGAAGACAAAAATACGAATTTGGTCCTGGTATTTAAAAACATTTGGATACGGTCCCATAGTTTTTCAACTTGGATGGAAGATCAAAAATCAAAATGTTTCTGTGTTTTTTGTCCAAAAAAATTTGAAAAGACGATTATGCCCTTTTAATTTCTTTTTTCTATAATTACTTTAATGCTATTTTAATATGAAAAAAAAAAACAAAAAGTATTGGAACAACCACCCATCCCCACGTACTCTCTCTCTCACACACACATACAAAAACTCACTCTTTCCCTTTCCTTTTCCCTTTCTATTTCTCTTCTTAGTCTTCCACACCTATCATATACAAATCAGAAGAAAAAAAAAAAAAACAGATTGTTTTTTACATTGCTACTAGATTACACACACAAGGAGTCCCCCAAAATTTAGGTTCTTAAGATTTTTTTTTGCCCAGCTTCAAAAACCAAACTAATGTTATCGAGATCAAAAACGCACACACCACACCTTTAAATCTAGAGCTTCAGTTCTCTCTCTCTCTCTCTCTCTCTCTCTATATATATATATATATATATATATATATATATATATATATGTGTGTGTGTGTGTGTGTGTGTGTGAAGAATTCAGATAAGTTCCTATCGCCAAATCCTCCACACCATACCTTATGATGCACCTTGCCTTTATCATCTTTCAACATACACCCAACCCTCTAAATTATATTGATGAATATCATTGTCCTGCTCAGATATTTACAAACAATGATCATAAATTTTGGAAATAGATCAATAGTAAGTTAGGGTTAGGTATTATTAAATCTATTGATAATGTTTTCAAGAAAATTGAATGAGTTCAAGTGCATCGATGAACAAGGGCATACCTGTCACCCATACGCTTCGTGAAGATCTAAAGCAAAGTCGCATAATCATCTCCATCGAGTAATATTCCCAACTCCTTACACTTTGTAATATGTTTATCTGTGAATACATCTCATACTCTATTCTTCAAATTCAAAGAGTACGACATCATTATTTCTAAGGGTGATTGGAAGAGAAAAGGGTGTAGCATCGTGGGGGACACTAGAGATGAAAGCAATTTCTCCTTCTTCGACTTCATTGACTACTGAGTGGACTGGGAGGTCGTGAATGGCGGTGATGCTACGGTGGTCAGTATGGGAAAACATCGAGATATGGAGGTGATGAAGATGAAGAAATGTCGAGCGGTGTTGGTGGCGTCGAATGTAGGATTTGCTCGGATGAAGTTTTTGATTGTTGAATCCATTAGGATTTAGGGCTTCATAACGGGAATGGATGTGATGAAGCCGACCTCTTTTTTATGAGAGAGAGAGAGAGAGAGAGAGAGAGAGACATTTTTTTTTCTTTTATATTTTAAAAATTCTCCAAATACGAAGGAAACAAATCAAAGAAGAATAAAAAAATCCAAAAATAAAATTAAAAGGGTATAATGGTCTTTTCAAGTTTTTTTAGGCCAAAAACACAGAAACATTTTGATTTTGCACATTCCATGCAAGTTGAAAAGTTTTTTGACCCTATCCAAAGGTTTTTAAATATCACAGGGACCAAATTTGTAGTTTTGTCATTCCTGAATTTTAATAAATGACAGTTAATTCATTTAAACTTGTATCAGAAACACCAAAACAATCTAATATTAATCAACATGGTATATCTTATTGTGAGTGCGCACTAAAACTCAAAGACAAGGTAGTCTAATTAGCCAACGGGTGTTACTGCAATCCACAAAACATAACATATCTCTGATATCTAGAACAAACATAAAACGTTCAATAGCATGTTAGATCAACTATTCAAGTACCCTCTATTAAACCAAGTATATGTTGAATTTAAATAAAAGTTCATCATATTAAAATTTCTCAAAACTTTAATGAATTAACAAAACTGAAACCCAAATGCCATCTACACTTCCTTTGGCACAAGCTTACCAATCAGCTTAAGCAAAGAAGCATATAAAGATCTAGCTTTGATGTGATCAAGCAACATTGCTACAGTTGAAGCATCAAGTGAGAAACCTTTTCTTTCCATTTCCTTTAAAAGCATCTCTACTACATCATGTTGTTGGTTCTTTAAAAATCCTTGGAGAATAATGCGGTAAGTCACAACATTTGGCAAGCAGCCTCTCTTTTCCATTTCAATAAACAAATCTTTTGCTTCCCCCATCACACCTTCCCGGCAAAACCCACCAATCATTGTATTATATGTCCAAATATTAGGTGTTAAACCTTTAACAATTAGTTCATTGAAAAGGTTCCTTGCAATATCAAACTTCCCGCTTTTAGTTGCACCATCAATAAGTATATTGTACACAATAACATTTGAATTTAGGTTGTTGTCACCTATCAAATAGAATAAAGAGAGTGCTTTCTCCACTTGATTGTTGTTGCAAAGACCCTCCAAAATTATTCTGTAAGTGCATTCATCCGGAATCAAGTTGTGTGCTCGCATATCATTATAAACTCCATGAGCATCTTTACAACGTCCAACTCGAAACAATCCATGTAACATGGTACTGTAAGTGATCACATCGGGTTTCATACCTTTTTTAGTTATTTCATTAAACAAATGCATGGCGTCTTCTATCTTCAATTTCTTCCAATACCCATTCAATAAACTATTATAAGTGACAACATCAGGAACCACACCTCGAAATTCCATTGAATCAACAACTTCCCTTGCTTTGCTCATTTTGCCTCGCAAACAATACCCATCAATAAGTGAATTGTATGTCACTATATCGGGATCCTTGCCTTTTTGGATCATTAAGTTGAAGACACCTTTTGCATCTTCAACATTACCTTCTTTGCAAAGTGCATCCACTAATATATTGAAAGTATGAACATCTGGGGAAATCCTTTGTTGTTCCATTTCTTTGAGCATTTTATCAACCTCCTTCCAATGACATAAGTTACAAAGGCCATGAATCAGAGAGGTGTAAGTCACAACATCAGGTAGAATGCCCTTTTGGAAGACCATTTCTTTGTAGAGGTTTAAAGCATCATTTACCATTTTGTCCTTACAAAGACTATCAATGATGGTGTTATATGTGACGACATTAGGTTTACAATCCTTTTCGTCCATTAGTTTAAGCAAAGCAATGGCTGTATCATTAATACCAAATTTGCAAAGCCCTTTGATCATAGTGTTGTACATAATTGCATTAGGTTCACAAAGTTTCTCTTTAATCAGTTTCTTGAATAATTTTTCTGCTTCGAGAATCCTATCTTCTAAGATGAGTCCATTTAAGAGTGTACTAAAAGTGCATACATCAGGTAAAATAGCACGTTTGAAGCCATAGCCAAGGACTACAAATCCTTCACTGGTGTGGTGCATTTGGCAACAACACTTTATGACAACGTTAATAGTGTAGACATCGATAGGTACATGAATGTCATTCATTTGTTTAAAAAGCTCGATTGAAATAGAAAAGTGTTTCGTATTAGTAACAGCTTGCAACAACTGGGTGAATTTAACGACTGATGGCAGAGGTTTTCTCTGTGTCATTTCATCGAACAGTTTGTGGACATCGTCAGGGTTAGTAATCTTTTTAGACATAGATCGAGAATGATTGAAAACTGTTTGATGATTGAAAGAATAAGTTGAATCAAACGGTGCTAAAATCGTTTTGGTGGGAGAGAATCCGGTGAATAATTCTATAAATGATGAAGGATTTTTGAAAGAAATAAGGGAAGAATGAGCAGTACCTTTCAATTTGTAAAGGAGATGGGAGATGACGAAAGATGAAACGATCGTCATCATCACTGGTTCACGTAACTACGAATCAATCAAACACTATTTTCAATTCACACGGATTTGGTATTAGCATTTTCGCATTTACAGGTTATTTTATTTTTATCTTTATTTTACGACTAGGGTTTTAATGTTTTATAAGTCAGTTTTTAAGGTGAACACGATCGATTTCTGAGTTCGACCCGTAAGTCAATCCAATTTCAAGAATAATCATGTTTTTTCTTGTTTTCATGTACACAATCAAGTTCAAACATGAAAAAAATCACATAAAAACAACTTCAAACATTAAAATAAACAGAAAAACAAGTTATGGATCACCTCAAATATATTTAAAAAATATAAAACTATACGTGTTATATCAATCCATATATATATATATATATATATATATATATATATATATATATATATATATATAATATTGAAAAGAAAATAAAATATAATATCAAACAAATATAGTTTTAGATGAATACACATATAAAAAAGTTTCATGAAGTTTTACATGAATACAAATACATTAAAAAGTTTCATAACATTTACCATGTGTTTTATTCAATTTAAGATAAATATAAATAGATGATCAAGGTTTCTTATGAAAAATGTTTCATTTTTGTATGTTTTTTATTCAATTTAACCAGCTTAATTGTGTTTTTTTTGGTAAAAATTGTTCGATTCATTCCGGTACAAAAATAAACATAAAATCGGTGCTAGTAAACCACTCCACTCCCCGATTCTGGTTCAACCAATTCAAACTGGATTTTAAAACATTGGTTTACATCCGATATTGCCGAAAACTTTATCTTAGTTTTAAACAATGTGTTAAAAATCGGTTTTTTAGTTGAACCATGGCTACTGGTTTAAATTTTTCTTAGCCCTACTTTTACACCAAAAGAAGATATGGGTGACAAAGTTATCAAATAGAACTGTCATCCTCGGAAAAGAAGCAAAAATCTGAGCATTTCTGTAGCTCCAAATGTGCCACCAAAGCGAATAAAAAACGCCCTCCAACCATGAACCAACGCTTTATCAACTCTGAGCACCGTATAGAAGAAAACTAAAGCTGCCAATTTTCAAAAGAAGTAAACATAGTCAAACGACAGGAAAACAGATGATTCATGTTTACACAGAAAGAGAATCACAAGTAGCGCAAATCAAAGTAGCGAAAACATTAACTTTTATGGGCACCAATTTACTCCACTTAGTTTCAAAAGAGGTGGAAGGAAGAGTTTTTTTTATCAATGAACGATCTGACTGACTCCACCGTGAAGTCCCCTACTCCTGAAAAAGACCAAAACCACATGTCACAAGCAGACAACAAAGAAACGAAATCCAACAACTGGGAAAAAGCATCCCATTGAAAGGATTTGGCTCTCCCTCTAAGAGATCTAGGAAAAAAGGAATAGAAGGATCTCTGCTCTATTTTAGCTTGAATCATCACCTGTTTATCCATCTCAAGATTAAAAAGCCTTGGGAATTGACTTTTAAGAGAAGAACCTCCAACCCAAATGTCTTCCCAAAAAAAAAGGACCCATTTCTAATCTTCTTAGTACAAAAAGACATCAGATCAAGCCTTTTTCCTTTAAAATGATTGACTGCTTTTAAAATATCTAGTCAAATGGAAGGCCTCCCCATAGGTAACCGATGATCGATAAACGTGTTTTCTCCATGAATATATTTAACCACTTTTACCCAAAGATAATATGGAGTATGCAAATATCGCCAAATCCTCTTAAAAAGAAGAGCTCTAGTCAAAGCGAAGAAACTGCTAACCCCCAAACCTCTGTGTTTTTTGTGAGCTAAAATTCTTTTCCAAGCAATCCAACTCATTTTTTCTCATCCATATCAGCACCAATGAAAAACATTTTACGCATGGCTTGCAAAGAATTTGAAATACCAATTGGCGCCTTAACCAGACAGCTTGGTCAACACGGTTTCTACAACTTTCTAGTTTTTCTTATTTTCATGCACCTAAACAAGTTTAAACATTGAAAAAACAAAAAATAAAAACAATTTGAGTAATTTACTGAAATCGTCCCTGTGGTTTGGTCAAAATTGCGCGTTTGGTCCTTAACTTTTTTTTTTGCACTCGGATCGTCCCTGTGGTTTGATTTTGTTGCGTTTTTCATCTCTGTGGTTTGATTTTGTTGCATTTTTCGTCCCTTACATACATAAAGTTAGGGACCAAACATGCAATTTTTACTAAACCATAGAGACGAAAAACGCAACAAAATCAAACCACATGGATGATCCGAGTGAAAAAAAAAAGTTAGGGACCAAATGTGCAATTTTGACCAAACCACAGGAACGATTTCAGTAATTTACTCAAACAATTTTAAATGTTAAAAATATACAGAAAAGCAAGTTGTAGATCACTAGGAAAATTTTTATAACTCTTATAAAGGAGGTCATTCAAATACTTATATTTTGAACCATATTAATTTGAAACTCCCACTTTTTCATCTTATGCTAATTAACTATTTAATTAATTGAAATATTTTACCTATATAAAATGATTATTTTATGATTGGTTAGTCACAATGAAATAAATAGTTTGAATGATGATATATGTTCGAGAGAACTAAATATGGATATGATAATCAAGCTTTTGGAAGCCTAATAGGTAGTTGGGTGATTTGTGGGTTTCAATTTATATTCATATATTTTTCATTCTGTTTTCTTTATATTTCAAGAAAATATTTATGGTTGTATATTTGGAAGCAAATGAAAAAGATGACTATTTAAATTTATTTGTTACAATTAGTTGAATATTAGTTGAATATGTATTCTCTTAGTATGCAAAATCATATAAAATGTTTTTTATTTGATTCAATCGTTGGATCTGTAATTAATATAGTTATATGATTAATGGATATTTACACAAATAAGTGTGATTATAAAATTTTGACAACATTATGCGTGCTTCAATTTCAATGTAAAAGAATGCAAAATAAATTTATCATATAAGTTTTAATTAAAATCATCATTATTACTTTGTGTTTTTTGCTATGTTATAAGCATTTGTTAATAATAGATACATATGAGACATCCATACCTTATAAGATGGTCATGTAAATGAGAAAATATACAAATTAACTACAATGCCAAAAACCATATAAAAAATAACAAGAGATTAAATTAAAAAAAATAGCATAGAACAAAATAACACAATGGATGTATATGTATACCAACTTACAAAGTGTATATCTTGAAGTATTTTGATTCACAAACAAATGCAAACTCTCTATAAATATGTTAATCAAAATTCATAATAAATAAATTTACACTTATAAATATTATAATTAATTTTATAACTAGTGTCATATCCCTGTTTTGCGGGGGTTGGATTTTCATTCTACTGTTTCCGAAAGGAAGAAAAGTACAATGCTATAGCACTTACTCCAAGGTAAGTTTTTGGTGTCTATATGAAATGCCATTTAACATAAACAAAGATTAGATTTAAAAAGATAGTTATAAAACGTAACAAATAGCTCCGCTTATGGATATGTAAGTCGTATTTCTTTATCCAAAAGTATCTGATAGCTAAAGCTTATATACTTTTATTGAACAAAAATGTCATGAGTAACATACAATGTTAAAAATAAAGATTAAAAAATTAAAAACTTTTAATGGGTATTAATGTTTTTTGTTATTGAAATAGTATGTCCCAAGGGATATTGGGAAGGGTAGAAGTGGTATAGAAAAGTAAACATCCTACTTACATTTACTGTTACATCATTGAAATTCAGAAAAGTTAACTATTATCCTTACTTAAGTATGATGGTAAAAGTAAGCATCACTTACAACAACGTACTTTGAAAAAATTGTAGAAACCTACAAATTTTTGTAACTTATCTTGAATAAGAGAATAGCAAGTTGGTTTAGTTCTCCATATAATGTAAGAATCGAAGTTTCAAAAGTGAAACGACAAAAAAAAAATTACATTCCAATAATCATAATTTAGAAAAAATTATCCATCGTCTTAATGCATGACATGTATCAGTTTGATTAAAGAGCATCTATATACCCTTTTTTTATTTAAGGTTTAACCACTAAAGTTTGTATTAAGAAGGTTTGTGTTTTTTAGTTTCATTTCAATGAAACTTGAAATCAAATTTTACTACTTACCGGTTCAATTGGTAAACACTATCTAACATGCTTCTTATTCCGAAGACCACATTCTATTATACCATTTTACACGTGGAACAAATTGAAATAAAATGCATTCTCATTACTTTCTTCATCATCTTACGTATACAAAGCGTCTGAATGATCCATACTAACTTGCTAACATACACTTAAGTAACAAAGACATGAAGATGTAACAATAATTAACCACTAAATATCAAAATTATAGTTTTTAACTATAGTGAAATGACACTTTACTTGTCAATAATTATCAAATATCCCAACATCTGTATCTACAAGCAAGCCATTAAGACAAGTCAGCATATCAGATGATTAGAACATGTGGAAGGTGTGCATTGAATTAAAATCAATACAAGTGAAATATACAATAAAAATGTAGTCGTTGTGTTATTAGGCTACACGATTGGGAGAATCAGAGGAACAGAACAAAACTTTGTACTTGAAATCAAACAAAACTTGCTAAAAAAACCTTCAATAGAAGAAACAATAAATGAAAATGAAAAAAAAAAAAACACATAAATCGGTAAGATTTGGTTAAAAAATCAGTATTCGATACCTAATAGAACTGTGAGAAGGAGAACAATGTGAAGATCCAATTTTGATTTATGCATAAATCCAATTTTGATATATGCTTCCTTCCGTACGATTGAATCAAAAAGCTTTGATTAATGAAAATATTGTCACCTCCATTGATTATGTTACCTAAAAGCGACAACCCAAAAAGAAAAACAGTGGTTCGCCATGGTCTACAGACGCCGCCTAGGACAGATGGTAGCTTCCGATGGTCACAGCGGCGAGGGAGAAACGAAGAAGGTCAGACAGATGACATCTGAACATAGTAGCAGTAGAAAAAAAGGAGGAAACGGTCTTTGAAATCCCAAATAAGCTCTGATTCCTATTCCAATAGGCCAGACTCCATGTTACAGAACCCTAATTGAAAGTTACAGCCACTTCGTTTAAATTGACAAAATCAACTGGCCCCATGTTAAAAAAACTGTTAAAAGCTTTTACAACACTGATTGGGGAGAAATATAGAATGAAGACGAACGATTTTAGGTCACAGTACCTGAAAAAACACCAATCAATTGTAGGAAATGGGATTTGATAGGTACTTGGTTGTTCTTCCTCATGTTCTCCTTCCGGTCCTTCTTGACGTTGTTATATTTTTTTTCCGGCAACAACCGAAGATGGAGATGGTAGTGGAGCAGGTGGAAAAACCCTCAAACCTAGATCGCCACTTCAAGCATACCGCCCTCCTAATGAAATCAATTTGAGGCATGAAGAAATCGATTTCAGGTGTTACAAGGAGTCTAGAGGAGGTTGTTTGGTTTTGCTTTAAAAATACTTTTTATCTTTTTCTTTTTGAAAAAGTTAAAAAATTTAATAAGATTTTAAAAATTCTTTTAGAATAGTTTTGTTTAAGAAGAAAACACTCCTTTTCCAAAAGTTACTGAATGCTATTTTTTTCTAACTTTTGAGCTTTTAAAATGCAAAAAGTTAAAATTTCTTTTTGGCAAAAGTAATAAGTTAGGAAGAACTTTTGAAGTCTAAAAATTCACCCACACACCCCCATAATGTTGAGAGAAATCGAAAAGAAATTAGGATTTGCGGAGCCTTATCAACAGAAAGGAAAAAAAAAAAAAAAGGATGGAGATAAGGCGGTGGGCGATAAAAGGTGGAAAGATCTGGTCGGTATGATTGAGGGTGACCTGATGAACATCTTTCCTTCCCTCCACGTTTTTTTCTATATTACCATAACTCACTCCAATATAAACTTATTATCTTTAATTAATTGCTAATAAATTTAATTTCTAATGTACTAGTGTTTGATTTATATAAGATAAAATCTATTTTCGTATTTTCGCAAATTATTTACGTTTTCACATGAGCCTATATTATTTTCGTATTTTCGCAAATTATTTACGTTTTCACATGAGCCTATATATATATATATATATATATATATATATATATATATATATATATATATATATATATATATATATATATATATATATATGTAAATTTATTCGGACTGTGATTAGAGAAATAATCAATAAGTTAGTTTTAAGTGATTCAAAGAAAATACGATTTATAACGATAATATAACTTTTGAGTGAATTTTTTTTTTCTTATTGTTCCTAAAGCACATGAACAAATATAGAAGTAGGATGCTATAATACAAAAGATCAATTACAGTAGGTAGTTATTTCTTATATTTAGCCCGATCAGATAAGAAAAAAGCAAGTGATCAAAATGCATGTTGCTAAGGGTGCCATAGTGCTTGAAAAATTAGCAAGTGATCAAAATACATGTTGCTAAAGCTGCTAAAGTGCTTGTAAAATTGCAGATGGTAAGAAATTGATGCAACCAACTCTTGGCTGTCAAAGTGTTAGGTTTTTTTGCCCCATTTTGGAATTTCTTGCCATATAAGTGAAGCTAGGGAGAATTTCTAGTATAATATATAAATAATTTTTTTTGCTAACTGATTGTATTCTAACATATAATCCAACTACGACCGTTGAGGTAAAAATCAAAAGCCCAAAAAGTTAATGATTGTAATTTGTATGAGTTGGTGTACTCACATTCACTCACATTCTGCTCTCATCCTGAAACAATACAAAACGTAATCTGATTATGTAACAAAAATAAAAGGAAAAAAATTTAATACTTACTTTCCATTTTCTTGAAATAAAATGTTATAATTGCATAGTCTTAGTGACCTGACGAACATTTTTCCTTCCCGCCACGTATTTCTCTATATTCTACACCGACTCAAAATTAGAATTTGATATCAACACTCGTCTCTTTTATAAATCCAAGTAATTTTTACCTCTTTCTCTGGATTCCTTTGTTGATTAAATTTTGATTACGTCTCGCGTCCTACGTAATCGACCACCAACTTGTTGCTTTCAAATTGTTTCTCCTTTTGCAATATTTGGTATTTGCTTTTCTTTATAAAGAACATCTATGACAGTTAAAAAAAAAACTGATCTTCCCAAAAGAACAAGAAGGAAAAGAAAGATGAGTGAATGCTAATCTCAATAAGAGCTTTGCTTGCCAATATAAAAGCATCATTTGCACAAGCAATAACATCTATCAATGTGGAAAGACCTTGCATTTCATAAAAAGGAACCCTTGAAAAAAGTGTTAATTCAAATAAACCAAACGTCAAACAGTTCGTGTGTTATATCGAAATGAGCAACCAGTTTCACTTTGGAGGGTAACAAGAGGTACAAAGGGCAAACTTTCAAATAAGTCAAAATCACCCTACATTTCCGAAGTTAAGTGAGCATAAAACAAAATAGATAAAACCTAATTAAAGAGCACCATTTCAGCCATTCGGTAAGAGTATTAACTTGACTATCCAATAGACTTGAATGGCAGGGTTATGAGTGTCTCAAAATATTGTAAACTTTGATCATATATATATATATATATATATATATATATATATATATATATATATATATATATATATATATATATATATATATATATTGAATGGCAGGGTTATGAGTGTCTCAAAATATTGTAAACTTTGATCATATATATATATATATATATATATATATATATATATATATATATATATATATATATATATAAGATTAAGCGATTTTTTTTATCTGGGTAAGCTTTAGTTTCACAATTTGCCCACAAAGCATTTGGAAAGATAAAAAAAAATGTTAGTTATAAAACAATTTTGAGAGAGTAGAGATATCATATAATCTTGAACGAGTTCCTTCATAAGGAGTGCAATTTTCAAAGAACACAAGAATTTTCTGATCTGGGTAATCTTCATTTGTCAATTTTATCATAACTTTGCAAGAAAATATCAATATTTCATCTAGAAAGATTTAAATTTACCTCAAAATTAGTTTGTTTAACTGGTTAAGCTTTGGTTGATCAACAATCGGCTAAGCAACACGCACTTCTACTACAAAAATATTAATTAACACTCCTAAAATGAATTAAAAATAGACCTCCAAACATCTCTTCTCAGATAAATTAATGGTTCAAGTAAAAGTTGCAGTGTTGAGGACGAAAGCAGTAGAGTCTACATCCTATTAAAAGAAAGCCCAAGATCAAGTCATATAAAAAATTATCTTTATATACTGGCCCAAATAAATATACACCTTTAACGAAAGTATGGCAGAGTTGAGAGTAATATAAAGCCATTGAACATGATAGACATGGATGATAGATCACATAATAATATTTGGTGGTAATTCATTAAAGCAGAAATGACAATATGTTTCCTATAATTGCTTTGATATCATCTGCGGAAGTGAAAAGCATAAGAGCAATATCAAAAATAGATGAAAACAATAATTTTTACTTGAGATGTACCTCAACATAGTGTACTTGTGTATGAATCAAAGTGGCTTGAGGTATGTAGTCAAAGACATTTGACAATATGTTTCCTACAATTGCTTTGATATCATCTGCGGATGTGAAAAGCATAAGAGCAATATCAAAAATAGATGAAAACAATAATTTTTACTTGAGATGTACCTCAACATAGGGTACTTGTGTATGAATCAAAGTGGCTTGAGGTATGTAGTCAAAGACATTTGACAATATGTGTCCTATAAGTGCTTTGATATCATCTGCGGAAGTGAAAAGCATAAGAGCAATATCAAAAATAGATGAAAACAATAATTTTTACTTGAGATGTACCTCAACATAGTGTACTTGTGTATGAATCAAAGTGGCTTGAGGTATGTAGTCAAAGACATTTGACAATATGTTTCCTACAATTGCTTTGATATCATCTGCGGATGTGAAAAGCATAAGAGCAATATCAAAAATAGATGAAAACAATAATTTTTACTTGAGATGTACCTCAACATAGGGTACTTGTGTATGCACAATCAAAGTGGCTTGAGGTATGTAGTCAAAGACATTTGACAATATGTTTCCTATAATTGCTTTGATATCATTTGCGGAAGTGAAAAGCATAAGAGCAATATCAAAAATAGATGAAAACAATAATTTTTACTTGAGATGTACCTCAACATACGGTACTTGTGTATGAATCAAAGTGGCTTGAGGTATGTAGTCAAAGACATTTGACAATATGTTTCCTATAATTGCTTTGATATCATCTGCGGAAGTGAAAAGCATAAGAGCAATATCAAAAATAGATGAAAAAAATAATTTTTACTTGAGATGTACCTCAACATAGGGTACTTGTGTATGAATCAAAGTGGCTTGAGGTATGTAGTCAAAGACATTTGACAATATGTGTCCTATAAGTGCTTTGATATCATCTACGGAAGTGAAAAGCATAAGAGCAATATCAAAAATAGATGAAAACAATAATTTTTACTTGAGATGTACCTCAACATAGGGTACTTGTGTATGAATCAAAGTGGCTTGAGGTATGTAGTCAAAGACATTTGACAATATGTTTCCTATAATTGCTTTGATATCATTTGCGGAAGTGAAAAGCATAAGAGCAATATCAAAAATAGATGAAAACAATAATTTTTACTTGAGATGTACCTCAACATAGGGTACTTGTGTATGAATCAAAGTGGCTTGAGGTATGTAGTCAAAGACATTTGACAATATGTTTCCTATAATTGCTTTGATATCATCTGCGGAAGTGAAAAGCATAAGAGCAATATCAAAAATAGATGAAAACAATAATTTTTACTTGCGATGTACCTCAACATAGGGTACTTGTGTATGCACAATCAAAGTGGCTTGAGGTATGTAGTCAAAGACATTTGACAATATGTTTCCTATAATTGCTTTGATATCATCTGCGGAAGTGAAAAGCATAAGAGCAATATCAAAAATAGATGAAAACAATAATTTTTACTTGAGATGTACCTCAACATAGGGTATTTGTGTATGATACAACGTGGCTTGAGGTATGTAGTCAAAGACATTTTACAATATGTTTCCTATAACTGCTTGGATATCATCTGCGGGAGTGAAAAGCATAAGAGCAATATAAAAAAATAGATCAACACAATCATTTTTACTTGAGATGTACCTCAACATAGGGTACTTGTGTATGAATCAAAGTGGCTTGAGGTATGTAGTCAAAGACATTTGACAATATGTTTCCTATAACTGCTTTGATATCATATGCGGAAGTGAAAAGCATAAGAGTAATATCAAAAATAGATGAAAACAATAATTTTTACTTGAGATGTACCTCAAGATAGGGTACTTGTGTTGGAATCAAAGTGGCTTTAGGTATGTAGTCAAAGACATTTGATTCTTTTTCTTGGGTCTCACTTTACAAAACTCTAGAAGATCAATAACAATGAAAAACCTAATAGCATGATGACCTATCGTTCTATAAGGAATTTCATTGAACAGTTGGTAGAACCCATAACAAGGTCTGGCTAAAATAAAAGAAATGATGACGGCTAAGTTGCAATGCTTTAATTGAAAATTTTAGTTTTTAAACTTTAGCAATTCACTTGCAAATGTTTACTATTCAAGAAATTACCTCTTGAATCGGTTTAAAAAATTGGGTTTTCAAGAAACAACTTACATAAGAACGCCATGGTAAAAAAACATCAGCTAGCTGAAAATCCAAGACCAACTGTAAAGGTATGAAAACGATGCAATTGAAGGATTACGAAGCCATGGAATTTAATAGAACTTGAAAATGGGAAGAAGATAAGGGAAAAAGTATACAAACTCTTTAGAGCTCTTTATCAATATTTTGGATGATAAAGGAGAAATAAACAGATAATATTATACCTCTTTGTGTGTAAACACTCATATTGTAACATCTCCCCTCTGGCACGTATCACAATATTGTCCGCTTTGGGCCACTCGGCACGAGGACTTCCCAGGGGGTCACCCATCCCGGTACTACCCCCGCCCGAGCACGCTTAACTGCAGAGTTCTTATGGGATCTGCTGCCCTCACGGCTTTAAAACGCGTTGTGACAAGGAAGGTATCCACACCCCTTATAAGGAGATGCTTAGTTCTCCTTCCAAGCCGATGTGGGTTCAGGTGCAACCCACCTTCACCCCCCATTATAGGGTTCGACGTCCCTGTCAAACACATCGACCCGTGCCCTAGCTATGATACCATTTGTAACACCCCCCTCTGGCACGTATCATAATATTGTCCGCTTTGGGCCACTCGGCACGAGGACTTCCCAGGGGGTCACCCATCCCGGTACTACTCCCGCCCAAGCACGCTTAACTGCAGAGTTCTTATGGGATCTGCTGCCCTCACGGCTTTAAAACACGTTGTGATAGGGAAGGTATCCACACCCCTTATAAGGAATGCTTACTTCTCCTTCCCAGCCGATGTGGGATCAGATCTAACCCACTTTCACCCCCGATTATAAGGTTCGGCGTCCCCATCGAACACATCGACCCGTGCCCTAGCTCTGATACCATTTGTAACATCTCCCCTCTGGCACGTATCACAATATTGTCCGCTTTGGGCCACTCGGCATGAGGACTTCCCAGGGGGTCACCCATCCCGGTACTACCCCCGTCCGAGCACGCTTAACTGCAAAGTTCTTATGGGATCTGCTGCCCTCACGGCTTTAAAACGCGTTGTGACAAGGAAGGTATCCACACCCCTTATAAGGAGATGCTTAGTTCTCCTTCCCAGCCGATGTGGCTTCAGGTGCAACCCACCTAAAGTGGGTTAGATCTGATCCCACATCGGCTGGGAAGGAGAACTAAGCATTCCTTATAAGGGGTGTGGATACCTTCCCTATCACAACGCGTTTTAAAGCCGTGAGGGCAGCAGATCCAGGTCCCGATCGGTGAACCCGCTGCCTTGCGGCTCAAAGCATCGGCTGCCATGTTGGCCTTCCCTATATGGTATAAGATCTCGCATTCATAATCTGTCAGTACATCCAAACACCTCCTCTGATGCATGTTGAGGTTCTGTTGATCCATTAAGTACTTCAAACTCTTGTGGTTAGTAAAGATGGTGCACCGAACTCCGTACAAGTAATGCCTCCAGATTTTGAGAGAAAACACCACTACCCCAAATTCCAGGTCATGATCAGGGCAATTCACCTCATGAGTCTTCAACTGCCTTGAGTCTTACACAATCACACGCCCCCTCTGCATCAGAACCGCCTCTAACCCTGAGATCGATGCATCACAATACACTACCAAATCGTACAACCCCTAAAGTAGTACTAGAATCGGGGCCTCACATAACCTCTATCTCAAGATCTCGAAAGCCAACTGCTGGTTCGGGCCCCACCGAAAGGTCACATTCTTCTTGTTCAAACGGGTCAATGGCACGACGATCTTGGAGAAATCCTGGATGAATCTCCGATAATACCCTGCTAGACCCACAAAGCTACATATCTCAGATGCATTCTTTGGTACTTCCCACCGTATCAGTGCCTCAACCTTGGCTGGATTAACCAAAATACCCTCTTTGTTGATGATGTTCCCCAAAAACTACACCTCTCGTAACTAGAAATCACACTTTGAGAACTTGGCATAAAGCTTTTTCTGTCCTCAGTGTATCCAATACCTCCCTCAGATGCTGCTCATGTTGCTCCTTGGTCTTAGAATAGACCAATATATCATCAATAAAAATGATCACAGACTGATCCATCATCGTCCTATATACCCTGTTCATGAGATCCATGATCGCTGCTGGGGCATTGGTGAGTCCAAATGGCATCACCACAAAATCGTAGTGACTGTACCGAGTCCTAAAAGCAGTCTTCTGTATATCCTCATCCCTAATCCTCATCTGATGGTACCCCGACCAAAGATCAATCTTAGAAAACCAAGATGCACCATGTAGCTGATCGAACAAATCATCGATCCTCAGAATCGGATAATGGTTTTTCACTGTTAGCTTGTTCAACTCCCGATAATTGATGCATATCCTGTACAACCTGTGCTTCTTCACGAACAAGATCGTTGCTGTCTATGGAGAACTTCTCAGATGAATAAACCCTTGGTTTTATCTCCCAAATCTGCATAGACAGCTCCTGCATCTCGGGCAGAGCTAGTTGGTACGGTGCCTTAGCTATCCGAGTGGCACCCGACATCAAATCAATGTGAAACTCTACTTGCCTCTCCGGAGGCACCCTAGGCAACTACTTGAGAAAGACATCCCAATAATCCTGTACAAACAGTACACTTGCCAAATCTACTGGAGTCTCGACCATCGTATCCGAGATGTATGCCAAAAATCCCGAACATCCCTGATGGAGAAGTGTCCTAGCCCTCGTAGCTAAACAGAGGGTTGGTCCCTGTGTTTCCCTCTCCCCATGAATAACTAGTTCTCTCCCACTTGGGGTTTGAACTCTCACAAGTTGGCACTCGCAGTCTATCATGGCCTTATTGGCCCCCAACCAGTCCATTCTAACGATCACCTTCAGCCCTTGCAACGGTATCAGAACCAGATCAACACGGAACCTCTCCCCAAACACATTCATGACATAGTCCTGATATACCCTCGTAGCACTCATGATGCAGTGATCCATAATCTCAACCTTTAGTGGGGAATCCAACGTCCCCGGGACATCCCTAAACTTCATGCAAATCACAAGAGACAAAAATGATCGGGTAGCTCCCAAATCAAAAAAGAACATGAGCTGACATACCATTAACCAAAAAGGTCCCTATACAAGTCCACATGTATAAATTAAAGCATAACAGCCAGTTAAATATCAAGTAGGGAAAATAAATTACATACCAACCATGACGTTTGGTGCTGCCTGAGCCTCCTTGACAATCAACTGAAATGTGCGGCTCTTCACCGTAGGAGCCTCTGACTTGGCAGGGTGGCCATCACTGATTCTTATTGTAGCGGGCGCAGGCGCCTTCACCGTTCCTCCTCTTCCCCGTAACCTCAGTAAATCGGCCTTTTTATGGCCAGTTTGGTTGGAGTGAAAACAAATCAAGCCCTTCTTGGGGAATCCCTGCTCATGTGGCCCAGTTGGCCACACACATAACATCCCGAGCCTGCTGCTCGACAAGCCCTACTGTGCGACTTACCGCACTTAGCACACCGGCCACGGGCTGCTGGCCCCTACTGGAAGAATTAGAGGTCTTAGGCTTTTTAGCCTAGCCTATAACTGTCTGAACTTGCACTGGCTTCCGCTTCGTGCGAAGCTCCAACTCCATCTCCCGCTCTCGGGCCTTCTCCACCATCTCATTCAGGGTTTTGCAACCTGTAAAGCTCACGAACTCATGGATATCATCCCTCATCATGGAATGATACCTCGTCCTCCTCATATCCTCATCCACAACATATTGCGAGATCAACAATGCTCGTTCCTGAAACTTGGCGGTGATCTCTGCCACAGTCTCAGTGGTCAGCTGGAGCTCCTAAAACTCCCTCACTAACCGTTGCACCTCAATAGATGGTGTGAAATTCAGATCAAAGCATCTAAAAACTCTGCCCATGTCATCTCTGCCACACCGGATGCTCCCACCTGGCTAGTCACCTCCTCCCACCAATCCCTGGATCGTTCCCTCAACATATACAAGGAAAACCCTACCTTCGCCGCAACAGGGAAAAAGCTCGTGCCATGGGTATTCTCCATGTCTGCCACCCAGTGTCGACTAGCTATGGGTTCCCTGACTAGCTATTCGGGCCCTGACTTGGACTGCAACAATCTCGGCATAGAAAGACCTAAGCTGCTCCTCCATGATCTCCATCATCCCTTGCTTTACTATCCCAAAAATCACTGGGGTAGCATCAAGTATGCCTCTTATAACCTCGGTTGTAATAAACTCGCGTAGCCTCTCATCAATAGGCTTGGTACCGTAGCCTGACTCGGATCCTGATCCTGATCCCGATCCTGACTCCCCTTCTCTGTGATGCATCGCAACCATCTTGATCAAAAATACTCCAAAAAAAATAGCAAGATATCCAAAATGGAGATCCTCCCACACAGTTTCTCCGTAGAGATTCCAGATCTAGCATTAGTTCGGGTACTACCTTCCACACCTACTTGTACCTTCCCCAAGGCTCTGCCTGATAACTCTAATTTGTCCTAGTACAAAAAATATCTCACAGGCTACTTCCTAACTCAAATCTTAGGCTATCCTAAGATTTTCTCAACCCCATCAAACCAGAATCACAACAGACATAACATGTTTCCCTATGCATGAAAATTATACATAGAACATGATCAAATAGACTTTCGAATATCAAACTCTACCCTAGGACCACAATAGACGAGGAACAGGAAATAAGGCCAAATCAATTATTCTAAGGCTATAAGATCCTAATCGTATACAAATTTTAAAGCATACACATAGCAAAATCCATATGGCTATCATAATCCAAATGTCAAAATAGCATGGCTAATCATATTGGGGAACCACTTACTTGAGCTTAGCCGAATACTTGCATTGCACTCTCCCTTTTCCAATCTTAAGAAGTTTTAGATTTTGATTTTTGAAACCAATTTTACTATTTACTTAATTTGAGTCCTGATACCCCACATCTAATCCACATAATCATATAATCCATATTAGCTATATCAACTACATAAACCACATAAGCCTTGCATACAAAAATATAGGGATGTCGTGGGCTCCCCTAAGGTCTTATACCTACATGCCATTGGCTCCCCTCTGGTCTTTACTTAGGATGTCATGGGCTCCCCCACATGGTATGATATTTGACTGCCACGGGCTCCCTTCGGGGTCTTCCATGCAAATCATACGAAGTGAACTAGCATACCATATATCACATGAATAACTGTCATACTACATAACACATATATAGCATATAGGCATGCCGTGGACTCCCTCTAGGGTCTTATTCCAGGATTCCGTGGGCTCCCCCCAGGGTCTTAGACCTACGTGCCTTTGGCTCCCCCACATGGTCTTAACTACTTGCCATGGGCTCCCCCTCATGGTCTGATATCCGACTGTCATGGGCTTCCCCCTGGGTCTTCCATATATAGTCAATAAAGTAATAGCAAATCCACACACACATATATATATATATATATATATATGTATGTATGTATATGTATATATGTATATATATATATATATATATGCATATCAGATATATCAGTAGTGAATCCATAATAAACACTACAACTAATTGAATGGGCCGACATTGGTGCCTTAGACCCATTGGTATGGTGAGGATAATCACCTCTCAATAAATGCCGAACCGCTAGTATAAGTCCCAACTCGCAGCTCCAACTCAACTACCTACAACCACCATATGACTAATTTTGTCAAAATCCCGAAATACCAAAAAATACCCTTACATTCAAACTTGGTCAATCATGGTCAAAGTCAAGGTCAACAGTCCATGTTGACCCCAACTCTTCGAGTGCATCTAGCAACTCGTCGAGTTCCTTTAGAGTCCATAAAACCAGGGAAAAACTCTAGCCAACATGCCGAGTTGTCTCATCAACTCGCCGAGTTTACTCAAGCATCTAAAAGACAGGGAAAGCCGATCCAACTCGTTGAGTCAATTAAGAAACTCGTTGAGTTCCTTCAGCCATTTACTCATTCAGACTCTTTTAAGCGAAACTAAGGCTCCAACTGTAGATCTAACCTCCAAGGATGTAGTTACCACGTGAAGTTGTCAACTTTATGTGCATGCAAGGCCTTAAGAGGCTAAAACACCCAAAACTAAGCTTAGGAAGAGGTTTAGGGCATAGAGAAGGGCCAAGCCTAGATAAATTCGACAACTTTATGTCCATGGGTCCTAGAGGAGTCCAGATTTGAGACCATGTCCTCATGACAAGCTCAAACCCGAGAGTGACTCCATTTTTCCCTAGAACTGACCATATTCTTGCATAAGGGAAGATCTAAGAAATGGAAAGCCAAGGTAAGGACTTTTTACCTCTAAATGGTTGCTAACACAGAGTAGATGTTAGATCTACAACCTCTCCCTTTGCTCTAACCTCTTCAACTCCAAATTCCTTCACAACCACACCAAAATCACTCTCCAATGGCTCTCACACACGCTTTAGAAGGTGTAAAGCTCAAAATAGGGTTTCTATGAGCTGTAAAGACGATGAGGGAGGCAAGAAATATGCCATAAGTTCTTTATATAGGGTGAAAAGCCCAGAGAATTAAGGTTTTCCTTTCTAGCGTCTACTCTTCAAGTTGGGGCCTTCCAACTCGTTGAGTAGACACTTCATCCCGCGTCCAAAATGAACCCTACTCGATGAGTTGGGTTTCGTCAACTCATCGAGTCCTAGTCCAAAACCCTAAAATGTTAGATAAATAATTGATAACTGAAACAAGCGTTACACATACCAAGCAAAGAATGAAGCCATCCCCAAACCTGAACGGGAAAAACATTCGGGGGCGGAGGACGTTATGTATAGTATCATAACAAATGAATAGTAAAGAAAGTACACACCACCATAGTATATATTTTGGAAATTTTACATGATTTTTGTATTACATGTTTCAAAAGTCAAACACAATATGATGCTCTAAAAGATGTTACTAACGCCTGAGCATTATGTAACATTCGTAGATCAGGGCTAGTCAATTTAGAGACATTAAGCGTCAAAAATGACTTTTTGATGGAATATTATTTTGAAGAAATAATCTTAACTAAGTTTTAGGATATGTTACAAGGGTTCCGTACATATAAAGAACACCAAAATCCGAGTTATAACGAAGAAGTTATGACATGTCGAAGTTTCGCGATAGAACCGACACGACACAATGTGGTGTAAATAGTGAATTTACGTTAGCGTGATATTTAGCCTTAGCGATCTAAAAAAAATTCGTAGAGTTCATTAAACCTTGAGCGTGCATAAAAAGAATGTCCAAATCCGACTTCGTATGAGGAAGTTCTGATATTCTGAAGTTTCGACTTAGCAGTACGCAACCCGAATACTCGATTTGAGACCGAGCGGTTTTTAGCCAAAACAATCTAAACGAGAATCGGAGATCTCGTTAATTGTAGTGAAACGATAAAAAAATAGGTGAAAATGGACGTCGGATGAAGAAGTTATGACTTTATAACGGAGTTTTCCTGTCCCGGCCTACTAAAATAATATAATAAAAATAAATTCAAAATTAGCCGACGGAGTCTAAACGAAAGTTGTAGAGCATAGTCTCACCAACGCATGGATATAAAGAACATCGAAAACGGAGTTCGTATGAGGAAGACATGAATTTTTGAAGTTTATTAAATAATTAAAGTATTTAATTTAATTATAAAATCTGATATTATCCAAGGGGGGAGTCACCGGACTTATCTGGGTTACGCCCAATGTAACATAGAATTACGCCAGCGTAATTCGGGGTTTTAGCCCTCTACTAAAGGAAGTCGAGGGAAGCCGAGTTCTGTGCTCATTTCTTCCCATTCTCTCGCGTTTTTGCATCGTTTTTCATGCAAGAAATATCCCGAAGCCCCGGTATCATTCCCGAGCCCCGAAGCAAATCTCAAAGCCTCAAAGATCCCGAGAAGTGCAATTCCCGAGCCGAAGCTCTACCCGCGAGAAGCCAATTTTTGTGAAGATCTTCCAGATCTACTGAAGAATACTACATCTATAAGCCGTAGTGCTGTCTGATCATCTTCTAATCAAGTGAATGTGTGGTTACTTTCTTCTAACACATAAATATGATGTATTTGTTATGAAATACGTGCTATGTGTTTATATATTGTTGTTTATTTGAGATGAGTGTGGAATGGATGTTTTATATAGTTTTTAAATGAGTTAAACTGTATATGTATTTTATATGTACAAATATGTTGGGTAGAACATGCGTAGATGAAATAGTTGGTGTGTGATAAAAGGATGAGTTGGATAATGAGATCAAGAGGTTAGTTTTAGATCTGTGAGTAGGGATTAGATCAAGAGGCTAGTTTTAGATCCGTGAGTATGGATTAGACCAAGAGGTTAGTTTTAGATCCGGGAGTATGGATCACGTAAAGAGATAAAAACTTGTTATTAGTCCGGGAGTATGAATTAAGACTAAGTTAATTGTCCCTAGTCGGGGAGTATGGATTGGGCACCGTTATAGACCCGGGAGTATGGATCAGATCAGGATTAAGGTATAGTTAATTGTCCCTATTCTGGGAGTATGGATTGGGTACAATTATTGATCCGGGAGTATGGATCAGATCAGGAGGTTAGTTTTAGATCCGTGAATATGGATCTGGTGAAAAGGTTAGTTTTAGATCCGTGAGTATGGATCGGGTGAAGAGGATAGTTTTAGATCCATGAGTACGGATTAGGTAAGGAGGAAAATTTAAGATACAAGAATTTAGATCGTGTCGTTGTGAGGATCGATGGGGTGGGATAAGAGTGGCCTTTATATGGTGAAATCGTACAAGTTTAAATGTTCTATTTATATAAATATATGGTATAACATTATGGGATGAAAACACTATATGCTCACCAGGCTCCCAAGACTGACCCACTCAGTTTTCTTTGTATCACAGGTATTAATACGAAGACATATTTCATAGAGAGATTTAAAGGAGATATAAATCATTAGTGTAATTGAATGTAAGTTTTGTTTATGCTTATTTGTCTATATTGGAACATGACATCCTTAGGCATTATTATCAAATGAAAATACATTCTCTTCGAGAAATGTTTTGATAAGTTATTATCATATCTTGTTTTGGGAACAAATTCCACAACTGTTTTCTTTAAAAGATTTCTCTGATTTAAAAAAAAAGCATAAACAAATCGGTTTTTTCTGGCCGTGAAATTTGGGGATGTCACACATTAGTCCCCAAAAGTAGTTGCTAACCTGGTGTTTAGCGATTCCCTGAGAATACAAGTTAATTCAAAGAAAAATTGTCAACTATTAAGTTGGTGAGTTCATAAGTAGATATTTGTGTAAATGTATGTCATTCGAAATTTTACGTTTAATTTCTAGAAAATCTGATATTTTCTTATAAAATGAGTTATGAATCGTTGTTTGTATGAAATGAATGTATTGAACCAGGAAAAACCTATATATCCCTATAAGTGAGAGGCAGTCTTAAATGTCCAAGACTGTAACTTGTAAGCAAATATGTCATGCTTAAAATGATGATGTACAGTTTTATTATAAATCAAAACTATAGGAAGCTTGTAATTATATGTAAAAGCAACTGTAATATTACTTTTCCCGTAAAAACATAATACCATAATAATTGTCTATCCTTTGATTTTTCATAACCGTACTATGATGGATTTGCTTGTAGCAACGTTCTTCAGGTGTCGAAATGTTATGATATTTGTCACCCTATGGACTGTAGCTAACGGTTAGGGTGCGGGATCATCAGTCCCGTATAGATCTATACACACTTATCACGTTCTCCGGGTGGAGACTCTGGTTATAAAACAGAGCTTTCTAGTGTTACCTTGATAGGTATGGTGAAGACAAAAGGACTCATAGATTCTCAATTAAGTCACGTATTCTTGAAATGAAAGTGTTTATGTCCAAAATGATTACCCTTTCTACAGTGTTGACAACGGCATAATAATGAGTTGTATTTTCTTGTATAAACATAATGTTATAGTTGAAATGGTTACCCTTGGTATGATGTAGTATGCAGACATATAAATAACACATATTTCTATTTATAAAACGTATTATATACTATGAGGGTAACACTGTAGAAAGTGTTTATGTCCAAAATGATTACCCTTTCTACAGTGTTGACAACGGCATAATAATGAGTTGTATTTTCTTGTATAAACATAATTTTATAGTTGAAATGGTTACCCTTGGTATGATGTAGTATGCAGACATATAAATAACACATATTTCTATTTATAAAACGTTATATTATATCCTATGAGGGTAACATTGTGATGTGTAATGTTTTTCATGTTAACAACTTCATATGTTAGTTAATACGATAGTATGAAAGTATAGCAAAAGTTTGATGTTTTCACATGAGTTTAACCGTGTGTTTAATTGAATCCCCCCTTAAAAGTTTTTAAAATCATTTAAAAAGCATTTAAAAGTGGAGTGATAGGGGTATGAACTCACATGGTGGAGGTGACGAATTGATGAAAACGATACTTTGCTCAGGCAGCACTTCGACCGGAAGGAGTCAATTTCTCCGAAATCTCAGGAACTTCGGCACTTCGGGCTTCCGTCAGGACTTCGACATGTAGCCGGGGCGTCGGGGCAGTCTCAGGATGCTTAACGCATAGTAAAAGTAAGGGAAGTAGAGTTGAGCAACCTAAATTCGAGACCTTCGGTTTCTATTTATAGGGAGTAATTTTGGAGCTCATGTCGTGAGTTCTATCCTATCCGTCCACTGACTCGATTTCTGACAGCCCCACCCTGGAGCCTATCCATAAATGGCTCACATCGTGAGTCCTCTGACAGTGTGGGAATTCGTGTCTCGAACTTCAGAAATTCATATCTCTCGCATACGAGCTCCTACTTTGATGTTGTTTATATCCATCCGTAGGTGAGGTTATGTGCTTTAACTTTCGTATAGACTCCGTCGGCTAATTTTGACTTTATTTTTAATATAATATTTTTAACAGGCCGGGACTGGAAAAGTCTAATAAAAATCCATAACTTCTTCATCCAACGTCCGTTTTCGTCTGTCTTTTTACCGTTGTACTACTATTATCGAGATCTTCGATTCTCGTTTAGGTTGCATTGGCTAAAAGTCACTCGATCTGTATTATGAGTTTTTAGCTGTCTATTGCTATATCCGAAACTTAGGAAAATCATACTTCCTTATAAGAAGTCAAATCTGGACGTCCTTTTTATGTACGTTTACAGTTTAATGATATTTCGCGTTTTATTTGGATACCTAAGGATATAAAGAATTTTATTGAAATTTCGCGTTTTACTCTTAACAATATTTTACTGGTATTGCCGCAAATCTTCGATCGGTCATAACTTCTTCATTATAACTCGGATTTCAGTGTTCTTTATGTTTTTGTAAACCTAGTTATGATCTCTACCACTTTATCTAACCCAATTGAGATTTTTGAACAATTTATTTTTGATCTGAATTTGATTGGTGTTACATTATCCCCCTGTTAGAGAGAATTTCATCGCGAAATTCTCATTTTGACTAGGACATCAATGGTCAAGGAAAGGTGAGTGTACTTCTATTCCATTTGATCTTCTTGTTCTCTAGTGAATCCGGATCCTAGCGTGGGTGTTCTAGCGGGCCTTCATTATCTCGTCTGTTGTTTTGATCGGTAGAGGTCGTGTGGATTTGGGTTTATTTGTCTATGTTTATCTAAATGTGAGCATTGATCACTCGTAATACAGGTCAACTTTGTCTTGGAGTTCATGGTTGAATTCATACCTGGTCTGTCTATCATCGCCTTTGTGTATACAAGTTGTATACACACTTTTTAGTGATAGGTTAACCGTATTCATTCATAGCCTCTGCGTTTGAACTTGACTTATTGTACGTGTGTTTATTCCTAAGTGGTCTATCAGGAATACTTCGGGTAGATTGCAAAAGATATAGTACTCCTCAAATGAGTACTTCAGAATTTTGAAACAAAAGATGATTTGGAAGTTTGAATCAGGTTTGTTGTTATAGATTGGAAGAGTTTCATTAGTTGGCAGTTAGCGCGAAGGGTCTTTCTGTAGCACATGGAGCTGGTATAGTGAGGACCAAGCCAATCCATGTCGAATGATGATGTCGGAACTTCCCACCATAGTAGGTGTTTAGTTGATTAGGAAAGAGTGTTCGTTAGCGCGATGGTGCATTCTATGTGTATGTTTTAAGTGCTTTTAGTGTATCCTTGCTATTACTACTGTGAACCTTGTACTTCATTTAGCGATTACTAGCGGATGGGTGTTTCGATAATTGAAAATGATTAAAATATATAATCCCTACAGTAAAAAGTTAAGCTTCGTATAACCTACCATTATTCATAGGGGTTCCAGAATAGTCTCTCCTACAGTGATCATCAATATTCTTTCATCTTCGCCAGAGTTTCTTGTTATTGGGCAATCCCTCTTGAAGTGACCAGTTTCACCATATTTGTCACAACCAGGGATCTGAGAGGTTGTTTGTGCCGATGTTCTATAGAAATGAGTAGTGTGTCCTTTCTTATTGCAGTTCCTACAACGCATCTTCCGACAAGCTCCCGTGTGATAAAAGTTACACTTATTACATTTCGTAAGGTTCCCAGCATACCGACTAGTAGGTGCTGGAGTGGTAGGTGTTGTGGCAGTATGAACAATAACTTTTTGTTGCCCTTTCGAGTTCTCTTGTGTTGGTTGTCTCTCTTTCTTACTCCATGGCGTTCGCTTATGGTCGCCCCTTTTTGTTAGTTTAGGAGTGGGGGTAAGGATCATTGCATCTTGTTGTCTCTTGGTAGACCCTTGGATCAAACTGCCCCCTTTTTCATTCCAGAACTTTCGTTTCGTGTTACTAGCTTTGTGGTTTGGAGTATTCTTGCTGTAACAACGCAAATTTTCAAACAAATTTTCCATTTAAAATAAAGTGATTTTATTCAAACTAAATATAATTATTCCAAGTTTTATGTCAGAATACAATCATAAAATCCCCAAGATCTCAAAATATCAACAGTGTGTACGCATCACGCCGGCGCCTTCCCACGGTCCTCGCTAGTACCTGAAACACATACGTAACAACTGTAAGCATAAATGCTTAGTGAGTTCCCCAGTATACTACTTACACATATACGCCTTTCCAGGCCCTGACCTTCCGGTCTACAACACAACGCCTTCCGGCCTGTAACATAATCGCCTTCCGGCCCATAACATATTCGCCTTCCGGCCCATAACATATTGCCTTCCGGCCCATAACATATTGCCTTCCGGCCCATAAACATACACAACACATAATACATTTATCCTACCACATATAGCACATATATCATATATCATATCCGACCTTTCGGTCACATAACATATCGCCTTCCGGCCCATATAAAAATACATAGCACGCATAGCAATTACCTTACCATTTATAGCACGTATAACACATATCATATCCGACCTTCCGGTCACACAGTCAAACCCTTCCGGGTACAGTATAGTGAGAGGACTCACTTCGTGGATAATGAAAGCTAGCAACTCCTGAAATTTCTCGTACTCGATCCGCCGAGCTACAGACTCCCTATAATATCATATATCCCTTATTAACACTTTTATCTTTCAAGACAACTGACCCTAAGAAATCACATGTAGGTCAACTCTGGTCAACGGTCAACGGTCAACGGTCAACGGTCAACGGTCAACGGTCAACTTGACTGGACTCGGCGAGTGCCATGGCGACTCGGCGAGTCTAGACGTCCTCACAAATTTCCTGATGTTCCCTTTCTACTCGTCGAGTATCTCCTTTGACTCAACGAGTTCCTCGTGGAAGAATCGCGGGGCCACCCCGACTCCACTCGCCGAGTCTGAAGAACAGCTCGACGAGTCCCAGTTATTCTCCAAGCTACTCGCCGAGTCTGTTCATTGGACTCGGCGAGTCCATGCCATGCAGTCGATCAAACTGCTTCCTGAGATCAGTATTGTCCCGACCATTCATAGGTCTGGTCCTCCTAAGCTGGTCCATCACATAAAGCCTTCATTTAGGTGCTCATGCTACACCCCAAGACTTGTAATTTACATTTTGACTTAAGGCATAAGGATTCCAATCCAAAACCTCTCTTGATTCCCGAAATATATACAGGCATGGGACATTCTGGACCTCTAAAGGTCCTAATACAGGGCTACAATCGTTTGGGGAACAAGGGTAACATCCAATCTAGCCACAAAAATGGTTCCATAAACCCTAAATCCATGCACACATCAATATAGCAGAATATAATCCGAATTATTACCTGGATAATGCACTCTCTATGTCCCTAATCCTCAGAACGTGATTCCCTTGTTGTTCCTTTAGCCAAAACCCTTCTCTCCCTTGCACAGCAACTTCTTCAAGATCACCAATGGCCTTCAATCTTGCTCTAGATGCACACAACCGGTTTAGGGTTCTTCTCAGTAGGCAAAAACGGACAATGACGGCCTATAAGTCCATTTTATACGTTCCAAAACCAAACGGCTAGGGTTTCTGCTGAACAGCACAGACTCGCTGAGTCCATATCTGGACTCGTCGAGTCCAGTCGCGAACCCGCGACCAAGTCTGTGGTCCTACTCGGCGAGTCTGGCTCCAACTCGCCGAGTCCCCCCTTAACACACCCCAAAAACATGATTATAACAATACCTGAAATTCCGGGCTGTTACACTTGCAAGTAGACATTCATTGGTTTCTTTGATTATCACAAAAATTTGAATTTTTGACATCGTTCCCATTTTTACTAGTGTTACTTGCATGAAGATGTGCCATGATGACTGTCACGGCGGCTGTGACCGCAGCTTGAAAATTTGTTGAGTCTATAAGAAGGAGAGGTGTTTTGTTGGTTGGTCGGTTATTTCCATGTGAACACATGATTCTGTTACATGATGTGAAATGAGTTGGTTAGGTAACTATGATCGTTGTTGGATTCTATAAGTATAATTTCTCCATCCTTTTATTCATTTTCTAATGTTTCGACTTACATCCTTATGATGTATTAATGAATGAGAGTTGAAATAGGTATCTTATTTAAGTTAAGTTTTAGCAAATTAGGGTATAGATGTTGAAATCTTAGGTCGATCTAGTTTCATGGGTTTTGGAAGAGGGTATATCTCTTACTATTTCTAGTTATGAAGAAGGATGTGATATACCTATCTCATAGCGTGAGTAATATAATTACCAACTCACTAGGTAATATTAATTATTAATTATTCATTTGACGCATCAGGATCTCTACCACCTCGCATGCTTCATGAGTGGTTTCCTGTGTTCTCTATCCTATTTTTGGTGGTAATGATTTGTTATCTCCTAGTATCTATATAGGGTGTCCTTGATTTTTTTTCTCAGGCATGTTGAATCTTCATCAATGTTTTGATTTTCCTAGTTGAAGTTGTAGAGATTTGTTATCCTATGGTATCTGTCTCTTTATCTAAAGGGTGTAGGTGATAGAAAAGTTGGATTTACCAAAGGATTGGGTCTGTTTGATTAGCGAGACGACATTTTCCAGCTATAGGGTTAAAGATGAAATGGTGGTAAGACTTCGACAGTGTTGTTGAGTTCAATAATATTGAACTACAATAGATTAGATCAAAAAGGATAGTGTGGTGAATTGCCATAATAGTTTATGACATGAACTGTTTACATAGCCAACATATGAATTGATGGTGATGATCTTTAAAGGAAACAAGAGGCCTGTTATAATAGTCAGTATAGGAGTTACATAGAAGTCGGAAATTTTGACCTTGGAGTAGGTCTACAATATACCACACAGGAGAAACTTGCCAACATAAATATCTAGGGAATCAGTATTTGCTAGACAGGAATGTATACATGAAAAGAGTACTAATTGGAGTACATAGTAAGGTTATTTCACAACTCAACGGGGGATGTGAGTAGATTATCCTCTAGTTGCGATGGGAAATATTTAGATGAGCCTTGGGTTCTGCCAACTGATGCTCCATCTCGAGCATAAGCAATTCATACCGTGCCTGGCGTGCTTGAAGTCCCCTGACTTCGGTTTGAGTTGCAGTTAGATCTCTCTGCAAAGCTTCATTTTGATTTATGTTTCTTCCATGAGCTGATTCTAACTGTCGGATGCGAACTGTATTGACTCTGGTGTTCACATCATTCAACTCTGTTCATTGGATAGTTGCCCTTCCTGTCATCATTGCGAGCTATCCGGCGAACCAGTATAGGAATGACTCTGTCTGCTGAGCCTCCTTCGCTCAGATTGTAGAAGCTTCAGTCTCCACTGTACGGAGGGGGTTGACCATATTCATGACTCCACCTATTCAGGTTCATTGCCCACAGAGGTGTCGGGCCTTGAAATCTCAGTCGCGTGTTAGGATTTTGGATCGGAGCCACTAAGGGTTGGGTATTGCCTTCGGGATCTGAGCCGGAGTCTTCTTGCATTTCTTCCTTGAATTCTTCTTTTGATTTGGCCTCTTCTTCTTCTTTTCCGTCCATAATTTCTTCTGGATCCTCTTCTGGATCATCCTCTATCTATCCTCCATTGAGTAACGACCCAAAATTTAAGACCAAAAATTTCTTTTAATAAATCATTACTTAAAGTAAAGTCATCATTCCAAAACATAATATGAGTATAAGTTTTCAAAACACATGTTCATTATCAGAGTAAACATTCCCAGGCTGTCTAATCTATGGTGTGTGCCATGCGATCACCCCGAGCTCTTCCCTCCGCTACCGGAAGTACCTGAAACCAAAATTGAAAACCGTAAGCACGAAGCTTAGTGAGTTCCCCACCCTACCACATACCATGCATAACCACATACTGCACATACTGGGCCACGCCCCCTATCTTGGGACTCGCCCCCTACCTCAGGCCTCGCCCGCTACAACGGCCCCGCCTGGCTTCGAGCCCCGCTCGGATACAGATATGTTTTACTTAGGCCCCGCCTGTCACAGGGCCTCGCCCGCCAACAAATAATAACACATAAACATTTCACAACACATAACTAACACATACAACTGGTTCTGTCCTAAGGCCTCGCCTATCCTGGGCCCCGCCCATGTCCTGCTACTGATGAGTCATGGAACCCCGTCCACGCTACTAATGGTAGTGAGGTACGGGCCTAGCCCACTCTCACTCCAGTTCTAGTTCGGGCCTCACCCCTGTTCTGCTACTAATGAGATATGGAACCCCATCCACACTCTGCTACTGGTGAGATACGAGACCTCGCCCACACTCACCTCCCTACCAGGCACATACATGTATCACAAAGACAACAAGTATAACTATCATATAAACAATTCCTTGGGCACCCGCCCGCTATCACTGGACCTCATCCTGCAAGTAATACTAGCATACTATGCCTAGGGCTAACCCCCGGGGTCTTATACTCATAACTACATGGGCTGGCATTGTGGCCTTAGACCCATTCACACAAAGGGAAACTCACCTGCACTGGCTGAACTTGCTGATGATCTCACTGGTTGCTGCCTGACAACTCACGGAACTCCTGCTCCACTTGCTCCCCGAACTACCAATATCAATGCAACACTGAGTCTAACTGACCCCCGAAATATAACCAAGTCCACCCTGGTCCAAAGTCAAAGTCCTGGTCAAAGTCAACCTTCCAGGTCAACCCTACTTACCGAGTCACCCTACTGACTCGCCGAGTTCAAAATGATCAAATTCCTTCCAGTCCTGACTCGACTCGCCGAGTCAGTCCATGACTTGCCGAGTCTACCGATTTCTGAGTCCAGACCTGTCCAACTCATTGAGTCTCCACCCGACTCACTGATTCGAGTCACAACTCGAGGGGTTTGGGGTTTCGCAACCTGACTCGCCAAGTCCAAGAACAGACTCGCCGAGTACAAGGCAATCTTCAGACGACTCGACGAGTCATTTATCCCACTCGTCGAGCTTCTCCACAACTTCATGCTACTCGCCGAGTCCACTCAAAGGACTCGCCGAGTCCTTTCAGTTCTCCTTACATGAAGAGGATTTTTGAGTCATGCATGGACTCCAAACTATAGATCCACCCTTCCCAAGCCTATTCCACACGTAAAGTTGCAAACTTTACGTGTAGAGAAGGAGATCTAGGCAAAATATGCCATAAACTAGGGTGTAAGGCCAAGGGGCTTCAAAATCGACTTAATGGCTGATACTTTATGCTTCTCCAGGCCATAACACACTTGGATCTGAAGTTGTAACTCCAGATCCGGCTTCTAACTCAAAATAATAACATTATGGCTAAAGAGCCCCAATAACCATACATAGATCTAGGTGCAAAAAGGGGTCCAGGAACTAATTTATTACCTCCAAGTGCTCAGAATGAACTCACAATCCCAAATCTATAGCTCATTCTTGCTCCTCCAAGTTCCTTCTTCCTTTTCCTAGCTTTAATGCACCTTCCGAGGCTCAACTAGGAGATATGACGGCTAGGGTTTGATATCCAGGGCTAAAGAGGTAGTAAGGAACCCTAGGAAGAGGATTAAGACATTTATATAGGCTCCAAGTCCCGAATTTAGGGTTTTCCACGCACAGACTAGACTCGCCGAGTCACCTTGACCGACTCGCTGAGTCGGTCGCTTACACCTTGACCCAGATCCCGCTCGGACTCGCCGAGTCCCTCCTTGGACTCGCCGAGTCGGCCCTTAAATTAGGGCTTTTCTTTCCTTTCCTGGCCTTTACGACTTTGGGTGTTACAAATCTACCCCACTTAAACTAAACTTCATCCTCGAAGTTTACTATACTCCACCGCCTACGATCTGCCTCCAAAACCCCACCAATTATTTCAACACCAGCTGTCTACCTTCGCTGGTCTTCCACCTGGTCATTCTGACTAGCATCACTTCTTGTGGATAATCATTCTGGGTTGATCCTAACCCTGAACATACTGGAGACACAACTTACTCAACCGTCAATCCCTCTGGTACTCTCCGAGTACTGCACTGAACCCATAGGGGTTCACCCTTTCTTTCCTTACGCGCTTTCCTTGCCTCTCCCAAGGCAATGCTCCATAACCATCTATCCATTCAGCCACGGTTAAGACCCTTTCCTCACCAAATCTATTACTCCCGCCATTCCCAGTACGGTTCATCGTTGCCAGAACCCACTGGGCATTCTTCCTACTATCATTCGGTGTCGAGCACCACATGATCGACTAACTGAATTCCACCATACTCTACATCCCCGCACTGCTACTAACTAGAAATCCTGCTATTCTTATC
The DNA here is from genome assembly GCF_052625555.1 of Lactuca saligna. Lineage (NCBI taxonomy): Eukaryota > Viridiplantae > Streptophyta > Magnoliopsida > Asterales > Asteraceae > Lactuca > Lactuca saligna. Next base: position 172,543,909 of record NC_136419.1, read on the forward strand.
TGGCTTCCGAATGAACTGTGACCATCCTGGTCCATACGAACCTATTAATATCTGGATTACCGACTCTCACCGATTACTGACCCAGCACAACCACTAGTCGCTCCCAGCGACATTCGAAGATACTTCCGCCACCTATACTGCTCAATCTATTCTACCATGTTGGCACTACAATTTCCTGGGATCCTCGATCCCCTTGCCTAGACGCTGAGATCCTTACCAGGTCCCACCTGTACTGCTAAAACTCACAGGCCTCGCCCACGGGTCTCACCCAACCATACTACTGAGCCACCCTACTCTCAGGTCTCACCTATACTGCTATTCTCATACGGGCCTCGCCCACGGGTCTCACCCGAGTATATCCCAGAGCGGCCTCTTCCAAGGTCTCATCTCTCAATGGCTATACAGGTGACTCCATACCATTCTCATCCATTCCCCTTTCCTAATCCCTATCTGAATGCTAGGAGATAAGGGCCTCGCCCCGACTCCGCCAACGAAGCTACTACAAAATGCTACGGCTGCCCCGTGGTCTGACAACACCTCCACCACTGACTGCTAGTGAATGCTACGGCCGCCCCGCAGTCTTACATCACTTTCCACAACAGACTGCTAACACGAAAACATCTACTGCTATCTGACCTCAAGATCTCCATTCCGACTCACACGAGTCCTCCCTGCGGCGCTTTACCCTGAATCCGAACCACATACCCACCATTACCCTTAACACGCACGCACTGATGGGAAGTTCTCAAACTCCCAACCCTGAACTACTAAATCCTCCAAACGCTGAACTACCTCCTTTCCTTCTCTGAAATTGTATACCCGATCTGGATTCACGTGCCCTTACCCTTATACACTCGGAGGATTCTCCCCCACTTTGATCCTGCTTACACCTTGATGATCGATGAGAAGAAATCCCAATCCTTGCTACCATAATCAATCCGCTGAGGAATCCCAAGCTTACCATATCTAAGGAGCTAACCTGTCCAACTTGCTGAGTCTCCACCCGACTCACTGATTTGAGTCACAACTCGAGGGGTTTGGGGTTTCGCGACCTGACTCACCGAGTCCAAGAACAGACTCGCCGAGTACAAGGCAATCTTCATACGACTCGACGAGTCGTTCATCCCACTCGTTGAGCTTCTCCACAACTTCATGCTACTCGCCGAGTCCACTCAAAGGACTCGCCGAGTCCCTTCAAATCTCCTTACATACAGAGGATTTTTGAGTTATGCATGGACTCCAAACTATAGATCCACCCTTCCCAAGCCTATTCCACATGTAAAGTTGCAAACTTTACGTGTAGAGAAGGAGATCTAGGCAAAATATGCCATAAACTAGGGTGTAAGGCCAAGGGGCTTCAAAATCGACTTAATGGCTGATACTTTATGCTTCTCCAGGCCATAACACACTTGGATCTGAAGTAGTAACTCCAGATCCGGCTTCTAACTCAAAATAATAACATTATGGCTAAAGAGCCCCAATAACCATACATAGATCTAGGTGCAAAAAGGGGTCCAGGAACTAATTTATTACCTCCAAGTTCTCAGAATGAACTCACAATCCCAGATCTATAGCTCATTCTTGCTCCTCCAAGTTCCTTCTTCCTTTTCCTAGCTTTAATGCACCTTCCAAGGCTCAACTAGGAGATATGACGGCTAGGGTTTTATATTCAGGGCTAAAGAGGTAGTAAGGAACCCTAGGAAGAGGATTAAGACATTTATATAGGCTCCAAGTCCTGAATTTAGGGTTTTCCACGCACAGACCAGACTCGCCGAGTCACCTTGACCGACTCGCTGAGTCGGTCGCTTACACCTTGACCCAGATCCCGCTCGGACTCGCCGACTCCCTCCTTGGACTCGCCGAGTCGGCCCTTAAATTAGGGCTTTTCTTTCCTTTCCTGGCCTTTAAGACTTTGGGTGTTACAACTCTATCCCACTTAAACTAAACTTCATCCTCGAAGTTTACTATACTCCACCGCCTACGATTTGCCTCCAAAACCCCACCAATTATTTCAACACCAGCTGCCTACCTTCGCTGGTCTTCCACCTGGTCATTCTGACTAGCATCACTTCTTGTGGATAATCATTCCGGGTTGATCCTAACCCTGAACATACTGGAGACACAACTTACTCAACCGTTAATCCCTCTGGTACTCTCCGAGTACTGCACTGAACCCATAGGGGTTCACCCTTTCTTTCCTTACGCGCTTTCCTTGCCTCTCCCAAGGCAATGCTCCATAACCATCTATCCCTTCAGCCGCGGTTAATACCCTTTCCTCACCAAATCTATTACTCCCGCCATTCCCAGTACGGTTCATCGTTGCCAGAACCCACTGGGCATTCTTCCTACTATCATTCGGTGTCGAGCACCCCATGATCGACTAACTGAATTCCACCATACTCTACATCCCCGCACTGCTACTGACTAGAAATCCTGCTATTCTTATCTGGCTTCCGAATGAACTGTGACCATCCTGGTCCATACCAACCTATCAATATCTGGATTACCGACTCTCACCGATTACTGACCCAGCACAACCACTAGTCGCTCCTAGCGACATTCGAAGATACTTCCGCCACCTATACTGCTCAATCTATTCTACCATGTTGGCATTACAATTTCCTGGGATCCTCGATCCCCTTGCCTAGACGCTGAGATCCTTACCAGGTCCCACCTGTACTGCTAAAACTCACGGGCCTCGCCCACGGGTCTCACCCAACCATACTACTGAGCCACCCTACTCTCAGGTCTCACCTATACTGCTATTCTCATACGGGCCTCGCCCACGAGTCTCACCCGACTATATCCCAGAGCGGCCTCTTCCAAGGTCTCATCTCTGAATGGCTATACAGGCAACTCCATACCATTCTCATCCATTCCCCATTCCTAATCCCTATCTGAATGCTAGGAGATAAGGGCCTCGCCCCGACTCCGCCAACGAAGCTACTACAAAATGCTACGGCTGCCCCGTGGTCTGACAACACCTCCACCACTAACTGCTAGTGAATGCTACGACCGCCCTGCAGTCTTACATCACTTTCTACCATAGACTGCTAACACGAAAACATCTCCTGCTATCTGACCTCAAGATCTCCATTCCGACTCACACGAGTCCTCCCTGCGGCGCTTTACCCTAAATCCGAACCACATACCTGTTGGATTAGTGTCTAAGTCCATAACTGTTTTGGTATGTACTTGACCCGATTATGAGCATGGTCCTTTTGGGTTGCCTTCACTATAGCAATATGTAGGATGATTTAAGAAGAGAAAAGTTTAAATATGATTTATTAATATATTATGAGAATAATATATTAAAGGAGAAATCATATTGTTTAATTAATATTGGTCAAGAATTAATTAAGAATTAATTTTGTGGCTAAAAGAGATTAATTAAACTTAGGGGACTGAAGTTGTAATTATAAGATAATTATAATTGGGCTATGGATCACCTAATAATATATAGGTTGAACGAATTCTATGGGAAGCCCATTAGAAATCGTCCAAGGGATATGTTTAAGGAGTCCATGGGCTGCTTAGGGCCTAAGCAGTCAGATTAAGGTTTCCTAGTTGTAAACCCTAATAGCCTACATGTATAAAAGGGACCCTTAAGCCCCAAAAACGTGGACAACACTTCCATTAGGGTTTCCAGCCGTTTTTGGTGCCTCCTTTTCTTCTCCTCTTCATCCAAGTTGCATATGGTGTTTGTGACCCCATTAGAGGTACTACACTTGTGGTACTTGCTTTCAAGAGCTAAGGAAATTCAAGGAACTAGTTGTTATTGCTATATAACAACAAAAGGTATGTATTCTAGCTTTATATATGAATTTCGAAAATTATAGTAGCATGCCAGGTTTCTTTTTGTGTTCATAAAGTTGTATAACTAATAGTGAAAACATAGATCCAATACTAGGGTTGCATGCACACATAGGATTGTTTGTATTAAAACCCTAGATGGCGATTTTTGCTAGGGTTTCCCAAATCCTTTCCTTAGCCTCCAAGATTTTGAAATCTAGGGTTATCCAACCCTTGGATTTCGAAATTACCTCCTTCCCCAAGGTTAGATCCTAAATTTTAGGGATTTGGATAATCCCATATCTTGTAATTATCTTTTAATTGTTAAATATGGTAATTAAAGATCTTGAATTATCCCATCCCTTATTTTCGAGATTTAGAGAGGGATTCAAGGGATTAGGATATCTTAGATGTATAATTGGTAATTATCCTCATGATCTAGATAATCCCTTGTGATTTAATAATTTAAATTAATTGTTTAATTTATGGTAATTATTAAATCAAGAGTTTTAATATTTAAAATTTTAATTTAAATGTCTTAAATTCGAAAATTTTAAGTGATATTAAAACCTAATTGTTTTGAAGAGTTTCAAAACTTGCCCTCAAGTTTTGGAATTTAAATTGTTGATTAAAAGTTAATTTTGAAAGTCTAAATTCCAAAACCCTGATTTTGAAAAGTTCAAATTAAACCCTTATGATTTTATTAAATTAATTAAGTGTATAATTAAAAGAGGTTTAATAAATCCATAATGATTTTGGTTAGTTAAAAGTATAATTTAAACCACCTAGTATTTTAAAAGTGTAAAATACACCCTTATACTATATATAACATTAAAAGTTTAATATTATATATGTATAACTAAAAAGTCAGTCTTACCGTTAGTAGGCCTCATTCACGAAACTAGTCTATAAGGGGTGTTTAAGGAAATTGCCTATAAAATGGCGATTGAATGGGTATCCACTCTTACCCACCGCACTCTTGACTAGTGGAGGGTCGTTAGCCGAACGGGTAGGATAGGACAGAAACCTTCCATTATAAGTATAATGAAGTACAAAGTAACTAAATGCTTTTTCAAATTCCCAAATCATAGTTACTTTAGGCAAAATGTGAAATTGTATGCTAACCCATGGAATTACACTTCGTACCATTGTTAAACGTTAGTGGAGCGTGCGTGGTTAACCGGCACACTAATTTGGGGATGACATTGGTGGTGAAGGGTGGTTCGACGCTTATCATAGATCAATGGAGCGTGTGTGGCTAACCGGCACATTGATTAGGTGATAGTAGCATTGGGCGCACCACGTGATTCGTATGGTTATTCACACCTTGCTTGTGATCCTCGACATCCCAGTCACAAATAGTAGGGCATAATCGAGATTAAACATGCCATTGAAAAGTTCAATGAATCTCAAAAGATCTAGGAGTTTCAATTCATTTAAAACTTAAACTTCTTTTCGTTTTTCATGGTGGAAATTGGTAAATCGTCATTTACCTACCTTCAAATATTTTGCAACTAGATTACGGCATCCCTCTTCTAGGTTGTAGAATATTGTGTTGGATCCTAGCCTTAATAACTCATTTGGGTGTTTTATTAAGGACTCAATCAACTTAACTTGAATTTTCTCCCTGTTTGTAGATGTCTGAATCTTACAATGGTCTTCCCAAATCCTTTGGAACAAGATTTCCAAATGAAGATGATGTTCCGAGATACGATCAAGGAAATGAGAGTCATGCTTCACTTCCTCCACCTCCTCCAATTATTCTCCCTGACCCACAAGTTCAAAGGCTTGAAAAGTTCAAGCTCACTCAAGCCCTTTTGGCAAGTAAACACGAAGATGGGAAACCTGTGTGTGCACACGTCTTAGAGATGAAGTCATACATTGATAGGTTAAACATGTTGGGTGTCGAGATTTCAAGTGAGTTGGCTGTTGACTGGGTTCTTCAGTCACTTCCTGAATCATATAGTGAGTTCGTTAGAGAGTACTATATGATGGACCACGACGTGACCCTAATTGATCTCACCTATTTGCTTATAGCTGCTGAATCAGCAATGATTTGGCGTGCTGGTCAAGCAAATTTGTCTAGTGAATCAAACTCCCAAACTTCAATGGACACTGGCAACATTGGAAGTCCAGAAAGAACTAAGTCTGTGATTGTCCGATGTGTTGTGTCAAAGGAGTCTATTTGCTTTTATTACCAAGAGAAGGGGCATTGGAGACGAAGCTGCCCTAATTACCTGAGAGATCTAAGAGATGGGAGAGTCAGGACGTATGGCTCTGCTTCAGGTAAAATCCATTAACTAACTCTTTTAAGTTCCTATTCTAGATTCTTAATACATGATGTGATAAGATTACATTTTGATGTGTTGTAGGATCGAAGAAAAGAAAGGAAGCTTGAGAAAAGAAGTGAGCTGAATCTGATCATGAAGAAATGGATTTCGATCGCATTACTTGAAGAATGGATTCTTGAGCTACAACTTGGAGTTAAAATAGATTGTTAACATAGTTTTTCAGTTGAATTGCATTGTAAGGACAAGTTTTTTCCGCAATAAAATAAATTTTGATTTTGTCTTATTTATTTATCCTTACAATGAAATATATGAAAAATTGATGTTCATGTACTTCTATTATTAGCAAGATGGATTTGATTCTTAATTATGGAAATGTCAAAAGTATACCAAATAGGGAGACTTTCTCATCGCCCAAGTTTCAATTGGACAGAAACTTGGAATCATGCAATGTGTATTGTATGATGAATGGAAAACTTTCACATTTGGGAAATTTAGACTAATTCTTTGACAAAGTGTCAGTTGAAAGACTAGGAGATCAAGTACACTAGGTTGTGCGTTGATCAAGTCCACCACAAGAGTGACAAAGATATTCATCATGATTCACTAAAGTTTAGTAAATGTGATTATACTTATAAGATTAAGTGTAATTCTGAGATTGATTGAAAGAGTTTCAATGAATAGTAGAACGAATAAAGAAGAATCAAGTAGGCAGAAAGATAAAAGTTTCTCTCTTCTAGAAAGAAGGGAGAGTACTTTTTATTGTGTTTTATGATAAGTCTTAAAGATTAAGAACCATGTCTCAATAGATCCTCTAAGTGAGTCTTAGTGCAATTGCATGTCTAAGAAGAGGAATCAAGTATTGTAGAAATGGTTAAATCAAGAAGTCAATCATACTTCGTTCCAATATCAAGTCTTAGAGTCAAGATTGTGACATTGAGTGAAAAGTCTTAAGTAGGTTTATAACACTCATCAAATGTGGAATTTGGAAAAGTTTTCTTATTCTTGCACATTTGAAATTGGTAAGTTGTGCTGTCTTGGATAAGACAAAGACCAACTAGGACCAATTGTGTGAAGTGTTTTGTCTTGATAAATGCTTCACTAACTCTTGAATATTTGTTTGTCAAGAAATGTTTCTTGACAAGAGAATCTTATATGTCAAGAAGTCAGTGGGAGTCTTAATGGTCTTGAAAAGTTTCAAGAACAAATCAAGAATAAACCTTATAGATCATCACTAGCACACGACTTGAGGTTTACAACCTGTCGTACTGAGATTATCTTGTTTCTGTGCCATTCCAATTGAATTAATTGTGTATGTGAGTTCTATGAGTTCTCAATTGAATGCATACTAGAGCCTTAGTCGATGGAAAGTACATTGATATGTAAGGACAAGTTAATAAACTACTTGGAAGACATGGTGGGCACTCGTGTTACCATAGGGCAAGAAATCAAGATTAAGAAAGTTCAGTCCATATGAGTTTGGATTTGTCGCAAACCTTGGTTTTGGCAAATTCACATGGATAGGAACTCATACACCATAAATTCTAAGTGTCATAAGATTCCCTCCTTCGTGAAAATGACTGTGAGGAAATACTTTCACTAAGAGAGGTTTTATGAAGATAGCGATTGTGAAAATTGTATTCTCACATTCGATTATGGTTACGACATCCCTTTCCATAGTTCGAATTGTGAGATTTGACAATTAGTTTGAACATTTGGAACTTAGTAACATAAATTCTAAATTGTTTAAACACACATATGAGCTATTTAAGGCAAAGGTGTAGGCTTATCGAAGCATTTGGTATTAGAAATATGAATTTTAGATATTCAATAGGCATTGTTTTCTGAAACTTCATTTGTTCTCTGAATACATGTCAAAGCTAGTGGGAGCATAAGTGTTATGCTTATATGATAGTAATCATCATGATAGTGGGAGCATAAAAGTTATGATTGTATGATTATTATGGAAAGTATTGCAAGTTAGAAATATTAATTATAGAAAAACAAAGATTCAATTTGCAAAGTTGCATGGGTTGAAAAGTTGTTTTGCTATAATTAAGGGAGAGAATATTATACTCCGTTTCAAAATCTAAAGCTTAGATTAAGAAATTTTAATATTTTCAGTCAAAGGATACATTGTGTGTTCTTAAAATTCGATTATGATTACGGCATCCCTCTTCATAGTTCGAATTGTGAGAACATGACACATAAAATATTATGGCAAAAGATTGGTAAAGTATCATATCTTTATGTAAGACATTATGCATCGTGTCCCATACGCTTCGGGTATAGGATCGATTGTAAATGCTATAGTATTTTACCATTCTAAAATTTTCCAAATGTCTAGCGCATTAAGAGAGAAAAAGGACTAGAATTGGTTTTGACTGAAAGAATTTAACAACTATCAAAGGACGATCCAAAGTTCGCTGAGGATTGATCGCTTGTAAGTAGTTGGAAGTATGGTATTGGATGGACCATATCGACATTATTATAGATAAGATTCTATTAAGAATGAGTTGTCATATGGCAAATGTGGAAATGTTTCCATATTGGGAGTTGGATATTGAGAGTCTATGCCTAGATTAGAAAATTTTATGCAAGAAGGATGTTCAAAGGAATGTACTTTGAATGTGAGACTTCACATCTATGGAATTGTCTTGTAACAATTTCTAAGAAAGTACTTTGTAATTTCATTAGCTACGTCTTGGTGACTTTTGTGCTATGATTTTGCAAAGGGATCGTTGCATAAAATGTTAGAATCTAGCATATTCTAGTAGTGGCAAGAACCTTGTGTTCTTACACTAATAATTAGGATTAAGGAACTGTGAAATGAGCATCATTGGAAAAGTTTTCAGGTGATCTATTTCACAAAGCATGGACCATAGGAAACAAAGTGTGCATGTTTAGAGCATGGGACAATTGTTGGTATAATTCAAGTAATGAGTTGATTATCCGAAACATTAATTGATAAATAATGAGTAATCAATATGGTGGATAAATAGAAGGGTTTTATTTACTCTCACAAGTTTGGGGCCATATTGGATTAAGTATTGTTGTCATGTTTCAATTTGCATGTTTTGCCTTCCAGAATAACTAGGTTATTCAAACATCCACAGTTGGTCATACGTTGGGAGTAGGTATGAATAAAGACTGTCATGAATCTGTCTGTAGATTGTCTGAAGTGTTTAGACATGGCACAAGTTTGCTGCTGAGTTCGTGAGTGCTTTGATAAGATTAAAGTATTGGATTAAACCCACACTCACTTGGATCACTTCACGGTTCTATCACGAGTGATTAGTGAGACGATAATATTGTATATTCTTGAAACCGAGACGTGTGAGTTGTTATTTGTTGGTTAGTTACACATTGATAATAAGTAAACGCACCAATAACTTAGTGTTATAAAACTTATTGTTGTGTGTGATTCGATCAGTAAATGCAACCGAGCATTTGAGTCGAAGTTTATCCATTCCTTTTACCCAAAGTGGGATAAAAGCGATATATGTGGGCCTCTCGATGATTTAGTGATGACACCTAAGCGCTTGGCCAAGCTGGGACTAAGTTGATGTGTTCAATTGTAGTCTGTTATCAGTCGTCATGAATCGGAAGTCGGGAAATAGTATAGAGAGAATGATTGAAATTCATGTCTTTTGTCTATACGATATCTTGAGAATGGAGGAATATATAATCCCTTATCTAGAGGACACACTATCTGATAAGATCAGAGTTGACAGCGGCTTTTGAAAGCTACGATTGCTGATCAGGTTCTGAAGTTATACGGAAAATAGTTATTAGACTTATCCAAGTGGGAGACTGTTGGATTAGTGTCTAAGTCGATAACTGTTTTGGTATGTACTTGACCTGATTATGAGCATGGTCCTTTTGGGTTGCCTTCACTATAGCAATATGTAGGATGATTTAAGAAGAGAAAAGTTTAAATATGATTTATTAATATATTATGAGAATAATATATTAAAGGAGAAATCATATTGTTTAATTAATATTGGTCAAGAATTAATTTTGTGGCTAAAAGAGATTAATTAAACTTAGGGGACTGAAGTTGTAATTATAAGATAATTATAATTGGGCTATGGATCACCTAATAATATATAGGTTGAACGAATTCTATGGGAAGCCCATTAGAAATCGTCCAAGGGATATGTTTAAGGAGTCCATGGGCTGCTTAGGGCCTAAGCAGTCAGATTAGGGTTTCCTAGTTGTAAACCCTAATAGCCTACATGTATAAAAGGGACCCTTAAGCCCCAAAAACGTGGACAACACTTCCATTAGGGTTTCCAGCCGTTTTTGGTGCCTCCTTTTCTTCTCCTCTTCATCCAAGTTGCATATGGTGTTTGTGACCCCATTAGAGGTACTACACTTGTGGTACTTGCTTTCAAGAGCTAAGGAAATTCAAGGAACTAGTTGTTATTGCTATATAACAACAAAAGGTATGTATTCTAGCTTTATATATGAATTTTGAAAATTATAGTAGCATGCCAGGTTTCTTTTTGTGTTCATAAAGTTGTATAACTAATAGTGAAAACATAGATCCAATACTAGGGTTGCATGCACACATAGGATTGTTTGTATTAAAACCCATCAATACCCACCATTACCCTTAACACGCATGCACTGATGGGAAGTTCTCAAACTCCCAACCCTGAACTACTAAATCCGCCAAACGCTGAACTACCTCCTTTCCTTCTCAGAAATCGTATACCCGATCTGGATTCGCGTGCCCTTACCCTTATACACTCGGAGGATTCTCACCCACTTTGATCCTGCTTACACCTCGATGATCGATTAGAAGAAATCCCAATCCTTGCTACCATAATCAATCCGCTGAGGAATCCCAAGCTTACCATAGCTAAGGAGGTAACCTGTCCAGTCTAAAACTTATACGGCTCCGAACTAGCGAGACATACCGAGTCTCTCCAAGGCATGCCACATATATTGCACTCAAAGTAACCTTCTTCGATACAACCCATCCCTTAATTACTAACCAATAACCAAGGTATGCAAACGGCATATAACTCGATCACAATGAACCCACTCGAAAATAAAATGCTCAACCGGTAATGATGCAGAACCATAACAATATAATCATGCACAAAATAAAAGAACTGAAAACGGAAGTCGCATACCTGCAATGTCTGGCGCTGCTCGCATCTCCAAAGTAGCCATCTGAAAAGCCCTGCCTCCTACCGCAGGCGCCTCCGCACGGCCCTGACGGCCGTCTGTGATCCTCAAAGTTGCAAGGGCAAGTGCCATCACCCGTCCTGCTGAAAGCAAACTGGGGTACTGGGCCTTCTTGTGGCCCCGCTAATTGCAGTGAAAACATATCAAGTCTGATCCCTGAGTGCTGGTAGCAGTACAATCTCTGCTAAAATGACCAGTCCGACCGCACCTGAAACAGCCAGACTCACCACCACTACCACTCCTGCACGAGCCCCCGTGCGTCCTGCCACACCTTCTGCATCGACTGCTGTCATGATAATCCCTCGATCTTGACTCTGATCCCTTGGTCCTTTTGTCCGAACTTGCGGCTACCTGAACCTCATCCGGCTTCCTCTTCCGGATCTGCTCCAAATCAATTTCCCTCTTCATGGCCCGTGAAATCATATCTTCCAGCGTCTTACAACCGGACCTGCTCACGAACTCCCTGATGTCATCCCTCAACATCTTGTGGTATCGTGCCTTCTTCATCTCCTCATCCGCGACATACTGCAGAACAAGAAGGGGTCTCTCCCTAAACTTGGCGGTGATCTCCGCCACAGTCTCAGTAGTCTGCGTCAAATCCTGAAACTCCCGGGCCAACTGCTGCACCTCAATAATCGGCGAAAACTCCGCTCTAAACCTCGCTGAGAAATCACTCCAAGTCATCGCGTCCAACGCGGCATCATCACCCAAAGCGTGACCAATCTCCTCCCACCAATCCCTCGCTCTGTCCTTCAGAAGACAGGAAGCGAGTCTGACCTTGTCCTCCTCAGGACACCGGCTCGTACGGAATGCGTTGGCAACATCAGCCAACCATCTGCTGCTAGCGATGGGGTCCCTAGCCCCATGATAATCTGGTGCCCCGCAAGCCCTGAACTCCCAAAATGTCAAGGTACACGCTCCCAACAAAAGCATCATCTCAGTACGGAAGGCTCCCAGCCTCTCATCCAAAATCTCCAATATACCCTCCTTGACCGTGCCAAAGATCACAGTAGTCTGAGCTAGAATACTGCGCGTAACCTCCGCTGATATCAACTCCCTCATCCGCTCCTCGAGCTACTCGGCCCCTAAACCCGAGCCCAATCCCTCTCCGGCGCCTGATCCGCCCGCTGGTCCCTCTTGCAATGTCACCATACTAAAACATACAACATAACCTCTATCAGAATGCTCTTCACTGTTGCGAGACCAAACATACTCACTACCAGGTTCCCGGTCTTGTCTCGGCCTTTCCCGAATCGAGTACGGATCCTCTGCTTTCAGTAGTACGAGCCCATACTACCTTCCACATCTATCCGTACTTTCCTCAGGAACTGCTTTGACTCCACCAGGTCCCTTTTCTACTTCTACTGCTCCCAGCACTACCTCATCCTAGGCTTACCCTAGGGAAACCTTTGACTCAACTCAAACCAGTCCTCAGCTGCTGAAGGCCTCCTCGCAAATGCCAATTAGCCATCACCTGGATACCATCACATGTGACGAGGCCCAGATAATCCTTCAAGTAAAAGACTCATTCCTACAACGGTTGGACTCAAACAAGAGCTGCGCAATAGGACCAAATCCAACACTCTGAGATTATTCAACCCTGATCACATGTGACGTGACGTCTCCACCTAATGGCTAACTCCCATCACTTAGAATCCCACAATTCACAAAGCAAGCAGCATTCAGACAAGGGAAAATCTAAGCATAAAATACTCAAGCAATCATATCCACATAGCAAGAATCTGAACTAGCATACAACACAACTCATAAACTCATGCATAACCTAATCAGGCTATCCTACTACTGCTATTCAGCACTATCATGCAAATCAAAAGCACATATAACAGGCACATAAGGCATCCTCCCTAGATCCTTAGTCCTAATCTAGCATGCTGTTCTATTAACTGATAATCAAAACATAAACTTGTATGGGTATTTTAGGGTACTTACTTGAGCTCGGTTGATTGCATGCACCACACCTCTTTTCTCTTTTCAAAGTTCTTTTCTTTCTGAATTCTTTTTACTTTTAAAAAACCATTTTCTTTCTCAAAAATCTCTTTTCAAAAACTATCTTTTCGCTTTTGAAAACTTTTATCCGACCCCTCAGTTTGAGTTCAGGCACACCCGAGAGTATACCTGAATCCCTCAAACCAAGGCTCTGATACCAACTTGTAACGACCCAAAATTTAAGACCAAAAATTTCTTTTAATAAATCATTACTTAAAGTAAAGTCATCATTCCAAAACATAATATGAGTATAAGTTTTCAAAACACATGTTCATTATTAGAGTAAACATTCCCAGGCTGTCTAATCTATGGTGTGTGCCATGCGATCACCCCGAGCTCTTCCCTCCGCTACCGGAAGTACCTGAAACCAAAACTGAAAACCGTAAGCACGAAGCTTAGTGAGTTCCCCAACCTACCACATACCATGCATAACCACATACTGCACATACTGGGCCACGCCCCCTATCTTGGGCCTCGCCCCTACCTCAGGCCTCGCCCGCTACAACGGCCCCGCTGCTCCAGGCCCTGCCTGGCTTCGAGCCCCGCTCGGATACATATATGTTTTACTTAGGCCCCGCCTGTCACAGGGCCTCGCCCGCCAACAAATAATAACACATAAACATTTCACAACACATAACTAACACATACAACTGGTTCTGTCCTAAGGCCTCGCCTATCCTGGGCCCCGCCCATGTCCTTCTACTGATGAGTCATGGAACCCCGTCCACGCTACTAATGGTAGTGAGGTACGGGCCTAGCCCACTCTCACTCCTGTTCTAGTTCGGGCCTCGCCCCTATTCTGCTACTAATGAGATATGGAACCCCATCCACACTCTGCTACTGGTGAGATACGGGACCTCGCCCACACTCACCTCCGTACCAGGCACATACATGTATCACACAGACAACAAGTATAACTATCATATAAACAATTCCTTGGGCACCCGCCCGCTATCACTGGACCTCGTCCTGCAAATAATACTAGCATACTGTGCCTAGGGCTAACCCTCGGGTCCTCTACTCATAACTACATGGGCCGGCATTGTGGCCTTAGACCCATTCACACAAAGGGAAACTCACCTGCACTGGCTGAACTTGCTGATGATCTCACTGGTTGCTGCCTGACAACTCACGGAACTCCTGCTCCACTTGCTCCCCGAACTACCAATATCAATGCAACACTGAGTCTAACTGACCCCCGAAATATAACCAAGTCCACCCTAGTCCAAAGTCAAAGTCCTGGTCGAAGTCAACCTTCCAGGTCAACCCTACTCGCCGAGTCACCCTACTGACTCGCCGAGTTCAAAATGATCAGATTCCTTCCATTCCTGACTCGACTCGCTGAGTCAGTCCATGACTCGCCGAGTCTACTGATTTCTGAGTCCAGACCTGTCCAACTCGCTGAGTCTCCACCCGACTCATTGATTCGAGTCACAACTCAAGGGTTTTGGGGTTTCGCGACCTGACTCGCCGAGTCCAAGAACAGACTCGCCGAGTACAAGGCAATCTTCATACGACTCGACGAGTCGTTCATCCCACTCGTCGAGCTTCTCCACAACTTCATGCTACTCGCCGAGTCCACTCAAAGGACTCGCCGAGTCCTTTCAGTTCTCCTTACATGCATAGGATTCTTGAGTCATGCATGGACTCCAAACTATAGATCCACCCTTCCCAAGCCTATTCCACACGTAAAGTTGCAAACTTTATGTGTAGAGAAGGAGATCTAGGCAAAATATGCCATAAACTAGGGTGTAAGGCCAAGGGGCTTCAAAATAGACTTAATGGCTGATACTTTATGCTTCTCCAGGCTATAACACACTTGGATCTGAAGTAGCAACTCCAGATCCGGCTTCTAACTCAAAATAATAACATTATGGTTAAAGAGCCCCAACAACCATACATAGATCTAGGTGCAAAAAGGGGTCCAAGAACTAATTTATTACCTCCAAGTTCTCAGAATGAACTCACAATCCCAGATCTATAGCTCCTTCTTGCTCCTCCAAGTTCCTTCTTCCTTTTCCAAGCTTTAATGCACCTTCCAAGGCTTAACTAGGAGATGTGACGGCTAGGGTTTGATATCCAGGGCTAAAGAGGCGGTAAGGAACCCTAGGAAGAAGATTAAGACATTTATATAGGCTCCAAGTCCCGAATTTAGGGTTATCCTCGTACAGACCAGACTCGACGAGTCGGTCGCTTACACCTCGACCCGGATCCCGCTCGGACTCGCCGAGTCCCTCCTTGGACTCGCCGAGTCGGCCCTTAAATTAGGGCTTTTCTTTCCTTTCCTAGCCTTTAAGACTTTAGGTGTTACACATTGCCTTGGTTCGGGTAGTAGGGTCCCCTGGTAAATGGTATCCGGCCATTGCGTCTGTGCGAGAATAAGGATATGAGAATTGTCTAAGAACTAAGGCATGTAAATTCGAACATGGAGGCTTAAGCTATTGTATTTCAAAAAAATACTCCTATAGTATTCTAAATGTTATGTTTGATTCTAAACTTTATATGTTTGGTAAGTTTTAGATTTGTTTCCCACTGCAGCTATTCCCTGACATACGTTAGTCAGCTCTCAGATAAATATAGTTGATAAAGCTATATTTATCCCAGTTTCGATTACATATTCGAAGGCATACCTGTAGTGCACAACTTATCTATAATACTTCGATTACTGTTCGAAGGCTATATTTATCCCAGTTTCGATTACATAATACTGTTACTGTTATGTAATGTATGCACATATACTTTTAATAAAACTATATATATATATATATATATATATATATATATATATATATAAAGTATATCTCTTAATCAATGTTTTTTGCCCAGTTGTGTTTATAGTTGTATATCAAAAATGGTTTTGATATACTAAGCTCACTATAAAAAATGGTCTGATATCAATCTGTCACACACCCATACCTAAACCGCGGAAACATTCGGGGGAAGAGGATGTTATGTATAGTATCATAGCAAATGAATAGTAAGAAAGTACACACCACCATAATATATCTTTTGGAAAGTTTACATGATTGTTGTATTACATGTTTCAAAAGTGAAATACAATATGATGCTCCAAAAGATGTTACTAACGCCTGAGCATTAGTCCCCAAAAGTAGTTGCTAACCTGATGTTTAGCGATTCCTTGAGAATACAAGTTATTTCAAAGAAAAAGTCTCAACAATTAAGTTGGCTAGTTCATAAGTAGATGTTTGTGTAAATGTATTCTATTTAAAAGTTTACGTTTGATTTCTAGAAAATCCGATATTTTCTTATAAAATGAGTTATGATTCGTTGTTTGTATGAAATGAATGTATTGAATCAGGAAAACCTATATTTTCCTATAAGTGAGAGGTAGTCTTAAATGCCCAAGATTGTAATTTGTAAGCAAATATGTCATGCTTAAAATGATTATGTATAGTTTTATTATAAATCAAAACTATAGGAAGCTTGTAATTGTACGTAAAAGCAACTGTAATATTACTCTTCCCGTAAAAACGTAATACCATAATAATTGTGTATCCTGTGAGTTTCTATCACACCCTAAAACCAAGAACGGCAGAAACGATCTGGGGCGGAGTACGTCATGTAAAGTATCACAACACAGTAAATGTAAATAAGCAAACAACATCATCCATTGCATTAAATATATAATTTTAATACAAGCGTGTTATGTACAGTTTTAGACACCAAAAATATAATGTGAATCAAAATAATATGATGAGTCTTGAATGCGCTCCATCTTCTCAAAAGCTGGCATCGCTACCTGTCTACTGATGACCTGAGAATACAAGTTATTTTGAAAGAGTTTATCAGCATTAAGCTGGTGAGTTCATAAGTGTTTTAGTGTTGGTGTTTGTTATTAAAAACGTATGAACCTGTCGCAAGTATAAGTTGTAAAATGTATGTAAGTGTTTGTAAAAGTTTGAATCTCTCAGAAAAACCTATATTTTCTGTTAAAGTAGCCTTCTACCAAGGCTTAATTGTTTTGTATGATCGTTTGATGTAAAAGTGTGTAATTTCCCAAGTGTAACTATCTTTTAACAAAATATAGTTTGTACATTAAAGTTTAAGTGAGGTTATCACTAAAATGTAATGGGTAAATCATTGTAGTACTGTAGTTTTGTTTTATAGGAACTACTGCTGTACTAACTACCTTAAACCGGATTTATATTAAGGTATAATGTGATAATTGCACCATACTATCGACTGATGACAACGACATAAAGAACGGTCGTAATAACGTAATGACGTTTGGCACCTGCAGACCTGCAGGTCCGGCTGTAGCTAGCAGCAAGGTGTAGGATAGTCAATCCAGTATAGATCTATACGCAAACTCAACGCTCTCCCTCCAAGAGAATTCTGGCTACAACTCGGGCCATGACATTTAAGGCATGCTCTGATACAGTGGATCACAATTGTTAATGTATTCTTGTATATGAAATGAACTGTTCTAGTATAGTTGTATATGTTCTTTCTCTAGTATAGTTGTATATGTTCTCTGTCTATTGTAGTTGTAATAGTATGATCATGTGCTACCCCGATGGTATCTTACTAATTGTGTGTCTAGTACGTATGAATATGGAAGTACTTTTATGTCTATATATGTATATTTGATATATAATTAATATGGAAACGACCTTCGGATGGTCACCCGAAATTCCACCAGACCACATCCAAATCGAGGAAAAGGAAATAGGGCAGGTGGCTTTCCTAAGCCCTTTAAACATTATTTATACATCTATACCTATATGGGCATGCAATTTATAAGTAGTAAAACAAAGTTTAAGTAAAAGAATTTGATAAGTAAAAGAGTTTGTAACACATTTTGAAGTAAAATAGTTTGAACAGTGATAAAATCATTGGTTTTCCTAGTTATTAATCACATGTGATTAATGCAATCACATGTGATTGAAGCAATAACTATAAGTATTTAACTTGTATTCCCCCCCACCATAAAGTATTTAAACATTTAAAATCATTTCCAAGGTCGATTTAAGGGGTATAAACTCACTTGAAAGTTTTAAGATAGCGAGATGGAAAACCGGGCAGAGTTTTGTGTTGGGAAACGGATTTTTTTCTCGAGATTCTCGGGAATCTCGGGAGTAAAATCGACCCTTGGGACTTGAGCAAATAGACCAGAGCTTCGGGTTTGAATGGGCACGGAAATCGAGGCAAGATCGTGAGAGAAAGAGAGAGAATGAGCAAAATTTCCGGAAAGCCTCGCATCCCTTTTATAGGGGTGCTGAACCGCCTCGGTACGCTGGGCGTACGAGGGTACGCAGCGCGTACGAGTCGTCATCGCTTACGTATTTCAGATGGGGCGGGTCGGATGGGTCGGATAGCTTCGCATAGGGGCGACGTGGACGATCCGAGGCCCTTGATTCGAGTACGCGGGGCGTACGAGGGTACGCAACGCGTACTCCGGTCCTATCTGCTGACTCCCCTTCGGATATTACCAAGAATTTATATTTAAATTTATATTTATTTTAAATAAACTTCTAAAATTCATATCTCCTTCATACGAACTCCGTTTTCGATGGTCTTTATATCCACGCGTAGGTAAGACTACGCTCTACAACTTTCGTTTAGGTTCCGTTGGCAAATTCCAAAGTTATTTTTATTATTTATTTATTAAAATGACGTGATTAAGGAATTTCTTTAAAAATTCATAACTTCTTTATCCGACGTCGGTTTTTACCAGACTTTTTACCGCTGAAATACCATTGTCGAGACCTTCGATTCTCGTTTAGGTCATTCCGGCCAAAAGTCGGTCGATCTCCGATTCGAGTTTTTAGTTGTCTGTTGCTAAGCCGAACTTGGAAAAATCATAACTTCAATATACGAAGTCGGATTTGGGCGTTCTTTTTACGTACGATCATGGTTTAATGACATTTAAACATAGAAGAATTTAAATAGAAACTTTTTGGACATTTTATTATCAAAGTAAATTTTATTAACTCAAAAGTGGTTACAATACTTGACTTTTTAGGTCACTACAAAGACTTGAAATATCGGGTTGTCACATCATCCCCCCGTTAGAGGGAATTTCGTCCCGAAATTTAAAGTAAGAAAACAGTTGTGGATTAGGGAAACAGATGTGGGTACTTGCGTTGCATCTGATCTTCGCGTTCCCAGGTGAATTCAGGTCCTCGCTTTGCATTCCAGCGGACCTTCATGATAGGGATGCGACTTTGCTTGGTTTGCTTGACCTCTCGGTCCATGATTTCTACTGGTTCCTCCACGAAGTTGAGGCTCTCGTTGATCTCGATCTCGTCGAGTGGGATTACAAGAGTCTCGTCGGATAGACACTTTTTCGAGTTAGATATGTGGAATGTAGAATGTACGTTACGAAGTGCACCTGGTAGGTCGAGTTTGTAAGCTACGGGCCGACTATTGCAAGAATCTCGAAAGGCCCTATGTACCTCAGATTAAGCTTCCCACGCTTGCCGAAGCGTATCAAGCCCTTCCAGGGTGAGACTTTGAGAAGGACTTGGTCTCCCACCTGAAATTCCAAAGGTTTCCTTCGTTTATCAACATAGCTCTTCTGTCGGTCTCTAGAGGCTTTCAATCGTTCACGGATTTGAACGATTTTCTCTGTCGTTTCCCGAATGATCTCCGGACCGGTGAGAGTACTGTCGGAAGCTTGCCCCCTGGCTAATTGGGTATCACCCATCTCAGCCCAGCACAGAGGGGATCTGCACTTTCGGCCGTAGAGAGCTTCAAATGGAGCAGCCTTGATGCTCGTGTGATAACTATTATTATAGGAAAACTCGACAAGGGGTAAATGAGTATCCCATGCCTTCCCAAAGTCAATCATGCAGGCTCGCAACATATCTTCCAGTGTTTGGATGGTCCTCTCACTCTGTCCGTCGGTCTGAGGATGGTAGGCTGTGCTCATGTCCAGCCTTGTTCCTAAGGAATGTTGTAGTGATTGCCAAAATCTTGAGGTGAACCTACTATCTCTATCGGAGATAATGGACATAGGTACACCATGTAGCCGTACGATTTCCCTAATGTATGTTCTCGTAAGTTTCTCCATCTTGTCGGTTTCTTTGATAGGCAGGACGTGTGCAGACTTGGTTAATCTATCAACGATGACCCATATGGTGTGAAGTCCACCCGTTGTCTTGGGCAACTTGGTTATGAAATCTATAGTGATCCGTTCCCACTTCCATTCTGGGATCTCTGGTTGTTGCAATAAACCAGAGGGCTTCTGGTACTCGACCTTAACCTTTGCGCAAGTAAGGCATTTACTCACGAAGGTAGCAATCTCTGCTTTCATATTAGGCCACCAGTATAGCTTTTTAAGATCCAGATACATCTTATCTGAACCTGGGTGGACGGAATACCAAGTGTTGTGCACCTCGGTCATGACCAAGTCTCGGAAACCACCGTGTTTCGGTGTCCAGATCCGGTTCATGAAATATAAGGCTCCGTCACCCTTGGCTTCTAAATTCTTGTCCATCCCTCTAAGGGATTCATTCGTCACATTTTCAGGTTTCATGGCTTCAAGTTGAGCCTCCTGAATTTGCTTAGACAAGTGTGAATGGATGGTTATTGACAATGACTTGACCTTGCGACCAGAATATTCCTTCCGACTTAGGGCGTCTGCTACTACGTTGGCTTTTCCTGGATGATAACGAATATCGCATTCGTAATCACTGAGTAGCTCGACCCACCGTCGTTGTCTCATGTTGAGCTCCTTTTGATCGTAAATGTGTTGTAAACTCTTGTGATCGGTAAAGATAGTGCTCTTCGTTCCATACAAGTAATGTCTCCAGATCTTCAGAGCAAACACCACTGCTCCTAGTTCAAGATCGTGGGTCGTGTAGTTAACATCGTGTGTCTTCAATTGTCTCGAGGTGTAGGCGATGACCTTTCCTCGCTACATCAGGACACATCCGAGCCCTTGATTTGATGCATCGCAATAGACTACGAAGTCTTCTATTCCTTTGGGAAGGGATAGTATTGGTGCGGTGCACAAGGCTCGTTTTAGCGTTTGGAACGCTCTTTCTTGTTTCTCTTCCTAGTCAAAGGCCACGCCTTTCTGGGTTAGGGTTGTAAGAGGTTTCGCTATTCGAGAGAAGTTTTGAATGAATCTGCGGTAGTAGCCAGTGAGACCTAGAAATTGACGAATTTCTATAGGCGTCTTAGGTGCTGACCAGTTCTCAATGGCTTTAATTTTGGATGGGTCCACGTGGATTCCCTCTTCGCTTACCACATGTCCTAAGAATTCGACTCTCCGGATCCAAAATTCACATTTCGAGAACTTCGCATAAAGCTTCTCTTTTTGTAATGTCTCTAGAACTTGTCGCAGGTGATCGCCATGCTCTTTCTTACTTCGGGAGTAGATCAGGACGTCGTCAATGAAAATGATGACGAACTGATCCAAGTAAGGTCGGCATACTCTATTCATCAGATCCATGAAGACTGCGGGCGCATTGGTCAATCCGAATGGCATCACCACGAACTCGTAATGTCTGTAACGAGTTCGGAAGGCTGTCTTCGGCACATCCTCCTTTAGCACTCGTAACTGGTGATATCCGGATCTCAGATCAATCTTAGAAAAATAGTTCGCCCCTTGCAGTTGGTCGAATAGATCATCTATGCGAGGCTGAGGGTAACGATTCTTGACCGTCAGTTTGTTGAGTTCTCTGTAGTCAATACACATACGGAATGATCCGTCTTTCTTCTTAACGAACAAGACCGGTGCTCCCCAAAATGAGAAACTCGGTCTTATAAAGCCCTTGCTGAGCAGTTCGTTAAGTTGACCAGAGAGTTCCTGCATCTCAGCTAGTGCTAAGCGGTAGGGCGACTTGGCTACTGGGGTAGCTCCTGGGACTAAGTCGATTCTGAACTCGACCTGTCATTGCGGAGGTAACCCGGGTAGTTCTTCTGGGAAAATGTCGGGGAAGTCGCTCACTACAGGGATGTTCTTTAGTTCTTTCGTTTCGAGGCTCGTGTCGACGATGTGAGCAAGGAATGCATGGTATTCCTTACGCAGATACTTCTGTGCTTGAATACTTGATATGATGCGAAGACTTGCACCGGTTTTGTCGCCGTAGACTATAAGAGTTTCGTTAGACGGAAGGTTTAGACGGACTGCTTTCTCGTAGCACATGATGTCGGCGCGATGAAGGCTTAACCAATCCATGCCAATGATCACGTCGAAACTTTTTATTGAGACCGGCATGAGGTCGATTGGGAATGAATGGTTATCTAGAGTTAGGGTACAACCTAAGTATATGCTACTCATACTTTCAGTTTTTCCATTAGCCATATCTACTGTGAATAGTTCTTTGAGTGCGTGCGGCGGTTGATTAAGCATGCGAGAAAATTTATGGTTTACAAAGCTTCTCTCTGCTCCACTATCGAATAGAATGCATGCATAGGAGTTATCGAGGAGGAACGTACCAGTCACCACTATCGGGTCAGCAACTGCTTCCCCGTG
Source organism: Lactuca saligna (assembly GCF_052625555.1). Lineage (NCBI taxonomy): Eukaryota > Viridiplantae > Streptophyta > Magnoliopsida > Asterales > Asteraceae > Lactuca > Lactuca saligna. Next base: position 172,566,643 of record NC_136419.1, read on the forward strand.
GCCTATAGCTAGTACCCTTCCTGCTCCACCAACATTCTTTGCTTTGGGGCAGTCCCTCTTATAGTGTCCTGCTTCGCCACATCCATAGCAGGTCGGGCTCGCGCCAGAGCCAGGGACTTGGTTGATAGGTTGTGCCGAGAACTTATAGAAACGGACGATGTGTCCTTTCCTGTTGCAGTTAGAGCACTGCATTTCACGGTAGGGGCCGTTGTGGTGGTAGTTGCATTTGTTGCACTTGGGCGAACCTCCAGCATACCCACCCACCGGAGCAGTAGTAGCAGCAGCAGGGTTATTGCGGCATGTATTGCCACAATTTGCTGCTTTTTGGTTGCCTGTTGCTTCTTCTTTTCATCCCAGAATTTCCGCTTAGTATCAGTGGGTTTGCAGGGGTTTTGACTCCATGGTCAATGAGTCGTTGTGCCAATCGTTTGGCACTATCGAAGGTAGCGGGGTTTGATGCTAGAACATTCCCATGATACGGAGGCACTAGCCCCCATATGTACCTCTCGATCTTCTTCCCCTCGGTGGGAACCATATTGGGGAAGAGGGCCAGCAGCTCGCTGAATCGGGCAGTATAAGTAACCACGTTGGTGCCCTTCATCGTCAGGTTCCAAAGTTCCTGCTCCAGTTTCTGGATCTCGCCCCTCGGGCAGTATTCCTCAGTCATGAGGTCTTTCATTGTTTCCCAGCCTATGTTGTTGGCTACAACGAGAGTTAGTGCCTTAACATGGCCGTTCCACCATGTTAGGGCCTTTCCTTCAAAGGTGCATGCGGCGTACTTGACTTTACTCGCTGCAGGGCATGAACAGATTTCGAAGACTGATTCAGTCTTCTCGAGCCATTGCGAGAGGGCAATGACTCCGCCGGTGCCGTAAAAAGGCTTCGGTTTGCAATTTGTGAAATCCTTGTATGAGCACTCTCTCGAGCGCACAGGGGTTTCAACTGGGGTTGATTCCACAGGGGTTCCACCTCTGCTGGCATCAGAAGAGTGATACTGAGCCATGGCAGTTGCCACTGCTATAGCTACGGCAGCATTCAGGGCTACAGTATCGATGACCGGAGGCGGAGGAGGTGGTGGTGCAGGATTATTCCTGGGAGATTTGCGAGGAGGCATCTTTCAGCTATAAGTTTATAAAGATAAGAAAATGTTAAGAATCAATTTGTAAGCAACGTGAGAATGACACATGGACTAACTAACCATAGTCCAACAATTGAATGAGTGTTTGAAATTACAATATGAAATATTAGTAGGAAAGCACAAGTGTATAGATTTTTCCCACATATTAGATATATTTCAATAATACTGGTATTACTGATGTAATAAGTTCAGGGAAAATCAACCTAACAGTAGGTCTTACATCATACCATATAGAAAAGTTTGACAGTTCCTAGATTCCTAATTATAGTACTGAAAGTTAGGAATATTTTACAGACCAGTGCTATTTAGAGCACAGATGTTAAAGGCTATTCTTTAATCAAAAGACAGAGATGTACTAGACATCATCTAACGACGATGGGAATTCCCCGGGCGAGCCCTGAGGTCAGACACTTGACGAATCACCTCTTGAAGGTGTCAATCCTGAGCCCTCTGACGAGCTCGAAGTTCAAAGATTTCAGCTCGTGAGGCAGCCAGCTGCTACTGTAGGGTTTCATTGGTTCTACGGGTCCATTCCATGTCTTCTTCAAGACGGCGGATACGGACTATGTTGACACCTGAGTTGGCATCAATCTCCATGACCCGATCGATGGCTGCTCGACCTTGCTCGACATTACAAGCTATTCTGCGGATAATGATAGGCAGAGCTCGGTCAGCAGAGCCACCATCGCTGACGTTGTAAAAGCTTCGGTCTCCAAAGTATGGTAAGGGTTGATCCTGTTCGGGGCTTGACCTACGAGCGGTAGGTTGTTGACTTCAGGCTCGGAGTCGGATCCATTAGAAAAGCCTTCTGCGAGGTGATCATCCAAAGGGATTGGATGCTCATCTTCGGGCTCTTCATCGATCCACCCGACATTGCCTTCATTTGGAAAGTATGGGTCGCTGTGATGGAACCCAGCCATTTAGATCTACGCGAGAAGAGAGGTATAAGAATATAGTATACGTGTAACTAGTAGTACAAAATACACCTATAGTATTTAAAGTTTTAAGTTCTACTAATCTTTTTGTGGCATTGTTGGTAAGTTTTTAGACTTGTTAACACATCACAACCATTCTAGGGCATATGCTAATCATTCCTCGGACCAGCATAGTTGATCAGGCTATGCCATTCCTAGGACTGACCATACATCCCCTAGCTTACCTGTGATATTTAACAATCGTAATACTTTTGTTCTTGTCGTTGTGACACTGGTTTTAGTATGAATGCAGACTAGTATACTTAATTAACTATTTTAGTATTTAAAGTATAGACTCTTGGTCAGAGTGTTTTAATCCCAAATGGGTTTATAGTTTAGTATATCTTTTATGGGTTGATATACTTGATTCACTATAAACGAAGCTCTAATACCAATCTGTCACACCCCAAAACCAAGAACGGCGGAAACGTTCTGGGGCGGAGGACGTCATGTAAAGTATCACAACACAGTAAATGTAAATAAGCAAACAACATCATCCATTGCATTAAATATATAATTTTAATACAAGCGTGTTCTGTAAAGTTTTAGACACCAAAAATATAATGTGAATCAAAATAATATGATGAGTCTTGAATGCGCTCCATCTTCTCAAAAGCTGGCATCAGTACCTGTCTACTGATGACCTGAGAATACAAGTTATTTTGAAAGAGTTTATCAGCATTAAGCTGGTGAGTTCATAAGTGTTTTAGTGTCGGTGTTTGTTATTAAAAACGTTTGAACCTGTCGCAAGTATAAGTTGTAAAATGTATGTAAGTGTTTGTAAAAGTTTGAATCTCTCAGAAAAACCTATATTTTCTGTTAAAGTAGCCTTCTACCAAGGCTTAATTGTTTTGTATGATCGTTTGATGTAAAAGTGTGTAATTTCCCAAGTGTAACTATCTTTTAACAAAATATAGTTTGTACATTAAAGTTTAAGTGAGGTTATCACTAAAATGTAATGGGTAAATCATTGTAGTACTGTAGTTTTGTTTTATAGGAACTACTGCTGTACTAACTACCTTAAACCGGATTTATATTAAGGTATAATGTGATAATTGCACCATACTATCGACTGATGACAACGACATAAAGAACGGTCATAATAACGTAATGACGTTTGGCACCTGCAGACCTGCAGGTCCGGCTGTAGCTAGCAGCAAGGTGTAGGATAGTCAATCCAGTATAAATCTATACGCAAACTCAACGCTCTCCCTCCAAGAGAATTCTGGCTACAACTCGGGCCATGACATTTAAGGCATGCTCTGATACAGTGGATCACAATTGTTAATGTATTCTTGTATATGAAATGAACTGTTCTAGTATAGTTGTATATGTTCTTTCTCTAGTATAGTTGTATATGTTCTCTGTCTATTGTAGTTGTAATAGTATGATCATGTGCTACCCCGATGGTATCTTACTAATTGTGTGTCTAGTACGTATGAATATGGAAGTACTTTTATGTCTATATATGTATATTTGATATATAATTAATATGGAAACGACCTTCGGATGGTCACCCGAAATTCCACCAGACCACATCCAAATCGAGGAAAAAGAAATAGGGCAGGTGGCTTTCCTAAGCCCTTTAAACATTATTTATACATCTATACCTATATGGGCATGCAATTTATAAGTAGTAAAACAAATTTTAAGTAAAAGCATTTGATAAGTAAAATAGTTTGTAACACATTTTGAAGTAAAACAGTTTGAACAGTGATAAAATCATTGGTTTCCTAGTTATTAATCACATGTGATTAATGCAATCACATGTGATTGAAGCAATAACTATAAGTATTTAACTTGTATCCCCCCATAAAGTATTTAAACATTTAAAATCATTTCCAAGGTTGATTTAAGGGGTATGAACTCACTTGAAAGTTTTAAGATAGCGAGATGGAAAACCGGGCAGAGTTTTGTCTTGGGAAACGGATTTTTTTCTCGGGATTCTCGGGAATCTCGGGAGTAAAATCGACCCTCGGGACTTGAGCAAAATGACCAGAGCTTCGGGTTTGAACGGGCGCGGAAATCGAGGCAAGATCGTGAGAGAAAGAGAGAGAATGAGCAAAATTTCCGGAAAGCCTCGCATCCCTTTTATAGGGGTGCTGAACCGCCTCGGTACGCCGTCATCGCTTACGTATTTCGGATGGGGCGGGTCGGATGGGTCGGATAGCTTGGCATAGGGGCGACGTGGACGATCCGAGGCCCTTGATTCGAGTACGCGGGGCGTACGAGGGTACGCAGCGCGTACTCCGGTCCTATCTGTTGACTCCCTTCGGATATTACCAAGAATTTATATTTAAATTTATATTTATTTTAAATAAACTTCTAAAATTTCATATCTCCTTCATACGAACTCCGCTTTCGATGGTCTTCATATTCACGGGTAGGTGAGACTACGCTCTACAACTTTCGTTTAGGTTCCGTTGGCAAATTCTAAAGTTATTTTTATTATTTATTTATTAAAATGACGTGATTAAGGAATTTCTTTAAAAATTCATAACTTCTTTATCTGACGTCGGTTTTTGCTAGACTTTTTACCACTGAAATACCATTTTCGAGACCTTCGATTCTCGTTTAGGTCATTCCGGCCAAAAGTCGCTCGATCTCCGATTCGAGTTTTTAGTTGTCTGTTGCTAAGTCGAACTTGGAAAAATCATAACTTCAATATACGAAGTCGGATTTGGGCGTTCTTTTTACGTACGATCATGGTTTAATGACATTTAAACATAGAAGAATTTAAATAGAAACTTTTTGGACATTTTATTATCAAAGTAAATTTTATTAACTCAAAAGTGGTTACAATACTTGACTTTTTAGGTCACTACAAAGAGTTGAAATATCGGGTTGTCACAGTTTCCATAACCATAATATTATGGATTTTCCTGTAGCGATGCTTTTCAGGTGTCGAAATGTTATGATATTTTTCACCCCGCGGACTGTTGCTAACAGTCAGGGTGCAGGATTATCAGTCGCGTATAGATCTATACACACTTACCACGTTCTCCGGGTTGAGACTCTGGTTATAAAACAAGGTTTTCTAGTTGTACCTTGATAGGTATGGTGAAGACAAAATGACTCACAAATTTTCAATTAAGTCACGTATTCTTGAAATGAAAGTGTGTATATCCAAAATGATTACCCTTTCTACAGTGTTGACAAAGGCATAAAAATGAGTTGTATTTTCTTGTATAAACATAATGTTATAGTTGAAATGGTTACACTTGGTATGATGTAGTATGCAAACATATAAATAAAAGATATTTCTATTTATAAAACGTATTGTATCCCGTGAGGGTAACATTGTGATGCGTGATGTTTTGCATTTTAACAACTTCATATGATAGTTAATATGAGAGTTGAGCAGCCTAAATTCGAGACCTTCGGCTTCTATTTATAGGGAGTAATTTTGGAGCTCACGTCGTGATCATGGAGTGGCTCACATCGTGAGTTCTATCCTATGCATCCGCTGACTCAACTTCTGACAGCCCGACCCTGGGGTCTATCCATAACTGGCTCACGTCGTGAATCCTGTGACAGCGTGAGAATTTGTGTCTCGAACTTCATAAATTCATATCTCTCACATACGAGCTCCAATTTTGATGTTCTTTATATCCATGCATAGGTGAGACTATGTTCTACAACTTTCGTTTAGACTTCGTCGGCTAATTTTTACTTTATTTTTAATTTTATATTTTTAACAGACCGGGACTAGAAAAGTCTGTTAAAAATCCATAACTTCTTCATCCGACGTCCGTTTCCGTCTGTCTTTTTACCGTTGTACTACTATTGTCGAGATATTCGATTCTCGTTTAGGTTGCATTGGCTAAAAGTCGCTCGATCTCTATTCCGAGTTTTTAGTTGTCTACTGTATATCTGAAAATTTGGAAAATCATAACTTCCTCATACGAAGTCAGAATTGGACGTTCTTTTTATGTACGTTTGTGGTTTAATGATATCTACGTCTTTCATTTAGATACCTAAAGATATAAATCATTTTATTGAGATTTCGCGATTTACGCTTAACAGTGTTTTACCGGTATTGTCGCGGATCTTCGATCGGTCATAACTTCTTCATTATAACTTGGATTTCAGTGTTCTTTATGTTTTAGGAAACCTAGGTATGATCTCTACCACTTTATCTAACCCAATTGAGATTTTTTAACAATTTATTTTTTACCTGAATTTGACTGGTGTTACACTTAATGGGACCCAACTTCCAAAAATAACCATTAAGACTCTCTTTACTCATCTTAACACATGCATGGAGAGGTCTAGACGACCAATATCTCATTTATGTGAAACCATACCACCAAGTACTCATGAAAGGACAAGGGATTTGCTATGGAGTTCACCAAACTCACAATGCTCAAATTTTGGGACATAAAACCCTAAAAATGGACCCAAAAACTAGAACTATCACAACAACGAGTAAGTTTCAAACTTGATACCTCTGGGAGATGCACCAACAAGATTATAACTCAGATCCAAAATCTTGGACACCAAATCTCCTTCCTTTAGGGCTTATTCTTCACAAAAGAGCTCCACAAAAACACTCAATAAGCGAAAAAATACTCACACAAGCTATGGAAACGGGTTTGGAGTCTAGAAATGGTGGCTGAAAATGAGGCCATCATGTTACATAAATAGGGACACCACAAAATATTAGGGTTTCTTTCTAGACGTATTACGCCGAACGTACCCTTTGGTACGCCCAACGTACTTGGTGGCTTCCATGATCATGCAAAGGGCATGAGTTTGATGCGTGTACACAAGTGTACGCCCTACGTACCAACTGCAATCCATTTCTGAATAAGGACTAATCTTGCCGAAACTTCAAACTATCATAACTTATTTGTTATAAGTCCATTTACAACGAACCTTATATCCACGGAAAGGTGTCGAGAAGGCCTACGCTTCGAGCAACTCATCACAACCTCAAAACTCAACGAAAAAAATAAAAAATTCATAAAAGTTCGAGCCAATGCCTTCACCGATACTCTTGGGCTCTCAAGCACAATCTGAACCCTTTCCTCATACCACCTACCTTATCCATATCCAAAAAGGCCTAAAATTTTCTCCTTTCAAGCCTCAAAACCTTATCATATCCGGATTATGGCCCACGAGCTTTGAATCACAAAGAAATTTGAAACAGGATGTTACGATTTCCCCCCACTTAAATTTGATTTTGCCCTCAGAATCACTCCTGATTAACACTCAGATCAAATCAAATAACCCGAGAAGAACAAACCCTTCACTGATGCAGAACCACTTCTGCCTCTCCAAAACCTGGAGTCTATATTGGTTTGTTTCCCCCGACAGGCCGCCTATGCAGAATATCACCATTCCAATCACTCATCGAATAACCGGACAGATAAAACTCCTCCAACTATGTTTACCGTGATACGACTGAGGGAAACAAGTTGTTAACCAACACCAGCTGTTGAACACTTATGTCTGACATACCGGTCGATCCTAACTGAAGCACTAATATCCAAAATCAAACATAAGAGTTTGGTCCGACATCAAGAAAAATGAAAACGCTAATATCCAATCTAATACTCAACTTATGACATGAGATCTGCGAATCTACCCGTGCATTACACTCTGATCCCTCCAACTTGCATCGACCCCTCTCTAAATCAAGATATAATGGCTCCTAACAATTGCTGACACCCCAGTCTTGCACCTGGTCCGGCCACCAGGTTCCCAAAGACTCAAATGGCATGGCTACCCAAGCCTAAGAACCCCTATACGTCACACACTTACTAGGGAATTCTACAACTCCCGCAGTCTTACAACACCCTCTTACTACCTAGTGAATGCTATGGCTCCCCGTAGTCTTACAACACTCTCTTACTCGCCATTGGCTCATCCCATGGTTTTTCTTGCCAGTCTTAAGTGATTGCTACCACCTGGATCCATCCACTCTCTTATAACATCACATCCGCCAGTTTACCGAACATTCCCACAATCTCATTATCAAACCATCACCATACTGAGTTCACTAAACCCATGCTCCATGATCCAACATGAATAGGTGCACACACCCACCCAGGTTAAGCATCACTACTCTTAACAAAAAATATTGTAAACAAAACACTTTCCCTCAATACATTTTATAGCCTTGGACAAACCCCGTCTGGTGACAAATAATTGATGGGTCCTCAAATAGAATAGATAATAGTCACTCAATGCTCCACTTGTCATCTAACAATCCTGAGTCTTAAAATAATCCTACAATCAACAATTCAGGGCATCATACTCGGAAACCCCGATACACCATCATAGAATCTCACGATAGCTTGTCACGACCATTGATTATCAACTATACAACTCGAAGCCTTCAAAGTACTCCAACTCCTTAATGATGTACGGAAAATTCTTCAATCACTAAAAATGTGTTGATGAAATTCCAGAACCCCGACACTACTGATCAAAACCCATGGGAAAGTAAACATACTGACTTTGAAGTTGATTGAAAAATCAACTGCTACCCCTCCTGAAGTATAGATAACAATCTATACGTCGAACTAGAAAATGTCTCAAAAATCGAAACTTGACCTCAATGAACCAACCACCTCGAAACTTGAACATTGGTGAACCCGAAAGAAATATTGACCACAGTAAGATCGTTGAACAACGACTACCTGCCGTGAAAACACTTATTCATTCTTAAGCACATACAAGATGCATCATCTCGATCTACACCATGCCTTGACTACCACTAGACCCAAGCCTTATATACCCGGACCGTAGATCCCTATAACCCAATCTCATGAACCAAAACTTAAACAGACTGATAAACCTCCCAACAGAATACTCAGTTCTCCCCCACTTAGGGTTCGGACCATCACCAATTATCACGCCAAACAGACCATGCTACGAACTGGCTCACTAGGTATACCATACCTAATTCTTGGAACGTACCATGCAACACTCTATGATCTTCCAGATAATTACCAACCAACTCCAAGTATTCCGAATCTCAGGTGGGGACCTCGGAAAACTTCCTAATGTGACTGCCTCCAATCACCAAGAATCTCATACATCTGCACAATCAGATATTTCGACTGTCCTGAAATAGTACCGACACTTCATCAGGGAATAATGGAATATCACACACTTCATCTCGGAATCTGCGACCAACACCCCATCGCAAAATCAACATAGAAATAGGAGACCTCACTCTCACGACGTAAGAAATAATTTAAGGCACTCATACCACACAAATCCCTTTTTATGCCATTACCACAACTATCTGGTACCTCACGGGGTCTTCCTTTAATCTCTAAATTCCAAAATGTAACACTCTAAAAATTCAAGCCAAATTAAACTTTTCAAAAACAACCCCATTTCATTAAGTTATTACAAAAAGGTTTTCAATACATTTATTATCAGAGTATTCCCAAAACCATATCATAAAAAAAGAACATGAGGAGTGGTACGATCACGCCTTCGCCTTGCCACGGTCTCCTGAAGTACCTGAAAACATTAAACCACAACTGTAAGCCCGAAAGCTTAGTGAGATACCCCCAAAATACCAACCACATATACCAACCACATAACATATCATAACATAACAGAACACAGAACAACCATGCACTTCGGGTCTACTGTGTGACTGCTCTGCCGCACCGAGCCTTCAGTCCACCTGGTCCACCCTCCGAGTCTAGCCATATACATCGAGTCTGCAGTGTGGTTGGTCCACCCGCACCGGGCCTTCAACCCATCTGGTCCACTCTCTGAGTCTAGAGTATGACTGGTCCGCCCGCACCGGGCCTTTAGTTGGCCTGGTCCACTCTCTCCGAGCCTCGACACATCTGGTATGCCCTCGTGGGGCCTATAGTCTATCCAGACCGCTCGTTGGGCCTTCGGAACATCCGGTCCGCCCTAGGTGTGTTGGCCTATAGCACAAAGCAGGACCCACCTCAACCCAACCCCAGTCAACCAACCATGTGCACATAAACATATAATCATATAACAATTAATCACCAATCAATCGATCTAGCAGATCACATGCATAGCATACTCTAACCAGCATACCGACCTAACCGGTCACTAACATAGCATCATCCTATATACCAGGATACCGACCGTAACCAGGTCTCTAACATATACCATCCTAACTACCAGGATGCAAACATATCAAAGCGATAACATAAGAACAATACCCGGATCACAGTCCGATAAAGGGCCGGGCTTGGTGCCTTACACCTTGTCGATATAGTGAGGATATCTCACCTCACAATTGTTGATTGAAGAGATAAGATCACACTGCTCCAACCTCCGACACAAACTCCACCCCTGATAATACCAAAAGACTGAACTCAATAAATACCAATAATTACCAAATTACCCCTGGAAGTCAATTGGTAAACTCTTGGTCAAAGTCAAAGTCCTCAGTCAAAGTCAAACTTCTTGGCTGACTCTACTCGCCAAGTCAGCCAGCTGACTCGTCGAGTCCCTATGCTCTGAAAACTCCCATATCACGACCCAACTCACCGAGTCACCCCAAGACTCACCGATTCCATCGAACTCTAAGTCACCTCCTGTTCAACTCACCGAGTCATCCCTCGACTCACCGATTCACAGCTCAACCAAAATGGTTAGGACTTTGCGACTAGACTCGATGAGTCCAAGAACAGACTCACCGAGTCCAAGGCAGTCTTCAACAGACTCGCCGAGTTGTTCTTCCAACTCGTCGAGTTCCTGCCTATCTTCATCCAACTCGCCGAGTACACCCATGTGACTCGCCGAGTACAACTAGTTCCTAATCCATATAGTGGCTTTCCAAGCCATGTAGATCTCCAATCCATAGATCTACTCTTCTACAAGCTATTCCTCACGTAAAGTTGCAATCTTTACGTGAATCCAAAGAGATCTAAGCATAAAACACTCTTGAGCTAGGGCTTGGGAAAAGAAGGCTTCACCAAGAATTCAAAGACAGGAACTTTATGCTCTTTTGGATCATCACTACTCTAGATCTGAGGTAGCAACCTCGGATCCATCCTCAAAACTCAAGATAGCACTAGATATATTCCCAAAAATCCCACGAATGATAGATCTAGATGGATAACTGCTCAAGCAACAAATCATTACCTCAAGAGAATGCTCCAATAGAAGAATAAGCCAAAACCTTGTAAAGCCCCTTGCTCCAAGCCTCTTAATCTTCAAAGATCTCTTCACCAAGAACTTATCAAGGTTCTAAATGCTCTCCAATGCACTCACAAACGGATTTAGGGTTTATGGACTTCAAAAGAGGCTAAGGAGACCGAGGGGAGGGAATTAAGTCCTTTAAATAGGGTGCAACCCCGAAGATTAGGGTTTTTCTCTCTTCAGCACCAACTCGCCGAGTTGGTCACTTGACACATGACCAGATTCGCGACCCGACTCGCCGATTCTACCCATTGACTCGCCGAGTCGGTCTTCCATATCTACACTAAGCACCCTGAACTTTGTTCTTCTGAACTCGGGGTGTTACACAAAACTCACTCACTCTTCCTTCCAAGATGGAAACTGGGAATAATATAATTCTCATCATAGAAAATGACATCACAATCCCACAGATGCTCACTCAACTCAGACTGCAATTATCAACAGTCGCATCACTTCCTTTTTGAGTCCTACAAATCCAACTGGCATTTTCTGGTCAAATCCCTCGGGACTGAAACTCAATTCTCCTCGCAAGGTATAATCTAATTAATCTCGACTGGTATGGCTCTTTGGCCTAACAATTTACCATACCCACTCCCAGTCTGAACAACTACAGCCGAATAACCGGTAAAGAAGGAAACACACTCAGCCACGAATGATAGTACCCAAACCATGTTATCTCCCCTCAACCTACTCCTTAGAAATTTTGGAATTCTCCTTGTTTCGAGTTTGGGTCCTCTTATTTCAATAGTATGGGCCCAATACTACCTTCCACATGTACCCATACTTTCCTCAAGGGTCGTCCTAGATTTCGTAAGTAGCTGCTCAACTTTCCCTATCGACCAATCCCATTCCACATGCTTGCTCCCCTAATAATACTCACCATTACACATCATACTCACCAGATTGAAATTACTCCCTAGCCTCTCCTAGGTTCCCACACTTGTCTTCCTTCAACTAATGAAGAACCCCTCACACTGTCAATTAGCTATTTCATGATACAATCACATGCAACAAAGCTCAAATAATCCTTCGAGTAACAGACTAATCCCTACAACTATTGGACTCGAACAAGGGCTGCGCAATGGGGTCAAATCTGGCACTCTGAGATTATCCAACCTTTTTCACATGTGACTTGACATATTCACTTAATAGCTAACCTACATCACTCATGACTTCCACAAAACACAAAGCAAGCAGCATTCGGGCATTGAGCAACCTCCAACAGCACATAAAACCACTCTAACATACAAATACAATTGCTCTATCCTCAACACAAAAGGAATCACCGAACTCAGGCAATCATACCTCACAACTCCTCGGAGATCTCTAATAATACATATACAACACTACCAGCTCACATAACAGGCGTAAATGCATCTCTCCTAAGCAGGCACACCAGCATGCGATACTGAGTAGATTCCTAGCTCTAAACTAGCTTGCAGTTCTATCAACTCAATAATAATAACACATAATCAAGTAAGGGTATTTTGGGAAATCACCGCTCAGACTCTAGCTGATTGTACACACCGCTTTGGATTTGCTTTGAAAATTCTTTAATCTCCTTGAAAAATCGTGTGATGAAAAATTATTCTCTTTCGAAAAGTTATCAACTCCTCAGTTTGAGTCCAGACATACCCGAGGGTGTGCTCGAATCCCTCAAACCAAGGCTTTGATACCAAATTGTAACACCTTAAATTTCAAGACAAAATTTTCATTTTTAATTCTCAAAATATTACACATAAATTCAAGTCATTACAAAAATTATAAGTTATTATCAAAACAATATCAGAGTATCCCAAAATCCTCTAATCTTCATAAGCTGAAGGATGTGTAAAATCATGCCTCCACCTTCCCAGAATCTACAGAAGTACCTAAAACACATTTAAATCAACACGGTAAGCACAAATCTTAGTGAGTTTCCCAAAATACCACATACACAAATAACTAGCCTCTCATGGCTATATCTCGATAAGGGCTATCCGGTCATGTGTCTCAGTGAAGACCCTCCGGTCTCACGGCTCGATATGGACCCTCTGGTCTCACGACTCGATATGGACCCTCCAGTCATAACTCAATATATGTATAGGATAATGTAACAACAAAAATCACAAAGACAGAATGCACAAGAAGACATATCTCAATATAAGCAAATAGGATCCTCTGGTCAATAATACCAATAAGATTATCTGGTCATAACTCACCTTATGTACAAAATAATATAACAACATGAGTCGCAAATACAAAATGCATATTGACACATAAAGCAAATAAAACCCTCCGGGCAGTATACAATTAAGACCCTGTGGTCATTAGCATAATTAAGACCTTCCGGTCAATCACATAAAAGAGTTCATCCGGTCAATAACACAAATAAGATCCTTTGGTCAATGGCACGAATAAGACCTTCCGGTCACACATAAATTACCACACAGGTAAGTATAGTGAGAAGACACACCTCAGATGATGAACAGTTCCTATAAATGTTGTTGTTGCACACTGGCCTCTAGCATTGAGCCAAACCCACAACTAACCCAATTAGGATCTAAGACCAAGCCCCACACATTAAGTCTAAAGATGGTCCACTAAACCAGCCCATAAATATTTCAAGCACAATGGGCCCACCAAGGTATAACCCTAAACTTAAGTCCAAAATGGCAAGCCTAACACAAGGGTCCCATACATATATATTCCTCTGACCAGAAATTTCTAATACAGCAAGCCCAAAAACCAAGACCCAACACTTAAGGGCCATCATGAGATCTAGCCCAAAAAGCCTACATCGAGATTACGTAGGGTGTACCTCCCTTGGTACGCTCAGCGTACAACGCAAATCTTGATCGGGGAACTTAATTCAGTACACGAGGCCTACTGTACCTTATGTGAGGCATACTGCTATGTTCCAAAATAGTAAAATTTTGACTTAACCACTTCAGCCCAAAGCATCCAAACCTCAGAGAAGCTTCATTACGAGTCCCTCACTGATAAAGTTAGCGACTTTACCAGTTTGCATTCCTTAATGGAACCCAACTTCCAAAAATAACCATTAAGACTCTCTTTACACATCTTAACACATGCATGGAGAGGTCTAGATGACCAAAATTTCATTTTTGGGAAGCTAGACCACCAAGTACTCATGAAAGGACAAGGGATTTGCTTTGGAGTTCACCAAACTCACAATGCTAAAATTTTGGGACATAAAACCCTAAAAACGGACCCAAAAACTAGAATTATCACAACAACGAGTAAGTTTTGAACTTGATACCTCTGGGAGATGCACTTAAAAGATTATAACTCAGATCCAAAAGCTTGGACATCCGATCTCCTCCTTCAAGGATCCTTTTTCAGAAAATAGCTCCACAGAACTTACAAATACTCATACAAGCAATGGAAACAAGGATTTAGGGTTTGAGAGGGCTTGGAGACTGGAAATGGTGGCTAAAAATGAGGCCATCATGTTCCTTAAATAGGGACACCCCAAAATATTAGGGTTTCTTTCTAGACCTAGTACGCCCAGCGTACTAGGTGGCATCCACGATCATGCAAAGCGCATGAGTACGTTCCACGTACACAAGTGTACGCTCCGCGTACCCAATTGCCATCCATTTCTCAATAAGCACTAATGTTGCCAAAACTTCAAACTATCATAACGTCTTCGTTATATGTCTGTTTCCAACGAACCTTATATCCACAGAAAAGTGGCGAGAAGCCCTACGCTTTGTGCAACTCTTCACAGCCTCAAAACTCCATGACCAAAATACAAAATTCATAAAAGATCGAGCCAACGCCTTCACCGATACTCTTGGGCTCTAAAGAACAATATGAACCATTTCCTCACATTACCTACCTTATCCATATCCAAAAAGGCCTAAACCTTTATCCTTCAAAGCCTCAAAAACTTCTCATACCTAGATTACGTCCCATGAGCCTTGAATCACAAAGCGATTTGAAACAGGATGTTACACTATGACCTGTTGGTGTTTACGTAACTTCTATATGTTGAATGACCACATATATACCTATAGGTATAAATGAACTACACATGTAGGGTATTCTATTCACTTCTAGGGGCGCCTTTCACTACTATAAAAATAGTCTTTTACAACACATAATTAATGACACACACTATTAGAGGATGTGCATTCGTGCGTGCCCTAAAAATTAATGTCGGTTTTCCAAAATTTGAAGGATAGAGGACACATATTTTTGTGTGCCCTAAAATTAGTGTCAGAAAAGAATAAAAAAGAAATACGGAGGGCACCTATCAAAAAATGTGTGTCGTGTAACTGTGTCACTTTATATATATATATATATATATATATATATATATATATATATATATATATTTTAAGGAAACAAACGTTTTTAGGTTTTAGGGGGAAAAATGAAATGCAAAAATTAACCCTTGCCTATTCATTCCAAAAATTCCCCGCCTATTCGAAGTAGGGCGTTTGTCTTCGTCACAGCTTCCTCAATTCCTCGATCCATCGCCTCCACCAAACACCTAATTCTCAGTTCCAACAAGTTTTCACTCTCTTAATTCGACCCTAATGAGCTGAGGATTTAGGGTTCTTACCTCCCAGTTATCAATTTGATCTGATGATTTAGGGTTCCTAAATCCGACCCTAATTTTTTCTATCTCACTCTTGTATTTCCATCTCATCCCTCTCGCCTTGTTCAAAACATGTAAGGGGCGACGAACATACTATTTCTTTGCATATTTTGGTCTTCACCAAGCTCTGGTTTCCATGTAAGCTTTACGTTTCGAGCCCAAACCATCCTAACGTGATGTCATCAGCTTCTCTTACTTACTCATCTACACTCGATAGTTCTTTGCCTAGAAGCACCACTCCTGAACCTCAAATCATGGATAGGTTAACTATATATGGTTACCAGTATAGCTCATATTCCACATAAATGCTTAGTTAACTCCCTAATCATATAACATCTGACTTGTTTCTAAACTAGATTCAAACTACAGTAGCTTTGTAAACTACAATGTCGGTGGGAGATGAGCCTCTGTACCCAATAGCATCATTAATAGATGAATTGAAGAATGATGACATCCAATTGCAATTGAATTCCATTAGAGGACTATCAACAATTGCACGTACTCTAGGGGAAGAATGCACACGAAAGGAACTAATCCCTTTCTTGATTGAAAACAATGATGATGATGATGAAGTTCTTCTTCCAATGGTAGAAGAGTTAGGTGTCTTCATTCCCTATATAGGAGGAGTTGATCATGCCAATGTTTTACTCCCCCCTCTAAAAACCCTCTACATTGTTGAAGAAACTTGTGTGAGGGAGAAAGCTGTTGAGTCACTTTGCAAAATTGGATCACAGATGAAAGACACCAATGTGGTTGAGTTCTTTATACCTTCGGTTAAGGTAATTTACTTTTATACCCTTGTGTTGTTTCCCATTTTGGAGTTTATAGTCATATCCATGTTTACTGCAGAGGTTGGCAGCTGGTGAATGGTTTACCGCATGTGTTTCTGCTTGTGGGTTATTTCACATTGCCTACCCTAGTGCCCTTGAGGCATTGAAGGATGAATTAAGGTCTGTATATAGTCAGTTGTGTCAAGATGATATGCCAATGGTTAGAAGATCTGCTGCTACAAATTTGGGGAAACTTGCTGCTACTATGGAACCTTCTCATCTCAAGACTGAAATCATGCAAACATTTGAGGATCTTACACAAGATGGTAACTTTTTCTTACTTTTGTTATTTAGTGATACTTTTGTATTATTGATGTAAATATTTGGTTTATAGATGAATTTATTTTTGTTTATATAAGCAGGCACTATTTGACATAGCTGCTTTCCGTCAATTTTATCAAGTTTTTAGATGAATTTATTTTGATTAATTCAAGTATTGGGTTTATTTTCATAACATTTTAGCCTCCATGATCTTGTAGGAATCATTAAACTCAAAACTCAACAGAACAAAAATTGAAAATCCATGGTTTTTATTTGGCGTTTCTTATGTTGGAGCTCTTAGTGCATGGTTTTTCTATAGATTCATCCAAGTGCTCTAATATGTAAAATGTTATCGTTGTTCAATGGTTCATGTTGTTAGTCATCTTAGAGATGATCATCTCTTGTTTCCAATATCTATAAGCTTGAAAATGTGGTTAGTTTCAAATCAAGTCAGGTATAGAGATCCTCTGTTTCACAAGCTATGAGGTCTCAACTAGAATGGTAATGGCAGAAGACAATCCAAAATTCAACTCACATTTTTTAAGACACGTGAAGATAAAATATAACATGTATGTTTACTTTGAAGTTTATGCAGGTTTCTTGGACTTGCTCCTCTGAGAGGTTTCCTCACAATCTCTTGTTTCTGTTGTGCAACATCAACAACAATAATTTCTTCTCTTGGGCTAAAGAGATAATGACACCTGCTAAGGTTCTCTCTCTCTCTCTCTCTCTCTCTCTCTCTCTCTCTCTCTCTCTCTATGTGTGTGTACCTGTAGTTGCACATGCAGTTTGTGATAAACTAATTTCTTCTAGGAATACAAGACGATGACTTGTCTTCCATCATTATTAGGCGGTTTTTAAACATATGAACTTGTACTTGCTTTACACAGTTACATTTTAATACAAATTAGTATTTGTTTTTTTGCCAAATTAAGGACAACAACAGATGAAAGCAAAAGTTAGGAGTCTATATACAGGCTCACGAGGAAGTAGAGTATGTGACATATGACTAGGGGAGAATGATGTCACAAAGAGCAAGATAGAAAACAATAAAAATATTGTTATTTGCTCTAAAAACTCTAGTATTTAGATTTCCATTCTTCATACATACTTGTTGCCTTGCCTGATGGAATTTCAAGAAAGCTTTATTTCTGAAGGGCGTAATAACCTTTGGTCACTACTATATAAAAAAGTAACAAATTATAAAGTGGGACTCCATTAATAAAAACTTGTTGAAAGTAATTTGAATAATGGAAATTTAAGGAAAGTTATTCATGCACCAAAATACATTTTGTGCACCTAAGTTATGTGCTCACTAGGATTCCAACATCTTCCTCGTAGTTTTTATTTTATATATGAATTTCAAATGCATCATTTTATATTATAAAATGGCAAATAGATAAAATCTTTTTGTACTTTCAAATATTTTAGTTTACACACTTGGGGTAACAAAGTTTATCAATTTCTTATTTATACTCATAAAAATATGGGAAAACTGCAATAAAGTCACTATATATTGGCCTCATAATCGATTTAATCCCTATATTTATTTTTTATTCAATTAAGTCCCAAATACCGGTAGTTGTATTCAATTTAACCCTTTGACCCAGTCAACAGGTCATCCAACTTTCAAAAATTACATTTTTGGCCCATATTTCAAAATTTATTACAAATTTGTCTAAATTTTACACTTTTGGCCCAAATTTTAAATTTTGTTACAAATTTGGTCCAAACTTTACCCTTTTTGCCCAAATTTTAGAATTTTATTATGAATTCATCCTAACTTTAGGTTTTTTTTTTTACAGCTTTTTTCCTCAAAGAATTGTTTCTAATATGTTTTTTCTTTATAAAATCATATTTATACAAAAAAAAAACGTATTTTCACTTAAAAATCTTATATTTTCTACATAAAAACTTTTTTTAAAACCTTTTTTGTATATGAAGTATCTAGTTATAAAAATATATATTTATTAAGTATATAAATATATACAGAACCGTTTTTATAAAAAAAAATATATACAAAAGCGTACTTTACAAAAAAAATGTATACAAACACTTTATTGCAGTTTCCATAAAAATATATCATCAGATTACCGGTATTTGGGATTTAATTGAATAAAAAATATATAGGGACTAAATCGATTATGAGACAAATATGTAAAGACTTTATTGCAGTTTTCCATAAAAATATATCATCAGATGAAAATAATGTAATTGGAATAACTATGAAAGTGTAAGTACTCCATTGGAAAGTCTTTTGGTTCGAGCATGTAATGGTAAAAAAGTCATGAAGTATAGTGATTTTTTGTTATTTATTTATTTTTCAATTAATTTTCTTGTAGCAACCACATTAAATTGTAATATAGTTATGAACATAACGACAATTGTCATTTATATATGAAGCTTAAGAATAGGATTATATATATATATATATATATATATATATATATATATATATATATATATATATATATACACTAGGTTATAACCCGTGGAGACCACGGATAAGAAATAAAAATATTAAGAATAAATCATAAGTGTATGATAGACCAATGATTTAGAATTAATTTATTAATTTACAAACATGAATATTTTTTCTATAAGTTTATATTGAGAAACTGTAGTTAGTAATAACACAAATAATTGAGAAAATAAATAAAGCTCTTCTAAAAAATGAAATTTGGATTACAACATTTAAGTATAAGTAAAATTTAGCTCATTTTGGGACATTCCATCTATTTATCACGAACAATTTACAAATAAACAAACATGGATTAAATCAAAGTGTGCATTACATATTGGATCATAGGCATTGTACATAACTGCTTTTTATCTGCATATTAAAAATAATCAAGGGTTTGCATTTTGATTTGTAATTCGATTTAGTTATAGAACCAACACAATCCATTTGCGTATTTAAATATAACGGAAACGGATATAACATACCAAATATAATTAATAAAAACTCCTAGCCTTTTCAAAGATCTAAAACTCTTCATTTGTTAAAATAATGACTTCAAATATTAAAACTTTTGAACCAACCAGCAATAATATCACTTAAATAAATTATAAATTAAAAAGCAAATTGGATAAGGAACTTACTTATCGTGGTTGTTGGTTCCAAGCATACCAATTCTTTGAAATCTTGTCAAAACCTGAAAGTTAAACAAAGCTAAAAAAATCTTAAACAAGATATATGCATCCAATTTATGAAAAAAATAAATTAAAAATACAACTGAATATAAAGATGAATACTGAGAAAAACCTTTCCTCAATACTTTCTATTAGTGGCAACTTTGATATCTGAGAGAGGCAAAAACCCAATAGAAACCGTGAAATATATACTACCAAAGTCCATAACAATATATGTAATCAAATATGCTTGGAATATTCCTTGAGTCCATTTATCATTTCTCTCAGCAATCACCATATTGCCACACAAATTATAACACATTGAGCAGCATTTTGTATCAAGATGATCATGTATCAAATACCCATTTAAAAAAATCACCAAACTATAACTAACTCATTTGTCAACTATAAAAAAAGACAAAAACATCATGTCAATATACAACTTAATAAACAAATAAACATGTTTTAATTGAAAAAAGTGTTAAGAAAAGTAAAAACCAGTTGAGATATGCACATATAAAAAAAGGTATGAAGTGTACTATCTTTAAAGGTTTAGTGGTGATTGTGATTGTGGAATGTTGGTGTATTGTTCATGTCTATGGCTTCTTAGACACGTTTCTTGCTCTGTTTACACACCTGATGAACCATATATAATAAAAATACAAATATATCATAACAATCTCTAAAATTGTCATTATCCTCCTGTAAAATAATTTCATAGACCAAGGTTTTGTAATATATTAGGGTATATATCATAAAACCTCAGTTTTGTCATTGGGAAATAACTAGTTCTATAAAATCGTCATTATCAGACACACAAAATGACTATGCTAAGATCAATCTCCCCAATAACAATAAATCATTGATCTTCAACACATGAAAGCAGAAAACCCTAAAGTCAAAATCGGAAATCATAAAAAATAAATTTGGAATGGTTACTTGATGGCAACAATGCCAAAAAATCCTCTTCACTTGCTAACTGTAGTGGCCACTTGTAGATTTCTGGACCTAATTAAAGCATGGCTAAAATCAAACAGAACAAAATCAAGATGGGATGTCTTTACTTTGTAATCGAGGCCTTCCAACCATAAGTAAAGCCAAAAGTAAGGCCTGACATAGTTCCTCCATAAGTAAACCTTAAGTAAGTGAGGAATCATTGGGTTATGCTTCAACTTCTGCATCTGAAAATTTAAAATACAAAAAAAAAAAAATCAAAAAAATAATTGATGAACATAGACCTAAAAATAAAACGTGGGAAATTAAAATCCAAGCGTTGGGGGATATTGATGAACATTGATGCATCTCTAGGGCCTTATCACACCTCGTAGAAGGGCCAAAAAAAACTTGGGCGGCGGCACACCAAAAAAGACGAAACAGAGAGTGAGAAAGATGGAGTCGGAGTTAGGGTTATGAGAAAAAGCAATGTAGAGATATTGAAGATGGGTATTCAAATTTCAATTTTCGAATCCCTACATTCACGTTGTAAAAAGCTACAAAATCACGCAATATAGTTCAAATTTGAGAACTTGCTAGTTTTAAGGAATGTTATTCGTGTAATTGAAATTGTTAGTGCAAATTGTATCCCGCTACATGTTTAGGCGGGAAAAACAATATATTGGTTTACGGGAAGAAGCCACGTGGCAAAACAAAGAATAATAATATGACATCTGGCAGTATTAAGAGTCTTTTATTATAAGTAACGATAAGGATAAGGATAAGGATGACGATATATATATATATATATATATATATATATATATATATATATATATATATATAGAGAGAGAGAGAGAGAGAGACCTCATCTATGAAACTTCTATGGCTGATTATGCCGTTCATGGTGGTTGTTGTGTTTATTGGGGTTAAAAGTCAAATTTGGTTGATGCGTCAAAGTATTACCCTTGGGTTTGGAGTTATGTGATTAATTATTATTCTACATCAACACTTAAAGATAACAAAGCGGTGGCACCTGCGGGTCCAGCTGTGTCATTGGGGCGACATCCAACGGTGGTGGTGAGGTGGCTGAAGAGCCATGGGAAGATTATGTGTTTCTTCAGACTTCAAATTCTTCTTAGCTACTGTTGGATATGGAAGATGAAATGGACGTTGAGTTGTCTGTCCTGTTCATACTAGGGATGTCAAAAACCCCCGTGGAACCCCGCTCCCGTGGGACCCCGATCCCGTATGGGACTAAATTTTTAAAAAAACCGGGAGCGGGAGCGAGAGAGGGGGCAAAATTAAACCCCGCTTATTTTCGGGACCGGGACCGGGAGTTGGTATTCCCGTCCCGTACTCCCGCGGGGCCCCGGTTGTACATTTATGTAAAAAATATATATTTAATATAAAATACATATACAAAATAGATTTTTTAATTTTAAGTGTAGGTTAGGTTTCACTTTCCCGTTTTCAATTAATAGATATTGAAGAGGTAGTGAATTGATCATATATTTTTGGATATGTAAGTATTTTATATTTGTAATATTGGATTTGTCATATTTTATATTTTTAATATTGATGGAATTATCGTTTTGTAATATTGAATTCGTAATGTTGAATTTTTAATTGTTTAGTTTCTAAAAGATTATGTTTTAAACTTTTAAAGTTATTAAAAACAAGCTTTTTAGCCTAACACAAAATAGTCGTTTAGCAAAAAAAACGAATTTTAAGCGGGGGAACCGGGGGCGGGACCGGGGGTGATGGAGGTAACCAGGAGCGGGACCGGGGGCTATGTAAACGGGGGAGCCGGGGGTGGGACCGGGAGCGGGGGCAACAATTGATTTCGGGGGCGGGAGCGGGGGCAGCTATTCCCGCTCCCGTTTGGTCCCGTTGACATCCCTAGTTCATACTTGATTTTGCATAGAATTTTAAAATAAATAAATTAATTTCAATTTGTTTATTTTATATATCCAAATAATAATTCAATGTAATTAATTTCAATTTAAATGAATAATAAATAAATTAAAGATGTGGTTGATTCTTGAACAGTTTTGGTTCTTATTTATTTTAATGGGGCTAAATGGTGCATATTAGGAAAATGGAGGGGTTGTATATGTACTTTTTTATGATTCTTGAGGAATAATTTCAATATTTATTGTATTTTAACTCAGTTGATTAATTGATTTCAATCATCCATGATCACCCACAAAATCAATGAAGGTTTTGATATTTCAAGGTGTATTTTACATAGATACCTTCTCTTTTGATGAAGATAAATCAATGTTGCCACTTGAGGGTTTACATCACGAGGAATCTCAATCCTCTTGCATTTTAACCCAGCAATTGCCACAAGGTCTTAGCTTAGTAATCACTCCAAAACTCTCGCACCTCGGCCGTCGGCGGAAACACCGGGTAGTGTAACGTCATTTCTTGTATCATAGTTATCAACTTCCTGAAAACACATGCAATTTAAAATACGTCAACATAAAGTTGATGAGTTCACATGTTTTGACTCCATATAAAAATACCACTTTTTCTCAAGTTCAAAAGTATAGTTTTGAAGTATAATTTTGACTCTCCAACGTTTACTATATATATCCTAGGTATAAAAGTTTACTTACCAAATAAGTATATACCTATAAGTCTCATATACTATGAATATAAGTGTTTGTAATTCCATACAAACAAGAGTTGCTACGTATAAATCTTATTTCAATTCTATACGACTAACCACTACGTATAAATCTATTTCAATTCTATACGAATAAAAACGCTACACATAAATCTTATTTCAGTTCTATACAAGTAAAACCACTACGTATAAATCTATTTCAATTCTATATGAGTAAAAATGCTACGTATAAATCTATTTCAATTCTATACGAGTAAAAATGCTATGTATAAATCTAATTACAATTATATACAAGTAAGTAGGATAGGTATAGTGGTCTACTTAATATACAAGTAATATACCTATTAGATTCTTATACTTAGAGTATAAGTCTTTGGGAAACTTATACTTAACATTCATACTTGTATATCGACAAAGTATACTGCTTGTAAAGTTGTTCTACCATGAGTCTGTAGCTGCGACTGTATGACTTAGTTTTATACCTCTTATTATTATTATTACAAGGATCACACATTGCTGTAGTGCAAGGATTACACCTTGCGGTAGTACAAGGATCACTCCTTGCGGTAGTACAAGGATTACACCTTGAGGTAGTTTCCGCACGTTTCATCGACGCTTGAACAATAACAAATACAAGGATAGTTCGTCACTCACTTTTGGTTGACTGTAGCTAATAGTCAGGAGTGGGGCGGTCAACCCGTATACTATTTATACACGACTTCCTCGCTCACACGGGATCAACGAATACAGGTCAGAGGACTTTAACTAAGATCCCCAATCTTAGATGATGAATACAGTAGCTCAGGTAGACTTTGACGACGTTCTATAGTTCTAACAACAAAAACATTTTCGTGTCTAAAACCCTAAGTTACTAGACTATGCTTTTAAACATTACTCCTAATTTCATAACATTTAGGCAATATAGCAGCTATAACTTGAAGTAAAACTAGGTTTTATCTTGACATAAAACCAACAATAATAACATATAACACACCAGGTTTTATCTTGACTTAAAACCAACAATAATAACATACGTAGAAACTAATATATATATATATATATATATATATATATATATATATATATATATAACTCTTGAGTATAGCATCAAGGCTATATCACACATAGTATACATAGAACTCCCGAGTATAACTCAAGTTCTACATTAGTATAATAACATGCTAACAAGTTTACAATAGTTGTATAATTTCATATATGAAATAAGTATATCCCGGTTATTATAATTATCTACGTTGATACTAATATACTTAGACATAATAATAACGTATATATATATATATATATATATATATATATATAATATTTAGCATGCGTTTTCCCCCGAAATATTAGAAAGTGGGGCCGTGAAACTCACCTTAGTAGCATGATTTTATGTAATCTAAGCAGAAACGGTCAGCGGTACGAGGTCGTCGGGGCTCGGGAAGCAAAATGGCTTCAAAAAACGAGAGAGAGAGAGAGAGAGAGAGAGAGAGAGAGAGAGAGAGAAGAAATGGTGTACTAAGCCTTGGGGTCGAAATGGCTATTTATAGTAAGATTTTATGACACTCATGTCGTGAGTGTCATAAGGCTCACGTTGTGAGTCTGCATGATTCACTCCGTAGACTTGCCATTTACGTCCCTAGCTTCGGATGGTGGCCATGACACCTCACGTCGTGAGTGTCATAAAGCTCACGTCGTGAATTGGATCTTATCCTCTCGCAGCTTCTAGATTCTGAATTATGACAGAATGTCGTGAATTAGCTAGTTTAGGTTTTTTAAAAGCTAAATCTTCGGAATGCCATAACTTTTGCATACGAACTCCGTTTTTGACGTTCTTTATATGCACGTGTAGGTATTTACGAGTACTACAACTCTATTTTAGACTTAAATAGCTACTTCTAAGTCTATTATAAATTCCTCTTATTATAGAGATTTATAGTGTTCGGTTTATCATAACTTCTTCATGCAAAGTCAAATTCAGATGTTCTCTATATTTTTGGAATCGTATGGATATATACTTTGAGTTGTATCATAAAGAAAGTTCATATTTGTATTAGAATTTATCATGAACTACATAAAATTCTTACCACATTACATAATCACATTACATGATTGACATAATCACATGTGATTGTTATTGACCTAATTTTGACGGGTGTTACAAAAACTGTAAAAATCTTATTTCTCAATTGAAGGTTCATCACGAAGAACTTCAGGTGCCATCCATTCAGGCTATATATTTGAATACACAAACCATGTTCAATTATTTATAATTATATATGTTTATTTATTTATTTATTTATTTTTTGCGTATATTTTATTTATATTTTATGTTCATTTTGATTTTGGTCATGTACTTCATTAAAACTATTGGTATCTGTTTCATTTTGACTTAATGGACTTGATGACTCAATCAATATCCTCTTACAGTCTCGAAAAGGAACAAACTTTATCCAGATAGACATCATTATTTACCTATGTTAAGGGGAAAAAAGGAGCAAGGGCTTACTTAGTTTTCAGTTTTGACCTTGTTTTTTTAATAAATTACAGGTGGTTGTTGGAAATAGGGCTCGAGATGCACTTGGTGTGTTTGTTATATGGTAGGGATAAATGCCATTAAAGTTAAATTGTAGGGATAAATGCAAATCATAGCAATGTAACTTATTTCATTTATTTACTTTTTTGTGTCTTCTTTTTACAATATGAAGGAAGGAATACTCAAAGTTGGTGTTTGATTGTTTTCCTTTTGTGTAAATGCAGTCAGTTTCTCTAGAAATTAGTAGAGCATCGTGACTTAGAGTTTGTTGTTCCTGGAACTTATTATGCAGGTATAATAATAATATTATATTATATATGATTTGAATGATGAGTAATATAATTTATTAATTATACATACATGTTTAAATATCTGGTTAGTTAGTCTCTGGTTATGAATAGAAAGAAATTTTTTTAATATGAACAAGGATAAAAGTGTAATGGTTTGGTTGGTTTTCTTTTCTGATTCATGACAATATAAAACTCTCATACATACCATGTGTATTATTAATTAGTTGGTGTTGATATTTTATAACTGATATGATTATTATGTAGGATTTCTGTGTTGTTTTTGATCAAGAGTTGGGATTGATATTGAAGCTAACAGACATGATGATTGGTTGGATACATGAAGGGTTTTAGAGCTTCTTTAGACAGATTAATGATGAGTTACTGAAACAAGAAGGCCCTCCTTTATAGCAATGTAGTATTAGGTTATATAGTTAGGGAAAACCTCTTAATAACAATGTACAATCAGATCCCTTTAATATTAATGTATTACAATTTTTTGACATGATGCTATTGGATGAAGCTGATTGTTTTTGTATATATATTTTTTTCTAGATTTTTGTATTATGCGTAAAAGAGTATCGTAAAGTCACATCGTATATGCATATTATAAATGGTTGTTGAGGTTTATGTGTAACACCCGTCAAAATAGGTCAATAGACAATCACATATGATTATGCCAATCATGTAATTATGTTAACCTAGTAATGTGGTAAGAATGTTACGTAGTTCATAATAAATTCTAATACAAATATGAACTTTCTTTATGATACAACTCAAAGTATATGTCCATACGATTCCAAAAATATAGAGAACGTCTGAATCTGACTTCGCATGAAGAAGTTATGATAAACCGAACACTATAAATCTCTATAATAAGAGGAATTTAAAATAGACTTAGAATTAGCTATTTAAGTCTAAAAGAGAGTTGTAGTACTCGTAAATACCTATGCGTGCATATAAAGAACGTAAAAAACGGAGTTCATATGTAAAAGTTATGGCATTCCGAAGATTTAGCTTTTAAAAAACCTAAACTAGCTAATTCACGACGTGAGTTTTATGACGCTCACGACATTCTGTCATAATTCGGAATCTAGAAGCTGCGAGAGGAAAAGATCCAATTCACAACGTGAGCTTTATGAAACTCACGACGTGAGGTGTCATGGCCACCATCCGAAGCTAGGGACGCAAATGGCAAGTCTATGGAGTGAATCATGCAGACTCACGACGTGATCCTTATGACACTCACGACGTGAGTGTCATAAAATCTTACTATAAATAGCCATTTCGACCCCAAGGCTTAGTACACCATTTTTTTTCTCTTTCTCTCTCTCTCTTTCTCTCTCTCTCTCTCTCTTTCTCTCTCTCTCTCTCTCTCTCTCTCTCTCGTTTGCTGAAGCCGTTTCGCTTCCCGAACCCCGACGACCTCGTACGCTGACCGTTTCTACCTAGATTACATAAAATCACGTTACTAAGGTGAGTTTCACGGCCCCACTTTCTAATATTCTGGGGGTAAACGCATGCTACTCATTGTATATATATGTTATTATTATGTCTATATGATAGTATATAGTTATGATAATCGAGATATGATTGTTCTAAATATAATATTTTGAAAATATACAACTATCGTAACGTTGTTAAAATGTTATTGTTATAGTAGTATATTAATGTAGATCTTGAGTTATACTTAGGATTCTATATATATGTTGTGTGCGATATAGTTCCGAAGTTATATTCGGAAGTTTTATATGTTAAGTTATATAGTATGTTGCAATTAATAGTTTTATGTCAAGATAAAACTGGATATGTTATATGTTGTTATTATTAGTTTTATGTCAAGATAAAACTGGATATGTTGTTATTATTAGTTTTATGTCTAGATAAAACTAGATATGTTATATGTTGTTATTATTAGTTTTATGTCAAGATAAAGTTGGATATGTTGTTATTGTTAGTTTTATGTCAAGATAAACTAGGAAAATTATATGTTGTTATTATTGGTTTTAGGTCAAGATAAAACCTGGTTTTTACTTCAAGATATAGCTATTATACTGCCTAAATGTTATGAAATTAGGAGTAATGTTTAAAAGCATAGTCTAGTAACTTAGGGTTTTAGATACAAAAATGTTTTTGTTGTTAGAATTATAGAACGCCGTCAAAGTCTACCTGAGCTATTGTATTCATCATCTAAGATTGGGGATCTTAGTGAAAGTCCTCTAACCTGTATTCGTTAATCTCGTATGAGTGAGGAAGTTGTATATAAATAGTATACAGGTTGTCCACCCCACTCATGACTGTTAGCTACAGTCAACCAAAAGCGAGTGATGAACTATCCTTTTATTTGTTACTGTTCCGACGTCAATGAAACGTGCGGAAACTACCGCAAGGTGTGATCCTTGAACTACCGCAAGGTGTGATCCTTGTACTACCGTAAGGTGTGATCCTTGTACTACCGCAAGGTGTAATCCTTTCACTACAGCAATGTGTGATCCTTGTAATAATAATAAGAGGTATAAAACTAAGTCATACAGTCGTAGCTATAGACTCATGGTACAACAACTTTAGAAGCATTATACTTTGTTGATATACAAGTATGAATGTTAAGTATAAGTTTCCCAAAGACTTATACTCTAAGTATAAGAATCTAGTAGGTATATTTCTTGTATAGTAAGTAGACCACTATACCTATCCTACTTAGTCGTATAGAATTGAAATAGATTTATACGTAGCAGTTTTACTCGTATAGAATTGAAATAAGATTTATACTTAGCAACTTAGTTTGTATGGAATTACAAACATTTATATTTATAATATATGAGACTTATAGGTATATACTTATTTTGTAAGTAAACCATTATACCTAGGATATATATACTAAACGTTGGAAACTCAAAATAATACTTTCAAAACTATACTTTTGAACTTGGAATATGTATTATTTTTATATGGAGTCAAAACCTGTGAACTCACCAACTTTATGTTGACGTATTTTTAAATTGCATGTGTTTTCAGGAAGTTGATAACTATGATACGAGAAATGACATTACACTGCCCGGTGTTTCCGCCGACGGCCGGGGTGTGACATTATGACAGACAAATATGTGCCATCTTCATTTATGACAGGGGCTATAATGAAACAAAATGCATGTCCTAAACATGCGTCACAAGGTTACCACACGCATATACGTGTCATCTTCCTTTATGACAGGGCCTTCCTTGATACACATTGTGTGTCGTAAATGAGCATCATAAATGCGTATCGTAATTACGCATCATAAATGCACATCGTCTATAGACACACAAGAAAGTGTGTCGTCTCTCGTTTCCCAAATCTAACCCTCTTAGTTTCTTTGCATCACATGTAGCGATATGAATATAATTGGATAATAGTGTAATTATTTGATGAGGGATTAAAGGAGTTTGTAGGGCACTCGTGTAATTATTGTAAGGCCTACCAAAGTTTATGCTTATGTTTCTGCATTAGTTATGAAAGCCCAAGTTTTATTAATCAATGTAAAATATTTCTTTGAAAATAATTTTATGGGAAAATTTCCGTACTCCTCTGTTTTTAATATAAGCATAAAAAAAGGTCTTTTCGGACTCTGAAATTTGGGGATGTCACACGTGTTTGGTTTGCATTTTCTTTTTCTCACCTTTTAGTTTGATTTTCATTTTTCATTTATTTTTTGATAGTTTAATTCACTCTCTCATCATTATATTCTAATTTTATTCCAGTGTGGGGTCATTAGAGGAGGCTGTGGTTTTATTATAAGGAAAATTTTAAGAAAAAGTTAGGTTTTTGTAGTTTAAATTACACCCACGACATGGACATCTCTTGGCTACAACGTGGGATTTAATAGAGTGTCGATCTGAAAATATTTCTACCTTCACGACATGAAAAACTATGTGTAATGATGTGACAAAATGGGGAGACCAGAAAGAGATAAATTAGCCCTAAAACATGTTTATTTTCTATTCTCAAACAAAAATCACAACGTGAACTCTCCCATTCCTGCCCCGCACTTCGAGTTTTTGGCAAATCACCTACTACTTCCAGTGTTCATGTTTAATCCATCTTAAGGTATGATTTTATTGCTCTAATACACTTGATATTTCTAGGTTTTGTTTGATTTTGAACAATATGTGCGATTTTAGGGTAGAGGGTGTAACAATTTTGAATTTTAACTGTGAAATTGAGATTGCATGTTTGAAAAATGTGTTTAGAATTACATTTAGACAAAACCCTTGGCATATCATGGAATTAATTCGGTCAAAATTGGTTCTGCTTTGCAACATTATGTCTTGACTCTTGCCACGACATAAGGAAGCTGCTTTCACGACATGAAAAACGGATTTACCAAAACTGTTTGAATTTATTCTACTAATCTGTTGTAGTTGTGTTGTGTGGTTTGTATACTTGTGGTTTTGCAACTTTGTCTTTAATATCTTTAAGAGCAGAGTCAAATTTCTCAGATAACATCTTAACATCCGGAACAACTTTAACAACTTTCTTAGTTGTATCGTATATTAACTTTTAATGCTCACAGAAAATTATTATAGTTTTAGATTGCAAGGTCTGTGTAACACCTTGATCTGCAATCACCATGCTCTAAAAATTTGAAGTTGAGAAAGTTTGGTCATGACGAAATAAAGTATTCAACTTCGTATTCAAAACATTATAATCTTGACGAGTCATCAGCTTGATATCCTCATCAAAAGATGTTGCCATAGGAGTTACAACATAGGGTTCTAAAACTTCTGGATCATCTACAACCATAAAATCATCATTTGATCCATATTGTGACTCTTCATGTCTCGATAGAGAATTTTAGATCGGTTATGAATAGGGAAAAATAGATGTAACTAGCGGAACACTTGTTGAAATAGGTTCTAAAGTGTCACGTTCATCAATAATAGGTGAAAATCAGAAACGTTTCGTTTTGTGGTAGTTGTAGTTTGACATTGAGAAAATGATGTGGTTGTAGTAGATTATGTGAAAATAAGTTCTGGGTTAGATTGGGAAATTGGAACTTGACTGGTGAAATCAAGAAATGTAGTTTTAGGAATTTGTGATGTGGTTTGGATATGAATAGTAGTAATGGGGATGTAAGTAGTGGTGGTCGGAGTTGATGTTGAGGCTTGGTTTTGAACAACTGGTGGTATTGGTGGCCTTTGAGATTACAAAAGGTTTAAAATAGGATATTCCAAAGCAGTCTACTAAATGTGTACTTTTGACTAATTGTTAAATTGAGTAGAAATATGAGTAGTAGGATTTAGAATAGATACCTTCAAAGTTTCATGCTGATCTACTAGCTTTGGTGTATGCTTTTGATTCTTAGTTATGGTCGCAACATTATTACCAGAAGCAATATCTTCAGTAACATTAACAACACTAATAGTATAATCATCCAACTCCTAATAGGAAATGGTAGGCTTAGCTTTCTTTGAATGTCTCTTCTTTGGAGCTTTAGATTTCACAGGTTATACCTCTGCATCCACCTTTGATTTTCTTTTAAGTCTAACCCTTTTCGGAGCATCACCAACATCAAGAACATCATGAAGAGCAAGTGGAATAGGTCTTTCTCCGAACGAAGGAATCTTCATGTAGATTTGAATAATCTCACTATCCATCAAAACTTATGCCAATATTACCTCAGGAATTAAGCCAATAAAATGAAAATTCTTGCAATCTAAAGTAATGAACATAGATATACTCATGTTCTGAATATTATCCATAACTGCACCCGCCACTTGTGGAATATTGTAATGATCCAGAGTTTGCTTCACTATGATCAACCACAACCTTGCACAATAGATTTCAGTATTCTTGGACTTGGATGTAGGACTTTGAACAAATTGAGTCCACAAAATATGCCCACAATCCACTTTTTCACGAGAAAACAATCCTTAAAGAAAAGTATGATATCGTTTACTCGCGCTATCAGTACCAATAGCCCTTTCAGAGAAAAACTTGAAGAGACTAGTGAACAAAGAATTTTAAATTAAGTGGCAAACATGACTTCTTGAATGTTGAAAGAACAAAGAAATCAAAAATATGCCCCATTTGATGATAAGCCCTAATAATATTTGTATATTGGACCAAATCAGGGTTGATTGAATCAGCACCAAGAGTTAACCCTAATAGCTTGTAGAAATTTGCCTTTGTAATCGTCGTTTGATGTCCTTGAACATCAAAACTAACTACTTCAAACTTCTTGTTGTAATATCATTGGAATAAGCCATAATCAAATTAGATAGAAGAACATACTTGAAGTGTGTCAAAGCTTTTTTCAAAATCGAGTAGTTCAAACATTCAATCAAAGCTTGAACCGAGGGACTATACTTCGAGTACTCCAAATCAACAATCAAGTTCTATCTAGGTTTCACAATGACAAAAATAGATGAATTTGTTTGATCCATGAATGAGATGTGATCACTACAAGAAGCCGTTTGGTCTTAATAAGATAAACTGAGAGAACCGAAGAATTGATTAGAATAAACTGGAATACCTTGGAATGTTGTATGAGCGTAAAGATAAAAATGTAGAGCAATTTTGGGTATTTATAGTGTTGGAAACCCAAGTGGTTCATTTTGAATTTGAATCGATGTGAGAGAAATGGGATAAGAGCTTAATCAATACTTGACGTCGAGTGATTTTTCTAGACATCCACTCAGGGTATGGTCCAACTTAGTTGGGACTGGAGTGATGTTGACGATTGATAGAACATCAACGAAAACATCACGTGAGATTTGGGAAGAGTAACATGCTGAAATTGGCCCCGTTGGTACTGATCCTTAAGGACAATTCGTATACTACTATATGCAATGTTAGAGTAGTGAACGAAGCAACAACCAAGGGAAATGTTTGGGGGTGAGACTCGCACCTCACTTAGTACATTAGGTCATGCCAGTCACGTTAGTCGCGAACGTGATACTTACCTGGGGGTTATTGATGAATATATAGATCCATAAATAGGAAGTATTATAATAACAATTACAAAGGTGATTAAGCAGAGAGTAATTGTTAATGATGAAAATGAAGATTTATATTATCTTATAATATTATAGTGATGTATGAAGTAATAACTGGTTACAAAAATGAATAATGGAGTGTAACTAAATGTAAAGGCTTTAAATAAGAATACAAATTGAACATGATTGTGGTGTTTATATGATGTATCTAACACCATCCTATTTGAGTGTTTGAATGCATGTTTGTATGATGTTCGTTTAACCAGTGGGATGTGTACGTTCCATAACATGGTACCTATGGTTGACTCCCTTAGCGTATGCTGACACTTGTTTATTTCCTTAATGTTTGCCTTTCATCGGTACAAATAGCATAGTTTATGGTTTGTTAAGTTTGGGGTCTCTTGTGTAGTTACATTTATCATATTTTTAGTGATGATACAACTTTGGACTTGTCGATGAGTTTTCATCTACTTTTGGTTTTGAAAACTTGGTTGGTGTTGGTTTGGTGAAATTAAACTTTTGAAAGAGGCTATTTCTTTTTATATTTAAGTAACATTGGTGATGTTTTCTAATGAACTATAAATAAGACTTTCATAACATATTTTGGATAAAAATGTATTGTTAAAATAAAAAACATTTGGGTGAAAAATTAGATGTTACAATTTTCGTCACACAAAAAGAGAAATACTCGTTTTGATGAACAAAAATGTTTGAAAAAATCTTAAATTTTACTCCCCAATGACAATGTTATAATTTAAGAAAAAGTCACATAAATCGTACATGTGAACATTGTTCATCACGAAAAAAATAAGCTTTTGATAGGAATGGCCTAGTTTTTTGTTAGAAAAAAGTTTGAAAAAAAATCAAATTTTAGATCCCATAAAAGTACAATGCTATAATACAAGAAAAAGTTATAGAAATGATCCCTATGAAACGTTTTCATATCATAAAATATTAAAAATAAGATTTTGATTTAATTGTAAGAAATCTTGTCCAACATTTTTGAATTATATGAATTTTCAAAAATGATCAGTAGAAAACATTTTCATCATTAAGCAAGGACAATGTTATAATAAACATAAGCGTCTATATGTATAAAACATAGTTTATGGTTTGCTAAGTTTGGGGTCTCTTGTGTAGTTACATTTATCATATTTTTAGTGATGATATCACTTTGGACTTGTCAATGAGATTTCATCTGCTTTTGGTTTTGAAAACTTGGTTGGTGTTGGTTTGGTGAAATTAAACTTTTGAAAGAGGCTATTTCTTTTTATATTTAAGTAACATTGGTGATGTTTTTAATGAACTATAAATAAGACTTTCATGATAACATATTTTGGATAAAAATGTATTGTTAAAATAAATAACATTTGGGTGAAAAATTAGATGTTACAATTTTGATCACACAAAAAGAGAAATAATCGTTTTGATGAACAAAAATGTTTGAAAAAATCTTAAATTTTACTCCCCAATGACAATGTTATAATTTAAGAAAAAGTCACATAAATCGTACATGTGAACATTGTTCATCACGAAAAAAATATGCTTTAGATAGGAATGGCCTAGTTACTTTTTTGTTAGAAAAAAGTTTGAAAAAATCAAATTTTAGATCCTATAAAAGTACAATGCTATAATACAAGAAAAAGTTATAGAAATGATCCCTATGAAACGTTTTCATATCATAAAATATTAAAAATAAGATTTTGATTTAATTGTAAGAAATCTTGTCCAATATTTTTGAATTATATGAATTTTCAAAAATGATCAATAGAAAACATTTTCATCGTTAAGCAATAAGTAAGGACAATGTTATAATAAACATAAGCGTCTATATATATAAAGTATTTAAAGTAATTTATAATAAAAGCAAAAAAAAATGTACTTTGGAAAAATCACTTTAGACAAACATAATCTTTTTAACATAATATAGAATATTACTTCCGGTTATAACAATTTTTTAACATAATAAGAATGAGAGTAAATTGCTACTATTATATTATTTTGAAGCGGATGTGCAAGTGTTAAATATAAAATACCAGAAAACTATGCATAATGGTGGATCATATTAGCTAAGGAAGGCTCAGGAAAGGAGGTATCGGGAATACTAGCACACTTGTCTTGATACCAAAGATTTTGAGTAATTTTCAGGATGGAAACCGAAATTTCTTCAACCAATCAAAAGGCTTCAAACTCACTCTCACCCTCGACGCCAATTTATTTGAATTCTCAATATACAAAAAATCTATAAATAACATTACAGTATTCCAATTTTTCCAAAAACCATTAACTGCTTCTTTCTTAATTTTAAGCTCCGTAACAATGAAGTGATCATTAACTTTTGAGTATGCGCCAACACATTTACACTTGACACTTTAAAATAATTTCACGTAAAAGAATGGGATGCTAGGTAGCATTAATGTATACATTATGCTTGGAGGAATTTATTATCAACAAGACGAGGTCAATACAAGGTATGATCATGAGCACTCGAGAATTATGCTTGAAGTTGTAGCCTTATAATATTTATAAATTTTGCATGTATTCTTTGATGTCACATATTCCAATAACGACATCATCGTCCTCGATCAATTGTTATTACTAAAATTTAAAAGACATTTTGTTAGTAGATGTGTCTAAAGTTTCTTTCATTTATATAGGCTAAAGTGTAATGACGAATTATTTTAAACCATAGAATCAAACAACAAAACTCATCTATACAATTTCATAACTTACATTGGACATATGTGCTCTATATCATAACAAAAAAATCATTATTTAAAAATTTTTATGACTAATCTTTTATTGATGAAAAAAAATGAATATACCGAAATGCATAATTTTTTTATCATCTTTCTATAGACATCTATATTGATATATAAAAAATGATTTAAAAAAAAAAAAACACTTCATTTTGTTGGATCTGTAATATTTATAATTATTTTTTATTGAAAAAAATAAAAATATATATCAAAATACATAACGTATGACACTATTTAAATAGACATTCATATTGATATACAAAACCAATAAATTGCTTTTTTTTTTAAACTTAGCTCATTTTCGGATACTAAAAATGACATATATATATATATATATATATATATATATATATATATATATATATATATATATATATATATATATATATATATATATATATATATAGTCAAGATCAAATAAGAAGGAAATTTTTGGTAGGAAGGTAAGAAGTTTTTTTTCTACATATTTTTTTGACGAACAAAATAAATAAATCACTAGATGATTCATTTCTAAGATGATTCACAAGAAAAAATTCTTAAAAAAACATCTTTATGATTCATTTGTACAATGATTTTGTTGTTATTCACTAAAATGATCATAAAAATGAATTTTTTCTTAATTTACTTAAAAATGAATCATAAAGATGTTTTTTTGAGAATTTTTTCTTGTGAATAATCTTAGAAATGAATCATCTAGTGATTCATTTATTTTGTTCGTCAAAAAAGTATGTAGAAAAAAATTTTCTTACCTTCCTACCAAAAAAATTTTTTTACCGGATCTATATATATATATATATATATATATATATATATATATATATATATATATATATATTAGATTCACAGTTTGAATAATAATAAATCTATTCACATTGTGAATCCTAAAAACTAAATTATATGACACTTCAAGATTAATATCGTAATAATTTCACTTGTTAACTTTAGGAAACTACTTTATAAATAATTAAAATGTTGAAAAAAATTATAAAATTACAAATAAATATACTTTGATTGACATATAAATTTCAGCATATTAATATGTGAATGATTAAAATATTGAAATATTATGTTAGATTCACATTGTGAAAACTAAAACTAATTAAATACAATTCAGATTCACAGTGCGAATCCGATCGATCAAGGTGAAAAAAGAAACTAAACTTTTTATATCGATATGGATTCTATTTATAGAGAACAAAAAATTATGAATTTTTGTATATTTAGTTTTTATTCCATAAAAGTAAACCTTACTATTAAGAAAACAATAAAATGAAGTGAGTTTTTTTTTTCATATATCAATATAGATGTCTATTGACAAATGATAAAAAAAAATTATTTCGTTTTTCTCGATAATAAATTTGTCCTAAAAATAATAATAATAAAAAAAAGATGTGAGTTGTTAGCTATGATCCAATGCGTTTGCATCAAGCCTCTAAATGTACATTCCTTTTTTTCCCCTTGATCATTTCATTTCAAATGGCTATGATTGGGTCGTTGGTTGCATGGTTTAACACTAGTACAGAAATGGGCTTGTATCACACAAAAAATGAGTGACCGTGTACATAGAACCACACATTCGTGTTCACTACATGTGTGACCGAAGGTCGAGTGACATAGATACACATAGTCACATTAGCGAGTTAATGGTCGTATCCATTTAAAAAGAGTGGCGAAAGGCATAAAATGAGAGACCAAATTGTTTCAAAATTCATGAAAAAGTGTATTTTGAGTGACGTTAGTCCATCTAATTGCCACATAAATACATTGTTTGTATAGCCTTATGTATATTTGGTGACACAACCCTCCGTTTTTTTGGGGATTTCGTCACTTACAGTTAAGCAATGAGTGTACTAATGTGTTAAAACGAGTGGCCAAATGTATTAATAATCTTGAAAATATGTATTTGAATGACGTTAGTCCATTTAATTGTCGCATGAATATGAAATCTGTGTAGCCTTTTGTATATTTGGTGACATAGCCATTTGTTTGTTTTTTTTGGGAGATTTCATCACTTACAATTAAGCAATGAGTGGCCTCATGTTTTAAAAAGAGTGGTCAAATGTATTAATAATATTTAAAAAGTGTATTTTGAGTGCTGTTAGCCCATCTAATTACCACATGAATATGATATTTGTGTAGTCTTTTTATATTTGGTGACACAACCAATGGTTTTTTTAGGGGATTTCGTCACGTACAATTAAGCAATGAGTGGCCTCAGGAGTTAAAATAATCTTGAAAAAAGTCTATTTTGAATGACGTTAGTCCATCTAATTGTCACATGAATATGATGTTTGTATAACCTTTTGTATATTTGGTGACACTACGATATTATGGCGTGTGTATATGTAGTACCTATAAAAAATCCATTATTTTTGTACAAATATATATATATATATATATATATATATATATATATATATATATATATATATATATAACAAATCAAAAGGAAAAACACAAACCAAATAAAATAAGAATAATTTATGTAAATAATTAACTCAAAAGTTGATTGTAATTTCATATAAATTAAATACAATCCTAAAGTAACATATCAAAAACATTTATCTAGAACTTAATAACCAGAACTGTAAATTCTTTTAAATCTTCTTATTGGGCAAGGCTTGTTTTAGCACCGAACTAGAACTGATAAATTTATGCCTAGCTGGTAATTTAGGTGCAGTTGTTGGACTAAGTTTATGTAAGAATTTATAAAGAGTTAATCCACATAAGTTATGGATAATAAGCTTATGTGTATTGATTAGGGTTTACCCATGACCCTTGGAATCGTAAACTATATATATTTTATCACATAGCCTAAAATCGGTAACTGGTGTTCTTGGAGTTCATGTAGCCCATTTTGTGTCTACTAACCTCTCTCTCAAATCCTCGATTTGTTTATGGTGTGTTGTAAACCGTTTGAGCCATCACACTTGGGTTGCTAAGTTCTTAAAGGCCAAAATTCAACAAGCTACAACAAGAGGTAATCTTCTAACTTACTTTTATGATTCATATGCCAAATTGTATGCTAGTTTTAGGTTTCATGCTTTGGAAATTTTTATTACATTTATAACTAGAGAAAACTTAGGTCCAAAGCATTTAGGGTTATATGTGGACCATAGGATTTTGTAGTACACAAAATCCAATATTGGTATCAAAGTCATAGGTTGTTTTCTATTCTATTGATGCATGCTTAATTGTTCAAAGCTGGAAAAGTCAAAAATTGCACTCTGCAAAGGGGACTCGACAAGTCCACTCATGAACTCGGCGAGTTCATAGTGAACTCGACGAGTCGGATATCATGATTCTAGTTTTTTTTGGGTTTTTTTTTGTCAAAATTGGATTTGGATTATTACCTTAAAATGTTTTGTATCATAAAATATGTTTTTTTTCCTAATATGGTAATGATTATTCCATCCAATTAAAAGATAAATTGTCAAATCTTGAAATTATTACTAGTTTATATGATATGCTAATTGTTTTAATATTTTGATTTGAAGTTATCTTGCTATAAGAGTTGCATTATGTCAAATTTGTAAAAGATAAAATTATGATTATTTTATTGGTCTTAAAATTTGATCTAAATATTTTTAGGAGTTACAAAACTTGCTATCAAGTTTTGGAACTCAAAAGTTTTTTTATGGAGTTACAAATCTTGTCATCAAGTTTGGAACTCAAAAGGTTTTCAAGAGTTATAAAACTTGCCCTCAAGTTTTAAAAGTTGAAAAGTCTCAATTAAGAAACATTGAATTCATAGAAACCCTAGTAATTTGAAAAGTTTTCAAAAATGTAACTCATGGGTTCAAAACTTAAAATTAATTAAATAGTTTTAATTTGATGTTTTTGAATAGTTCAATAAACTCTTATGGACTTTATTAATAGTTAATTAAATGTTTAATTAAAAGAGTATTATTAAATCCATAATCATATGGTTTATGTTTAATTAAATTAAGAGTATAATTTATTAATAGATTAAACCATCAAGTATTTTAAAAGTTTAAAATACACATTTATACTATATAAAATTAAAAATCTGATATTATATATATATATATATATATATATATATATATATATATATATATATAAGCTAATAGGAGTCTTATTGATCCTGAAGAGTTTCAGGTGTCAATTGACAATAAACCTTTTAGTTATCACTAGCACACGACTTAAGGTTGATAACCTGTTATGTTAACTTGACACATTCTTCTTTCTATGCATCTTCCAATTGAGTTAGCAATTCTTATGAGTTCTATGGTTCTTATTTGACTGGAAAAGGCAGAGCACGTTGGTTAGTGATGGTACATTGGTCAAAAGAAGTGAGATGCTTAACAACATGGAAGCATTAGTAGCCTCTTACGTTACCAAAGGACAAGAAATTAAGAACAAGCAAGATCAGTCCATGAAAGGAAAAACCTAAAATTTATTTGCTTTTGTCCTCTACCTGATCTTATGATTGTACGTTGGAATTAATAAATTCACATGGATAGGAAAGTATACACCACAAATCTAGGTGTTAAAAGGTTTCGCTCTAATTCATAAAAATGATTATGATGAAACACTTTAGCTAGCAGATTTTAAAGATTTGATAAATATCATTATGGTTAGCAGAGTTGATAATAGTTTTCTTAAATTCACATATGATTATGGCATCCCTTTTTATAGTTCGAATTGTGAGAAATGACAAGAAATAGTTTGAGCGTTTAGGACTTATAACCATAACTTCTGAAATGGTTTAAACACACACTTGAGCTATCTAATGAAGGTTTATGATCTTGAGAAGTCTATTTGAAGACTTATCAAAGCATCACTTATCAGAAGT
The DNA here is from genome assembly GCF_052625555.1 of Lactuca saligna. NCBI lineage: Eukaryota > Viridiplantae > Streptophyta > Magnoliopsida > Asterales > Asteraceae > Lactuca > Lactuca saligna. The sequence continues at coordinate 172,607,687 of NC_136419.1, forward strand.
CTACACTTTAGTAAGAAAGTCAATAGTGTTGATTTCTTGAAGTCCAGTTGATTTCTAGGTAAATGTCAAAGCTTGTGGGAGCATAATTGTTATGCTAGTGAGCGTATAATTGTTATGGTAAGTGTTGCAAGTTGGAAATGCTATTGGTAGGAAACAAATATTTCAAATTTGCAAATTACAAAGTTTGGGAATTGTTTCTCTATAGTAAGGCTTAAGGGAGAGGTTAGATTGAAGTTTTAATAAGACTTAGTCATGGACATATGTGAACATCGTGTTGAAATGATTCAACATAGGAAACTCGATATATGGAAATATTATACCAAGAGATTGAGCAGATAACAGGTCTTTATGTAAGACATAATGGATCGAGTTCTGTATGTTTCGGATAAAGGATCGATTACATATGCTATAATATTCACTTGTTCTGATTTTTTCTAAATGCCTAGGGCACTGAGAGGGAAAAAGGACTAGAACAAGATGTGACTAATGTTGTTAAACAATTGTCAAGAACAGTCTGAGGTTTACCAAAAGATTGGTTGCTTGTGGACAGTTGAATGTATAATAGTATTTGGACGGACCATATTGACATAATTCTGAGTGGAGCTGAGTCTTGCTCAAAAATAATGGTCATATGGAATATGGAAATGTTTCCATAGTGGAAGTTGGTTATTGAAACCTACATGTCATTTAAAAACTTTAATGCAAGGAAGGTTTTCAAGGAGTGTATCTTGAATTTTAAACTTTGTTACCATGGAATTGTTTGAAGTAACAAAGTTTCAATGGAATATGTTGTAATATCATTCGCAAAGTCTCTGTGACTTTGATGCCTCGACATTACAAAAGATCATTGCATCAAATGTTGAACTCTAATGCATTCTATTAATGACTAGAATCTAGCATTGTGAAATGAGCATCATTTTAATAATGTCCGATCGATCTTTTCACAAAGGAAGGAACATAGAGAAACATAGTATGCATGTTTATAACATGGCATGACTGATGTTTAATTCACGTATTTAGTTGATTAATCGAAACATTATACAAATAATAAAGTCTAATTAATATGGTGATTAAATAATAAGTGTTCTATTTGTATTCAATAGTTTTGAGACCATAGTTAATTAGGTTACTATTGAGTTTCACTTCACGTGTTTTACTTCCCGAATAATTGGATTATTCAAACATCCATAACTAATCATACTTTTGGAATTAAGTAGTGAATTAAGATTGTCATGAATAAGACAGTAGATTGTCTAAGGGGTTAGACATTGTACTGGTTTGTTGCAATATTCATGAGTACATTTGAAATGGGGATTTAAGTATTGGATTAACCCATGCTCAAACACTTCATGGATTTTATCACGAGTAATTTTGAGACGATAATATCTTATATTCTTGAAACAGGGATATATGAGTTGTTGTTTACGAGTCATTTATGCATTGATAATACGTAAATACATCAGTAACTTGGTGTTATAAAACGTATTTTTGTGCGTGATTTAATGAGTGTATAGTGCAAGCATATAAGTCAAAGTTTATCCGTTACTTTTCCCTAACGGGAAAAGCGATACATATGGGCCCCTCGATGATTCGATGATGACATCTAAAGCGCTTGGCTAAGCCTGGACTAAATTGTTGTGTTCAATTAATAGCCTGATATCAGTCGTCATAAATTGGAAATTGAGAAAAAAATCTTGGAAAAAGATATTGATTATAATCCACATTTCATGTCCATATGATATCTTATACAACGGAGGAATATTTGATCACTTATCTAAGAACACGTCACTGACTGGGTCAGAGTTTAACAACGGCTCTTGGTAGCTACAATTTGATGATCAATTTGGTAGTTATACTGGCATTTATAGTTATTAGACTTATCCAAGTGGGAGACTATTGGTTTAAGTGTCTAAGCTCATAACTATAATTGGTATATACTTGACTTGCTAGTATCACAATCCTTTTGGGTTGCCTTCAAACGTGGTAATTGAATAGGATAACTGTCAGACAGAGAAGAATGATTTATTAATATATTATGGAAATAAAATATTAATTAGAAATCATATTATTAACTAGAAATTAATTTAGTGTTAATTTTGGGATTAAAGGAATTAATTAAAATTGTAGGGACTAAAGTTGACAATGTTCAATAGTTAGGCATTAGGCAATTCTAGAACCCCCCAAAAGAGGGCGGGGGGGGGGGGGGGGGGGGGAACGAAATCTAGAGTGCTTCTAGGGATTCCTTGGGCTCTAAGGGTGCCTTGGACGCCTTAGAGAGGAAGTTAAGGGATTAAGCTTATCTTTGATACACCTGCTTTATCCAATACATTCCTAACACCTATATAAACCCTCCTTAGGGTTAAATTTCGGGAATGACTTATCTAAGAGCCTAAGGGATGAAATTTCTCTTCTGTTACTCTCTCTCTCTCTCTATAGTTTTCCTTGCTTGCTTGTGTTTGTTTGTGAAGCATTAGAGGCGCGACACTTGTGACGTTTGCTACCAAAGGTCTTTCAAACAAGGATTCAAGATTGTTTACAATAAAAATCTAAAATGTATGTATCATAACCCTTATTATGTGATTTTTGATTATTATCCATAGATCTAGGGTTTATATTTTGTTGTTTATTATTGTATGTTCAATTAGAGAAAGCATAGATCTTCAATTAGGGTTTCATACACACATAGGATTGTATCTTTTGCTTAAAACCCATCAACGATAACATCGGGTTCTGATTTGGCCTCCTCCGAAGTTAACCAAAAAACTCAACCCGTGGACTTCGTGGCCTCCCGTTTCCCCTGTCGTCCATTAGTGATGTGTTGGGTCCCATGAGTAGGAGCCTGAACTGGCTTCGCTTCAAAAAGCAAACATTCGACATTCACATGACCTGATTGGTTGTAGCTGAAACAAACCTACAAACCCTTCAGGTACTCTTTAGCAAGTACCTATCCTTGCCATATAAGTAGCATACTAATTCCAATCGACATAGACCCTCATGACCATTGTCACACTTACTGCAAGTGCGATTCCTCTGACCTCCTTCTCATGAATCAGTGGGCTTTACCAACTTATCCGCTGTCTACAGATATACCGGCATCCTATCTTTCCTATGTGTATCTACCTCGGCCTCCCTCACCTGCAACTTCATCTCAATCTCCCTACTCCTAGCACTGATGTGAAGCTCAACCAGTATACTGTACTGGGAGCTCATCATGAAATCTTTTATATCCTTCTTGAGCATACTAAAGTATCAGGTCATCCATGCATGCTCAATAGATGCATACTTTAGACAAATCATAACTCTCTCATGGAACATTCGGGTGATCTCAGTTACCGTCGTTTTTGGTAGCAGGAGCGACAGGTACTCCTGATACAATCGATCCCTCTCCACAAAAGGAACATACTCATCTAGAAACATTTCAACAAATTGATCCCATGTAACTGCGGCTTTATCCGCAGGTGATAAATTAGCAGTCACAAACTTTCACCAATCCTTGACTCCCAGGCGAAGTAGGTTTAACACAAAGTGAATCCTAAAATTATCTAGATTAGAGCAGATATAAAAATACCCTATAACATTGGTGATCCACTTCATTATAGTCACAAACTTCCACCACTCCTCCTGGACTTCATCCACCTCATATAAGTAATCGGTGATCCACCCCCAACATCCGTGAGGCCTCACATCGACAATAGCTGTAGTGGTTGTAGCAGCAGAAACCTCGATAATTGCGGAATAGTGCTCATCAAACATATTGATCATCATGCTCTTCATAGACCCAAATGCCTCTGGGATAGACTCTGTAACCGTTGTGGTCACTTTCATAGCAATGATCATGTGGATCTCGTCATCACTAAGACCCTGTCTCTCCTAACCGCTAGAGCATGTACCTCGAGTATACACCATATTGAAATACACAAGGAAAATAGTCAAACCAGACTAAATGCACTAGCAAGCAAATAGTCCAAACCACTCTCTGGTACCCTCTAGATTCTCTCTAAATCTCATACAGATCCTATGCTCTCAATGGTACACACCCATACTACTTCTATACCTATCTTTGTTGATTTAGATCCCCTCTCAAGGTCCCGAATCTCAACCATCTATGTGTTACGTTTTGAGCATTCTAACACTCCTAAGTGTACATGCAACCCTAAATACCTTGGATCTATGTTTTCTCTATTATACATGCAAATATGAACATTGAAGGTATTATCCTAAACTAGCATACAAAACAATGAATATAACAAGATAGAATACATACCTCTTTGGTGTGGAATGTCCTCATGAAGCTTGAGTGCCTAGTGCACCAAGTGTGACACCTCAAATGGTTCACACAACACCAAATACACTTGGAATAACTTGAGAGAAACTTGAACACTTCTAAAATCGGCTAGCCCTTCTCTTTCTAACTTAGTGGTTGATTTTGTCAAAGAATATGATCTTATATAGTTGTTACAATTGGGGTAAACCCTAATTGTCATGGCTTTCCATTTCCTTGGATCCATGGGTTCAAATACACCATGGAGCATCCATGGAGCATCATATGGGTTTTAGCCCAACTTGATAATCCATAGAGCGTTAGCCCACTATACAAGTATGGATGATTTACACAATCAACCCATATATTTAATTAGTCTTCTTTTGACCACTTAATTAATTCTAGATTAATTCTTGATCAATACTAATTAAATAATCTTATTAATATATTATAACTTATAATATATTAACAAACTTTAAGTGTTATTTCTCTCATTATAGTCTATCCAAATGCATGATGCCATGCAACCCAAATGGACCATGCCGTGTCGGGTCAAGTTTTACCAATTATAGTTATGGACTTAGACATTAATCCACCAGTCTCCTACTTGGATAAGTCTACAACTATTATTGCGTATGACTTCAAGAACGGACTGGCAATCGTAGCTGTCAAAAGATTTTGTCGAACTCTGACCTTGCCGATGGTCCCTGACCTTTGTCAATGACTTGTTCATTAGATAAGGGATCATATATTCCTCCATTCTAGATATCATATGGACTGAGACATGGATTATAAATCATTCTCTCTGTCCATTTGTTGTTTCCTGATTTCCAATTTATGACGACTGACTGATTGAACAAATCAAATCAGTCCTGGCTTGGCCAAGCACTCATATGTGTCATCGTTAAATCATCGAGGGGCCCACAGATATCGCTTTTATCTCGAAAGTAAAAGGAATGGATAAACTTTTACTCATATGGCTTGTTCTACTACTTGTTGAATTATACACAAAGACACGTTTTATAACATCGAGTTACCAATGCGGTTTCGTGCAGTCAATATATAATCAACTCATAGTAACAACTCATATCTCTAGGTTTGAAGAATATAAGATATTATCTTCTCATGATCACTTGAGATAAAATCCATGAAGTGATTCAAATGAGCGCGGGTTGAATCCAATACTCAGAACTTATGAGCACTCATGAGTGTTAACTTTGTCCACCAACTTGGACCTCTACAAGCCAACCCATGATAGTCTTGATTCATATCTACTTCCAACATATGATCGACTGTGGATGGTTTAAATGACTTAGTCATTCTGGAAGAATAACCTAGTTATTATGGAAGTCAAAACATGCAAAGTGAAATACAAGAATAAATTAATCAAATATGGTATCAAAGACAATGAATATAAATAGACCACTTCTATTTACCACCATACTGATTTCTCATTATTAATTGTTTCGGTTTTATCCACTTTATACTTGAATTAAAAACACTAGTTGTCCCATGCTCCAAGCATGTACATTATGTTTTTCTAAACAATAGCTTTGCCATACACCAAGCATGCACTCTATGTTTATCTATGATCCTTACTTTGTGAAATAAACCAATTGACCAAACTTTCAATGATTCTAATTGCACACTCCCAAATCGAAATCTTTGTTAAGCTTTAAACTTAAATGCACTACCCATGGACACAAAGCCTTATGTTCAAAGTATGAATTGATTTGAACATGCTTCTTGCACTAAGTTCTTTCTAATCTTACACAGATTGCTTCTATCTATAGAGACAACTTTATATTCCCATTTTGACTACTACTTCTGAACAAGAGTTGCCTCTTTTCAGACTATGTCAATATGGCCCTTCCAAAATTCACACTATACTTCCAACGATCCTTGAGCAACCAATCTTTGGTAAACCTTAGATTATCCTCGATAATTGCTTAATCACTTTAGTCATATCCAATTCTAGACATTTTCCTCCTTAATGCCCCAAGGCATTTGGAAAATTCAGAAAGAATAAATATTATAGCACAAGTAATCGATCTTGTACCCAAAGTAAATGGGACACGATTCATGATGTTTCACATAAATACATGGTTCTAGACCATTCTTTTTCCATAATAATTTTTTGTTTGCCATATTCTCAAAATTTTACTATGAAAAGGGATGTTGTAATCATAATCGAATTTTGAGAACGCAATATATAGAATTTTCTTAAGTTGAACCAATCCAACATGAAATTCATATATATATATATATATATATATATATATTCTTGACTAAAGGTGATTAAAATCTCAATATAAGCTCTTTAGAATGATGATAAACTCAATCTAAGCTTTTCATAATGGAAATGAAGTATAATTTCCTATCCCTTAATTATAGCAAAAACAACATTTTCAACCCCTACAACCTCACGAATTGAAACTTTTGTTTTCTATAATCAACATTGATAACTTGCAATACTTATCATAATTATCATGCTCCCACTAACATGATGATCATTAGCATAACACTTATGCTCCCACTAGCTTTGACATGTACTCAGAAATCAGCTATTGACTTTTTTTTTTTTTACCAAAGTTCAAATTTCTGATACTAGATTGCTTTGATAAGACTTTATCAAAATCATACACGTTATCTTAGATAACTTACAGGTGTGTCTAAACAATTTTAGAACTATGAAAAGGGAGTCTTAATTGTTTAGACCTTTGTTATTTCTCATAAGCCCATGTTAGTGTGCCTACTAACAACTTTAAGAATGCGAAGATTACTATCTACTTACAAATCTACTTAGTGGAAGTGTTTCCTCACCATCATTTTCATGAATCAGAGAGAAACATTATGACACTTAGATTTTTATGGTGTATGAGTTCCTACCCATATGAGTTTGTCAAAACTTTAGTCACAAGACATGGATAATGACAAATCCAAACACATATGGAATGAACTTATGCAATTTGAACTTCTTGCCACCTGGTAGTACAGGGCCTTCCATTTCTTCCAAGTTGTTATGCAACCAATTGAGAACTCTAAGAACTCCTATGCAGAGCCAACTTTAACTGGAATGGGCAGAGAATCTGTCAACACAATAGGTTATCAACCTCAAGTCGTGTGCTAGTGAAGAACTTTAGGTTTTATTCTTGATTAGTTCTTGATACTTTCAAGACCTTTAAAACTCCCACTATCCTCTTGACATATAAGACTCCCTTGTCAAACATCCAAGAGATAGTGTGGATTCTAATCAAGACAAACACTTCACACAATTGGTCTAAGTTGGTCTCTATTTTATCCAAAACATCACAACTTACCAATTTCAAATGTATCAGAGTAGATAACCTTTTACTCTTACATTTGACTAGTGTTAATAAACATTCTTTAAGATATGTCACTAAAGTTACAATCTTGGAGTATGACTCTAAGAATTGTTTTTGGAACGAGATATGAATCATCTTCTTGATTTGACCACTTTAAATAGCTCCTCTTCTTAGCTATCAGAATGCATTTAGAAGATGAACTGTGATAAGGTATCTTAATCATTAAGATGAACATATAACATGATACTAAAGTACTCTCCCATCTTTTCAGATTTGAGAAACTTTTATCCTTCTGCCTAATTTGATTCTTCTCATTCGTTCTGCCATACATCGAAAATTTTCCAATGTATCAGAATTACACTTAAGCTTGTAAGTATAACCATATTTACTAAACTTTAGTAAATCATGACGAATAGTCTTAACGATTATTTGTGGTGGGCTTGATCAGTGCATAAGACTGTGTACTCGATCCTTTAGTCCTTTACTTGACTCACACATCCATGTGAACAAGTAATTAGTCTTAATTTTCCAATGCTTGAAAGTTCTCATTCATCATACTATAAAACTTGCATGATTCCAAGTTTCGGTCTAATTGAAACTTAGGTGATGAGAAACTTTCTTTATTTGGTAAATTTAGACACTACCACAAATGAAAGTATCAAAAACATTTTCCTATATTACTAGCAATGGAATCATAGAAACAACATTCTTTTTCTCACAAATGCCACTATAAGGATTCTTAAAATAAATAAAATCAAAAATTTCCTTTTATTTTAAAAACTTTGCGGAATACTTATCCTTACAATCCATATGAAAACCTTCTTGTAATAAATTCCTAAGCAGTGTGTCATAACTCCTAAGTAACAGCTTCAAAATTCAGATGTGATTGAAGTCTATCTTCGCGATCAGAAGCAGCATATACTTCCTTTAAGCGTTCTCTCTTTTCTTTGATTCTTATAACATTACCACATGACCCAGTCACATCATGTAATAAGAATCTCAGAGTATAAACTTAACAGAGTTAGACAAATGGACTTTACCTGAAATAAAGTCAAACCCATTGACTTTACCATCCTTAGGTAAGTTTAGCAGCTTCGTAACCAAAGCCCCTTCCTTTGGTAGTAGAAACATATGGTCCCTTAGGTAATAGTACATAGGACTATCTTAGACTTAGCCTTTCTCTTTACCATTTGGTCAACCAAGTTGACCATGGTCAATCCCTTTCCATTGGGAAGAGAATGCTTTTCTGGATTTCCTGTGTCACCATTGTCAATGTCCATAAAGTTTTGGGAAGTCGATCTTCTAATCAAATTTGCTTTACTAGCCTTCCAAAACATTGTTGATTCAGCATTCCCAAGCAAACATATAAGATCATTAAGGGTCTTGTCATAGTCTGTTTCATAGGAGTCCCAAAGGAAATCGCTATGTAACTTAGAAAGTGATTGAACATCCAACTTTCTCAAGACTTTGACACCCAACTCTCTCGGCTTGTCATTATGTGACTTCATCTCCAAGATGTGATCACACCTAGACCTTGCATTGCCAATATGGCTTGAGTGACCTAGAACTTGTGGGTTAGGGAGAATAATTGGAGGAGGTGGAGGAAGTGAAGTTCCAAGAGATTTGGGAAGATCATAGATGTCTAAACTACACATCTTTTGGGAGATATTCAAGTTAAGTTGATTAAAAGTCCTTAATATAACACCCAATATGAAATATTATGGCTAGGACCCTACAAACTATTTTATAACTCGAAAGAGGGATGCCGTAATCCAAGCTATAAATATTTGAAGGTAGGTGAATGACGATTCACTAATTTCCACCATGGAAAAACGAAATAATTTATTAAGTTTTAATTGGATTTGAAACTCCTAGATCTTTTGAGATTCATTGAACTTTTCAATGGCATGTTTCAATCTCGAGTGTGCCCTTCACGTTTTGTGACTGGGATGCCAAGGATCACAAAACAAGGTGTGAGGTAACCATGCAAATTACTTGGTACTCTTAAATGTTTATCACCCAACCGATGTGCCGGTAAATGACACACGCTCCACCGGTTTATGATTAAACTTTAAGAAACCCTTTTCCTACCTTGTTAAATCAAGCTAGTGTGCCGGTAAACCACACACGCTCTACCAACCGACTTAAGAAATGTACCAAGTGCAATTTCATGGGTTAGTGTGACAATCAGATATTTCAACTCTATGTAACGACCTAAAAAGTCAAGTATTGTAACCACTTTTGATATAATGAAATTAATTTCGAAAATAAAATGTCCAAAAGTCTCTAATTAATTACCTACTATGTTAGATGTCATTAAATTGTGATCGTACGTAAAAAGAACGCTCAAATCTGACTTCGTATAAGGAAGTTATGAATTTTCCAAGTTCGGCTTAGCAACAGAGAGCTAAAAACTCGAAACGGAGATCGAGCGACTTTGGGCCGAAATGACCTAAACAAGAATCGAAGGTCTCGACAATGAGTTTTCAACGGTAAAAAGTCTGGCAAAAACAGACGTCGGATAATGAAGTTATGAATTTCTAACGAAATTTTCTTACCGCGACCTTTTAAAAATAAATAATAAAAATAATTTCAAATTTGCCGACGGAATCTAAACGCAAGTTGTAGAGCGTAGTCTCACCTACGCATAGATATAAAGAACGCCGAAAACGGAGTTCGTATGAAAAAGATATGAATTTTTAAAGTTTATTAAATAATAAAAATATAAAGTTTATATTAAATTTCGGTATTATCTGAAGGAGGAGTCACCAGGCCGATCCGAGTTAAATTTCGGTATTATCAATGAAATCATATGTGATTTATAACTATTATAGGGAAACTTTCATATGCAAAATATACCACAATAACCTCTTATCTTTTGAAATAAGAAATGATTTATGTATATATGTCAATCAAACACTCTGCTTATACTGTATGTATATGTGTCCATCTTTGGCACTACAAAAATTATATTTTTCATAACAAGTGAGCATTTTACTAGGGATTACTATACAAACGAAACACACTTTTACAAAACTATAATAGGTATAGTTTTATGATAACATCACAAACTTTTACATACTATAAATACTATTTAAAGAAGTTACTTTCATATACAAGAACAAATGAACATTTTCACACGTAAATATGTTTTATACTAAGTTTTGTGAGACATTAAACTTCACGTACACTCGAGTACACTTTTCAAGTCCTGTATTATATACCAGAATCCCTTGGAGGGGGAGCATGGTGTTTGTGTATAGATCTATACGGGATTGACAACCCTGCACCCTGACTGTTAGCTACAGTCAGAACATTCCAACATCTGAAGAACGTTGTGTATAGGCATTTCTAGTCAAATAGCATGGTTATAAAACTCACATGGAGTATTAAAAACACATTGATTTACGGGGTTTTTCAGACGTATTGAAAACTTCATATGTACATTAATTAACTATTTAAGGCATGCAAAACCTTATCGTGATACAATTTTGGAACTTCTAACCCACTACCCATATACGGAAAAACATAAGTTTTCTAGAAACAAACATTGGTCTTGATAGAAGGCTACATTTATACTAGTAGAGAATATGGGATATTCTACGAACCGAAAAACAAAAACAAACCATTTCATTATAAGTTCATGCAAACATTATCATTTAATACTTATGAAACTCACCAGCTTAAATGTTGATCTACTCTTTCAAAACTACTTGTATGTTCCAGGGATTCCATAATTGTAGGTAACAAACAGCAGTTGGAAGAAGGGGACGCTGCGGCGCCATTTTTAAATTCATATTTTAGCATCATATTGTAATTGGTTTTGAACGTGTACCTTTTAAACAATGTAAACTTTCAATTATATATATGATGGTTATATTGCTTTCTTTACTATGTACTTAATTGTTACATTACCACATGAAGTCATCCACCCCCGAACGTTTCCGCTGTTCCGGTTTGGGGGTGTGACAGTTAGCACCTTATTCACATTTTTCCTATGTAACTAATATTGGGAATTATAAGTGTTTAGTTACTCAGTATAACGCTACTAGAAAATAGACCTTTAATGACGCGCTTTTTATGATACGCGCTGATTAACGATACGCAATAGGACGTGCCCTTAAAATAGTGTTATCTCTCCAAAAAATTTAAGGATTTACGTCACGCATTATTGTGTGCCCTTAATTTAGTGTCTCAAGAAAAAAAATTAGAAACACGGAGGGCGCTTTATCTTAAACGCGCGTCGTCTGTACATGTCGCTTTATAATTTTAATGAAACGCGCTTTTAGTTAATGAAGGGGGAAACGAAATCCCCAAAATTTTGAAAACCTGCCTTGTTTTTTCTATCTTGTATCTATTTTTCATCCTTGCAATCCACTCTCCCCTCTCTGATACTCTCTCCTCTAGATCTCCCTTCATTCTCTACCTGCCGTCTCTCTGTAAACCTCAAAGGTGAATCGTAATTGATGTGCGAGGTCTCCTTCTTTTTCTTTGTTTTCTCAGGTACATCATGATCCTAATCCATTAACCCCTTTCATTTTTCATTAAAAAAAACCGTAATTGACTTGGCAAGTTCATGAAACAGATGTAGCACATTCCAAACTGGGGATTTAACCAAACCCGATAGAGCCATTGATGGAATCTTTGGATCCGGTCAACAAGGACTCTCTGTAATCGTGCAGCTTTCTTCACAAGGGATCGCTCTAGGTCTTCAATCTATCAATCTACAATGTCCACTGTCAAGTTACATCAAATCAAGGTCTAGGGTTTCAAATGCTTCAAGTTCTTCCCAAATAATTTCCCCTCTCAAGACGATTTTCCTCGATCGTATCTTTATGGCGATGATTCTCTCTCGATCGGATCGAAGACCGCTCACTCTCTCCTTAGATCTCCATGTGAGTCTGATCCCCCTCTCTGTAATAGCCTCGCTTCCTTCCAAAAATCGAATACCATTCTCTCTCAATCGTCTTTTTATGGCGAAATTTAGTCACGGTAATCTCAACATAAAATTCGGAACTGAACTCCTCTTCACCTCTACCCAACTCCATCTACAACGACTTCTTAAATTTACAAACCCTAGTCTAGTTGCGCTTCTAGTCAAATCAGGTACCTATCTATCTTCTTTTTGAATTCTCCTGGATTGGAAATTTCTTGATACTTCGCTAGCTTTTAAACAAACAAAAATCAGTTTTTCTCTCAATAATCCGTTGGATTTTTCATTGGTGTTCCCCTTACTGGTTTCGATAACCTCTCTAATCTGTGAGGTTTGTGTTTAATTTCTTGTCATCCCTCTCTCTAAGAAGAAAACGCAGCCTCGTCGCCTTCAATCACCCAACGACATAGGTGAAACTCAAACTTCTCAGACCAAAAGAAATAGTGTACGAAAGAAAAGCTGTCCATTAATGGAAGAAGTGCAGGGGGGTAGCTTATTGGTGCTGTTGTGAACATGAGACCTGATTTCTTTAAGGCTACTGTAGTTGGAGTACCATTTGTAGATGTTGTGACTACAATGCTTGGTCCAACTATTCCTCTTATAACTGTAGAATGGGAGGTGATTTATATATAATATTTTTTTGTTTTGGAAACTCAAAGCAGGATGCTATGATAATATTAGTATGTTTCTTTCTAAATATGAATGACTTGCTCTATTGCAGGAATGGGGTGATCCTCGGAAAGAAGAGTTCTACTTTTACATGAAATCATATTCACCAGTTGACAATGCGAGTGCCAATGTATCTTGTTTCAGTTTAACTGACATAAATCCATCTGATAGATCATCAAATGAAAATGTTGAAGTTAATTACTTATGGGGGTCTATTTTGAATAGGTAAAAGCTTAGAATTATCCAGCCATAGTTGTTACTACTGGAATAATGGTAGGTTGTCAAGAGTGATATTCAGGATGTGATTGATAAAGATGGTGAGGGGTTCACTATGGTCACAAAAAAGCTGGAAATGCAGGGATTGCTACTGTGAAGGGGTACGGTACAGGTGATATTCATCCCAATGTTTCTGGAAGCGAAGGTAGTAATTGGAATGGAGGGAATAACAATAGAGGAAGCCATAATAGTGTTAATAAGGGTAATAAAGGTTGGAATAACAGAAGTCATAGTGGGAATTTGAATATAGGGAGTGTTAGCCATTGGAATCATTAAAAGAAACAGGAGTTTGTTGCTGCAAATAATAAATCTTTCATTGTAGATAAGCAGGGGCATAATGGGAAAGAGAGTGTGGATTCTAGGAAAAAAGAGGAAAAAGTGGAGAAGGGAAAGGATTTTAAGGGTAGCCAAATTATAAATCTTTCATTGTAGATAAGCAGGGGCAGTCTTCTCCTGGTTCTATGGAAAAGGTTGTCGCATAATCAACTTTGTGATTGTATATTGATGATTATAGATTGGTGGCTTTGAGAATCTAACAATAACTTTAACTTTTTTTCTTGCAGATATCAGCAGAATCCTGTCCTGCTTCTGATCGGTTGGTCAATAATTCTGATAGTGGTCAAACTGAGGCTATAGAATCTAAGTGTGATACCAGGGTGAATTCCAATATTGGGAACCATGATTGTTTAAATCCTATGAAGGACATCCTTCATATCATGTAAGTTTGAAAATTTAATCATTGCAACTTACTAAGTATCAAAATAAGAAGGTTGGATGTTTTACTTTGTGATGTTTTTTTATTTATTGTTTTAGATGATTTGATTTCAAAGGTGATCAAGGTTCTTCTAGAAGAGATTGAGACACTAAGAAAATGAAACTGGGATGCTGTGTTGGTGAGCCAATATCTTTCTGAGCTTAGAGAAGTCAAGAAACAGGGGAGAAAAGAGAGAAGGCACAAGGAAGCCCAGGATGTGCTTGCAACTGCAACTACTGCTGCTGCAACTTCTTCCAAGCTTTCATCTTTCAGGAAAGATACACTTGAAGAATCTGCTCACCATGAGGTAGTTGACTCTCATTTTGTTATATAACATATTTAGGGGTAATTTCGTGATTAAAAACCATTCTTATAATGTGATTTCTCTAAAAACTATCATTTCAGGGTGTTGAAAGTTCGTGCACACAGTGAATCTTGTAGAGCTGTTAGATTTATCAATGAAGGACTTGGTAATGAACCAACATTGTTTATACTTTATATACTCTTGAACCATGTAATTTACTTTTTACCCTCAGTAGCAACATAGTTGCTGTTTCTTTAAACTTGATTTTGAATGTGTGTTTTTGTCATCAGTGATCCTCACTGGTTCTCCAGATTGTTCTATTCTTGCAATTGATATTGAAACAAGATCTCCAGTTAGTTATGGATGGATGTTCATACAATTAGGTATTATTTTCAATATTCATACAGTTAGTTATGGATGGATGTTCCAGGTGGGGGCAGATGTGCCTACGCAAATCTTTAAGATGTCTCCCCGTTGATCGTATCTTTGTGAGGATGGGTGCAAAAGACCATATTATGGTAGGCCATGTGACTTTTATGATGCAAAGAGAGAGCTTCTGTGAATAGGTGGGGGCAGATATTACTTCATAAATTATTGTTTTTTCTATATATATATATATATATATATATATATATATATATATATATATATATATATATATATAATATTAATTAACAAGTTTGACTTGTCAACACGTGTAGAATGCAAATGATCCCACAAATACATTGTAGGTGAGGGTATAAAATGTTTAATTACCTTTTTACCCTTGAGGCTCGGGTTTAAATACTTACACAATGTTTTTATAGCTGTGAGAGGGTATGGTTTATCCTACCCGTCATCTTTAGCGGTCCGTGTCTGGTTTTTACTGAATACACCTAGCATGGTGGCTCTTGACCTGGACACCACTCTAAAAGGGATTTTCCAAAAAAAATTGAACATCTTGAAAATATTCCAAAACCATAGGGTGGAAATATCTCTGCAATTACATGTGATTTATCAGTAAGTATAATGTTTAATTTTAATCCATTCAAATATGTGACATGGTTTTGTTTTATTTATTTATATTTATACTCATGTATATAATGTATAACAGAAAATTACATAAACAGGAATTATGTAAAGATTGGTTATCAATTTTAATGATTGTTACTTCTGCACGATCTTCAATTAACATAAGACATTTGGAGAAAGCAACAGTGTCTACTGGAAAAGAAGGCTTGTTATCTGAAGGGAATGGTCTACTAGAAAAGAAGGATTGTAACATTTGTGGTTCTTGTTCCCAACTTTACTTGGAACAAGGACCGAAAGTGTAACTTACTCTAAATTTTATATGTAAATTTTATTTTATCTTTTGAAGGGAAATTTACTGAATATTGATTGGTTGATGCAGTTAACTAGAATTGGTCGAGATGTAGTTTTATATGTTGAGTCGCTGATTGAGTCAATCATGGGAGGATTGGAAGGGCTAATCAACATTCTTGATTCTAAAGGAGGTTTTGGCTCTTTGGAGACACATGTTCTTACTATTTTATCAATTTCCTTAAAAAGTTACCAAATTCATGTATTAAATTTGATAAAGCTAACTTAATTGCTTTTTTTAAATCCTAGCTTCTACCAGAAGTCAGCTGAAACTACAAATAGCTTTTGATGGGCAGGAAAGATATATATAGGTATGATCTATATTGTAATTCAGATTCTATAACTTTTATTATGTAATCTCTTAAGTCTTAATACCCATTATTCCTTATGCATGTAGAGATCTTGGGAGCCAAGTGATAAAGCTGATCTTCACTTTGTCTACAAAGATGTTGAAGGAGTATCAACTCAATGGGATGATATTCAAAGAAAACTCAGGAACTTACCTCCCAAACCCTCTGCTTCGAACCCGATCCCTTCACTCCTGCAGAAGACGAAGATTCCAAACCTAAAACCAAATCTCGGATCGATAACAAGACAGAAGAACTCAAAGATTTAGAAGATGATCTTGATGATAGTTGTTTCCTCGAAGAATACAAGTACCTTCAACACCCTTAATCCTAATATCATTTTATGAGGGTATTAAATTTCATGTGATATTTTCATGGTTTCATTTTCTTTTGTGTTCTTGAAGCAGAAAGAGGTTAGCAGAGATGAAGCAAATAGTGGAAGTTTGAACTCGGAAAGTTCGGGCAACATCTATGGTGGCCCGAGTAGCATCTATTTCAATATTGATTGTGTGAAAGTCATCTACTAAAGCAAGGTTGGTGTAAGAGTTTATGATGAGAACATTTTTCCACGACCTTCAGTGAGTTATGATGATGTCCCTTACTAGCAATGTAGTATTAGGTTATATAGTTACCGATGATTATTTGTATTTGACATTTTATGCAATGAATAATCTTACTTATTTATTGTATTTTATTTTGTATCTTGTATGACATTAATTTTTGTGCAATGAATTGTATTTTTTGTATATGGTGTTTTAGTTCTATTATGAGAAATTAAATGCAAATTTAATTTAAAAATTAATAAATATATAAATTTATTTTTTTAAACATTTAAATTTACGATATGCAAAAATATGTGTCATCTTCATTTATGACATGGCCTTTCTTGACAGGGGCTTTCTAGATACGCATTGCGTGTCATTAACACGCGCGTCATAAGGTTACAACACGCAAGCGCGTGTCGTCTTCCTTTATGACAGGGCCTTCCTTGATACGCATTGCGTGTCGTAAACGCGCATCGTAAATGAGCGTCGTAAATGAGCGTCGTAAAAGCGCGTCGTCTCTCTTTATGACAGGGCCTTCCTTGACGCGCATTTGCACGTCGTCTGAGCCTTTTATGACACACAATGAGCGTCGTAAAAGGCTGTTTTTCTAGTAGTGTATTTATCATTAATACTTATAATGAAGGGAGAACATATAGTCTTTGTCCTACCCGTTTGGCTAACGACCCTCCACTAGTCAAGGAAGCGGTGGGTGAGAGTGGACACCCATTAAACTGCCATTTTATAGGCAGTAAACTTATACCCCCTCCCCCCTTATCGACCGGCTTCGTCAATGAGGCCTACTAACGGTAAGGCTGACTTTTACTCTTATACATATATATAAATATTATTAACTTATAATATTATATAGTATATATGACAACCCGGAATTTCCATTATGTACAAACAATATCACTTCAATAGAAATTATATCAGTCACAGTAAACTTTCAGACTTTTCCATATAAGTTTGAGTAATTTAGGGTTTACACTTCAGGAAATATCAGGAGAGTGGATGCACTAGGGTTTTGTGCAACACTATTATTCCAACACTCTATTATATTAGAGATCATTTCGGGAATAAAATATTTTCTACCAAAAATCTCACGACTATAAATAGAATTCTGAACCAATTTCATTCATTATTCACATTTTAAACTAGAGAAAAGCTATTTTCTCTCTCACGTATCTTTGGTTTTTAATCCAAATCGTGAGTACCTCTCTCTGGTAGTGTTATATAGCTTAAAATGTGTTCATAACATAGATTACATAGCTAAATAACTAGATTTAGGAGTTTACTCCGCAAGGTGTTCTTGGGCGGTAAACTCCCGAAACAATGCCTAGACCTTCCCTTGTGTTATGCTACTACCATAGACTCATATATATGTGTGTTTGGGACAAGAAAAGAACCAAGAAACACAAAAGCATGGGTGTTCACGGCCCAAGATGATCTTGGACTGTGAACTCCAAAAACTTGGATCAAAGGGTGCTTTTAAGGCACCTAAAGCCTTAGACATTTACTAGGAATTGTTTCCACTTAAATCAAGGACCAGAACACATCAAAAACACATCATTTTGGATGATTACTGCCCTAATAATGCTCTTGGGCCGTAAACATGAAAGAAGGGCACCAAAGTCTGCCTAAGGCCTTCATTTTCTTTAGGTAAAAGTCTAGAACTTATCCTACATGTGCATGAGACTTGAAAGCATCAAAAACACCCTTCCATAAGAGTTTACGGTAATAAACTCAAATGGAATTGGCCTTGGGGCCGTAAACTCCTCAAAGGAGGTTAGTAGTGCCCTAAACCCTTCCAAGAATTAAACCACCAAGTTGGAATACTTCTAGGGATCATTTAGAACCTCAAAACACAAAATAACACCAAGTTTAGGAGTTCAAGGCCATAAACTAAAGAGTTTACGACCGTAAACTCCATGTGTGGGATTATATGGAGAGTAAACTCAAGTATGAGGTCCTTTGGAACCCTAAACCCGTTTTCCTTGTCCCACAACAACTTAGATGCAATCCTTAGGGATTATAACACTTATATAAAGTGTTTATCATGTTCTATGATGTCTTAACATTTACAATTAGTAATTTAATACTAATTGGGTGCACATATGTATGATTATATGTTCATTAGGATCATAGTGTGTGTACAAGTCCTCACTTGACACCTAACAATCTGACATCGTTCAGTGCATCCAAACCAGCATCTACAGGTGAGTTCATACCCTTAAATGAATATTTTAAATGTTTTTAAATGCTTTAATGGGGGGGGGGGGGGGAATACAAGTAGAAAACAACATGTTATTAAATCACTCATATGTATTTTATAACTGTGTTTTCATCCAGCAGATTTCACATACTACAAAATGTGATGCGTGAAATGGTTTTCCATCTTAAAATACCTTGATAACAAAAGTATTAGTTTTGAAATGTTTATTAACATGACATCAAATCACTCTTAATTATTATTCAAAACTCTTAGATACCTTGCAAAACCATTATGTCTACCTTCTTGAACAAACAATTGCATTTCAGTTAATTATCATAGGGATAGTTAGAAGATACAAAACAATATTCCTATTACAAGGAATCCCACAAGAATCAGTTCATTCATGAGTCTATACCAGTACGTTACATGATACATGAGTACATTTATCTAGGATTACATGATACATGAGTACATTTATCTAGGATCACATGATACATTAGTACATTTATCTAGGATTACGTGATACATAAGTACGTTTTCATAGATACATTTATCTGAATATGCTTACATGAATACCATACATGAGTACAGTTACATAGATACATTGTCCTGTATTCACTTACCTGGATACTTGTACCTCGAGTTATGAGGAAGATTTATTCATACCTTCTGTGTAAATTTTCCTGCCTATCCCTGTTCGACGGGATGTCTAGACAGGACTAACCATTGCGGAACCTAGCTGTTAGCACCACTGGGTGATGAACACGGATGTCTAAGGTTATCACTTATAATAGATAGATTGATATTGGATCTAACCATTCCTCTATCCTGTTGTTGCAACAGAGGATGAGATGAAAATCTTCGGATGATTATTAGGTTACCACTTATATTAGGAGTCGGCTACATGACTAACCCTTTCTCTAACCTGCTGCTGCTACAGAGGAAAATTGGACAATCTTCGGATGTTCATTAGGTTATACATATCGCTTACTGCGATGGCGTGTTAGTCATGGTATCCAGGGATAACACTTACATAGTTATATTTTTCCTATTTACATTATTTTGTGATACATTCACATAAACGATGAGTTAGACCAATTACTGTTTGTAGTAGTAAAAAAGAAGGAAAAAATATCATTTTACTTACAAAACATTCGGGTCTTGGTAGAAGAATACATTGTTATAACAAAACATTTGGGTCTTGGTAGAAGACTACATTTCATACTAGTAGGAAATAAGGGATTTCTTAGGGTTTTTCATACTTATATCAATTGTCTTACTTAAAGGTTTTACATGACATTCATAACAGTTTTTTCAAAGGAAGACAATGACACTTAAATACTTATGAATTCACCATCTTTAAAGCTGATACTCTCTTTCAAAATAACTTGTATTCTCAGGTCACCAGTAGACAGGTATGATGGCTAGGTTTTGAGAAGACGGAGCATAGATAAGTCTCGTCTTTTATTTTGATTATATATTTTTGGTGTCTTATTACAATGAAGGAACACACATGTATTAAAACTTTACTTATAATGCAATGGATGATGTTCTTGCTTATTTACTACTTTACACTGTTGTGATACTGTACATGACTTCCTACACCCCTGAACGTTTCCGCCGTTCATGGTTTTGGGGTGTGACAGATTGGTATCAGAGCATTGTTTATAGTGAATATAGTATATCAACCCATAAAAGATATACTAACTATAAATACATTGGGATTAAAACACTCTATCTAAGAGTTATACTTTTAAATAATAAAATATTTAACAAAGTATGCGTGCATGCATTCTTACTAAAACCAGTGTCACAATGACAAGAATAAAAGTATTACGATTGTTGAATATCACAAGTAAGCCTGGGGATATATAGTTAGTCTTGGGAATGGCATAGCCTGATCAACTATGCTGGTCCGAGGAGTGATTAGCATATGCTCAAGAATGGTTGTGATATGGCAACAAGTCTAAAAACTTACCAACACGACCATAAAGAAATACCATAGGGGTTTTTGGTCTTACTGTAATTATCTTAGTCGGTTCGTCTATTTAGCTATTTCTTATATCCATTTTCTCGCGTAGATTAAAATGGCTGGATTTCACCATGGCGATCCGTACTTCCCAAACCAAGGCAATGCTGGTTGGCTAGAGGCAGAACCAGAAGATCATCACTAAATCCCTTTGGATGATCACCATGTTGAGGTTTTTTCCGATGGTTCTGACTCAGAGCCTGAAGTCAACAACCTACCCCCATCTGCTCAAAACCCAAACTTGAACCCCGTCCTGCATTTCAAGGACCCACACCTCTGTGGGCCACTAACTTGAATACATGGAGTCATGAACAAGGTCAACCCATTCCCTACATTGGAGACCGAAGTTTCTACAACCTCACTGAAGGAGGTTCTGCTGATAGAGTCTTACCAATCATGGTGCGTAGGATTTCTCGTAACAAGATAATGGCTGAGGCGACTATCAATCAAGTCTTGGAAGTTGATGCCAACTCTGGTGTTAACACTGTCCACATTCGCCAACTAGACTTTGCTCATGAAAGGACTCTACTCCGAAATGCAAATCTGCAGAGGGAACTTGCTGAAACTCGAGGTGAAGTTAGAGAACTTCGAGCTCAGCAAGCGAGAGCGGACAGGCGTATAAGGGACATAGAACATCTACTGTCGGGATCAAGAACTCATGCTAGCAGTTCTCGTCGCCGATAGAATCTCGACGACTCATCTTTTCGATATAACCTATTTTATGTAAAACTTTGGTCTAATTTCCTATCTTTATAAATCTTAGACCTGTTAGGTCTTGATCTAGTCTTAATTCTATCAAAATTTTCCATCTTGGTTGATGTAAGGCCTACTTCTAAGCCATTTTTCCCGAACTTGTTACATCTGTAATTCCAGTATTATTGACAGATATCTAATCATATGGAAATTATTATCCAAATGTTGTCATCTTCATTTAGTTATTCTATTCATTTGTTTTTGGGCTATGGGGAGTTAGTCCATGAGACGCAGTCATTGTTCATTTATTCTTATCCATGTCGTTATCTTTTAAACATATAGTTAAAGATGCCACCACGCAGAAATCCCAGGTGTAACCTAAGCAACGAAGCACCGATACCACCACCTCCACCACCACCACAACCTCTTTAACCACTTAACCCCTTCGATGCCAACATGTTCCAGGCAGCTTTCACAGCAGCAGTTGCAACTGCTGTGTCAGCAATCAACGCCCCTGTCCCTAGTGGATCGGGAACAGGTGCACCTCCCTCGAACCACGGCGAAAGCCATGGACACCCTTGGGAATGCACCTACAAGGACTTCACGAACGCCAAACCCCAGAGCTTTAATGGAACTGGGGGTATTATGGTGTTGAGACAATGGATTGAAAAGATAGAATCCATCTTTGAAATCTTTCGCTTGCCAGGAGGGCAACAAGGTCAAGTTTGCAGCTTGTACCTTCTCTGACAGAGCACTAACATGGTGGAACGACCATGTTAAGTATCTGACTTTGGTGGTGGCATATTCCATCAGCTTGGAAAAGTTGAAGGACATGCTGATGAAAGAGTACTGTCCTCGAGGCGAAGTACAAAAAATCGAGTAGAAATTCTGGGGTCTACAAATGGTTGGACCCGACATCACGACCTACACAAATAGGTTATGTGATCTAGCAAACCTATGCCCTGATATGGTTGCTCTCGAGAGCAAGAAGATAGAGAGGTATATCTGGGGACTTTCACCCCAGATCCAGTCAAGTGTATTAGCCTCTAGGCCTATCACTTTTGATAGTGCCAGGGAACTCGCACAATCTCTCATATATCACAGGGGACCTCAGAACCCAACAATCCCTACACCTGTACCACAAAAGTCCAACCCCGACCACAACAGGAAGGGGTGGAATAAGAGGAAAAGAGGGGCTTCGCAAGGATCCTCCAAGAAACAACAACTTGTGGCAATCAATGCTACCACAATGACTCCCATTGTCCCTGTGAACCCCTTACCAGAAAAAACATATGTTGGAACTCTCCCGAGGTGCACCAAGTGTAATTTCCACCACCACGGACCTTGCAAGGAAATTCAGTGCTCTAAATGCAACAGGAAGGGACACACAGTCTGTTTCTACAAGACTCCAACAGCTCAGGCCGCCCAGGTTCCTAACGCCGGTATGGGCTAAACTTGCTACGGTTGTGGCGAAGTAGGCCACTACAAGAGGAGCTGCCCTAAAGCGGGGATGGCTAGAGGAGTAGGAAGAGTTATGGCCCTAGGCCACGAGGAAGCGGTAGCTGATCCTACAATAGTTACTGGTATGTTTCTCCTTGATAACTCATATGCTTGCATACTTTTCGATAGTAGAGCAGAGAAAAGTTTCGTAAGCCACAAATTTGCACACCCGCTTAAACAAAAACCCTGTGCATTAGATAATTCATTCACGGTAGAAATGGCTAACGGGAAAACGGAGAGTACTAACTGCATATACGTAGGTTGTACTTTAACTTTAGATGGCCATACTTTCAAGATAGATCTCATGCCAGTCCAAATTAAATGTTTCGACGTTATCATCGGCATGGATTGGTTGAGTCTTCTTCGCGCCGACATCATGTGCTTTGAAAAAGTAGTTCGTCTTAACGTTTCTAACAACGAAACATTGGTTAACTACGGTGACAAACCTAGTACAAGTCTTCGCATCATTTCGTGCATTCAATCCCAGAAGTGCTTGCGAAAGGAATATCATGCATTCCTCGCACACGTCGTCGATACGAGTCAAGAAATGAAAGACATTCAGAACATCCCAGAAGTACGCGACTTTCCCGATATTTTCCCAGAAGAACTTCCCGGTTTACCACCACAACACCAAGTCGAATTAAGAATCGACTTAGTGCCAGGAGCTACTCCAGTAGCCAAATCTCCTTATCGTCTGGCACCGACCAAGATGCAAGGACTTTCCAGTCAACTTAACGAACATCTCAAGAAAGGAATCATTAGGCCAAGCTTCTCACCATGGGGAGCATCGGTCTTGTTTGTCAAGAAGAAAGATGGATCGTTTTGTATGTGCATCGACTATAGAGAACTCAACAAGCTTACCATTAAAAATCGTTATCCTTTGCCCTGCATTGAGGATTTATTTGATAAACTTCAAGGAGGCAACTACTTCTCGAAGATAGATCTGCGATCCGTATATCACCAACTGCAAGTGTTAGAGGAGGATGTTCCCAAGACAGCCTTCCAAACTCGTTATGGACACTACGAGTTTGTAGTGATGCCGTTCGGATTAACTAACGCACCTGTAGTATTCATGGATCTGATGAATAAGGTGTGTCGTCCTTACTTAGATCAATTCATTATCGTCTTCATTAATGACATACTCATCTACTCTCGAAGTAAGGAGGAACATAGTCAACATCTCCGTAAAATTTTAGAAACATTGCTAGCGGAGAAGCTCTATGCGAAGTTCTCCAAGTGCGAATTTTGGATCCGACGAGTTGAATTTTTGGGCCATGTTGTTAGCGAAGAAGGAATTAACGTGGACCCTTCCAAAATCAAGGCTATTCAGAACTGGTCAGCACCGAAGACACCTACAGAAATTCGTCAATTTCTAGGTCTCACTGGCTACTATCGCAGGTTCATTCAGAACTTCTCCAGCATAGCTAAACCTCTGACAACCATGACTCAGAAAGGCGTGGCCTTTGACTGGGAAGAGAAACAGGAAAGAGCGTTCCAAACGCTCAAACGAGCCTTGTGCACCGCACCGATACTATCCCTCCCCGAAGGGATAAAAGACTTCATTGTCTATTGCGATGCATCCAATCAAGGACTCAGATGTGTTCTGATGCAGCGAGGTAAAGTCATAGCCTATGCCTCGAGACAGCTGAAGACACATGAGGTTAACTACACCACCCATGATCTTGAACTAGGAGCAGTCGTATTTGCTCTAAAGATCTGGAGACACTACCTGTATGGTACAAAAAGCACGATCTTTACAGACCACAAGAGTCTACAACAAATCTTCGACCAGAAAGAGCTCAACCTGAGACAACGACGGTGGGTAGATACTCAGTGATTACGAGTGCGAAATTTGTTATCATTCGGGTAAAGCCAATGTAGTAGCCGACGCCCTGAATCGGAAAGAATATACTGGTCGTAGAGTCAAATCTTTGACTCTAACTATCAATTCACACTTGTCCACATAAATTAAGGAGGCTCAACTCGACGCTTTGAAACCTGAAAACATGGCAGGTGAATCCCTTAGAGGGATGGATAAGAACTTGGAAGTCAAGGGTGGCAGAGCCTTATACCTCATGGATCGGATCTGGACACCGAAACACGGTGGCTTCAGAGACTTGGTCATGACCGAAGGTCACAACACTCGTTATTCTGTCCACCCAGGTTTAGATAAGATGTATATGGATCTTAAAAAGTTATATTGGTGGCCTAACATGAAAGAAAATATTGCTACCTTCATGAGTAAATGCGTTACTTGCGCAAAGGTCAAGGTCGAATACTAGAAACCCTCCAGCCTTCTACAGAAACTGGAGATACCAGAATGGAAGTGGGAGCGGATCACTATGGACTTCATAACCAAGT
This sequence comes from Lactuca saligna, assembly GCF_052625555.1. Lineage (NCBI taxonomy): Eukaryota > Viridiplantae > Streptophyta > Magnoliopsida > Asterales > Asteraceae > Lactuca > Lactuca saligna. The sequence continues at coordinate 172,633,256 of NC_136419.1, forward strand.
TGCCCAAGACAACAGGTGGACTTGATTCCATATGGGTCATCGTCGATAGACTGACCAAGTCTGTACACTTCCTTTCGATCAAAGAAACAGACAAGATGGAGAAACTTACAAGAACTTAAATTAGGGAAATTGTAAGACTGCACGATGTTCCTTTATCTATTATCTCGGATAGAGATAGTAGATTCACATCGAGGTTCTGGCAGTCATTACAAAATTCCCTAGGAACTAGGCTGGACATGAGTACGGCCTACCATCCATAGACCGATGGGCAAAATGAGTGAACTATCCAGACCTTAGAAGATATGTTGTGTGCTTGTGTGATCGACTTTGGAAAAGATTGGGATACCCATTTACCCCTCGTCGAATTTTACTACAACAACAGCTATCACACGAGCATAAAGGTAGCTCCATTCGAGGCCCTCTATGGCCGAAAGTGCAGATCCCCTCTGTGCTGGGCTGAGGTGGGTGATACCCAGTTAGCTAATGGACAAGTTCCCGAAAGCACTCTCAAGGGTCCGAAGATCATTCGGGAAACGACAGAGAAGATCGTTCAAATTCGTGAACGATTGAAAGCCTCTAGAGACCGACAGAAAAGCTACGCTGACAAGCGAAGGAAACCGTTGGAATTCCAGGTGGGTGACCGAGTCCTACTAAAGGTCTCACCCTGGAAGGGCTTAATACGCTTGGGAAAGCGTGGGAAGCTCAATCCAAGATACATAGGGCCTTTCGAGATTCTCGCGAGAATCAGCCCTGTAGCTTACAAACTCAACCTACCACACGAACTCAGTAACGTACATCCTACCTTCCACGTCTCGAACTTGAAAAAGTGTCTGTCCGACGAGACTCTTGTTATTCCACTCGACGAGAACGACATCAACGAGAGACTCAACTTCGTGGAGGAACCAATAGAGATCATGGACCAAGAGGTCAACCAAACAAAGCAGAGTCGTATCCCAATAGTGAAGGTTCAGTAGAACGCAATGCGTGGACCTGAATTCACTTGGGAATGAGAGGATCAGATGAAACTGAAATACCCTCATCTTTTCGCTTAGTTAATTGTAACTTCTTATTTTCTTAAATTCTAATTTCGGGACAAAATTCCTTCTAACGGGGGGATGATGTGACAACCCGGAATTTCCATTATGTACAAACAATATCACTTCAATAGAAGTTATATCAGTCACAGCAAACTTTCAGACTTTTCCGTATAACTTTGAGTAATTTAGGGTTTACACTTAAGGAAATATCAGGAGAGTGGATGCACTAGGGTCTTGTGCAACACCGTTATTCCAACACTCTATTATATTAGAGATCATTTCAGGAATAAAATATTTTCTGCCAAAAATCTCAGGACTATAAATAGAATTCTGAACCAATTTCATTCATTATTCACATTTTCAACTAGAGAAAATCCATTTTCTCTCTCACGGATCTTTGGGTTTTTATCCCAAATCATCAGTACCTCTCTCTAGTAGTGTTATATAGCTTAAAATGTGTTCATAACATAGATTACATAGCTAAATAACTAGATTTAGGAGTTTACTCCCCAAGGTTTTCTTGGGCGGTAAACTCCCGAAACAATGCCTAGACCTTCCCTTGTGTTATGCTACTACCTTAAACTCATATATATGTATGTTTGGGACAAGAAAAAAACCAAGAAACACAAAAGCATAGGTGTTCATGACCCAAGATGATCTTGGACCGTGAACTCCAAAAACTTGGATCAAAGGGTGCTTTTAAGGCACCTAAAGCCTTATACATTTACTAGGAATTGTTTCCACTTAAATCAAGGACCAAAACACATCAAAAACACATCATTTTGGATGACTACGGCCCTAATAAAGGTCTTGGGCCGTAAACATGAAAGAAGGGAACCAAAGTGTGCCCAAGGCCTTCATTTGCTTTAGGTAAAAGTCTAGAACCTATCCTACATGTGCATGAGACTTGAAAGCATCAAAAACACCCTTCCATAAGAGTTTGCGATAGTAACCTCAAATGGAATTGGCCTTAGGGCCGTAAACTCCTCAAAGGAGGATAGTAGTGCCCTAAACCCTTCCAAGAATTAAACCACCAAGTTGGAATACTTCTAGGGATCATTTAGAACGTCAAAACACAAAATAACACCAAGTTTAGGAGTTCACGGCCGTAAACTAAAGAGTTTACGACCGTAAACTCCATGTGTGGGATTATATGGAGAGTAAACTCAAGTATGAGGTCCTTTGGAACCCTAAACCCAATTTCCTTGTCCCACAACAACTTAGATGCAATCCTTAGGGCTTATAACACTTATATAAAGTGTTTATCATGTTCTATGATGTCTTAACATTTACAATTAGTAATTTAATACTAATTGGGTGCACATATGTATGATTATATGTTCATTAGGATCATAGTGTGTGTACAAGTCCTCACTTGATACCTAACAATCTGACATCGTTCAGTGCATCCAAACCAGCATCTACAGGTGAGTTCATACCCTTAAATGAATATTTTAAATGTTTATAAATGCTTTAATGGGGGGGGGGGGGGGGGAATACAAGTAGAAAACAACATGTTAGTAAATCACTCATATGTATTTTATAACTGTGTTTTCATCTAGCAGATTTCACATACTACAAAATGTGATGCGTGAAATGGTTTTCCATCTTAAAATACCTTGATAACAAAAATATTAGTTTTGAAATGTTTATTAACATGACATCAAATCACTCTTAATTATTATTCAAAACTCTTAGATACCTTGCAAAACCATTATGTCTACCTTCCTGAACAAACAATTGCCTTTCAGTTAATTATCATAGGGATAGTTAGAAGACACAAAACAATATTCCTATTACAAGAAATCCCACAAGAATCAGTTCATTCATGAGTCTATACCAGTATGTTACATGATACATGAGTACATTTATCTAGGATTACATGATACATGAGTACATTTATCTAGGATCACATGATACATGAGTACATTTATCTAGGATTACATGATACATAAGTACGTTTTCATAGATACATTTATCTGAATACGCTTACATTAATACCATACATGAGTACTATTACATAGATACATTGTCCTGTATTCACTTACCTGGATACTTGTACCTAGAGTTATGAGGAAGATTTATTCGTACCTTCTTTGTAAACTTTCCTGCCTATCCGTGTTCGACGGGATGTCTAGACAGGACTAACCATTCCGGAACCCTGCTGTTAGCACCACTAGGTGATGAACATCCACGGATGCCCAAGGTTATCACTTATAATAGATAGATTGATATCGGAACTAACCATTCCTCCATCCTATTGTTGCAACAGAGGATGAGATGAAATTCTTCGGATGATTATTAGGTTACCACTTATATTAGGAGTCGGCTATGGGATTAACCCTTCCTCCAACCTGCTGCTGCTACAGAGGACAATTGGACAATCTTCGGATGTTCATTAGGTTATACATATCGCTTACTGCAATGGCATGTTAGTCCTGGTATCCAGGGATAACACTTACATGGTTATACTTTTCCTATTTACTTTATTTTGTGATATATTCACATAAATGATGAGTTAGACCAATTACTGTTTGTAGTAGTCAAAAAGAAGGAATAACTATCATTTTACTTACAAAACATTTGGGTCTTGGTAGAAGACTACATTGTCATAACAAAACATTCGGGTCTTGGTAGAAGACTACATTGTCATAACAAAACATTCGGGTCTTGGTAGAAGACTACATTTCATACTAGTAGGAAATAAGGGATTTCTTAGGGTTTTTCATACTTATATCAACTGTCTTACTTAAAGGTTTTACATGACATTCATAACATTTTTTTCAAAGAAAGACGATGAAACTTACATACTTATGAATTCACCAGCTTTAAAGCTGATACTCTCTTTCAAAACAACTTGTATTCTCAGGTCACCAATAGACAGGTACGATGGCCAGGTTTTGAGAAGACGGAGCATAGACAAGTCTCGTCTTTTATTTTGATTGTATATTTTTGGTGTCTTATTACAATGAAAGAACACACATGTATTAAAACTTTACTTATAATGCAATGGATGATGTTGTTGCTTATTTACTACTTTACACTGTTGTGATACTGTACATGACGTCCTACACTCCTGAACGTTTCCGCCATTCGTGGTTTTGGGGTGTGATAGTATAACGGTTGAATTTTAACTTTTAAAACTCTAAGGGCTAACTTGGAATTAAAGTATTCATAAGAGAAAACTTTTCAAATTCCAAAACTTGAGGGCATGTTTTGAAACTATTCAAAACTAATTAATTCCATAACTTATGTGTTTAAAGTAGTTTTAATTAAAAGACTCTTCAAGTTCCATAACTTGAGGACAAGTTATGGAAGACTTTAAAGTAATTAATAAAAAAAGATAATTGTTTTTTATTGTAACTTATGGAACTAATTAAGGTTACACTTTTATTATTATTATTTAATGAAGAGACTCTTGAACCTCCATAACTTGAGGACAAGTTATGGAGTCGTAAAACCATTTTATTAGAACTAGACTCTTCATTTTGTATCCTTTGCCAACTTTTCTGAATTTTATGATTCTTAAATGTGACTTTTGATATAACTTGAAGAAACATTACAAAAACATACTTTTGAATCAACTCTTAGATTAAAATGGATTAAAATCAACTATTTCACACACCTTTTCTATTAATCTAAGAACAAGATAATTCAAATCATCAATCTTCAAGAAATTAGCATGAACATACAAACTAATACAAATCTTGAAATTATGATAATTATGTTATAAATTGGATTAGCATGAACATTACCACATCAAAAACAAGTTTATAAGTTCAAAAACATCTTAGTGTAATGTTCCTAGTCCAATTCCAGCAAAAAAAAGTCGAATATATGCTATATGGGGTTCCAACTAGTCAAGTGCATGAACGAACTCGGCGAGTTGGATGCATTTTTCCTTGGACTCGGTGAGTCTGCTGGGCAGACATCATCAAAACTCGATTTTTCAGCTACTTTTGCAAGTATAACAAGAAAACAAACCTAGGCTATGATACCACTGTTTTCTTATGAGCATTCTAACACTCCTAAGTGTACATGCAACCCTAAATACCTTGGATCTATGTTTTCTCTATTATACATTCAAATATGAACATCCAAGGTATTATCCTAATCTAGCATACAAAACAATGAATATAACAAGATAGAATACATACCTTTTTGGTGTAGAATGTCCTCATGAAGCTTGAGTGCCTAGTGCCGCAAGTGTGACACCTCAAATGGTTCACACAACACCAAATACACTTGGAATAACTTGAGAGAAACTTAATCACTTATAAAATCGGCTACCCCTTCTATTCCTAACTTAGTGTCCGATTTTGTCAATGAATATGATCTTATATAGTTGTTACAATTAGGGTAAACCCTAATTGTCATGGCTTTCCATTTCCTTGGATCCATGGGTTCAAATACACCATGGAGCATCCATGGAGCATCATATGGGTTTTAGCCCAACTTGATAATCCATAGAGCATTAGCCCACTATACAAGTATGGATGATTTACACAATCAACCCATATATTTAATTAGTCTTCTTTTGATCACTTAATTAATTCTAGATTAATTCTTGATCAATACTAATTAAATAATCTTATTAATATATTATAACTTATAATATATTAACAAACCTTAAGTGTTATTTCTCTCATTATAATTTATCCAAATGCATGATGCCATGCAACCTAAATGGACCATGCTGGGTCGGGTCAAGTTTTACCAATTATAGTTATGGACTTAGACATTAATCCAACACTATGTTCTCAAAGAGCCATATCTAAAACCCTGAGACATACATCTAAGGTCCTTGCTCATCTACTGCTCGCTCCGTAAGAAGTCTCCGCTAACCTTGCTAATGGCTAGGTGTAAACCAATTATACATAATCTGAACTCAATAGACATTCAAATGAGAGATTCCACCCCAAATCCACAACAAAATAAGGAACATGAAGTAATTCTAAACCAAGCATTCTAATGATATTAAATCCTAACTGTGTACAACCATGTTGTGTTCACAAAGTAATTAGAAATTTTAGCTTCAGCCCTAGAAGAGCATCCACAAGGAATCTCCTAGGCTATAAGAATAATAAAATCAGGTAAACCTATCGTGAAACTCCTGAGGCATTTGTAGCCTACCAACTAGCATGCATTTCTATCAGCTCAATAACAGCAACTACAATACAACATATAACACAATTATAGATATTTTGGGAGATCACTTCCTTAGGCTCCAACTGATTGTACAGTCTGATTCTTTTGTTCCTTCCATGACATTCATTTTTTGTAAAAAAGTTTATAAAGATTTTAGATTCTTAGTTTGAGCCTAGAAGCTCACAAATGTTCATCCAGTTCTCCCAAACCAGGGCATTGATACCAACTTCTAACAACCCAAAATTTTCAACAAAATTTTCATTTTTATTTTATCCGAAACCCCAAAATATCATAAAACCAAAACAAGAAATCACAGGTGTATCAATACAATCATCCCAAATCAGAGTATCAAAATGTGGAAATCATAAAAATATCTACAAGCCGGAGTGTAAAGCAACGCCTTTGCCTTCCCGTTCGAGGTACCTGAAACACATTTAATCCACAATTGTAAGTGTAACTTAATGAGTCCCTACCAAAGTATCCATAAAACACAACATAATAAACAGTCATGGGTTATCAGCAACCTTGGGGGTTATCAGCAATCCCAGTAGGCTAACATCACACCTTGTGGATTAAGAGCACGTTTCATGGGTTATCAAAAACCCTAGTGATTCTCAACAGTCCCAAGTTAGCAATAATTCAAATTAGATAAAACAGAAATCGGAAATAAAGAGACAGCTAGTCAGATATATACTACCACACATGTATAAGCAGTGAGGAAACTCACGTCACGAATAGCATCTAGAAGTACGAAAACTCTCACACATAACATAGATAAGAGCAACGAGACACCTAACAACAGTAAAGTCATATCCCATAAGTCTACATCCTTAAAACCCAAGTTTGACCCCTAAATTCAACCACGTTCAACTTCAGCCAGCGGTCACGTAATGACCAGCCATACGTCACATCGTGATTGGAAGAGGACAAAATAGTCGCAAACACATCTTACGATGTGACATGCTCTTTCCCATGTCGTGAGATTTGTTCTGGACAACTTTAAGCATTAATCTTTTAATCCCTTAAGTTACTTATTGAGAATTTCTAGAGCATATTTGCCAAACCTAAAGACCATAAAAATCATGGCTTTTCAGTCATGCATGTCCAATACGTGACTTGTACACTAACTAGGTCAATAAAAAGATAATGGGATCAAGACTAATGATTAGAGTCTAAAACCAACACCAAACTTCAGATATGAACTCATACTAAAAACAAATGCCTCAATCACCCATGAAGTTGCTAACTTTATGGATCATGTACAAGATACCCAACCCATCCATGAAAAGGAAAGCATAAATATTAGATCTAGCATGCATGAGAAATAAACGCATGAGCTTTATGAGTTACAAAGGTCCAAAAACAATGCAAGATGATGAGGTAGGAGCTTGATTGCCAAAATTTTGCACCCAAGGAGTCTTCTTCTTCTTCATAGAGCAAAAAACCACCAAATGAGCTCTCTAAGGTTACCAATGGAGGCTAAGAACGTTTTCGAGAGGAAGGAGGTGATGGGGGCTAAGTGTATGCAAACCATAGCCTCCCACTTCACTTAACTAGGGAAAAAAAATATCGGATTATGTTTAGATTGATCTCACGACGTGAACACTTATGTGTCACATCGTGAGCCTTAAAAATAGCCATGCATCTCACTCGAATGTCACATTGTGAGACACTATCTCTCATGTCTTGACCCTCTTAAATTTTGGGTTTTTCATTCTTAATTAATTCAAACATTAAAAGCTTGAGTACCTACAATAGATGTTAAACTGAGTGATGATGCTAAATTGGTGTCGATGAAGTTTTCTCTAACAAGAAAAAGTAGTTAAATTTAATATTTTTCGAGTGAATATTTATATTTTCAAACTTATTGATGTTAGTATGTAGTCAGATGTCCATATTTTACCATTGGATGATATTATTGTTTTTTAGCAAAATTTTGTATATTTATTGGGGTGTTATCTTTATACTTGACATTAGTTTATGTACTTGAATTTATTTTCTAATGATTGTAGCTTGACATGGATGACGTCACAACAGACATGAGAAGCATGCATGAAGGATATGTTGAATGGTTATCCAAATCAATGAATTGGTGCTTTAAGAATGAATGTTAGTTTATTTACAAAAATTTTGTGAAGTTTACAAAAGAATTATGGGTTGAATTCAAGTGATAGAATGTTGGTAACAAAAATTTGAAATATTTTTTATACACTTACACTAGGCCTTTCAAACCTGGGAGATTATCTTGTGCTGAGAGATATTCCTAGGATTAGGGATGATATGTATATGGGTGAGTTTAGCAGAATTTTTGGTGGTTTACATGGTCAGTTAGTGGTAGTTCGCCCCATGTAGGGGAGAGCTGGATGTTCTGTTTCGGGGATCAGCGACCTCTTCGACTTTTGGTTTCAGAAGAATGGGTCATAGGGAATTATGATTTAGTTATGCAAAATTTGATTCGGTATTTAGGCAAGATAGGAGTGTGGAGCAAATTGCCATCAGATGTATGTAGATAGGAACCCAAGAGCCTTCTTCGCGACAAGAAGCTATTAGACAAGGGGCTCGTGGTAGCAAGTGGCTCCTATCGGACACATCAAGGAATAAATCAAGAGGGTTTTCGATCGCTCAGTTTTATTATCGATTATTGAAAGATTTGCCAGCCTGTTGTATGTCTTTATATCTATAGTCCAGGATGGGAAACTACTGATTGGTTTATTAGCTTCAAAGTTTAGTATATTTAGTCCCACATGGGTTTGTTTAGTAATATATTGAGTCATGGGATTTATTTTCTTTGCATCCTCGATCGTTGGTCATTTCGTTCATCATCTATAAGGCGGAGGTTCTTTGAAAGTTTCGAGTTTTGTCAGTTGAAGTTCAATGAAGGTGTATACATATCGTCAAGTTCCGTATGATAGTATTTTATTTGGTCTCTGGGTATTTTTATGCTCAATTATGGTGTCAAATTTTGGTTCATAGCAGGTCATTTTTGGCATTTGTCCTTGGTTATTGGAAGTTCGTATGTTGGGGCAACATTGATCAGCTTCCCTTTGGGGATGTATATTGTGGTAGTTCATCAAATGTGGTCATGAGGAGGTACATATGGACTGAGTAAAATAGCATGAGAACACCTGGTCCAAATTCATTAGTGCGGTTCTTAATTGGTTTGAAGCCCTTAAGTTGGATCATGTGTACAACTGCCTATCTTGTTCATTGGTTGAGTGCGACCATGTTTTTGTATGATTTTTCATTGGTAGCAACGTAGGTTGTGCAAGGTGTTGTGCGTGATAAAATGGGATAGCATGAGTTGTGTTTGATTAGCGTGGAAAGGAATGTTTTATGAGCTTTCTCCAAGATAGTGGGTTGATGGTTTGGTACTGTTAGAATAGGTAGTCATTCGGTTAAGACTCTTAGGACTTGGATCATTAGTCTTATTGACATGGTTAGATGCAGTGCATTGTTCTTGGCTGTCGGGAGACCTGGTGATCAGTGCATGTTGGATCATGTGGTCAGGAAAATTTATTTAGAATGGTAAATTATTTGTGCACCGAAAGACTCTTAATGAGTGGTTGCTATTATGGACCCTATCTTCTTGTGGGTTGTTGATTAGGAGTTTGGTTTCCACTATGAGGAGTTTGTTTTGAAATCTCGAGTGATTTATCAAGTGGAGGTACACCCGAGCTGATGAAGGATTTTGATGCAACGTGCGAATTCTTGGATTAGCCATCCTTATGTTTGTGGGGTTAGCGGATTGGTGAAAACTTGTCAGGAAGTCAATAGTATATTTAAGGTTTTAGTCAGAATTCGCGATCAGAATGCTTCGAGTATCCTTTCAGCACGTTTTAGTGGTGTCCCAAGTCAAGGGGCTAGGGGTAGGTTCGAAGAATAAAGGATCATCAATCTTATGGTAAGGTTTCTGAGAATAGACTGATGGGTTCTCGATTTTGGGAAATAGAGTGGCGAGGATGGTTTGTGATTGTAGTGCTAAGAGCTTTCGGTTTGTGTGGTTTTCTGTAAAAGATGGGTCATGCATTTAGGGAGAAAAGGAAATTGTTGTCTTAGAGCATTTTTAAGTTACTTGGTTGCTTATTGGCAGTTGGGGGTTTTCGATTAGTCTCTCGAGTGTTACTTATTAGATGCCTTGTTTCCGAAATGGTTAGAGGGAGCTCATGGAAAATGTTGGAGTTGTTTTAGATATTGTAACTAAGACGGATTTCGAAGGAGAAATCTAATTTAAGTGGGGGAGAATTGTAACATCCTATTTCCTGCCATTTTTGATCCATGGACCGGAAGTCGATTGTGTAAGGTTATGGGCCTAAAGGGGGCAAAGTTTAGTCGTTGTGGAAGGATTTAATTATGGTTAATAGATTTTAACCTTGAATTATGCTTTGGGCCGCAAGGGTAGAAGGGAAAAGTCAGAGGTCGGGTCCTTGCATGAAATATAGATTTTGTTCAAGAAGTTTTTAGTCCAAGATATTTAGATAATATTGTAAAGCTCTTCAACACCTTTGTGTAGATACAATGGATGTCGAAAATGGAGTTGGAACAAAGAAGTGAAAACTGTTTGAAGTTAGGGCAATTTTGGGTTGAGCCGTGTACAGTGGGTGTACTGAACGTGTACATTGGGCATACTAGGGCATCCCTAGTACGCTTGGTGTAAATTGAGTACATTAGGCATACACGACTGGTGCCTTAACACTATTTTCATGGTTTAAGACCTATTTAAGCTCCTTAACTTCCCCAAACCCATTCCATTCTTAGCCTTCACCTCTCCACCACCCTCTCTTGAAACCCTAACCCTCGATTGAGTTTTATGAGAAAAAAGAAGGTGCTTTTAAGTGCTTCGGAGTGTTCTCGGGGCACCGTAAAGACGAAGGAACTCATTGAAGAAGTGTTGGTTGCATTGGAGCTTGTAGATCCAGACTTTGTTCACCTTGATCTTGCACCTAGAGGTATAAACTTTGAATCTTGATGATGGAATTGTTAGATCTAGCTAGTTTTTATTATTATGAGCTTTTGGTCACTTTAAGTGCATATTGTTTAGATCTTGAAAGTGTTTGACCTTCTTACAAATAAAGTTGGAAACTTTATCCATGCAAACATCATATTGATTCAGGTCTGAAGGTTGGAGGCATGGAATTAATGGAGTAAGTTGAAAAAGATTCACTTTTGGGCCCCTTTGAGGCTTAATGACTAGATCTTGTTTGTTAAGACCATTCAAATGGATAAAGTAGGAAACTTTATACATTATGGAGTTATTATGAACCATAAAAATGTGATCTGTTCCCTTTTATCCTTTCCATACAACAATTGTGATTTCTTATTTCGTTATATACATAAGGTTTTGGAAATTAAGCACATTATAATCATGCAAAATTACAAAGTTGGAAACTTTATGACATATGAAATCATTTTGGGCTTGGATATGAGTTTTGGACATAAGGTCTTAATATAATAAGCTCTTAACGGAGTTTTGGGACTAGTTTTTGTACGTTAGGCGTACCTTGTGGTACGCTGCGCTTACGCGGTCAGCACCTCGCTTTTGGGTTAACATCAGAGTACGTTGAGCGTACTCTCTTGGTACATAGGGCGTACTCCGCTAGGAAGAAATATTGACTGTTGTAACATATATGTTCACTTATCGTGTTTTTTTTAAAGATGAATATTATTAAATAATATATGATTTTGAGTATTGAGTTCTAACAAGATAGTTTTATGAAGAATTGAAGTAAAACTATGTTTAGAATCATTTGGGTAGTATTGGAAGTCTTATGAGATTTCAAACAAACGTCAAATATTATAATTAACGAGAATATAAAGTTGGAAATAAATAAAAATAATGTTATTGAAAGTTTTAGATTATCTCGTTAGAAACATTTAGGCGAAAACCTCATCGAAATCCGAGTTATAACGAAGAAGTTATGACCAATCGAAGATCCGCGACAAAATCGACAAAACACTGTTTACCATAAAAAGTGAGTTTTTGATAAACTAATTTTTAGCTTTAGTGATCTAAATGAAAGTCGTAGTATTCGTTAAACCGATAATTTTCATCAAAAGAACGTCAAAATCTAACTTCGTATGAGGAAGTTACGATTTTTCTAAGTTTCAGTATAAGAGTATACAACTAAAAACTCGAAATAAAGATTGAGTGATTTTTACCCGACACAACCTAAATGAGAATCGAATATATCATCAATATTAGTACAACGGTAAAAAGGCAGACGATAACGGACGTCGGATGAAGAAGTTATGAATTTTTAACGGATTTTCCTGTCCCGATCTGTTAAAAATATTAATATTAAAAATAAATTCATAATTAGCCAACGGAGTCTAAACGAAAGTTGTAGAGTATAACCTCACCTACACCTGCATATAAAGAACGTAAAAAACAGAGCTATTATAAGAAACTTATGACTTTTTAAAGATTTGGGCACAAAATTCGAGAAATCTCGCATGCATGGCTCGGAATAGGCTACGTCGCCCCTCTTCGCGAGCCTGCCCCGTGTCTAAGCCGGTGACTCATCAGATGCACGGCCTAGTCCGATACCGAAGCATGTCTTTGCGGTGGAGGCTTCCGAATCGAGATGTGTGTCTCACCCTCTATCCAATGTGCGCCACCTTCCCCCTTGCATGCGAGCCACGTGCTTGTCCCTTCTCCCCTTCGGCCGAGCCTCGCACCTATATAAGGGAGGTGTGAACCCTCCCGATTTTGGTTGGTTTTTTACATACCTTTTCACACTAAACTTTATTTTCAGCCCCTTTTAAACCCCTGAAGCCTCGGGAACCTACCTAACACCCGAAGAACGTGCCAAAGTGCCCGAACACCCTAAGAAATTTATCTTTTCTGTTTTGAAGCTCAACCCTTGCAAGGACCGGTTTTCAATAAAGCTCCTGATTTTCATTCAAGAAAGGTATTTATAGGAATGAAGTGCTGCCCAAATTACTATTTTAACCTCTGGTTATTTCACGGTGAGTTCAAATTATATGAACAATTATATGTGATGTGTTATATGTGCAATATGCTTTCCCATGTTATTATGATAATGAGCTATACCTTTGACCACAAAGTGAATGATTAAGCATCACTTGGGTATTGGTATGTAGCCTTTGACCATTAAGTGAATGAGTAAGCATCACTTTGGCATTGTCAGAATACTAGATAGGGTTGAAAGCCTGTAAATTCTAGAGAAATGTTAATTTAGAAATCGTTTTTTTTTTCTGTGCCACTTGGACTAAAGTCTTATTCATTTAAATCTTTGAATCAGATCATTTGTTGATATGGAAAGCTTGTCACATGATTCACATATGCCTTTGTTGTTCGTTGTTCCTCTTTCCTTCTGTCATATTTGTATATATGGCATAACATTATATTTTATCTATTTTTGAACTCACTAAGCGTCACTGCTTATCCCTCTCAGTGTTTAACTATTGCAGGTAATAAGGATCCAGTATAGACACATCCTATTGGAATATTTAGAATAGTTAATAATATTACTTTTGTTTTTAGTGATCATGTATGTATAAAATTATAATTTCCTAGGTAGTTATGTAATATACTAAAACTTAATCGATTTGTATCCAATCTTTTGTAATTAAACTATCTATGTAAAATATTGTTTATGAATATGCATGTAGCAATTTTTGGAGTAATATGATGTACTTCTTTGTATTGTAAGTTAATAGATCAGAGCATTCCAACTGGAAGGTTGCGGGCCATGGATAATTCATCCAATAGGTTGAACACCGGTTATGTATTCAGCATTTTGACTAGAAGTTTGTGAGCCAGGGGTAATCCAACCAGGAGGTTATGTACCCGTTATGCATTAAGCATTCCAATCGTAAGGTTGTGGGTCATCGGTAATCCAACCATGAGGTTGTGAAATTGTTATTTATTTGAATATATCTTTGTGTAGTGGTACTTTGGGGGAACTCGTTAAGCTTTGGCTTATAGTTTTAGTTTATTGTTTCATGTAAAATTCAATAATCCAAGTAATTTGTTTATGTCCTTAAAGTATTTCATTTTTGTCAATTTTTGACCCTTCATACGATGGGCGTACATACATGTACGCTTAGCGTACGCTTGTGCATGAATCGAGTAGCATAGGCTTGTACGCAGGGCGTACGAGCAAGTACGCAGGGCGTACAAGGCTGAGGACCAAAACACTAATTTCATGTCTTGGACCCTATTTAAACACACTCATATCATTTGGATCAAACCCTAAACAGCCTCCATAGCCTATTTTCATCCTTAAACCCTATATTTGCAAGAGAGTGTGAGTTTTGAGCTTAAATGTGATTTCGGTTGCCCTTTTATTGGGTTTGCAAGAAGGAGAAGGTGGTATTCAAGCCTTGAACATGGGAAGAACTTGTGGATCCAACATCTAGAGCACCTTGGTGAACTTTTGAAGGTATAAAGCTTACATCTTTCTAATCCTTTTTATTAATTGAGTTAGGATTTGGTAGAAGTCCACTTTTGGGTCCATAAATCCTCTCTTGTGAGTTTGGGAAACTCCAAAGGTTAGGAGGGTTAGATATGAGGTTCTATAGCTTGGTTATAGCATAAAAATGCATACTTGATGACTTCTATGGCTCCATACTTGAGTTAAGATCCTTGGAAAGGTCTTAATTAAATAGCATGAGGTTTTGGGATACCATGTGGAATGTAAGGGTATAAAGTTGCCAACTTTATGCCCTAAGACCTCTTAATTGACTCATACCTGGATTCGAATGTTGAGTTTCTGCATATTAAGCATTTAATGGTTGTTGGTGCATAATCTGTTTTTACGCTGGGCATACTAACTTGTACGTTGTGCGTACCGCCGCTGAGTGGGTGTGTCAGGTACTTCTGGTTCTAAGGGGAAGGGCCCGACTTGATGGTGCAACATACACTCTCCAGTAGTTCCACATATATTGTTTTGGTTACTTTGATCTTTTGGATATGATTTGGTATAATGGAATTTTAGAAAACAAAACATGATTGTAATTTCTAATTTTTAAATGAAAAGTTTTTATCTAAATTTTTGGGTTTTTACAAGTTAGTATGAGAGCCTTGGTTTGAGGAATTCGAGCACACTCTCGGGTGTGTCTGAAATCAAACTCAGGAAATGGTAAACCCTTTCGAAAGAAACAAAAGTTAAATTTTTCTGAAAACGGTTTTCTTAAGTAAAACGGAGAGTGCAATGTGAGGAATTGGTGGAGCTCAAGTAAGCGTTCCCAATGTATTAACCATGCTAAGAATATATTCTTGGAATTGATGTTGACTCTGTTATTTGCTAAGTGTATGATTTTAAAGTTGTATATGTCTAGGATTGCATAGACCTAGAATGATGGATTATGCCATACTTCCTGTTCCTTGTTTGGTTATGGTTTTATAGTAGAAGCTTTATTTGACGGTATATGTGATTCTATTTGTGTATAACTTGCTTGCATAGGGGAACCTATGGTGTTGATTTAGGGTTCTGGTTCTATGAGGATTGGGAAATCCCAGAACAGTCTAGGAAATATGTATATGTTGTGTCTTGTGGGTCATGTTTAGTCTGTGGTTGGGTGAATTAGAGGTGTCAGGTATGGCCTTGAGGAAGGTCTATGTAGGTGTGGAAGGTAGTATTGGGCTTGTACTACTGGAAACATAGGACCTGTGCCCGATACAAGGACATACTTGGAAGATCTAAGGAGTCTGGTGGGGTGGACCCCTTCAAACTTCCTTATCATATGTTTTCTATGTTGTATTCTCAGTTAAGGATGGCGATGGCTACTTGAGGAGGTTCAGGTTCGTAATCAGGATCAGGATCAGGTTCAGGCTCTATTGCAAAGCCTATTGACAATAGTTTGCACGAGATTATCATAACTGAGGTTACTTGTGGCATCCTTGAAGCTACCCCGATGATTTTTGGTACCGTCAAGGAGGGGATCATGGAGATTTTGGAGGAGTGGCTTAGGTCATTTTGATCTGATATCACCGCGGGTCAAATTGGGACTCAAACTCCCTCATTCTGGGAGTTCACGGTTTGTAGAGCGCCTAAGTTCATTGGGGTTAAGGACTCTATCACTTGCGATTGTTAGATCACTAACATGAACAATCCTTAGCACATGAGCTTCCCTCATCCCGGGAGTTCAAGGCGTGTGGAGCACCTGATTTCTTTAGGGTTAAGGAATTCATCACTAGCCATTTCTATATCGCTAACATGGACAATCCACAGGGCATGAGCTTTTGTCTTGAGGCAGAAAAAGTGGGATTCGCATCCTGTAAGCTGAGGGACCGTGCACATGATTGGTAGGAGGAGGTGACCCAAGACGTAGGGACCGCGGGAGTGATGCGATAACATGGTAGGTGTTTGTGTATAGGTTTGATCAAGAGTTTGCATCAGCCATTTAGGTGCAACGATTGGTAAAGGAGTTACAGGACCTTCATCAGACCTCATAGATCACCGCCAGATTTAGGGAAAGGGCACTATTGGTTCTGCAATACTTGCAGGTGATGAGATAAGGAATACAAGGTATCATTCCATGCTGAGGGATCATATCTAAGAGGTCATGATCTTTTCGAGGTGCAAGACCATGAATGACATGGTGGAGAAGGCACAAGAATGGGAAATTGAGTTGGAGATCCAGACGAAGCGAAATCCAGAGTAGGATCTGATAGCAGTGGGTCAGACTAACAAGCCTAATACCTTTGATCTTCCTAGTAAAGGCCAGTAGGGTTGGGGACGTTGTACCAAGTGCGGCAGGTCTCAGAGTGGAGCCTATCGGGTAGTAGGCTCTACATCTTATGGTTTTGGCCAACTAGACCACATGAGCATGGATTGCACCAAGAAGGGCTTGATTTGTTTCCACTACAACCAGACCAGCCATAAAAAGTTTGATTATTCAAGACTGTCTGGTGGGGCAGTGGTAGCGCCTGCGCCACCAACCTCGAGGATTACTAATGGTCGACATGGCAAGGTGGAGGCTCCTACGGTGAAAAGTAGAGCATTCCAGTTGATCACCGACGAGGCATGTGTAGCACCGGTTGTCGTTATGGGTATGTGATTTATCTCCATCTTTATTTTTTAGTTATTATGCACATGTTGTTATGATCTTGTATACGGTCCTATTTTGGTCGATGGGTTGTCGACTCACCTTAGATTCACCTCTTGAGGACGAGATTGTAGATGAACATACTGTGAGCGATGTGATGGTGTTTCGAAGATGTGTTTTCAACATGTTCAGCGAGAGGTTTCCTGTTGACTTGCTACCAATTCCCTTGAGGGGACTGAAGTTGATTGTCGGGATGGACTGGTTAGGCCACAATGTGGTCTTAATTGACTGTGACTGGTAGTTGGTGAGAGTTCGAACCCTAAGTTTGGGAGAACTAGTCATTACGGGTGAGAGAGATCTGCATGGACCAACACTCTATTCAGAAGCAAGGGCTAGGAGGCTTCTTTAGCAGGGTTGTTCTGGGTTGAGCAAGGTACCTATTGTATGGGACTTTCCCGATGTTTTTCCTGAGGAAATGTCAGGAGTACCTCCTGAGAGGCAAGTTGAGTTTCGAATTGATTTGACACCTGGTGTGGCTCCAATAGCCAAGGCACGGTATCGCCTAGCTCCGCCTGAGATGCAGGAATTGTCTACACAACTATAAGAGCTACTAGACATGGGTTTTATACGTCCGAGCTGTTCCTCATGGGGAGAACCGATCCTATTTCTGAAAAAGAAAGATGGTTCACATAGGATATGTATTGATTATGGGGAATTGAACAAGCTTACGGTGGAGAACCGTTACTCGCTCCTGAGGATTGACAATTTATTCGATCAGCTTTAGGGTGCATCTTGGTTCTCGAATATTGATATGCGGCTAGGATCTTATCCGATGAGGATATATAGAAGATGATATGGGTTTCTTTAGTAATATATTGGGTCATGGGATCTATTTTCTATGCATCCTCGATCGTTGGTCATTTTGTTCATCATCTATAAGGCGGAGGTTCTTCGAAAGTTTCGAGTTTTGTCAGTTGAAGTTCAATGAAGGTGTATACATATCGTCAAGTTCTGTATGATAGTATTTTATTTGGTCTCTGGGTATTTTTATGCTCAATTATGGTGTCGAATTTTGGTTCATAGCAGGTCATTTTTGGCATTTGTCCTTGGTTATTGGAAGTTCGTATGTTGGGGCAACATTGTTCAGCTTCCCATTGGGGATGTATATTGTGGTAGCTCATCAAATGTGGTCATGAGGAGGTACATATGGATTGAGTAAAATAGCATGAGAACACCTGGTCCAAATTCATTGGTGCAGTTCTTAATTGGTTTGTAGCCCTTGAGTTGGATCAAGTGTACAACTGCCTATCTTATTCATTAGTTGAGTGCGACCATATTTTTGTATGATTTTTCATTGGTAGTAGGTTGTTCAAGGTGTTGTGCGTGATAAAATGGGATAGCATGAGTTTTGTTTGATTAGTGTGGAAAGGAATGTTTTATGGACTTTCTGCAAGACAGTGGGTTGATGGTTTGGTACCATTAGAACAGGTAGTCATTTGGTTAAGACTCTTACGACTAGGATCGTTAGTCTTATTGACATGGTTAGATGCAGTGCATTGTTCTTGGCTATCGGGAGACCCGGTGACCAACTGGTTTGGATCATGTGGTCAGGAAAATTTATTTAGAATGGTAAATTATTTGTGCACCGAAAGACTCTTAATGAGTGGTTGCTATTATGGACCCTATCTTCTTGTGGGCTGCCTATTAGGAGTTTGGTTTCCACTATGAGGAGTTGGTTTTGAAATCTCGAGTGATTTATCAAGTGGAGGTACACCCGAGCTGTTGAAGGATTTTGATGCAATGTGTGAATTCTTGGATTGGCCATCCTTATGTCCGTGGGGTTAGCGGATTGGTGAAAACTTGTCAGGAAGTCAATAGTATATTTAAGGTTTTAGTCAGAATTCGCGATCAGAATGCTTCGAGTATCCTTTCAGCACGTTTTAGTGGTGTCCCAAGTCAAGGGGCTAGGGGTAGGTTCGAAGAATAAAGGATCATCAATCTTATGGTAAGGTTTCTGAGAATAGACTGATGGGTTCTCGATTTTGGGAAATAGAGTGGCGAGGATGGTTTGTGATTGTAGTGCTAAGAGCTTTCGGTTTGTGTGGTTTTCTGTAAAAGATGGGTCATGCATTTAGGGAGAAAAGGAAATTGTTGTCTTAGAGCATTTTTAAGTTACTTGGTTGCTTATTGGCAGTTGGGGGTTTTCGATTAGTCTCTCGAGTGTTACTTATCAGATGCCTTGTTTCCGAAATTGTTAGAGGGAGCTCATGGAAAATGTTGGAGTTATTTTAGATATTGTAACTAAGATGGATTTCGAAGGAGAAAACTTATTTAAGTCGGGGAGAACTGTAACATCCTATTTCCTGCCATTTCAGATCCATGGACCGGAAGTCGGTTGTGTAACGTTATGGGCCTAAAGGAGGCAAAGTTTAGTCATTGTGGAAGGATTTAATGATGGTTAATAGATTTTAACCTTGAATTATGTTTTGGGCCAAAGGGTAGAAGGGAAAAGTCATAGGTCGGTTCCTTGCATGAAATATGGATTTTGTTCAAGAAGTTTTCAGTCCAAGATATTTAGATAATATTGTAGAGCTCTTCAACACCTTTCTGTAGATACAAAGAATGTCAAAAATGGAGTTAGAACGAAGAAGTTAAGACCATTTGAAGTTAGGGAAATTTTGGAGATGGTTAGACGTGGTAAAAGATTATGACTACGGAATTTTGTACCACCCCGGGAAGGCCAATGTGGTGGTAGATTCTTTAAGCCATAAGGTAGTGAGTGCTCATATGCATGATATTTGGTGAAGGATGACAAATACCCCACCATTGATGGATATCAAGGAGGCATAGGTAGAGGGATTGAAATAGGAAAATTGGAAGATTGAGCGGATTAGGGGGAAGATTCCATTGTCAGAGACAATCGGGGATTACTGAGTCATTGTTGTAGGGTTTGGGTTTCGGTATTTGGTGGGGTGCGGCAAAGGATTTTCTAAAAGGCGCATAAGTCTAGGTTTTCTATCCACCTGAGGGCCACAACGATGTACCGAACCTGAGATTAAGCTATTGTTGGCCCTGTATGAAGCGAGAAGTTGCTTGGTTTTTTGAGCGGTGTTTGACCTGTAGGAAGGTCAAAGTTGAGCATCAGAGGCCTCAAGGTAAGGTCTAGCCGTTACCCATCCCCATGTGGAAATGGGAGGAAATCACCATGGATTTTATCACCAAGTTACCCAGGACAACGTGAGGTGTTGACTCTATTTGGGTTATTGTAGACAAGCTAACTAAGATTTCTCACTTTATTCCGATTGATGAGAGCATATTCGGTAAGAAGCTAGTGGATATTTATCTTCAGGAGGTGGTAGTCACGCACAAAGTGTCGGTATCTATGGTATCAGATCGTGATGTTCGGTTCACCTCCAAGTTTTGGAGGAAGTTTCATGAGGAGTTAGGCACTCAGCTACACTCCAGTACAACTTATCACCCCCAAACCGATGGGGAAAGCAAGCGAACAATCCAGACACCCCAGGATATGCTTCTCGCTTGCGTTCTAGACATCGAAGGGACTTAGGATAATTACATCCCACTAGCAGAGTTTTCCTACAACAATAGCTATCATGCTAGTATTTACCTACCTCTGTTTGAGATGTTGTATTGAAGGAGGTGTAGGACTCCAGTTTGTTGGGGGGCGGCTGGCCATTGGGTCACGGGAAACACCAAAGTGGTGCTTAAGACCATTGAGTTGATTCAGTAGGTGCATGATAGGCTGCGATTTGTGCATAGTCGTCAGAAAAGCTATGCGGATTGACGTTGGTCAGATCTTGAGTTTCAAATTAGGAGATTTCGTATTACTAAAGGTGTCACCCTGGAAAGTTGTCATCCACTTCCGGAATAGGGGCAAGCTGTGACCCTGACTCGTTGGTCCATTCAGGACTGCTGCCCATATGGGCAAGTTCACTTATCAGTTGGATCTCCGTGATGAGCTGAGTCAGATCCATAACACCTTCCATGTGTCTCATCTATGGAAGTGTGTATCAGATGAGGCTGCAGTTATTTCATTGATGATATTCAGGTGAACGAGAGCCTGAACTATGTTGAGAGGAGCATTGCAGTCATGGATAGAAAAATTAAAGCTCTTCATAATTAGGTGGTGAAGCTAGTGAAGGTGCAATGGTAGCACCGAAAGGGCTTCGAATGGATTTGGGAGCCGGAGGACGAGATGGAGAGCATTACCTGTATCCAATTGTGTCAGCAGACTTCAAGGACGATGTGTAATTCATGTAGGGAAGAGTTGTGACATTAAAGAATCCATGTATTCCTTTTATTCCCTTAAGGTATTTCATTTTCGACAATTTTCAACACTTCGTATGCTGGATGTACATATGCGTACGCTTGTGCATGCATTGGGTGGCTAAGACTTATATGTGGGGCGTACGAGCAAGTACGTGGGGCGTTCAGAGCTGAGGGCCAAAACACTAATTTCATGGCTTGGACCCTATTTAAACATACTTATATCATTTGGACCAAGCCCGAAACAGCCTCCATAATTTGTTTTCGTACTTAAACCCAATCTTTACAAGAGACTATGAGTTTTGAGCATAAACGTGATTTTGGTTTCCATTTTAGTAGGTTTTCAAGAAGGAGAAGGCGGTGTCAAGCCTTGAATGTGAGAAGTATTTGTGGATCCAACATGTAGAGCACCTTGGTGAACTTTTGAACGTATAAAGCTTACATCATGCTAGTCCTTTTTGTTAGTTGAGTTATGGTTTTGTAGAAGTCCACTTTTGGGTCCATAAATCCTCTCTTGTGAGTTTAGGAAACTCCAAAGGTTATGAAGGTTAGATCAAAGGTTCTATGGCAAGGTTATAGCATAAAAATACAAAATTGATGACGTATATGGCTCCATACTTGAGTTAAGATCCTTGGAAAGGTCTTAATGAAATAGAATGAGGTGTTGGGATGACATGCAAGGGTATAAAGTTTCCAACTTTATGCCCTAGAACCTCTTAATCGACTCAGATATGCACTTGGATGTTGAGTTTCCACGTATTAAACACTTAATGGTTGATGGTGCATAATCTATTTGTACGTTGGGCATACAAACTTCTATGTTGCACGTACCACTGCTGAGCTTAGTATGCTAAGCTTACTAAGGTTGTACTCTGGGTGCATGCCTTTAGTGGGTGTTGGGTTGCCGATAGGGCTTTTGAGCCATTTGTACTCCACTTAACCTTGGGCCTTTTGGGGCCATGTGGCCCATTATTAATTTGGGGATTAGATGTTGGGCTGATTATGGAGGGATGACTTGGGCCTTAATAGAGAAGTTTGGACTTAGGAATGGGGCCTATTTTTCAGATTCATGAAATGATTCTAATTAGGATAAATCGTGTTTATTCAGTGTGAGGTTACCAAACCAGCAGCCATGCATTATTTTTACCAGCAATTTGAGATGAGTCTTCTCACTATACCAATGGGTCGAAGGCACCGATGCTAGCTCATTACTTGATGCGTGGTCTTGTTAGTTGATATACAATGGTTTTGTTAGTTGGTATGCAATGACTTATGTGAAGACCATGGAACTAGGATATCAGACCATGGGGGGAGCCCATAACATTCCAGGTAAATTCCATAGGGGAGCCTATGGCACTTGGATGTTAGACTATGGGGATACCCATAGAATTCCAAGTAAAGACCATGGAGGGAGTCTGTAACATCCCCCAATTTGCGGTGATTTTAAAAATTTTACATATACTTATTTGAAAATTAGAGTATTCATTTTAAACAGACCTTATATTCATTTACACTAGTGATTTACATCTCCTTTAATCTCTCAGTGTAATGTAGCATCATATTGACACATGTGATACAAATAAACTAGGTGGGTCTGGTTGGGAAACCTGGTAAGTAAATATGGATTTCAATCCCACAATGTTATATCATATATATATATATATATATATATATATATATATATATATTAGAACTCACAACAATTTAATCTCATATAAGAAATGTTACCCCACCCTGTCGATCCTCACAATGACATAGTCTATACTCTTGGGTCTAAAATTAACCTATTTACCTAATCCATACTCCCATATCGAGTATGTCTAATCCATGCTCTCAGATTAATAACTATGCTCATTCCATACTCTCGGACTAGGGCCAATTGACTATGTCTAATCCATGCTCTCATATCAATAACTATGCCCATTTCATACTCTCAGACTAGGGATAGTTGACTATGTTTAATCCTTGCTCTCGGATTAAAGATGAATAACTATGTCCTATCCATACTCATGGACTAAAGACAAATGACTAAGTCTAATCCATTCTCTCGGATCTATGAAAAGTTTTAAAGTTCTACCCTCCATGTATATCTCCTTCGTACTCATATGGAGATACTACCCAATATTCCTCTTAATTAATTTAGGTTTACTCTTTATCCTTAGTTATCATATATTATCAGATATGCTCTTAACACATATTTAAGGCAATATCAAATATTTCTCACACAAGCATATATTTAATACATTAATCAATACTTGGATTTAAATCATGTTCATGAAAGGTACTATGGACTCACTTGTTAAAGTGATGATTCCAAACTTGGGCAACGCTTCGCTTCTAACAATTCTATTCTCCTTTGACGAAAACTGGTATCATTACCGCTAGATTTTAGTTTAATATTTATTGTAACTATTTACAAGCGATATTATTTTATAAGTGTTAAACAATACTTTTCAACCATTGTGTACAGAAAAGGGCCAGACATGAAACACTGTAGGGAAGGACCATTTTGGCATTTCATCACTTCTGAAATCCAACAACCCTATGCGGCACTTTAAACCAGATTCCCCGTTCTGCGAGTAGTTAAAAGATATTCTAATAACACTTTCTATGTTATATTTTATAATACATATATTTTTATAGGTTTAGAATAACGATATTGAACTGAAACATAAGCTATACTTAAGGTAGGGTAAGCATATCTCACTTACTAGGTGGTTTGACTAGGAACCGGGCTTTGCAGGTGCAGAACTTCCAAGTCGAAATATCTTCTTGTCGGAGCCTTTTGGCACTACAGGACACGCCTCTTAGCATTCTGGAAGTACTAGGGATTAGGAGGGATTTAGAGAGATGTTTGCGAGAGAAAGAAAGGCTTAGCTGTGAAGTATTATGAAGAACCTTGCATCTTATTTATAGACTGGAGCTACGCAGTACGCTGGGCGTACTCCTCGGGGTATGCTACACGTATGAGACTATGCTACTCGTACAATGGCTAACTATCGTTCTTCATATGGGGCAACATGGAGGAAGCTAGAACCGTGTATGCGAGTGCATGAGGAGTAATGTTAGCTACGCTAGGCGTACACGTGTCCCCTCACATCTTAACCCATAAACTTCTAAATTTAGTAACATTCGCATACAAGCTCTATTTTTTATTTTCTTTATATCCACGCTTAGGTATCAATGTAATCTACAACTTTCATTTAAACACCATTGGTTAATTTTGAATTTATTTTTAAATTTATATTTGAACACACTTAGACAGGTAAAGTCCGTTAAAAATTCATAACTTTCTCATACGACGTCCATTTTCATCTGTCTTTATATCATTGAGTTCCTATTAATGAGATCTTCGATTCTCGTTTAGGTTGTGTTGGCTAAAAATCGGTCAATTTAAAATTTGAATTATGGGTTGTGCACTGCTATGCTAAATCATAGGAAAAATCATAACTTCCTCATACGAAGTCAAATTTGGACGTTCTTTTTTTGTAGGCTCTCAGTTTAACGTATACTATGACTTTTGTTTAGGTCACTAAGGCTAAAAATTAATTTCTCAAAAATTCACTTTTTATGTTACATGGTGCCTGTCATGCCGGTTTAGCCATAAAACTTCAACGGGTTATAACTTCTTCGTTATAACTCGGATTTCAACGTTCTTTATATGTACGGAACGCTTTTGACATATACTATAACTTCGTTAATATTATTTATTCTATATAATATTTTATTAAATAGTCATTTTTTGATGCTTATTGTCACTAAATTGACTAGCCCGAATCTACGGGTGTTACAATTATCTCCTCCTGAGGATGATGTACGTCCCAGAATCATCAAGAGAACATGGCTTGTATAATGACTACATACATTACCTTTTCTTCCTAGGTAATAACCATAACTCCTATATTGCTTCAAATGAGTATCTAACTCTTCGACTTCTTGACTGTAGGTGGTGCTCGATCTTGCAACCGCTGTCTATCACACGTTGGACTTTCTACCGTGACCTTCAATTCATAATCTCAATCCTTATTGGAAACTCCTTCTACTTCTTAACAGGCTTAAGATAAGTTATTTCCTTCAATTACCATAATAGATCAATGGGTCATGTTCTAATGGCCTTTCATCATAGAATGTAACTCTTAGACTAAGGTCTTTGAGAGTCATATTCTAGAATAGATGATACCTTCCTTCATGTCCTAATGTGATATAATCACATTCTAGCATGTAGATTTCTAGCTACAAGTTTCTTACTTTCACGGTGATTGTGATACTTTTATTAATCTCTTCGATTATCTTTCATTTTGATCTTACGGCTTAAGTCAGATGCTACATCAAACTTGGTTCTCTGAACTACGTACAATACATATCTTAGTCGGACTCGATATGATATTACCACTAGGGTCGGAATAATAATCATCATCATCTTAGTCATTACCGAAACGATGATAGACATGAACAAAATATAATCATTTACTAGCGCCTTGGCAACATTGTGACTTACCTTGATCCTAGTGTGAGTCCTATGCTACAGGTAGTATAGGCTTCTACTACCTTTCACACCTACTCATACTCGTCCCAAGTATTGGCTCGTAGGTTTCCATGTCACCATACATGAATTTCACATAGCAACTTAACACACTAGATAACAAAACCAAGGTTTATATTATTTCTTGAAACAATTACATAGATGCTTAAGTTCACCCTACATTATGCCTCTTATATTAGGCTACACCACATGATACTATCGATATGGCTAATTTATACCTCGATCTTTAGATATATAGATCACCACTCATGATAATTATCACCTGCCTCATTAAGGATCATCTGGAATGCTCTTGCCTTTGGCTTTGGTTGTATGTTTGGATTTATCGCTCCTTACCTATTTGGGAAATATTGCTTGAAGTGTCCTTTTTTACCAGACTTAAAGTAGGATTCTCTCTTAGCCGTGCATTCGTCGGCATAGTGACTAGCTTTCCCACATTTGAAGCATCTCACCTCTTTAGAGCATCTCCCAATGTGTTTCCTTCTACACTTGTCACACCACTTTTCTTCGTTGCTATCCCCATACCTATTGTTATTGGGGTCAAACTTTGGGAACCTATTTTTCTTCTCGGATCTTGAAGACCCTCAAACTTCCTTTTCTCACCAACTTCAACTCTCTCTAGACCCTTTTCCCTTAACTGGGTCTCAAAATTCCCGGCTACTCAGATGGGAGCTTTTAAAGTGGTTGTTTGCTTGACCATCGGACCAAAGTCTGCTGGCAATCCATTAGCAAACTTGTTGACCTTAGAGAGTTTAGTCAGAACCAAATATGGTTCAAGCTTCATACTGAAACTCGTTGACCTTGTAGCATATTCGGTGACGCTCATCCTTCCCTTCTTCAGATTCTGAAACTCGTTGTTGATCTCTAGAAGAACCTTCTAAGAGCAGTATTGTATCTTAAGTTGTACAAAAATCTTCCCAATACATCTTGCTAGCTTCTCCCTTGAACATGGTATCAGCTAGTAATTCCCACCAGCTTAATACCCCAGTCTTTAACAGTGTAACCTTGAGAGCGGTCTTCTGTTTGTTGCTGCAGTCGCAACTTTCAAACATCATCTCCATCTTTGAGATCCAATCCATAACTCCTATTGGTGTTGGGCTTCCAAAAAGACTCGGTGGCTTAGATGCCATGAAATCTTTGTATTTACATCCACATCCATCATTTCCTCAATTGGGTTGGTTCCTTCTAACCATTTATGGCTCAACTAGACTGACAATCTGACTATTTGACTGTACAATGCTTAGTTCAGGTTCTACAATAGGTACAGTAGGTTCATCCCTATTAAGCAACATTTACCTCATTTCTTCCCTTTGTTCGGCCATCATAGCATGAATCGTTGCTTGGACTCTTGCCATCATGATTGGCTTGGGTGCAGCTACTACCTCTAGTGCATTCTCAATCACAGGCCGCTAATTGGCATTAACATTTCCATTAGCTTTTCCAAATCTGCTTCGAGTTCCCACCATGTCAATCTATTCACCAAATCAGATGTTCGGTGTGCAGTGACAAGAATTTAGATAGGAAAGCTTTATTTACGATAGACATATAAATCTCATTGTCTTTTCGAAAAAGTCACATGCAAGTTCTAAATACCATAATTAAATATTTAGAAATCTAAACACATAAAGTTTCCAAATCCAATCGGCAACAGACCATAGATCCGATCAAATGATAGCATCATAAAGTATCACCAGTCATTTAGCACATAAAAGCATTTTAGGCATCCTCCATAAATAAGCTAGTGCTTGTGTCTATTCAGGTGTACTACCTAAAATATATGATACACTCCTAACGATCATCGCTTAGTATTCTAAGTTTAAGTTTAGAAATAAATCTTTATTCCTAGTTCTCTTAAACTAATGTTATGTTAACAACTGTGACATCCACAAATTTACGGTCATTTTAAAAAAATTATTTATGCTTATTTGAAAATCATAGTGCTCATTTTAAAGAATAACAAAACGGAATTCTTTTCCTAGGAAAACATGATAAATATATTATAAAAGCGTTTCGGAATAAATGCATTTGGTTTATATAAAAACTTTGGGATGTCATCTTCAATACAGAAACATAAGCATAAACAGACCTTACATTCATTTATACTAGATATTTACATCTGTTGTAATCTCTCAGTGTAATGTAGCTTCATATTGACACCTGTGATACAAATATACTGACTGGTTCAGGTTGGGAAACCTGGTGAGTACATAGGGATTTCAATCCCACGATGTTATATATATATATATATATATATATATATATATATATATGTTTTAGAACTCACAACATATACAATTTCACCTCATATAAGTAATTTTACCCCACCCCATCTATCCTCACAATATCACAGTCTATACTCTCGGATCTAAAATTAACCTCTTTACCTAATCCATACTCCCGGATTGGGTATGTATAATCCATGCTCTCGGATCAATAATTACGCCTATTCCATACTCGTACTAGGGACAATTGACTATGTCTAATCCATGCTCTCAGATAAATAACTATGCCCATTCTATACTCTCGGACTAGGGACAGTTGACTATGTCTAATCCTTGCTCCCGGATTAGTAACAGATAACTATGTCCCCTCCATACTCTCGGATTAAGGACAAATGACTAAGTCTAATCTATGCTCTCATATTAATGACAAGTTTTAAAGTTTTACTCTCCGTGTATATCTCATTCGTACTCATAGGAGATACTACCCAATATTTCTCTTAATTAATTTAGGTTTACTCTGTATCCTAAGTCATCTTGTCCGAACCTGGATGCACGGAGTATCGAGTCTTATGAGCCTCATTCATGACTTTGTCTCTGAATCCACCAAACTTTGGCGTCCAGATCCGATCCATGAAGTAACGAACTCCATCGCCCTTGATTTGAAGATTCTTATCCATTCCCCTTAAGGCTTCACCCGCTACATTCTCTGATTTCAAGGCTTCCCTCTGAGGTTCCTTGATTTGCATGGACAGGTGTGAATGGATCGTCATGGTTAAGGATTTCACTCAATGGCCCGAGTATTCCTTTCGACTAAGAGCATCAACCACCACATTCGCTTTTCCTGCATGATAACAAATTTCACATTCGTAGTCATTCAACAGTTCAACCCATTGTCTTTTCCTCATGTTGAGTTCCTTTTGATTGAGGATGTGTTGAACGCTCTTGTGATCGGTAAAAATTGTGCATTTTGTGTTGTAGAGATAGTGTCTCCAAATCCTTAAGACGAAAACGACTGCTCCTAGTTCTTGACCTCGTGCGTCTTGAGTTGTCTTGAGGCATAAGTAATGAATTTTCCTCGTTGCATTATCACACATCAAAGACCTTGATTTGATGAATCACAGTAGACCACGAAGTCTTCTATTCCTTCCGGCAAGGACAATATAGGTGCGCTGCATAGTGCTTGCTTCAGTGTTTGGAATGCAATGTCTTGTTTTTCCTCCCAATTGAAAGTTACACCCTACTGGGTCAAGGTGGTCAGTCGCTTAGCAATCTTCGAGAAGTTTTGTATAAATCTTCGGTAATAGCCAACAATGCCCAAGAATTGTCAGATTTTCGTTGGGGTTCTCGGAGCTGACCAGTTCTCGATTGCGTTGCTTTTGGAAGGGTCCACATGTATCCCGTCTTGCTAACCACGTGACCAAGAAAATCTACCTTTCGAATCCATAATTCGCACTTTGAAAACTTTGCGTATAACTTCTCTTTTCTTAGTGTTTCCAAGATTTGTCAGAGGTGTTGACTATGTTCCTCTTTACTCTTCGAATAGATGAGTATATCATCTATGAACACGATCACAAATTTATCCACAAATGAACGACACACTCGGTTCATTAAAATCATGAACATCGTTGGTGCATTTGTTAATCCAAAGGGCATTACTACAAACTCGTAGTGACCATAACGAGTTCGAAAGGCTATTTTGGGAACATCTCCTTCCAAGACTCGCAGCTGATGATACCCGAATCACAAATCGATCTTTGAAAATAAGTTGCTCCTTGGAGTTGGTCGAACAAGCCGTTAATGCATGGTAGGGGATATTGGTTCTTGATAGTGAGCTTGTTGAGTTCCCGGTAATCGATGCACTGGCAGAAAGATCCATCCTTCTTCTTTACGAATAGGACCGGTGCTCTCCAAGGTGAGAAGCTGGGTTTGATGAATCCTTTGTTGAGTAGTTCGTTTAATTGGCTGGATAATTCTTGCATCTCAGTTGGCGCTAGACGATACGATGACTTAGCTACTGGGGTAGCTCCAGGAATTAAATCGATTCTGAACTCGATCTGTCATTCTGGAGGCACTCCTGGAAGATCTTCAGGGAAGACATCGGGAAAATCGAAGACTTCGGGAATGTCTTTGATGTCTTTCGTCTCTTTTTCTTTATCTACCACGTGGGCTAAGAAGGCATGGTACTCCTTACGTAGGTATTTCTGGGCTTTGATGCAAGAGATGATTTGTAAATTGGTACCGGGTTTGTCACCATAAATGGCAAGAGTTCTGCCATTTGGAAAATTTAGGCGAACGGCCCTTTCATGACAAAGTATATCAGCATGGTGTAGGCTTAACCAATCCATACCGATGATGACATCAAAGCTCTTTATGGTGATCGGCATTAGATTGATTTGAAATGAATGTTCGTTTAGAGTTAGCGTGCAATTTATGTACATATCATTTGTGCTTTCTGTTCTACCGTTTGCCATTTCTACTGTGAATATCTTATTGAGTGATTGAGGGTTCTGTTTTAGTATGTGCTGGAATTTATGACTTTCAAAACTCCTCTCCGCACCACAATCAAAGAGTATGCATGCATAAGCATTATTGAGGAGAAACGTACCCGTAACCACCGTGGGGTCAGCTATTGCTTCATTATGCCCTATTGCCAGCACCCTTCATATGCCGCCAGCATTCCTTGCCTTAAGGTAGTCCTTCTTGTAGAGTCCAACCTCACTGCACCCATAACACGTCTGGCCTACGCCGACTCCAGGGACTTGGGTGATTGGTCGTTCTGGTGCTCTACAGAAACGGGCAGTGTGCCCTTTCGTGTTGTAGTTGTTGCAATCCATCTTTCGACAATTTCTCTTGTGATGGAGATTGCATTTTCTGCATTTCGGTAGGCTCCCAGCATATTGCCTTGCTAGTGTAGAGGTAATAGGAGCAACATAGGGGGTAGTAGCGGCATGGACTACCACTATTTGTTGTTTCTTGGGAGGTTCTTGTGAAAACTGACTCTTCCTCTTGTTCCAAATTTTCTTGTTGTTGTTGTTGTTGTTGCTTCCGAGGGTTTGCTCTGGGGAAGTAGTTGCGAAGCCTTGGCAGACTCCATGGTCAACGAGAGCTTTTGCCAACTGTTTGGCACTATCGAAGTGACTAGTTTGGATGCTAGTACGCTTCCTCAAATCTGGGGTGAAAGTCACCAGATATACCTCTTGATCTTCTTGCTCTCTAGAGTAACCATTCCTGGGGAAAGGATTGCCAAGTCACTAAACTTATTGGTATAGATTGTGATGTCCGAGCCTACCATAGTAAGGCCCTAAAGTTCCTGCTCCAACTTTTGTACTTCGTCCCTTGGATAGTACTCTTGCATTAAGATTTGTTTTAGATTCTCCCAACCCATAGAATTTGTAACTACCAGATTTAGTGACTTGACATGGCCATTCCACCATGTCAATGCTCTCTCTGAGAATGTACAAGCTTCTGTTTTCTCTATCCATTGTGATAGAGCCATTATCCCTCCGGATCCATTAAAAGATATGGGCTTGCTATTGGTGATGTCCTAGAAAGTGCAATCCGCTGAACGAACCTGGTGTTGGCCATTCGTAGAGCTATTTACTCCACCTACGGACCCATTATTACTCATCTGTGTCATTGCTGCTGTTACAGCAGCTATCAATGCGACATTATCTGTTGATAGACGTAGTGGTGGTGGAGGCGTTAGGTTGTTGCCACGATGTGTAGATCTACGAGGCAACATTGTGCTGCTAAAGAAATAATAATGAGAGACCATAAGTCTTTGATGATCTAAATCCGAATGTAAAAGAGTTAGCTATTTTCAATTATTCATGATTTACGCTGACTAACATAAGGGTTTGAGTTTGATTCATATTTAGAGTCTATATGATAGTAGATAAACTCTTGAATTGGAGTGATATGCAAAGGATTAATACCCAAGGGAATATTTCATTATATATTAAACATAAGCTTGGATTACATTCGAAGTTAGGAAAATTTGACCTTTCTAAAGGTCTCCGATTACAAGAAAGTCAAAGAAAAGTAATACTTTTAGCCGATAAGCTATTCTACATCAAAATTTGGGAGTTTGGCAAGTACTACTTGCGATGCGGGTTACACTTGGAGCTTGACTCCACTTCCAATTGCTTTGCTCCCATAAGACGCCTATTAAAGGTGGCTTGCTGCTCCCTTATCTCTCTTATCTCAGAGAGAGCTGCAGTCAACTGCTCCTGGAGGGTGTTGGTGTGGAGTTTAGCATTTCCCTACAACATGTCCAGGCGACTGATGTCAACAATGTTACCTTGAACGTCCACGTTGACTTCGTGAATCATGTTCGCTTGAACTCTGGATTGGTAGGACTGGTTGGCTAGTTTGCCCACCATGACTGGGAGTGCTCGGTCGGCTGAACTTCCTCCATTGACCTCGTAGAAATCCTGACACATACCATAGGGAGGATGTAATCCTTGCTGCCGGCTCCAACGGTGAATGTAGCTTCCCCAGAAAGGAGTTGGTCCTTGAAAGTTTCTCCTAATTATGGTAGGTTGGGCAACTGATGGGTTGATTATTTCTGGATCTGATTCTGTCCCAGAGTCTTCATCTTCCTCTTCCTCCATGGGTTCCTCATCTTCTTCGGGGTCCTCCTCTACCCATCCTCCATTGCCCTGCTTTGGGTAGTATGGATCCTAGGGTGGATGGAATCCAGCTATTTCGACTATACGAGAATAGGGTTATAAGAATTGTATAATTTTGGAACATGTAAGTCTAAATATGCAAGTTAAACTATTGCATCTACCAAATACTCCTATAGTATTTAAATTTGTATGTTTGATACTAGTGTCATTCTGGTAAGTTTTGACTTGTTTCTTACTACGACCATTCCCCGACATACATTAGTCTGATTTCGGATAAATATATTTGATCAGGCTATATTCGTCTCAAATCTGATTACATATTTCGAAGACTAGTCGTAGTGTCCAACTTGTCTTAATACTTCTTGTATAGTTCTAACTATAAAAATGACTCGTTGTATGCATGTATTTGTGCTTTTATGACCCAAATAATTTAAGCTAAATGAAACGTGGTTTAGGTGTAAAAACGTTTTGTTACAGAATTTTAGTCCCAATGCATTTATAGTTCATATATCTTATGTGGTTCGATATACTTAGTTCACTATAAACAATGCTCTGATACCAATCTATCACACCCCCAAACCAGAACGGCGGAATCGTTCGAGGGCAAATGACTTCACGTAGTATCATAACCATTGAATACATAGTAAAGAAAGTAAAACAACCATCATATATATATATATATATATATATATATACACATATATATATATATATATATATATAAATATATATATATATATATATATATATATATATATATTAAAAGTTACATTGATGAATGATACTTGTTCAAAAAAATTACAATATGATGACAAAATAAGTTTTAAACTGACGACTTAGCGTCACTTCTCCAAAAGCTGAAGTCTACCTGTATTACTGAATCCCTGAGAAATACAAGTAGTTTTGAATGAGTATCAACAATTAAGTTGGTGAGTTCATAAGCGTTTATGTATAAAGTTTTTATGTTTGGTATAAAATCACTGAGTTCCTTTTGAAAAATCCAATATTTTTCCATGAGTGTGTGGTAGTTTAAAAGTTCCAAAACTGTAATGCATTAGTAGTTGTCATGCCTAGAATAATAGATTTATGTATGTATAAAGTCACTAAGACATTTGATAACCCCGTAAATCATTGTGTTTTTAATACTCCATCTGAGTTTTATAACCATGCTATTGACTTAGGCTGCCTGTAACAACGTTCTTCAGGCATTGGAATGTTATGACGTTTGTCACCCCAGACCTGCCGGTCTAACTATAACTAACAGTTTAGGTACGGGATTGTCAATCCCGTATAGATCTATACACAAGTATCACGCTCTCCCTACAAGAGATTATGGTATATAATACATGACTTTAACGGCATACTTGGTAGTACGTGAAGTGGAATGTCTCACAAAACTTAGTATCAAATAGATTTACGTATGAAAAGTCCATTTGTTCTTGTATATGAAAGTATTTCCTTGATATAGTACTTATAGTATGTAAAATATCATGATTTCCTTGTAAACTATAGCTATTATAGTTTTTCCAAAAGTGTGTTTCGTTTGTATGGTAAACCCTAGTGTAGAGTCGACTTTGTATGCGAAGTATAGCATTTGTAATGACATCATTGAACATTTATACTCGAAATATAAATAAAGTGTTTGATATTTATATAACAACATGTTTCATTTTAAAATGGACAAAGTGTTATCGTGATATGGTGCAAGAGAATGTTTTCGTATGATAGTTATAAATCACATATGATTGATTATAACAACAAGTATAGCAAAAGATTTATGTTATTCACACGAGGATAATCATGTGTTTACTTGTATTCCCCACCCCCCCCCCACCCCCCTTAAAAGTGTATAACACCATTTACAAAGAATTTGAAAACGTAGTTGTAGGGATATGAACTCACTTGTTAGTTCGAAGAAGGTGAGAGGAGAACTGAGCAGAAATTTGACAGGAGAAAACGGATTTCTCGGGATTCTCGGGAATCTCGGGAGTGTAAAACCTTCCTTCGAGACTTGGATGTGAAGACCGGAGCTTCGGGATGGCTTTGGGGGTTAAAACGCAGAGCTTTGGAACGAGAGAGAAGAGAATTGAGCACCTAAACCCTAAATCATCGGTTTCTATTTATAAGGGTGAAATCTGAGGTTCACGTCGTAAGTTTGGCTGGCTCACGTCGTGAGCTCGACCTGCCTCCTCTCGTAGACTTGAAAACTCGTTGATATGCTCTGGAACCCATTAGTCACAAGTTCACGTCATGAGTATGGGTGGCTCACGTCGTGAGCTGCCTGGAAGCCTCGAGTTTTGTGTCCCGACCTTGTAAAATTTGTAACTTCTGTGTACGAGCTCCAATTTCAACGTTCTTTATATCCACGCGTAGGCGGGATTATGCTCTACAACTCTTGTTTAGACTCCATCGGCTAGTTTTGATTTTATTTTTAATATTATATTTATAACAGACCGGAACAGGAAAAGTCCGTTAAAAATCCATAACTTCTTCATCCGGTGTCCGTTTTCATCAGACTTTTTACCATTGCGCTACTATTGTTGAGATCTTCGATTCTCATTTAGGTTGTTTCAGCCAAAAATCCCTCGATCTATATTTCGAGTTTTTAGCTGCCTACCGTCATCCCGAAACATAGAAAAATCATAACTTCCTCATACGAAGTCGGATTTTGACGTTGTTTTTATGCATGCTCATGTTTTAGTATAATCCGCGACTTTCATTTAGATACCTAAGGCTAAAAAGTATGTTATTGAAATTTCACTTTTTACGTTTGCCAGTGTTTTACCGGTTTTGATACGAATTTTTGATTGGTCATATCTTCTTCGTTATAACTCAGATTTTAGTGTTCTTTATATTTCTGAAAACCTTGACTCGATAACTATCACGTTAGGAAACCTAATAGAGGCTTTTGAACATTTTATTTTTGACACTAATTTCATTATATCAAAAGAAATTACAAATCTTGACTTTTTAGGCCATTACATTATTCGAAATATCGGGTTGTTACATTAAATATACAAGGATTGATTATGTAAATCATTCATTCTTATAATGTGGGCTTATGATCCATAGTTTTTTGTGTTGGGCTAAACTCATGTGGTGGCCTTTGCATAATCCATGGAGGTTTAAACCCATGAAGCATGACGAATATGGAAGGTCATGCACATTAGGGTTTGCATGGTGTAAGCCTAATTAAGCCACACTATATAAGAACCCCTCTAGCTTATGAAATCAAACCTAAGGAAGCTAACAAGAGGGCAAGCCGATTTTATGAGTGCAAATAACCTCCTCTCAAGTTCCTCCATTGTTGGTGGTGCTGTGAGATTCCATTTGAGGTGCAACACTTGGGTCACTAAGTTCTTAAAGGTCCATGGCTTCCAACTACAACAACAGGTATGTCATTTAAATAGAATTTTGTAGTATAGATACTTCATTGTATTCTAGTTAGGATGATGCTTTGGAATATTGAAAGTTTGCATGTATATTAGAGAAAACACATATCCAACGCATATAAGGTTACATGTATACCATAGGAGTGTTAGAATGCTTAAAACCCTTTAGTGGTATTAGAGCCTAGGGTTGTTTTCCACTATACTTGATTCTACTTGCTTTCTAATGCTTAAAAAATTGATTTTTCTGCTTTTTGGACAGTGCATTCATCGAGTCCACTAAGGGACTCGCCGAGTCACCTCACAAACCTGACCAACTCGCTGAGTCAGTTCATGCGCTCGACGAGTTGGTGCTCTAGAATGCAGACTTTCAAATTCTAAGGCTGGAATTGGACTAGGATCATTACCCTAAACTGTTTTTGAACATATAAACCTGTTTTTGATATGGTAATGATCATGCTTATCAAATTTAAAAGGTAATTGTCAAAGTTTCATGTTTTCTGTTAGTTTATATGGTTAGTCTAATTACATGAAATTTGGTTATATGAATTGTCTTGTTCTTATGAGTTTAATTTAGATCCTTGACAAATTGTTTGATTTTGTAAGTTGCATTAGTTGATCTAAATGTTTTTAAGAATTCCATAACTTGTCCTCAAGTTATGGAAAATGAAAAGTTTTCCTTTTAAATAGATCATTAAACTTATAGGTTATGCACTTGAAGAGTCTTTTTCCATAAATGTTTTTATGAACTCCATAACTTGTCCTCAAGTTATGGATTTTCAAGAGTCTTTTCATTAAAACCTATATTAAACTCATAAGTTATGGATTCCAAAAGTTTTTTAATAGTTCAATACTTGCCCTCAAGTTTCGGAATTTGTAAATGTAAAAGTCTAACTTTTGAAACATTTAATTCCAAACCCTAGAATTTTATAGTCTAAAACTCTACCCTTATACTATTATAATATTATAGGTTTAATATTTATATGTATAAAAACAAAGTCAGTCTTACTGTTGGTAGGCCTCATTCACGAAGCTAGACTATAAGGAGGTATAAGGTTAATGCCTATAAAATGGCAGTTTAATGGATGTTCACTCTCACCCACTACTTCCTTGACTTGTGGAGGGTCGTTAGCCGGACGGGTAGGATAGGACTCTAATTCTCCCTTTATTAAAAGTATAATGATAAATATAACGTAGCCAACACTTATAAATTCCCAAATCTTACTTACTTAAGAAAATGTGAATATGGTGCTAACCCATGACATTTCACTTTACACCTTGTTAAGTCGTTAGTGGAGCGTGTGTGGTTAACTGACACACTAATCTGGACTAATAGTGCGTGAAAAAGAGTAGCTTGATGTTAATCATAGATCAATGAAGCGTGTGTGGTTAACCGACACATTGATTAGGTGGTTGTAACATTGGGTGTACCAAGCTAATTTGCATGGTTATTCACACCTTGTTTGTGATCCTCAGCATCCTAGTCACAAACTTGAAGGGCACAATATAGATTTAAACATGCCATTGAAAATTTCAATGAATTTCAAAGGATCTAGTAATTTAAATTCACTTAAAACCTAATATTCTTTTTCATTTTTCGTGATGGAAATTGGTAAATCGTCATTTACCTATATACAAATATTTTGCAATTCGATTACGGCATCCCTCTTCCAAATTGTAAAATATTTTGTTGGTTCCTAGCCTTAATATTTCATTTGGGTGTTATATTAAGGACTTAAATTAACTAACTTGAATTTATCTCATTGTAGATGTCTAATTCAGACAACTATGGTCTTCCAAAATCTTTTGGAATAATCTTTCCTCTTAAAGATGATGTTCCACGGTTGGATCGTGGATGTCATACTTCACTTCCTCCGATTATTCTCCCTAACCCACAAGCTCTAAGACTTGAAAAATTCAAGGTCACTCAAGCCCTACTTGCAATGAAACATGAAGATCGAAGGTCTATGTGTACTCAAGTCTTGGAGATGAAGTCACATATTGACAGGCTGATAATATTGGGTGTCGTTGTCTCAAGGAAGTTAGCTGTTGACTGGATTCTTCAATCACTTCCTGATTCATATAATGAGTTCAGTAAGGACTACTATGTGACAGACCATGACATGATCCTTAGTGATCTTACCTATTTTCTTGTTGTTGTTGAATCCGCAATGATTTGGCGCACTGGAAAAACATATTTGATTGGAAGATCTACTCCCCAAACATTCATGGACATTGATAATGAAAACATTGGAAGTCCAGAAAAGATTTCTCTTTCCAAGGGAAAGAGAAAGGCTAAGTCTGAGATTGTCTTGTGTACCATTCCCAAAGAGTCTATATGTTTCTATTTCCAAGAAAAGGGGTATTGGTTTCCAAGCTGCCCTGACTACCTGAAAGATATGAGAAAAGGTAGAATCAAAAAGTTTGACTCTGCTTGAGGTAAGTCTACTATCTAACTTTATTAAGTTCCTAATTGTTGATTCTTAATACATGATGTGACAATGTTGCATTTTGATGTTTTGTAGGATCATGCAAAGGTAAGGAAACTTAAAGGAAGAGTATGTTGAATCTGGTCGCGAAGATGATTTCAATCGCATGGTTCGAAGATCGGATTTTTGAGTTGCTGCTTAAGAGCTGTGATAGATTGCTTAGAAATATGTTGTAACATAGTTTTCATTTTTAATTGCATTGTAAGGAAAAGTTTTTTCCGCATTTTATAAATAAATATAATTTTGGTTTTATTTTTATCTCCTTACAATGGCATTTGTGAAATTGATGTTTGTATGTTTCTATATGAATTTGATTCTTTCGTTTATGGTAGTGTCAAGTATTCCCAAATAAGGAAAGATTCTCATCACCTAAGTTTCAATTAGGCAGAAACTTGGAATCATGCAATTTTTATTGTATGATGAATGAGAATTTTTATATTTGGTAAATTAAGACTAATTCCTTATTCACATGTATATGTGAGTCAAGTGAAGGACTATGGGATCAGGTACACTGGGTGTGCGCTGGTCAAGATCCACCACAAAGATTGATAAGACTATTCGTCATGATTTACTGAAGTTTAGTAAACATGGTTATGCTTACAAGTTTAAGTATAATTTTGAAACATTGGAAAAGGTTCAATGTATGGCAGAACGAATGAGAAGAATCAAATTAGGCAGAAAGATAAAAGTTTCTCAAATCTAAAAAGATGGGAGAGTACTTTAGTATCGTGTCTTATATCATCTTAATGTTTATGGAAAAACATATTACAATTGATCCTCTAAAGACATCTTAGTGCATTTACATGGCTAAGAAGAGGAATCATGAATTGTTGAAATAGCTTAATTAATCAAGAAGAGGAGTAATACTTCGTTCTTAAAACAAGTCTTAGAGTCATACTCCAAGATTGTAACCTTGAGTGACATAATCTTAAGAAAGACCAACTGAGGCCAATTGTGTGAAGTGGTTGTCTTGATAAGAATCCGCACTAATTCTTGAATATTTGATTTGTCAAGGATTGATTCATGACAAGAAAATCTTATATGTGAAGAGGGCAGTGGGAGTCTTAAAGATCTAGGAAAAGCTTCAAGACTAATCACGAATAAAACCTATTGTTTATCACTAGCACACGACTTGAGGTTTATAACCTATCGTGTTGACATATTCTTATTTATGTGCCTATTCCAGTTAAATTTGACTATGCATAAAATCTAAGTGTCATAAGGTTTCTCTCCGACTCATGAAAATGATAGTGAGGAAACGCTTTCACTAAGTAGATTTTAAGGAGATAGAATTGTGATATTTGTATTCTCAAATTCAATTACGATTATGGAATCCCTTTTCTGTGACATCCCCATTTTCATGGCCAGAAAAGACCAATTTTGTTTATGCTTTATAAAAATCAGAGTACTTCATTTTATAAAAATGTTGCGGAATTTGTTCCCAGAAAAACATGGTAAATACGTTATTAAAACATTTTCGAAGAAACATATTTATTTCATTTTAAAACGTTTGGGACGTCATCGTTAATACAGAAACATAAGCATAAACAGAACTTACAATTATTTACACTAGTGATCTACATCTCTTTAAATATCTTAGTGTAATGTCACTTCATATCAACACCTATGATATAAATAAACTAAGTGGGTCAGGTTGGGAAACCTGGTGAGTACATAGGGTTTTCAACCCACAATAATATAATTATTATGTTTAAACAATCAAACAATCAACCCAATTACCCATCCCCATTATCTTCTTTATTCTTAAGGATCTACCCTAAGAATCAGCTATTTCTCATTCATTCATTCCTAAGGATCATCCTAAGGAAACAACATGAAGTCCATTGTTGCCAATGACACATTGGTCAAGCGCAGCTGCTAATATTGTCACTTAGGCTCAGCTGCCAGAATTAGGACATTTTCTATGAGGCGCTTCTGCCGGTATTGACCTTTAAACACTACTGTCATGGTCATAAGGCTCCCTATTAGGCGCAGCTGTCGATACTATCCTTAGAGCGCAGCTGCTAGGACGTTTACCGTCGATCTAAATCATTTACGGGTTGTGGTGCAGCTGCCAGTGCTCATCTATAGGGTACTAGGTTCACTGCTGCCAATGCATACCTATAGGGCAGTAGGTCTATACAACTAATGTTCCTCTATTTCAGCTTTTATCCATCATCATTCATCTACCCATGTTTTACCCAACATATTTTGTAGATATAAAATACTTTATACAGTTTACATCATTTAAAACATGTATAAAAATCTTTCACCAGCATAGACAATAAGTATTCAGACAATATGCAAACATAACACGTAATTTATATTAAAATACTTGATATCTATGTGTAAGATGAAAGAGACCATGCACTCACAACATGTAAATTATATAATAAATACTTCGTATCTATGTGTAAGATGAAAGGGACTATGCACTCACCTGATTAGGTTGTGATTCCGAACACAAACAGCACTTCGTTATCTCAAAACAATTTTCCTCGACAAAACTTAGTATCAATACCACTAGGGTTTAGTTTTTAACGTTAACCACGACTAATTAATAGTCTAGCTATTATTACTATTATATAAGCGTTAAATAACACTCAATATAACTCATAATAATAGCCCAAATAATTATTTTAAGGTCCTAATAATGTTACTATAATTAAATAAAATCTATATTAAATATAGTATAGGCGTAGCTTACTTACAGCGAGTTTTTATTAAAAACCGGGCTTCGCTGGAGCAGCGTTTCCAAGCCGAAAGCTTTTCTTCTCGGAGCCGTCGGGCGCTCCGGGGCTTTCTTCTCGTGCTAGGGAGGTTCCGTAGACTTGGGAGGGGTTTAGGGAGGCTAGAGAGAAGTTAGAGAGAGAAAGAGAGGCTTATGGTGTGAAGAAAATATGAGGAGTTCACCCTTGTATTTATAGGAGTTTTATAGTAAAGTAGTCTCTAAGCTTCGTCCGTAACTTTTGCATACGAGCTCCGTTTTTGTCTATCTTTTTACCGTTGAGTTCCTATTAATGAGATCTTCAACTTTCATTTAGACCTCGTTGGCTAATTCTCATTCTATCTCGGATTTACAAAACTGTATCGAATTCACCGCGCTCGAAAAGTAGGGACTAAGCTTCGTCCATAACATTCGCATACGAGCTCCATTTTTGTCTGTCTTTTTACCGTTGAGTTCCTATTAATGAGATCTTCAACTCTCATTTAGACCTCGTTGGCTAATTCTCATTCTATCTCGGATTTACAAAACTGTATCGAATTCGCCGCGCTCGAAAAGTAGCGACTAAGCTTCGTCTATATCTATCTCATACTATCTCTGTTTTCGATTTTCTTTATATCCATGCGTAGGTAAAAATAATATTTACAACTTTCATTTTGGCTCCGTCGACTAATTCTCGACCGATCATAAATTTAATAGTAGGAGGCGTTTAGACTGTTAAATGACCGCGAAGAATTCGTAACTCTTTCATACGAACTCTATTTTTGTCCATCTTTTTACTATTGAGTTACTATTAATGAGATCTTTAACTCTCATTTAGGTCGCGTAAGCCAAAAACCGTTCGAACTAAAATTCAAGTTTCGGGCTGTACACTACTAAGCTGAAACTTTGAAAAATCATAACTTCCTCATACGAAGTCAGATTTGGGCGTTCTTTTTACGGATTTTCTCATTTTAACATACTCTACGACTTTGGTTTAAATAACTAAGGCTAAAAAGTCTTCTATCATAAATTCATTTTTTACGCTTCTCGGTGTCGTGCCGGTTTTGCCATAAAACTTCGACGGGCCATAACTTCTTCGTTATAACTCAGATTTTGGCGTTCTTTATATGTACGGAAACCTTTTGACATATAATATAACTTGGTTAAAATTATTTATTCTAAATAATCTTTTGCCGAAAAGTCGTTTTCGACCCATATTGCCTCTAAATTAACTAGCCCAAATCTACGGGCGTTACAATTATCTCCCCCTTAGGATGATTACGTCCCGGAATCATCAACGAAACAGGATTGTATAATGACTCCATACATTATCTCTTCACCCTAGGTAATAACTGTAACTTCTATGTTGCTTCGAACGAGTATCTAACTCTTGGACTCCTTGACTGCAGGCGGTGCTCGGTCTTGCACCTGCTCGTTAGACTTTCAATCATGACCTTCGTGTCACAACCTCATTCTTTATCAGAGACTCCTTCTTCTTCTTAATAAACTTAGGATAAGTTAATTTGATTACTACAATTGACCGATATGTCATATTCTAATGACCTATCATCGTATGTAGCAATGCTTAGACTCAGGTCTCTTAGAGTCAAATTCCGTAATGGAATATGCCTTCCTTCATCGTCTAATGTGATATAATCATCTTTTAACATGTAGCATTTCTAGCTACCAACTTATTTAACAACGATCGTGATACTTCTATTGATCGCTTTGATTTCAATCGTTTGGTTTAAGTCGGACGCTACATCAAACTTGGTTCTCTGAACCACGTAACCTACTCATTGTATTCGGACTCAATGTGATATGACCACTAGGGTCGGGATAACAACAATCTTCTTAGTCATTACCGAAACAATGGTAACGACATACTTGAATAAAAAAAATCAATTACTAGTTTCTTGGTAACCTTATGACTTTCCCTGATCCAAGCGTGAGTCATGTGCTTCCGGTAGTATAGGCCTCTACTACCATTCACACCTACTCATACTCATCCCAAGTATCGTCTCGCAGTCTCTCCAAGTCACCATACAAGAAAAAAAAAACAACTTAACACATCAGATAACAAAACAAAGGTTTCATATTATTTCTTGAAACGATTACATAGGTGTTCAAGTTCACCCTAGACTATGCCTCTAACAGGCTACACCATATAATTCTATGGCTACTTTATAACTCGATCCTTGGATGTCAAGCCGTCATTCCTGAATCCTCGCATTGTCATCTGCTTCGTCTAGGATCATATGGAATGCTCTTGCCTTCGGTTTTGGCGGAATGTTTGGTTTTGTCGCCTCTTTCTTTTTCGGGCAATCCTTAGCAACATGCCCTTCTTCACGGCATTCATAACACACCCTTTTGCACTCGTTGGCATAATGTCCGGTCTTCCCACACTTGTAGCAAGTCACTTCTTCGCTAGATTTCCCAAAGTGATTCTTTTTGCACTTCTCGCACCATTTCACTTTGTTTCCTCCTCCGCTAGACTCCTTTGAACCAGACTTGATCTTCTTATTGGGCCTCGTAGATTCCTCAAACTTCCTCTTTTCGCCAACCTCAATCTTGTTGGCAGCTCTTCCCTTAATCATATCTTCCACAGGCTTGGCAGCCTAGATAGCTGCCTCCAGAGTAGGTGCCTGACGCACTGGCACCGCGTACTCCCATGGAAGTCCCTTTGCGTACTTGTCGATTTTCGTCAGCTCATCCGGAACAAGACGCAAGGCAAACTCCATATTTTCTGTGAAGTTGTTCGTGTATTCATCGATTGACATGCTTCCCTTCTTCAGGGTTAGAAACTGGTTCTCTAGCTCAAGCAGGTTTTGAGCTGAGCAGTACTTTCATTTGAATTGCACCAGAAATTCTGCCCATGTCAGTTGCAGGGGCTCATTAGGGCTCAGAGTCTTCCCCAAGGTATTCCACCAACGTACAGCGCCTCCTCGAAACTGACGCACTGCAAATGTGGTCTGTAGCTTCCCTCTGCAACCGCATGTCATGAAGGCTAACTCCATCTCCGAGATCCAATCCATGACCCCGATCGGATCCTCCTTTCCA
Organism: Lactuca saligna; assembly: GCF_052625555.1. Lineage (NCBI taxonomy): Eukaryota > Viridiplantae > Streptophyta > Magnoliopsida > Asterales > Asteraceae > Lactuca > Lactuca saligna. Next base: position 172,677,779 of record NC_136419.1, read on the forward strand.
GTGAAAGTTGATGGCTTGCAAGTAAGAAAATCCTTATACTTGCATCCATTCCTCTCGACTTCGTCATCTTGGTTGTTTTGTCGAACTATTGGTGGGTTGACTTGACCAACAGTCCCACTATAGTTTCCTTCCTCAGTCTGCCCTTCGTTCAACTCGGGCTGTTCGATCTAAATAGTGGCTTCCTCACGATTTTGCTGGCGCAAACGTCTAGTTTCCTCCATTTGACGATCCAACATCGCTTGGATCATCGCTTGCACTCCGGCCATCGTTATTCGCTCAGCAGCGACTACCACAACCGGTATTTTCTCAATCACTGGGGGCTGGTTTCGGTTCCAATTTGCATTCACGTTTCCGCTACGGGTTCTTGCCATCTTGATCTATACACCGAATAAGGTGAATCTAGACCTTTACTTAGGATTGACGGTTAAATCATCCTTATCACTCCGAAACGTTTATATGCTAGTTCTAATATCGTAGTTAAACACTTAGAATCCTAAACACATAAGGTTTCCAGATCCGGTCGGCAACAGACCATAGATCCGAACAAATAACAGCATACCAGGCACAAGTATTTAGCACATAAAATCATTTTAGGCACAATTCCTAAAATAATCTAGTGCTCACACCTCACAATCATCGCTTAGCATTCTAAGTTTAAGTCTAGAAATAAATCCATATTCCTAGTTCGCTTAAACTAATGCTCTGATACCAACTGTGACATCCCCATTTTCATGGCCAGAAAAGACCGATTTTGTTTATGCTTTATAAAAATCAGAGTACTTCATTTTATAAAAATGTTGCGGAATTTGTTCCCAGAAAAACATGGTAAATACGTTATTAAAACATTTTCGAAGAAACGTATTTATTTCATTTTAAAACGTTTGGGACGTCATCGTTAATATAGAAACATAAGCATAAACAGAACTTACAATTATTTACACTAGTGATCTACATCTCTTTAAATCTCTTAGTGTAATGTCACTTCATATCAACACCTGTGATATAAATAAACTGAGTGGGTCAGGTTGGGAAACCTGGTGAGTACATAATGTTTTCAACCCACAATAATATAAGTATTATGTTTAAACAATCAAACAATCAACCCAATTACCCATCCCCATTATGTTTAAACAATCAAACAATCAAACAATCAGCTGCCAGAATTAGGACATTTTCTATGAGGCGCTTCTGCCGGTATTGACCTTTAAACACTACTGTCATGGTCATAAGGCTCCCTATTAGGCGCAACTGCCGATACTATCCTTAGAGCGCAGCTGCTAGGACGTTTACCGTAGATCTAAATCATCTACGGGTTGTGGCGCAGCTGCCAATGCTCATCTATAGGGTACTAGGTCCACTGCTGCCAATGTATACCTATAGGGCACTAGGTATGTACTACTAGTGTTCCTCTATTTCAACTTTTATCCATCATCATTCATCTACCCATGTTTTACCCAACATATTTTGTATATATAAAATACTTTATACAGTTTACATCATTTAAAACATGTATAAAAATCTTTCACCAGCATAGACAACAAGTATTCAGACAATATGCACACATAACACATAATTTATATTAAAATAATTCATATCTATGTGTAAGATGAAAGAGACCATGCACTCACAACATGTAAATTATATAATAAATACTTCGTATCTATGTGTAAGATGAAAGGGACCATGCACTCACCTGATTAGGTGGTGATTCCGAACACAAACAGCACTTCGTTATCTCAAAACAATTTTCCTCGACAAAACCTAGTATCAATACCACTAGGGTTTAGTTTTTAACGTTAACCACGACTAATTAATAGTCTAGCTATTATTACTATTATATAAGCGTTAAATAACACTCAATATAACTCATAATAATAGCCCAAATAATTATTTTAAGGTCCTAATAATGTTACTATAATTAAATAAAATCTATATTAAATATAGTACAGGCGTAGCTCACTTACAACGAGTTTTTATTAAAAATCGGGCTTCGCTGGAGCAGCGTTTCCAAGCCGAAAGCTTTTCTTCTCGGAGCCGTCGGGCGCTCCGGGGCTTTCTTCTCGTGCTAGGGAGGTTCTGTAGACTTGGGAGGGGTTTGGGGAGGCTAGAGAGAAGTTAGAGAGAGAAAGAGAGGCTTATGGTGTGAAGAAAATATGAGGAGTTCACCCTTGTATTTATAGGAGTTTTATAGTAAAGTAGTCTCTAAGCTTCGTCCGTAACTTTTGCATACGAGCTCCGTTTTTGTCTGTCTTTTTACCGTTGAGTTCCTATTAATGAGATCTTCAACTTTCATTTAGACCTCGTTGGCTAATTCTCATTCTATCTCGGATTTACAAAACTGTATCGAATTCGCCGCACACGAAAAGTAGGGACTAAGCTTCATCCATAACTTTTGCATACGAGCTCCATTTTTGTCTGTCTTTTTACCGTTGAGTTCCTATTAATGAGATCTTCAACTCTCATTTAGACCTCGTTGGCTAATTCTCATTCTATCTCGAATTTACAAAACTGTATCGAATTCGCCGCGCTCGAAAAGTAGCGACTAAGCTTCGTCTATATCTATCTCATACTATCTCTGTTTTCAACGTTCTTTATATCCATGCGTAGGTAAAAATAATATCTACAACTTTCATTTTGGCTCTGTCGGCTAATTCTCGACCGATCATAAATTTAACAGTAGGAGGCATTTAGACTGTTAAATGACCGCGAAGAATTCGTAACTCTTTCATACGAACTCCGTTTTCGTCCATGTTTTTACTGTTGAGTTCCTATTAATGAGATCTTTAACTCTCATTTAGGTCGCGTAAGCCAAAAACCGCTCGAACTAAAATTCGAGTTTCGGGCTGTACACTACTTAGCTGAAACTTTGAAAAATCATAACTTCCTCATACGAAGTCAGATTTGGGCGTTCTTTTTACGGATTTTCTCATTTTAACATACTCTACGACTTTTCTTTAGATAACTAATGCTAAAAAGTCTTCTATCATAAATTCACTTTTTACGCTTCCCGGTGCCGTGCCGGTTTTGCCATAAAACTTCGACGGGCCATAACTTCTTCGTTATAACTCAGATTTCGGCGTTCTTTATATGTATGGAAACCTTGTGACATATAATATAACTTGGTTAAAATTATTTATTCTAAATAATCTTTTGCCGAAAAGTCATTTTCGACCCATATTGCCTCTAAATTGACTAGCCCGGATCTACGGGCGTTACATTTTCATAATTTGAATTGTGAGAAATGGAAAAGGGTCTAAACATTTGATACTTATTGTTATAAGTTCTAAAATTGTTTAGACACACACATGTGATATCTAAGGAAAGGTGTATGAGTTTGAGAAGCCTAGATAAAGTCTTATCGAAGCATCTCATATCAGAAATCTGAACTTTGGTAATGAGAGTCAATAAGTATTGATTTCTAGAAGTCCAGTTGATTTCTGAATACATGTCAAAGCTAGTGGGAGCATAAGTGTTATGCTAATAAAGATAATAATTATTATGCTAGTGGGAGCATAATTATTATGGAAAGTGTTGGAAGTTAGCAATGTTAATTATAGAAAACAAAAGTTTCAAGTCTTAAAGTCGTAGAGTTTGAAAAGTTGCTTTGCTATAATTAAGGCAGAGGAATTTATACTTCATTTCAAATCTAAAAGCCTAGATTGTGAGATTTTAATCAAATTTAGTCAAATATATATATGAATGTTATCTTGGAATGGTTCAACATAAGGAAATTCTATATATGGAAATGTTAATTGCGTTCTCAAAATTTGATTATGATTACGGCATCCCTCTTCATAATCAAAATTATGAGAACATGGAAAATAGAAATATTATAGCAAAAGACCGATCAAATATCATGTCTCTATGTTAGACATTATGAATCATGTCCCATATGCTTCGGGTATAGGATCAATTCATATGCTATAATATTCTCGTGTTCTAATTTTCCGAATGCCTAGGACATTTAGAGGGAAAAAGGAATAGAACTGGATATGACTAAAGTGGTTAAACAATTGTTAATGACAATCTAATGTTCGCCAATGATCAGTCGCTTAAGGACAGTTGGAAGTATAGTAATGGAAGGACCATATTGACATTATTATGAATAGACAGGAGACTATTAATAATGATTTGTGGTATGGAAAATATAGAATGTTTCCATATTGGGAGTTGAATAATATGTGAGAAAGTTAGAAACTTTTATGCAAGAAGGATATTCAAAGGAATGTACTTTGAAACTGAGACTTCATTTCCATGGAATTGTGTTGTAACAATCTCTAAAGGAATATTTTGCAATATCATTGGTCAACTCTCGATGACTTTTGGTACCTAGACATTAAAAAAGAATCATTGCATGATAGTTTAGAATCTAACACTTTCTAGCAGTAACTAGAATTTGGAATTCTTACACTTGCAATAAGGATTTGGAAATTTGAAATGGGCATCATTGAAATGTTTTTTCAATTGATCTATTTCACAAAGTAAGACCATAGATAAACATTGTGTGCATGTATGGTGCATGGCATAACTATTTTTTAGACAAGCATAGTGTACATGCTTGGAGCAAGGCGTAACTATTGTTTTAATTCAAGTATTGAGTTAATTATTCGAAACATTATACAGCGAATGATGAGTAATCAATATGGCTGAAAAGTTTTGGGGACATATAGGATTAGTATTATTCTTGTGTTTCACTTTGCATGTTTTGACTTCCCGAATAACTAGGTTATTCAAACCATCCACAGTCGATCATACTTTGGAAGTAGGTATTGAGGAAAGACTGTCATGAATGGGTTTGTAGTTTGTCTAGGACAAAGTGGCGGCAGTGTTCATGAGTACTCCTGGAATATGATTCGAGTATTTGATTCAACCCATGCTCATCTGAATCATTTCATGTATTTTATCACGAGTGATTGTGAGACCATAATATCTTATATTCTTTAAACGGAGACATGTGAGTTGTAGTTGCGATTCCGTTGCATATTGATATATGTAAACACACCAGTAACTTGGATGTTATAAAACATAATGTTGTGTGTAATTTGATAAGTACAAGCGAGCATTTTGGATCAATCCGTTCCTTTTTCCCCATGTGGATAAAAGTGATATTTGTGGCCCTCAATGATTTAGTGATGACACTAGGCCTGGACTTATTTTATTTGTTCAAGTAGTCGGTTGTCATAAATTGGAAATCAGGAAACAACAGATGGACAGAGTGAATAATTATAATATATGTCTTAGTCCATATGATATCTAGAATGCGTCATTAACTAGGTCAGAGTTTGACAACATCTTTTAAGAGCTACGATTTCTAGTAAGGTTGTGGATTCGTACTTGCAATAATAGTTATTAGACTTATCCAAGTGGGAGACTGTTGGATTAGTGTCTAATTCCATAACTATAATTGGTATGTACTTGACCCGAGATTAGCATGGTCCATTTGGGTTGCATGGCACCAGAACAATCTAAAGGATGGATAAATGAGAAGAGGTTATTTATGGTTTATTAATATATTATAAGTTCTAATATATTCATATGAAATCATATTATTTAATTAGTATTGATCAAGAATTAATTTGGAATTAATTTTGTGATCAAAAGAGACTAATTAAATATATGGGGATAGATTATGTAAATCATTCATTCTTATAATGTGGGCTTATGATCCATAGTTCTTTGTGTTGGGCTAAACCCATGTGGTGACCCATGGATAATCCATGGAGGTTTAAACACATTGAGCATGAGGAATATGGAAGGTCATGCACATTAGGGTTCGCATGGTGTAACCCTAATTAAGCCACACTATATAAGAACCCCTCTAGCTCATCAAATCGAACCTAAGGAAGTTAACAAGAGGGCAAGCCGATTCTATGAATTCAAGTAACCTCCTATCAAGTTCCTCCATTGTTGTTGGTGTTGTGTGGTTCCATTTGAGGTGCAACACTTGGGGTACTAATTTCATAAAGGTCCAAGGCTTCCAACTACAACAAAAGGTATGTCATCTAACTAGAATTTTTATAGTATAGATACTCCATTGTATGCTAGTTAGGATGATGCTTTGGAATATTGAAAGTTTGCATGTATATTAGAGAAAACATAGATCCAAAGCATCTAGGGTTGCATGTACACCATAGGAGTGTTAGAATGCTCAAAACCCTTCACCAATCTCATCAAAGGCATAACCCTATGGTAATTTCCGACCCACTCTCCACCATCAGCTGCATAAGAAGTCCATGTTATCTCCCCTAACTAGCTTGTGAATACCATTACATATCACTAAAACCAGAGGTTAAACTGAACCTTCTAAAATTATTTTGTCCTCACAATATGTAACTTAACATATTCGTTTACTAGTTAGTTAGAGATAACTTGAACTCCTAAAAGTACAAAGCAAGCAACATTCGGGCATTGAGTAAACATAATCAAGCATATCCTACTTAGGCTATCATATTACTGATTAATCAATACTAGCATACAAATCAACAAGCTCATACAACAGTTATATAAGGCATCCTTCATAGATCCTTAGCCCTAAACTAGCATGAAGTTCTCATACACATATAACGGGCATACAAGGAATCATTCATAGATCCTTAGCCTAATCTAACGTGTATTTCTCATAATCATGTCATAAAACAAACTTGTATGGGTAATTTTGGAGTACTCACTTGAGCTCGGCTGATCGCATGCACCACACCCTTTTTCTCTTTTCAAAATACTTTTTTGTAAAAAGAAAAAAAATGGTTTTCTTTTAAAAAATTTATACCAAGTCCTCAATTTGAGCTCATACACACCCGAGGGTGTGCCCGAATCCCTCAAACCAAGGCTCTGATACCAACTTGTAACATCTCAAAAATACAATCCAAAAATTTCGTTTTTATTTATAATAAAACCATAGTAATCTAATCATATCATAAAAACATAAGTTGTGTATCTCAAAATATCATAAATATCTATCAAACATATCAAAGTATATAAACATCCCGAGCTAAACAAATAGTGTGTGCATTGTAGTCATCCCGAGCTCTTCCCTTAGCTACCGGAAGTACCTAAAACCAAAACTGAAAACTGTAAGCACGAAGCTTAGTGAGTCTCCCCAAACTACCACATACCATACGCATATCATATAATATGCAGCTAGAAGATACGTGTCTTGCCCGCACTCAAGGAGATACGGGCCCCTTCCCACACTCGGCTAATTATGAGATATAGGCCTCGCCTACCCTCAACTATCTCAGAGATACGAGCCTCGCCCATACTCTGCTAACTAGGAAATACATGCCTCACCCACGCTCAGCTGGCTAGGAGGTACGAGCGTCACCTACGCTCCGTTATCCGGGAGATACGACCCCCCGCCCACACTCCGCTAACTAAACATACATACAAGTATCACACAGACAACAACTATAACCATAATTTACCGATTCATATTCATACTCAGATAATACTAAGATATGGGCCATGCCCACACTTAGCTACTAATCATAAACAAGGCTAGGATACGGGCCCTTCCCACACTTAGCTACTAATCATAAACAAGGCTAAGATACGGGCCATGCCCACACTCAGCTACTAATCATCACGAATACTGAGCCTCACCCACACTCTATGAAATATAGGCCCCGCCCACACCCAACTAATGGATGTCAAGATTGCTTCTGTTCTGAAGAAAAGGCCAATACTGAAGTCGTATGATCAACCTGAATACATCCAAAATCTGAAGGGAGGACTTATCAAAAAGTAGCATCGGGGCATAGTTTACAAAAGTAAGGAAGGTGAAGTGATTCAGAACTGCATGTTCTTTCCAAGGGACAAACACTTATACTCCACAAATGCTTTGAAAACAATTTTATCTTCGACTGAAGCCAACAAATCCAATTCTAGTGTTGATGTAAAATGCGTTTCGGATATGATACGTTGGTATTTATCTGTTCTAGCTTCTCTTCTGAAGATTATGCCTAAGATTCTTGACGCGCAAAGACAATAAAGACTCTTTCTGATTTGACACAAAAGAGGAGATTGTTGAGTCTAATTAAGTGTTATGTCAAATTTTTAGTTTCAGATTTATTGTTTAATTCTGATTCTGAAATGGGCATGTCCATGTTCGGAATTGATGTATCATTTAGTCTATAAATAGCTTGCATTTAACTTCTAAGGTTACGACTTTTGAAGCAACTAAAGAATAGTTTCGTCCCCAAGAACTGGTCTATTGTTATGATTAATACACTCGACACATTTTCAATCATTGTCGTTTCTTGTCATTGATTACTCTCGTAATATAGAATCTATCAATATTTTATTGTTTCTCATAATTTTAGTCTTTTAATGAAAAGCCGTAAGAGAAGTATTGTATTAGGTATGCCAAGGTGTTGGGTCTTTTATGAACAACTAAAGACTTTTTATTTGTGTGTAACTCTTTTGTGTGAACTCAATTAAATGATTATTTATTGTGCAGCTTTCAAGCAGGAGGTGAATGCTAAAGAATTAAAACGATTATTTAACTCTATTTAAACAAATATATTCGGTTACACCTCTGATAGTTGGGTGTTTGTTTTGTTATATTTTTTATTGCGACTTTGATTGTTTTGTACTGTTTTGTGATTTATAACTTTAAATGACATTCTAATAAAAACATAACTTTTATAGCATAATTAAAAATTATTTTTTTCAAATTATCATCATATATGATAAAAAGATAGTTTTAGAAAAAAGTATTTTTATAATGTAATATTATTATTTTTTTATATTTTGAATTTGTACGTAATTAATTATTTAACACGTGGAAACTAATACACGAGGTGTAATCAAACGAGTATGTAGTTGTGATAGACACATATAACAACATTTTCTGAAATTTGGATGCGGTTTTGAATAGAAGAAATAGGTTTGTAATAATTCAACAAAAAAATTTATAATATATTTTCCATTTATATAAACATATGATTTAAACTAAAATCCTAAATACAAAAATAGATAAGTCATATTTTAACAATGCATTTTATATTACATTCAATAATCACGAATATAATATATACAATGCTTTTATATATATATATATATATATATATATATATATATATATATATATATATATATATATATATATATAGATGGGAGAGTTCAATTGAGAAAAAAAAAATGTTGAGAATGAGGGAATCATTCTCAGCCAATCATTTATTTTTGCGCAAAAGGCTCCAACGTACCGGCGGAAATGAGAAACGAATGCACATTTGTTTTCCAACATAACATATTTCTTTAAACTATGCTAATCATTATCTTAATATATACAAAAACATAGTTTTTTTCGTTTTTATTTTTATTTTTAATTTTTATAAGCTATTTTTATCAAAAAATGATTTTAAATATACCAAAATTCATGATTTTTTATTCTTTACAAATAGACATCCATATTGATATAGTTTTAATATAAAATAAAAAATTTATTTTTTTTATATTTTCAGTTATCGTTATTCATAAATGAATAACAATGATTCAGGTTTTATTACATTACATTCGTTATTCACTTATGAATAAAAAATATGATTTTTTTTAGAATTTAAGTATCATTCATATATGAATATAACATATAATAAATATAGTATATTCATATTTTAATATTGGACGATGAATTCACTTGTGAATATTAACATAGTATATTCACTTGTGAATATTAGATGGTATATTCACTCATGAGTATTAAATGATATTTCATATGTGAATATTACATAGTATTACATGGTATATCACATGTGAATATTACAGAGTATATTCACTTGTGAATATTAGATGATATATTCACTTATGAATATTAGATGATATATTCACTTATGAATACTAGACAATATATTCACATATAAATATTAGAAGGTATATTCACTTATGAATATTGAAGGTATTTTGACAAATATATATATATATATATATATATATATATATATATATATATATATATATATATATATATATAATTTTTATATGTTATTCACATATGAATAACATACAGACTTGCATATTTGTTTTGTGTTTTTAATAATCATATACTGATTCAGATGAGAAAAAACATATTCATATGTGAATATAACGTGGTAATTTAGTTTATGCATTTCATCAAACAGTTGGAGTGCAAACAATTTAACTATTTTAAAAATGTTAAAAACATCAAGTTATCAATTCCAAATCATCATATACTTCCGATTTCAACTTCAGATGCGACATCCTATCTCTGATCGATTTCTAAATTTGATTTTGATTTCCGAAAATCCGATTGGGAACCTGTGAGTACCGATTCTAAGTCCATCAATGTCGACTCTGATTGCGAGTCCAGAACTCCGATTCCAATTTCATGAACAACGAAGAAATTCCGGTTTAGTTGAAGAAATCTGGATGATTATTGAAGGTTGGAGGAAAAGTTTTGATGATGAACGAACAGTTATTGAATTCTTTATAGTTACGTATTTGAGATTGAAGGTTATTATGATATTTACAAGTTTGCCACCGTATCTTTTATGCTTAGATTAAATGAGTGGCTGAGAATGATTCCCCCATTCTCAACCTTTTTTATTTTCTCAATTGAACCTACCTCTATATATATATATATATATATATATATATATATATATATATATATATATATATATATATATATATATATATAATGATTTTACGATCTAGGTAATTTTCATTCAGAAACCAACAGTCTGAAAATTATAATAAATATTTAAATCTTTTTAATTAAACCATTTGAAACCTTTTTATGATTGTTTATTTGAATTTTTACATGAGAAATTTAGTAAAAAATAATCTTAAAATGATTTTGTGCAATTCATTACTACTAAACACGAGAAAATTGATTCTTTTAGCATTATTCATTTTTAGTTGTAGTATCGAACTAAAAAAGTACCATGTTTTCATAAATGCAAGTCATTGTGTTACAATTATTTCTTTTTAGTTTTGATTGAGTTTTGAAATGTTTATAAAATTTAAAATATTAAGAAAACATTATATAAAATTAGATAAAACACAAGTAGTTCAGTTGCTTTCACAAGATCTTTGGGTGAGTATTTACTATCTTTTAAAGAAAAAGACAAATCATAATTAACTAGATGACTTTATTTCTCAAAGATTATATCCATCTAAAGATGACATCTTCTTATCTAAGGTAAAGAGGAAACAATTCCAATTCGATTATGTTTCGTGATGATAATCCATAAAGCTTAGAGACAAACAATTCCAAATATACGTATTTATCTTCAAAAATCAGGTTTCTTGTATAACCAACTTTATTTAATATTTTCCAAAGGGTTATCACGTACCAATACAAAAATATTGTTGAATAATGATAAAAAAAAATATCAAAGGCATTAAAATCTATACGTCAAATACATGTAGAAAAAAGTGTTGCATGATTAATAATGCACAATTAATCATGTATTCGTATAAATTTGTAAAGAATCCTAACTCTTCATTTTTATTTTACTGAGTTGGTATTTTCTAGCATGAATATTATTGGTAATTATTAATTATTTAGATGTCGTAAACTAATTTTGCAAAAAAACTAATTGTCTCTAGAAACTAATCATAACTCTTATTTGCACTCATCGCTTGGCGTGGTTAAACGGCTAGTGTTTATATATATATATATATATATATATATATATATATATATATATATATATATATATATATTCTAATTATTTATATTTGAAAAGTTCACAAGTGAAATTATTCACATTATATATCTGAACTGCAATATAATTCAATTTTCAGGATTCATAATATGAATATGACTTATTATTATTATTGAAACTGTGAATCTAAACTATATATATATATATATATATATATATATATATATATATATATATATATATTATTGGTAATTATTAATTATTTAGATGTTGTAAACTATTTTTGCAAAAAAAAAAAAATAATTGTCTCTAGAAACTAATCTTAACTCTTATTTGCACTCATCGTTTGGTGTGGTTAAACTGCTAGTGTTTATATATATATATATATATATATATATATATATATATATATATATATATATATATATATAGACACACATATTCTAATTATTTATATATTAGTTTTGAAAAGTTCACAAGTGAAATTATTCACAATGTATATCTGAACTGCAATATAATTCAGTTTTCAGGATTCATAATATGAATATGATTTATTATTATTGAAACTGTGAATCTACGCTATATATATATATATATATATATATATATATATATATATATATATATATATATATATATATATATATATATATATTCACTTGTGAACTTTACAAAACTAATTTATTAATAATTAAAAATATTATAAAATTACAAATTAAACATATTTCGATTAACATATAAATTTTACAATGTTAATTTGTAAATGATCAGTTTATTGAAACATTATGTTAGATTCACAAAAATTAAAAACTAATTACATATAGTTCAAATTACATACCTACCAAAAAACAATGGGATAATTTAATTTTTAGGCATAGTAACATTCGAGAGTTATGACATGAAATGCAAAAAATTTGTGATAGTATTGCAAATATGATATGTGGTGAAAAATATTTGAATCCTCCATGATAAATAAATAACTTTTTTGTCACTTATCAATTTCTTTTGCATTTGGACACATGTAATTTTGTGGTTAAATTTTAAAAATTAATTTCCACTTGTTATTTTGTGGGAATTTTTGATTTTCTTAATTAGCTATCTAATTTTTAGGTTATAGAAAATAATTAATGTTTCATTAATTTGTTTTCTTGTATTTTTAAATTTATTATGTTTCCTTCAATAATATAATTCAAAATTGACATGTTTCTTTTAAAGTTCATTGTCATTTTAAGCAAAATGGTTTATATATAAAAAAAAAAATCAAACCTTTTGTTTTTTTATTGACAAACTATAAAAATATTATATGGTCAAAATATAATTATTTTCTGTAGTTTGTTTTATTAATATAAATTGAATTATTTTTTTATTCATCATTTTGTTTATATATATATATATATATATATATATATATATATATATATATATATATATATATATATATATTAAAATTTTATTTTAAAAAATATTTAAAATTTACACTTTGATATTTAATGTTTTCTTTAAAAAAAATATTTAAAGTTTATATCTCCCGATGTACAGTGGCGGAGCCAGGACCAAAGTAAAGGGGTATCCCAATTTAATATTTAGGGTAATCCAATTTTTTTTTCCTGGGGTACTTGGCTTTTCCCGGTTCCGTTTCGGTTTTAAACCCAAACTTTAATCGAATCCTTAGCTAACCTCAAGTATTGTTATATAAACATGAAGTTGAAGTATATTTCGATACTTGAATCGATGTGAGATTCAAAGTAGACATCAAATGAAATATGAGGATAGCATGCTTATATAATAGACAAAAATTGTTGAGTTCACATATGTTTGACGATATGGGATACAATAGCTGGGAAAAATAAAAAATAGACAAAGGATATGTAAGGAGAAAGAATTGAACTTGAGAGATTTACTTCAATAAACCAACATCTTAACCAGTAGTTCGCCTATTTGTTTTGTGTTATAATTGAAGGGATGCGTATATATACATTATATCGAAAAAAATTAAAAGATTCGTAAACAAAAATTACACTAGCGAAATTTTTTTTGAGGGGTATCCCGGGCTACCCCGGGATCCCCTTGGATCCGCCTATGCCGATATAGTTTTTTTAATCAACTCGTGTAGTACACAGGTTTTACACTTAGTTAAATATAAATAGCTGGGAAACTAGTATTTAATATTCATTTTAGTTTAATTTAATATATTATATATTTGTCTTATAATATAGAAACATTTTTTTATATGTCATCTTATATCATTTTAGGTTTTACGCTAACATGTGAGCTACTTTCTATTATAAGTAATTTTTTATTGGTCAACTTTCTATTATAAGTAATTTTTTATTGGTCAACTTTCGGAGTTAGTTTTTCAAAACCAGTTTTAATATCATAAATAACAACACAAGGTTTGGACGAACATCATTTTAAACATGCATGCCCTTGGAACAATTTTTTTTAAGACTTCAAAGAAGATGTGTTCTTTGTTAGACCATACGTTTGCAGGGTCATCAAATTATTATGTAGACGATAAGGTCCCACATTTGTTTTTATTGTTTATGGTATTTTTATGATTCTTAAATCTTGATCAAATTTGGTAAAATATTTGGACTATATATCACATTAAACTTGCACCCAAGAATAGATCATAACCATCGCAATTCATGTACAACTTCTTACCAATAATAAGGTCAACCCAAATTTTGTTTCCTATTCAAATGAAACCTTCTTGGTCTTCATCAACAACTATTCAGGTGGTCAGCATCTCAACTATCATCATCATCATCATCATCTTCATCTTCTTCCGCAAGTATGTTATCAACAAAACTACAAGCAACCAACCAGGATTACCACCTGGGCCAACTCCTTTACCATTCATTGGTTGCATCATTCAAATGCTTCTAAATCGGCCAACTTTCCGATGGATTCACAAACTCATGGACCAGTTTAATACCCCAATACTTTGCATCAAGCTAGGACCATCGACCCATGTCATTGCAGTCTCCAGTCCAAACCTAGCATGCGAGTTCCTACGAAAGCAAGATGTAGTATTTTCTTCCAGGCCTGAAACGTTATCCACTTATCTGGTAAGTGATGGGTATAAAGCAACTATTCTTTCCCCTAATGGGAATCAATGGAAGAAAATGAGAACAATCATGATCCATGATGTACTCGCCCCACCAATGCACAAATGGCTCCAACCTACACGAGACGATGAAGCCAATCACTTGCTTAGCTACATTTACAATCAAATAGAAAAAAAGGATACCCTAACTGAAGGTGGATTAGTAAATATTCGAAACACGAGCCAACATTATTTCGGAAATTTGATAAGGATGATGATTTTTGGGACAAGATTCTTTGGGGCTGGAATGGAAGATGGGGGCCCAGGTGAAGAAGAAACTGAACATGTCGCGTCTGTTTTCATTATCCTCAAGTATCTTTATGCATTTTCCATCAGTGACTTCTTCCCGTGGTTGAGAGGTAAGACTGATTTTGAGGGCCATCAAAAGATTATCGAAACGGCCATTCAAAGAGTTCGTAAGTACCAAGATCCGTTGATTGATGAACGAATTCAAATGTGGAAAGATGGAGTGCGAAAGGTAAAAAAGGATGTGCTTGATGTCCTTATCAACCATGAAAGCCCTAAGCTTACACATCAAGAGATCAAGGCCCAGATTTTAGTAAGACTCACATGCAACTCTTAGTGACTTTCATAAAAATTTGTTTCCAAAAACATATACCAAATGTTGGAGAAGTTAATCTCTTCATATATATGAGTGGTTCTTAAATTTAATTTACTTTGTCGGATTGTTAACTTTTGGTGTTTTCTTGGTGGCTTGTTTAATTTTAGGAATTAATGCTAGCTGCGATTGATAATTCCTCCAATGCAATAGAATGGACGATGGCAGAGATGATCAACAACCCTACTATCCTAAAACGAGCCGTTGCGGAGCTGGACGAAGAAGTGGGTGACAACCGTGTGGTAGAAGAGGGAGACCTTCCTCAACTTAATTACATTAAATCATGCATCAAGGAGGCCTTCAGGCTGCATCCTTTCGCACCTTTCAACATTCCCCATGTTTCGATGAGGAATACCACAGTTGCTGGTTACTTCATACCCAAGGGTAGCCACGTCTTGCTTAGTCGTCCTGGGCTGGGAAGAAATCCAAATGCATGGACAAATCCAATGCGGTTTGACCCAGATCGACATGTTGATGCAGATGGAAAGCAAGTGGTTCTTTCAGATAATGACCTGAGAATGCTTTCGTTTAGCACTGGGAGACGAGGATGTCCGGGAGTGGCGTTGGGTTCAACAATAACTACAATGATGTTGGCTAGAATGGTTCAAGGGTTCAGCTGGGAGGTGCCACAAAATGAGTCGGGTGTTGATCTTGTTGAAAATCATGACGACCTTGTCTTGGCTAAGCCGCTTGTTCTCATCGCGAAACCACGGTTACCTCACCATCTCTACCCAAAAAGCTGAACACAATATATATTGTTTTTGGGAATATATTTGTGTATATAGATACACGTCAATTGGTAAACATGCATGATCACCGTTTGCATCGTTGAAGAAATGATTGCTTATGGTGATCAACACTACAAAACGTTGAGAAGTTCAGTAATTATTTATTGTTCACTACTTCAATATTTTATGTTTATTATTTTTATTTAGGACATATTTATCATTGTAAACGGCAAGTTGTACTTGTTTTTTAAGTAAAAAGGTTAAATGAAACATAAATAAACAAAAAGTTTTGTTTAAAAAAAATGTAAACGTCATGTTAGTTGGACTTATTTTATTGAATAAAAAGAGTTTGCATTTTATCAAAAACTTTTATTTAGAACTTATTTATCATTATAAACGTCATGTTTGACTTGTTTTCTAAATCAAAAAGTTAAATAAAACATAAATACATTAAAAGTTTAGGTTTTAAAATAATTCTAAACGTCATGTTCGACTTATTTTATCAATTAATAGTAGTTTACATTTTAATCATATTTTTATAGTTGTTGTCTTTATATACGACTTACTTATCTTTGTAAACGTCATGTTAGACTTGTTTTTTAATTCAATAAAGCTAAATCAAACATAAATAAAATATAAGTCCAGGTTTAAAATAAATAACTAGTCAATATAAATAAAATATAAAAATATTAATTTAAAAGACAATTGATTTAGGGCTTTTTGATAGTTGTTGATCAGATAAGATCTAACCAAGTCAGAGTTTAATTGGGTCGGAAGCTTGATTGCATCTATTTGCATCTGTCTAAAACTATATGATTTATTATGCATTTGATTGTACTGAAAGCTATTTAGTTTTCTTTTGTTTTGTGATAAATAAAATATATCAATCTGAGCAAAAAAAAAACATCAACTCTCTTATATCGAACAAATAACGTAAATTTATAGAGAATTAAAAAAAAGTTATCAACTATCTCACAAACTTATTTAAAATACAATATTGTATAAGAATAAATAAAAGGAGAATGATATAATAAACAAATCAAAGATCTTCCATCTTATCATATGTTCCTGATTAAAATGGCTTCCATCTTCACTTTACTGTAACGTTCCATTTTCACAACAAAATATTTTCGTTTTAATAAAGTAAAACTTCCCAATTATAAATCCATTAATAAGAAAACCATTTATTTCAAAAGACATTTATTGAAAATCAGAGTAATATAATAAACATGAAATCCTTTATACTATTGATGAGTGTTTACAGTCTCGTCTTCGCATTCCAACAATCATTGATAAAACCTAAAAAACGTAAACAATTGGGTAAGCACATAGTTTAGGGAGTTACCCTAAAATACTACATACGATAAACATACAAGCATGTATAACGGCCCACAATCACCGTATTGGAATGCCCAAGCTCAATCAGTCCTCGGACTGGGAGGTCAACATGCAACGGGTCGAATCAGCCATCAGGCTGGAATACGCAGGGTTTGTTGGCTACGACTTACAACCAACCGACATCGGATATCTTAGCCTACAACATAATGCAGGACCGCCTCAACCGACTACCATCATACGTCGACATATAAACAATCAATGATCAAGTAGGCACATAATACAGGTAACATTAATCATACAACTTACTACCGCCTACTAGTGTTCTCACAGCACATAGTCTCGCTATCAGCTAACCTCCATGAAATGTGTAACCCTAAGTAACCAGTTGTGAGATAGCCACCCGAACAGATGATCTTACTCTAGAGCCACAACCAAACAAGGAACATGCAAGAAAGCCTAGATCAAGAGTTCTTATGTTATCCTAGATGACTACATACAGCCCCTAGGACACTCCACTATATGATAACCATTATACCACTACTACAACATCCTATCATATAGGGATATATACATAGGTCTAACAGATAACTATAACACAACATCCTATATACCAAGATACAGATCGAGCAGATCCATACAACATAGCAACATCGTATATAACAGGATACATATCTAACATATCACTACAGTATAGTAACATACTAGATACCAACAATCCAAGCAATACATAACTATATATACTTATAGGTGAGATACACACCCGGACAGATGATCCGACTCTACAGCCACAACCAGGCATGAAAGCCTAGACCAAGAGTCCTCAGTCTATCCTACATGAATATATGGAGTCCTTATGGAATCCCTCAAATAAAACATAACCAAACTAGTGGATCGACATTGGTGGCTTCGACCCACGGGTACATTGAGGCAAAACTCACCTTAATCAAAGAACCTTGAAACACTGTGAAATTCTCGCGAATCCGCTAATCATCATAACTAGGTAAAACCTTAATCAATAGTCCAAAATGCTCAAGTTTGACCCAAAGTCAAACTTCGTCAAAAAATGAACGACCAACAAAAGTAAAAGTCAAAGGTTGTTGAGTATGCACAGTGTACATGGCTTGTTCTCACTCCCCTATTAAGCACTTTATCCATTACGCTCTTTTTTCCAAAGCGTAGATCTAGACTCAGAACATCAAAATCATAAAGTTTCCACCTTTATGACTTTCCATGGCTAGACAGGGTCCAAGAGTTAAAACCCTAAATTATTAATCCGTTTAGACATCATAACTCTTGCATGCAAGGGATAGAAGATCACATTTTTATGGTTCCTAACAGCTCCATAATTGATAAAGTTTCCAACTTTATCTATTAAGATGGTCGAAACAACCAAGATCTAGTATTTAAGTCTCAAAGGGACCAAAAGTGCATCTCACTCAACTTAATCCATTAAGTCCAAGTCTCCAACCTTCATATCTGAATCAATATGATGTTTAGATGGATAAGGTTTCCAACTTTATCTATAACAAGGTCACAAACTTTCAAGATCTAAATTGTATGCCCTAAAGCGACCAAAAGCTTATAACACCCATAACTAGCTAGATCTAATAAATGCATCATCAAGATTCAAGATTTTTACCTCTAAAAGAACGATCAATGTGAAAAGGTCTGGATCTACATGCTTTAATGCAACCAACACTTCACCAATGACCTCCTTCTTTTCCAAGATGCGCCAAGAACTCTCCAAAGCACTTAAAGACACCTTCCTTTGCTTATAAGGCTCAAACTAGGGTTAGGGTTTCAAGGGAGGACATTGGGGAGGTCGAGGCTGAGAATGGAAAGGGTTTGTGGAAGTTAAGGAGCTTAAATAGCGCTCAAAACCCCAAAATTTGGGTTTGGGTTCTGATCACGTACACCCAGCGTACTCCTGCTAATGCCTAGAGTACGAGGTTAAATCTTTGCGATCATCCTTTCCTACTATGCCCAGCATACTAGGTTAAACCCAAAGCCTCCTAACTTCTAATAGTTATAACTTCTTCATTCAAACTCCGTTTTCGAAGATCTTTATATCCATAGAAAGGTATTGAAGAGCACTACAATATTATCTAAATATCTTGGACTAAAAAACTTCTCGAAAAAAAATCCGTATTTCAGGCAAGAACCCAGCGTATGGTGTTTCCCTTTTTAGCCTTTAGCCCAAAATACGAATCAAGGATTAAATCTCTTAACCATCATTAGCCCCTTCCACAAGGAATAAAATTTGCCTCTTTAAGATTGAAATCCTTTAAACAATCGAATTCCGGACCATGACCTCGAAATAAGAAATGAAAAGAAACATGTTGTTACAATTCTTCCCCACATAAATTAGATTTAATCCTCGAAATCAGCACTCGCTACCACTTCATGATGAAACCCATCAAATCAACAAAACTATAAGAAAATCCATAGATTTTATTGGCTCAAGACCATCTCAGTCAAATATCGTCATGCTAATCTTGTATATAAGAGCACAACTGTAACTAAAACCGAATGGTCACATATGAAACTGGGCCACGCTCCTACTCGGATCCGATAACTCTACTTAGCGATCTACTATCAACAATCGGGCTCACCCTAGTTGTGTAACCGACAACAGTACTCAGGCTAACTGTCACAGCTAGCATTTTTGGCTTGGAAATTATGTCCTCATGAAAGCAATAACAATTGTGAGACTTGTGCTATCACACCTAAGTGTACAAAATGAGTTCCTAATGAACCATGTAGTGTTAGAATGCAAATCTCTCCAAGTATGTGAAATCTCTCCCAAAGCTCTCCAAGTATATCAAATCTCTCCAAGTATATCGAATCTCTCCCAAATCTCTCCAAGTATGTGAAATCTCTCCCAAATCTCTCCAAGTATATGAAATATCTTTCAAATCTCTCCAAGTATCTCAAATCTCTCCCAATCCTCTCCATGTGTCCCTAATCTCTCTCAAATCTCCCTATGAAGTTCATTAGCTATCTACTATCAACAATCGGGCTCACCCTAGTTGTGTAACCGACAACAGTACTCAGGCTAACTGTCACAACTAGCATTTTTGGCTTGGAAATTATGTCCTCATGAAAGCAATAACAATTGTGAGACTTGTGCTATCACACCTAAGTGTACAAAATGAGTTCCTAATGAACCATGTAGTGTTAGAATGCAAATCCCTCCATGTATGTGAAATCTCTCCAAGTATATCAAATCTCTCCCAAATCTCTCCAAGTATGTGAAATCTTTCCCAAATCTCTCCAAGTAGATGAAATCTCTTCCAAATCTCTCCAAATATCTCAAATCTCTCCCAATCCTCTCCATGTATCCCTAATCTCTCTCAAATCTCCCTATGAAGTTCATTAGTCGAAGCCGATCCAAAACAAAACAAAGGATACTTGAAGACAAAGGATACTTGAAGAAACAAGCATTATTTCGGAACTCCTTCCTTGAGGGCTTCGGACCCTCCAACTTTGCTTCGAAATCACATTAGTCCGGATTTCCATCTTGCCTCAGAACCTCCTAATGACTTCGGAAGGTGTAGGGCGACTTCGAACTTCCTATGTGACCCGGACAACTTCGCACTTAGGACCGGAAGCCTTGGTGCCTTGGAAACCCTCGTCCTTTGGAACTAATCGCATCGAATTAGTGCCGACTTCGGAACTAGGGTTCGACTCCGGAAGGTAAGCTTTGCTCCGGAATCTCTTGAAAACACTCTGGAACTTGTGACTTACCTTTGGAACTCGCCTAGTACCTCTAGAACTCCCGTATAACCCACTCCGGACCCTTGCAAACCTAACCCTCCACTGCGGATTTGGGCGATGATTTTGAAATTCATGTTGTGGCTCCGAAATTTGCTATTTTACTCCGGAATTCACCTTCTTGCTCCAGATTTTGGGCTATTTCGGACCACTTCTTCATTTTGAGGCATTTTGACGTCGGGATTCCCACCAAACTCATATTTTTCATATCCTAAACCCCTTAAACCCCTATTTTATGCCAAATTTGATTATTTAAATCATATTTACATAAAATAATACTTCAGAATTATAAATGTATTATTTTCAATCAAGATAAGAATAAGATAAGGACAAGGAGGTTTGACTTTGTGATTTGATATAATTCATATTCCTTATGCAAATCACAGTAACCAAGGCATTACCCACCAAATAACAAAGCATAAACCATCATATTTCCATGCACCTAAGTCTCCCATATTTTCTTTTATCCTCTTATAGCAATGTCTATGGGGGGCTTTTACACTTCCCCACTCCTATCATTCATGCATATTCTCTCAAAAACTCATCTCAAAAGCAAGAACAAGAGCTGGTTGAAAGCTTAATTTCTTAACTCCTCTCTAGAATTTTTAAGTAAGTTTATCCACTCATCTAACATTTTATGTAATTTTCAAAATGAATCCATATTATTTTATTCATAATAATATGTGATGATCACCGTTAGGACAACATTCCTCCCAGGGAAATTTGTCATCTCAGCCAAAGGTCTAAGTTATCTTCACTCCATCATTCCAAACAACTCACCAACCAACTCAAGGTGAGCTTCATACCCCCCCTTTTCTAAGTTTTTATTGTTTTAGGGGGGAGAGTACAAGTCAAAGTCTTGTGTAAATCATGATCTATTTGTTTATTGTGTATGTGTGCCTTCTTACATATGCTGAAGTATGAAACCCCTTAAATATAATCCAAAAACTCGAGATTTTGGTTAAGTCTCAAGGGTTTGGATTATATTTCACAAATCATGTTTGGAAACAAGAACTAGTATGTACCAAGTGTAAGTCATGAATTTTTATAATAACAACTAGAAAGTTTTGCTTAAAGATTTACTTAAACAAGTTGTGAGACAAAATATTTTGGAAAGTGATTAAATTATAGAAATAATAATATTTTGGATCACTGTTGGGCCAAACATAAATATAAAGGTTATCTTGGAATATTATGTCATACTCATGACTTTTCACCAAATTAACAAATCTAGTGGATAATATTTATAAATATTTAATATAAATAATTTTATCAAGAAGGATATATGAAAACATAGTTTTCATGACAAAAGTATTTGCATGTCATAAACTGCTGTCGTAAAACCTTCAGGAACATAAGTAATGTTCTATATCTCATGAAACAGAAAATGTGTGTCATAACCTGCAGTCATGAATTTTCATAAATTATAACTTGAAACTTTCATTTTTGACCAATATGGGCCCGAGCCCCCACTTTATAGAAAGGAAAGACCATTTTTGCCAATTCCGATAATGTTTGGTCATTTTGATAAACATCCAAAATGGCTTATTTTTCAATAAACGAAACAGAATGAACACGAGACACCCAGTTAACAAGCACAATAAACGAGATGGAACGAAAACAATATTTCTATTCAATAAGTATAAGAATCATTATTTATCTAAAAAACAAAGGATCTCACTGATTGCTCAAAAGGTTGTTAATATTCTAGTCAGACAAATCTTAAAAGTACCTAAATATAAAAATATTAGTGTACGCCTAAAATGATGTATAGAGTTATAGCTAGAGTCTCCTGGAGGGAGAGCGGGAGTTTGTGTATAGATCTATACGCGGTTGACACCCTGCACCTTTGTTGTTCGCTACAGCTAGATCGGCCAGTCTAGGGTGACAAATGTCTTGGAACAAATCAAGGGCACCTGAGAAACGCCAAAACAGGTTTCCGTCATATCAGTATGATTGTAACGACTCACTAGAATATGTTATGTTATCTAGACATTTATGCAAGGAAAACCTCACTAATGAAATTTTGCACATTTTGTTGACTACCCCACGCATGGTAGTGATGGTCCGCATTCATTGTGTTGGCTGTCCTTTTCTCATTGTGTAGAATGTCCACAATCGTCGTGTTGATTTCTTACACCTAACAAGTATTAAAGTCTTAATACTGCTATTTTTACCCATAAAAAACATAGGGTTTTCTGGAGAAAAAGAATGTAAACGATTTTTTCGAAAATGATAAACTAACACGCACATATGCAAGTATACATAGTTGAAACAAAAACTTACAAACATTTTATAGCAGAAAATATAGGATTTTCAGGAGGAAACGATTTTATACGAATACGATAACGATAAAATAGAACGTGCATTCAATTTTACTCGATAAGATCAACAAGATTTAAAACTTTTTTCCCCTTTTTGAAAATAGGGGATTTTTTTGGAAGCAACTGGCTATTGTTACTCAAAAGTACTATTCTCGAACACAGCTCGCCTTTACAAACTACACTATTTGTAACAGCCCGGATCCCCAAGTATCTTTACTTTCATATTTTTGGTATTCTGTGAGGGGACTCGGCGAGTTAGAGGTCGAACTCACGGAGTCAGGTCGCGGTTTTGGATGGAGGTTCACGTCCGGACTCGGCGAGTCCAAGGGATGGACTCAGCGAGTCCATGCTGTTTAATGAAACCCTAATTTTCCGGTCCTAAGCCCTATTTAAAGGACCTTATGGCCTTCATTTGCAGCCACCTTGAGCCCTGAGTGCACCCAAACGGCTGTGAGACTTTGTGAGTGAGATAAAGGCCATTTGTTCATCATTTTGTGTGATTTTTGCAAGAAGGAAGGAGAAGATCAAGCTTGAAGAGTTGGGGAGCTTGGATCTGCTTCTATTTCATCAAGGGAACCTTCTTGAGGTAACTTTCAGAGCTAAACTTCGTATTTTGGTTGATGTGTCAAATCTAGGGCTTCTTCTTGCCTTATTTGTCTTGATTTGGAAGTATGAAAGGTCCCATGGAGGTATGGAACCTAGATCTGGACCTTAGCAGGTCTAGAAGGCCCCAAATGATAAGCTTTATGTCCATTCTTTTGAGTTGGAAGCTAGGGTTGCCATATTAGAGGTTATTTCTCCAAAATGAGCCTTGTATGCGTTGCATGGCGACCAAGACTGAGACTTTACGTGACAAATGAGCTTGGGAAGGCCAGATCTATGTGTGTATGGAACGGATCTGACCGCAAAAGCCAGTTTTAGCTGATGCATGGTATGGACTTGCCGAGTCTAAAGAACAGACTCGACGAGTCGCTTGAAGATTATCCTTGTGACCACCCAGTGTGTAGTCTTGTCGAGTTATGGGTGACTCAGTGAGTCACGGAGAGTTAGAAAGGTTTTGACAGGTGGACCGAGTCGAGTTGGGACTCGCCGAGTTGTCCTTGCGACTCGGCGAGTTGAGTCACGGTGGCCCCGTGATTCATGCCAGGTGGAACCCGTCGAGTCAGGGAAGTACTCGACGAGTCAAAGGGAAAATCCTTGCGAGTTGGAGAAAACGCGTAGACTCGCCGAGTCACTATAGTGCACTCGCCGAGTCCGGTCAATTTGACCAAAGTCTATTGACCAAGTCGACCAGTGTTGACTTGACAAGAATGGTCAACCCTAGTGGTACAAATAATAATTATAGATTCATGATGTCATAGGAGGATTACAGCTCGGGGGTTCGAGCACGAGTGATTTCCAGGGTTCACGAATTAGCGAGACATACGAGGTGAGTCTTCTCACTATACTGTACCCGGAAGGGTTTGACTGTGTGACGGGAAGGTCGAATATGATATGAGATATATGCCTTACGTGTAATAAGTTAATCGTTATATGTGCCATGTATGATATGCTTGATATGGGCCAGAAGGCAATATGTTTTGGGCCGGAAGGCGTGGTCATACGGACCGTAAGGTTAACGTGGGTAGGACCGGAAGGTTTACCCAGTCGGGAAGGAAGTCCCCTGAGACACATGGACCGGAAGGTCAGGGCCTGGAAAGGCGTACGTGTGTAGGTCGTATTTTGGGGAAGTCACTAAGCATTTATGCTTACAGTTGTTGTGTTATGTGTTTCAGGTACTAGCGAGGACCGTGGGAAGGCGCCGGTGTGATCGTACACACACTCGGGGAAACCGTTTTGTGATCTTTGTTATGTAATTGGTCGTGACTAATTTGTTACATTGGAACCTAAATTTTATTACTCGATGTTTTAATGATTGTAAAAATGAAAAAAATTGCTTTTGAAATTTATGACGTTACAAGTTGGTATCAGAGCCTTGGTTTGAGGGATTCGGGTACACCTTCGGGCGTAACTGAACTCAAACCGGGGATTTGAGAAAATTTTAATTAATAAATCAATAAAATTTGATAAGTGATTTTGAGACAACCAAAGAGAAAGGAGTGTGTACGGTTAGCCAGCGCCCGAACGGTAAAATCCCCAAAATACTCTTTCAATATGTGTTATGAGATATGATATAACATGATACGCATGCTAGTAACTAGGTATACATATTAGGACTAGAGTGGCCTGATTTTGTGATGCCTTAGTGTAGGGAAACCTGCTTCTATGAAGTGCTTGAGAGCGAGTGGGTAGCTAGTGTATGACAAAAATAGAGTACTCAGGATTCGGGGTTTGGGGAGGAGGACTTGGGGTGAATACTAACGTGGTGTAATTGTTAGTATTGGGCCCGTACTACTAAGGACACCGGGTCAGTGGGCAGCCCAAGTAAGAATCCCTGGGTATCGGAGACTGAGTAGGACTGCGTTATCGAGTGCAATTATGCCCGATAGAGTCTCTGATATTTTTATGTTGTATTTCAGAGACATCATGGTTGGACCACGACATAGACCCAGTACGAGTAGTATGACTGACAAGGAGCTTCGTTAGATGATTCATGAGGAGGTAGCTGCAGCGATCCGGGCTGAGATTCCGGAGATGTTTGGGTCTATTAAGACCACGCTGATGGAGACATTTGATGAGCGGTATGCCGCGTTGACTGAGGCCGCCGCCGCTGCAGCCACTGCAGCTGTGGCCGCTGCCAGACCACAGGGAGGTGACTCGTTGCTGTTCCGGGAGTTCAGCAACACGAAGCCACCGGAGTTTGATGGGACGCAGGATCCGATCGCTGCGATGAGATTGATTGCTGATATAGAGGGATTCTTCTACACTTGTTCATGTCCGGAGCATCTGAGGGTACGGTTCGCGTTGAACCAGCTCCGCCTGGGAACAAAGGATTGGTGGAAGTTCGTGACGGTGAACTTCACTCTGGCAGAGGTCTCAGCTGTGACTTGGGAGAGGTTTACTGCTATGTTCAGAGACGAGTATGTTCCCCCGGTTGAGAAGGAACGGTTGGTTCAGGAGTTCTTGACCCTCAAGCAGGGTAATGATTCTGTTACGGTGATCACGCGGAAGTTTCATGAGAGGGCGATGTTCTGCCCCGAGCAGGTGTCCATGGAACAGGCTCGGATGAGTCGGTATTTGGGAGTGCTGAGGAGGGATATCCGGGAGTTCGTATCGAACTCATCATATCAGACTTTTTCTGACCTTCAGGCGAATGCCAGGAAGCGTGAGATCGAGTTGGAGACCCAGGCCAGGGAGGAGGCCGAGTCTCAACGGGTGGATCGGTGGTCGGCTCAGTCTCAGCCGGCAGCCAAGAGGACCAAGTCTGCCGATTCGAGATCTGGAGGTCAGAAGGGCCGCACTTGCGGAAAGTGCGGCAAGGGTCATGAGGGGGGCATGTCAATCGGGTGCTTGCTACAAGTGTGGCAAGGAGGGGCACATTGCTAGGGATTGCCCCAAGGGATTCATGGTTTGCTTTCATTGCAACCAGACCGGCCATCGGAAGGCCGAGTGCCCCCAGCTTCGCCAGGGATCTACGCCTACTGCTAGGGTTCCCGAGATTCGGCCAGTGAAGGCTGAGGCTCCGAAGGCTCGCGGGAGAGCTTTCCAATTGACTGCGGAGGAGGTCCGCGCGGCACCTGATGTCGTAGCCGGTATGTATTCTTTCATGTATTTACCTTTATGATAAGATATTGTGCTTATATTATGATATGCGTAGGTACTTTTCTCGTGAATTATGTGCCTGCTTTGGTATTATTTGACTCGGGTGCGAGTCGGTCTTTTGTTTCGTTGGCTTTTAGCCAGCACATCGGTATTGGTCGGGAGGTGATGAGTCGACCCCTACGAGTTGCTATAGCAAATGAGAAGACGGTGTACGCCACTAAGGTGATTCGAGGATGCGTGCTCGAGATTTTTGGGGTCGAGTTCGCTATAGACTTGGTTCCTATAACTATGGGAGATGTCTGCATTATCGTGGGCATGGACTGGTTGAGTAAGTTTGGAGAAGTCATTGAGTGCGAGAAACAGCTGGTGATGATTCGAGACCCTAGTGGGGGAGTACTCACGGTTTATGGCGAGGGGACCCGATGTGGGTTGGTATTTTGTTCGGCTGCCAAGGCAAGGCAGAGTTTGCAGCACAGCTGTAATGGATTCATATCCTATGTGATGGATACTCGAGTAGCCGTGGGGAGGCCCAATTCGATTGATGACGTTCCGGTTGTATGCGAGTTTCCGGATGTGTTCCCCGAAGAGTTACCGAGTGTGCCTCCGGAGAGGCAAGTGGAGTTTCGTATCGATTTGGTTCCGGGAGCGGCGCCCATCGCCAAGGCGCCTTATCGTCTCGCTCCACCGGAAATGCAGGAGTTATCCTCGCAGCTTCAGGAGCTGTTGGGGAAGGGATTCATTCGACCGAGTAGCTCACCTTGGGGAGCGCCGATTTTGTTCGTCAAGAAAAAGGATGGTTCACATCGGATGTGTATCGATTACCGGGAGTTGAACAAGTTGACGGTTAAGAACCGATATCCGTTACCTAAGATTGACGATCTGTTCGATCAGTTGCAGGGGGCATCTTGGTTTTCCAAGATTGACTTGAGGTCGGGGTATCATCAGATGAGGGTTCGAGAGGAAGATATCCAGAAGACTGCTTTCAGGACTCATTATGGACATTATGAGTTTGTGGTGATGCCTTTTGGGCTCACCAATGCCCCGGCCGTGTTCATGGATCTTATGAACCGGGTGTGCCGGCCGATGCTGGATCGGTCGGTGATCGTATTCATCAATGATATTTTGGTGTATTCGAGGACTAGGGATCAACATGAGGAACATTTGAGGGAGATTCTTGGGGTTTTGAGATCGGAGAGACTGTATGCCAAGTTCTGCAAGTATGATTTCTGGTTATGAGAGGTCCAGTTCCTCGGGCATCTTGTTAACCAGAAAGGGATATTGGTCGACCCGGCCAAGATTGAGGCGGTGTTGAGGTGGGAGGTGCCGAGATCGCCCACCGAGATCAGCAGTTTTCTGGGTTTGGCTGGATATTATCGTAGGTTTATCAAGGATTTCTCCAAGATCGCTGTGCCACTTACTAGGATGACCCGGAAGGGTGTTACGTTTTCATGGGGATCGGAGCAGCAGTCCTCATTCGAGACGCTTCGTCAGAAATTGTGCGAGGCTCCGGTGCTTGCACTCCCGGAAGGGATGGAGGATTTTGTGGTGTACTGTGATGCCTCTATATCGGGTTTGGGGGCGGTGCTTATGCAGATGGGTCATGTGATAGCGTACGCTTCTAGGCAGTTGAAGCCTCATGAGTCGAGATATCCCACCCACGACCTGGAATTGGGGGCGGTGGTGTTTGCCCTCAAGATCTGGCGACACTATTTGTATGGGGTTCGGTGTACGATATACACGGACCATAAGAGCTTGAAGTACTTGATGGATCAGCCAAATCTGAATATGCGACAGAGGAGGTGGTTGGATGTGGTGAAGGATTACGATTGTGAGATCCTGTACCACCCGGGCAAGGCTAATGTGGTAGCCGACGCGTTGAGCCGTAGGGCGGATAGCGCCCCGATCCGAGATATTTGCATGAGATTAACGGTATTGACCCCGATTTTGGATATTATTCAAGGAGCTCAGGTAGAGGCTGCGAAGCCAGAACATCAGAAGAAGGAGCGGGTTGTAGGTCAGGTATCAGGATTCGTCACGGATGGTCGAGGGCTTATGACTTTTCAGGGTCGGATTTGGGTACCGTTTGTGGCCGGTGCGCATACTATTTTGATGGAGGAAGCACATCGATCGAAATTCTCGATTCATCCCGGTGCTGCGAAAATGTATTTGGATCTCAGGAAGGAGTACTGGTGGCCCTGTATGAAAAGGGATGTCGCTTGGTTTGTCGAGAGGTGCTTGACTTGTCGGCAGGTCAAGGCCGAGCACCAGCGACCGCACGGTAAGCTGCAACCGCTAGAGATTCCCGAGTGGAAGTGGGAACAAATCACTATGGATTTCATCACCAAGTTACCGCGGACTGCGAGGGGAGTCGATGCGATTTGGGTGATCGTGGATAGGCTGACGAAGAGCGCTCATTTTCTAGCCATCAGCGAGAGCTCTTCTGCGGAGAAGTTGGCCGAGTTATATGTGAGGGAGGTAGTATCACGGCATGGAGTGCCGATCTCGATTATTTCGGACCGTGACGTGCGTTTCACTTCCAGGTTTTGGAAGAAGTTTCATGAGGAGTTGGGTACTAGGTTACATTTCAGTACTGCATATCATCCCCATACAGACGGTCAGAGTGAGCGGACGATTCAGACGCTCGAGGACATGCTTCGAGCATGTGTGTTGGATTTCAGAGGAAGCTGGGACACCTATCTACCTTTAGCAGAGTTCTCATATAACAACAGCCATCATTTGAGCATTGGTATGCCACCCTTTGAGTTGTTGTATGGGCGGAGGTGTCGCACCCCCATCTGTTGGGGTGAGGTAGGACAGCAGGTTATGGGTAGCACGGAGATCGTACTTCAGACGACCGAGCAAATTCAGCTGGTCAGGCAGAGGTTGTTGACCGCTCAGAGCCGACAGAAGAGTTATGCAGATAGACGCCGGTCCGAGCTTTAGTTTCAAGTTGGTGATCTTGTACTCCTGAAGGTCTCTGCTTGGAAAAGAGTGATTCGATTAAGGAAGAGGGGCAAGTTGGGGCCCCGATATATTGGTTCTTTCCGTGTGATCGCGAGGGTGGGCCGGGTAGCCTACCGTTTAGACTTGCCAGCAGAGTTGGGGCAGATCCATGACACTTTCCATGTGTCGCAGTTGAGAAAGTGTATAGACGACGAATCGGCAGTGGTTCCATTAAGAGATATTCAGGTGGATGCAAGCCTGAATTATGCTGAGAGACCAGTAGCCATCAGATAGCGGAAGATCAAGGTTTTGAGGAACAAGGAGGTACCCCTGGTATTGGTTCAGTGGCTGCATCGGAAGGGATCAGAGATGACCTGGGAGCCGGAACGTGAGATGCGTGAGCAGCATCCGGAGCTATTTGCCTAGCGGGACTTCGAGGGCAAAGTCTTGTTCTAGTGAGGGAGAATTGTAACAGCCCGGATCCCCAGGTATCTTTACTTTCATATTTTTGGTATTCTGTGAGGGGACTCGGCGAGTTGGAGGTCGAACTCGCCGAGTCAGGTCGCGGTTTTGGACGGAGGTTCGCGTCCGGACTCGGCGAGTCCGCGCTGTTTAATGAAACCCTAATTTTCCGGTCCTAAGCCCTATTTAAAGGACCTTATGGCCTTCATTTGCAGCCATCTTGAGCCCTGAGTGCACCCAAACGGCTGTGAGACTTTGTGAGTGAGATAGAGGCCATTTGTTCATCATTTTGTGTGATTTTTGCAAGAAGGAAGGAGAAGATCAAGCTTGAAGAGTTGGAGAGCTTGGATCTGCTTCTATTTCATCAAGGCAACCTTCTTGAGGTAACTTTCAGAGCTAAACTTCGTATTTTGGTTGATGTGTCAAATCTAGGGCTTCTTCTTGCCTTATTTGTCTTGATTTGGAAGTATGAAAGGTCCCATGGAGGTATGGAACCTAGATCTGGACCTTAGCAGGTCCAGAAGGCCCCAAATGACAAGCTTTATGTCCATTCTTTTGAGTTGGAAGCTAGGGTTGCCATATTAGAGGTTATTTCTCCAAAATGAGCCTTGTATGCGTTGCATGGCGACCAAGACTGAGACTTTACGTGACAAATGAGCTTGGGAAGGCCAGATCTATGTGTGTATGGAACGGATCTGACCGCAAAAGCCAGTTTTAGCTGATGCATGGCATGGACTCGCCGAGTCTGAAGAACAGAATCCACGAGTCACTTGAAGATTATCCTTGTGACCACCCAGTGTGTAGTCCTGCCGAGTTATGGGTGACTCAGTGAGTCACGGAGAGTTAGAAAGGTTTTGACAGGTGGACCGAGTCGAGTTGGGACTCGCCGAGTTGTCCTTACGACTCGGCGAGTTGAGTCGCGGTGGCCCCGTGATTCATGCCCAGGTGGAACCCGTCGAGTCAGGGAAGTACTCGACGAGTCAAAGGGAAAATCCTTGTGAGTTGGAGAAAACGCGTAGACTCGCCGAGTCACTATAGTGCACTTGCCGAGTCCGGTCAATTTGACCAAAGTCTGTTGACCAAGTCGACCAGTGTTGACTTGATAAGAATGGTCAACCCTAGTGGTACAAATAATAATTATAGATTCATGATGTCATAGGAGGATTACAGCTCGGGGGTTCGAGCACGAGTGATTTCCAGGGTTCACGAATTAGCGAGACATACGAGATGAGTCTTCTCACTATACTGTACCCGAAAGGGTTTGACTATGTGACCGGAAGGTCGAATATGATATGAGATATATGGCTTATGTGTAATAAGTTAATCGTTATATGTGCCATGTATGATAGGCTTGATATGGGCCAGAAGGCAATATGTTTTGGGCTGGAAGGCGTGGTCATACGGACCATAAGGTTGACGTGGGTAGGACCGGAAGGTTTACCCAGTTGGGACGGAAGTCCCCTGAGACACATGGACCAGAAGGTCAGGGCCTGGAAAGGCGTACGTGCGTAGGTCGTATTTTGGGGAACTCACTAAGCATTTATGCTTACAGTTGTTGTGTTATGTGTTTCAGGTACTAGTGAGGACCGTGGGAAGGCGCCGATGTAATCGTACACACACTTGGGGAAACCGTTTTGTGATCTTTGTTATGTAATTGGTCGTGAGTAATTTGTTACATTGGAACCTAAATTTTATTACTCGATGTTTTAATGATTGTAAAAATGAAAAAATTGGTTTTGAAATTTTTGACGTTACACTATTTTTTTTTATCACTGTTTACAAGGATGAACCAAAATAACGACATGCATACAAATACCATGATTTTCCAAGCAAGGCTTCAAATGACTTCATAGAAAATATTGGATTTTCTGAAAGTGCAATGAGAACGATTTTAAACAAGTGTGAAACTATTTTATACAAAAATGCTTATGAACTCACCAACTTTTTAGTTGACGCTTTCGAAATGACTTGTATTCTCAAGGATGTAGTAAGTAGGTGAAATGGAATGAGGATGCAGGACTATTTAGCTGTAGTTTCTAATTTTTTTGCTTATGTCTCTTTTGTGTAACTCGATGGACAAATACAATGTATAAACAATGTAAGTTTGTTATCTCAATGCATGATGTTTGGATTAGTTTGTTTCATTTATATTCAATTGTTATGATACTGCACAATGAGGTCACCCGCCTCCAGACATTTTCGCCATCTGGTCCGGGGATGTGACACTTACCCCCGATCTACTTACCAAAAATAACACTCGGGCTTACCACCGATCCACTAACCATCAATAACACTAAGGCTTACCCCCGATCCACTAACCAACAACAACACTCGCATCCTAACAAAACACACATCGATCCTACCAGGTCCTCGGGTCATCACTCGGACCTCCAAGCCCGAATAAAACAAGAATAGATAATGAAGCCCTTATCACATCCGTTAACCTAAGCTCCTAACACCCTAGAGTCTAAAGCACAAGCACGCTCTACAGATGCTATCACAACTAAAACTAATATGAATTGAAGGGAAATACAACAGATAACGATGATCTTGATGCGAAATCAGAATATTTAGTAGTTGTGCGGAAGTCTTGGACCTAGAGAAATCCAACTGAGAGCCAAACCTTGGCACAAGGTCTTCCTGCTACGAGGTTCCAATCTCCCCGACTTGAAATATGCTAGAATCTAGCAGTTTCACATTCCTTCGATATCGATGCAAACTTCAACTCTACCAATTGATCCCGATCACTAGTATCCAGATACATTGTAAAATCTGAACCTACACAACATTCACAAATTCCAATACACATACAACCGAGGAGAAAGATATATTATCCATTCATAACAATAAATCAAATTTAATAGAGCTAAATAAGATAATTTCATTCAACTTATCATCGAAGATTACAATTGAACTTCGAAAATAAACAATAAATACATATGAATACCAACACTACAACAATCGACCAAATAGAGGAACTGATAACTCAAACCTCGGACTCCGGGACTCCATTCGCCCCACGACGACTGTTGGGTAACTGCCAAGTTTAGGGTGTAGGGTCCAACACTTCACCAAAAACAAGAAAAGGACAATGAGCTCAAATGTGGCCCTCCTAGCAGGAATGGTAACAAGCATGTGAACTCCACATGCAATCCCTACCAAAATGACCCTCATCGCCACTCCTGCGAAATACAAACAATTGGCACCTTCCATTATGAAACTTCTAGCACTTGCCACACTCAGAACTCATCCCTTAGCTTATCCTGAACCCATGTCGACAGACTTAACCTTCTTGGCTGCCAGCTAATACTTTCCTGTAGTTGTTCCCTCCTCCTACTGTAGAATCTCCAACTTAATTTGCCTCCTCCTGCCACTTGACTGCATCTTGTTCAAGGTCTAGTATTACCGAGTAGATACAAACTCTCGAATATCCGCCTTGAGCATACTAAAGTCTCATGAAATTTATGACTACTCTGAAACGGAATATTCAGGACAGAAAACAGCTTTCTCTATGAGCATCTTAGTGATCTCCATCACCGAATCTGTCATCTGCTTGAGCGATGGATACTCCTGTACCAGTCACTCCCGCTCCATAAGAGGAACACACTCCACTTGGAACATATCTAGAAACTACTCCCAAGTCATTGTTGCTTGCTCCTCCTGCGAAAAGCCATGGTTTACAAACTCCCACCAATCCTTCTCACTCTAGTGAAGAAGATTCAACATAAACTTCACCTTCTGGTCCTCGGGACTTGAACACATGAAGAAACATCTCTCCATGTCATAAATCCATCTCGAAGCAATGATCGGGTCCCTGTCGCCTCTGAACTTCAAAGAATTCATATAACTGAACTCTCAGTACGACATCATCCCACCTCCCTAGCATCCTACATTAGCGATGGTTATTGGGGCTACGACAACAACTACTTGCATGCTGACGGCATAGTTCCAGTCAAACTCTTTGATCAACAATGTCTTGACCAACCCAAACAACTCTGGATTTGACTCCCTGGTCTAGTCAGCCACACCGGCATCAATGATCCCGCGAATCTCCTTTTCAAACAGACTTTTTCCCCCAGTTCCACCAGCTCCAGATCTCGAACCTTCAGTAGCCTCCGTACTGAAAAATAAACCATGGAAAGA
Source organism: Lactuca saligna (assembly GCF_052625555.1). Classification (NCBI taxonomy): domain Eukaryota; kingdom Viridiplantae; phylum Streptophyta; class Magnoliopsida; order Asterales; family Asteraceae; genus Lactuca; species Lactuca saligna. The sequence continues at coordinate 172,712,548 of NC_136419.1, forward strand.
TCATACATCAAACAAAATGCTCAACACATCATGCTACCCTCCTATTAGTTCCTTAGTAACCTCGAGGATCCTCTGAATCTCATACACATCATGTTGTTTTAGTAGTACGGGCCAATACTACCTTCTACACCTACCAGTAGTCGATTTATAATTCATCCGAAGGTCCTAAGTCACTACACTAGACCACTCCTAGGTGTGCTAACACCTACTTCTCCTATGAGATACAACTAACTTCTTAGGCACTCTTCCTTGGATTATCCTCGCTCCCGCACCACTGGCTGCTTTTGTGTATGCTTGTTATACAAAATATGGGGTTAGGCATGCTATCGAAAATCAATTGGATTAGGTGTGTCTAAACCTATAACTATAATTGGTATATACTTGAATTGATAGTAGCACAGTCCTTTTGGCTTGCCCTCATACTAACAACTGGACAAAATGAGTTTTGGAGAAAGAGGTCGAATTTATTATTTGAATAATAAATTGAGATAATTGATTTATTAATGTCTTAAGAAAATAATATATTAAGTAGAAATCATATTATTTAATTAATATTTAATTAAAAATTAATTAGAATTAATTTTGGGATTAATTGTATTAAATAAAAGTGCAAGGTTGTTTGGCAATCTATTGATAGTTATGGAATTGGGCCATAGAACCCTCCTAGATGGGTTGGACGAAATATTCTAGGGAGGCCCTAGAAATTTCGTCCAAGGTCCTCTTGGATGGAGTTACTGGGTTGCTTAGGCCTCAAGCTAAGGAATTAAGGTTTCCTCCAGCAAACCCTAGCTTTGCCTCTAAGCTACCTTAGCTATATAAAGAGCCATACCCCTCTCTATTTTAGCTACTCTAAACCCTAGAATGATAGCCAAAAATCTCATCCCTATTCCCCTCTCTCCTCACCCATCCTCTTGCTTAGTTTGGGTGTGAACCATCAGAGGCGTGACACTTACGACGCTTGCTCTCAAGGTTGAAGAAGAGTTGGATTTTTATTGTTATTACAGCATAACAATAAAAGGTATGTTTACTAACCCTATTTATGATTTTCAAAATTAAACTAGTGTAATTAGGTTTTCCCTTTTGATATTCAATACGTGTATGTTCAATTAGAGAAAACATAGATCCAAGATAATTAGGGTTGCATGTGGTTGGAAAAATACCAAGAACAATTTGATGATGATAATGCAGAATTTAAGAACTAACACAATCATGAAGATATAATTGATAAACAAAATATTTTATTCAATAAGATGAGGAAATTACACTATAAGAAAAGATTGAAATAAATCTATTCTACCTAAGAAACCTCATTATGATTGGCGGCTACATCTTGCCTCACTCTTAACCCTAATAATGAATATTACATGACTATTTATAGGGAATAAAACATGATTGGTTTAATTAAAGTACACATCATCAAGGGGGCCCATTGTCATTATCCATGGAATACTTTGAACCCTACATCCCCCCCCCCCCCCCTCAAATTATGGAATTGATAACAAGGCTTCAACTTCCAAAACAAGAATCTAGAAAATAAGAAAGGATCTCGTTAGAGGAATATCAAAAGCGATCAATGAATCTTGATTCTTCAATAGTCTTCAAACCGGGTTCTAGGATATATAAATACAAAACCAAGCACTGAAGTAATGTTTTTAAACATCATCTTCCAATGTAATCCCAAAGATTGTCAAGAAATTCAAACCCACCATAAAAACCCGTTTTGGAATTAAGAAACAAAATCACTTCTTATCTTTGTAGAACTCCCCCTCAAAGTCACAGGTATCTTCAAATAAGCTAATGATATAAGCCACCAAAAAAATATCATGTCACAAACCAAATTTAAGATTCGTAATGTTATTTGATCGAGAAATCACTAGAGGTCAGAGGTATTAAAAAGCTTTAAAAGAGTTCAATGAGAAATTTTATGTAAAAGCTACTTCTGTGTAAAAGCTTTAGAGGAGTTCAACGAGAACTTCTCTGTAAAAGCTACTTTCATATTGCTACCACAAGCTTCATCAATCTTCAAATTTGAAAAGTCACAATCCAATTTCGAATGGCCATATCAAATTCTCCCCTTTTTATAATCAGAAACATGATTGTAAAACCTTCAAATGGTCATGAGAATGATCTTGAATTGGATGAACGATTACTATGCTCTCCCGCGACAAAATGGAATAAACATTGAACTTTAAAATCCGAAATAGTCAAAAATATTTGACATTATTGCGAAATACGACCCTCCGAACCGCCAAGACCATTTAGAATCCATTATTTACTATTCACAAAAAAAGTATGTGCACTAAAAACCCAATTATGCTCATCAGCCCTTAAATTTGTAAACAATTCAGAATATTGGGATGAAAATGTCATTTTGCTAAAAAGTCAGGGGACTTGAATGGTAATATTGCATCATCTTCCCCTTAATTTGTAATAATTTTGGAAATTAGACTAAAACTATCATTGTGCTGAAAATCTAGGGACCAGAAGGGTAACTTGAAGTTGTCTTCCCCAATTGAATTAAATAAAAACTCAACAGTAACGACAACTTTCAAGATGAACTCCGATTCCGAAATCAAGGAAAATTCCAAACACCAAATAATTTCAGATCAGGTTCTATTCCGATTCCATGTGGCTTGTCATTACAATTCCGAAATCCAGTTCTGAGACCAAGACTGGTTCAGATCCCGAGACCAAGTTCGGAATGCTTTATCAATTTAAGTTCTAATTGCGAGACCATTTATCATTTCAATTCTGAAATTGATTTCAAGAACATAAATTGGTTCCAATTCCGAGCAGTCTTCATATGAATTTTGAAAATGGTTTTCATTCTGAACACTTCCACTCCAATTACATTCATTTCGATTAAGATACCAAGCGGATGCGAATTTGAAAATGAAACAGTGTTAACTACATCATGATACGTCTTTCTTCCATCATTCAAGGTGTGTTTGGGATTACTTTTTGTAAAAGAACTTTGTCTAAAGGATGGTGTTTAAAATATGTTTGGCTTGTCTTTTATAAATTTTAAGTGATAAAAGCTAAAAGTCACAAAAAAATAGGAATTCCTATCTTTTCTCCAGCCAACTTTTCCTTCTTGACTAAAAGTTGGTTTTAAAAGATCATTTTAATTTACCAAACAAATTTTAGTAATTTTTAAGTTTTTGAAAAAGTTAAAGTCAAAAAGATGATTAAAAAGAAATGACAAACACCTTCTCAGTTCACATTCGCAGCATCTTTTTAAATGCAAAAGAGCCTTCCCGTTAAGCCTTTAAACCAATTGTGACTTTATTAGGTTGACCCCAATAAACACCAAATGATTTTCTCAAATTGATTTCAAGATCAAACACCACTTCAATTGAGTTCATCACCATCGTTATCTGTACTCACAAAAACCCTAAATCATCGAATCTCCAAATCATCATTAACTTCTCAGATCAATGCAATTACGAAACAAAATCGATGTTGGAACATGAATGAACAGTGACTCAATTCGAACATAAAGTCAATTAATAAAATCAAAATCGATTTTGATAATGGTATTGTTCATAAATATCAACTAAAGAATAAAAGATCGATAGTTTTGAAGGAAAGACGATAACAGATTCAAGATGAGTCAATTGCAGTATGCGATTTCAAAGAAAATGATATATGGGCGAAACCAATGAACATTAAATGAAAACAATGGGATCAATAAATGGAACAAATGAACAGTGAGGAAAAAATTAGGATTAGCTGAATGCATATGGATCAAAAATTCGGCTACATGATTTGGTTTAGGACAAAAAACCAGATTAGATCCAAAAAAACAAATTAAGAGTAACAAGAGAATTGGATTGAAATTATACCCAGATGAATACTAGAAAACACCATAAATATTCATGAACGGTAGTTTGAATAAGAAGTATGATTCCTAAACGCCGAAACACCAAAAATCTTTAATAACTTGTGTAGAAAATCATCAAATCAAAGAACAGATACTTAAAAAATCAATCAGATCTTCAAAGGCCCGCTCTGATACAACTTGTCGGGAAAAATACCAAGAACAATTTGTTGATGATAATGCATAATTTAAGAATGAACACCATGAAGATATAAGTGATGAACAAAATATTTTATTTGATAAGATGAGGAAATTACACTTCAAAAAAAGATTGAAATAAATCTATTCTATCTATGAAACTTCATAATGATTGGCGGCTACATCTTACCTCACTCTTAACCCTAATATTGAATATTACATGGCTATTTATAGGGAATAAACCAAGTTTGGGCCAATTAACCTATACGTCATTAAGGGGGCCTATTGACATGATACATGGAATACTTTAAACCCGACAACATGCACATATAGGGATTGTTTGTAATGATCAAAACCCATTAGCGCTATCAGAGACTTGGCTTGTTTTCTATTGAATTTAATATAATTGTTGAACTTGATCAATTAGGGTCCATGGAAATTAAACCCTTTGGACTTTGGGTTTTCGCAATTTAGGGTTTCCTAACCCTAGATTTCAAAATTTTGGAAGAAGGTTTTAACCCTTTCCTTTGTCCTTCAAATTTCAAAAATTAGGGTTCCTAACCCTATGGATGTTCGAAAATATGGAAATGACTGAAATCCTTGCCTTCCTCCCTAAGAATTGTGATTTTCGAAAATTAGGGTTTTGGTAGGGTTTCTTATTTTTGGTAATTATCTTCTTATTTAATCAACTAGATAATTATAATATTTTGATATATCCCTCCTATATTTTTGAAAATTAGAGGGGTGTATTAGGTTAAATTATTTGATTAATTTAATTGGCTAAGCCTTATTTGATTTAATAAATTAATTAAAGGTTTCATTAATGGATAATTATTAAATCAATTTATTTTAAATTTAAATTAAATTGTTTTAACTTTCGAAAATTTGAAAGATTATAAAACCCTAGTATTTTGAAATGTTTAAAATACACCTATACTATATGTAAAATTAAATGTTTAATATTTACTATATGTATAAGACAAGTCAGTTGAACCGGTAGTACACCTCATTCATGAAGCCAATCTATAAGGGGGTATAAGAAAACTGCCTATAAAGTGGTGGTTGAAGGTGTCCACTCTCACCCACCGCTTCCTTGATTGGTGAAGGGTCGTTAGCCGAACGGGTTTGATAGGACAATTAATTCTCATTAATAAGTATAATGCAATTATAAAGTAACTAAAACGTTTTATTAAATTCTCAATTTTAGTTACTTTAGGGAAAATGTGAATTTCATGCTAATCCATGGAAGTGCACATCGCACTTTATATAAGTCGTTAGTGGAGCGTGTATGGTTAACCAGCACACTAATATGGACTAATAAAGGGTAGCAATGGGTGTCTCGTAAATTATCATTGATTGATGGAGCACGTGTGGCTAACTGGCACATTAATTAGATGATAAATGACATCGAGAGTAACAAGCTAATTTGCGTGGTTATTCACATCTTTTTGTGATCCTCAGTATCCTAGTCACAAATTGAAGAGCATAATATAGATTAAGCATGCCATTGAATTGTTCAATGAGTCTCAAAAGCTCTAGGAATTTCACTGTAAACCTAATTCGTTTAAAATTCCATTTTCATGGTGAAATTGGTAAATCGTCATTTACCTACCTTTAGTTAATTCACAATTAGATTACGACATCCCTCTTCTATGTTGTGAATTATCTAGTTGGATCGTAGTCTTAATATTTCATTTGGTTGTTATGTTAAGGATTACTCCTATCTAACTAAAACATGTCATTCTTCTTTTTCAGATGTCAACTTCCAACGATGCTTCTGGTTCCTCCAAAAACAACTCCTCTAACTTCTCACATTTGCTCGAAAGTTGCTTTTGATGGCACCAATTATAATGATTTGATACGTAACATCAAATGGCTCTATGTTTCAAGGACAAGGATTATGTGATCGAAAAAGAACTTCTCGAGATTGATGAATCTAAAGCTACTCTTGAAGAAATAGTTGAGTATAGGACTCACTACAATGATGCAACAAAGGTTGCTTGCATCATGGCGGTGACTATGATTCCTGAGCTACAAAGGTTCTATAAGGATTACTGGCCATACAATATGAACAAGAAATTGATGGAAAATTATCGTCAACTAGATTATCAAGAAAAGTATAAATTAGTAAAATCCCCCATCACTAGCAAGATGAAAGACGGAGAGTCCATCAGTAGCCATGTGCAGAAAATGCAACAATACGTGGAGCACATGCTAAAGCTCAATGTGAACTTTGATGAGGAATTGGCTATTGATATGGTCTTGCACTCATTGCCCAGTTGTTATGAAGAGTTTATCATGACTTATCATTTGAACAACCAAAACATCACATTGGCTCAACTTCAGAACCTGTTGAGAACTATTGAGAGTGGATTAAAGGGAAAAGGCATAGCCTCAACTAGGGTTTTAGTGATTGGGCAAGGAAAAGGGAAGAAGAGGAAAGGTCCTCCCAAACAGAATTGGAAGAGAAAGTCCCAGGCTGGGTCCTACAATGGACCCAAAGGAAAGGCCAGTTCTAATGCTCCTCTCACCACTAATCCTAAAGAGGCTACTTGCTTTTACTGTCATGATATGTGTAACATACAAAAAATTGAGACCAATTTTTTTTTGTTTCAACTGTATTTCTTATAACATTTGTTGGAGGCAAACATTACCGATATCGTATTAATTCATAAAGTATAGTTACATATCCCGAAAACCATATCGTCAAATAGTAATAATGTCAGAGTACAATCCTAGAAATCTCAATTGCGGAATCATGTGTGTGCGATGCGCTGCTACCCTACCGGCTCCTTCCTCTTAGACGAAGAGGTACCTGAAACCAAAACTAAAAACCATAAGCACAAAGCTTAGTGAGTCCCCCCATCATGCCACATACCATACAATCATACATACTATCGGGCAATTTTGGGGTGCCCGACCTACCCATGTCAAACTATTCTGGGGTGCTGATCAACCCGTGTCAAGCCATTCTGGGGTGCTAACCTATCTGTGTCAGGCCATTCTGGGGTGCCTACCTACCTTCCGGTCTATCCCAACTGACCACAGGGACTATTTCACCCCTACCACTATCACATAATATCATATGATAATCATGTTGTCAGACATATATGGGGTGTCCGACCTACCCTTTGGCCCTAACGACCAAATCGGGGGATTATTCCCCTCCGACTACCACTATCGCATATAACAAATAATACTAGCACATAGAACACATCAAGTAGTAGCAAACCTAGAAAATTATCATAAATACAATCATCTAAAGACATTCCCTGCTGGTGGGCCGGCATTGTGGCCATAGACCCACCTTTACTAGAAGGTAACTCACCTCGATGTTGTGTAGTGTCTCCATTGTCCTCAGTATGGAAATCAACTCTTCTCGATTCCTTAATCCCTACACAAAGTCCTTTTTGCATTACTATTTCATACTCAAAACCCCTACAAGGGTCAACTCAAGTCCAAGGCAAAGTCAAGGTCAAAACCTCGATCAAAGTCAACTTTGGTCAAAGTCAACATCTGGTTGACTAGACTCGCTGAGTTAGTCCACCAACTCGTCGAGTCCCCAAGTCCACAAAATGTTCCAACCTTGTCCCTACTCGCCGAGTCTAGCAAGAGCTCGATGAGTTCACCTTCAACAAAACATTGGGGCCTTCTTTAACTGGCTCGCCAAGTTCATCCTTGAACTCATAGAGTTGATCTTCATCCGTATGAGGGTATTTAGTCTGTGACTCGTCGAGTTATCCTTGAACTCGTCGAGTCCATCTTAATGTGGTATGGACATTGCCTTGAGCTTTCCAAGTTCCTCCTTTAAATCGTAGAGTCCTTCGATCTTCAAGTCCATAACAAACCCCAACAGGCTATGTTTTCCTTTAACTCAACGAAAGACCATTTCCAGAAGATGTTTGGGGGAAACTGCGAGCCGACTCACCGAGTCACCTAAGCGAATCACTGAGTACCTCTTTGTTTAAAACTATACAGTAGATTTTAATCGATCTTAATGCATCGAAACCATAGATTTGACATCCTAGGGTCCATATTATACGTAAGGTTCCAATCTTGATGTCCATGCATGAGGTATTTGGCCCAAATGGCTCTAGAATGAAGTCTACAAGATGCATGTAGTGATTATGGCAATAAAGTTGGCACCTTTATGCCATAAGAACCCCCAATGGTTCTAGATCTGACGCTATACCCTCAATGAACCAAAAAATTCTGAGTATGGCACCTCTAAGGCTTAGAAAATGTAGAAATGAACCCTAACTAGAGATCTAAGAGGTACATGGTCAAGGTTTCAACTTATGCCTCAAGTGAGGTGGAAATAGGGCACAACCACTGGATCTACTATCTTCCACTCAAACTTTTAAGCTCCTTTTTCCTTCTCAAGCTTCACATCACCACAAGCACATAAAAATGGCTCAAGAACACTCAAACAAGGTTAGGGTTTCAATTTAGGGTTTCTCTGAATTGGGAGGGATGATGAAGGCTGGGTTGAGACAAGATAAGTTGTTTAAATAGGGTGCAAACCGTAAATATTAGGGTTTCATCCAGACATCCCTACTCGTCGAGTTGGTCTCCTGACTCGTCGAGTAGGTCACTAAAACTCCCGGTTAAAATCGAGTCTACTCGACGAGTTGGGCCTCCAACTCGCCGAGTCCCGGAGCAAAACATGAAATTACTTGAAATTAAATATGTACCAGGAACTGGCTATTACAAAAAGGGGCATTGGAAACAAAGCTACCCCAAATACTTGTAAGACATAAAGGATGGCAAAATAAAGCCAACATCGGTAGCTATTTACACTATCTTGTCCAAAAACTCATCACTATCACATTCTTGGGTCCTTGATATAGGATGTGGTTTTCACATTTGTTTTGATTTGCAGGGGCTAAGAAGAAGTGAAGATGTGGAGCATAGGAGAATGAACCTGATCATTTGCAATAGGATATCACACCTATTACCAAGATTGGTGTTTATAACTTAGTGCTTAGTATTGGGTTGTGTTTGGATTTGAACAATTGTTGCTATTCGTCAAAAATTTCAAAAAACATCATTTAATTTCATGCTTTATATAAACAAGGTTTTAGATATTCTTGTGATAATGAGAATGGATCTATTTATGCGTATAAAAATGGTGTATTTTATTTTGAAGCATTACCTTCTGATGGTGTGTATGAAACTATGATAGTTCTAGAAAAAAATTAGGTCATAGTGTTTTACAAGTTGATTGGCCAAATTCTTTAGATAAAGCATGCCCGTGGCATCGTCATCTTCGACATGTCGACAAGAAGCGCATTGCCTAACTACAAAATTATGGAGTGTTGGAATCATTTGAGTTAAGTTTGGATGATACGTGCGAGTCTTGTTTACTTGGAAAGATGGCTAAATCACCTTTCACTGATTCTTATGAAAAAGGTGCAGGATTGTTAGATCTCATACACACATATGTGTCTGGGCCCTTCAAATCCACCATAAGGGATGTAAATCGATTCTATGTGACTTTCACTGATGATTATAGTAGATATGGCTATATCAACTTAATCAAGCATAAGTCAGACCCCTCTGAAAAGTTAAAAGAGTTGAAACAATAAGTCGAGAATCAATTGGACAGGAAGATCAGGATGCTTAGATCTGATAGAGGTTGTGAGTATCTTAGTATCGAGTTCCACAACCACTTCAAGGAATGTGGAATAGTTTCACAATTAATACCTCCTAGGACACCACAACTTAATGGTGTGGGTGAGAGGCGTAATTGAACCTTGTTGGACATGGTTTATTCCATGATAAGTCAAGCTTCACTTCCAATATCTTTCTAGGGGTATGCCTTAGAGATTTCGATCCGCATTCTTAATCTTGTACCAACAAAAAAGGTCGCCAAGACACCTCACGAGATGGGAAAGGGAAGGTTACCTCATTAGCACATATCAAGGTTTGGGGTTGTGACATTTTCGTTAGACGAGAAACTCACAACAAGCTTAAAGCTCGAAGTGAGAGATGTATTTTCATCGGCTACCCACAAAAGTCCTTTGGATATTTGTTCTAAAGACATAGTGACAACGTGGTCTTCGTAGCACGAAGAGGAGTCTTTCGTGAAAGAGAACTCATATGCAAATAAGACATTGGGAGTACTATTGATCTTAAATAAATTCAAGAGTCAAACGATGAAGGAACCTCTAATACTAGCGTTGAACCTGAGGAATAAATTCTTGTTGAACCAATTGATGAGTCATTATCTCTTAGGCGTTCCAGTAGAGTTAGCGTTCTCTGGTGTGTGATAACACATGGGAAATTTGGATGAACCTTCTAATTACAAGGAAGTAATGGTGGGCCCTCGGTCCACCAAGTGGAAAGAGGCAATGGACAGCGAGATCGATTCCATGTATGACAACCAAGTTTGGAATTTGGTTAACAATGTACCCAGTCATAAGACAGTTGTGTGAAAATTGATCTTCAAGAAGCAGACTGACATAGATGGAAATTTGCATACTTTCAAGTGTAACACCGTAAATTTCAAGACAAAATTTTCATTTAAAATAATCATTTTATTCTTTGAAACGCTTGTTTGAAATCTCATTCATAGTCGAATTACAAAACATAACTCCATTTTGACTTGCATAGAAAACCAGGATCCTCCAAAATATGACTCTTTCTCTGGTGTGTACAATCAAGCCGGTGCCGTCCCGTGATACTGAAAGAAACCTGAAAAACATCACACAAAACACTGTAAGCACGAAGCTTAGTGTGTTCCCCAAAATACCACACATAACACATATTAGCCACTCGAGGCTATAACTCTATGGGTCCGTGCACCCAAACTCTATGAACCCTCAGGTTCTAACTCTGGGAACCTTCCGATTCCAACTCTATAAACATGCAAATCATAAATCGCATAGAAGTAATGCAGTACAACACATCACGTACATATAGCATACAAATACTCTGATCACATAACTCTGGTTACCTACTTGAGGTAAAGTATAGTGAGAAGACTCACCTGGCAAGCAGAAAGCAGATATCCCCACACTTAAAACTCAACTCGCCACCGCCTAACTCGTAAGGCAAATACTCTCATGAATATAACTCTCGAGACTAGAATCAATCCTCTCATGGCACCCTCTTAAGGGTAAAAGACTATTTTACCCCTCTCTTGGCCCAAAGGCCACATCGCTGACCAAACCGTAAAAGTCAACGGCCAACCCTTGGTCAAAATCAAAGTCCTCAGTCAAAGTCAACCCCTGACTGACCCTACTTGCCGAGTCAACCCTGTGACTCGTCGAGTTCCCATAATCAGAACTTCACTCGATCCGCGACCTAACTCGCCGAGTCACCCCGAGACTCGCCGAGTCCAACAACTCTGAGTCCACTTGCACACAACTCACCGAGTCATCCCTCGACTCACCGATTCTCGACTCAACCAGAGAATATTGGGACCCTTCGACAATACTCGCCGAGTCCAAGAACAGACTCGCCAAGTCTAAGGCTATCATCAACCTACTCGCTGAGTTGTTCTTCCAACTCGCCGAGTCCCAACTCATCTTCAAGCAACTCATCGAGTACACCCATGTGACTCGCCGAGTACCACCGGTCTGAATTCATTCAGAAGCATTCCAGGCCATGCAACTGCTCCAAAACATAGGTCTAGCCTCCTACCACTCATACATCACGTAAAGTGGCAAACTTTACGTGAATCCAAAGAGATCTAGGCCGTTTGCACATTGGGCTAATGGTTGGGACATGTAAGCTTCACTAAACACTCCAACACAAGGACTTTCATGCTCTCTAATTCTTCTCCCTTCCAGATCTGAGGTAGCAACCTCAGATCTAACCTCTAGACTTCCCATTTCATCCATAGACAAATTTCCACAAACCCCAAAATGAAGAAACAACATAACAACAACCCAATAACGAGATATTACCTCTAAGAGATGCCCCAACTGCAATGTAATTCGAATCCAAGCAAAGCCCCTTGCTCCAAGCCTTCGATATCCCAAAATTCCTTCAATAATTACTTCTCCAAGCTACAATCCACTCAACAATGGTGCTTCTCTGCGATTTAGGGTTTTCTGGGGCTCAAGGGGTGATAAAGAGGCTGGGAGGAAAACATAATGATCTTTATATAAGGCTCAACCTCGAGAATTAGGGTTTTCTCCACTCAGCGCCTACTCGCCGAGTCCATCTCACTGACTCGCCAAGTCGACTACTTAACACGCGACCAAGTCGCGACTCTACTCGCTGAGTCCATCCATGGACTCGCCGAGTCACTCTTTCACAACTTACTCTTTTAGCCCCCTTCAACTCTACTCTTGATATTTCGGGATGTTACAATTCTCCCCCATTTAAATTAGGCTTCGTCCTCGAAGCCTACAACCACTCAACTCCAGAAATACTCCCACAACATGCCACCTGGCCTTAGGTCTCACAAGGCATACCCATCGAAACTCGAACACACTTTCCCTTTCCTTACGGTGTCCTGACCACTGTCTCGAACCGGGCACCAGATGTACCCTCTGGTAACCACACTCAACGATCCGAGAATTACCCATGAAGCATCACTACCCCAAATCTCAACAATCACTCGACCCATAAGGGTTAGAAGCCATGAACCATCGGATCCCCGATCCGAATCCCACTCTATCCAATCCGTGACGACGGAAAGACCCACTCTTCAATCCCAGAGCAACTCCCATGAGTCCTCTTCTTGCAATCACACACCCATGCTGCACCAACCTTCGCACTCTCGGGTTAGGAAAACCCGTCACACTGATGAAATCTCTAACATCCCTAGGAGAAACCACCACTACGCACACAGCTCTTGATCAGAATCAAGCTGGGAGTCCCAGACTCCATCCCTGCATCCATCCTGAAACTCTTGGCTCTACACCAGCGGAATCCCTTCCGCGTCCTCAGCAGACATCCCATCATGATGTCATTCCATACCACTGTCACAGACACAGTGTTCGACCACCATACTCCCAATCATCTATTCTCACTACAACTTCCACTTCCGCGAATCAACACTTTCCCCAGCAAATGAGGGTCCGACACTTCCTCCCATACAACAGCTCAAAGGGTGGCATACCAATGCACTAATGATGGCTATTGATATAGGATAACTCAACTAAGGATAAATACGTGCCGCAACTCCCTCCGAAATCTAATACACATGCCCGAAGCATGTCTGTTAGCGTCTGAATCATTCGCTCCCTCTGAGGTGTCCTCAGACATCATAATGATAAGCTCTAGCTCATTTCTCATATCCCTCTTCGAGACTGAGCACCAGGTCAGCTTTTGACTCCACAGCTGAGCCTCCAAAGGTCACCCATATCATGATCCAAATATCCCACTAACTTCCTCCCCGTGACCACTATCCCGGCCCCATGACACGCAAGTCACGAAATTCTCTTTTCCTTATGCGAGAAAATACAATCCAACCAAGGATCGTCTCAACTCTCATCTCTGGTTTCTGCTACACATATCCCTTGCGCATCTCACCACATTTCCCGACAGAGATGGGGACCCCAGTCTCGCCCCCGGTCCAACATCCAGGCTCCAAAAACTCAATACTAGAGCTACTCAAGCCCAAAACTCTTCCACATCATACACTGATCAAAGAACATTCCATCATCACACTCTCTTGCCATCTAGTGAGTACTACGGCTCCCCGCGGTATCACAACACCCTCTGACTAGTGAGTACTACGGCTCCCCGCGGTATCGCAACACCCTGTGACTAGTGAGTACTACGGCTCCCCGCAGTATCACAACACCCTTTGACTAGTGAGTACTACGGCTCCCCACAGTATCACAACACCCTCTGACTAGTGAGTACTACGGCTCCCCGCAGTATCACAACACCCTCTGACCCCACTAGCTCGTGCTCCGCAGACTATCATAGGTGGCTACCCATACTCGTCTCGAATATTCATTACAGACTCTGGAGGCAATCGACATAACAGATGCCCACCCTTGTGAAGATCCACTCTCTCAAATAATCTCCCTGGATGCCCATACTCGAAGGGCTCTCACTAGATCCATAGATACCTGATATACCACAAGTCGTCTCAACTCAAGATTCGCGAGTAACTCCAAAATAAAGATTATCATACCCGGATACCTCGGAATACCCCAGCAGAACATCACAAAATCCTGCCACAACCATTGATCTCCTGCCCCAAGCATCATATAGACATAATAATACATTTCCTCTGAACCCCAGAAATAGATCGACATATATTTTTTTTCCACATTGCAACTTTGGTGCATCCAATTTCTCAATTGGAATACGAGAAAATACTAACGCTACGAAATACGCTGATAGTTCTCCGAAACCCTTTTTCCCGCCGCTCAAAATCCAACAAGGATACGCATACCGACCCGAGAGTTGGCTGCCCAATCATTCTCTATCTACTTGCCCCAACACTGACCAATACCAGATTCCTGACCAATAAACACCTGTCGTGGAGACATTCATCCTTCTCAAACAAGTACTTCCCGCATTAACTCACTCTGACCCCTTTCCTCGATCACCGACATCTCTGGTCTCATGATTTCTTACCGTATATCTCTATACTCCACTTATAACTGCTCTTGACAAATCTCTGCTTTCTTACATACGGCACCCGGTTCTCCCCCACTTAGGGTTCGAACCATCACCAAATAGCACACAACTATCCCATAACTATATTCTCCAGCAAAATCGCACCTGCCCCCGGAAAGTGCTACACAACGCCCGATAATCCCCCTTAAGGAAATGAATCGAACTCATATACTCTGAACCTCTTATGAACTCCTCAATAACTTCTCGTCACGTCTGCCTCTAGTCGTTCCAAATCTCGTACCAATCTAGTACCAAACAACTCAACTGCTCAATAACATCCCTGGCTCATAGACTGAACCATAAAATCATCGTACCCCTCACCTCAACTCATCAACCAACACTCCAACACCAGGATCATCCCAAGAACAGGTAACCACTCCCAAATTCAACACCCCATGGATAGAAAACTCTCTGCACCGCTGAACTTGACTGAACTCCCCACTGATACCACTACAATACCTCATACTATACTCAAATAGGTGTAGTGTGGTCCTCAACTATCTTAGTCCCAACTGACTATCTGCTCATGATAAATCACTGCCTCGCGGCACACATGCTACCTGATAATCTGGTGGGAAATCATCATCAATGACGACCTACAGGGTTTACCCCTAAACCCAAAACTAAAACATCATGCTTCTCATATTTTTCACACGAACATAATCAGTACCTCCCACATCATAGGAGGTGACATCTCCTTCATCGATTGACCGCTCAACTCAGATCGAAACTCTCCCTTCTCACTGACTCCTCACTAAAATACTCTGAGGGGCTCTCGATCTCCCTCTCAAGGGATGCCTCTTCGAACTTACTCATGACCGGATAACCGGAGAACCACAAACATCATTCACTACGAACCATGGTACTCATTCCATGACATCTCTTCTCAATATGCCCCGGTGTATGGTACCCTAACCATAGCATCACTCCCCAATCCTCTCCGATGTATGGTACCCGGACCATAACATCACTCCTCAATCCGCTCCGATGTATGATACTCGAACCATAACATCACTCCTCACTCCGCTCCGATCTATGGTACTCGAACCATAACATCACTCCTCAATCCGCTCCGATGTATGGTACTCGAACCATAACATTACTCCTCACTCCGCTCTGATGCATGGTACTTGAACCATAACATCACTCCTCAATCCACACTGATGTATGGTACTCGAACCATAACATCACTCCTCAATCTGCTCTAATGTATGGTACCCGGACCATAACATCACTCCTCAATCTACTCTGATGTATGGTACCCGAACAATAAGATCACTCCTCAATCCACTCCTTAGAATCTTCAAAATACTCCCTGTATCAAGTATGGGTCCTCTGCTTTCAGTAGTACGGGCCCATACTACCTGCCACATCTACCCATACTTTCCACACGGACCATCCCAGAGCTTCTAAGTAGCTGCTCGACCTTCTCTTTCACCAATCCCATCCTGCATGCTCGCTCCCCAGCAAAATTATCTACTCTACAAGCGCACTCATCTGGATAGGGTTACTCCCTAGGCTCTTCCGTTGTCCTCCCACTTCTTTGCTATCAGCTGCTAAAGAGCTCCTAATGATGCCAGCCATCTACCTCCTGAATATTGTCATATTCACTTGGTAGCTGACTCCCATCATCGAGATTTCCACAAAGCACAAAGCAAGCAACATTCGAGCATCGAAGAATACATAGGACTCCCTCTCTGTGATAAATCCACTTTCTTGGCTCATCCTCGAAAGTACCACTGAACTCTGTAACTCTACCCCTCATGGGTTCTAACTAGATACTCTCACTCATCACATACTTAAAAGCATAACACATATAACAATGAGTCCTAGGCTATGGCATCACAAATCAGGCCACTCTAGTCCTAACATATGAAATACCTAGCCTATCTCTAGCATGCAATAATATCTCATAAAGTGCATCATAAATATCTCATAACACAAAAGTAAGGGTATTTTGGGAAATCACCGTTCGGGCTCTGGCTGATTGTACACACTACTCTTTCTTGCTTTCTCTTTGAACTCTTATTCACTTTTAGAAAATTATTTCCTTAAAAACTTTTCTTACTTCCTCAGTTTGAGTCCAGATTTACCCGAAGGCGCATCCGAATCCCTCAAACCAAGGCTCTAATACCAACTTGTAACACCGTAAATTTCAAGACAAAATTTTCATTTAAAATAATCACTTTATTCTTAGAAACGCTTGTTTAAAATCTCATTCATAGTCGAATTAGAAAACATAACTCCATTTTGACTTGCATAGAAAACTAGGATCCTCCAAAATATGACTCTTTCTCTGGTGTGTACAATCAAGTCGGTGATGTCCCGTGATACTGAAAGAAACCCGAAAAACATCACACAAAACATTGTAAGCACGAAGCTTAGTGAGTTCCCCAAAATACCACACATAACACATATTAGCCACTCGAGGCTATAACTCTATGGGTCCGTGCACCCAAACTCTATGAACCCTCAGGTTCTAACTCTGGGAACCTTCCGGTTCCAACTCTATAAACATGCACATCATAAATCACATAGAAGTAATGCAGTACAACACATCACATACATATAGCATACAAATACTCTGATCACATAACTCTGGTTACCTACTCGAGGTAAAGTATAGTGAGAAGACTCACCTAGCAAGCAGAAAGCAGATATCCCCACACTTAAATCTCAACTCGCCACCGCCTAACATGTAAGGCAAATACTCTCATGAATATAACTCTCGAGACTAGAATCAATCCTCTCATGGCACCCTCTTAAGGGTAAAAGACTATTTTACCCCTCTCTTGGCCCAAAGGCCACATCGCTGACCAAACCCTAAAAGTCAACGGCCAACCCTTGGTCAAAATCAAAGTCCTCAGTCAAAGTCAACCCCTGACTGACCCTACTCGCCGAGTCAACCCTGTGACTCGTCGAGTTCCCATAATCAGAACTTCACTCAATCCGCGACCTAACTCGCCGAGTCACCCCGAGACTCGCCGAGTCCAACAACTCTGGGTCCACTCGCACACATCTCACTGAGTCATCCCTCGACTCACCGATTCTCGACTAAACCAGAGAATATCGGGACCCTTCGATAAGAGTCGCCGAGTCCAAGAATAGACTCGCCGAGTCTAAGGCTATCATCAACCTACTCGCCGAGTTGTTCTTCCAACTCGCTGAGTCCCAGCTCATCTTCAAGCAACTCATCGAGTACACCCATGTGACTCGCCGAGTACACCGGTCTGAATCCATTCAGAAGCATTCCAGGCCATGGAACTGCTCCAAAACATAGGTCTAGCCTCCTACCACTCATCCATCACGTAAAGTGGCAAACTTTACGTGAATCCAAAGAGATCTAGGCCGTTTGCACATTGGTCTAGGATTTGGGACATGTAAGCTTCACTAAACACTCCAACTCAGGGACTTTCATGCTCTCTGATTCTTCTCCCTTCCAGATCTGAGGTAGCAACCTCAGATCTAACCTCTAGACTTCCCATTTCATCGATAGACAAATTCCTACAAACCCCAAAATGAAGAAACAACATAACAACAGCCCAATAACGAGATATTACCTCTAAGAGATGCCCCAACTGCAATGTAATTCGAATCTAAGCAAAGCCCCTTGCTCCAAGCCTTCAATCTCCCAAAATTCCTTCAACAATTACTTCTCCAAGCTCCAATCCACTCAACAATGGTGGTTCTCTGCGATTTAGGGTTTTTTGGGGCTCAAGGGGTGATAAAGAGGCTGGGAGGAAAACATAATGGTCTTTATATAAGGCTCAACCCCGAGAATTAGGGTTTTCTCCACTCAGCGCCTACTCGCCGAGTCCATCTCACTGACTCGCCGAGTCGGCTACTTAACACGCGACCAAGTTGTGACTCTACTCGCTGAGTCCATCCATGGACTCGCCGAGTCACTCTTTCACAACTTACTCTTTTTGCCCCCTTCAACTCTACTCTTGGTATTTCAGGATGTTACATCAAGGCTCGACTGGTTGCAAAGGGCTTTACTCAAACCCTAGGAGTTAGCTATGATGAGTGTTGGATAAGGTGTCTAAGTCCGTAACTATATTTGGTATCTACTTGACCTCGCCCGACTTGGTCCATTTGGGTTGCACTTCACCGAAACAATTTGTACGGATAATCTTTTGAGAATTTTATATTTATGATTTATTAATATATTGTTAATTATAATATAGTAATATGAAATCATATTATTTAATTAGTATTGATCAAGAATTAATTTAGTGATCGAAAGGAACTAATTAAATATGGAATCTTATATATATATATATATATATATATATATATATATATATATATAATGGGCCAAGTTCACTTAGCATGGGCTAAGCTTACATGGATAGTCCATGGAGTTTTTAACCCATGGATCCTATGGAAATGAATGGTCATGGGTATTAGGGGCTACATGAATGTAATCCTAATCCTCCATACTATAAAAAAGAGGTCTTTGGAACTAGTGTGTGAGTGAACAAAGTGTGGACCGATTTCTAGAAGTGATTTCTATTCTCTCAAGTCTTCCAAGGTGTTTTGGTGATATGTGATTCCACTTAAGGCATCCACATTATCAGTGCTAGGATCTCAAGACTCCAAGAAATCAACCACAAGAAAAGGTATGTTATTCTAAAAAAAAAATTATATTACAAGTACCCCACAACATGCTAGTTAGGTTGAGAGCCTTGGAAAATCAAATTTGCACGTATAATAGAGAATACATAGATCCAAGGTTTCTAGGGTTGCATGTACACCATAAGAGTGTTCGAATGCTCAAAACATTTTGGTGGTATCAGAGCCTAGGCTTGTTTTCATTATACTTGATGAAAAATTCTTGAAAAAGTTGAAAAAATGTCCGTTGGTCATTGGACTTGTCGAGTCCATGCGGGGACTCGATTAGTCCAAGTGTAAACTCATCCTACTCGTTGAGTAGATTCTTGCACTCAGTGAGTAGGAGGCCCTGTGTGCAGATTTTCAGGTTTTGCTGCTAGAAATGGACTAGAGTCATTACCCTAAATTGTTTTGGACTTATATATCCTGTTTTTGATATGGTAATGATTATGATAAGCATTTTCAATGGTTATTATCAAAATTTCATATTTTATATGTGTGTATATGATTCTTGAAATTTTGATATGAATGTTCATACTTATGAGTTTTAGTAGATCATAGGAATTATTTGCAAATTGTTTGTTAGTGTAATTCTTGATATAAATGCCAATTAAAACTTATAAGTTATAGAAATAAAAAGTCTTGAATAGTTTCAAAACTTGCCCTTAAGTCTTAGAATTTGTAAAGTCTCACACACACTTTAATGCCAAACCCTAGAGTTTTAAAAGTTCAAATCCAACCCTTATACTTTATGAAAATGTGAAATTGGTGCTAACCCATGAAATTACACTTTGTACCTTAGCAATTCGTTAGTGGAGCGTGTGTGGGTAACCGACACACTAACATGGATTAGTAAGAGTGGCAAAGGGCGACTTAATGTTTATCATAGATCAGTGGAGCTCGTGTGGGTAACCGGCACATTGATTAGGTGATAAAGATTAAGGGTACAAAGTTAATTTACATGGTTATTCACACCTTGTTTGTGATCCTCGACACCCCAGTTACAAACTTGAGAGGGCACAATCCAGATTTAAACATGCCATTGAAAAGTTCAATGGATATCAAAAGATATAGGAGTTTCAAACCAATTAAAACTTAATAATTTATTTCGTTTTTCTTGGTGGAAATTGGTGAATCATCATTTGCCTACCTTCAAATATTTTATCGCTTGGATTACGGCATCCCTCTTCCAAGTTATGAAGTATTCTGTTGGGTCGTAGCCATAATATTACATTTTGGTGTCTTACTAGCGAATATATATCTAATCGAAACTTGTCTTTCTTCTTTTCAGATGTCTTCCAACAATGCTGATTCTGGCTCAAACCCAACAGGCTCCTTCTCACTCATGAACCTTTGTGGGAGAGTCATCTTTGATGGTTCAAACTTTAATGACTGGATCAGGAACATCATGATAGTCACGTGTTACGAGGACAAGGAATATGTCCTCGACAAGGAGTTAAAAGAAATTGATGAGTCTATTGCTACTCCACATCAGATCGTTGACTTTAAGGCACATGAGAGAGATGCCACCATGGTGGCATGTATCATGTTGGCCACAGTGACAGTTGAACTCCAGAAGTCCTATGAGGACTTATACCATTTTGAGATGAACATGGACCCAATGGACCGCTACCATCAGAGTGCTCATCAAGAGAGGTATGAAATCATCTCTTCCATGATAACAACGTGAATGAAGGATGCTAAATCTATCATGGGCCACATGCAGAAAATGCAAAGGTTTATGGACCGTTTGCTGAAGTGGAATGTGAACTTCCTTTAGGAGTTGGCTATTGACATCACACTGAACTCCTTACCTACTTGTTATGATTAATTTCGAATAACCTATCACATGAACAAGGAGGAGGTCACACTCAGAAAGCTTCAAGAACTTTTGAAGATCGCCGAAAGTGGTCTCAAAGGTAAATCAGTTGTTACTACTCCTACTCCTAACACCGCCCCTGTTCTGGCAATCAGGCAAAGTAGAGGGAAAAAGAGGAAGACCCATTCAAAGGGTACCAAGGGAAATTCTCTTGATGGCTCCTCTTCGAGTGGAACCAAAGGTGGTTTTGTCACTCCTTCTTCCAACCCAAAGGAAGCTAAATGCTTTTATTATCATGATAAGGGGCACTGGAAGTGAAACTACCCCAAGTACCTGCAATATGTTAAGGATGGGAAGGTCAAATCTACCCATGCAGGTATTTACACTATATTGTCTAATTACTCACCGCATACTAATTCTTGGGTCCTTGATATTGGTGGTATTCATATATGTTCTAATTTGCATGGCCTAAGAAGAAGTGAGGATGTGGAGCACAAAAAGATAAACTTGATCATGGGGAATAGGAAAGCTTCACTTGTCACCAATATTGGAGTTTATTCTTTGTTTCTAAGTAGTGGGTTAATGTTAGATTTGAGTAAGTGTTGTTACTCATCTAAAATGGCAAGAAATATTATTTCCTTTCATGGTTTGCACAAACTAGGATTTACTTTTACATTTGATAATTAATGTGGTGGTATTAATGCTTTCTATAATGGTATTATTTATTTTAAAGCATTACCTTGTGATGGTGTATATGAAACTCTTTGGTTGTAGACAACTTAGGAAATAATGTGTTGCATATCAATTCTTCCACTAGTTTGGATAAGGCATCCTTGTGGCATTGTTGTCATGGACATGTCAACAAGAAGCGCATAAGGCAACTCCAAAAGGCTGGAGTCTTGGAGTCATTTGACTTAAAGTCGGATGATATTTGCCAGTCATTTTTTCTTGGAAAAATAACAAAGTCACCCTTCACTGGGACTTGTGCTAGGGGTGAAGGTTTGTTGGACCTCATACACATAGATGTGTGTGGACCCTTCAGAACTACCACTAGGGATGCTAACCGCTTCTATGTGACTTTTACTGATGACTATAGTAGATATGGTTATGTCTACTTCATCAGACATAAGTCATAAACCTTTGAAAAGTTCAAAGAGTTTAAATAGTAAGTGGAGAATCATCTGAGTAGGAACATTATGATGCTTTGATCCGATCGAGGGGGAGACTATCTTAGTACAAAGTTCCTTTACTATCTTAAGGAATGTGGAATTGTTTCACAATTGACACCTGACGGAACACCACAGCTTAATGGTGTGGCTGAGAGGCGCAACCGAACCTTGTTAGACATGGTTCATTCCATGATGAATCGAGCTTCGTTACCAATCTCATTCTTGGGGTGTGCCTTACAGACGACCGCCCATATCCTTAATTTAGTCCCTACCAAGAGGGTTACCAAAATACCTCACAAGATTTGGACTGGGAAAGTTCCCAATTTAGACCACATCAAGATTTGGGGCTGCGACGCTTTCATGATACGTGAGACTTAGTACAAGCTCGAACCTCTTAGTGAGCGGTGTATTTTCATCGCCTACCCACAAAAATCCTTTGGATACCTCTTCTACAGACCCGATGAGAATGTGGTCTTTGTGACAAGGAGAGAGGTTTTTTGAGGTAGAGAATTTATAAACCAAGGAAACAGTGGGAGGCAGATTGACTTTGAAGAGCTTCAAGAGTCGAGTGGTGAAGGAACCTCAAACCCTAGTAATCCACCTGAGGAGGAAACTACTATTGAACCAACTGACGAGTCTGTACCTCTGAGGCATTCCACTGGAGTTAGGAATCCACCTAAGCATTACTATGGTTTCTATATTACTGCGGAAGGTGATTCATTTATCAGTGATAGTACACTGGTAAATTAGAATGAGCCTAACAGCTATAGGGAAACCATGGCAGGCCCTGAGTCTGCTAAATGGAAAGAGGCTATGGACAACGAGATTCAGTTCGTGTATGACAATCAAGTTTAGAACTTGGATGAGAATGTACCGGGTCGTAAGACGGTCGGGTCCAAATGGATCTTCAAGAAGAATACCGAAATGGATGGGAAAGTGCGCACTTATAAGGCGTGACTGGTTGCGAAGGGCTTCACTCAAACTCAAGGATTTGATTATGATGATATACTTAGGTTAAGTCATGGCTTGGGAAGTGTTTCGTTATAAAGGACCTTAGAAAAGATGTATATATCCTAGGGTTAAGGATATTGAGAGAAATGAGTAAAAGACTAATTGGACATAGTCAAAGCACCTATGTAGACAAAGTGTTGAAAAGGTTCAACATGCAGAATTCCAAGAAAGGTGACTTACTGATCCAGCAAAATGCCAAACTGAGCAAGGCTCAGAGCCCGAGTACAGAGGCTGAGATAGCTGAGATGAGTCGATTACCATATGCTTCCGCTGTTGGTTCGATCATGTATGATATGACTTATACCCGCCCTGATGTTTTGCTTTGAGCATGGTCAGCAGATATCAAGGGAACCCTGACAAGGCTCACTAGACTGCCGTTAAGAACATTCTCAAGTACTTGCGGAGGACTAAGGACTGGGTCCTTACCCTTTGTGGGAGTGATGAATTGAGATTAGTGGGGTAGAGTAACGCTAGCTTTAAGCCTGATAGGGATAATTTCTGCTCTCAATCAAGCTGGGTATTACCATGAATGGAAGAGCAATTACTTGGAAAAGTTCCAAACAGGATACAGTAGCTGATTGGACATGTGAACAAGAGTACATAGCAGTGAGTGAAGCAGCGAAGGAGGTGATATGGCTGAGGAACTTCATCAGAGACCTGGAGTTATACCAGCTATAAAGGAGCCTATAGAGATTTTCTGTGACAACAATAGTGCGGTTGCCTTAGCCAAGGAACCGAGAGATCATGGCAGACCCAAAAACATTGACAAAAAATATCACTTCATAAGACACAAGATAGAAGAAGTACTCCTCGTGGCAAAGAGGGTATCGTTAGAAGAGAACCCAGCAGATCCCCTCATGAAGGGGCTGATTAGGGTTAAGCATTTGCAGCATGCGAGGCGCATCGGGCTGAACTACGATATTAGTTTTACAGATTAGATAGCTATTTCTGAAACTTGTAAAATGTTATTTACATTTGATGGTTAAATAAAAGTTGTTGTTTCTTTATAATTAAGGTGCTACTATCTTGTGTCAATTGTTTACTATTGTTTCAATTTTTCATGTTTTGACTTCCAGAATAATTACTTTATTCAAACTCTCCACAGCCAGTCATACGTTGGAAGTAGGTATGAATCAAGACTGTCATGAATTGGGCTAGTAGATATCTAAGGTGTTAGACATAGCAAAAGCTACTACAACATTCATGAGTGCTCATAAGTTCTGAGTATTGGATGAAACCTACACTCACTTGTATCACTTCATGGAATTTATCTTGAGTAATCGTGAGATGGTAATATCATAAAAGTCTTCAAACCTAGAGATATGAGTTAATGCCTATGAGTTGGTTGTGCATTGATTTTACGAAAACGCATAAGTAACTTGATGTTATAAAACGTGCCTTTGTGTATGATTCAACAAATAGTAGAACAAGCATATGAGTCAAAGTTTATCTGTTCCTTTTAGTCCTTGGAGGATTAAAAGCGATATTCAGGCCCCTCGATGATTTTGTTTTGACCTATATGGCGGGCCCCATCAGAACCAAATTGATATGCTCAGTGTAGTTCTATGTCAAACAAATCAGAAATCGAGAAACAAACTGCTGGACAATAAGTACGACGTTGTTCCATGTATTTTTCAGCTGATATCTAGAATAGAGGATTATATGATCACCTATCTAAAATGGAACTTCATAGTTCAATAGAGTTTTAAGAGCTATGATTGTTGGTCGGTTCCTGAAGTCATACTTGCAACTATAGTTATTAGACTTATCCAAGTGGGAGATTGTTGTATAAGGTGTCTAAGTCCATAAATATATTTGGTATGTACCTGACCTGACCCGGCATGGTCCATTGAGTTGCACTTCACCGAAACAATTTGTACAAATAATCTTTTAAGAATAGTATATTTATGATTATTAATATATTATTAGTTATAATATATTAATATGAAATCATATTATTTAGTTAGTATTGATCAGGAATTAATTTAGAATTAATTTAGTGATCAAAAGGAACTAATTAAATATGAATTATTATTATTATTATTATTATATATATATATATATATATATATATATATATATATATATATATATATATATATATATATAGAATGTGCCAAGTTCACTTAGGATGGGATAAGCTTGCATGGATAGTCCATGGAGTTTTTAACCCATGGATCCTTTGGAGATAAAAGGTAGGGTATTAGGGTTTACATGAATGTAACCCTAATCCTCCATACTATATAAAGAGGTCTTTGGCACAAGAAATGGCACTAGTCGGTAAGTGAACAAAGTCTGGGCCGATTTCTATAAGTGATTTCTATTCTCTCGAGTCTTCCAATGTGTTTTGATGATTTGTGATTCCACTTAACGCATCCACATTATTGGTGCTAGGCTCTCAAGACTCGAAGCAATCAACCACAAGAAAATGTATGTTATTTTTACAAAAGTTTTATATTACAAGTACCCCATAACATGCTAGTTAGGTTGAGAACCTTGGAAAATAAATTTTGCATGTATAATAGAGAAAACATAGATCCAATGTTTCTAGGGTTGCATGCACACCACGGGAGTGTTAGGATGCCCAAAACCCTTCAATGAGACCTTCTCACCATTACCCAAGATTAGATCTATTAGGGTAATGATAGCCATAGCTGCATTTCATGACTATGAAATTTGGCAGATGGATGTTAAAAACTCTTTCCTTAATGGGAAGTTTGTTGAGGATGTTTACATGAGCCAACCAGAGGGTTTTGTGGATGCTAAGTAACCCAATAGAGTGTGTAAGCTTGAGAAATCAATCTTTGGATTGAAACAAGCTTCTTTCAGTTGGAATCTTTTCTTTAACGAGAAAGTTAAAGATTTTGGCTTCTCTAGAAGTGAAGATGAATCTTGTGTATATGTCAAAGCTAGTGGGAGTATAGTCACCTTGTTGGTATTGTATGTTGATGAAATACTACTCATAGGAAACGACATTCCAACCTTGCAAGAGGTTAAATCTTGGCTTGGAATGTGTTTCGCTATGAAGGATCTGGGAGAGGCTGCTTATAATTTGGGAACAAGGATTTTGAGAAACATGTCACACCCCAAACCAGATGGCGGAAACGTCCGGGGTCGGGTGACTTCATCTTGGAATATCATTACAGTGTATATAAATGAGTCAAAGAGAACATCATCACCATACATTCAATAATACAACATACAGAGTTTACATCATTTTTCTTTGTTCACAAATTACATTCCAAAATATTAAATGTATGATGAAACAATAATACAACAAAATTCCACATGTTCCTGACGACCGACCTGTCTACCGTGGCCCTAAGAATTCAATTTATTTTGAAAAAACGTCAACATATATAATGTTGGTGATTTCATAAGAATGTTTGTATAAAAATTTTGTAACATTTTGTTAACACCGGAAAATCCGATATTTTCTTTAGAATTGGTTTGAGAGTTTTGTTTCAAATCTTATATTAAAGCATGTGTGTTCCGATTTTGACAGTGTATAAAAAGAGAGTTCTAGAAAATCCTATATTTTCTGTTGTTTGTAAACTGCGGTGTGTAGTATGAAGTTTCCATAAAATCCAATATTTTTTGTTGGTAAAAGAGTTGTAGTCGTAAACCATAAGACCCGAGTATTGTAGTAAATGTATAGTTCGTACAATGTATCGATAGTATAGTATGTGTATTCCGTAAATTTATTGTGTTGTTAATCTCTATGTGAGTCATTATAACCATGCTTGATGTGACTGTTATGTGTGTCATGATGTTCTTCAGGCATCACTTGTTTAAGGTAAGATATTTTTCACCCTATACTGGCCTAGTCTACCTATAGCAAATAGCTCAGGTGTGGGGTGTTAAACCCGTATAGATCTATACACAAACTCTCGCTCTCCTTCTAGAAGACTTTGGTTATAAATACAGGAGTTACAGTGTACACTAGGCAGGTACGGGTGAAGGAATGTCTCACAATAGCCTTAAAGAAATTTACGCAAACAGTATATCATATTACTTCATGTTTTAAATAAGACTTTGAGTATATATTTGATTACAAAACATTAGTGATAAAAATACGATTTGCTTTTATCAAAATGTCAAGTATTTATTTGTTGTAGGCCCGATTAACGTAAAGTGTATCGTAAGGCCCAATAAAGAAGTAAAATGAACACATATAACGTCCATTTATGAAATAAATTACCAAACAAAGCCCAACAAGCATGTAAGGCCCAAATAGACTAAAAATGTTGTGAATAACATGTTTGGAATGTCGTTTCCTATGAGTAACATTTTAAACACATTCCAAGCCAAGATTTAACCTCTTGCAAGGTTGGAATGTCGTTTCCTATGAGTAACATTTTAAACCTTATCAAACCGTGAATGTCATAATAGGCCCTTATTATCTAAAAATGACTCTTTTAACCCCTCAAAACCGTGAGTATCATAAAAGGCTCACTTTTGCTCATTTGACAATTTTGGCCCCTCTTTAAGTTTTGTTTAGTTTTATGATATCCTTTAACATGCGTAATCTTTTCAATCATCGTAATGAGTTACATAAAGTAACTTGTTTTTCCTAAGATCTTAAAGTCTTGGAAAATATGTCGAGTTTTTTAAGGTTTAATATAGATTTATATCATATTTACACAACATATCATGAAAATAAACACAAGCATGCATCAATACTTATATTTAACACAATACCAACTTGTATTCTCCCCCTAAAAGTTAGTAAATCACGAAAAAGGAGGGGTATAAAGCTCACCTTGGGCTTGAATGGTTTGATGAAGAAGTGAACGAGATTTTCGGCCTTAACTAGCTTCTTGAGGAGAGTTTTCGAAGCTAAGAGAGTTATAGGAAGTAAAACATTGTTTAAGGAGAAATTTCTTAGCACAAGGCTATATGAAAACAACTTGAGTGAGTGAAGTAACTTAGCAACTTATGATCTTTGATGGAGAGTCCTTGAACACACCCAAAAATCTTTGAAAATTTGGTGGGATGAATGGAAGAGTTTTCTTGTGCAAGAGAGGAAATAATATAAGAGATAGCTTTGAATTTGTGAGGAATGGAGAAAGATGGATGATGGTTTGGATGAAAATAAGGAGGGGAGGGGAGGTGATGGGAAAACTTTACATGTTGGACTGTCTAAAGGTGTATATGTGTTGAGATTAGTGCCTTGCCTATGAGAACTTACATCAAAACTGGGGTGCATAAGTTAGGTGGGTGTAAGCACCTATCTATGTTGAGCTGTAGAGCATGAGTTGGTGGACTCAGTATAGTGATGACTTCATGATGAGATTATGGGGTGGTAACAAAGCAAGTGGATCCGGGTAGGAGTAATCGCATGGGATTATCAGTAGAAACCATGGAGTAAGGTGAGTCAGTGAGCGAGAGAGTATTGTTAGACTACAAGGAGCCGTAACATCCATGAGTCAGTGGGAGACGGTATCGTCGTACTGTGGGGAGCCATAGTACTGACTAGTCAGCGAGAAAGTGTCATGGTACTGCGAGGAGCCATAGTATTTGCTATTCAGTGAGAGAGTGTCGTGATACTGCGGGGAGCCATAGTATTCACTGGATAGCAGGAGAGTGTTCTGATACTGTGGGGAGCCGTAGTATTCGCTATTTAGTGGGAGAGTGTCATAATACTGCGGGGAGCCATAGTATTCGCTGGGTAGTGAGAGAATGTTGTGATACTATGGGGAGTCGTAGCGTTCACGAGTCAGTGAGAGGGTGTCGTAAGTCTGTAGGGAACTGTAGCTTTCATGAGTCAATAAAGGAGCATTTTAAGACTACGGGGGGACCATAGCACTCAGTAGTCGATAAGAGAGAATACTATTCAACAGACAAGTGTAGTATTCACTAGTCAGAGTATGACGCAAAGGAGTTCTTAGGCTTGGGTAGCCTTGCCACTTGAGTCTTCGAGAACTTGGTTGCCGAAGCAAGAGCGAGAGTGGGGTCTCCGTGACGGTCAGGAATCATTAAATCCTAGGGATGAGGATGGATTATCGTAATCAGAAGGAATTGGAGATTTGGTGTGTGCATAAATTCATGAATCTTGAGTCATGAGTTATGTACCGCATTTGAAATGAGTGGTTCCAATTCTTCTGTTGAATCAGACTCTTGAGCTCGACTCTGGATCCATTCATGTATTAAGTAGGCAAGATGAGGTTTCAGATTTGTGGATGGGTTTCATTTTGAGAGGTATTGATCTCCATCTGATGTCTTAGACCGGAGTAGGTCAATCTTATTGGTATAGGAAGAACCGCAAGATGCATGGAACTAGTAGGTGGTAGACGACAGAGGTCAGAGGTGACATGACTTCAGAAGGGGTTGTAGCAATTTCTTGGGGGAAAGCGAACTTTGTGACTTGTGTGTCACAATGAGCCGAGATATTTATTGTAAGCAGGAAGCCGATAACTCATTTTACTGGGTGTGAATTGGGTAACCTTTGGAGGTTCAAATTTTGGTTTGGAGTTGACTTGGTGCTCAGTGTTGCAAGGGATAATTAAGATAAACTGGGGTTTATGATTAAGGGTGACAGAGTTGTGACCGCTTTCTTGTCCCTGAGGATAGAGTTTTGAGGATCATTTCAGCCAAAAGAGTTCTGATAGCTGTTCAGGCAGTGGGTACTTAGTGGGATATGACCTTTCCGTTCCTCTTGAGTTCGACCAGGATCGATTAGAGAATCAGATTTGGCAGAGTGTTCTTAGACTCTGTTGTCCGATGAGCGATTAACATGCTGATATTTTGCAACGGTGGTCTGGC
The DNA here is from genome assembly GCF_052625555.1 of Lactuca saligna. Classification (NCBI taxonomy): domain Eukaryota; kingdom Viridiplantae; phylum Streptophyta; class Magnoliopsida; order Asterales; family Asteraceae; genus Lactuca; species Lactuca saligna. The sequence continues at coordinate 172,742,537 of NC_136419.1, forward strand.
AGGGAGACAAACCACTAGATTTTTCGAGTTCTGGAGACTCAGATTGAGTATCGCGGTAGCAGAAGGGTCTGTACGTCTGAGGGGTCGGGAGTTCCTGTTGGGTTTAGGTGTCTTTGGAAAACATTGTTGTATTATATGAGGTCTTTTTGGTGGTGCTTCTCCGGTTTTGAGTTCGATCTATGTGTTGATAAGGAGCAATTTCAAGGTCGAAATCTAATTCATGTAGGGGACAATTGTAACATCCTATTTCGGATTGTTTTTTATTAGGGTTCGTGGGCTGCAACCCGAGTATGAGGAAGCCTCGGGGTTGTGACGATTTGCTAGAAGCGTAGGGCATCTCATCACTATTATGTGGGTATGAGATTCGTTGGAAACGAAGTTATTGTTGGATTAATGTCTAAGTCCATAACTATAATTGGTAAGACTTGACCCGACCCGGCATGGTCCATTTGGGCTGCATACCATCATGCACTTGGATAGACTATAATGAGAGAAATAAGCCACTTATGGTTATTAATATATTATAAGTTCTAGTATATTAATAATAAGAATAATAAGATTATTTAATTAGTATTGATCAAGAATTAATCTAGGATTAATTAAGTGATCAAAAGAAGACTAATTAAATATATGGGTTGATTGTGTAAACCATCCATACTTATATAGTGGGCTAATGCTCCATGGATAATCAAGTTGGGCTAAAACCCATAGGATGGTCCATGGATGCTACATGGTGTATTTGAACCCATGGATCCAAGGAAATGGAAAGCCATGACAATTAAGGATTTACCCTAATTGTAACACTATAGAAAGATCTTATTGTTGACAAAATTCGGCCATTAGAAAGTGAAGAAGAGGGCTAGCCGATTCCATGAAGTGTAGAACTCTCTCAAGTTATTCTAAGTGTTTGATGATTGTGATTCCATTTGAGGCTTCCACACTATTGGGCCTAGGCACTCAAGCTTCATGAAGACTTTCTACATCAAAGAGGTATGTATTCTATCTTGTTACACTCATTGTTTTGTATGCTAGATTAGGATAATACCTTGGATGTTCTTATTTGCATGTATAATAGAGAAAACATAGATCCAAGGTATTTAGGGTTGCATGTACACTTAGGAGTGTTAGAATGCTCAAAACCCAACAGTGGTATCAGAGCCTTGGCTTGTTTTCTTGTTATACCTGCAAAACTGCTTAAAAAATCGAAAGTGTTGCTATTTGATCATCAGACTCGGCGAGTCCATGCCTAAAAATTGATGAAAACGATCCAACTCGCCGAGTTGGTTCATGCACTCGACGAGTTGGACCCCCAGACAGCATATTTTCGAGGTTTTTGGCTAGAAATGGACTAGGAACATTACCCTAAGTTGTTTTTGAACTTATAAACTTGTTTTGAATGTGGTAATGTTCATGCTAATCCATTTTCAAAGATAATTGTCAATAGATTCATGTTTTGTATTAGTTTAAGGTTTTGACTAATTACATGAGAAAGTTTGATTTGAATTATCTTGTTCTTATGAGTTGCTTAGATTAATAGAAAAGTTAATTGAAATAGTTGTTTTCAATCCATTTTAATCTAAGAGTTGAGTATAAAATGTGTTTGTGTAACTTGTCCTCAAGTTACATGAAGAGTCACGTTAAAGACTCATAAAACTCATAAAAGTTGGTAATGGTTACAAAATGAAGAGTCTTGTGTCATTGAATTTTTTTTATGACTCCATAACTTGTCCTCAAGTTATGGAAGTTCAAGAGTCACTTCATTAATAAATAAATAAATAAATAAAGTGTAACCTTAATTAATTCCATAAGTTATAAAAATAAAGAAAAGTTAATTCTCTTATTAGTTTGAAGTCTTCCATAAGTTATGGAACTTGAAGAGTTTTTTTGGATTAAAACTACTTTAAACAAATAAGTTATGGAATTAATTAGTTTTGAATAGTTTCAAAACTTGCCCTCAAGTTTTGGAATTTGAAAAGTTTTCTCTTATGAATACTTTAATTCCAAGTTAGCCCTTAGAATTCTAAAGAGTTAAAATTCAACACTTATACTATTTATAACATTAATGGTTAATTATTATATATATGTATAAGAACAAGTCGTTTTACCGTTAGTAGGCCTCATTCACGAAACCGGTCTATAAGGTGGGTATAAGGTTGTTGCCTATAAAATGGCGACTTAATGGGTGTATACTCTCACCCACCGCTTGCTTGACCGGTGGAGGGTAGTTAGCCGAACGGGTAGGACAATGACTTTAAATTCTCCCTTCATTAAAAGTATTAATGATAAATACTAAGTAACTAAAATCTTAATAATTCCCAATCTTAGTTACTTTAGGAAAAACGTGAATTTGGTGCTAGCCCATGGAATTCACACTTTGTACCTTACCAAGTCGTTGGTGGAGCGTGTGTGGTTAACCGGCACACTAACTTGGACTAGTAAGGACCACGAAGGGTGACTTAATGTTTGTCGTAGATCAATGGAGCGTGTGTGGTTAACCGGCACATTGATTAGGTGATAATATTAAGGGTACCAAGTGAATTGGTATGGTTATTCACACCTTGTTTTGTGATCCTCGGCATCCCAGTCACAAAATTTGAGAGGGCACACTCGAGATTGAAACATGCCATTGAAAAGTTCAATGAATCTCAAAAGATCCAGGAATTTCAAATCTAATTAAAACGTAATAAATTATTTCGTTTTTCATGGTGGAAATTGGTGAATCGTCATTCGCCTACCTTCAAATATTTTATAGCTTGGATTACGGCATACCTCTTCTAAGTTATAAAATAGTTTGTTGGGTCCTAGCCTTAATATTTCATATTGGGTGTCATATTAAGGACTTTAAATTAACTATCTTGAATATCTCCCAAAACATGTCTGGTTTAGACATTTATGATCTTCCCAAATCTCTTGAAGATGATGTTCCTCAACATCATGCTTCACTTCCTCTATCTCCTCCAATTATTCTCCCTCACCCATAAGTTCTTGAAAAGTTTAAAGTCACTTGAGCCCTATTGGCAAGTAAAGGTCTTGGTGTGGTCACATCTTGGAGATGTAGTCACATATTGACAAGCCGGGAGAGTTGGGTGTCAAAGTCTTGAGAAAGTTGGTGGTTCAATTACTTTCTAAGTCACATAGTGAGTTCTTTTGGAACACCTATGAAAAAGACTATGACAAGACCCTTAATGATTTTATCTATTTGTTAAGATCAAACTTCCTCAAAACTTGATGGACATTGACAATAGTGACACAGGAAATCCAGAAAAGCATTCTCTTCCCAATGGAAAGGGACCGGCCATAGTCAACTCGGTTCACCAAATGGTAAAGAGAAAAACTAAGTCTGTGATAGTCCCGTGTACCATTATCAAAGGGTTCATATGTTTATATTGCCAAAGAAAGGGGCATTGGTTGCAAAGCTGCCATAATTTACCTAAGGATGTTAAAGTCGATAAGTTTGACTCTACTTCAGGTAAAGTCCACTATCTAACTCTGCTAAGTTTCTATTTGGAGATTCTTATTACATAATGTGAATGGGTCACATGCTGATGTCTTTTAAGAATCAAAGAAAAGGTAAAGAAACTTAAAGAAAGAATATGCTGAATCGAATCGCGTAGATGGATTTCTATCGCGTAGTTTGAAGATCAGATTCTTGAGCTACTTCTTAGGAGTTATAATATATTGCTTGTGAATAGATAACAACAAGGTTTTCATGTGGATTGTAAGGATAAGTTTTTCCGTAAAGTTTTAAAATAGAAGAAAAAAAAGGGTTTTAATTTTATTTATTTTAAAAATATCCTTACAATGGCATCTGTGGAAAATTGTTGCTTATATGTTTCCAGTAATAGCAATATTGGAAAGTGGATTTGATTCTTTCATTTGTGGTAGTGTCTGAATTTACCTAATGAAGAAAGTTTTTCATCACCCTGTTGGATAAGGTGTCTAAGTCCATAACTATTTCTGGTATGTACTTGACCCGACCCGGCATGGTCCATTTGGGTTGCATGGCACCATGCAATTGGATAAACTAAATGAGAGAAATAATGCTTGGAGATTATTAATATATTATAAGTTCTAATATATTAATAATATTATTTGATTAGTTTGATCAAGAATTAATTTAGAATTAATTAAGTGATCAAAAGATAACTAATTAAATATATGGGTTGATTAAGTAAATCATCCATATCTTGTATAGTGGGCTAAAAGGCTCCATGGATCATCAAGTTGGGTTCCACCCATAGGATGCTCCATGGATGCTCCATGGGAGTTACAAACCCATGGGTCATGGAAATGAAGAGTCATGACACATTAGGGTTTAACCCTAGATGTGTCAACACTATATAAGGAATATGATCTCCTCCCAAATCGGTTACACTAAGTAATAAGGGGGCTTGGCCGATTTTGAAGAGTGTGAATTCTCTCATAAGTTCTTCCAAGAGCATTTGGTGTTGTGTGAAGCATTTGAGGCATCACCACTTGAGGTGCTAGGCTCACAAGGTTTCAAGGAACACAAGCAACAACAAGGTAAGTTATTCTATCTATACTTTATGTTAAAATTGTTCCCCATGTATGCTAGATAGGATATAACCTTGGAATTCAACTTTGCATGACAAATTAGACAAACATAGATCGAAGGTTATTAGGGTTGCATGTACACTTAGGAAGTGTTAGAATGCTCAAAACCCATCAGTGGTATCAGAGCCTAGGCTTGTTTGTTCTTATTTGTGCTTAAAAGTTGAAAACAGAATCGGAAATTTGCTATCTGCGATCGGACTCGTCGATTCTATAGGGGGGACTCGTCGAGTCCATGTGTATCTTCAACCAACTCGGCGAGTCATGTTCATGCACTCGGCGAGTAGGGTCGAATGAGTGCAGAATTTCGATTCAGTTGCTGGAAAATGAATTAGAAACATTACCCTAAACTGTTTTAGTAAATATAAACTTGTTTTTGGTGGTGTAATGTTTTGCTAATTCATTTACAACAACTAGTTATCAAAATTACAAAGTTTTATGTAATTTTTGATTATGTTCATATTCATGTTCTTGTTCTTATGATGTTTTAGATGATCATAGGAATTATTTGTAACCTATTTGGTAGTTTAATTCTTGATCATAATGTGTTTTAATGGAGTCCATAACTTATCCTTAAGTTATGGAAAACCAAGAGTCACTTGAGTTAAAAACCATTAAGAAAACACAAGAGTTATAAAAATGAAGAGTCTTCATTTTATGACTCTATTAAACTCATAAGTTACAAGAAATGAAAAGTTTTGAAAGTTACAAAACTTTCCCTCAAGTTTTGGAACAAGTAAAGTTAAGTTAAAACTTTAGTTCCAACCCCTAGAATTTTAAAAGTTAAAATTCAACCCTTATACTTATATTATGATAATTTAATAATTATATATATATGTATAAGAACAAGTCGTCTTACCGCTAGTACGCCTCATTCACGAAGCCGGTCTATAAGGTGGGTATAAGGTTGTTGCCTATAAAATGGTGACTTAATGGGTGTATATTCTCACCCACCGCTTGCTTGACTGGTGGAGGGTCGTTAGCCGAACGGGTAAGACAAGGACTTATAAATTCTCATTCAAAGTATGATGAATATAATAAAGTAACTAAATGTTTATTAAATTCCCAATCTTAGTTACTTTAGGAAAAATGTGAATAAGGTGCTAATCCATGAAATTACACTTTACACTTTGTCTAAGTCGTTGGTGGAGCGTGTGTGGTTAACCGGCACACTAACTTGGACTTAACAAGGTAGGTAAAGGGTGACTTAAGGTTTATTATAGTATCGGTGGAGCGTGTGTGGTTTACCGGCACATCGATTGAGTGATAAACTTTAAGGGTACCAAGTGATTTGCATGGTTACTTCACACCTCGTTTTGTGATCCTCGGCATCCCAGTCACAAAACCTGGAGGGCACTCCCGAGATCGAAACATGCCTTTGAAAAGTTCATTGGATCTCAAAGAATCTAGGAATTTCTAAAACCAATAAAAACTAAATATTTAATATTTCGGTTTTCGTGGTGGAAATTGGTGAATCGTCATTCACCTACCTTTCAAATATGGTATAGCTTAGATTACGACATACCTCTTCTAAGTTATATTATATTGTGATTGGATCCTAGCCTTAATATTACATTTGGGTGTTTTATTAAGGACTCTCTTAAATCTAAACTAAACTTGTTCTTCTTTTCAGATGTCTTCAAATAATGCTTCTGGCTCGAATCCTAATGGCTCCTTTACTCTTATGAGTCTATGTGGGAAAGTCACCTTTGATGGATCCAACTTCAACAAATGGATCAGAAACATCAGGATGATTACCCGCTACGAGGACAAAGAATATGTCCTTGACAAGGAGCTTAAGGAAATTGACGAGTCCACTGCAACTCCCCAGGAGATCGCTGACTTTCATACTCATGAAAGAGATGCAACCAAGGTGGCTTGCATCATGTTAGCCACCATGACAGCTGAACTCCAAAAGTCTTATGAAGACTTCTACCCTTATGAAATGCACCAAGATTTGATGGAAAGATACCATCAAAGTGCACGACAAGAGAGGTATGAAGTCATCTGCTCCATGATAACAACCATGATGAAGGACGGAGAGTCCGTCACGAGCCACATGCAGAAAATGCAAAGGTATGTGGATCGTTTGCTGAAGCTCAATGTGAACTTCCCTGAGGAGCTTGCAATAGATATCATTTTGCACTCCTTACCATCGTGCTATGATCAATTCCGCATGACATATCACATGAACAAGGAAGAGGTCACCCTCAGCAAACTTCAGGGACTTCTCAAGACCGCAGAAACAGGTCTTAAGGGGAAGTCGGTTGCTATCACTCCTACTCCAGAAACAACTCCGGTCTTGGCAATCGGGCAGAGTCGAGGGAGGAAGAGAAAGAGATCTTCAAAGGGTACCAAGGCTCGGACCCTTGATGGCTCTTCTTCAAGTGGAACCAAGAAAGGTTTCATTACTCCTTCTTCTGACCCAAAAGAGGCTGAATGCTTCTATTGCCACGAAAAAGCTCATTGGAAGCGGAACTGCCCAAAGTACCAGCAAGATGTGAAGGATGGGAAAGTCAAACCCAACCATGCAGGTATTTACACTATCATTTCTGCTAACTCACCCCATTCGAAATCTTGGGTCCTTGATACAGGTTGCGGTATTCATATTTGTTGTGACTTGCAGGGACTAGGAAGAAGTGAGAATGTGGAGCAAGGAAGAATAAACTTAATCATGGGGAATAGGAAAGTTACACCTGTCACCAAGATTGGAGTTTATACTTTATCGCTAAGTAGTGGGTTAAATTTAGATTTGAATAAGTGTTTTTATTCGCCATAAATGGCAAGAAATATTATTTCCTTTCATGCATTGTACAAACAAGGTTTCACCTTTTCGTTTGATAATGATGTTGGTTCGATTAATGCTTTCTTTAATAATGTACTTTATTTTAAAGCATTACCTTGTGATGGTGTGTATGAAGCTGTATCTATTGTAGATAACTTAGGAAATAATGTTTTGTGTATTGATTCTACTAATAATAATAACTTGGATAAAGCATCGTTATGGCATTGTCGTCTTGGACATATAAGCAAGAAACGCATAGGCCAACTCCAAAAGGATGGAGTCTTGGAGTCGTTTGACCTAAAGTCAAATGATAGTTGCGAATCATGCTTACTTGGAAAAATGACAAAGTCACCCTTCACAGGCTCGTGTGAAAGGGGTGAAGGTTTCTTGGACCTTATACACACGGATGTGTGTGGACCATTCAAACATGCCACAAGAGATGCTAATCGTTATTATTTGACTTTTACCGATGATTACAGTAGATATGGATATGTCTACTTAATCAAGCATAAGTCAGAGACTTTCGAGAAGTTTAAGGAATTTAAACAGGAAGTCGAGAATCAATTGGGCAGGAACATTAAGATGCTTCGATCCGATCGAGGTGGTGAGTATCTTAGTTCAGAGTTCCTCGACTATCTAAAGGAATGTGGGATTGTCTCACAATTGACACCTCCCAGGACACCGCAATTGAATGGTGTGGCTGAGAGGCGTAATCGAACCTTGTTGGACATGGTTCGTTCCATGATGAGTCGAGCTTCGCTACCAATCTCATTCTGGGGGTATGCCTTAGAGACTGCCGCCCATATCCTCAATCTAGTCCCTACAAAGAAAGTTGCCAAAACTCCTCACGAGATGTGGACTGGTAAAGTACCTAAACTAGACCACATCAAGATTTGGGGCTGCGAGGCTTTCGTGAGACGCGAGACTCATGATAAGCTCGAACCCCGAAGTGAGAGATGTATTTTCATCGGCTATCCACAGCAATCCTTTGGTTACCTCTTCTACAGACCTAGTGACAATGTGGTCTTTGTAGCAAGAAGAGGAGTCTTTCGAGAGAGAGAGTTTATAAGCCAAGGAGACAGTGGGAGGCAAGTTGATCTTCAAGAAATTCAAGAGTCAAGTGGTGAAGGAACTTCAAACTCTAGCCCTCAACTTGAGGAGGAAACTCCTGTTGAGCCAATTGACGAATCTGTACCTCTGAGGCGTTCCACGAGAGTTAGGAGTGCACCTGAGCATTACTATGGATTCCATATTACTGCAGAAGGTGAGACACTTATTAGTGATGAGACACTAGTAAGTCAAGATGACCCTAACAGCTACGAGGAAGCCATGGCAGGCCCCGAGTCTGCCAAATGGAAAGAGGCTATGGATAGCGAGATACAATCCATGTATGACAATCAAGTTTGGAACTTGGTTGAGAATGTACCAGGTCGAAAGACTGTAGGGTGCAAATGGGTCTTCAAGAAGAAGACCGACATGGATGGTAAAGTACACACTTATAAGGCTAGACTGGTTGCAAAGGGCTTCTCTCAAATTCCTGGAGTGGACTATGATGAGACCTTTTCTCCGGTAGCCAAGATTAAGTCTATTCGGGTTTTGTTAGCCATAGCCGCATTTCATGACTATGAAATTTGGCAAATGGATGTCAAAACCGCTTTCCTTAATGGGAAGTTGGCTGAAGATGTTTACATGAGTCAGCCAGAGGGTTTTGTCAGTAACGAGTACCCTAATAGAGTGTGTAAGCTTGAGAAATCCATTTATGGATTAAAGCAAGCACCTCGCAGATGTAATCTTTGCTTTGATGAAAAGGTCAAGGAATTTGGCTTTTCTAGGAGTGAAGATGAATCTTGTGTATATGTCAAGGCTAGTGGGAGTATAGTTAGCTTTTTGGTATTGTATGTGGATGACATACTACTCATAGGAAACGACATTCCAACCTTGCAGGAAGTAAAGTCCTGGCTTGGAAAGTGTTTCGCTATGAAGGACCTTGGTGAAGCTGCCTATATTTTGGAGATAAGAATCTTGAGAGATCGGAGTAAAAGACTAATTGGACTTAGTCAAAGTACCTACTTGGAGAAGATTCTGAAGAGATTCAGAATGCAAAACTCCAAGAAAGGAGAGTTGCCCATCCAGAGTAGTGCCAAGCTGAGTAAGACACAAAGCCCTAGCACTGAGGCTGAGATAGCAGAAATGAGTCGATTACCTTATGCTTCAGCTGTAGGTTCGATCATGTATGCTATGACGTGTACTCGACCTGATGTAGCCTTTTCCTTGAGCATGGTTAGCAGGTTTCAGGGGAATCCTAGCAAGGCACACTGGACTGCGGTAAAGACTATTCTCAAGTACCTACGAAGGACTAAGGACTGGGTCCTTACCCTCGGTGGGAGTGATGACTTGAGAGTTGTAGGGTATAGTGATGCTAGCTTCCAGACTGATAGGGATAACTTCCGCTCTCAGTCGGGCTGGGTCTTTACCCTAAATGGAGGAGCAATTTCTTGGAAGAGTTCCAAGCAAGAGACAGTGGCTGATTCTACTTGTGAATCAGAGTATATTGCAGCTAGCGAAGCAGCAAAGGAGGCGTTATGGCTGAGGAACTTCATTGGAGACCTTGGAGTTGTACCAGCTATTAAAGAGCCGATGGAAATTTTCTGTGATAGTGAAAGTGCTGTTGCCTTAGCCAAGGAACCAAGGGATCACGGGAGATCCAGACACATTGACAGAAAATATCATTTCATCAGACATCGGATCGAAGAAGGACTCCTCGTGGCAAAGATGGTATCATCAGATGAGAATCCGGCAGATCCCCTCACGAAGGGACTGACTCGGGTTAAGCATCTCCAGCATGCTCGGAGCATAGGGCTGAAGGATGATATTAGATTTAGTAGTTAGATAATCTCGAAATTTGTAAAGTGTAATTGACATTTGATGATGAATAAAAAGTGTTTTATTTATGAGTAAAGTGTTGCTATCTCTTGTCGATCGTTTACTATATTTCTTTTGCATGTTTTGACTTCCAGAATAATTCTGTTTGGTATAACATATTATTCAAACCTCCACAGTCGGTCATATGTCGGAAGTAGGTATGAATCAAGACTGTCATGTTTGATTGTAGAGGTCTGGGACAAGGCTACAACAATCATGAGTGCTCATAAGTTCTGAGCATTGGACTCAACCCACGCTCACTGGAATCACTTCATGGAATTTTATCTCGAGTGATCGTGAGACGGTAATATCATATAAGTCTTTAAACCTAGAGATATGATTTGTTACTTACGAGTTGGTTATGCATTGATTGTACGAAAAACGCATTGGTAACTCGATGTTATAAAATCGTGCTCTTATGTGTAATTCAATAAGTAGTAGAACAAACATATGAGTCGAAGTTTATCTGTTCCTTCTTGGATTAGAAGCTGATATCTGGGCCCCTCGATGATTTTGTTTTGACCTATGTACCGGGCCCGGTCAGAACTAGATTGATGTGTTCAATAAAGTTCTTTGTCAAATAAATCGGAAATCGGGAAACAAATGTTGGACAATAAGTAAGACATTGTTCCATGTATTTGTCCGACTAATATCTAGAACAGAGGATTATATGATCACTTATCTTAAATGGCGTACCATCATCTTCTCAAGTTTCGAGAAACCTTGTAAAGAGCTACGATTGCCGATCGGTTCCTGAAGTCATACTTGCAGTAATAGTTACTAGACTTATCCAAGTGGGAGACTGTTGGATAAGGTGTCTAAGTCCATAACTATTTCTGGTATGTACTTGACCCGACCCGGCATGGTCCATTTGGGTTGCATGGCACCATGCAATTGGATAAACTAAATGAGAGAAATAATGCTTGGAGATTATTAATATATTATAAGTTCTAATATATTAATAATATTATTTGATTAGTTTGATCAAGAATTAATTTAGAATTAATTAAGTGATCAAAAGATAACTAATTAAATATATGGGTTGATTAAGTAAATCATCCATATCTTGTATAGTGGGCTAAAAGGCTCCATGGATCATCAAGTTGGGTTCCACCCATAGGATGCTCCATGGATGCTCCATGGGAGTTACAAACCCATGGGTCATGGAAATGAAGAGTCATGACACATTAGGGTTTAACCCTAGATGTGTCAACACTATATAAGGAATATGATCTCCTCCCAAATCGGTTACACTAAGTAATAAGGGGGCTTGGCCGATTTTGAAGAGTGTGAATTCTCTCATAAGTTCTTCCAAGAGCATTTGGTGTTGTGTGAAGCATTTGAGGCATCACCACTTGAGGTGCTAGGCTCACAAGGTTTCAAGGAACACAAGCAACAACAAGGTAAGTTATTCTATCTATACTTTATGTTAAAATTGTTCCCCATGTATGCTAGATAGGATATAACCTTGGAATTCAACTTTGCATGACAAATTAGACAAACATAGATCCAAGGTTATTAGGGTTGCATGTACACTTAGGAAGTGTTAGAATGCTCAAAACCCATCACACCCAAGTTTCAATTGGACAGAAACTTGCAATCATACAAGTTGTATTGTATGATGAATGAGAATTTTCATCTTTGAAAAATTAAGACTAATTCTCTGATCACATGTATATGTGATTCAATTGAAGGACTAAGGAATTAGGTACACTGGGTGTGCACTGGTCAAGGTCCACCACAAAGATTGATTTGTCATGATTTACTAAGGATTAGTAAATATGATTATACTTATAAGGTTAAGTATAATTCTGTAACATTGGAAAGGTTCCAATGTATGGCAGAGTGAATAAGAAGAATCAAATTAGGCAGAAGGATAAAAGTTTCTTAAATCTGAAAAGATGGGAGAGTACTTTAGTATCATATTTCATGATCATCTTAATGATTATGAAACCATATCACAAATTCATACTCTAAGGACGTCTTAGTGCATTGTTATTGCTAAGAAGAGAGGTCACGAATTGTTGGATTGGTTAAAATCAAGAAGATGAGTCATACTTCATTCCAAAACAATTCTTAGAGTCTTACTCCAAGATTGTAACCTTGAGTGACATAAAGTAAGGTTTAAAACACTTATCAAATGTAGTGTGAAATGTTTCTACTCTTGTACATTTGAGATTGGTAAGTTGTGATGTCTTGGATGAGACAAAGACCAACTAAGACCAATTGTGTAAAGTGTTAGTCTTGATAAGAATCCGCACTATCCCTTGAGTATTTGTTTTGTCAAGGAATGGTTCTTGACTGGGGAAACTTATATGTCAAAGGGACAGTGGGAGCCTTAAAGATCCTGAAAGAGTTTCAAGATTTAATCAAGAGTAAAACCTGTAATTTATCACTAGCACACGACTTAAGGTTTGCAACCTATCGTGTTGACATAATTCTTATTTCTGTACCTACTTCAAATAAGTTGAATTTGCATGTGAGTTATCAGAGTTCAACTTGGAAGCATTGGTGGGCCTTGTGCTACCAAGGTGACAAGAAATTAAGATTGAACAAGTTCAATCCATATGAGTTTGAATTTATCACTAACCTTGTCTTGTGATTATGGTTTTGACAAATTCACATGGATAGGAACTCATACACTTTAAAATCTAAGTTTCATAAGGTTTCTCTCCGATTCATGAAAATGATGGTGAGGAAACGCTTTCACTAAGTAGATTTTACGTAGATAGCAATTGTGTTATTTGGATTTTCAAAAGTCGTTAGTGGAGCCCGTGTGGTTAACCGGCACACTAACATGGACTTGTGAGAAATGGAAAATGCCTAAGAAATTGAGACTATGATTACGGTATCCCTTTTCATAGTTCTGAAAATTGTTTAGACACACATGGGAGCTATCTAAGAAAGGGTGTATGAATCTAAATTTCAGAAGTCCAGTAGATTTCTGGAAATATGTCAGAGCTAGTGGGAGCATAAGTGTTATGCTGATAATCATCATGTTAGTGGGAGCATGATTATTATGATTAGTATTGCAAGCTAGCAATGTTAATTATAGAAAACAAAGTTTCAATCCGTGAAGTTGCAAGGGTTGAAAAGTTGTTTTGCTATAATTAAGGGAGAGGAAATTATACTTCATTTCAATTGTAAAGCTTAGATTGAGATTTTAATCATCTTTAGTCAAGAATATATATGAATTTTGTGTTGGAATGGTTCAACTTTAAGAAAATTCTATATATATTGTGTTCTCAAAAATCATTTATGACTACGACATCCCTCTTCATCGTTAAATTTTGAAAAACATGGCAAATAAAAATATTGTAGCAAAAGACTGGTCTAGTATCATGTCTTTATGTCAAACATCATGAATCGTGTCCCAAATGCTTCAGATATAGGATCGATTTCATGTGCTATAATATTCATCCTTTCTAAATTTTCCAAATGCTCAGGGCATTTAGAAGGGAAAAGTATAGAACTGGATATGACTAAAGTGATTAAGCAATTGTCGAGGAAAATCTGAGGTTTCCCAAAGATTGGTTGCTCAAGGACATTTGGAAGTATAGTGTTAATTTTAGCAGGACCATATTGACATTTTCTGAAAAGAAGTAACTCTTGTTCGGAAGTGATATTCAAAATGGGACTATGGAAATGTCTCCATAAGTGGAAGTTATTCAATCTGTGTAAGATTAGGAAACTTAATGCAAGAAGGATGTTCCCAAGGAGCTGATCTCCTTTGGAATGCTCTGTAATGGTTGTTGTCAAGTCTTTCTGACATCGTGCATAATCATTACAAGAGGATCAATGCATATAAGTTTAGAATCTAACAGATTTCAGTAAATGACATGAATTTGGAATTGTTGCATTTACAATAAGGATTTGGGATTGTGAAATGAGTATCAATGGAATCATGTTCAATTGATCTACATCACAATGTGAGGATCATAGACAAACATAGTGTGCATACTTGAGGTATGGCATAACTATTGTTTAGAAAAACAAAGTGTACATGCTAGGAGCATGGGACGACTGTTGTTTTTATTCAAGTCTTAAGTTGATTATTTGAAACATTGAATAATGTGTAATCAATATGGTGATAAATAAAAGGTGGTTTTATTTTTATTCAAAAGGGTTCTGAGACCATATTAGATTCGATTATTATTGTGTTTCACTTTTCATGTTTTGACTTCCAAAATAGCTAGGTTATTCTTTCTGAATGACTAAGTTATTTAAACACTCCACAGTCGTTCATATGTTGGAAGTAGGTATGAATCAAGACTATCATGAATCGGGTTTGTAGATGGCTAAATGGGTTTAGTCATAGCAATGGTTGCTACAACATTCATGAGTGCTCATAAGTTATGAGTATTGGAATAAACCCATGCTCACTTGTATCACTTCATGGAATTTATCTTGAGTGATCGTGAGACGGTAATATCATATAAATCTTCAAACCTAGAGATATGAGTTGTTACCTATGAGTTGGTTGTGCATTGATTGCACGTAAACGCATCAGTAACTTGATGTTATAAAACGTTCCTTTTTGTACAATTCAAAAAGTAGTAGAACAAGCATATAAGTCGAAGTTTATCTGTTCCTTCTAGAAATAGAAGCGATATCTGGGCCCCTCGATGATTTTGTTGTGACATATGTACCGGCCGGTCAGAACTGAATTGATGTGTTTGATTAATTTCTTTGTCAAACAAATCGAAAATCGGGAAACAAACTGCTGGACAATAAGTACGACGTTGTTCCATGTATTTGTCCGGCTGATATCATGAGAACAGAGGATTATATGATCCCTTATCTAATGGACAAGTCATTGACAAGGTCAGAGTTCATCTACAAGGTCAGAGTTCGACAGAAGCTTTTGAGAGCTACGATTGCCTGTTGGTTCCTGAAGTCATACGCAATAATAGTTTTAGACTTATCCAAATGGGAGACTGTTGGATTAATGTCTAAGTCCATAACTATAATTGGTAAGACTTGACCCGACCCGGCATGGTCCATTTAGGCTGCATACCATCATGCACTTGGATAGACTATAATGAGAGAAATAAGACACTTATGGTTATTAATATATTATAAGTTCTAGTATATTAATAATAAGAATAATAAGATTATTTAATTAGTATTGATCAAGAATTAATCTAGGATTAATTAAGTGATCAAAAGAAGACTAATTAAATAGATGGGTTGATTGTGTAAATCATCCATACTTATATAGTGGGCTAATGCTCCATGGATAATCAAGTTGGGCTAAAACCCATAGGATGGTCCATGGATGCTCCATGGTGTATTTGAACCCATGGATCCAAGGAAATGGAAAGCCATGACAATTAGGGATTTACCCTAATTGTAACACTATATAAAGATCTTATTCTTGACAAAATTCGGCCATTAGAAAGTGAAGAAGAGGGCTAGCCGATTCCATGAAGTGTAGAACTCTCTCAAGTTATTCTAAGTGTTTTGATGATTGTGATTCCATTTGAGGGTTCCACACTATTGGGGCTAGGCACTCAAGCTTCATGAAGACTTTCTACATCAAAGAGGTATGTATTCTATCTTATTACACTCATTGTTTTGTATGCTAGATTAGGATAATACCTTGGATGTTCTTATTTGCATGTATAATAGAGAAAACATAGATCCAAGGTATTTAGGGTTGCATGTACACTTAGGAGTGTTAGAATGCTCAAAACCCAAAAGTTATATCGAGGAGGCTATGAAAGTTTGAAGTTTTGGTAGGATAAGTCCCTTATTTGAGATAGGTGGCAGCTGAGTACGTTGGGCGTATGTGTGTGTACACTTAGTGTACTCATGTGTCTCACTTTTAATATGAGTTACCTAGTAGCCTAGGCGTACTAGGAATAGAATGAAAAACCCTAAATGAGGGGTGTCCATATATAAAAAATGTGATGACCTCATTCTTGGCCACCATCCTCAGGCAAGCACTCCTCTTAAACCCTAATCCTCGTTCTTTAGCTTGTGTGTGTGTCCTTTTGGGTGCCCTTAAGTGATTTTGTGTGTTCTTCGAGTGAAGAAGGAGCTTTGGAGAAGAATCAATAAGAGTCCAGGTCTTGGATCTTAGCGTATCTGAGTTGGGAGCTTCATCTTGAGGTATAAAGCTCCAAGCTTTCTCACTCTTTTGATTTATGCATCATAGTAGAGTATTTTTGGGTTTTGTCCCAAAAGTTGGAGACTTTATGACATATTGAAGTCCAAAGACTATGATGAACCGCCTTTGAGTGTATTTAGTGGTGTAATTTCATAAAAATCAAGACTTGGACGTTGGAATCAAACGATGCATGAGATATGAGCATTTTGAGAAAAGAGAGTGAAAGTTTTGTGTGTTTGTGACCTTATCAGCCATGCAAAGGCTTAAAGTCACTAACTTTATGGAGTAAGAGATATTAGGGAGTCCAGATATGTGACTTAAGCCAAGGTCTTAGCTTATTAAGACCAAATGAGTAGAAACAGTGAAACTGGGAAGTACGTCGAGTGTAATTCTAGTACACTCCGCGTACTGACCAGGTGTCCCCGATGGCCAAACTGGATTCTTCAGTACACTGACTGTACCAAGGGAGGTACCCCCCATGTAACCTTTCTGTGGACTTTTGGGCTAACTCTCATTTTAGGCCTTGAGTGTTGGGCTTGGAGTTTGGGCTTGTTGCACTAGAGTTTTGGGCCAGAGGAATATATATATATATATGTGTGTGTGTGTGTGTGTGTGCGCACCATAAGCCATCGAGTTGGCCTTGCCACTTAGACTTGAGAGTTGGGCCTCAGGAGAGCCTATTTGTTATTGGGCCTTGGTGGGCCCTATGGGTTTTGGTTATGGATGGGCTGGTTAGTGGTCTACCTTTAGACCTAATGAGTGAGAGTTTGGACTTAGTTCCTAATTGAGTTAATTATGGGTTTGGCTCAGAGATAGAGGCCAGTACGTAGCAGTAGCCTTTGTAGGGGTTGTTCATCATCTGAGGTGAGTCTTCTCACTATACTTTACCATGAGTGGTATCTATGTGTGACCTGAGGGTCTTATGTACTTATTTGAGTTATGTGATATTATACATTTTGTTTGTGTGATATATATGTTATATTTTGTGTTAAACTAAGATTGGACCGGAGGTTCCAACCCTAGTTTTGGGACCGGAGGGGTTTCCACTGAGATAGGACCGGAGGGTCCAACCCGAGCTGTGAGATAGGAGCGTCCTCACTGAGACACTTGATCGGAGGGTCTACACCGAGCCATGTGACTGGAGGGTCCACACCAAGACGCATGAGACCGGAGGGTCCATGATAAGTTATAACCATGCGAGGCTTATTATTTGTACATGTGGTATTTGGAGAACTCACTAAGCTTCGTGCTTACCGTGTTATGTGATATGTGTTTCAGGTTGTTCTAAGGATCGCGGGAAGGTGCCGGCTTGATTGTACACACTAGAGAAAGAGTTATGCTTCAAGGATCTTGGATTATTAATCAAATAATTATGGAGGTGCGTTTTGTAAATTTAATAAATGAGATATTTGTGAAACGTGTTATGAGAATTATGTGATTTTAAAATGAAAAAAAAATATTTGAAAATTATGGTGTTACACCAAAAGTGCCTTAAATGTAGAATTGACTAGATCAACAAGATCGAGTGATCAAGCAACAAGCTTTTTACCTGATGGAGGTAGCTAACAAGTGAAGAATCCCAGTTCCAGGCTTCACTCAAGCTCCAAGGTGCTAGCACCAACTTTTTCTTCTTCAAGAACACCAGAAAGCATACAAATTAGCTCCAAATCACTCTTCTCACTTACAGTTTGCTAGAGGGTCGAATTCTCATTTGGAGGCTGATGATAAAATGATAAATGAGGTTATAATGGTGATTATATATGTACCAACCCTTAAAAATTAGCATTTAAACATCCTCCATGTACACCCTACATATGAGGTGTATGCCCAGCGTACTAGGGTCCTCCCTAATACGCACAACATATACAACATACGCCCAATGTACTCCCCATTGCCCAAAATTAGCAAAATGCCACTATGTTCCAATTGCACTCTTTCATATACTCAACGAGTAAAATGCAATATTTATTCATACATAAGGTTAAAATTGAAAATACCTCAACATTGGGATGTTACAATTCTCCCCCACGTGAACTAGACTACATCCTTGAAGCCTTTCTGATGTTGCCACTAAACCTTTACCAAAGGTATCTTCTTGTTACGTAGAATATTCATCTTTCTATCGACTATCGCTAACGACGTCTCAATATAATTCAGGCATTCATCAACCTGAATATCATCCAAGGGGACCACTTCCTCATCGTCCAACACACACTTTCTGCAACTGTGAAACATGGAAAGTGTTGTGGATTTTGCTGAGCTCACTCGGAAAATCTAACCGGGAGATCACACAGAACGGTTCAATATATCGGGGACCTAATTTTCCCGTCTTCTTGAAGAGTATCACACCCTTACAGGGTGAAACTCTCAGTAGCACCATATCATCGACCTGCAACTCCAACTCCGATCGGTGCTGGTAGGCATAACTCTTCAGCCGACTCTGAGCTGTCGAAAATATCTACTTGATCTACTGAAAAAGCTCTATGGTTTTAAAATCTACCTCAATCCTTCTCATGTCTCTGTGACCAACCTTCTACCCAAAAAACTGAGGTACGACATTTCCGACCATACATAAGCTCATAAGGTGGTGCAATTGTTGGAATAGTGTCTAAGGTTGCAACTATATTAGGCAAGTATTTGACCCGATTGTGCATGGTCCTTTTGGGTTGCCTTCACCATAGCAACTTGATAGGATGATTTATTAAAAGAGAGTAAATATTATTAGTATATTATGAGAATAATATAAAGAATAATATATAGTTATTTGATTAATATAAGTCATAGATTAATTAGTATTAATTTGGTGACTTAAGGAGATTAATTAAATAAGAGGGTATAAACTGTCAATTGTTTGATAGTTAAACTTTAGACTGTAAATCCTTATTGGATAAAGGGTTGGACGAATTCTAGGCTAGGATAAGTCCTAAATTCGTCCAAGGCATTATCTTGGAAGGATTTGGATTGCTTTGAGTAATAGTTATCCAATTAGGGTTTAAGCTGTAACCCTTAAGGAGTCTACAAGTATAAATAGACCCTATAGCTGAGGGAATTCGACACCCATCTAAAGTAAAGAGACTTTGGCCAAATTCCTTCCCTCTCCTCTCTCCCAAATCATCCTCCTTGCTATTTGGTGTTTGTAAGCCATTAGAGGAGTGACAATTGTGACTCTAGAAGCTCCAAGACAACAAGATCAACAAGAAATTCAAAGGTATGATTCTAGATCTGTTTCAACATTGTTATTACACCTAAATAGTCATTAGAAGTCTTGGATTCAAAGCATATTTGATTAGAAAGCCTAGATCCAAGCATTAGGGTTTTGCATGCGCACATAGGAAAGTTCTTATGGCCAAAACCCATCAGTGGTACCAGAGCCTAGCTTGGTTTTCATTGAATTGTTGCTTGATTGTATGAAACTAAACTGAAAATTTTGATTTTCATGTTTCTGAGTCATGGACTCGGCGAGTTCCAAAGTGGACTCGGCGAGTAGGCCTGACTCGGCGAGTCTCTTTGTGTACTCGGCGAGTCCGAGCGTCAGGATTAGCCAAAAACGGGATTTTTCATGTTTATCTTATGGAAACTTACCTTAATCATATTAGATCAACCCTAATCCAATTTTGTGATATATATGACTATATTTTTGATCTAATTGAAGATAATTATCAATTAATAAAATATTTGCTTTCCTTATATGATAATTATTAATCAAATATAGATAATTATGTGATTTTGATTATTTGTTATTTGATCCTTTATGTTTTAAATGTATAAAACTTGTCCTCAAGTTTTGAAATTTATGTTTTGTGATTAAAAGTTTAATTTAGACAATTTAAATTTCAAACCCTAGAATTTTACAAGTTTAAAATACAACCCTATACTAATATAATATTACAAGATTAATATATATATATATATATATATATATATATATATATATATATATATATATATATATATATATATATATATATATATATGTATGTATAACTTAAATGCTAGTCTTACCGTTAGTAGGCCTAATTCACGAAGCCGGTCTATAAGGTGGGTATAAGGTTGCGGCCTATAAAATGGGGGCTTAATGGGTGTACACTCACACCCACCGCTCGCTTGATTGGTGGAGGGTCGTTAGCCGAACGGGTAGGATAGGGCAACCTCATCCTCTCATTAAAAGTATAATAAGAAATACAAAGTAACTACATGTTTTATTAAAATTCCCAATCTTAGTTACTTTAGCAAAAGTGAATTGATGCAATCCCATGAAATTACACTTTGCACCTTGCTAAGAAGTTAGTGGAGCGTGTGTGGTTTACCGGCACACTAATTGGTTCTAAGCGAAGGTAGCAAAGGGTGATTCATTGTTTATCATAGTTCGATGGAGCGTGTGTCGTTTACTGGCACATCGAATAGGTGATCATTACAATGAAGGAAACATGTGAATTTGCATGGTAATTCACACCCGCTTTGTGATCCTCAGTATCCCAATCACAAACAAGAGGGGCATATCGAGATTTAAACATGCCATTGAAAAGTTTCAATGAATCTCATCCGAACCTAGGAATTCTCAATACATTTAGGACTTAAAGTTATGTTTTTCATGGTGGAGAATTAGTGAATCGTCATTCACTTACCTTCAAATTGTTTGCATATTAGATTACGGCACCCCTTTTCTAATGTGTAAATATTGTTGTTGGATCCTAGCCCTAATTCTTCTTATTGGTGATAATTAGGGATTCATATTCTAATCTATCTTTGTCCTTTCTATTTGTAGATGTCGAACGCTAACAATGCTGCTACAAGTTCTTTCACTTTGATGAGCCTTTGTCAAAAGGTCACCTTTGATGGAACAAACTTTAGCGAATGGATAAGATACATTCGCACGATTGCTCGCTATGAGGATAAGGAGTATGTCCTAGATGAGAAGCTCGAGAAAATCAACCCCGAAATCGCTACTCCCACCGAAATCACCGCTTTCGAAACTCACGAGCGTGATGCAACGAAAGTGCATTGCATCATGATCGCGACTATGAACTCCGAATTCCAAAATTCCTATGAGGACATGTATCCATATGAAATGCATCAAGACTTATTGGAGCGATACCATCAAAACGCGAGACAAGAGCGTTATGAGATTTTCACAAACATGATTTCTGCTAAGATGGGTCATGGAGAATCACTTACCGTGCACTTGCAAAAGATGCAAAGGTATGTCGACCGCCTTCGCAAGTTAAATGTTGACTTTAGGGAAGACTTGGCGATCGACATGGTGCTTCACTCTTTGCCTCCAAGCTACAATAAATTTAGGATGACCTATCACATGAACAAAGAAGAGGTCACCCTAAGCAAACTCCAAGGTCTCTTGAGGGTCGCTGAGAGCAACTTCAAGGACAAGTCTGTTGCACCAACTCCCAATCCTCCCGCTGCTCCTGTCTTGGCAATAGGACAAGGAAAAGGAAAGAAGAGGAAGGCTTCGTCAAAGAACCATCGCAAGGTGAAAGCCCGAGACGGTGCCTCTTCTAGTGGGACCAAAGTTGATCCCGCTAAGCCCTGCTCTAATCCGAAGGAGGCAGAGTGCCACCACTGCCACAAGATAGGACATTGGAAGAGAAGCTGCCCGGAATACCTGCAAGCCATCAAGGAAGGAAAGATCAAGCCATCTTTCGCAGGTATATATACAATTAAATCTAACGATTCCCACAATACTTCTTGGGTTCTTGATACCGGTTGTGGTTATCACATTTCCTCTAATGTGCAGGGACTAAGAAGAAGTAGAGACGTGGAGCATGGAAGAATAAATCTAATCATGGGGAACAGAAGATCGTCGCATGTGACCAAGATTGGAGTGTATTCTTTAGTGCTTAGGAATAGTTTATCTTTAGATTTGAACAATTGTTTCTATTCGCCAGAAATGGCTAGAAACATCATTTCTTTTCATGGTTTGTTTAGACAAGGTTTGAGATTTTATTTTAATAATGAGAATGGTTCTATTTTAGCTTATCTAAATGGTGTCTTTTACTTTGAAGCTATACCATGTAATGGAATTTATGAAACTGTTATGATTGTTGATAACTTAGGAAATGATGTTTTTGATGGGTTTTGAGCATTCTAACACTTCCTAAGTGTACATGCAACCCTAATAACCTTGGATCTATGTTTGTCTAATTGTCATGCAAAGTTGAATTCCAAGGTTATATTCCTATCTAGCATACATGGGGAACAATTTTAACATAAAGTATAGATAGAATAACTTACCTTGTTGTTGTTTGTGTTCCTTGAAACCTTGTGAGCCTAGCACCCCAAGTGTGATGCCTCAAATGCTTCACACAACACCAAATGCTCTTGGAAGAACTTATGAGAGTATACTCACTTCTTCAAAATCGGCCAAGCCCTCTTGTTTCTTAGTGTAGCCGATTTTGGGTGGAGAACATGTTACTTATATAGTGTTGACACATCTAGGGTTAAACCCTAATGTGTCATGACTCTTCATTTCCATGACCCATGGGTTTGTAACTCCCATGGAGAATCCATGGAGCATCCTATGGGTGGAACCCAACTTGATAGTCCATGGAGCCTTTTAGCCCACTATACAAGATATGGATGATTTACATAATCAACCCATATATTTAATTAGTTATCTTTTGATCACTTAATTAATTCTAAATTAATTCTTGATCAAACTAATCAAATAATATTATTAATATATTAGAACTTATAATATATTAATAATCTCCAAGTGTTATTTCTCTCATTTAGTCTATCCAATTGCATGGTGCCATGCAACCCAAATGGACCATGCCGGGTCGGGTCAAGTACATACCAGAAATAGTTATGGACTTAGACACCTTATCCAATAGTCTCCCACTTGGATAAGTCTAATAACTATTACTGCAAGTATGACTTCAGGAACCGATCGGCAATCGTAGCTCTTTTCAAGGTTTCTCGAAACTGAGAAGATGATGGTACGCCATTTAAGATAAGTGATCATATAATCCTCTGTTCTAGATATCAGTCGGACAAATACATGGAACAATGTCTTACTTATTGTCCAACAGTTTGTTTCCCGATTTCCGATTTGTTTGACAAAGAACTTCATTGAACACATCAATTTAGTTCTGACCGGGCCCGGTACATAGGTCAAAACAAAATCATCGAGGGGCCCAGATATCAGCTTCTAATCTAAGAAGGAACAGATAAACTTCGACTCATATGTTTGTTCTACTACTCATTGAATTACACATAAGAGCGCGATTTTATAACATTGAGTTACCAATGCGTTTTTTGTACAATCAATGCATAACCAACTTGTAAGTACACAAATCATATCTCTAGGTTTAAAGATTTATATGATATTACCGTCTCACGATCACTCGAGATAGAATTCCATGAAGTGATTCCAGTGAGCGTGGGTTGAGTCCAATGCTCAGAATTTATGAGCACTCATGATTGTTGCAGCCTTGTCCCAGACCTCTACAACCAAACATGACAGTCTTGATTCATACCTACTTCCAACATATGACCGACTGTGGAGGTTTGAATAATATGTTATACTAAACAAAATTATTCTGGAAGTCAAAACATGCAAAAGAAATATAGTAAACGATTGACAAGAGATAGCAACACTTTACTCATAAATAAAACAGTTTTATTCATCATCAAATGTCAATTACACTTTACAAATTTCGAGGTTATCTAACTACTAAATCTAATATCATCCTTCAGCCCTATGCTCCGATCATGCTGGAGATGCTTAATCCGAGTTAGTCCCTTCGTGAGGGGATCTGCCGGATTCTCATCTGATGATACCCTCTTTGCCACGAGGAGTCCTTCTTCCATCCGATGTCTGATGAAATGGTATTTTCTGTCGATGTGTCTGGATCTCCCGTGATCCCTTGGTTCCTTGGCTAAGGCAACAGCACTTTCACTATCACAGAAAATTTCCATTGGCTCTTTAATAGCTGGTACAACTCCAAGGTCTCCAATGAAGTTCCTCAGCCATAACGCCTCCTTTGCCGCTTCGCTCGCTGCAATATACTCTGATTCACAAGTAGAATCTGCCACTTTCTCTTGCTTGGAACTCTTCCAAGAAATTGCTCCTCCATTTAGGGTAAAGACCCAGCCCGACTGAGAGCGGAAGTTATCCCTATCAGTCTGGAAGCTAGCATCACTATACCCTACAACTCTCAAGTCATCACTCCCACCGAGGGTAAGGACCCAGTCCTTAGTCCTTCGTAGGTACTTGAGAATATTCTTTACCGCAGTCCAATGTGCCTTGCCAGGGTTCCCCTGAAACCTGCTAACCATGCACAAGGCAAAGGCTACATCAGGTCGAGTACACGTCATAGCATACATGATCGAACCTACAGCCGAAGCATAAGGTACTCGACTCATTTCTGCTATCTCAGCCTCAGTGTTAGGGCTTTGTGTCTTACTCAGTTTGGCGTTACTCTGGATGGGTAACTCTCCTTTCTTGGAGTCTTGCATTCTGAATCTCTTCAGAACCTTCTCCAAGTAGGTACTTTGACTAAGTCCAATTAGTCTTTTACTCCGATCTCTCAAGATCCTTATCCCCAAAATATAGGCAGCTTCACTAAGGTCCTTCATAGCGAAACACTTTCCAAGCCAGGACTTTACTTCCTGCAGGGTTGGAATGTCGTTTCCTATGAGTAGTATGTCATCCACATACAATACCAAAAAGCTAACTATACTCCCACTAGCCTTGACATATACACAAGATTCATCTTCACTCCTAGAAAAGCCAAATTCCTTGACCTTTTCATCAAAGCAAAGATTCCATCTGCGAGGTGCTTGCTTTAATCCATAAATGGATTTCTCAAGCTTACACACTCTATTAGGGTACTTGTTGCTGACAAAACCCTCTGGCTGACTCATGTAAACATCTTCAGCCAACTTCCCATTAAGGAAAGCGGTTTTGACATCCATTTGCCAAATTTCATAGTCATGAAATGCGGCTATGGCTAACAGAACCCGAATAGACTTAATCTTGGCTATCGGAGAAAAGGTCTCATCATAATCCACTCCAGGAATTTGAGAGAAGCCCTTTGCAACTAGTCTAGCCTTATAAGTGTGTACTTTACCATCCATGTCGGTCTTCTTCTTGAAGACCCATTTGCACCCTACAGTCTTTCGACCTGGTACATTCTCAACCAAGTTCCAAACTTGATTGTCATACATGGATTGTATCTCGCTATCCATAGCCTCTTTCCATTTAGGAGACTCAGGGCCTGCCATGGCTTCCTCGTAGCTGTTAGGGTCATCTTGACTTACTAGTGTCTCATCACTAATAAGTGTCTCACCTTCTGCAGTAATATGGAATCCATAGTAATGCTCAGGTGCACTCCTAACTCTCGTGGAACGCCTCAGAGGTACAGATTCGTCAATTGGCTCAACAGGAGTTTCCTCCTCAAGTTGAGGGCTAGAGTTTGAAGTTCCTTCACCACTTGACTCTTGAATTTCTTCAAGATCAACTTGCCTCCCACTGTCTCCTTGGCTTATAAAATCTCTTTCTCGAAAGACTCCTCTTCTCGCTACAAAGACCACATTGTCACTAGGTCTGTAGAAGAGGTAACCAAAGGATTGCTGTGGGTAGCCGATGAAAATACACCTCTCGCTTCGGGGTTCGAGCTTATCATGAGTCTCGCGTCTCACGAAAGCCTCGCAACCCCAAATCTTGATGTGGTCTAGTTTAGGTACTTTACCAGTCCACATCTCGTGAGGAGTTTTGGCAACTTTCTTTGTAGGGACTAGATTAAGGATATGGGCGGCAGTCTCTAAGGCATACCCCCAGAATGAGATTGGTAGCGAAGCTCGACTCATCATGGAACGAACCATGTCCAACAAGGTTCGATTACGCCTCTCAGCCACATCATTCAACTACGGTGTCCTGGGAGGTGTCAATTGTGAGACAATCCCACATTCCTTTAGATAGTCGAGGAACTCTGAACTAAGATACTCACCACCTTGATCGGATCGAAGCATCTTAATGTTCCTGCCCAATTGATTCTCGACTTCCTGTTTAAATTCCTTAAACTTCTCGAAAGTCTCTGACTTATGTTTGATTAAGTAGACATATCCATATCTACTGTAATCATCAGTAAAAGTCAAATAATAACGATTAGCATCTCTTGTGGCATGTTTGAATGGTCCACACACATCCGTGTGTATAAGGTCCAACAAACCTTCACCCCTTTCACACGAGCCTGTGAAGGGTGACTTTGTTATTTTTCCAAGTAAGCATGATTTGCAACTATCATTTGACTTTAGGTCAAACGACTCCAAGACTCCATCCTTTTGGAGTTGGCCTATGCGTTTCTTGCTTATATGTCCAAGACGACAATGCCATAATGATGCTTTATCCAAGTTATTATTATTAGTAGAATCAATACACAAAACATTATTTCCTAAGTTATCTACAATAGATACAGCTTCATACACACCATCACAAGGTAATGCTTTAAAATAAAGTACATTATTAAAGAAAGCATTAATCGAACCAACTTCATTATCAAACGAAAAGGTGAAACCTTGTTTGTACAATGCATGAAAGGAAATAATATTTCTTGCCATTTCTGGCGAATAACAACATTTATTCAAATCTAAATTTAACCCACTACTTAGCGATAAAGTATAAACTCCAATCTTGGTGACAGGTGTAACTTTCCTATTCCCCATGATTAAGTTTATTCTTCCTTGCTCCAGATTCTCACTTCTTCCTAGTCCCTGCAAGTCACAACAAATATGAATACCGCAACCGGTATCAAGGACCCAAGATTTCGAATGGGGTGAGTTATTAGAAATGATAGTGTAAATACCTGCATGGTTGGGTTTGACTTTCCCATCCTTCACATCCTGCTGGTACTTTGGGCAGTTCCGCCTCCAATGAGCTTTTTCATGGCAATAGAAGCATTCAGCCTCTTTTGGGTCAGAAGAAGGAGTAATGAAACCTTTCTTGGTTCCACTTGAAGAAGAGCCATCAAGGGTCCGAGCCTTGGTACCCTTCGATGATCTCTTTCTCTTCCTCCCTCGACTTTGCCCAATTGCCAAGATCGGAGTTGAGTTTGGAGTAGGAGTGATAGCAACCGACTTCCCCTTAAGACCTGTTTCTGCGGTCTTGAGAAGTCCCTGAAGTTTGCTGAGGGTGACCTCTTCCTTGTTCATGTGATATGTCATGCGGAATTGATCATAGCACGATGGTAAGGAGTGCAAAATGATATCTATTGCAAGCTCCTCCGGGAAGTTCACATTGAGCTTCAGCAAACGATCCACATACCTTTGCATTTTCTGCATGTGGCTCGTGACGGACTCTCCGTCCTTCATCATGGTTGTTATCATGGAGCAGATGACTTCGTACCTCTCTTGTCGTGCACTTTGATGGTATCTTTCCATCAAATCTTGGTGCATTTCATAAGGGTAGAAATCTTCATAAGACTTTTGGAGTTCAGCTGTCATGGTGGCCAACATGATGCAAGCCACCTTGGTTGCATCTCTTTCATGAGTATGAAAGTCAGCGATCTCCTGGGGAGTTGCAGTGGACTCGTCAATTTCCTTAAGCTCCTTGTCAAGGACATATTCTTTGTCCTTGTAGCGGGTAATCATCCTGATGTTTCTGATCCATTTATTGAAGTTGGATCCATTAAAGGTGACTTTCCCACACAAACTCATAAGAGTAAAGGAGCCATTAGGATTCGATCCAGAAGCATTATTTGAAGACATCTGAAAGAGAAGAACGAGTTTAGTTTAGATTTAAGAGAGTCCTTAATAAAACACCCAAATGTAATATTAAGGCTAGGATCCAATCATAATATAATATAGCTTAGAAGAGGTATGCCGTAATCTAAGCTATACCATATTTGAAAGGTAGGTGAATGACGATTCACCAATTTCCACCACGAAAACCGAAATATTAGATATTTAGTTTTTATTGGTTTTAGAAATTCCTAGATTCTTTGAGATCCGATGAACTTTTCAAAGGCATGTTTCAATCTCGAGAGTGCCCTCTAGGTTTTGTGACTGGGATGCCGAGGATCACAAAACGAGGTGTGAAGTAACCATGCAAATCACTTGGTACCCTTAAGGTTTATCACTCAATCGATGTGCCGGTAAACCACACACGCTCCACCTATACTATAATAAACCTTAAGTCACCCTTTACCTACCTTGTTAAGTCCAAGTTAGTGTGCCGGTTAACCACACACGCTCCACCAACGACTTAGACAAAGTGTAAAGTGTAATTTCATGGA
Source organism: Lactuca saligna (assembly GCF_052625555.1). NCBI lineage: Eukaryota > Viridiplantae > Streptophyta > Magnoliopsida > Asterales > Asteraceae > Lactuca > Lactuca saligna. Next base: position 172,771,179 of record NC_136419.1, read on the forward strand.
TTAGCACCTTATTCACATTTAGTTACTTTATTATATTCATCATACTTTGAATGAGAATTTATAAGTCCTTGTCTTACCCGTTCGGCTAACGACCCTCCACCAGTCAAGCAAGCGGTGGGTGAGAATATACACCCATTAAGTCACCATTTTATAGGCAACAACCTTATACCCACCTTATAAACCGGCTTCGTGAATGAGGCGTACTAGCGGTAAGACGACTTTATTCTTATACATATATATATATATATATATATATATATATATATATATATATATATATATATATATATATAATTATTAAATTATCATAATATAAGTATAAGGGTTGAATTTTAACTTTTAAAATTCTAGGGGTTGGAACTTAAAGTTTTAACTTAACTTTACTTGTTCCAAAACTTGAGGGCAAGTTTTGTAACTTTCAAAACTTTTCATTTCTTGTAACTTATGAGTTTAATAGAGTAATAAAATGAAGACTCTTCATTTTTCTAACTCTTGTGTTTTCTTAATGGTTTTAACTCAAGTGTGACTCTTGGTTTTCCATAACATAAGGATAAGTTATGGACTCCATTAAAACACATTATGATCAAGAAATAATCTACCACATAGGTTACAAATAATTCCTATGATCATCTAAAACATCATAAGAACAAGAACATGAGTACGAACACAATTAAAAATTACATAAAACTTTGTAATTTTGATAACTAGTTGTTGTAAATGAATTAGCAAAGATATTACACCACCAAAAACAAGTTTTCAATTACCAAAACAGTTTAGGGTAATGTTTCTAATTCATTTTCCAGCAACTGAATCAAAATTCTGCACTCATTCGACCCTACTCACCGAGTGCATAAACTGACTCGCCGAGTTGGTTGAAGATACTCATGGACTCGACGAGTCCCCCCTATAGACTCGACGAGTCCATTCGCAGATAGCAAAATTTCCGATTCTGTTTTTCAACTTTTAAGCACAAATAAGAACAAACAAGCCTAGGCTCTGATACCACTGATGGGTTTTGAGCATTCTAACACTTCCTAAGTGTACATGCAACCCTAATAACCTTGGATCTATGTTTGTCTAATTGTCATGCAAAGTTGAATTCCAAGGTTATATTCCTATCTAGCATACATGGGGAACAATTTTAACATAAAGTATAGATAGAATAACTTACCTTGTTGTTGTTTGTGTTCCTTGAAACCTTGTGAGCCTAGCACCCCAAGTGTGATGCCTCAAATGCTTCACACAACACCAAATGCTCTTGGAAGAACTTATGAGAGTATACTCACTTCTTCAAAATCGGCCAAGCCCTCTTGTTTCTTAGTGTAGCCGATTTTGGGTGGAGAACATGTTACTTATATAGTGTTGACACATCTAGGGTTAAACCCTAATGTGTCATGACTCTTCATTTCCATGACCCATGGGTTTGTAACTCCCATGGAGCATCCATGGAGCATCCTATGGGTGGAAACCAACTTGATAGTCCATGGAGCCTTTTAGCCCACTATACAAGATATGGATGATTTACATAATCAACCCATATATTTAATTAGTTATCTTTTGATCACTTAATTAATTCTAAATTAATTCTTGATCAAACTAATCAAATAATATTATTAATATATTAGAACTTATAATATATTAATAATCTCCAAGTGTTATTTCTCTCATTTAGTCTATCCAATTGCATGGTGCCATGCAACCCAAATGGACCATGCCGGGTCGGGTCAAGTACATACCAGAAATAGTTATGGACTTAGACACCTTATCCAACAGTTTTGTACTTGGATTCTTCCAATAGTATGGATCTAAAGCATCCTTATGGCATTGTCGTCTAGGACATGTCAACAAGAAACGCATAGCCCAACTCCAAAAGGATGGAGTGTTGGAGTCATTCGACCTTAGGGAAGATGACACATGCGAGTCTTGTTTACTTGGAAAGATGACTAAGTCACCCTTCGCTGGTACGTGCGAAAGGGGTAAGGGTCTATTGGACCTCATACATACCGATGTGTGTGGACCGTTTAGATCTACCACGAAGAATGGTAACCACTTCTACGTGACTTTTACCGATGACTATAGTAGATATGGGTATATCTACTTAATCAAGCAAAAGTTAGAAACTTTTGAAAAGTTCAAAGAGTTCTAGAATGAAGTGGAGAATCAATTGGGCAGGAAGATCAAGATGCTTCGATCCGATCGAGGAGGAGAGTACCTAAGTTTTGAATTCCACGATTATCTCAAGGAGTGTGGAATAGTTTCACAATTGACGCCACCTAGGACACCACAATTGAATGGTGTGGCAGAAAGGCGTAATCGAACCTTGTTGGACATGGTTCTCTCTATGATGAGTCGTGCTTCGCTATCTATCTCTTTTTGGGGGTATGCCTTAGACACTGCCGCCCATATCCTTAACCGAGTCCCTACTAAGAAAGTTGCCAAAACACCTCACGAGATGTGGATAGGGAAAGCTCCTTCGTTAGCACATATCAAGGTTTGGGGTTGCGAGGCTTTCGTAAGACGAGATACTCATGACAAGCTCGAACCTCGTAGTGAGCGATGTATTTTCATCGGCTACCCGCATAAATCCTTTGGAAATCTCTTCTATAGACCGAAGGACAATGTTGTCTTTGTTGCGAGGAGAGGAGTTTTCCGAGAGCGAGAACTCATAGGGCAAGGAGACAGTGGGAGGCAAATCGATCTTGAAGAGATTCAAGATTCGATAGATGAAGGAACCTCAACCGCTAGCGCTCAACCCGAGGAGGAAACTCCGGTTGAACCGATTGACATATCATTACCTCTTAGACGTTCCGAGAGAGTTAGGTTTCAACCCTAGTTGTATGGTTTTCATATTACTACCGAAGGGGACACGTATATTAGTGATAGTACACTAATAAATCTTGATGAACCTAATATTTATAAGGAAGCCATGGCAGGCCCGGAGTCTGCAAAATGGAAAGAGGCAATGGATAGCGAGATCCAATCCATGTATGATAACCAAGTTTGGAATTTGGTTGATCATGTTCTTGGACGTAAGACCGTTGGGTGCAAATGGATCTTCAAGAAGAAGACCGACGTTGATGGAAAAGTACACACGTTTAAAGCGCGACTAGTTGCGAAGGGCTTTACTCAAACTCCCAGAGTTGACTATGAAGAGACCTGCTCACCAGTTGCGAAGATAAAATCTATTAGAGTGATGCTAGCTATTGCCGCATTTCATGATTATGAGATTTGGAAAATGGATGTAAAGACCGCTTTCCTTAACAGGAAGTTGGCTGAGGATGTTTACATGGCTCAGCCAGAGGGGTTTGTGGATCCGAAGCATCCGAATAGAGTGTGTAATCTTGATAAGTCCATTTATGGACTAAAGCAAGCGTCTCGCAGATGGAATCTTTGCTTCAATGAGAAAGTCAAAGAGTTTGGATTTGTTCGAAGCGAGGATGAAACATGTGTATATGTCAAAGCCAGTGGGAGTGTAGTAAGCTTTCTTGTTCTATATGTCGATGACATATTACTCATAGGAAACGATGTCCCGACTCTGCAGGAGGTTAAGTCCTGGCTCGGGAAGTGCTTCGCTATGAAGGACCTCGGAGAGGCTTCCTACATTTTGGGAATAAGGATAGTAAGAGAAAGAAGTAAGAGACTAATAGGACTTAGTCAGAACACTTACTTAGAGAAGGTACTAAAACGTTTTAGTATGGAAAACTCAAAAAAGGAAGAATTACCGATAAAAAGCAATGCCAAGTTGAGTAAGACTCAAAGTCCGAGTACCGAAGCCGAGATAGCTGAAATGAGCCGAGTTCCATACGCTTCCGCAGTTGGCTCAATCATGTACGCTATGACTTGTACTCGCCCTAATGTAGCCTTTGCTTTGAGCATGGTTAGTAGATATCAAGGGAATCCTGGCAGAGCCCATTGGGTTACGGTGAAGAATATCCTTAAGTACCTTCGGAGGATGAAGGAATGGTTCTTAGTCCTTGGAGAGAGTGAGGACTTGAAGGTGCGAGGGTATAGTGATGCCAGTTTTCAGACCGACAGGGACAACTACCGTTCGCAGTCGGGCTGGGTCTTTACCCTGAATCGAGGAGCAGTAACTTGGAAGAGTTCCAAGCAGGAAACCGTAGCTGATTCAACATGCAAATCAGAGTACATCGCAGCGAGCGAAGCGTCGAAGGAGGCAATATGGCTAAAGAACTTCATTGGGGATCTTGGAGTTGTACCTGCCATAAAGGAGCCCATGGAGATTTTCTGTGATAATGAGGGAGCGGTTACCTTGACCAAGGAACCGAGAGATCATGGTAGATCACGACATATTGATAGAAAATATCACTTTATTAGACATCGTGTAGAAGAAGAACAACTCGTAGTGAAGAGAATATCATCGGAAGATAACCCAGCAGATCCGCTTACGAAGGGACTGAGTATGGTTAAGCATTTGCAGCATGTTAGGAGTATTGGGCTGAAGGATGATATTAGCATAGATTAGATAGTATTAGAAACGTGTAATAGATAAATGTAATTAACATTTGATGATTAAATAAAGGAGTTTTATTTATAAGTAATGTTACTGTCATATGTTAATTGTTTAACTATTGTTTCACTTTGCATGTTTTGACTTCCAGAATAATTGAGTTTATTAAAAATAATCGAATTGTTCAAATAGTCCACAATCGTTCATATGTTGGAAGTAGATATGAATGAAGATTGTCATGAATAGACATGTAGAGTGTCTAAATGGTGTTAGACATAGCAAAAGATTGTTGCAACGTTCATGAGTGCTTATGAACTAGGTTTGAGCATTGGAACAAACTCACGCTTGCTAGAATCACCTTATGGAATGTGATATTAAATGGGTGATTGTAAGACGATAATATCATATAGTCTTAAAACCTAGATATATGGTTTGTTATTGGTTAATTGATTGTACATTGATAATGCGAAAACGCATTGGTAACTCGATGTTATGAAACGCATTGTTGTGTGTAGTTGGTTAATGAATAAGTAAATGCATATAAGTCGAAGTTTATCTGTAAGTTTTATCCTAAGAAGGAAAAAGCGATATCTCGGCCGCTCGATGATTTGATTTGACTTATGTGCTGGGCCCGGTTAGAACTGAATTGATGTGTTCGATTAAGTTTTATGTCAAATAAATCGGAGATCGAGAAACCAAATGCTAGACTAACTATTCCATAGTATTATCAACATGATATCTAACAGAGGACTGTACGATCCCTTATGTCAAGGACAAGATTGATTAGATTAGAGTTTAACAACGTCTTTGAGAGCTACGATTGCAAATCGGAGTGTACCTGTGCATATAGTTACTAGACTTATCCAAGTGGGAGACTGTTGGAATAGTGTCTATGGCTGCAACTATATTAGGCAAGTATTTGACCCGATTGTGCATGGTCCTTTTGGGTTGCCTTCACCATAGCAACTTGATAGGATGATTTATTAACAGAGAGTAAATATTATTAGTATATAATGAGAATAATATAAAGAATAATATATAGTTATTTGATTAATATAAGTCATAGATTAATTAGTATTAATTTAGTGACTTAAGGAGATTAATTAAATAAGAGGGTATAAACTGTCAATTGTTTGATAGTTAAACTTTAGACTGTAAATCCTTATTGGATAAAGGATTGGATGAATTCTAGGCTAGGATAAGTCCTAAATTCGTCCAAGGCATTATCTTGGAAGGATTTGGATTGCTTTGAGTAATAGTTATCCAATTAGGGTTTAAGTTGTAACCCTTAAGGAGTCTACAAGTATAAATAGACCCTATAGCTGAGGGAATTCGACACCCATATAAAGTAAAGAGACTCTGGCTGAATTCCTTCCCTCTCCTCTCTCCCAAATCATCCTCCATGCTATTTGGTGTTTGTAAGCCATTAGAGGAGTGACAATTGTTACTCTAGAAGCTCCAAGACAACAAGATCAACAAGGAATTCAAAGGTATGATTCTAGATCTGTTTCAACATTGTTATTACACCTAGATAGTCATTAGAAGTCTTGGATTCAAAGCATGTTTGATTAGAAAGCCTAGATCCAAGCATTACGGTTTTGCATGCGCACATAGGAAAGTTCTTATGGCCAAAACCCATCAGCAATAATGCTGGAGTGATAGTTGTTGTAGGAAAAGTCTACAAGAGGTATCTAGGAATCCCAACTCCCACCAAAATCTATAACGCAAGTCCAAAACATATCCTCAAGTGTCTGGATGGTCCACTCACTATGGTCGTCGGTCAGCTGATCATAAGTAGTGTTGAAATGTAGCCTCATGCACAGTTTCTCATGGAACTTCTGTCAGAATCGGGAAGTGAACCGAACAACTCTATCTAATAAAATGGAGACCGGAACCTCATGACGAGCAACAATCTATCGAACATACACAACGGCCATCTTTTCGGCCAAAGAGCTCTCCCGGATGGCCTAAAAGTTGGCACTCTTATTCAATTGATCCACGATGACCCATATAGCATCAAATCCCTTAGCAATATTCGGTAACATGGTGATAAAATCCATGGTGATCTGTTCCCACTTCCACATGGGAACCTCCAAAGGTTGCAACTTTCCATGTGCCTTCTGATGCTCGACCTTGACCATCCTACACGTCAAGCACCTCCCAACTACCAGGATATCTCCCTCTTCATAAACAACCACTAGTAACTTAATCTCAAATCTCGATACATCTCGGTGGTTCCCAAGTGTATAGAAGAGTGAGATTTAAGCCTCCTCCAACACTATCTGCCTGATCCCACCAGAAACTGGAACCTAAACCTGACCACACCGGTTCAACAACCCCCGACTATCGGTGACAAATATGTTGATATCCCCCTGATCCTCTCCTTTTTCCATTTCTCCTTCTTGACTCTTTCTGCCTGAGCTATTAACAATTCCAAAAGTGGGAATCAATGGATATCCTCAGTCACAAATCCCCAACTTAAGATCCAGCAAACTTGAGGCTCAAGGCATCTACTACCTCATTCGCTTTACCTGGATGGTAAAGGATCTCATAGTCATAAACCTTGACCATATCCAACCACCTTCACTGCCCCATGTTCAGATTCGGTTGATCCATAAAATATCGCAAACTCTTGTGGTTTATGTAGATAGTACACCAGACCCCATATAAGTAGTGCTACCAAATCTTGAGGGCAAACACCACTGCCTCCAACTCCAGGTTGTAAGTAGGATAACGTGCCTCATGCGGCTTCAGCTGCTGAGAAGCATAAGCAATCACTCATCCCCTTTGCATAAGGACCGCCCCCAACCAATGATGGATGCATCACAAAAAACCACGAAATACTCAACACCCTCTGGAAGGTTCAACATTGGTGCCTCACATAACCTTTGTCGCAACGTCACAAAACAACCCTACGGCTCAGAGCCACATCAGAAATCCGCTCCCTTCATCGTAAGACGAGTCAGGAGTATTGTAATCCTGGAGAAGTCATGAATAAATCTCCAATAATATCCTGCCAAACCCAAGAAACTCTTGATCTCCGAGGGGGATTTTGGAACCTCCCAATGCATCACGTCCGCGATCTTAGCCGGATCGACTAAAATCCCATTTTGGTTAATGAGTTGTCGCAGGAACTAGATCTCTCATAACTAAAACTCACACTTCAAGAACTTGGCATATAATCGTCCTCCCCTCAAAACAATCAAAACCTCTCGAAGGTGCTCCTCATGCTGCTCTCTGATCTTGGAATACACCAAGATATCATCTAGACCTGGAAAACGTGTCGGGTTCGTGTCATGTCAAGACATTAAACGGGTTAAGAGTGCTTGACCCTAACCTGAACCGTTTAATTATCGTGTCGTGTCAACCAGTTTATTTTTGTGTCGATTTCGTGTCGGGTTTCGGGTTAAGGTTTAAACCTTATATGTTGTGTCATGCCGGGTTGAAACATATTAAAGGTTGAAAAGTAAGAGTCATGGAGGAAGAAAAATGAAAAAGTGAAATGCTGGAGTTAGGAGGTGGAACGGAAAAAAAAAATTATACTCCCTTTATCCCATATTTATTGTTCATTTTTTAGTTTTGAAATTTTTATTTTTCTAATTTGAACTTAAATATTTTTATTTGTGTTATAAATTACATGATAAAACCTATAACAATGAAAAGACATTTAAAACACAATCCATTCATATATTTTGCATTAAGTGTTATATATAAAAAAAAAATATTTAAGGTCAAATTTGAAGAATAAAGACTTCAAAAGTTAAAATTAGACAAAATAGGGGAATGAGGTAGTAGTAAGTTTAGAAAGCAAAATGAAAAGAGTTAGAGTTAGGAAGCAAATGAGATACGTAGTGAGGAGGAGTAAAATTAACTCACTTTGAAAATTTGAAATTTACTTTTAGTTCTTGAACTTGGGCTACTACAAATGTATAATATTGAAAATATTTATAAAAATATGAAATTTAATATATATATATATATATATATATATATATATATATTAAATGGGTCATCTTCGAGTTGAAAGTCTTGACCCTGACCCTACCCGTTTAATTATCGTGTCATGTCGTGTCAACTCGTGTACATAAACAGGTCGAAATCTCTGACCCAAACCCACTAACTTGGTGTTGGGTTCGTGTCGGGTAGGTGTGTTTTGCCAGATTTTGCCAGGTCTAATATCATCAATGAATACAATGATTGATCGATCAAGCATCGGCTCGCGTACCTAACGTTGGATTAGGTGTCTAAGCCCGTAACTATACTTGGTATTTACTTGACCCCAGAGTATCATGGTTAATTTTGGGTGGCCTTCACCTGAACAATCTAATAGGATGGATATTTGATAAAAAGGTTATTTGTGATTTACAAATAACAGGTATTCTTTAAACTAGTTTTATGATTCATGTATCAAATTGTATGCTAGTTGCAGGCTTCATGCTTTGGATATTTTTTTGTTGCATGTATAACTAGAGAAATCTTAGATCCAAAGCATTAGGCTTGTATGTGCACCATAGGAGTGTTATAGTGTAACGTCCACAGATCCGGGCTAGTCAATTTAGAGGCAATAAGCATCAAAAAATGAGTTTTTTACGAAAGATTATTTATAAGGATCAATCTCTTCCAAGTGGTAATATATTTTACAAGGGTTCCGTACATATAACGAACGCCAAAATCCGAGTTATAACAAAGAAGTTATGGCCCGTAGAAGTTTCACGGTAAAACCGACACGACACCGAGAAGCGTAAATAGTGAACTTACGATAGTGGAATTTTTAGCCTTAGTAATCTAAACAACAGTTGTAGTATACGTTAAATCGAGAGCATCCATAAAAAGAACGCCCAAATCTGACTTCGGATGAGGAAGTTATTATTTTTCTAAGATTTGGCATAGCAATGCAAGGTCCGCAACTCGAATTTTTGTTCGAGTGGTTTTTGTCCTACGCGACCTAAATGAGAGTTTAAGATCTCATTATTAGGAACTCAACGATAGAAAGCCAGACGAAAACGGAGACCACATTCTCACACTCCCAAACCAAGGATGGCGGAAACGTCCGGGGGTGGAGGACTTCATGTATAGTATCATAATAACAATTCTAATAGTGATTAAAGTAAACACAACCAACATAAATATAATAGAAAGAGTTACATCATTATATGAGTTTACATCCTTCCAAATCAATTACATTACGTTGACAAAAATGAAATGTTTGACGCCTTAACGTCCCATCCTGAAAAACACTTGATTACCTGTTTAGTGATTTCCTAAGAATACAAGTTGTTTTGAAAAAGTGTCAACACGAAGGTTGGTGAGTTCATAAGCATTTGTATGTAATTATGAAAACCTTTTCTTGTAAAAGAAGTGTTCGTTCCAGGAAATCCAATATTTTCCTTAATACGTAAAATATAGTCTTAGAACCCAAGACCAAAATGTATAGGCAACATTCCTTACTTATAGTAAATAATGCAAGTTTAAATCGACATAAACTCGTTAAATTTAGAGTTAAAATCCGTAAATCCTATGTTTGTTAATACCACATGTGAGTTATTATAACCATACTATGACTCAGACGGCCTCGTAATACGACATTCTTCAGGCGTCGCAAGTTAAATGACACTTGTCACCTCAGACCTGCCGGTCTAGCTGTTGCATCCAGCTCAGGTGCGAGTTTGTCAGACCCAATATAGATCTATACACAACTATCACGTTCTCCCTACAAGAGACTCTGGTTACAATTTACAAGACTTTTGACTTTGTTACATCGATGTAACACGAAGCGACTGTCTCAAAAATTTATTCATTAACAGATTTACGTGAACGGAGAACCTTCGGTAAAGATTTTGAAATGTAATAAAACATTATCTATACGTATTATACTTTATTATAATCGTTTATAATGTAAACGCGATATAAACTATACTACCATGGTGTATCAAATATTTGTATGCAATGGACGTAAATTTTGTTTATAACAATAAACTAATTACCATTCTTGAGAAGGTAAAAATCAATTTATTTTCTGATGTTTTTCAATATACTAAGATGAAAATGACATATAATGTAAAAGCATACATTCACATAACGATACACACCTTGCTCAACAAGTTACAAGGTGCAAATGAAATTGATAACATTTTTCTAGCATTCACATTTCTATTACTGTTCTTAGAAAAATTATTGAAAAATCATCAGTGGCCCAAATCAGAATCCGTAAATTCTGAGAGTTTGGGAAATGAATCTAGTTTTTCATAAAAAATTTTATGATTTTTAGTGACCTCCAACTTGTGTGAAAAGGTCCATAATCACAAATTGGTCTAGATTTGTTCTTGAAATGATAGGCAGTTTTGTAAAAATCACCATCAATTGAAAAATATCGTATGCAGATGTGCAAGTAGTCATTTTAAAACTAAGAACTTGAACTATTTTCACCTTGTACATTTTTGAAAATTAAAATGTTTTCGTTGTCCAAAACAGCCTGTGAATGGATTTCAACTTTTCTAATGAAAGCTATTGGAAGAGTTTAGTTGTGTTCTTGTTGTTTTAACTTGTACTCCCCCCCCCCCCCCCCCCTTAAAACTTAATAAAATGTGAAAAGATAGGGGTATGAACTCACCTTATGTGATTTCAGTGGATGGATGTTGAAGGAGAGAAGTGTTCAACTCAAAAACACTTGGAGGATTACTTGGAGATTCAAGAATCTAATACAATTATGATGGAGTTTTTGTGTAAGAAATCAATGATTTGAGTAAAAGGAAGTGTAATAACCATATGAAGGGTGATGATACTTACCAAATGTAGAAGGAAAGGTTGAAAAATGCCTTGGAAATCTCGAAATTTCGAGAGAGAATTTGAGAGAAAAGATGTGTTTGATCTTTGGTGGAAATTAGTGAAAATGAGTGAAGTGAAGAGAGAGGGTGGGTTTTCCAACTCTTAGAACGTGAGTATGGCTGGAAATGAGTGGGAAAGGACTATGAAGTGACTAGGGATAGTGAGGAGGGGTGTGGGTTGGTCATGGAGTGGGCATCGGGGTGGTTGCTTGTGTCTAACACTATGGCAAAGTCAACACTCCACAACAAGATCTTACTTAATTGATTTTATTCTTAAATACGGATTTCCTTAAAAATATGCTGAATTTATGAATATATGGGGCCTTATATGTCAAAATATAAGTTTGGGTGAGAATTCCTCGTTAAAATAATTAAAAACGGGCTTAAAACGGAGTTGTGGTCGAAAACCGGGTAAAAAGACGGAAAATCCGAAGTCAGGGAGAGGGTCCGGTCTCAGCAGCCTTGGAACCGGAGTGGTTTGGTCGCTAAATTGGGTCCGAGGGGGAGGGGACTGTGGTCCAAGAAGGTACCGCAGGCGACTCTTCAGGAGGGACCGAAGGCGAATTTCGGATGCAGTGCTCCAGGTTCGCTGGCTACGGTTCGGTGGCTTCGGTTCGGTGGCTGTGGCTAGATGGTTGCGGCTGCTCAAGGGGCCATCAAACTTGGTTCTTGGGGCTTCAGTTCAAGAAGAGTTTGGTCTATATAGAGGGACTTCGGCCCTAAGAGGCTATTTTTTAAGGTATCACCCCTTTTCGAATAGTTTTTCACCAAGTCAAGTGTCGGGATGCCCGAAATGATTACAAAACTCAAAAGAGGTTTTGAGAGAGATTTGGGAGAGATTTCACATTCTTGGAGAGATTTCTCATATAGAGAGAGATTTGGAAGAGATTTCACATTCTTGGAGAGATTTCTCATATATATAGAGAGAGATTTGGGAGAGATTTCACATTCTTGGAGAGATTTAGGTGGGATTTCACATTCTTGGAGATATTTGGGAGAGATTTCACATTCTTGGAGAGATTTGAGTTAGGGAGAGATAGAGTGAAAGAGATTGGGAGAGACTTCTTTTGTGAACTTTTTGAGTGTTTGGCTTTGAAACGCAAGGTCCAAAAACCCAGTTTAGTCATGTTTAAGAGTCTTACACACTCCTGATGAGTATGCAACATTGTTTTGTTGGTTTGGTTCATTACTTATCGCAGTTTTAGGTTAAGGAAATATGGATATATGAACTTTTCAATTGATGACTTCTCATTAGAATAGAGATTGGTATAGTAATTACATAGCGTAAACCCTAGTATACAAGGGTTAACTGAGTTGACCGGTTTGACTTGTTGATTATGTTTGAGTTTGATTTGACCAGAATTTGACGGTTGTCACATATATTGAAGGAGTTACGAATTTTTCACGGTCATTTAACAATCTAATCTCCTCTTATTATTAAATTTAAGATTGGTTGAGAATTAGGCGACAGAGTCTAAATCAAAGTTGTAGATCTTGTTTTTACCTACACATGCAATAAAAGAATGTCGAAAATGGAGCTCGTATGTGAAAGTTATGAGTTTTTTAAAATCGAATGATTTCCACCCTGTATGCGATACCATGTGTCAGCACCACATTGTGCCTGGTTGTCTCCAGCTGGCTCACGATGTGAGCATCAAGAAACTCAAGACGTGAGTGACCCTCCAGCCCCCTATAAATAATAGGTGAAGCCCTCTTCATTCCTCACACCTCCTATAACTTCCCTCTCTCTCTCTCTAGAACTTCTCTCTATACCCGAAACCCCCCCCCCCCCCGCCCCCCCCCCCCCCCCCGCGAAAAGCCTATGTAACGACCCAAGCACGAGCAGAAGCCCCGGAGTGCCCGATGGCTCTGAGAAGAAGAGCCTTTTGGCTCGGAAAGCTGCTACAGTGGCGCCCGGTTTTGAGAAAGAACCCATTGTAAGTGAGCTACGCCTAACATATCTTTAGTATAGCTTATAATTTAATATAATAATGTTATTAGGATCAAATAATAAATACTTGGGCTATTATTATTGGTTATATAAGTATTGTTTAATGCTTATATAATAGTTATACTATTAATTAGTCTTGGTGAATAATAGACTAAACTCTAGTGGTAATGATACTAGGTTTTGTCAAAGGAAAATTGTGTAAGAGTAACAAAGTGTTGTCTGAGTTCGGAATCACCACCTTAAAAAGTAAGTGCATGGCCCCTTTCATCTTACACATAGATATGAAGTATTTTATATAGACTACATGCTATGTGCGCATATTATCTATATACTTGCTATCTATGCTGGATGAACGATTCTATACAAGTTTTACATGATTTAAATTGTATATGTATTTATATCGGCATAATATGTGGGGTAAAATAAGGGTAGATGAAATATAAGATGGATGATGAGTTGAGAGGTGATATAGACCATACGGTAAGGGTGAGAGGTGGACGATGTGTGAAGCCTTGTTCCCAAATGCTGGCCCCGTCATGTAGCAAAGTATGGATGACAATCATGGACTATTCTAGACACTCCAGTGGAACACTAGTAGGCTCGCAACTAGTAAGTGTTGTAAACGATGTGTTCACCAGTGTACTATAAAAAACCCATTGACATGTATTGAGAGTGGACTCTCGAAAACGATAATGTCAATAAATGAGATAACTCTAGTAGCTATACCCAAAGGACAATACCGACAGCTACGCCTCATAGAGAATGTCACAATTCTGGTAGGTGTGCCTAAGTGATAGAACTAGCAGCTGTGTCATTGACAATGATGAACGTCGTACCTATTCCTTAGGATAATACTTAGGAATAAATGAATGAGAAATAGTTGATTCTTTGGGTAGATCCTTAAGAGTAAAGAAGATAATGAGGATGGGTAATTGGGTTAACTGTTTGATGATTAAGCATAATAATTATATTATTGTGCGTTGAAAACCCTATGTACTCACCAGGTTTCCCAACCTGACCTACTCAGTTTATTTATATCACAGGTGTTGATATGAAGTCAGATTACACTAAGAGATTAAGGAGATATAAATCACTAGTGATAATGAATGTAGGTTCTGTTTTCACTTATGTTTTTGTATTGGTGATGACATCCCAAATGTATTGGTGATAACGTATTTATCATGTTTTACTGAGAACAAATTCCGCACATTTTTATTAAAAGAGGTACTCTAATTTTTATAAAGCACAAAAAAAATCGGTCTTTTTGGCAGTGAAAATGGGGATGTCAGTGTTTGTATCAGAGCATTCGTTTAAGTGAACTAGGAATAAGGATTTATTTCTAGACTTAAACTTAGAATGCTAAGCGATGATCATGAGGAGTGTGTCTAATATATTTTAGGAGGTAAACTGAATAGACACAAGCACTAGCTTAATTAGGGAAGATGCCTAAAATGCTTTCATGTACTAAATGATTTGTGATGCTTTATGCTATTGTTTGATCGAATCTATGGTCTGTTGTTGACCGGATCTGGAAATTTTATGTGTTCAGATTTCTAAACATTTAATTACGGTGTTAGAACTGGCGTGTAAATTTTTGGAGTAATAAGGAGGAATACGCGTCTAAATCTTCGTTTATTTATATTCTCGTCTTGATACACCGAACGCATGCTTTAGTGTGCAGAACATCATGGTGAAGACTCATAGTGAATTGAGTGAATGCAGGAAATGAGAAGGACTTCGATACCGAATGGTACCTATCTGATGATATCGTCAGAGTGATATCATTCTATTAGAATGCGTCTAATAAATAATATGTCTAGTACGGGAGAAGTACATGTTCGATTAGCATAAAGAATGATTTTTGGTATAATCCATGAAGTTATCCAATCATCGTAGGTTTCCATCACCAACCGAGTGAAGCAGAATTGATGATTGAAGATATGCATGGAAGAAGTCCTAGTAGAGTCTACGAAAAATTATATGATTGTTTAGACACAATTTTATGTGTTAAAATTGTTTAAGTGATAATGAGTTGGAGAGCTACAAGACAATACTTGGGACGGGTATGAGTAGGTGTGAAAGGTAGTAGAGGCCTATACTACCGGAAGCACAGGACTCGCACTTGGATTAGGGAACGTCACAAGGTTACCAAGAAGCTAGTAATTGATACAGTTTTTTTCAAATATGTCGTTACCATCGTTTCGGTAATGACTAAGAATATGATTGTTATTCCGACCCTAGTGGTCATATCTAATTGAGTCCGACTACAATGAGTATGTTATGTGGTTCAGAGAACCAAGTTTGACGTAGCATTTGATTTAAGCTAGAAGATTGAAATAAAAGATAATCAAAGTGATCGGTAGAGGTATCACGATAGTTGCTTGTAGCTAGAAATGCTACCTTTTAAGATGAGATTAGAACATGAAGGAAAGTATAGTCTGTTCTGGAAGACTCTAAGAGACCTGAGTCTAAGCATTGCAACATACAATGATATGGCACTAGAATATGACACATCATTCCATTCTAGAAATAAAAGAACTTATCTTAAGTTCGTATCAAGTGAGGATCGAGATTGTGACTTGAAGGGTCATAATTTGGAGTCTTACGTGAGAGTGGGAGCAAGTGCAAGATCGAACACCACCTGCATTCAAGGAGTCCAAGAATTAGATACTTATTCGAAGGAACAAAGAAGTTACCATTACTACCTAGGATGAAGAGATAACATATGCAGTCATTATATTGCCATGTTTCGTTGATGATTTCAGGACGTAATCATCCTAAGGGGAAGATAATTATAATGCATGTAGATCCGAGCTAGTCAATTTAGAGATTATAAGCATCCAAAAATGAGGTTTTTATGGAAGATTATTTAGAAGGATCAATCTTTTCCAAGTGTTAGTATATGTTACAAGGTTTCCGTACATATAAATAACGTTGCAATCCGAGTTATAACAAAGAAGTTATGGCCCGTCGAAGTTTCATGGCAAAACCGACACGACACCGGGAAGCGTAAATAGTGAATTTATGATAGAGAAATTTGTAGCCTTAGTAATCTAAACAAAAGTTGTAGTATACGTTAAAACAAGAGCATCCATAAAAACAACCCCCAAATCTGACTTCGTATGAGGAAGTCATGATTTTTCTAAAATTTGGCATAGTAGTGCAAGGCCCGAAACTCGAATTTTAGTTCAAGCGGATTTTTGGCTTATGTGACCTAAATGAGAGTTGAAGATATCATTAATAGGAACTCAACGATAAAAATACAGACGAAAATGGAGTCCGTATTAAACAATTACGAATTCTTCGCGGTCATTTAACAGTCAAATCTCCTCCTACTGTTAAGTTTAATATCGATCAAGAATTAACCGATGGAGTCTAAGGTGCTATTTGTTTTTTCTGAGGCAAAATGTCTGCAGTCTGCGGACCACATCTGTAGACCTCTGCAGTAGAAGAGGTGGATCAAACGTTTGCAGTCTGAAAAAAGAAGACTGTTTGTTTTTTTAACATCTGCGGGCTATTAAAATAAACTAAAATTTTAAAACTTCAAAGCGAATTTTTTATATATTTTTACAACTTTCTTATAAATATATAACGAATCTAGATCAACTTTTATGTATTATTATATAAAAAATAAAAATAAAAATGGTATTAATTCATATACATATTTGATAAAAACCAACAACTTTGATTGTAAAGTTATAACTAAATATTATAATTAGTGATCAAAGAATTTGATACATAAATAGATGGAAATAAACTTCGATTTTTTCAAATAAATCTATTAAAAACGTACGATAAATATTTTCTCGAGAAATTGATGATACTCTATTAAATAAAGTTTTACAAAATTTTGGCAAAAAAATATAAGAATATATTATGATTTTTTTTCATATTTATATAAACAACTTCAACGACTATTATTATAATAAATTTTTATTTATAAATTTGTTAAAAATATCATGTTTGTATCGTCAAATGTTTTTTTTTTTAAGTTTTGTAATTTTTTTTCATATTGTTTATCATTAATAAAGTTGGAAAAAATATAAATTAAAAAAAAACTTAAAAAAAATAAAGATATATATGTTTTTTAAGCTAGAAGATGTCTGATGATGTTAGAAGACCTTGGTCCACATCTGCGCCAAGAAGAGGGCGCGCAGACATTTTTAGGTCTGCAGTCTTAAAAAAAACAAACAGTCTGCGAAGACTAATGTCTGCGCGTGGTCTGCGCGGCGCAGACATAAGACATCTCGCAGATCTGTAGACAAAAAACAAACACTACCTAAGTGAAAGTTGCAGATCTTGTTTTTACCTATGCGTGGAAAAAATGAACGTCCAAAACGGAGCTCGTATGTGAAAGTTATGAATTTGTGAAAATCGGTTGATTTCCACCCTGTGTGCGATGCCACGTGTCAGCACCTGGCTATGCCTGTTTGTCTCCAGTTGGCTCACGATGTCAGCATCAAGAAAATCACAACGTAAGTGACCTCCAGCACCCTATAAATAACAGGTGAAGTCCTCTTCATTCCTCACACCTCCCATAAGTCGCCTCTCTCTCTCTAGAACTTCTCTTTAGCCCCGAAACCCCCCCCCCCCAAAAAAAATGCCTAGGGAACCTCCCAAGCACAAGCGAAAGCCCCAGAGTGTCCGACGGCTCCGAGAAGAAGAGCCTTTCGACACGGGAAAGCTGCTCTAGCGGCGCCCGGTTTTGAGAAAAACCCGCTGTAAGTGAGCTAGGCCTAACCTATCTTTAGTATAGCTTATGATTCAATATAGTGATGTTATTAGGACCTTATAATAAATAATTGGTCTATTATTATTGGTTATATAAGTATGGTTTAACACTTATATAATAGTAATAGTAGTTATACTATTAATTAGTCTTGTTGAATAATAGACTAAACTCTAGTGGTAATGATACTAGGTTTTGTCAAAGGAAAATTGTGTTAAGAGTAACAAAGTGTTGTCTGAGTTCAGAATCACCACCTTAATAAGTAAGTGCATGGTCCCTTTCATCTTACACATAGATATGAAGTATTTTATATAAACTACGTTCTATGTGTGCATATTATCTGTATACTTGCTATCTATGTTGGATGAATGATTTTATACAAGTTTTACATGATTTAAACGGTATATGTATTTATATCTACATAATATGTTGGGTAAAACATGGGTAGATGAAATATGAGTTGGATGATGAGTTGAGAGGTGATATAGACCATGAGGTAAGGGTGAGAGGTGGACGATGTGAGAAGCTTTGTTCCCAAATGTTGGCCTTGTCATATAGCAGAGTACGGATGATAACCATGGACTATTCTAGACAGTCTCACAACTTGTAGGTGTTGTGAAAGATATGTTCACCGGTGTACTCTAAAATACCCATTGACATGTATTGCGAGTGGACTCTCAAAAATGATACTGTCAATAAACGATATAACCCTAGCAGTTGTGCCCAAAGGATAATACCGACAGCTGTGCCTCATAGAGAATGTCACAATTCTGGCAGTTGTGCCTAAGAGATAGAACTAGCAACTGTGTCATTGACAACGATGAACTTTGTACCTATTCCTTAGGATAATCCTTAGGAATGAATGAATGAGAAATAGTTGATTCTTTGGGTAGATCCTTAAGAGTAAAGAAGATAATGGGGATGGGTAATTGGGTTAACTGTTTGATGATTAAGCATAATAATTATATTATTGTGCGTTGAAAACCCTATGTACTAACCAAGTTTCACAACCTGACCCACTCAGTTTATTTGTATCACATGTGTTGATATGAAGTAACATTACACTGAGAGATTAAGGAAATAAAAATCACTAGTGATAATGAATGTAAGTTTTATTTATGCTTAATGTTTCTGTATTAACAATGACATCCCAAATGTTTTAAAATGAATAAAAATATTTTTCTTTGGAAATGCCTTGATAACATATTTATCATGTTTTATTGGGAACAAATTCCGCACATTTCTATTAAAAGAGGTACTCTGATTTTTATAAAGCATAAACAAAAAACGGTCTTTTCTATCAGTGAAAATGGGGATGTCACATATAGTAATTAAAACCCAACAGTGGTATCAGATCCATTGGTGCTTTATATTATATTGATGCATTAGTAATTACTCCAAGAAAAAAAATTGTTTTTTGGAATCTGCATGATCACTAAGATGTGGTCAATGTTACCACGATGTGGTGGCTGGTTAGTGGGCATATTTTTTTAGTTTTTTGGCTAATTTTGGATTAGGATCATTACCACAAACTATTTTGGCTCATAAAATTTGATTTTATTAATAAGGTAATGATTATACTCATCCAATTAAATGATGATTGTAAAAAATTTAAGATAATTACTTGATTTTGTGAAAAACTAATTATTTGTAGAATTTGAATCATCTTGCCTTCTGAGTTAGATTAGGTCAACTTGGTAAATAATAAATTATATGATAACTTTATTAGTTATATTTGATCTAAATGGCTCTTGAAGAGTTTCATAACTTTTCCGCAAGTTATGAAATATGAAAAGTCAATTCATTAACATTAACTCTTTAAGTTATGGAATTCAAGAGGTTTTGAAAAGTTTCAAAACTTGCCTTCAAGTTTTGGAATTTGACAAGTTTAATCAAAAAGTTTAAATTAAAGATATTGAATTCTAAGAACATTTAGTAATTGAAAGGTTTCAAAAAGGTGCAACTCTTGGGGTCAAACTTAAAAATTAATTAAATAGTTTTTAATTTTGAATTTTTATAACCTTGATGCTTTTAATAGTTCAATTCCACCTTATGGACTTTATTAAATTGATTAAAATGTTTAATTAATAGAGACTTAATAAATCCATAATCATATGGTTCAAAGTAAATTAAATTCAGAGTATAATTTATTAATAGATTAAATGATCAAGTATTTTAAATGTGTAAAATATACCCTTATACTATATAACATTAAAAGTTTAATATATTATATATCGTAAAAGGCCAGTCTTACCATTAGTAGGATTCATTCATGAATCTAGTCTATAAGGAGTGTTTAATGAAATTGCCTATAAAATGACGATTGAATGGGTATCCACTCTTACCCACCGCATTCTTGACTATTGGAGGGTCGTTAGCTGAACGGGTTTGACAGGAAATTTAAATCCTCATTAAAAGTATGATGAAACTAAACCTTTTATAAATTCTCAATCTTAGTTACTTAGGAAAAATGTGAATTTGATGCTAACACATGAAATTTCACATTGCACCTTATTAGTCGTTAGTGGAGCGTTTGTGGTTAACCGACTGTGACAACCAGAAATTTCTATCTTATAAAACCATTCAATTCAATCAAAAGTCAGACTTGTTTCTGCTATCTTTTTAGCCTTGTTAAGGGTCTGTTTGAGTGTACTTAGCCTAATATATTTCAAGGATTTGATGTTAGGAAGTATCTGCTAGAGTTCATTGTGCAGCATTTAAGCCGGAAAACTCCAAGTCTTGGAGTTTACGGCCGTAAACTAGAGATTACGACCGTAGTCTCTTGGCTGGCCATAAACTCCTACCATATACATGATATTCCTTCATTTTTCACCACTTCTCGCACTTGCAACTCAATAAACTTGATTCTCTCTCAACAATCATCAAGAGTTTTCATCATGATCTTCAAATAAGTAAGTGTTTCTTCCATTTGTTAGTTGGTACCTTGCTTAATCTAGTGAAACCCTATGATTTCATCCATGATTTCATCTGTTTTGGGTAGATCTTCAAATCTTCATCACTTACACCAAGAGCACCAAGAACACATACTAGTTCTTGGATCGTCAACACCCTCTTCAAGCTTCCAACGTAAGTATCCTTCCATATACTAGTTATCCTATAAAAGCTCTCGACATACACCCTTGAAAACAATAATTTCCCAAGAACAACAAGAGTTTACGGCCATGAGCATCTCACTTGGCCGTAAACCCTCCTCAAGATCTTTATTGACCGTAAACTCCCATGGCGGTGAACATCTTTGACCATAAAAACCATGGCCGTAAACACCCTTGTGCGGTCGTGAACCCCTTTAATGCAATCATTTGTGATCGTAATACTTCAATCCAAGTGTTTCCTAGTCCCTAAGGTGGTTACTTATCATGATTAGTTGTTATATACACTAATTATATACATATATATATATATATATATATATATATATATATATATATATATATATATATGTCATTATATGCTTGATAGGATCTGTTTGTGCTCAAGACTTCACTTGACACTCAGCATCCTATATCGATCTTACATTCGAATCACTCACTATAGGTGAGTTCATACCCCCCTTAACTTACCTTTTAAATGATTTTAAATGCTTTATGGAGGGGGGGGGGAATACAAGTAGAAACATTATAGTTATTATATCAATCACATTTGATTAATAAATATCAAACAAGTGAATTTCGTATACTTCAAACTGTTTTATCAAGAAAACTATTTCAAAACAATTTATAAACCTACATCAAGTCATCAATAGCCATTCAAATGGTTAAAAATATTTTATATGCTTAACTCTTTCAAACTTATATATTTTCAAAATCATGTCAATATAGATATAGTTATATAAATAAGGTTGAAAGGGCTTAGGACTGATAACTAACTGTATTTCATGTTCCTTGTTAGGTTGTGGACTTAGGGTATTCGGTTGTTTGTCCGAGTGTCATTTGAATCTTAGTTATATATTATGTATATGTGTATACATATAAAAGTCCTTACATCAGTTCAACACCTTTGGGTAGCAAAAGTGTACAAACATACTCAATCATTCAAACAACATTACTAGTAAACTATAATACGTATAGTTTAGAGAATTATTACGCACTATTTCTAATACAATGAAACATACAAGTGTCAGTTCATACATGAGTCAGTACAAACATACTACAATGAGAAACAGAAAGAACACACTGTGATCAGAAATAGAGAGAACATACATTACACTAGAACATACTATACACTAGAACAGAGAGAACATACATTACACTAGAACATATTATACACTAGAACATAGAGAACATACATTACACTAGAACATACTATACGAACACAAGAATATTATAACATTAATGTGAGCCACTACTTCATGGCATGGCAATATAATGATGTGTCACCTTTTATAACCCGAGTCTCTTGGAGGGAGAGTGTGTATTCGTGAATAGATCTATACGGGATTGACCATCCGACACCTTGCGGCTAGCTACAGTGGGACCTGCAGGTCTTCAGGTGACAAATGTCATACCATTTCGACGTCTTTGATAGTCGTGTTTTACTAGTCAATCAGTTATGGTTATAACCTCATCATAGTTTGCCTTAATTAAGCAAACTGGTTTAAGGTAGTTAGTACATCGGTAGTTACTTATTTACAATACTAAAATAAATCTTTATTTTCCCATTGCATTCACATTGTGATCTTCTCACATAAACAGTAATGTAAACTATATTTTGGTAATGATAGTCATACTTAGGAAAAACACTCACTTTTACAAAAGAACAAACATTCAGAACACTCGGGTCTTGGTAGAAGACTACATTTCATAATAAATTAGAAAATATAGGATTTTCTAGGAGATACAAAAATTAAGTCAAATCACAAACATTTACAAACCCTTTCATACAAAACAAAGACACTAAAATACTTATGAACTCACCAGCTTAAATGTTGATCTACTCTTTCAAAATAACTTGTATTCTCAGGTCACCAATAGACAGATACACTGGACAAAGTTTTGAGAAGATAGGGCTCATTCAAGATTCGTCTTTTATTTTGATTCATATTTTGGTGTCTTTCAAACTATACACGGAACACACTTGTGTTAAATTATACTTTTAATGCAATGGATGATGTTGTTTCTTGTTTAATATTATGAATTGATATGATACTGTACATGACATCCTCCACCCCTGAACGTTTCCGTCGTTCCAGTTTTAGGGTGTGACAGATTGGTATCAGAGCTTTGTTTATAGTGAAGTGAGTATACCAAACCTTAAAATATATACAATTATAAACATATAGATATTAAAATTCTCTGACCAAGAGTTTATACTTTTAAATAATAAAATATTTAACTAAAGTATACATACAAGCATTCATACTAGGATCAGTGTCATACTAGAAAAGAACAAAAGTATTGCGATAGTTGGACAGCACAAGTGGGCTTGGGGACATATAATCAGATCAGGGAGGAAAATATTTTGATCAACTATATCCTTCCGAGAAGTGATTAGCATGTGCCTAGCAATGGTTGTGGTGTTGCAGCAAATCTAAAAACTTACCAACACTACTAAAATGAAAACTTTAGAACAGAACATAAACTTCAAATACTATAGGAGTATTTTGTGTTATTATAATTAATTATTTGAGAACTAAAAGAGTCTTTATTAGTAGATCAATAGTTGTTGAGTGGATATGCTAAGGTTATATGTGACTAGGGTGTCATAGACTTAGAATCTGTGATCTGTGTTTTACTTCTTGTTCCTTGTTTGGTTGTGCATTTTGAGTTAGCATCACTTATTTGAAAGTCTATCTTGTTTTGGTTACATATTACTGGTATGCACTATGCAAGTATTGAAGTAACTGATAAAGATCATCCTATAATAATATGTCTATTAACTATCTCTTTCGTCCCTATTCTCTCTTAGATAACATGGTTGGATTCAATCCCATTGGTGACCCGTACTTTCACAACCAAAGTAATGGTGGATGGCTCGGTGCTGAGCCAGAAGAGAATCATGCAATCCCCTTGGATGATGACTTCACATAGATCTTCCCAAAGGATTATGACTCCAAGCCATAAGTCAATATCTACCACTGGTAGCTCCAAACCCAAATCCTAACCCTCGTCCGAGTTTTCAAGACTCGACGCCTCTATGGGCGGAAAACTTGGGTAGATGGAGTCAAGAATAGGGTCAACCTATACCGTACAATGGAAATAAAATTTTCTACAACCTGAGTGATGGAGGCTCAGCAGACAGAGTCCTACCTATTATGGTCTGCAGGGTTGCTCGAAATGAAGAGCAGGGTAGGATAGCCATCAACCGAATCATGGAAGTTGATGCCAATGCAAGAGTTAATACAATCTGCATTCATCGTCTTCAAGATTCTCATGGGAGGTCTATGAGAGAAAATGAGGCTCTACATCAAGAATTAGTTGAAACTCGAGCTGAAGTCACAGAGCTCCAAGCACGCTAAAGAGTATATGAAAGACACCTTCTTGACGTGGAGCGTTAGCTGGCAAGTTTGAGGGTTCACCCGAGGGGTACCTATCGCCGATAGAAGATGCTCTACTCGTCCTCTATTTTGTCTTAAAGAATAGCCTTCTTATCTATGCTCTATATAGCACATTTCCCTGTAAATTTTCCTGTCTTTCAAGTACTATTACTAGGTCTCTATGTTGTCAAAATTTTCTTATTCCGATTTGATGTAAGACCTACATCTAGGTCATTTTCCCGAACTTGTTACATCATTAATCCAAATATTATTGATAGATATCTAATCTATTGGGAAAGATTTATCAAAGTACTTTCATGCTCCTACTGTTAGATCTCTATTTCAATCATACTCTCATCTGTTTTTTCGGGCTATGGCGATTTAGTCCATGGATAACTCTCATTATTCTCACAACAGATTCTTACTATCATCTTCATCTTTGTAAACTTTTAGTTGAAAGATGCCTCCATGTCGATCAACGAGGCACAATCCTCCGATAAGTTCAACTCAACCACCACCTCATCTACAATACAACCCAGCAGCTATCCAAGTTGCAGTGGTTGCGGCTGTTTCGGCAGCCTTAGCCCAATTCAGTGCTAGTGGTACTAGTAGGAGTGGGACAACAGTGCATTCCACTCAAGGTGATGCTCCAATGCGCTCTAGAGAGTGCTCGTATAAGGACTTCACCATCTACAACCCCAGGACCTTTAACGGGATTGGCGTAATCATTGCCCTCTTGCAATGGTTCGAGAAAACAGAGTCGATCTTCGAGATCTGCTCCTGTCCGGAAGGAAGCAAAGTTGAATTTGTTGCCTGCACCTTCACGGACCGAGCCCTAACATGGTGGAATAGCCATGTCAATTCACTAACTCTAATAATGGCTAATGTTATGGGCTGGGAAGCTCTAAAAGAACTCATGATCGAGGAGTACTGCCCAAGGGGAGAAGTTCAGAAACTTGAACAAGAACTCTGGAGCCTAAGCATGAAGGGCTCCGATATAGTGGCCTATACTGCCAGATTCAGCGATTTGGTGGCACTATGTCATGGAATGGTCCCTACTGAGGGAAAGAAAGTCAAGAGGTATATATGGGGGTTGGTGCCTCCATTTCAGAGGTATGTCTTAGCTTCAAACCCCACTAACTTCGACGGTGCCAAGCGATTGGCATAACGGCTCATCGACCATGGAGTCTGTACCCTGACAACGACAACAACCATAGCCATCCCAGAACCCTCCAAAGCCGATGACAACAAGCGAAAGTTCTAAGATAACAGGAAAAGGAATCTGGCGTAGAACTCTTCCAAGAAGCAGCAGGTTGTGGCTGTTCATACTGCGATAACATCTATTACTACTGCGCCAATGAAGTAGTATGCTAGGATCTTGACTAAGTGCAACAAGTTTAGCTTCCACCACAACAAACCCTACTAGGAAATGCAGTGCACTAACTGCAACAGGAAGGGGCACGGTGCCCTTTTCTGCAAGTCTCCGGCTAGGCCAATCACCCAAGTCCCATCGTTAGTGTAGGTCAGGCTTGCTACAGATGTGGAGAGGTGGGTCAATACAAGAGGAACTAGCCGAAGACAGGGAACACTGGTTGAGTGGGAAGAGTTTTGGCTATAGGACACGAGGAAGCGGTAGCCGACCCTACAGTGGTCACAGGTACGTTTCTCCTCGATAACTCATATGTATGCATATTGTTTGATACTAGAGCAGAGAGGAGTTTTGTGAACCAGAAAGTTGCTCACCTACTTAAACAAAATCCATGTGCACTAAAAGAACCATTCACTATAGAAATGGCTAACAGAAAGACTGAGAGCACTAACAGTATATACATAGGATGTACTCTAACTCTAGATAGCCATTCATTTCCAATCGACCTCATGCCAGTCTCAAATAAAAGTTTCAACGTCATTATCGGCATAGATTGGGTGAGTCTTCATCGTACTGACATCATGTGTTATGAAAAGGTCGTTCGTTTAAATCCACCGTCTATCGAAACTCTAGTTATCTATGGCGATAAACCAAGCACGAACCTTCGTATCATCTCTAGTATATAAGCCCAGAAGTACTTACGAAAGGAATGTCATGCATTCCTTGCTCATGTGGTTGATATGAGCCAAGAGACAAAAGACATAAAGAACATCCCAGAAGTACGCGACTTTCCTGACATCTTTCCAGAAGAACTACCAGGATTACCTCCATAGCATCAAGTCAAGTTCATAATCGACTTAGTTCCAAGGGCTACCCCAATAGCCAAATCGACCTATCGTCTAGCACCAGCTGAGATGCAGGAGCTATCCGGACAACTTAACGAATTGCTCAGCAAAGGCTTTATTAGACCAAGCTTCTTACCATGGGGAGCACTGGTCTTGTTCGTGAAGAAGAAAGACAGATCGTTCTCTATGTGCATCGACTACAAAGAATTAAACAAGCTTGCTGTCAAGAATCATTACCCTGTACCTCGCATAGATGATTTGTTCGACCAACTGCAAGGGGATAATTATTTCTCAAAGATAGATCTGAGATCCGGGTATCACTAATTACGAGTGTTAGAGGAGGATGTTCCCAAGACAGCCTTCTGAACTCGTTGTGGACATTAAGAGTTTGTAGTGATGCCATTCGGATTAACTAATGCGTCTGCAGTATCCATGGACTTAATGAATAGGGTGTGTCGTCCTTACTTGGATCAGTCTGTCATTATATTCATAGATGACATACTTATCTACTCTCGAAGTAAGGAGGATCATAATCAACTTCTACGTCAAGTCTTAGAAACATTACGATTAGAGAAGCTCTACATGAAGTTCTCTAAATGCGATTTTTGGATTCGAAGAGTCGAATTCTTGGGTCACGTTGTTAGTGAAGAGGGAATTCATGGTGGACCCTTCCAAAATAAAGGCTATTGAGAACAGGTCAGCACCGAAGATGGCAACATAAATTCATCAATTTCTAGGCCTCGCTAACTACTATTGCAGATTCATTCAGAACTTCTATAGGATCACGAAACCACTTAGTACATTGACCCAGAAAGGCATGGCCTTTGACTGGGAAGAGAAATAAGAAAAGATGTTCCAAACGCTGAAGTGAGCCTTACGCAGCGCACTGATACTATCCCTCCCATAAGGGATAGAAGACTTCGTGGTTTATTGTAATGCATGCAACCAAGGACTCGGATGTGTTCTTATGCAACGAGGTAAGGTCATCGCCTATGCCTCAAGACAGTTAAAGACACACGAAGTCAACTACACTAAACACGATCTTGAGTTAGGAGCAATGGTATTTGCTCTGAAGATCTGGAGACACTACCTGTATGGTACAAAAAGCACAATCTTTACAGACCACAAGATCCTTCAACATATATTCGACCAGAAGGAGCTCAATATGAGACAACAATGATGGGTCGAGCTACTCACTAACTACGAATGTGAAATTCGTTATCGTCCTGGTAAAGCCAAAGTAGTAGCTGACGCCCTAAGTCGGAAAGAATACTCTGGTCGTAGAGTCAAATCATTGACTATGACCATCCATTCACACATGTCTACACGAATTAAGGAGGCTCAACTTGAAGCCTTGAAACCTGAAAATGTGGCGGGTGAATCCCTGAGAGGGATGGATAAAAACTTGGAAGTTAAGAGTAGCGGAGCCTTATATCTTATGGATCGGATCTGGACACCGAAGCATGGTGGTTTCAGAGACTTGGTCATGATCGAAGAACACAACACTCAATATTTCATCCACCTAGGTTCAGATAAGATGTATCTGGATCTTAAAAAGCGATACTGGTGGCCTAACATGAAAGCAGAGATTACTACCTTCGTGAGTAAGTGCCTTACTTGCGCCAAGGTTAAGGTCGAATACCAAAAACCCTCAGTTCTACTACAACAACCGGAGATACCAGAATGGAAGTGGGAGCAAATCACAATGAACATCATAACCAAGTTTCCTAAGACAACGGGTGGTCTCGATACCATTAGGGTGATCGTAGACAGATTAACAAAGTGCGCACACTTCCTGCCTATCAAAGAAACTGACAACATGGAGAAACTCACGAGAACTTACATTAGGGAGATCATATGACTACATGGTGTTCCCATATCCATTATCTCTGATTGAGATAATAGATTCACTTCAATGTTCTGGCAGTCGCTATAAGGTTCCCTAGGAAGTAGGTTGGATATGAGTATAGCCTACCATCCGCAAAACGAATGAAAAAGTGAGTGGACTATTCAAACTTTAGAAGATATGTTGTGAGCCTGTGTGATTGGCTTTGGAAAGGCATGGGATATTTATTTACCCCTTGTCGAGTTCTCCTACAATAATAGTTATCACATGAGCATAAACGATGCTCCATTTGAATCCCTCTATGGCGAGAAGTGCAGATCCCTTCTGTGCTGGGTTGAGGTGGGTGACACATAGTTAGCTAAAGGACACGTTCTCGATAGCACTCTCACAAGTCCTGAAATCATTCAGGAAACGATAGAGAAAATCGTTCAAATCCGTGTACGATTGAAAGCCTCTAGAGACTGGCAGAAAAGCTACGCAGACAAGAGAAGGAACCTTTGGAATTCCAGGTTAGTGACCTTGTTCTTTTGAAGGTATCACCCTAGAAGCACTTGATACGTTTCGTAAAGCGTGGAAAGCTAAGTCCAAGATACATTGGGCCTTTTGAGATTATCGGTAGAATCGGCCCTATAGCTTATAAACTCAAACTACCTCACGAACATAGTAACGTACACCCTACTTTCCATATATCTAACTTGAAAAAGTGTCTGTCCGACGAGACTCGTTTCATCCCACTCGACAAAATCGAGATCAATGAGTGCCTTAACTTCATCAAAGAACCAGTAGAGATCATGGACCGAGAGGTCAAGCAAACAAAGCAAAGCCGTATCCCGATAGTGAAAGTTCGCTGGAACACCCATCGAGGACCTGAATTCGCTTGGGAGCACGAGGATCAAATAAAAATGAAATATCCTCATATTTTTACTTGCTTATTTGTAATTGCTTAAACTCTAATTTCGAGACGAAATTCTCTCTAACAGGGGGATGATGTGACAACCCGAAATTTCTATCTTATAAAACCATTAAACTCAATCAAAAGTCAGACTTGTTTCTGCTATCTTTTTAGCCTTGTTAAGGGTCTGTTTGAGCATACTAAGCCAAGTACATTCAAGGATTTGATGTTAGGAAGTATGTGCTAGAGTTCATTGTGCAGCATTCAAGCTGGAAAACTCCAAGTCTTGGAGTTTACAGCCGTAAACTAGAGATTACGATCGTAATATCTTGGCTGGCCGTAAACTCCTCCCATATACATGATATTCCTTCATTTTTCACCACTTCTCACACTTGCAACTCAAGAAACTCAGTTCTCTCTCAACTATCATTAAGAGTTTTCATCTTGATCTTCAAATATGTAAGTGTTTCTTGCATTTGTTAGTTGGTACTTTGCTTAATCTAGTGAAACCCTATGATTTCATCCATGATTTCATCTCTTTTGGGTAGATCTTAAAATCTTCATCACCTACACCAAGAACACATGCTAGTTCTTGGACCGTGAACACCCCCTTCAAGCTTCAAAACGTAAGTATCCTTCCGTATACTAGTTATCCTATAGAATCTCTTAACATACACCCTTGAAAGCAACCATTTTCGAAGAAAAATAAGAGTTTACGGCCATGAGCATCTCCCTTGGATGTAAAACCTCCTCAAGATCTTCATTTCCTGTAAACTCCCATGGCCGTGAACATCTTTGACCGTAAACACCATGGCTGTAAACACCCTTGTGTGGTCGTGAACCCTTTAATGCAATCGTTTGTGATTGTAACACTTCAATCCAAGTGTTTCCTAGTCCCTAAGGTAGTTCCCTATCATGATTAGTTGTTATATACATTTATCTTTTAAATGAGTTTAAAAGCTTTATGGGAGGAATACAAGCAGAAACATTGAAGTTATTATATCAATCACATGTGATTAATAACTATCAAACAAGTGAATTTCTTATACTTCAAACTGTTTGATCAAGCAAACTATTTTAAAACATTTTATAAATTGACATCGAGTCATTAAAAGCCGTTCAAATGTTTAAAACTCTTTTATATGCTAAACTCTTTATTAAACTCTTTCAAAATTATATATTGTCAAAATCATGTCTATATAGATATGAAATTTCTTACATCAGTTCAACACCTTTGGGTAGCAAAAGTGTACAAACATACTCAGTCATTCAAACAGCATTACTAGTAAACTATAATAGGTATCGTTTAGAGAATTACTACTCACTATTTAAAATACAATGAAACATACAAGAGTCAGTTCATACATGAGTCAGTATAAACATCTTATAATGAGAAACAGAAAGAACGTGCTATGATGAGAAACAAAGAGAACATACATTACACTAGAACATACTATACACTAGAATAGAGAGAACATACATTACACTAGAACATACTATGCACTAGAACAAAAAGAACATACAAAACAATAGAACATACTATACAACCACAAGAAAACTATAACATTAATGTGAGCCACTACTTCATGGCATGGAAATATACTGTTGTGTCACATTTTATAACCAGAGTCTCCAGGAGGGAGAACATGAATTTGTGTATAGATCTATATAGGATTGACCATCATACAACTTCCTGCTAGCTACAGTGGGACTTGCAGTTCTACGGGTGACGAATGTCATACCATTTCGACGTATTTGATCATCGTGTTTTACTAGTCAATCAAGTATGGTTATCACCTCATCACATTTTACCTTAATTAAGCAAACTGGTTTAAGGTAGTTAGTACATCGGCAGTTACTTATATACAATACTACAGTACATCTTTGTTTTTCAACTGCATTCACATTGTGATCTTCTCACATAAACAGTAAAGTAAACTGTATTTTGGTAATGATAGTCATACTTGGGAAAACAACTCACTTATACAAAAGAACAAACATTCAGAACCGTTGGGTCTTAGTAGAAGACTACATTTCCTAATAAATTAGAAAATATAGGATTTTCTAGCAGATACAAAAATTACATCAAAAATTTTCACAAACATTTACAAACCCTTTCATACAAAACAATGACACTAAAATACTTATGAACTCACCAGCTTAAATGCTGATCTACTCTTTCAAAATAACTTGTATTCTCAGGTCACTAGTAGGTAGGTACACCGGACCAGGTTTTGAGAAGACGGAGCTCATTCAAGACTTGCTTTTATTTTGATTTATATTTTGGTGTCTTTCAAACTATACGCAAAACACACTTGTATTAAATTATACTATTAATGCGGATGATGTTGTTGCTTGTTTACTATTATGCATTGATATGATATTGTACATGACTTCCTCCACCCCCGAATGTTTCCGCCATTCGAGTTTTGGGGAGTGACACTGACACACTAATATGGGACTAATGTAGGATAACAAAGGGTAACTTGTAGTTTTTCATAGATCAATGGAGCGTGTGTGGTTAATCGACACATTGATTAGGTGATAAATGACTTCAAGAGTACCAAGCTAATTTGCATGTTTATTCATACCTTATTTGTGATCCTCGGTATCCCAGTCACAAACTTGAAGGGCATAATCGAGATTAAACATGCCATTAAAAGTTCAATGAATCTCAAAGAATCCAGGAATTTCAATTCATTTAAAACCTAATGCTCTTTTTCGTTTTTCATGGTGGAATTGGTAAATCTTCATTTACCTACCTTGAACTATGTTGCAATTGGATTACGAAATCCCTCTTCCGAATTGTAGAATATTGTGTTGGTTTCTATCCTTAATATTTCATTTTGGGTGTTATATTAAGGACTTAAATCAACTAACTTGAATTTCTCCCTTGTAGATGTATAGTTCTTATAACTATGGTCTTCCTAAATCTTATGGATAAAGCTTTCCTCATGAAGATGATGTTCCCAGAAATCATACTTCACTTCCTCCACCTCCTTCAATAGTTCTTCCTAACTTACATGTTCGTCGACTTGAAAAGTTCAAGGTCACTCAAGCCCTATTGGCTAGCAAACACCAAGATGGAAGGTCTGTATATGCACATGTCTTGGAGATGAAGTCACATATTGACAGGCTGGGAATGTTAGGAGTCGTTGTGTCAAGGAAGTTGGCTTTCGACTTGGTTCTTCAGTCACTCCCCGAGTCGTATGGTCAGTTTGTTAAAGACAGCTATATAACAGATCACGACGTGTCCCTTATTGATCTTACCTATTTGCTAATTGTTGCTGAATCAGCAATGATTTGGCACTGGTAAAGAAAATTTGATTGGAAGATCTACTTGCCAAATTTCCA
Source organism: Lactuca saligna (assembly GCF_052625555.1). NCBI lineage: Eukaryota > Viridiplantae > Streptophyta > Magnoliopsida > Asterales > Asteraceae > Lactuca > Lactuca saligna. The sequence goes on from NC_136419.1 coordinate 172,803,950, forward strand.
TGGAAATTGACATTGGCGACATTGGAAGTCCAGAAAAGCTTTCTCTTCCCAATGGAAAGGAAAAGGTCAAACCGTTTGACCAAATGGTAAAGAGAAAGGTCGATTCTGATATTGCCCATGTGCCATTCTGAAATAGTCTGTTTGTTTCTATTTCCAAGAGAAGGGGCATTGGATGCGAAGTTGTTGTATCTACTTGAAGGACCATAAGTGTAACATCCAAAAAATACAACCAATTTAAATTTTTCAAAACAACCCGATTTTTCATTAAAATGTTTACAAAAAGGTTTTCAATACAAATCATTAGAGTATTCCCAGAATCACATTGCTACAAAATCATAAGGAGCGGTACGATCACGCCTTCGCCTTGCCACGGTCTCCTGAAGAACCTGAAAAACATTAAACCACAACTGTAAGCCCGAAAGCTTAGTGAGATACCTCCAAAATACCAACCACGCATACGCCCTTCCAGGCTGCGACCTTCCGGTCCAAAACATATAAAACATATAAAACATACATAACATAACAGAACATAGAACAGCCATGCATATCGGGTCTACCGTGTGACTGGTCCGTCGTATCAGGCCTTCAGTCCATCGGATCCATCCTCCAGGTCTAGTCATGTCCTTCGAGTCTACAGTGGGGTTGGTCCGCCCGCATCGCGCCTTCAACCCACCTGGTCCACTTTCTGAGTCTACAGTGGAACTGGTCCGCCCGCATCGGGCCTTCAGTCGGCCTGGTCCACTCTCCGAGCCTCAGCACGTCTGGTCCGCCCTCGTGGGGCCTACTGCCTATCCGGACCGCTCGTTGGGCCTTCGGAACAACCGGTTCGCCCTGGGTATCTTGGCCTACAGCACAAAGCAGGACCCGCCTCAACCCATCTCCAGTCCAAACAACCATGTGCACAAAACATACATTCATATAACAGTCATAATCAACAAACCGAGCAAGCAGATCACATAGCATATCATTACCCTAATCGGGTTACCGACCTAACTGGTCACTAGCATAGCATCACTCTGTATATCGGGAAACTGACCTTAACAAGGTCTCCTAGCATGTACCCTCCTAGCTACCAGGATGCAGACACATCAAACAATAACATAATAACCATATCCGAATTTCAATCCAATAAAGGGCCGGCCTTGGTGCCTTAGACCCTGTTGATATAGTGAGGATAACTCACCTCGAAACTGTCGGCTGAAAGGATAAGATCCCGCTGCTCCGAACTCTGACACAAACTCCTCCACTGAACATCAAAACATACAACTCAATAAATACCCTTAATTACCAAAATAAACCTGGAAGACAACTGGTTAACCTTGGACAAGTCAAAGTCAACACCTGACAGACCCTACTCGCCGAGTCAACCTGATGACTCGCCGAGTCCACATGCTCAGAACTTCCTTCACTCAGCGACCCAACTTGCCGAGTCACCCAAAGACTCGTCGAGTCCAACAACTCTGAGTCCACTCACCCCCAACTCACCGAGTCATCCCTTGACTCACCGATTCATCGACTCAACCAAAAATATTGGGACTTCCTCGACAAGACTCGCCGAGTCCAAATGGACTCGTCGAGTCCAAGGCTATCTTCAACCTACTCGCCGAGTTGTTCTTCCAACTCGTCGAGTCCAAGGCTATCTTCAACCTACTCGCCGAGTTGTTCTTCCAACTCGTCGAGTTCCAGGCTATTTTCAAGCAACTCGTCGAGTCCACCAATGTGACTCGTTAAGTACCACCGGTCTGAATCCATACAGAAGCATCTCAGGCCATGCAATTTATCCAAAACATAGATCCAACCTCCTACAATCCAAAAGATGCCTCAATAGCAGCCAAACTCGAATCCAAGCAAAGCCCTTTGATCCAAGCCACTTCTCCTTCAAGATTTATTCCACCAACACCTTTCCAAGCTCTAATTTGCTCCACAAATGAACTCTCCACGAATTTAGGGTTTCTGGAACTCAAGGGGGAATAAGGGAGGCCGTGGAGGGGCATAATGCTCTTTATATAGGGCTCAACCCCGAAAATTAGGGTTTTCTCCACACAGCACCTACTCGCCGAGTCCATCTTTGGACTCACCGAGTAGGCCATTTGATACGCGACCATAGTCTCGACCTGACTCGCCGAGTCTATCCATGGACTCGCCGAGTCAACCTCTAAAACTTACACTTTTAGCCCTTCAAATCTACTCTTGCGATTCCGGGATGTTACAATTCTCCCCCACTTAAATTAGGCTTCATCCTCGAAGCCTACGACATCTCATCTTCAAATTACTTCCCATGACACGTCACCTGACCTTGACCGAACCAAGTCCTTCAAGGTACAATCATAGAAACCTGAAGCTCAATTTCTCCTTCCATACGGTGTCCCCACCACCTACTTAAACCGGGCACCAACGGTACCCTCCGATAACCACACTCAACAACCGAAAAATTACCCATGATGCCTTACTACTCCAATTCTCATCTTTCACTTGACTCATATGGCTATAAACCCACGAACCATCGGATCCCCGATCCGAATCCCACTCTATCCATTCCATGACGACAGAAAGATCCATTCTTCCATTCCGGAGCAACTCCCCCGAGTTCTCCTCTCGCAATCACACACACATTCTGATCTAGCTCTAGCACCCTCAGGTTTGGAAAACTTGATACACTGATGATATCCTCAAACACCCTTCCAGGATGAACCGCTAATACATATCCAAAACCCTAATCAGAATCTCACTGAAAGTCCAAGACTCTTCCTCTGTATCCCTTCCGAACCCCTCTCCCTGGCTCTACGCGTGGTATTCCTCCGCGCCCTGAGCAACATATCAAGCCGAATGAGGTTTTTTCTACCACCGCAACACCCTACTCACAAACCATCATCGGACCACTCCAATCATAACTCTATACTGCCGCTTTCACTTCTGTGAATCCGCACTCCCTTTTCGGAATTTCATTCCTCCCTCTTTCCTTACCAAGGAAATCACTCGTCCGCCCAGTCACCATGACAGGCACTATGGTGTTCATCCCACGCTACACTACCTCTTTAAAGCGTACCCGACATCCATGCATCACCACCACTCTGAATCTCATCGCAGGGACTCTCAAGCCCATGCACTACCTTCACTGCTCAAAATTGCTACCCGGGGCCAGACCTCCCAATGTAATCCCACTGCAACATACGCAACCCATAACCTCGAACCGATCCAACAATACTCGCAGAGTCTTCAGCATGACTCGACCGCCTCCCCAGGCCTTCAGCCAATCTGGACCACTCTCAGAACCTTCGGCCAATCTGACTGGACCGTCCTCCGAGCCTTCGGTCTGACTGGTACGCCTACCGACCTTTAGTCTATCCAGACCGCTCAACTAGTATTCATCATTCCGAACTATCCCTTCGGGAAATCCTCCCGTGCATACTGTTCTAGCCCTCTAGGGGTTCCGAACTCTATCTCCATCATACCTACTCGATCCCGGCCTGATCGCATGCCTTCCACAATCAATTATTCTAGGTCTGTATTCCGCCCCGCACGCCTGTTACTCACCCATACAAGCCTGCTTTCGACTGATGGAAATACCGCTGAATTCCCCAAGCAGTTAAACAACCTCTCAGGCCCAACGATCATCCGGAGAATTTCCAATTCTTCCCCACTTAAGACACTGACAATTAATCACCAGTCGCCATCACCGATCTCCCAAAGCAACCTTGCAGACAATCAACACTTACATGCAAAATGTTTCTCACCAGCACTAACAACTTTCATAAAAATCATGTTACCACACTGAACAACTCGCTCGAAAGGAACCCAATCTTCAAATATCCATTCCTCAGACTGCAGAATCCACCCGACCTTCAAACCAACACCGCATCCGCCACCAATCCTCACAAGGATAATCAACGATAGCTCGAAGTACTAATTCATAACCATAACGATCCTTCAGGGAACAAAGGATACCCCAATGAAATCTTGAACACAACTCGCCAAACCCTCAAGAAACAACGGATACCACACGAAAACCCGAAACGCAATTCCATAACCAACCAACGAAACCAACAGATAACAATACTCCACAACAAACATAAATAATCAAAAAAAAAAACATCAGAAGGAACATACCCGCAACAGCAAGCTGAAAAACACGACCCTAAGCTCTTGGGGGCTCCGCTCCACCCTGACCTCCACCTGTGATCCTCAACGTAGCCGGTGCTGGAGCCTGCACCGGTCCTGCAGCAAGTCGTGGACAGTTGACCTTCAAATGTCCAACCTGATGACAATGATAGCATATCCTCAAATCCCGAATCGGCACTGACTGCCGACAATCCCTCGCATAGTGTCCCTCCTTTCCGCACTTGCGGCATGCTCCCCGGACCGACAAACCCCGACGTGACCCCTTCCACACTTTCCACAGACGTGGCTACCGAGATCTCCCATCCTGGAATCAACGGTCTTAGACCGTTTCGTCGCCGGCTGCGACTGAACCGGAGCTTGCCTCAGCTCACGCATCTGCAACTCAATCTCTAACTACCGCCGCCTGGTGGCCTCCTGCAACTCCAGCAAAGTCTCGCACCTTTGTGCAGACACAAACTGTCTGATGTCTCTCTTTAGCATACTCAGATATCGGGACATCTGAGCCTGCTCCGAAGCGAACTCAGGGCAAAACATCGCCCTCTCAGTAAACATCATGGTGATTTCCGTCACCGATTCCGAATCCTATTTCAGCTCCAAGAACTCCTGAGCCAACCTCTCCCTATCGACTTGCGGAACATAACGAGTGCTGAACATCTCTCTGAACCGATCCCATGAAATCGCAGTTCTTTGCGCGTCCGAGTACGACCCCGTGGTCAATCTCCACCAATCCTTTGCCCCGAGCCTTAATAGGTTCAGAGCACACATCACCCTCTGATCAGCAGTGCATGAACACGTGAAGAAACATCCCTCCACGTCTGATAACCATCTCATAGCAACGATCGGATCCTGAACTCCATCAAAAGTGGGAGGCTTCGTATTATCGAAGTCCCGATACTGAAAACCACTACTGGCTCCTCCCCCTGCCGCTGCTACTGCTGCAGTAGCCGCCGCGGCAGTCGTTTCCGTGAGAGCCGCATAGCGCTCATCAAAATACTCCACCATGGTGGTCTTGATCGACCCAAACAACTCTGGCAGCTCAGCCCGAAACAATGCAGCAACCTCATCATGCAGGATTTCACGAATCCTTGCATCCAACTCGTGCGTACTCATCTGGCTGACAACCTCAGGCTGTACAGACCCACCCGGGACTCACTCACCTGCTCCTGATCCTGACCCGGATCCACTCCCAGCGTGCCCTGAAATCTCCATACTGAAAATAAAACACCAAAATCTCAGACATATTCCACTAACCCGGGAGCCAGCTCTCAACCCAACCCTAGAGGTCATGGTTTCCCTGATACGTGTATGAGTCCGTGCTTTCAGTAGTATACTACCTTCCACACCTACCCATATTTGTATGAAGTACTCCCACAACACCCTAGCGACATACATAACAACGCTCTATCCTCACAACTAGAGGAACACTAGAAATCTCTCACAAGGAACCCTAGGCTAGCAGACATCATAAATCAGGCAACTCATCAAGAAATCCTGAAGATCCCTAGCCTAACTCTAGCATGCTGTTCTATCAAATATCAATAAAACAATTGTCATGTATGGTATTTTGGGGCTACTTACTGGCTCCGGCTGATCATACCTCCGCGTCCTCCTTTACTTATTTTGAAAACCATTTTTAAATTCTCCTTTGAAAACCCTCCTCGATTTGAGACTGGAGTCACACAAGTGTTCCTCCAATTCACTCAAACCAAGGCTCTGATACCAACTTGTAACATCCGAAAAATACAGCCAATTTAAATTTTTCAAAACAACCCGATTTTTCATTAAGATATTTACAAAAAGGTTTTCAATAAGAATCATTAGAGTATTCCCAGAATCACATTGCAACAAAATCATGAGGAGCGGTACGATCACGCCTTCTGTCACACCCCAAAACCAGGAATGGCGGAAACGTTCTGGGGTGGAGGACGTCATGTATAATATCAACAAGAATGTAAAGTAGTAAACAAACAACAACATCATCCATTGCATTAATAATATAATTATTATACAAATGTGTTCTGTAAAATTTTGATAGACACTAAAGCATAAATCAAAATGAAAGATAAGTCTTGAACAAGCTCCATCTTCCTTTCTCCTTGCATCGGTACCTGTCTATGATGACCTGAGGATACAAGTAATTTTGAAAGCGAGTATCAGCTTTAAAGCTGGTGAGATCATAAGTATTTAGTGTCTTAATTTGTATGTAAGAATATGTAAGTATATGTATTGTAAGTATTGAAAGTGTATATGAACTGTAAGTGTTTGAAAAACCCTAGAATCCCTATGATTCCTACTAGTATATGAAGGTGTCTTCTACCAAGACCTAACTGTTCTGAATGTAGTCTTCTACCAAGACCTAACTGTTCTGAATGTATGTTTCTTGTAAGAGTATGTATTTTCCCAAGTATAACTATCATTATCCAAAAATATAGTTTCTACATTATTGTGCGTCGTGTGAATGTTCACGAAGTGAATGTAATGGGAAAATGAAATAGTACTATGGTGTAGTGCTGTAAGAACTACTTCCGTACTAATTACCTTAAACCGAATTTTATATTAAGGCATTATGTGATAAATTGTACCATACTATCGACTAGTAAAAACGACATAATGAATGGTCGTAATAACGGAATGACGTTTGGCACCCGCAGACCTGCAGGTCCGGCTGTAGCTAGCAGCAAGGTATTGGATTGTCAATCCAGTATAGATCTATACGCAAACTCACGCTCTCCCTCCAAGAGAATTCTGGCTACAACTCGAGCCATGATAGTTAAGTCATGCTCCGATTTAAATCACAATAATTAACGTATTCTTGTATATGTACTTTAATGAACTGTTCTAGCTATAATGTAATGAACTGTTCTAGCTGTAATGTACGTGCTCTCTAACTAGCAAGTATAGTAATGTAATCGTTCTAGTATACTTGTATATGTTCTCGTCCTAGTATAGTTGTATATGTTCTCGTCCTAGTATAGTTGTATATGTAATGTACTGTAATGTTCTAGAAAGTATTGACTCATTAATGAACTGACTCATTGTATGATATCGCATTCTAGTAATGGTTCTAGTGTCTTCCTGAACTACCCATATGGTAGCTTTCTAGTAATCTAAGTGGTACGTATGGACATGGATGTATACCCTTGCTACCCAAGGGCATATGTTGAACTGGAAGGACCTTTTATGGCTATATATGTACACATGATATATAACTAATATTTAAACGACCTTCGGACGAATACCCAATATCCCACCAGACCACATCTCAAGGCGCGAAAAGAAAATAGGGTGGATAGCCTTCCTAAGTCTTTTAAACATTTCTTATATAACTATACATATAGAGGCATTCAATTTATAATATAAAAGCATAAATAAGTTTTGTAAGACATTTGAAATATAAGTATTATTTTAAGAAAAGATCGACTTGATGTCAATCTATAAAACAATTTGAAGGCATAAGTTTAATAAAACAGTTTAAGTATAAGGAAACATTTGTTTGAAACACAGTTGTAAATAAGTTTGAAAGGAAATGTACATAGTAAGTTGTACAGTGTAAAAAGGAGTTTAAAACATATAAAATGTTTATAAAAAGTCATTTGAAGGAAACTGTTTGGTAAAACGGCTTATGAGTAGCCAAATCATTTGAATGCTGTATATTAATCACATGTGATTGATGTAATAAGTAATATAATCCTACTTGCTAATCACATGTGATTGACATAATAAGTAGCATGATTCTACTTGTATCCCCCCCCCCCCCATAAAACATTTAAAAAGAGTTTAAAACATTAGTTAAGGGGTATGAACTCACCTGCGGTAAGTGACTGGAATTGAACGGACTGTTATCGCACGGAAGGATCGGACAAGTGCTTGGTGTCAAGTGGAGACTTAGACACACACAATGATCCTGATTACATATGAAAACATATGTATATAAATAATTATTGATTTTAACACTAATTATACAAGTAATAACATTTAAGCGCGAGGATAACACTTTTGGTCAAGTGCTAGCAGGCTAAAGGGTTGCAACAAAGGAGTGTAATGCCCATAATGTGAGTTTAAGGTCAAAAGACCATATTCTTTGGAGTTAATGGCCCAAGAGAGTAAGCTCTTGGCCGTAAACTCCCAACCAAGGCTTGGGATGGTCCTTTTAATTACTACAACCTTAGTGGGAATTGTTTCAAGGCTTTTACAAGTGTTTGGGCACCATATTGACTCCTTTGGGGAGTTTACGGCCCAAAGACCCTTTTCCCTAGGAGTTTACGGCCGTAAACTCCCTTGGGAGGGTGATTATGGTGCTTTCAGGTCCCTAAAATAACTAGGAACAATTCTAGGCTTTTGTACTTGGCCTTAAGAGGGTTTATGGCACCATTTGGTACCATTTCTTGGAGTTTACAGCCATAGAACATCTTGGGCCGTAAACTCCCTCACACATGGGGTTCTAAATGTTTTAGCTAGTCCATAACTCATCTAGGTACTTGTCCAAATTGTCTCATGTCCTAAGGAAGTGTTTAGGGTGTCATTTGACCCCTTTAAAGGAGTTTACGGCCCAAGAATTACTCTTGGCCGTAAACTCTTCAACACTTGTGCTTTCCTTATGTTTTCTAGGTCCTAAATTCTTTAGGGTATTTGTATAACATAAAGTCCAAGCTTTAGGTGCCTTAAAAACACCATTTGAGCATGTGTTAAGGGAGTTTACGGCCATAGAACATTTTGGGCCGTAAACTCCTAACTTTGGGTGTTTCTTGGCTGATTTCTTGTACCTAACACACTCCTATACATGTCCAAGGTAGTTACTAAGCACGGGGGACAATCTAGGCTCGGTTTCGGGAGTTTACCGCTCAAGAACACCTTGGGAAGTAAACTCCTAAATCAGATGATTTAGCTATGCAATCTATGTTATGAACACATTTAAAGCTTTCTAGCACTACTAGAAAGAGTTACTCACAATTTGGGATAAAAACCCGAAGATCCGTCAGAGAGAAAATGGCTTTTCTCTAGTTTAAAATGTGAATAATGAATAAATTTGATTCAGAAAACTATTTATAGTCCTGACATATTTTGGCAGAAAATATTTCTATTCTCGCAATGGATTCTAATGATCTAGGGTAATGGAATTTACAGTGTTGCACAAAATCCTAGTGCAACCACTCTCCTAATACCCCTTTTTGGTGTAAAACCCTGAAACTGCCAAACTTATATTCTAAGTCTGAATTCTTACTGTAACTGCTCTACTTCTATTGGATTGAAATGGTTTGATTCAGAATGGAAATTTTGGGTTGTCACATCATCCCCCTGTTAAAGGGAATTTCGTCCCGAAATTAGAATTTAGGCAAGGAAGTATGCACGAATGATCGAGTCGTGAGGAGAAAACTTCCTAATCGATTGGTTCTAGCGCACTTAAGTGAAATCGGGTTCTCGGTTGGCATTCCAACGAACCTTCACTAACTAGCGACGTCGTTGCTTCGTCCACTTGACCTCTCAGTTGAGGGTCACTACGGTTCTAATACGAAGGCGAGGATCTCGACGAGTGGACTTGCAAGAGTCCTAACGGAAAGGTATGGTTTCACGATCGAGATGCGAAGAGTAGAAAGTATGTTATCGAGTTCGCGGAGTAGGTCTAGTTTGTGCGAGGCACAGGACCGATTCTGATAAGAATCTCGGAGGTCCTGTCTAACTTGGATTTAACTTTCCACGCTTTACGAAACGTATTAAGCCATTCCTAGAGTGAGTTATCCTAAAGAACTTGCTCACTCACTTGGAATCTCAAAAGTTCCTTTTCTTGCGTAACCTCCCAGTCAAAGGCTACCCCTTGTTGGGTCAAAGTCGTACGAGTTTCTGTAGTTTGCGAGGAGTTCTAAATGAACTAAAGCGGTAGGTCAGTAAGACCTAGAATCTGGCGAAAGAATTTCGGCGTCTCTGATGTCGATAAATGCTCAATGGTTTTTGACAAATTGTAAGAGTGCTCATAATTTCTCACATTACTAACAGTGTGTCTTTAGAAATTTGACTCTTCAATTTCAAAAATCATGCTTTGGGAACATCGCTAAAAGTTCCTCTGAAGGAAATGTTTTCCCATGGGTTCCTTCTTACTACAAGGGTAGATAAGTAAGTCATTACATGGAGAAATGACGAACTGATCCAGGTAAGAAAGACGTATCCTACTCGTTTCAGCTCATAAAAGCTATGGGCGTATTGGTCCTATCCGAAGGGTATCACTACGGACTCGAAGTGTCCGCATCGAGTTCAGGAGATAGTCTTCCGAACATCTTTTCCTAACACTCGAACTGGTGATATTCAGATCCCGGATCCATTCCTGGAAGTAGTTTCTTTCTTTGCGTTTGCTCAACCATTTTGTTTACGCGCGGCAGAGATAACGATTTCAAATGAAAAATCTCGACGGAGTCCTCGATAACCGAGGTACATGCAATGCGATCCGTCGATCTCTGGAAGAATATGACCGAGGTCCTCTAGGGTGAGAAAACTAGTCTTCTAATTCTATTTATGTGTAGTTCACTAAGTTGTCCAAACTATTCTTGTATCTCCGTGGGTGTTTAAACTATAAGGTGATCTGTTTACGGGAGTCGTACCGGGTTCTATGCTTGTTCTCATGACGATGTGATTACTCGTACTTAGGCAGTTCTCCGTCCTTAAGTTCATATTAGAATTCATACCTAGTTTCACAATCACCCTTTCGTGTATATGAGTCATATATAATTAAGGTTGAAAAGGTAGTCGAATAACTGGTTCTTCTTTAAGTTCACATCCCATCAGGGAAAAAGAATTTAAAATGGAATCATCAATTCTAAACCTGTAGAACCTTGATTATATATCACTCTTATGCATACATTCTTCAGTGATAGATCAACTGCATGAATCCCTGGATTAAACTTGATGTACTGCACGAGTGGTACTTCGGGGATTTCTTCGGAAAGAAAATAACTAATAGGTACTCCTGGCATGAGTACTTCGGTGTTCTGATGTGATGGTTTCGCTGGAAAAGTGATCTACAAGAAAGAGGTGTACGTGCGAAGCTGTTTTCGTGAGGATCCAATTGAATTGAGTCGTATGATAATGTCGAAATCATACCGAAACTTAAAGACATTAGATTTGAACATAAGACGTTTACAGACAAAACACAACCGTGCAACCATGAACAGAGTTACAGTACTTTAGATTTACCACAAGACTATTGTTGCGAATAAGGTATACTACAAAAGACAAGTATACGTAGCATGAGAGTCCTTATACAGATAGGATCTCGCAAAAGGGAAGACTCTAGTTGCACTAGTTTTACATAGTTTATAAGTCCGTTACAACGAAACGCCTAAATTACATTTAACGTGGTTCCGGAGCAGGCTCTCCTGCAGCTGTGATCCTGAGAATCTTCCCGTCTGCGCCAGAGTTCTGCATTATCGGGAAATCCTTCTGGAGATGTCCAATTTCACCGCATTGGTGACATATCTGGACAGTACCCACATCAGTGGAGGCAGTGAAGTGTCGAGCAGGATTTATGGGGACACGGCTGCTTTCATTGATCTCCCCTTTTGGGAAATTTCTGTAATAGTGCCCCGCCTCACCACAACTATAGTAAAGTAGGCTTGCTCCCGTGGTGGAGTTAATTCTACAGAAGTGAGCAATGTGTCCCATCTTGTGGCAATTATTGCATTGTCTAGCTCGGCAAATTCCCTTGTGGTGGTGGTTGCACCGGTCGCACTTCAGGAGTGTTCCTTTATATGGTCTGCTCGATACTGGGATGGCAGAGGTTTGTGGTTTTTGCCTGACAATTCTCTGAAATAGTTTGCGTTCCACTTTGGCTTGACGTTTTCCTTTCTTGAACTCTGAGTTCTTGTTTCGGGTGGTGGCGACTGTTACTATTTGTTGATTCCCCGGATCGTTAACACGATCAGGATCGTCAACTTCTTTTTCAGCCTTGCTTGCGTTGGCAGTGCTGCGGTTTGCCAGGACCGCTATCACGGCAGCCATCACGACAGCTATAACGGTGGCTTGAAAAGTAGCGGCGTCCATAGAAAAAGTAGAGGTCTTGTTGCTTGGCTGGTTGTTTCCGGATGACGACATGATTCTGTTAACACAAAAGAATAAAGATTTTGTGAGTGATTCTGGTTGACCCTGATGTACTTAGATTGTTCATGTAAAGAGTAGAAGTATGTTCTCGAAAGTTGGACCTACATCCCCATGATGCAGTCCTAGTCACGGGTGGAAGTAAGTTCGTAGAATGGTCTCAAGACATTTGTTGTTCAAGCTGAGGTATCGTGGGTTGGTGAATAACAAGATCCAACCACTGAAAGAGACTTGGAAATGTCTCCAGAGATAAATCACTATAGTCCAAACGATTTGACTAAAGCATGATTCAGATAGACTCAAATGAAAGAATGATAAGAGTACTTAAACGAAGAATGACACAGAAGTTAGTCGGCTGTCAATATCTTTGATATTCACGATGTAAAGATTCTGGAAAATGACCTTGTAAAGGTCTCACATCATATCCGGAGAAGATAGTTCCTGACAGCATAAAGACCTAGTTAAAGTACTTACGGAACAAGATAATTTCATAGAAAATGCCATATCCGGCATAGACAGAAAAACACGATTCCTTTTTATAATGGAAATAAAGTAAGGCGTCTACTACTGGCGACGGTCATCCCTCTGGTGAACTCGTAGTTCAACCAATTGACGTTCCATGTCTAGTAAGTGTCTTTCGCACACCATCTGGCGTACCCGGAGCTCTATGACTTCGGCTCGTGATTTGGCCAGTGCTTGCAGCAGGGTTTCCTGGTTTCTCTCTGATCTCTCGTGTGCATCTTCTAGACGAATGGTGTGGAGGGTATGCATTTTAGCATAGGCGACTACTTCTGTAATCTGATGTAGGGCTGTCCTGCCTTGAATCTCATTTCGGGCCACTCTGCGGACCAAGATTGGCAAGACTATATCTGCTAAGCCCTCATTGCTCCAGTCGTAAAAGCTTCGGTCGCCATCAAATAGCATAGACTAATCTTATCCTTGGCTCCTTGTTTCCAAGCATTCCCCTCACTCAGGGGGGTCGGGCCATGAAAAGTCGGACGAGGGTTAGGAATTGGAAAGGGAGCTGCTCGGGGTAGGTTTTCAACTTCTGCTTCGGGGTTAGCATCATATGAAAAGTCTTCATCATGGTGATCATTTAAAGAGATAGGATGATCATTCTCTGGTTATTCTCCAAACCAACCAGCTATGACTTCATTCAGAAGGTATTAGTTGTCGAGGGGATGGAGTCCAGTTATGTTTTCTATGCGAGAATTTAGGGTAAGAGAATAATTATTAGACGAACTATCTAGATAATTATTTAGAAAACCTTCATTAGTTACATCGCTATTTGTGAAGTGCATACCAGCTATGTGTAATCTAAACAGGATAGACCTTCGAATAAGTGACCTTAATTCCAAATTCACACAGAATAGGGTAAGGCAAAATTATCACAGAATCTAAGTCTATAACATCCTAATTACATGCAGCCTTAGTGTATCCACTTAGCAACTATCAACTTAGTAATGAAGATCCCGTTTTAGTTCTCAAGTATAAAGTACTTATAGTAACAACAAATACTCATATAGTATTTGAATTTTTAATGTTATGTTCTATTGTTCTCATTGTGGTAGGGTTGGTAAGATTTTAGCATTGTTGCAACCACACACTTAAACTTAGGCACATGCTAGTCAACCCTCGGATAATATAGGTGATCAGGCTATATCTTCCCAGTTTTGACCATATGTCTCTAAGCGCACTTGTGTTGTCCAACAATCGTAATTCTTTTGTACTGCCCTAGTGACACCGATTTTAGTATGAATGCAGCACGTATACTTACTTAAATATTTTACTATTTAAAGTATAAACTCTTGGTTAGAGTATTTTTAATCCCTTATGTATTTGTAGTTAGTATATCTTTTATGGGTTGATATACTTAATTCACTATAAACAATGCTCAGATACCAATCTGTCACACCCCAAAACCAGGAACGACGGAAACGTTCTGGGGTGGAGGACGTCATGTATAATATCAACAACAATGTAAAGTAGTAAACAAGCAACAACATCATCCATTGCATTAATAATATAATTATTATACAAATGTGTTCTGTCAAATTTTGATAAACACTAAAGCATAAATCAAAATGAAAGATAAGTCTTGAACAAGCTCCATCTTCCTTTCTCCTTGCATCGGTACCTGTCTATGATGACCTGAGGATACAAGTAATTTTGAAAGCGAGTATCAGCTTTAAAGCTGGTGAGATCATAAGTATTTAGTGTCTTAATTTGTATGTAAGAATATGTAAGTATATGTATTGTAAGTATTGAAAGTGTAAAAGAACTGTAAGTGTTTGAAAAACCCTAGAATCCCTATGATTCCTACTAGTATATGAAGGTGTCTTCTACCAAGACCTAACTGTTCTGAATGTAGTCTTCTACCAAGACCTAACTGTTCTGAATGTATGTTTCTTGTAAGAGTATGTATTTTCCCAATTATAACTATCATTATCCAAAAATATAGTTTCTACATTATTGTGTGTCGTGTGAATGTTCACGAAGTGAATGTAATGGGAAATGAAATAGTACTATGGTGTAGTGCTGTAAGAACTACTACCGTACTAATTACCTTAAACCGGATTTTATATTAAGGCATTATGTGATAAATTGTACCATACTATGGACTAGTAAAAACGACATAATGAATGGTCGTAATAACGGAATGACGTTTGGCACCCGCAGACCTGCAGGTCCGGCTGTAGCTAGCAACAAGGTGTAGGATTGTCAATCCAGTATAGATCTATACGCAAACTCACGCTCTCCCTCCAAGAGAATTCTGGCTACAACTCGAGCCATGATATTTAAGTCATGCTCCGATTTAAATCACAATAATTAACGTATTCTTGTATATGTACTTTAATGAACTGTTGTAGCTGTAATGTAATGAACTGTTCTAGCTGTAATGTACGTGCTCTCTACCTAGCAAGTATAGTAATGTAATCGTTCTAGTATAGTTGTATATGTTCTCGTCCTAGTATAGTTGTATATGTTCTCGTGCTAGTATAGTTGTATATGTAATGTACTGTAATGTTCTAGAAAGTATTGACTCATGAATGAACAGACTCATTGTATGATATCGCGTTCTAGTAATGGTTCTAGTATCTACCTGAACTACCCATATGGTAGCTTTCTAGTAATCTAAGTGGTACGTATGGACATGGATGTATACCCTTGCTACCCAAGGGCATATGTTGAACTGGAAGGACCTTTTATGACTATATATGTACACATGATATATAACTAATATTTAAACGACCTTCGGACGAATACCCAATATCCCACCAGACCACATCTCAAGGCGCGAAAAGGAAATAGGGTGGATAGCCTTCCTAAGTCTTTTAAACATTTCTTATATAACTATACATATAGAGGCATGCAATTTATAATATAAAAGCATAAATAAGTTTTGTAAGACATTTGAAATATAAGTATTATTTTAAGAAAAGATCGATTTGATGTCAATCTATAAAACAATTTGAAGGCATAAGTTTAATAAAACAGTTTAAGTATAAGGAAACATTTGTTTGAAACACAGTTGTAAATGAGTTCGAAAGGAAATGTACAGAGTAAGCTGTACAGTGTAAAAAGGAGTTTAAAACATATAAAATGTTTATAAAAAGTCATTTGAAGGAAACTGTTTGGTAAAACGGCTAATGAGTAGCCAAATCATTTGAATGCTGTATATTAATCACCTGTGATTGATGTAATAAGTAATATAATCCTACTTGCTAATCACATGTGATTGACATAATAAGTAGCATGATTCTACTTGTATCCCCCCCCCCCCCATAAAACATTTAAAAAGAGTTTAAAACATTAGTTAAGGGGTATGAACTCACGTGCGGTAAGTGACTGGAATTGAACAGACTGTTATCGCACGGAAGGATCGGACAAGTGCTTGGTGTCAAGTGGAGACTTATACACACAAAATGATCCTAATTACATATGAAAACATATGTATATAAATAATTAGTGATTTTAACACTAATTATACAAGTAATAACATTTAAGTGCGAGGATAACACTTTTGGTCAAGTGCTAGGAGGCTAAAGGGTTGCAACAAAGGAGTGCAATGCCCCTAATGTGAGTTTAAGGTCAAAAGACCATATTCTTTGGAGTTTACGGCCCAAGAGAGTAAGCTCTTGGCCGTAAACTCCTAACCAAGGCTTGGGATGGTCCTTTTAATTACTACAACCTTAGTGGGAATTGTTTCAAGGCTTTTACAAGTGTTTGGGCACCATATTGACTCCTTTGGGGAGTTTACGGCCCAAAGACCCTTTTCCCTTGGAGTTTACAGCCGTAAACTCCCTTGGGAGGGTGATTATGGTGCTTTCAAGTCCCTAAAATAACTAGGAACAACTCTAGGCTTTTGTACTTGGCCTTAAGAGGGTTTATGGCACCATTTGGTACCATTTCTTGGAGTTTACGGCCATAGAACATCTTGGGCCGTAAACTCCCTCACACATGGGGTTCTAAATGTTTTAGCTAGTCCATAACTCATCTAGGTACTTGTCCAAATTGTCTCATGGCCTAAGGAAGTGTTTAGGGTGTCATTTGACCCCTTTAAAGGAGTTTACGGCCCAAGAATTACTCTTGGCCGTAAACTCTTCAACACTTGTGCTTTCCTTATGTTTTCTAGGTCCTAAATACTTTAGGGTATTTGTCTAACATAAAGTCCAAGCTTTAGGTGCCTTAAAAACACCATTTAAGCATGTTTTAAGGGAGTTTACAGCCATAGAACATTTTGGGCCGTAAACTCCTAACTTTGGGTGTTTCTTGGCTGATTTCTTGTACCTAACACACTCCTATACATGTCCAAGGTAGTTACTAAGCATGGGGGACAATCTAGGCTCGGTTTCGGGAGTTTACCGCTCAAGAACACCTTGGGATGTAAACTCCTAAATCGGATGATTTAGCTATGTAATCTATGTTATGAACACATTTAAAGCTTTCTAACACTACTAGAAAGAGTTTCTCACAATTTGGGATAAAAACCTGAAGATCCGTCAGAGAGAAAATGGATTTTCTCTAGTTGGAAATGTGAATAATGAATAAATTTGGTTCAGAAAACTATTTATAGTCCTGACATATTTTTGCAGAAAATATTTCTATTCTCGGAATGGATTCTAATGATCTAGGGTAATGGAATTTACAGTGTTGCACAAAATCCTAGTGCAACCACTCTCCTAATACCCCTTTTTGGTGTAAAACCCTGAAACTACCAAACTTATATTCTAAGTCTGAATTCTTACTGTAACTGCTCTACTTCTATTGGAATGAAATGGTTTGATTCAGAATGGAATTTTCGGGTTGTCACACCTTCCACAGTCAATCATACTTTGGAAGTAGGTATTAAGGTAAGGTTGTCATGAATCCGTCTATAGATTGTCTAAAGTGTTAGACATAACACAAGTTTGC
Source organism: Lactuca saligna (assembly GCF_052625555.1). NCBI lineage: Eukaryota > Viridiplantae > Streptophyta > Magnoliopsida > Asterales > Asteraceae > Lactuca > Lactuca saligna. The sequence goes on from NC_136419.1 coordinate 172,821,566, forward strand.
TACAGTATTCATGAGTACTCATGTAATAAGACTTGAGTATTGGATTAAACACTTGCTCATTTGAATCACTTCATGGATTTTATCACGAGTGATTGTGAGATGATAATATCTTATATTCTTGAAACGGACGGATATGAGTTGCAGTTTACAAGTCGGTTGCACATTGATGATATGTAAATGCACCAGTAACTTGGTGCTATAAAATGTATTGTTGTGTGTTATTTGACGAGTAAATAGAGCAAGCATATGAGTTGAAGTTTATCCATTCCTTTTACCCTAATAGGGTTAAAAGTGATATCTATGGACCTCTCGATGATTTAGTGATGACAACCCTAAGCGTTTGGCCAAGCTTGGACTGATTTTCTTTATTCCATTAGCCAGTCGTAAAAAATCGGTAATCGGGAAACAACACATGAACAGAGAGAATGATTATAATTCATGTCTCAATTCATACGATATCTATAATGGAGGAATATGTGATCCCTTATCTAATGGACGCGTTGCTGATAAGATCAGAGTTTAACAACGGCTTTTGAGAACTATGATTGCTAATCGGGTGTTGAAGTCATACCTTAAATTATAGTTATTAGACTTATCCAAGTTGGAGATTGTTGGATTATGTGTCTAAGCCAATAATTATAATTGGTATGTACTTGACTCGAGAGTAGCATGGTCCATTTCAGGTTGCCTTCACCAGAACAATCTAATAGGATGGATATTTGAGAAAGAGGGTATTTGTGATTTATTAATATATTATAAGTATATTATATTAATTGAGAAATCATATTATTTAATTAATATTGGTCAAGAATTAATTTGGAATTAATTTAGTGATCAAAAGAGATTAATTAAATTAAAGGGATTGATTAAGTAAATCAGTAATACATATAGGGTGGGCCAATGATTCATGATTGATTAGTGATGGACTAAGTTTATGTGAGAGTCCATAAAGTGTTACTTCAGAAGGCTTATCATATGGATTGTTGGATTAAAGGCCCAAGGAATGAATTAGGGTTCACAAGTTGAAACCCTAGGAATTCCACACTATAAAAGTAACCCCTCAGCTCCAAATTCAGGACCCCAAGGGTTCTAAGAGAACCCTAGCCGATTTTGGTGGTTCTAGCCTCTCTCTCTCATTATCCTCCATTTGTTCATGGTGTTTTGTACTTGTTTGATGCATCACACTTGAGGTGATAAGCGCTTGAAAGGCCAAATTCTACAAGCTACACGTAATAGGTATTCTTCTAACTAGTTTTATGGTTCATGTATCAAATTGTATGCTAGTTGTTGGCTTCATGCTTTGAATAATTTTTTTTTTGCATGTATAACTAGAGAAAACTTAGATCTAAAGCATTATGGTTGTGTGTGCTCCAAAGGAGTGTTATAGTACTTAAAACCCAACACCTGATTCATCAAATCCATAAACACTGTAGGCGCATTAGTGTGCCAAAATGGAATCAATGCGAACTCTTAAGGACCTAAAGGAGACTAAAATGTGGTTTCCTCTACGTCCTCCTCTCTCACCCTCACCTGATGATACCCCGACCTCATATAGATCTTGGAGAACCAAGATGCACCCTGCAACTGATCAAAAAGGTCTTCAATCCGCAGAAGGGGATAACAGTTCTGCACCCTCAACTTGTTCAATTCCATGTAATCATTTCACATCCGATGTGAACCATCCTTCTTCTTGACGAACAGTGTCGGTGCTCCCCACTACGAACTGCTCGGCCTAATGAATTGCTAACCTAACAAATCCTGAAGCTGAGAAGACAACTCCTGCCTCTCGGTTGGTGCCAAATGGTATGGTCGTGGCAATCAAAGCCGCACCTGGCACTAGATCAATCCTGAACTCCAATTTCCTCTCAGAAGGCACACCGAGCAACTCCTCCGGAAACACATACGAAAACTCCTTGAAAAATGGTACATCTGCAACCGAGACCTACTCCTCAACCGGGTATCAACTAAATGTGAAAGGTAACCTATACAACCATGTTGAATATACAGTCGAGCCCTAGCTACCGAGAAAAACCCTGATCCAACCTTGGTACCCTCTCCATAGATAACTAGTTCTCCCCCACTTAGGTTTCGAACTATCACTCGCTGACCTTCGCAGTCTATCATAGCACCAAACCTATTCAGCTAATCCATCCCAACTATAACACACACATCCCCAATGGGGATCGGAATCAAATCGATCGGATAAGGTACTGCAAAAAATCTATAGAATACAACCCTAATAAACCCTAGATACAGAAACCCCATGTTTGTTGGCGATAGAAACCTACAATCGACACATGCCCAAGTCGAATAATACAAGAGCAAGCAATGAATTCCTGAGAAGGTACCTATCAGAAACATAAATATAAGCATACCATAATAATTTGACAGAATAAAAATTAGAAACATAGTAGTAGCGACCTCTAGCGCTGCCCTGGCCTCCTCTGTCGTAAGTTGGAAAGCGTGACCTCAAGCCCTCAGGGGCTCCGCCCGAACCTGTCATCCATCAGTAATCCTCAAACTATCTGGCGCTGGAGCCTATGTTGGTTCTGCCTTGAGCAGTGGACAGTTGGCCTTACTATGGCCAACCTGCTCGCAATGATAATAGATCCTAGTGGTCGATGCGGGGACATGATGGCGACAAGCCTTGGCATAATACCCATCCTTGCCACATATGTGGCACCCAGAAGTACATCAGAAAGAACCCTCATGAACCTTGCCGCACTTGCCACAAGTGCGACCCCTCTAACTGCCAGATATCGTATCATCGGCCTTGAACCGCCTTGTCATACGTTGTAACTGCATCGGTGCCTACATCTGCCCCCTCGATTGGAGCTCCAAATCAATCTCCTGCCCGTAAGAGGCCTCCTCCAACTCCACAAGCATCACATAGCGCTCAGTATCTTGTCGCAGGTCCAAATACTCCTGGAACAATCTCTCTCTCTCTCTCTCTCAAATATTGGAACGTATCTCGAGCGGAACATCTTTAAGAACTACTCCCAAGATACAACATCCCTCTCCTCTAAAGTGTAAGAGTTAGTAACCAATCTCCACCAATCCTTCTCCCCGAACCTGAGAAGGTTCAGGGCGCACTTAACCTTCTGGTAAGCTGGACAGGTGCAAGTAAAGAAACACCCCTCAATATCGGACAGCCACCTCGTGGCAATGATCAGATCTTCAACTCCATCAAACACCCGAAGCCTCGTATTATCGAAGTTCCAGTACTACAAGGCTCTCCCTCCTTCAATCCTCATAGCAGCGACGGCCGCAGTAGTTGCAGCAGTAGCAGCCTTTGAAAGTGAAACATATCGGTCATAAAAAAACTCCATCATGGCGGTCTTGACAGACCCAAACAACTACGGTATCTGCCCCTGGACAATAGAAACAACCTGATCATGAATCATCTCCCTGATCCTCAGTCAGCCCTGGCTGATGCTGGTCACTCGCTCCTGCTTCTGATCCCGATCCCCCCATAAACACCATACTGAAATAACCTAGAAACCATTAGAATAAGCGCAATTCATAACATAGGAGCTATTTCAAACAATGAAACCCTAGGGGTTGTGACTTTTCTGCTATGCATACGGGTCCTGTGCTTCAAATAGTATGGGCCCATACTACCTTCTGCATCTACCTGTATTTATCTCAAAAGAGTTTTGCAACAACCCTAGCATCACACGCTAGACAATGCAGACATTCTATTCTCTCTACCTAGAGAAAGGTTAGACATTCCTTCACTGACTCACTTCTCGCATACAAACCTAACCATGAAACTTCCACCAACCCTGCAGCACTTGTGTATGATAATCATACATAACTTTGGACTTATACACATTCGAATACCTAATTCTACCCTAAGTCCACAACCAAACAAGGAACATGAAATAAGGCCAAACCAAACATTCTCAGGCTATAAGATCTTAGTTATGTACAACTATGATTCATATACTAAGCAACTACAATAATGATGTCAATCTCATAAAGAATACCCTAGGCTATGAGGCATCATATCTCAAGCAATTATATCATGTATTTCCTAAAGATCCCTAGCCTATTACTAGCATGTTGTTCTAACATAAACATAGTATCAAGTAGTAGTATGGGTAACTTGGGGTATACTTACTAGCTTCGACTGATCGTACACATCGCATCCTTTCTTGACTATTTTGAAAACAATTTTGAAAATCACTTGTAAAACTTTTTTTGTTCCTTAGTTTTAGTATGGATTCACACGAATGTTCCTCTAATTTGCTCAAACCAAGGATCTGATACCAACTTGTAATGTCTTAAAAATCACAATAATTTTAAACTTTTCAAAACAACCCATTTACTAAAATAATTGTTTACATAACCATTGTTTTCAAAACATTATTCAAAATAGAGTCTCCTAAGATAAACATCATAAAATCCAGGATGTGTATGGCCATGCCTGAGCAACCAGCCTAACTAGATTGCTTCGTAGGGCCTACAACCTATCTAGACCTCTCCACGAGCAGTCAGCCTGACTGGACCATCTTGTAGGGTCTACAGCCTATCTGAACCACTGTACGGGTCGTCAACCTGACTGGACCGCCTTGCAGGGCCTACATCCTATCCGTTCGTCCCCAGGTATCTTGGCCTACAGCACAAAGCAGGATCACCTCAACCAAAACCAACATGTTGACATATGCAATAAACAAACATGAACCAAAAGCTAGCAGATACAGATAATCATATGGATCTAATAGATCACTACAACATAACAACATCCTATATAACAAGATACAAATCTAACAGATCACTACAGCATAACAACATCCTATATAAAAGGATACATATATAATAGATCACTACAACATAGAAACATATCCAAAGGTCCGGCCTTGGTGCCTTCGACCCATAAGTAGATTGAGGAGAACTCACTTCACAGTCTAACAAATTTCTTCTCAATACTCTGCTCCCAAATACCAGCTCAACCCAAATCCTAAACGTCAAGCATTTCCACTCCAAATTAATAACATTTTCCCAAAATACCGTTGGTCAAAAATGGTGAAAATCAACAAGTCAACTGAGTCAACCCAATCGAGACAACCCAACCGAGTCAACACAGGGCATACCCAAGCTTTGACCATAAGTGGGTAATTGCTCATGTACGTGCTGCGTACTCTAGATTACACATGGCGTACGCTCATACTTCCTATTTTCTAATTAATAGCTTAATATTTTAAGCTTTATGTCCAACTATCAGATCCAAGGCCAAAATATCACTAAGAGTCATAAAGTTTCCAAATTTATGACTTTGCATGTCGATTCAGTGCTAATACACAAAATCTCAACATCTTAATGGCTTAAGTCCTTCTATAGCATGCATGTAGTGAAACTAAGCATTAAGACCACACTTTTACGACTCAATACCCCTTATAAGGTCTGAAAGGATGACTTATTTGGTCAAGGGCATGCCATACTCAATAATCACAATATTTAAGGACCAAAAGTGCCTTAAAAAGATAATTGACTTGATCTACTAGATGGAGTGATCAAGCGAAGAGCTTTTTACCTGTTATAGGTAGCTAACAAGTGAAGAATCCCAGATCCAAGATTATCTCAAGCTCCAAGGTCCTTACACCAACTTCTTCTTCTTCAAGAACACCAAAAAAGCACACAAATGAGCTAAAAATCACTCTTCTCACTTAGGGTTTGCTAGATGGTGGAATTCTCAATTGGAGGTTGATGAGAAAATGACAAATGAGGCTATAATGGTGATTATATATGGACCAAATTCTAAAAGTTAGGGTTTGAGCTTCCTACACGTACTCTGTGCATATGAGGTGTACGCCCGATGTACTAGAGTCTGCCCTAATATGCTCAACATATACAATGTACGCCCAGTGTACTCCCTATTTCCCAAAATTACCAACATACCATTATGAGCCATTTACACTCTTTCATATACTTAGGGAGTAGAATATAATATTTATTCATATATAAGGTTAAAATTGGAAATACCACAACATTGGGATGTTACACTTGACCATATACAACTAATCAACATACATGTAGCAATCACGCAATCAAGTAACATATAGCAAGCAATTCCCTTTATCATAAGGTATCACCAAAATCAGGCACTTCTATTTGACGGTCCCTATAAGAACCCTAGATTATCCACTAGCATGATTTTCTAATAGATCACATATCAACAAATTCAAAACTCAACACATATAAAAAATTTGGTTATTATGGTAACCACACTCCTATTTGGGCTCTAGCTAACTATACACACCACATCTTTCTGTAAAACCAAAGTTAAGTCAAGGTCCATGTTTCCGATCTCAAGCCAACAATCAGAAAAGAACATGACAAGAGACCGATCCCATGTCCCTAACCCAACTATTATAAGTTCTTTTTTAAAAATCATTTCTGTGAAAATTCTTGGATCCTAGTTTTAGACTAGATTCACACAAGTTTTCCTCTAATTTGCTCAAACCAGGACTCTAATACCAACATGTAACATCCCATTTTCACAACCAAAAGTTTTCATTTTAGTAAAGTAAAACTTTCTATTTATAAACCATTATTATGAAAACTGTTTATTCCAAACTACATTTATTGAAAATCAAAGTAATATAGGAAACCAGAATCCTCAATATTGTTGATGTGTGTGTGTATAGTCCCACCTTCACCTTTCCATGATCATCGGAAAAATCTGAAAACATACAAAACTGGGTAAGCACAACGCTTAGTGAGTTCCCCTAAAGTAACACATATGATAAACATACAAGCATGCGTAATAGCCTACATTCATCGAATTGGAATGCCCAGGCCCAATCAGCCCTCGGACTGGAATGCTAACATGAAACAGGTCCAATCAACGATCTAGTTGGAATACCCAGGGTTTGTTGGTCAACCGTCTCAAGCCAAACACTCTTCCCGAGCCTTTGTGCCTATGTCTTATAGCCGGCCCACACCGGGTATCTTAACCTACATCAAAAACAGGACCGTGTCAACCCACTACCACTATATGTCGAAATATAAACAATCAAGGATCAAGTTGGCACATAATACAGGCAACACCGATCTTATAACTTACTACCGCCTACTAGTCATCTCACAATACATAGTCCTGCTACCAGCTAACTTCCATGAAATGTGTAACCATAAGTAACCAGAGGTGAGATAGCCACCCGAACAAATGATCCTAGTATAGAGCCACAACCAAACAAGGAACAGGCAAGAAAGACTAGATCAATAGTTCTTAGGCTATCCTACATGACAACATACAGCCCCTAGGGCACTCCACTAAATTATAACCAGTATAAAACTACTACATTATCCTATAATATATGGATGTATAGATAGATCTAGCATATCACTATAGCACAACAACATACTATATACCAGGATACATATCTAATAGATCACTATAACATAGCAACATCCAATATACCAGGATACAAATCTAACATATCACTACAGCACAGTAACATACTAAATACCAATAATCCAAGGACTTTATAACTATATATACTCTAAAGTGAGATAGATACCCGGACAAGTGATCCTACTCTAGAGCCACAACGAAACAAGGAACAAGCAAGAAAGCCTAGATCAAGAGTCCTAGGTTTATCCTACATGACTATATATACAGTCCCTATGGAATCCCTCCACTAAAAGATAACCAAAGTTAGTGGTCGGCAATAGTGCATTCGACCTACGGGTACAATAAGGGAAAACTCACCTGAATCGAAGAACCATTAAACACTATGAGACACTCCCTTCTACACTACTTGCTCCTACGAATTTGATAATCATCATAACCATGTAAAACCTTAATCAATAGTCTAAAACCCTCAAGTTTGACCCAAAGTCAAACTTGGTCAAAAAGTCAATGTTCAACAGAAGTCAACAAAAGTGAAAGTCCAAGGATGTTGAGTATGTGCAGCGTACGCGGCCTGTCGTCCTCCATTAAGCACTTTATTAATTAAGGCCTTTTGTCCAAAGCTCAAATATAAACTTAGAACATCGACTTAAGTCATAAAGCTTCCACCTTTATGACTTTTCATTGCTAGAAAAGGTCCAAAAGTTAAAACCCTAACTTATTAATCCATTAAGACATCATATAACTCTTGCATGGAAGGGATAGAAGGACCAAGATCACATTTTTATGGTTCCTAATATCTCCATAATGGATAAAGTTTCCAACTTTATTCATTAGGATCGTCTAAACAACCAAGATCTAGTCTTTAAGTCTCAAAGGGACCAAAAGTGTGTCTCTCTCAACGTAATCCATTAAGCCCAAGTCTCCAACATTTAAATCTAAATCGATATGATGTTTAGATGGATAAAGTTTCCTTATCCATAACAAGGTCACAAACTTTCAATATCTAAACTTTATGCCATAAAGTGACCAAGAGCTCATAACACCTAAAACTAGATAGATCTAACAAATGCATCATCAAGATTCATTCCTTATACCTTTAGAAGAAAGATCAAGGAGAACAAGGTCCAGATCTATACGCTCCAATACAACCAACACTTCTCCACTGAGCTCCTTCTTCTCCAATATGCACCAAGAACATTCCAAAGTACTTAATGTGACATCCCCATTTTCATGGCCAGAAAAGACCAGCTTATCGTTATTTTAAAATAAGAGTTTTAATTTACAAATGCGGAATTTGTCCAATAAAATATTTCCGAAGGAATTTCCTTAATTGAATACTTAAAAAATCAGGATGTCATCATCGATCCAAGAAACATAAGTATAAACGAAGACTTACAACATCTCTTTATACTAATGATCTACATCTCCTTCGATCTCTTATCAGATACATATATAATCATATATGTAACTACATGTGATATAATCAACTGATTTGGCCAGGTTTGGAAACTTGGTGATTACATAGGGTTTTCAGCCTGCAATAATATAATTTATCTTATTTGTAATTCACACTAAACAGGTAACCTAATTGCCCATCCCCGTTACTCTCTTTAACACTCTCTCTTTCTTTCTTTCTCTATCTCTCTCTCTCTCTCTCTCTCTCTCTCTCTCTCTCTCTCTCTGTTCTTTCTTTTTATCCTATAGGATTTATCTCAAGTATTCTACCTAAAAGGATTACTAACACTTCTATTTATGGGATTAGCATTATATGTCAAAATGGAAGAATAGAGTACTCAAATGAATTCAGAAATCCATACTCTCACTTTGTGTGATTTCATTAACACATGCAGATTGTATGTCTGCAAGTGTTGCACTGGACTATCTAGAAGTGTCTGTGATCATCATCAATACTTTACTTAATGACTTATCTCTTTCGAGTATGTTCCTTTTTCCATAACTCTGACATGATCTCTCACAATTATTCTATCTATGGTATGGTTTCTCCCCATTATCTCTCCTCTTATAGTCCCTTACTAATATCTCATTTCCCTTATCTCTTTCTACCCATCCTACCCAATACATTATGAGTACGGTAAAAATACATATATGATATTTTAGGAAAAATCATTATCTCATATAACACAAATATCAGGAACGCAAATAATAGGCACATATAGCACTTAGCAAAATTAAATACTTGATATCTATGTGTAAGCTAAAAGTAACTACGCACTCGCCTGACAAAGTTAGTTGACTCAAAGTTAAGATAACACTTCGCTTTAACCCATCTAGATATTCCCTTTACGTGACCTAAGTATTATTAATATAGGGTTTTAGTCTAATGATCCTGGTGAATTAAATATAGCCTAGATTCTCACTAATCCTAATGTTTACATCAAGATCTAACAATCAAGGATCAGCTAGGTAGGACATAAGGGAGGAATGATCATTTCGGCATAATAGGTTTTCTAAAATCCAACAACCAAGCCAACGTGAGCATTCTAGACACCTCTCTCGTAAGTATACCAATCAGTATAATGACTTGGAATTACTGATAAATCTTATTTATAGGTTCATAATAACGACTTATGACCATAAATATATATTACATTGAAAAGACTAGAGTGTAGCTTAACTTATAGAGGATTTAGCAAAAATCTAGGAATTATGAGGGCAGAACTCTAATCCGGGAGCTTTTATTCACTGTGTATCTAATACTGCAGGGCTTCTACTTGATAGCTACTACTACTTCGGGATCGCAAGGCTTCGCCGAAACCTAAAACTAAGGGAAAATGGCGCCAAAACAGAAGGGAATCTAGAGAGACAAGTGTAGATGGCGTGAAAGAGAATGAGGTCGAGCACCTCTATTTATAGGCCATATACGTGTTGCGTACACCTGAGATATTTATCCTCCCATTTTCTGCCACGTGTCGCAAATGTGGAGGTCCACACCCCACATTCTAGAAGGTGCGCGCCGTACAACCAACTTATGCGTGACGCTTCTTGAAAAACTTCATAAAATCGTATCTTCTTCATAAGAGTTCCATTTTCGATGTTCTTTATATCCCCAGAAATTCCTCGACGAGATCTACAACTTTCATTTAGACTTCGTTGGATAATTTTGAGTTTATTAATAAAGTTATATCTATAATAGGCTTTGACTGTTAAAGTTCGTTAAAAAATCTTAACTTCCTCATATAATATCCGTTCTCGACTTTCTTTATATCGACGAAACTATACGAACAAGATATTGAACCCTCGTTTAAATTGCTTTTTGTAACAATCAACCAATTTCTACTTTGGTATCTGAGTCTTATATTGCTATGCTAAAACTTCTAAAAATCATAACTTCCTCTTATGAATTCAGATTGGGGCGTTCTCTATATGCTCAAATTCTCTTTTCCTAATACTATGACATATACTATAACTCGATTAAGATTATTTATCTTAAAATATCTTTTATTTAAAAGTCATTATTATGTCTTATAATAACTTTATTTCCTAGCCTGGATTTATGGGTGTTACAATCATCTCCTCGTTAGGATGATTATGTCCCGAATCATCAACAAAACAGGGCTTGTATACTTTGCACGTTACCTTTCCATATTAGGTGGTAATTTTAACTCTCATGTTCTCCAATTTCTAGAACATTGTCTCTAAGAGTCCAATGCCTACTCCTGAAGGTACCTTCCTTCATCTTCTAATGTGGTACTACCACATCTTTGTAGGTAGCTTTCCTAGCTACATGCTACTTAATCTTGACGACTAAAATCTATCTATCGATCACATCGATCCTTTACTACTACAATCTTTGACTAAAGTTAGATAGTATGTCAAACATTCCTCATAAATTAGTCGGAATTGATTTGTAATGACCACTAAACATGAATCATCATCGAAACAAAGGTAATAATGGAAATGAAAAAAACAACTTAACTACCAGATTTTAGCAACCTTGTGACTTTCCTTGATTCAAGTGTGAGTCTTGTGCTTCTGGTAGTATAGGCCTCTACTACTTTTCACACATACTCATAATTGTCCCAAGTATTGTTTCGTAGTCCACTAAGTTATGGCAAAAAGGAATCCGCACTGAATACACAAAAAATAATTTAGGAAATTATATTATTTTTTGAAAACGATTACAACATTTATTTGAGTTTTCCATACTCATTATCCTATAAAGGATAATACTAATTATTTATCTCCCTCCCTTAAGCATTCTAAACAAGCAGCTCCAAACTATCGCCCTCTTGTTGCTACATCAAGTCCAATAAAATATGCCCTCCCTCTTTCCTTCGGCGGAGGATTCGGACTTGCAGTTCCCTCCTTCTTCCGGCAGTCTTGCTTGAAGTTTCATTCTTCACAACACTTGAAGCAGACTTCCTTTTTAGCCATGCATTCATTAGAAGAGTGACCAGTTTTCTCACACTTGTAACAGGTCACTACGTCAATGCATTCTCAAAAGTGCTTCTTTTTGCACTTGTCGCATCACCACGCCATGTCACTTCCATGCTTCTGATCTTTAAAATTTGAGGACTTACCATTCTTATCGGGTCTTGAGGATCCCTCCAACTTCCTCTTCTCTCCAACCTCCAGTTTCTCCAGACCCTTCTCTCTAATATGGGTCTCTACGTTCTTTGCTGATTTGACAACTTCTTTCAGAGTGGTTTTCATCTTCACCATTAGACCAAATTCCACTGGTAATCCATTTGCAAACTTCTTGACCTTGGAGTGTTCAGTTAGAACTAAATAAGGAACAAGCTTCATTTTTTCTGTAAAACTTGTAGCAAACTCGTTGACGCTTATCATTCCCTTCTTCAGATTATATGAATCGTGTTTTATATCTAGAAGATCCTATTCAGAGTAGTACTTTTCGCACCCCTGAACCAGACGACGGAAACGTCCGGGGGCTTGGGTGACTTCATCTTGTAGTGTCATCACAATGTATATAACTGAAACATGACAACACCGTCATCATACATATCAAAATATAACCATCATTGTCTAGATCGAGTATAGTATCATAGATTACATGCCAAAATATTCAATGTATGACGATAACAAAATACGAAAACTCCACATGTTCTTGTAGACCTTTCCGCTTAACGATTCCCTGAGAATACAAGTTATTTTGAAAATGTCAACATATATAATGATGGTGAGTTCATAAGAATGTTTGAATGAAAAGTTTTGTATTGCTCGTAAAAATGCCAGAAAATCAGATATTTTTTGAAAAACAGCTTAAAAGTGATGTGTCAAAAACAAGTACTAATGCATGTGGTTTTCTCTTTTTGGAATGTATAAAAAAGTGTAATCAAGAAAAAGATCCTGTATTTTCTATTGTAAGTAGAAGGTATTGTTTACTGTATATTTCCACAAAAAATCTAATATTTTCTGTTTACAAATTGTCGCAGTCTCAAACCCTAGGACCGAATATCAGTGTATGTATGTTTTCATATCGGCAAGATTTTATATATGTTCTGTAAAATTATGATGGAGTTAATCTCTATGTGAGTCGCTTTAACCATACTTGATTATGAAAAATTCTCATGTCGTGGCATTTTCAGGCGCCGACTTGTTTACAGTAAGGTTTGTCACCCTAGACTGGTCTAGTCTAACTGTAGCGAACAGCTCAGGTGTGGGGTGTCACCCCATATAGATTTATACATAAACTCTCGCTCTCCCTCCAAGAGACTCTGGTTATAACTATAGGCTACGATCGTACACTCGAGAGGTGTCAACTGACATGTCTCACTAGATCCTTAACTGAGTTTATGCGAATATTGTATGATGTTATGTATAATCTTTCCGTCTACGTTTTATGTTTGAAAACTCCAACGAATGTGTATGTGAATGTACGAGACCCAACAGACATGTAGAAGGACCACTAAGGCCCAATAAACATGTAATGTATATTCCAAACCCAATAAGCATGTAAATGGACCACTCAGGTCCAATAAATATAATGTATAATCTAGGCCCAATAAGCATATAAGCATGTAAATGGACCACTAAGGCTCAATAAACATATAATGTATAATCTAGGCCCAATAAGCATGTAAATGGACCACTAAGGCCCAATAAACATGTAATGTATAGTCCAAGCCCATTAAGCATGTAAATGGACCACTAAGTCCCAATAAACATGTAATGTATAATCCAGACCCAATAAGCATGTAAATAAACCACTAAGGCCTAATAAACATCTAATCGATGTATTTAGTTCGGTTGTTATTACATTGTTTGTTTTAGCTCGATTGTTTTCTAAAATGACATAAAAGCCCACTTTTTGTAATGATAACATTTTTGGCCTATTAAGCCGAAAATTCACAATTTAGGTAGCTTTTTGATAAAATTGACACTTTAAGTCCCTTAAGACCAAAAGTTTATATTTATGGGCTTATTTCAAATAAAATGACATTTTTAGCCCACATTTGTTAAAAATAACATTTTCGGCCTAATATCATGAAAATTGACATCTTCGGCTCATTTATATAAAAATTGACATTTCCGGCCCAATTATATGAAAATTGACACTTTCGGCCCAATTATATGAAAATTTACATTTCGGCCCAATTTACTAAAATTGGCATTTCCAGCCCTTTTTAATCAAAACACAACATCTTTGGCTCAAATTGGTTTAAAATGACAATTTAATCTACAGAAGTCATAATTTTTCCAATTTTGGCCCATAAAATCGTGAAGGCCTAATTTAAGCCCATTGTGTGAAAATTTTACTATTTTGGCCCTTTTTAAAACCGTAATATCATAAAAACCAATTATTATAGAAAAATGACTCTTTGGTCCTTGAAAAAACATAAGTATCATAAAAGCTTCATCTCTTTGTTTATTTGTCAAAAATGGTCCCTTTACAAGATTTTGTTTTGTTTTTTCAACATCCTTAACATGTTTAACACTTTCATCGTTATGGTAAGTTGCATAAAGTGTTTTAGTTTACAAATATTGTCAAGACTTGATAGAGTTTTCGAGATCTATGAAGTTTCTTCACATAATTACAGCATATAACTTAGAAAACACAGATAAACATGCACAAATACATAGATCTATCACATAAGCAACTTGTATCCTCCCCCAAAACATAGTAAAACCGAAAAAAAGAGGGTATCAACTCACTCTTTGTTATTCTTCTTGGTTTGATGAAGAGTTTGAAGAAGATTTTCAGCCTTAGGAACTTCCTTGAGGAGGTTTTCAAAATCTATGAAGTTCAAGAGTATAGATCATGAAATGATGTCGTTTAAGAAGAGATTTTCGATGTAATCTTGAAGTTAGACCATAGGTTTAAGAAAAGACTTACCAAGAGTGATGAACTTGATGAAAAACCTCTTGAAAACACACAACAAAGTCTCGAAAATGGTAAGGGATATGAGGGAATTTTCCTTGAGCTTGAGAGGAATTATGAGAGAGTTTGAAAGTGAACATGTACGTGTTTGTGGGTGCTCTCAGCCGGGTATTAAGATGAGAGGAGAGGGAGTTGATTTTGGTTATTACATGATGGATTAAGAAATCCTAGCCTACATTACCACTAAACAAAAATTAGGTGTCAAGCTTGTAATTTACTTGATTTCTTCATTTTTTGTTTACCAATATATATATATATATATATATATATATATATATATATATATATATATATATATATATATATATATATATGTATATGTGTGTGTGTGTAACGACCCAATTTTCATGTCCGAAAATTTCATTTTAAAATATTACTTTAGAAAACATTAATAAATAAAAACATTGTTTGATCACACCATAACACATCGCAAACCATGTTTTAGAAAGTCAAACCGTACATCCCATCAAAATATCAGAGTACAATCCCAGTGAATCTCGTAAATGCGGAAACCAGAGTGTGTGCATGATGTGCCGCTACCACGCCGGCTCCTTCCCCTTCGGTGAAGAGGTACCTGAAAACAAAACTGTAAACGTAAGCACAAAGCTTAGTGAGTTCCCCCAACGTACCACATACCATACAACACATAACATACGTATTGCTAGGCTATTCTGGGGTGCCTGACTACCGGTACGGCCATTCTGGGGTGCCGACCTACCCATACGGCCATTCTGGGGTGCCGTCCTACCCGTGTCAAGCCATTCTGGGGTGCTGACTACCCATGTCAAGCCATTCTGGGGTGCTGACTACCCATCGGTCCTAACAACCGATCCTCGGGGACTGGTCCCCTCCCGCTACCTCTATCGCATAACATAACAGGCCAACATACAAACATATCATCACATATTGTCAGACGTTTCTGGGGTGTCTGACTACCCTGTGGTCCTAACAACTGAACTCTACTACTATCGCATATAACGTATCATGATAGCATATAACATATCAGGTAATAGCAAACCTAGATGATATCACAAAGATAATCATCTATCATACGTCTCCTACTGGTGGGTCGGCATTGTGGCCTTAGACCCACCACTACTGGAAGGTAACTCACCTCAAAGTAGCTGCTGAACTGATCGGGAACTAACTGACTGCTGCTGCTCCGAAAATCCTCCGGCTGCAATTCCCACAACATACTCAATCAAACACTGCTAACTGTCCTTTGGGTAAAATGACCATTTTACCCCTGGTCTAGCTCTAAGTCAAAGTCAGAGTCAACTTTCAGTTGACCCGATTCGCCGAGTTGGCTCTCCAACTTGTCGGGTCCTTATCAGATGATTGTCCTGAGTCCTTGTTTCTACTCGTCGAGTTAGGCTATGACTCGACGAGTTCATCTTCTAGACTGACGTTCAACCTCTTCATCCTACTCGCCGAGTTGTATGAACAACTCGTTGAGTTCATCTTCATCCGAAGAACACTTATGCTAAGACTCGCCGAGTTGTATAAACAACTCGCCGAGTCTGTTCTTGAGCTATGAAGATTGCCTTGGACTCGCCGAGTCAGGGCATTGACTCGCCGAGTCCTATCATGGGTGAGTTCAGCTTCCAACTCACCGAGTCACCCCCTGTGACTCACCGCTCAACTCGATACATCATAAAGGGACCAATTCAGTGACTCGCGACCAGACTCGTCGAGTCACATATACGACTCGTCGAGTCGCAGCCATGCATCCATCAAATACACCGATTTGCTCGATTCCAGTCCATGCCATTCACAGATCTGGGCTTCTAGGACACAAATCACACGTAAAGTTTCCAACTTTACGTGTAGATATTCACCAATATGGATTTTAAGCCTCAAAGTGCACCAAAAGAGGTAGATCTAGGGCTTTCATGCAATATGACCCCATAAAGGCATTAGATCCAAGCTCCAGGGACTAAATCATGCCTAGATCTAAAGGCTAACAACTTATTACAACCCACAAAGCACAAACAAGCTTGGGGAAGAGCCCAAGAAGGACTCCTATGAAGCTAAAAGAGATTACAAGCTTGAAAACAGAGGGAAAACGAGCTATACCTTAAGGAAAACGTTGAGATGACACAAAGACGCATGGTCTCCTTCTCCTCTTCTTGATCTACTCTTCTTTCTCCTCAAAATCTTCAAGAACACTCCAAAACACTTCAATCTCTCAAGGAAATAAGGGTATAAACGATGTTGGGAGTTTTGGGGGTGAATGGGGACGAGTTTGGGGCGGAATGAGGGTTTAAATAGGGTGCAAACCCTTGAAATTTAGGGTTTCATCCAGCAGCGGTGACTCGCCGAGTCCGGGATATGGACTCGCCGAGTCGCCAACTTAAACGTGTCCTGAGTCTCGTCCCTACTCGGCGAGTCGGACCTATGACTCGCCGAGTCCAAGGCTAAAATAGGGAAATACTCAAATAAAATTCACATACCGGAAATCAGGTGCTACAAATCTCCCCCACTTATTTTAGACTTCATCCTCGAAGTCTGCTGCTCGATCCTGAAATAGCTCGAGGTAATGCTCCATCATCTCGTCCATCGGCTCCCAAGTCCATTCTGAACCCTTGCGGTGCTGCCATTGCACGTTCACTAGTTCTACCCTCTTGTTCCTCAAAGCCTTTGACTTCCTGTCGAGTATTGTGACTAGGCGCTCAATGTAATTCAACCTGTCATCAACCTGAATATCCTCCAACGGTACTACCGCTGAATCGTCCACCAGGCACTTCTGCAGCTGCGAAGCATGGAAAGTGCTGTGGATCTGACTGAGCTCGGCTGGCAGATCCAGCCTATACGCCACCTTGCCCACCCGGGCTACAACCCTAAACGGCCCGATGAATCTTGGGCCCAACTTACCCCGCTTCCTGAATCGAATGACGCCTTTCCAAGGCGACATTTTCAGGAGAACCATATCCCCGACTTGGAACTCCAAGTCGGATCGACGCTTATCAGCGTAACTTTTCTGCCGACTCTGAGCAGTCTGAAGTCTGCTCCGAACCTGCTGGATCCTCTCGGTCGTCTCTAGCACCACCTCGGTGCTTCCCATGACTCTCTGGCCAACTTCACCCCAACATATCGGGGTTCTGTACCTCCGCCCGTACAACATCTTGAATGGTGGTCGGTCAATACTCGCATGGTAGTTGTTGTTGTAGGAGAACTCAGCCAAGGGAAGATAGGTATCCCAGCTACCACCGAAATCCAACACACACGCCCGCAACATGTCTTCCAATAGTTCAGACGGAGATCCCTATACATCTTCGTCACCTCGGGATGAATAGAGAATCGGGACTTGTGCACCTCATCCATCAAAATCTGGCGGACGCCCCCGTGATACGGCACCCACGCCCTATGGTGTAGCGTCAATAGACCCCGGCTATAATAATCAAAAGAGGATACCTGACCCACCACGCGCTCGCTGTTCCGATGCTCCTCCTTGATAGCCTCCTGTTGAGCCTCCCGAATTTGCTCCAATAGGGGAGTCACTACGGTCATCCTCTATTGGCGCCGCCTTGCGGCTAAGCGCATCGGCCACCACGTTGGCCTTCCCCGGGTGGTAAACAATCTCGCAATCATAATCCTTCACCACATCCAACCACCGACGCTGCCTCATGTTCAGATTCGGCTGGTCCATGAGATACCTCAGACTCTTGTGGTCCGTGTAGATGGTACAACGAACCCCGTAGAGGTAATGTCGCCAAATCTTGAGGGCGAAGACCACGGCCCCCAACTCCAAATTGTGCATCGGGTAGTTCGCCTCGTGGGGCTTAAGCTGCCTCGAAGCGTAGGCAATGACATGCCCCCTCTGCATCAGAACTGCGCCCAACCCTGAAATGGATGCATCACAATAAACCACAAAATCCTCTATGCCCTCAGGCAGGGCCAGGATCGGCGCCTCAGACAATTTTTGTCTCAGCATCTCAAATGCAGTCTGCTGCTCGGGTCCCCACCGAAAGACCACGACTTTCTTTGTCAGTTGTGTCAGGGGTACGACTATCTTGGAGAAATCTTGGATAAATCTTCGATAGTAGCCCGCTAATCCCAAGAAACTCCGAATCTCTGATGGAGACTTCGGAACCTCCCATCTCATCACGGCCTCAACCTTGGCCGGATCGACCAGAATCCCGTTTTGGTTGACGAGGTGCCCAAGAAACTGCACCTCGCGCAGCCAGAACTCGCACTTGGAGAACTTGGCATACAAGCTCTCCCTCCTCAGGGTCTCTAACACCTCCCTCAGATGCTCCTCATGCTCCTCCTGGTTCTTGGAATAAACCAAGATGTCATCGATAAAGACTATCACAGACTGATCCAGCATCGGTCTGCAAACGCGGTTCATGAGATCCATGAATGCGGCAGGAGCATTGGTGAGCCCAAATGGCGTCACCGCAAACTCATAGTGGCCATAACGTATCCGAAACGCGGTCTTCTGCGTATCCTCCTCCCTGACTCTCATCTGATGATAACCCGAACGCAAGTCAATCTTGGAGAACCAAGGTGCTCCCTGAAGCTGGTCAAAGAGGTCGTCAATCCTCGGGAGTGGGTAACGGTTCTTCACCATCACCTTATTCAACTCCCGGTAATCTATACACATCCGATGCGACCCATCCTTCTTCTTCACAAATAGAATCGGGGCTCCCCAAGGCGAACTGCTCGGACGAATAAATCCCTTGTCCAGCAGCTCCTGCAGCTACGTAGACAACTCCTGCATCTCGGTAGGAGCCAACCGATACGATGGTTTGGCTATCGGAGCCGCACCGGGAATAAGGTCAATCCTGAACTCCACCTGTCGCTCTGGAGGTATCCCAGGTAGTTCCTCCGGGAAAACATCTGCAAAATCTCGAACTACTGGGACCTCGCTCACGGTCGCCTTACCCGCCTCCCGGGTATCCATCACATACGCGACATATCCCGCGCATCCCTGCTGAAGATAACGCCTAGCCCTCGCTGCTGAACACACAGTGGGTCCACACTGTGGGCGTTCGCCATGAATCACTAACTCTCCCCCGCTTGGGGTCCTGACTCGCACTAGCTGCTGCGCGCAATCTATCACCGCCCCATTAGGGCTCAACCAATCCATGCCAATAATCACTTTGTTCCCACGCAATGGAATGGGAACCAAGTCTACCAGGTAACGCTCCTCAAACAGTCGCAGAACGCAATCTCAAAACACCATCGATTCTTGCACCGATCGATCGTCAGCAATCTCTACCTCTAACGGGCAATCTAACTCGCCTGAAGTCTCATGAAACCTCTTGCTAAGCGCAAGAGAAACGAACGATCGGGATGCACCCGAGTCGAACAATACCTGAACTGGGATGCCGTTCACATGGAACGATCCTAATACATATATATACACACGGAGCACATATCAATATCATAACAACATAAAACAAAAGGTAGAAGGAAAGAATCATACCCGTCACCACATCGGGCGCGGCGCGTGCCTCCTCTATAGTCAGCTGGAATGCTCGGCTCCTCACTACCGGAGCCTCTGCCTTGCCCTGACGGCCATCCGTGATCCACAGGGTCGCTGGAGCTGGCGCCTTCACTGGCGCTGAAACTGTCAACATGGGGCAATTGGCCTTCTTGTGGCCCCTCTGGTTGCAGTGGAAACATAGCAACTCCGATGTGTGAATAACTGTCGCAGGAGCAGTGCAATCCCTGCTGATGTGCCCAAACTTGTCGCACTTGTAGCAGCCTAACGATCCCATCCTGCACGCCCCCTCGTGCGGCCTGCCGCACTTCCTGCAGTGGCTCGGTCCTGACTGGCCTTTCGGCCTCCCATCTGATCCCTTGGGCTTCTTCCCCGAAGCCCCTCCTGCCTGTCCCTCCTCAGATTTCCGTTTCCGGATGTGCTCCAAATCTATCTCCTTCTCCCTTGCCCTGGCGATCATAGAGTCCAAGGT
The DNA here is from genome assembly GCF_052625555.1 of Lactuca saligna. Classification (NCBI taxonomy): domain Eukaryota; kingdom Viridiplantae; phylum Streptophyta; class Magnoliopsida; order Asterales; family Asteraceae; genus Lactuca; species Lactuca saligna. Next base: position 172,842,207 of record NC_136419.1, read on the forward strand.
AGGGCAAGCCGAAAAGCTAACATGCTCCCGGATGTCAGCTCGAAGCATATCATGGTAATGAGTCCTCCTCATATCCTCGTCACCAGCATACTGGGGCACCAACAAAGCCCTCTCCTGGAACTTGGTGGTGATCTCCGCCACAGTCTCCGTTGTCTGTCTCATATCCAAAAACTCCCTGGCCAGCTGCTGAAGCACGACAGCCGGCGCAAACTCTACCCTGAACCTGGTCACAAAGTCCGACCAGGTCATAGCCTCGATAGCTGAGGCTTCCAACGAGTCACCCACTGACTCCCACCAGTCCCGGGCTCGGTCCCGTAAACACCCCGCTGCGTATCTCACCTTCGACCCTTCGGGGCAGAACCTAGTTAGCTGTGCAGACTCGATGTCTGCAATCCATCGCCTGGCAGCAATGGGGTCCTTTACCCCATGGAAATCCGGCACACCACTGCCCCTGAAGTCCTTCAAGGACAGTGCGCGTGACCCCGACTGGCCAGATGCCAAATCGCTCCTGGATGCCCGCAGGCGATCCTCCATCAACTCCATGATCCCTTCCTTGATCGACCCGAAGATAATGGGAGTCGACTCAAGGATGCCCCTGGTGATCTCTGACGCGATGAACTCGCGTAGTCCCTCATCTATCGGCTCGGAACCTGTTCCCGAACCTGAACCCTCTCCAGAACCGCCGTCCACCGGCCTTGATCGAAGTACCACCATTCTGCAATACATCACAACAATCATTAGATATACGGGTGCTCCCTGAGGAATCATAGCTACTTACAAGTTCCCTGGTCTTGTCTTGGCCTTCCTTGGTTAGGGTACGGATCCTCTACTTTCAGTAGTACGGGCCCATACTACCTTCCACATCTATCCGTACCTTCTTCAAGGACTGCCTCGACTCCACCAGATCCCTTACACTAAGGCTAGTTACTACTATACTCATCCCAGGCTCGCCCTAGGGAAATCTCCGGCTCTACTCGATTCAATCCTCAGCTGCTGCAGGCCTCCTTGTAATGCCAATTAGCCATCACCCAAACACCATCACATGCGATGAGACTCAGATAATCCTTCGAGTACCCGACTCGTCCCTACAACGGTTGGACTCAGACAAGAGCTGCGCAGTAGGATCAAATCCGGTACTCTAAGATTATTCAACTCTGATCACATGTGGTGCGACGTATTTGCCTAATGGCTAATTCCCATTATTCGGAGTCCCACGTAGCACGAAGCAAGCAGCATTCGGACAAGGGAAAACGACTTCAAACAATTCCGCTCTCATAGAGAGGAGCTGAACTAGCACACCGTGTTAGCTTATACTACCAGGCAAACCCTAACAGGCTACCCTACCGCTGTCTACACTATACAAGCATGCAATTCACATATAGGTGGAACACATAAGGCAGGCACATAAGGCATCATTCCTAGATCCTTAGCCCTATTCTAGCATGCTGTTCTACAAAAGCTGCTAAACATAACATAAACTGGTATGGGTACTTTGGGGAGTACTTACTTGAGCTCGGCTGGTCGCGCACATCACACACACTTTTGTTCTTTCTTGAACTCTTTTCTCATTGTTCGAAATAATTTTCTAAAAAAAATTCTTTAAATCCCTAGATTTGAGTTCAGACACCCCCGAAGGTGAGTCCGAATCCCTCAAACCAGGGCTCTGATACCAACTTGTAACGACCCAATTTTCATGTCCAAAAATTTCATTTTAAAATATTACTTTAGAAAACATTAATAAATAAAAACATTGTTTGATCACACCATAACACATCGCAAACCATGTTTTAAAAAGTCAAACCATACATCCCATCAAAATATCAGAGTACAATCCCAGTGAATCTCGTAAATGCGGAAACCAGAGTGTGTGCATGATGTGCCGCTACCGTGCTGGCTCCTTCCCCTTCGGTGAAGAGGTACCTGAAAACAAAACTGTAAACGTAAGCACAAAGCTTAGTGAGTTCCCCCAACGTACCACATACCATACAACACATAACATACGTATTGCCAGGCTATTCTGGGGTGCCTGACTACCCGGTACGGCCATTCTGGGGTGCCGACCTACCCATACGGCCATTCTGGGGTGCCGTCCTACCCGTGTCAAGCCATTATGGGGTGCTGACTACCCATGTCAAGCCATTCTGGGGTGCTGACTACCCATCGGTCCTAACAACCGATCCTCGGGGACTGGTCCCCTCCCGCTACCTCTATCGCATAACATAATAGGCCAACATACAAACATATCATCACATACTGTCAGACGTTTCTGGGGTGTCTGACTACCCTGCGGTCCTAACAACCGAACTCTCTTACTATCGTATATAACGTATCATGATAGCATATAACATATCAGGTAATAGAAAACCTAGATGATATCACAAAGACATTCATCTATCATACGTCTCCTACTGGTGGGCCGGCATTGTGGCCTTAGACCCACCACTACTGGAAGGTAACTCACCTCAAAGTAGCTGCTGAACTGATCGGGAACTAACTGACTGTTGCTGCTCCGGAAATCCTCCGGTTGCAATTCCCACAACATACTCAATCAAACACTGCTAACTGTCCTTTGGGTAAAATGACCATTTTACCCCTGGTCTAGCTCTAAGTCAAAGTCAGAGTCAACTTTCAGTTGACCCGACTCGCCGAGTTGGCTCTCCAACTCGTCGGGTCCCTATCAGATGATTGTCCTGAGTCCCTGTTTCTACTCGTCGAGTTAGGCTATGACTCGACGAGTTCATCTTCTAGACTGACGTTCAACCTCTTCATCCTACTCGCCAAGTTGTATGAACAACTCGTCGAGTTCATCTTCATCCGAAGAACACTTATGCTAAGACTCGCCGAGTTGTATAAACAACTCGCCGAGTCTGTTCTTGAGCTATGAAGATTGCCTTGGACTCGCCGAGTCAGGGCATTGACTCGCCGAGTCCTATCATGGGTGAGTTCAGCTTCCAACTCACCGAGTCACCCCCTGTGACTCACCGCTCAACTCGATACATCATAAAGGGACCAATTCAGTGACTCGCGACCAGACTCGTCGAGTCACATATACGACTCGCCGAGTCGCAGCCATGCATCCATCAAATACACCGATTTGCTCAATTCCAGTCCATGCCATTCACAGATCTACTCTTCTTTCTCCTCAAAATCTTCAAGAACACTCCAAAACACTTCAATCTCTCAAGGAAATAAGGGTATAAACGATGTTGGGAGTTCTGGGGGTGAATGGGGATGAGTTTGGGGCGGAATGTGGGTTTAAATAGGGTGCAAACCCTTGAAATTTAGGGTTTCATCAAGCAGCGGTGACTCGCCGAGTCCGGGATATGGACTCGCCGAGTCGCCAACTTAAACGTGTCCTGAGTCTCGTCCCTACTCGGCGAGTCGGACCTATGACTCGCCGAGTCCAAGGCTAAAATAGGGAAATACTCAAATAAAATTCACATATCGGAAACCAGGTGCTATAGTGTATGTGTGTGTGGGGGGGGGGGGAGGGGGGCTACATTTTTGGAGAAAGGAAAAGTTTTGGACCCTACTTGATTGATTTTGATATCATGAGGCCTAAATGGATGGTTCTTGGCCCATTGGGCTCTCAATGGTGTTCATGGCCTAATAATGTAGTTTACAGCCCATTAGGGCTATTGAAACTAGTTATGGCCCATCATGGCTCATTACAAAATAAGATGGATTATTCTAGGTCCATATGACCCAAAATACTCGTATTTCATGGATGTGGTTCCACTTAGAGCCCAAATAGGGTTCCTAAGCCCAAAGTAGTCAAATTGAAAGTTTATTTGTCCATTAGGCCCAATAAGTGGATCCTAGTCCATATTAACTTGAACCGGGATTTCTAGGATTTTCAACCCATAGTTGACTATATGAAATGTATTGTATTAGGTTATGGGCTTCTTGAGTGAGGTTCAATTCAAATGGACGATTTTGATTAAGTGTAGAGTATGATATTCACTTAGAGTACATGCCTTACAATAGATGCTGCTTACATGAGAATAGAAGTTCCTAGCTAAAAATGATAGTTGTGACAAGACTGCATTTTCAGTTGCACCAAAAATTCATCCCAAGAAATCTTACTAGTTTTTCCTTTGACTATGGTATCAGTTAGTAGCTTCCACCAACTTAATACCTCAATCTTCAACTGTGTAACCGCCAGAATGGCCTTCTGCTTGTTGCTACAACCATTACTTTTAAACATCATCTCCATCTCGGAGATCCAATCCATGACTTCTACCGGTGTTGCGCTTCTAGAAGGAATTGGTGGCTTGAATGCGATGAAGTCCCTGTACTCACAATCATTTCTTTCATTCCCTTCCTCATTTTCATTCCTTCTGACCACTCGGGTTACACACGAATGATAGTCCTACTATAGTTCCCTTCTTCCGACTGTTCCTCTTCCAACCCTCTTTTCACAACGGGTGAAGTATGTTCTCCCTATTCTCCCAAAGTACACGCCTTGTTTCCTCCATCTGACGGTCTAACATCATCTGCATCACCGCTTAAACTTCGGCCATCGTGATTGGCTCGGGTGCAGTTTCTACTTCTCGTGCACTCTTAATCACTCATGGCTCAGGTTGTTGGTCACTATTGACGTTTCCTAATCCACTACGTGTTTTAACCATGATGTTCTATACACCAAAGTAGGCGTTCAATATATAGTGATGAGATTATAGATAGAGAAAGATTCTATAGACGATAGGCATATAATCCTCCTTATCACTCTGAAATATTATATGCTAGTTCTAATACCATACCTATACGCTTAGAAACCTAAACATATAAAATTTATAGATCCGATCGAAAATATACCATAGATCCGAACATCCTAAAGCATCTAAAGGCATTCTTTAGCATCCTAAGGAAGATTATAGTTATAGCTTGTGAAAGACCTTCCTCGATACTTTCATGAATTATATACCTCATTACTCGAAAACATGCTACATACATATTCATAAAATAATATTTTATTATACAAGATGGTCTTATTACAAATCATTGGATACAAACCCACTAAGTTTAAGTTTATTACAAAACTACCAAGGATATTTTAATTTTATACATACTAAACCCTAAATACAAAAGTAATAATAGAAACTATTCTAATTCTTCCGATAGTATATGGTTATACTTGATGCTTATTGTCTGCAATTTATTAAAATATTGACAGGGTAAGCGACAACGCTTAGTGAGTTCAATAATAGATATAACATAACGTTATGCCATATATATACATCAATATGGCAGAAGCAAAGAGGAACAACAAAGACATATGTGAAATCATGTGACAGGCGTTCATATCAATCAAAGACTTTATTCAAAGATATACTTTCCAATGCTTGATATACATCAATAAAGTTCAGTCCAAATGATATAGAAGACATATAAATGTCTACTTATCATTTTGCTAGCATATACAAGCTTTTAGCCCTACCTAGCCCATTACCAATATCAAAAGTTATATGTCACAGTTAGGAACTTTTGTGCCTTGTAACCAACACTTAAACCAAACTATGAATCAAAAACATAAGAGAATGTATGATGCATACTCTATGACAGCAGAACTTCAATCAAACACCCCATGCAAGCAATTCAAATAGTTATTAAGCAATTGGAAACCCTAGAAGTTCTTGTTTAAGTCCATTTTTGGACTAGGACTTCCTTATTGGGCCCAATGGACCAATAAGCTTCCAATTTGGCTATCTTCGGCTTAGAACTCTTAAATGGGCTCTAATTGGACCCACTTCCATTTAATTCAACATATTTGGCCATATTGGGCCTAGAGGGTAATAGATTAATTATATGAACCATTTTGGACCATAATTAACCTAATCTAGCCTAATAGGTTATAAAAATCACATTTATATTCTTTTAGGGCCAAAAATCATCTAACCTAGCTATAATATGGGCTTAAGGGCAAAAAGCCTAAAAACCTCCTCTCACCTTCCCCATTCTCGGCCCAAGCCCAAAAGAAGAGGAGAGTTGACTTTGTGAGTGTCACCTAACAATTGTTCAAGGGACTTCCACGCAAGGAGACTCAAACATCCATGCACTCACATACTTCCATGACTAGCTAACTCTTTCTCTCTCTCTCTCTCTCTCTCTCTTGCTCTTGGCCGAGTCCAAGCACACACACACATTTCACTCTCCTTTCTCTCAAGGAAACTCTCTCATATCTCATCCATATTTCGAGATCTAAAGAGGATTCAAGGGGATTTTTACACAAAAATCATCATCTAAGGTAAGAAATCTCTTAGATCCTTAAGCTAGCTACTTCATTTCATCCAACAATCACCTCTTAATTCATTCAAACTCGTGATCTAGCACCTAAGAAGCATCCAAGTTTGAAATCTTCCAAGGAAGGTTGCTAAGGCCGAATTTCTTCTCATTTTCTTCCAAAAACTGAAACCACACCCAAAGGTGAGCTTCATACCCCCTCTTTTTTGGTTTTTATAAGTTTTGTGGGGGAGAATACAAGCAAATGTGTAGATCTATGAGTGTGTGTATGCCTTGTGTGATTTTTATGCTTATATGTATTATCTTATGTGATTGTGATGTTTATACTGGTCAAAAGAACTTAAAAATCGAGATCTACAATAAGAAGAATGAAATAAGTATAACTTATACCATTTCACACTAATCAATTCTAGAAAAATAACCTAGTTGGTTAATATGAACATTTTTGGACTTAAAACCCATTTTTGGGCTCTAAATGCCAAAAATACAAAACTAAGGGGCCCAAAACGACAAAATATAAATTCGGAAGGTTGATATGAGTCTAAACAGTTTCTAATATGCACTTTCTGAATATCAACACTTTCAAAGGGTTAAAAATGTGAATTATAAACATAATGGGCCAAAATGGGCTTTTCGGCCCAATGAAGCCCCAAATTGCGAGATTTTTGATTTGGAGGGGCTGAAACTTCACATTTACGTAAAACAGGGGATTAGTTGTGTACAAAAACTATTTCAAGGGCCAAAAAATGCTTTTCAAATTAAAAAGGGACCAAAGATGCAAAAATTTTCCATCTTGATCCAAAATTGGAAAAGTTGAGAAAATGGAGGTTTCTACCGAGAAAATTTCATTTTTGAAGGATTCAAGTTGTTTATCAAGTAAATTTGTGCTAAAAATGTCTTTCCAATAAGTTTTGATACTAAAGTGTCAAGAAAAATAGTTTAAGGACTAAAATGGGAATTCTTTTATACACAAAGGGTTAGAAGTGTAAATTTTATCCAAGAAGGGGCTTAAAAAGATAAACTCTAATTCTTAAAACAACAAACCCCTTAAAATAAAAATACGAGTATTACGTCTACCGGCTAAACATAATAAGAATTACACTTTCAACACCAATAGCGTTACCAAACGAATTGATTCGGTCTCGAATCAATAATGAATCCAAAATCAATAAACAATGGTACTACAATACACACGCGGTAATTTACGAGAAGTCAATACACAATCTTTGGGCTCGAAAGTTTCAAATCGTGCTTGTTGGGCCCAGCTAGCCCAATGACATGATCTTTAGGCCCGAAGGGAACGCGCATACATGTTATTGGGCCTTATATGACCTAATTACGTGTAAAAGGACTTTCAATAGCTTTATTGTGTTGTTGGGCCCCAAGGGTCCTTTGGTACTGCTAGAAAAGTCGAGAAGTCAAATGCAAGTCGGGCCAAGTGCCTTTCGCATTCACGATAGCCTTGAACGACCTATGGAAATAACAGGGGCTTCGTACCCTCTTTTCTCCTCGGTTGTAGGGCTATGAGAAGTCAGGGTGGTTGGATTAAGTGAGTAGTACGGACGAAGCCTAAGGGATCATTTGTATTTGTTAGTTGTAAACTAGTCATTTTCATTAATGCGTGATTATAACGAATCACAACCCATAATTAATCCAATGTCACCTGGAATTACCGAAAACAACGTCGTATCAGAATAACACAAACTAAGCCACATAATTTGATGTATTGGGAAAATATTCGGGTTTTCCCTGTGGAATTCAACACTCTTAACTATGTGATGTATACAAAGTTTAACAATTATTCACGTTTACAATAATCAACAAGCATACTTACGGATCTTCACACCTTTTTTTATATACAACACTTTTTTTTAGAAAATATCGGATTTTCTGTGGTTTTCAAAACTATACAAATCATTTCTTTTCAAACCTTACTTATGAACTCACCAAAATTTCATATGTTGACATTTTTCCAAAATACTTGTATTCTTAGGTAACAGGTAAATCAAAGTAAAATGTATCCAGTGATGTCATAATGTTTGTTTAATTAGTATCGAACGGTTTATGTTTTGGAAATGTAATGTTTTGAACAATGTACTGAATGTAAACAATATCGGTTGTAATATTTCAATGCATGGTGACGAATGATGTTATGATTCATGTATACTCATTGTGATGGTATTCAATTGAGTCATAAGAGCCCTCGGACGTTTCCGTCATCGGGTTCAGAGGTGTGACAGGTTGGTATCAGAGCTCTGTTTATAGTGAACTAGCATATCTAGCCACACATTGATATGCAACTATAAACCAAAAGAGGGACTAACACAACTCTGAACGAAACAAGTAAAACATAACAATAAAACACCCTTGTTTGTATTAGGAACGAGAACCTAACGCCGAATCAAACAAGATAATGCTAGTATCTTGGTTAATCCATGATTGTTCTTAGTTGTATCAAGGGGTGGATGTAGCCTGATCAACTACATTCCCTCCAAGGTATCACTACCACACATCCTGAGGAGATCGTGATAGATAGGGAACCTAGAAGCATACCCCTTTATCACCAAAAAGAGAACGCCTACTTAGTCTGTACAATAGTTGTAGCATCCTAGGAATAATGTTACAATATTTACACACTCTCGCAGACAGCATGGCTGGTTTCCATCACCCTGGAGATCCTTAATTCCCTAACCAGGGAAATAATGGATGGATCGACGAAGAGCCTGAAGAAGAGCCTGAGGAAGACCCCGAGGAGGAATCTAACGGGGAACCGGAGGTAGGAGCCGAGGGTGAGCCTACCGAACCAGAAGAAGAACAGGAGGAGGAAAAAGATGAAGGAAACTTTGAGGAGGAACCCGACGACAGTGAAGGGGGTGATTCGGACATGGAATCCGAAGTCATCAACCCCCCTTACCCGATTAGGGTGCCTGCTTACCGGGTGGGTCCCACTGGTCCTACACCCCCCTGGGGTATTGATCTTTGGAGATGGAGCAAACAGGAGGGACAGCGACCCCCATTCGGCATGTCACGCGAGTTCTTTGACCTGAGCGATGGAGGACCGGCCGATCGAGCCTTTCCGGTCATGGTGAGACGGTTACGAAACACTGGCAACCTTGCTCAGAGCACTGCCGACCAGGTATGCCAACAGTGGACTAGGGTCAAGCATGCAGAGCAAGAGACACAAGACGTCCTTCGAGAGTTCCATATGAGGCAGGTGAGGTGGGAGTCTCGACTCTAGGACGCAGAATGACAGGTGGCTCGTCTTCAGGGAGCATCCCCATCCTCAGCACCACCCCCGGGCACAGCTCATCGCGATTAGGGATAGACTTATTGTACTAGGCCATTAGGATCTATGCTATGTATCCCGACTGTATGTTTAAGTGACTACACTACGCATAGAGCCGTTATGTTGTCGAACTAAATATCACTTATGTATGCTCCTTCAAGCAAAATTTTCATGTATCAAATGCGGATAATATTAGTGAACTTTTACGGTTTTTATTATGACATTACAAATTGCTATGTGTTGCGAATCCATAATTGTATGCTAAATGGTAGAAGAACTTAAGTTTTTACCATGCACCTAGTCAGTAGGATCACAACCTCACAGAACCCACAAACACTCAAAATCTTTCCATTTCATGACAGAAAGATGCCTCGCCGACCCACTCGCGGAAACCCAGGACCAACCCCGCCGGAAGTTGACTCAGCCGCATTCCAGGCAGCTGTATCTGCTGTGGTCACCGCAGCAATGGCACCAATTCACCAAGGCAATAATGGAGGAGTCAACGAGCAAGGGGCCGGGAGTTTGAACAACGGAATGAATCAAGGACCCACCAAAACATGTACCTACAAGGACTTCACAAACGCCAAACCACGAACCTTTAATGGCACTGGACGAGTGATCACCCTGAAACGATGGATCGAAAAGGTGGAATCAGTGTTCGAGATATGCGATTGCCCTGAAGAGATGAAAGTAAAGTTTTCTGCTTGTACATTTGTCGACCAAGCACTCACTTGGTGGAACAGGCACGTAGAAGCCATGACACTCCCCATAGCTAATTCCATGCCATGGACAGAAATGAAGGAAATGCTGATGGCTGAATACTGCCCTCGTGGTGAGATTTAGAAAATGGAGCAAGAGCTGTGGAACCTCACTGTACGGAATGCTGATATCGATGCCTACATATCAATATTTAGTGAACTATCTATGTTATGTCCGGGCATGATCACCTCGGAAGGAAAGAAGATCGAGCGATTCATCTGGGGACTAACCTCTCCGATCCAAGGAAATGTGATAGCTACAAATCCCGAAACTTTCGATAGTGCTAAGAGATTAGCGAAGAAGTTGTATGACCACAACAACATTAAGGGTGAGAATCCAGCGGAGGCTGAAGTCAAGAAGGAAGGTGATGGCAAGAAGGGGAAGAACAACAAGCGGAAGGAGAGTCAAGGCCCCGAGACTTCTAAGAAGCAGCAAACAGTGGCAATTAATGCTGCCACCACATGCTCCAGCCTCAGCTGCTTCGAATGCTCCTAGACCTTATTCCGGTGATCTTCCCAAGTGCAACAAGTGTGGTTTACATGACAATGGAGAATGCAAGGAGCTGCAGTGCACCAGTTGCAATCGGAAGGGGCACACGGCAAGATATTGCAGGACTTACCCTCCTCAGAATCAACAACAGGGAAACAGCAACAATAACAACAACAACAACCGCAAAAACAACAACATCAACATCAACACCGGCGGCAACAATGCAGGACCTAGCCACACCTGCTATCGTTGTGGAAGAACTGGGCATTTCCGCCGAGATTTCCCTAACAACAACAATCTCGGAAATGGAGGAACAGGAAGGGTGCTGACCATGGGTCAGGGGGAGGCGATCCAGGATCCCGCTGTTGTTACCGGTACGTTTCCCCTAAACCACAATTATGCATGCATCCTATTTGACATTGGAGCCGAGCGAAGTTTTGTGAGCAATAAGTTTAAACATTTATTAAAACAACAACCCCAGAAGCTCAATGAAACCTTTACGGTGGAAATGGACTATGGGAAAACCAAATCCACTGGGGAAATCTACATCGGATGTACCCTAACTCTAAATCAACACATCTTTCAATTAGACTTGATGCCTGTTTCCATTAGGAGTTTCGATGTGATTATTGGCATGGACTGGTTAAGGCCCCACCATGCTGAAATTATGTGTCACGAGAAGGCTGTTCGCCTTAATCTTCCCAATCACGAAACCCTATTTATTTACGGAGACAAACCTAGCACGAACCTTCGCATCATCTCGTGCGTCCAGGCACAGAAGCATCTACAAAAGAAAATTTTCACGTTCTTGGCTCACATAGTTGATAAAACAAAGGAAGAGGTTAACATTCAAGACATCCCAGTAGCACGTGAATTCCCAGACGTATTTCCTGAAGATCTTCCTGGAGTACCCCCAGAGAGACAAGTTGAGTTCTGAATTGACCTCGTTCCAGGAGTAACTCCTCTCGCTAAATCTCCTTACCGGCTAGCTCCTGCTGAAATGCAGGAATTGTCCAGCCAACTCAGCGAACTCCTGGGCAAGGGATTCATCCGACCTAGTTACTCACCATGGGGAGCTCCAGTCCTCTTTTTCAAAAAGAAGGACGGATCTTTTAGAATGTGCATCGACTACAGGGAGTTAAATAAACTCACTATCAAAAATCGCTATCCACTCCCACGAATCGACGATCTATTTGACCAGCTCCAAGGAGCTAGTTACTTCTCTAAGATAGATCTACGGTCCGGATACCATCAACTCAAATTCCGGGATGAGGATATTCCAAAAACCGCTTTCCGAACTCGTTACGGACATTATGAACTTGTTGTAATGCCCTTCGGTCTAACAAATGCCCCTGCCGCATTTATGGATCTGATGAACTGAATCTGTCGACCATTCCTCGATAACTTTGTCATCGTCTTCATTGACGACATTCTCGTCTATTCCCTAAGCGAGGAAGAGCATGGCCAACATCTCCGAAAAATCTTAGAAACTCTGCGAACAGAAAAGCTATACGCAAAACACTCCAAGTGTGAGTTCTGGCTCCGTAGCGTGAACTTCCTAGGTCATGTTGTTAGCCAAGATGGAATTCATGTGGATCCCTCTAAGGTCAAAGTCGTTGAAGGATGGGCACTTCCAACAACACCCACAAAAATTCGTCAATTCTTAGGCCTAGCAGGCTACTATAGGAGGTTCATTCAAAACTTCTCTAAGATCGCCAAGCCACTTACCTCGCTTACAAAAAAGGGTGTACCATTCAAATGGACGGACAAACAAGAAGTTGCATTCTGAACCCTGAAGCAAGCCCTCTGTAGTGCCCCAGTACTATCCCTACCAGAAGGAACGGAAGATTTCGTGGTCTAATGTGACGCGTCGAACCAGGGTTTAGGTTGCGTTCTCATGCAGCGTGGAAGAGTGATAGCTTACGCATCCCGCCAACTAAAGACACACGAAGTGAATTATACAACCCATGATCTGGAATTGGGAGCGGTTGTCTTTGCTCTAAAGATTTGGAGGCATTACCTTTATTGTAACGTCATAAAATTCCAAACCAAAAATTTTTCATTTTTACAATCATCAAAACATGAGTAATAAGTTTAGGTTCCAGTGTAACAATTTAGTCACAACCGATTACATAACAAAAGATCACAAAATGGTTTCCCCGAGTGTGTGTACGATCATGCCGGTGCCTTCCCATGGTCCTCGCTAGTACCGGAAACACATAACACAACAACTGTAAGCATAAATGCTTAGTAAGTTCCCCAAAATACAACCTACGCACGTACGCCTTTCCAGGCCTTGACCTTCCGGTCCTTGTGTCTTAGGGGACTTCCGTCCCGACTGGGTAAACCTTCCGGTCCTACCCACGTCAACCTTACGGTCCATATGACCACGCCTTCCGGACCATAACATGTTGCCTTCCGGCCCAAATCAAGCATATCATACATGGCACATATAACAAATATCTTATCACACATATACATATATCTCATATCATAATCGACCTTCCGGTCACACAGTCAAACCCTTCCGGGTACAGTATAGTGAGAAGACTCACCTCGAATGCCTCGCTAAGTCGCTAATCGTGAATCCTGGAATCACTCGTGCTCGAACCCTCGAGCTGTAATCCTCCTATGATATCATGAATCTATAATTATTACTTGTACCACTAAGGTTGACCATCCATATCAAGTCAACACAGGTTGACTTGGTCAACAGTCTTTGGTCAATTGGACCGGACTCGGCGAGTGCACTATAGTGACTCGGCAAGTCTACACGTTTTAACCAACTCGCAAGGATTTTCCCTTTGACTCGTCGAGTACTCCCCCGACTCGACGAGTTCCACCTGGGCCTGAATCACAGGGCCACTGCGACTCAACTCGCCGAGTCACAAGGACAACTCGGCGAGTCCCAACTTGACTCGGTCCACCTGTCAAAACCTTTCTAACTCTCTGCGACTCACTGAGTCACCCACAACTTGGTCAGGATTACACACTGGGTGGTCTCAAGGACAATCTTCAAGCGACTCGTCGAGTCTATTCTTCAGACTCGGCGAGTCCATGCCATGCACCAGCTAACACTGGATTTTGCGGTCAGTTCCGTTCCATACATACATAGATCTGGCCTTCCCAAGCTTATTTGTCACGTAAAGTCTCAGTCTTGGTCGCCATGCAACGCATACAAGGCTCATTTTGGAGAAATAACCTCTAATATGGCAACCCTAGCTTCTAACTCAAGAGAATGGACATAAAGCTTGTCATATGGGGCCTCTTGGACCTGCTAAGGTCCAGATCTAGGTTCCATATCTCCATGGGACCTTTCATACTTCCAATTTAAGCCAAGAAATGCAAGAAGAAACCCTAGATTTGACACATCAACCCAAAATACGAAGTTTGGCTCTGAAAGTTACCTCAAGAAGGCTCCCTTGATGAAATAGAAGCAGATCCAAGCTCCCCAACTCTTCAAGCTTGATCTTCTCCCTCCTTTCTTGCAATAATACACAAAATGATGAACAAATGGCCTCCTAACACACTCACAAGGGCTCACAGTCGTATGGGTGCTCTTAGGGTTCATGGTGGCCGCAAATGAAGGCCATAAGGTCCTTTAAATAGGGCTTAGGACCGGGAAATTAGGGTTTCATTAAACAGCACGGACTCGCCGAGTCCGGACGCGAACCTCCGCCCAAAACCGCGACCTGACTCGGCGAGTTCGACCTCCAACTCGCCGAGTCGCCTCACAGAATATCAAAAATATGAAAGTAAACATACCTGGGGATCCGGGCTGTTAGAATTCTCCCCCACTAGAATAAGACTTCTCCCTCGAAGTCCCGCTAGGCAAATAGCTCCGGATGCCGCTCCCGCATCTCACGTTTCGGCTCCCAGGTCATCTCTGATCCCTTCCGATGCTGCCACTGAACCAATACCAGGGGTACCTCCTTGTTCCTCAAAACCTTGATCTTCCGATCTCTGGTGGCTACTGGTCTTTCAGCATAATTCAGGCTTGCATCCACCTGAATATCCCCTAATAGAACCACCGCCGATTCGTCGGCTATACACTTCCTCAACTGCGACACATGGAAAGTGTCGTGAATCTGTCCCAACTCTGCTGGCAAGTCTAAACGGTAGACTACCCAGCCCACCCTCGCGATCATACGGAAAGGACCAATATATCGGGACCCCAACTTGCCCCTTTTCCTGAACCGAATCACTCCTTTCCAAGGAGAGACCTTCAGGAGTACAAGATCACCAACTTGAAACTCAAGCTCGGACCGTCGCCTATATGCATAACTCTTCTGTCGGCTCTGAGCGGTCAACAACCTCTACCTGACCATCTGAATTTGTTCGGTCGTCTGAAGCACGATCTCCGTGCTACCCATAACCTGCTGTCCCACCTCACCCCAACAGATGGGGGTGCGACACCTCCGCCCATACAACAGCTCAAAGGGCGGCATACCAATGCTCAAATGATGGCTGTTGTTATACGAGAACTCTGCTAAAGGTAGATAGGTGTCCCAGCTCCCTCCGAAGTCCAACACACATGCCCGAAGCATGTCCTCGAGTGTCTGAATCGTCCGCTCACTCTGACCGTCTGTCTGGGGATGATATGCAGTACTGAAATGTAACCTAGTAACCAACCTCTCATGGAACTTCTTCCAGAACCTGGAAGTGAAACGCACGTCACGGTCCGAAATAATCGAGATCGGAACCCCATGCCGAGATACTACTTCCCTCACATATAACTCGGCCAACTTCTCCGCAGAAGAGCTCTCGCTAATGGCTAGAAAATGAGCGCTCTTCGTCAGCCGATCCACGATCACCCAAATCGCATCGACTCCCCTCACCGTTCGCGGTAACTTGGTGATGAAATCCATAGAGATTTGTTCCCACTTCCATTCGGGAATCTCTAGCGGTTGCAGCTTATCGTGCGGTCGCTGGTGCTCGGTCTTGACCTGCCGAAAAGTCAAGCACCTCTCGACAAACCAAGCGACATCCCTTTTCATACAGGCCACCAATACTCCTTCTTGAGATCCAAATACATTTTCGTAGCACCAGGATGAATCGAGAATTTCGATCGATGTGCTTCCTCCATCAAAATAGTGCGCGCGCCGCCCACAAACGGCACCCAAATCTGACCTTGAAAAGTCATAAGCCCTCGACCATCCGTGACAAATCCTGATACCTGACCTACAACCTGCTCCTTCTTCTGATGTTCTGGCTTTGCAGCCTCCACCTGAGCTCCTCGAATAATATCCAGAATCAGGGTCAATACCGTCAATCTCATACAAATATCTCGGATCGGGGTGCTATCCGCCCTACGGCTCAACGCATCGGCTACCACATTAGCCTTGCCCAGGTGGTACAGGATCTCACAATCGTAATCCTTCACCACATCCAACCATCTTCTCTGTCGCATATTCAGGTTTGGCTGATCCATCAAGTACTTCAAGCTCTTATGGTCCGTGTAAATCGTACACTGAACCCCGTACAAATAGTATCGCCAGATCTTGAGGGAAAACACCACCGCCCCCAATTCCAGGTCGTGCGTGGGATATCTCGACTCATGAGGTTTTAACTATCTCGAAGCATACGCTATCACATGACCCCTCTGCATAAGCACCGCCCCCAAACCCGATATAGAGGAATCACAGTATACCACAAAATCCTCCATCCCTTCCGGGAGTGCAAGCACTGGAGCCTCGCATAATTTCTGACGAAGCGTCTCGAATGAGGACTGCTGCTCCGGTCCCCATGAAAACGTAACACCCTTCCGGGTCATCCTAATAAGTGGCACAGCGATCTTGGAGAAATCCTTGATAAACCTGCGATAATATCCAGCCAAACCCAGAAAACTCCTGATCTCGGTGGGCGATCTCGGCACCTCCCACCTCAACACCGCCTCAATCTTGGCCGGGTCGACCAATATTCCTTTCTGGTTAACAAGATGCCCGAGGAACTGGACCTCTCGTAACCAGAAATCACACTTGGAGAACTTGGCATACAGTCTCTCCGATCTCAAAACCCCAAGAATCTCCCTCAAATGTTCCTCATGCTGATCCCTAGTCCTCGAATACGCCAAAATATCATCGATGAATACGATCACCGACCGATCCAGCATCGGTCGGCACACCCAGTTCATGAGATCCATGAATGCGGCTGGGTCATTGGTGAGCCCAAAAGGCATCACCACAAACTCATAATGTCCGTAACGAGTCCTAAAAGCAGTCTTTTGGATATCCTCCTCGCGAACCCTCATCTGATGATATCCCGACCTCAAGTCAATCTTGGAAAACCAAGATGCCCCCTGCAACTGATCGAACAGATCGTCGATCCTCGGTAACGGATATCGGTTCTTAACCATCAACTTGTTCAACTCCCGATAATCGATACACATCCGATGTGAACCATCCTTTTTCTTGACGAACAAAATCGGCGCTCCCCAAGGCGAGCTACTCGGTCGAATGAATCCCTTTCCCAACAGCTTCTGAAGCTGCGAGGTTAATTCCTGCATTTCTGGCGGAGCGAGACGATAAGGCGCCTTGGCGATGGGCACCGCTCCCGGAACCAAATCGATACGAAACTCCACTTGCCTCTCCGGAGGCACACCCGGTAACTCTTCGGAGAACACATCCGAAAACTCGCATACAACCGGAACGTCATCAATCGAATTGGACCTCTCCGTGGTCACACGAGTATCCATCACATAGGCTATGAATCCATCACAGCCCTGCTGCAAACTCTGCCTTGCCCTGGCAGCCGAAGAAAACGCCGACTCACACCCGGTCCCCTCGCCATAAACCGTGAGCACTCCCCCACTAGGGTCTCAAATCATCACCAGCTGTCTCTCGCAGTCAATGACTGCTCCAAACTTGCTCAACCAATCCATGCCCACGATAACGCAAACATCCCCCATAGCTATAGGGACCAAGTCTATAGGAAACTCGACCCCAAAAATCTCGAGCACGCTTCCTCGAATCACCTCGGTGGCGTATACTGCTTTCTCATTTGCTATAGCAACTCGCAGGGGTCGACTCATCGCCTCCCGATCGATACCGATGTGCTGGCTAAAAACCAACAAAACAAAAGACCGACTTGCACCCGAGTCGAACAATACCAAAGCAGGCACATGATTCACAAGAAAAGTACCTACGCATATAATAATATAAGCACAATATCTCAGTATAAATGTAAATACATGAAAGAATACATACTGGCCACGACATCAGGCGTCGCGCGGACCTCCTCCGCAGTCAACTGGAAAGCTCTCCCACGAGCCTTCGGAGCGTCGGCCTTCACTGGCTGAACCTCGGGAACCCTGGCAGCAGGCATAGATCCCTTGCGAAGCTGGGGGCACTCGGCCTTCCGATGGCCAGTCTGGTTGCAATGGAAGCAAACCATGAATCCCTTGGGGCAATCTCTAGCAATGTGCCCCTCCTTGCCACACTTGTAGCAAGCACCCGATCGACATGCCCCCTCGTGACCCTTGCCGCACTTCCCGCAAGTGCGGCTCTTCTGACTTCCGGATCTCAAATCAGCGGACTTGATCCGCTTGGCTGCCGGCTGAGACTGAGCCGACCACCGATCCACCCGTTGAGACTCGGCCTCCTCCCTGGCCTAGGTCTCCAACTCGATCTCACGCTTCCTGGCATTCGCCTGAAGCTCAGCAAAAGTCTGATATGACGAGTTCGATACGAACTCCCGGATATCCCTCCTCAGCACTCCCAAATACCAACTCATCCGAGCCTGCTCCGTGGACACCTGCTCGGGGTAGAACATTGCCCTGTCATGAAACTTCTGCGTGATCACCATAACAGAATCATTACCCTGCTTGAGGGTCAAGAACTCCTGAACCAACCTTTCCCTCTCCACCGAGGGAACATACTCGTCTCTGAACATATCAGTAAACCTCTCCCAAGTCACAGCTGAGACCTCTGCCAGAGTGAAGTTCGTCGTCACAAACTTCCACCAATCCTTTGCTCCCAGGCGGAGCTGGTTCAGGGCGAACCGAACCCTCAGATGCTCCGGACATGAACAAGTATAGAAGCATCCCTCGATATCAGCAATCCATCTCATCGCAGCAATCGAATCCTGCGTCCCGTCAAACTCTGGTGGCTTTGTGTTGCTGAACTCCCAGAACAGCAACGAGTCACCCCCCTGTGGTCTGGCAGCGGCCACAGCTGCGGTAGCTGCAGCGGTGGCAGCCTCAGTCAACGCGGCGTACCGCTCATCAAATGTCTCCATCAGCGTGGTCTAAATAGACCCAAACATCTCCGGAATCTCGGCCCGAATCACTGCAGCTACCTCCTCATGAATCATCTGACGAAGCTCCTCGTCAGTCACACCACTCGTACCAGGTCTGTGTCGTGGTCCAACCATGATGTCTCTGAAATACAACATAAAAATATCAGACTCTATCGGGTATAATCGCACTCGATAACGCAGTCCTACTCAGTCTCCGATACCCAGGGATTCTTACTTGGGCTGCCCACTGACCCGTTGTCCTTGGTAGTACGGGCCCAATACTACCAATTACACCGCGTCGGTATTCACCTCAAGTCCTCCTCCCCAAACCCCGAATCCTGAGTACTCTATTCTTGCCATACACTAGTTACCCACTCGCTCTCAAGCACCTCATAGAAGCAGGTTTCCCTAGACTAAGGCATCACAAAATCAGGTCACTCTAGTCCTAATATGTATACCTAGTCTACTAGCATGCGTATCATATCATATCATATCTCATAACACATATTGTAAGAGTATTTTGGGGATTTTACCGTTCGGGCGCTGGCTGAGCGTACACACACTTTCTTCTTTGGTTGTCTCAAAATCACTTATCAAATTTTTATTGATTTATTAATTAAAATTTTCTCAAATCCCCGGTTTGAGTTCAGTTACGCCCGAAGGTGTACCCGAATCCCTCAAACCAAGGCTCTGATACCAACTTGTAACGTCATAAAATTCCAAACCAAAAAATTTTCATTTTTACAATCATCAAAACATGAGTAATAAGTTTAGGTTCCAATGTAACAATTTAGTCACAACCGATTACATAACAAAAGATCACAAAATGGTTTCCCCGAGTGTGTGTACGATCACGTCGGCGCCTTCCCACGGTCCTCGCTAGTACCTGAAACACATAACACAACAACTGTAAGCATAAATGCTTAGTGAGTTCCCCAAAATACAACCTACGCACGTATGCCTTTCCAGGCCTTGACCTTCCGGTCCATGTGTCTCAGGGGACTTCCGTCCCGAATGGGTAAACCTTCCGGTCCTACCCACGTCAACTTTACGGTCCATATGACCACGCCTTCCGGCCCATAACATGTTGCCTTCCGGCCCAAATCAAGCATATCATACATGGCACATATAACGAATATCTTATCACACATATACATATATCTCATATCATAATCGACCTTCCGGTCACACAGTCAAACCCTTCCGGGTACAGTATAGTGAGAAGACTCACCTCGAATGCCTCGCTAAGTCGCTAATCATGAATCCTGGAATCACTCGTGCTCGAACCCTCGAGCTGTAATCCTCCTATGATATCATGAATCTATAATTATTACTTGTACCACTAAGGTTGACCATCCATATCAAGTCAACACAGGTTGACTTGGTCAACAATCTTTGGTCAATTGGACCGAACTCGGCGAGTGCACTATAGTGACTCGGCGAGTCTACGCATTTTAACCAACTCGCAAGGATTTTCCCTTTGACTCGTCGAGTACTCCCCCGACTCGACGAGTTCCACCTGGGCCTGAATCACAGGGCCACTGCGACTCAACTCGCTAAGTCGCAAGGACAACTCGGCGAGTCCCAACTTGACTCGGTCGACCTGTCAAAACCTTTCTAACTCTCTGCGACTCACTGAGTCACCCACAACTCGGTCAGGATTACACACTGGATGGTCTCAAGGACAATCTTCAAGCGACTCGTCGAGTCTGTTCTTCAGACTCGGCGAGTCCATGCCATGCACCAGCTAAAACTGGCTTTTGCGGTCAGATCCGTTCCATACATACATAAATCTGGCCTTCCCAAGCTTATTTGTCACGTAAAGTCTCAGTCTTGGTCGCCATGCAACGCATACAAGGTTCATTTTGAAGAAATAACCTCTAATATGGAAACCCTAGCTTCGAACTCAAGAGAATGGACATAAAGCTTGCCATATGGGGCCTCTTGGACCTTCTAAGGTCCAAATCTAGGTTCCATATCTCCATGGGACCTTTCATACTTCCAATTTAAGCCAAGAAATGCAAGAAGAAACCCTAGATTTGACACATCAACCCAAAATACGAAGTTTGGCTCTGAAAGTTACCTCAAGAAGGCTCCTTTGATGAAATAGAAGCAGATCCAAGCTCCCCAACTCTTCAAGCTTGATCTTCTCCCTCCTTTCTTGCAATAATACACAAAATGATGAACAAATGGCCTCCTAACACACTCACAAGGGCTCACAGTTGTATGGGTGCTCTTAGGGTTCAAGGTGGCCGCAAATGAAGGCCATAAGGTCCTTTAAATAGGGCTTAGGACCGGGAAATTAGGGTTTCATTAAACAGTACCGACTCGCCGAGTCCATCCCTTGGACTCGCCGAGTCCGGACGCGAACCGCCGCCCAAAACCGCAACCCGACTCGGCGAGTTCGACCTCCAACTCGCCGAGTCCCCTCACAGAATATCAAAAATATGAAAGTAAAGATACCTGGGGATCCGGGCTGTTACATTTATGGTACGAAGTGCACCATCTTCACGGATCACAAAAGTCTCCAGCATATCTTGAACCAGAAAGAGCTGAATATGAGGCAACGAAGATGGGTTGAACTATTAAATGATTACGAGTGTGAAATCAAATACCACCCATGCAAGGCCAACGTGGTAGCTGATGCCTTGAGCCGGAAGGAGTACTCTAATCGTCGTGTGAAAACTTTGTCAATAACTAGCAAATCTCACCTAACCACTCAGATCGGGGTAGCCCAGTCAGATGCCATGAAAACGGAAAACAGAGCAAGCGAAGCATTACGCGGAATGGAGAAGAATCTAGAGGTAAAGGAGAATGGAGTATACTACTTCATGAACCGTGTTTGGGTCCCTAAACTCGGAGGATTTAGGGAGGTAGTCATGAATGAAGCTCACAAAACGCGATACTCCATCCATACCGGTTTGGACAAGATGTATTTGGATATTAAACAACATTATTGGTGGCTTAACATGAAGGTAGAAATTGCCACCTATGTCAACAAATGCCTTACTTGTGCCAAGGTAAAGGTGGAGTACCAGAAGCCCTCGGGGTTATTACAGCAACTGATGATTCCTGAGTGGAAATAGGAAGGGATTTCTATGGATTTTGTGACCAAACTACCCAAGACGTCAGATCGACTAGACACCATATGGGTAATAGTCGACCGACTGATGAAATCCGCTCATTTCTTGCCAATAAAAGAATCCTACAAGATGGAGAGACTGACACCATTTTACATTCGAGAAATCGTGAGACTCCATGGAGTACCAGTGTCTATTATCTCATATAGAGACAATAGATTCACTTCACGTTTTTGGCAATTACTTCAGAAAGCACTTCGAACCCATCTCGACATGAGCACCGCTTATCACCCACAAACGGACAGTCAAAGCGAACGAACCATCCAGACACTCGAAGACATGCTTCATGCATGTGTGATAGACTTTGGGAAGTCTTGGGATACCCACTTACCCTTAGTCGAATTCTCATATAACAACAATTACCATTCGAGCATCAAGGTCACTTCTTTCAAAGCACTATATGGGCGTAAGTGTAGATCACCGTTGTGTTGGGATGAGGTGGGTGACACCTAGCTAGCAAAAACACTAGCATCGGACAAGGCGCTAACGGGGCCAAAGATCATTCGTGAAACCACGAAAAAGATAGTTCAAATCAGAGCTCGATTACAAGCATCGCGCGACCGACAGAAAAGCTACGCTAATAAACGGCGAAAGCCCTTAGAGTTTCAGGTCAGCGATCGAGTGTTGTTAAAAGTTTCATCTTGGAAAGGAGTCATTCGTTTCGAAAAACGGGGAAAACTAAACCCACGATATATTGGACCTTTCGACATCGTTGCCCGAATAGGTCCAGTGGCATACAAACTGCAGCTGCCCGCGGAGCTAAACAATGTACACCCCGTGTTCCATGTCTCCAATCTAAAGAAGTGCCTATCAAATGAAACACTCGTTATTCCCCTTGACGAGATTGAAATCAACGAGAATCTCATGTTCGTCGAAGAACCGGTTGAAATCATGGATAGGGAGGTGAAGCGTACAAAGCAAATCCGCATCCCAATCGTAAAAGTATGGTGGAACGCGAAGCGTGGGCCAGAATTCATACGGGAACGCGAAGACCAAATGAAGCAAAGTACCCTCACCTATTCTAGCATTCTCAAATCTAGCTTTCAAAATAATTTCGGGTCGAAATTCCCTCTAACGGGGGGATGATGTCACAATTAGGAATTTGTGTGCCTTGTAACTAACACTTAAACCAAATTGTGAACCAAAAACATAAGAGCATCTATGATGCATACTCTATGACAGCAGAACTTCAATCAAACACCCCATGCAAGCAAATCAAATAGTCATTCAATAATTGGAAACCCTAGAAGTTCTTTTTAAGTCCATTTTTGGACTAGGACTTCCTTATTGGGCCCAATGGACCAATAAGCTTCCAATTTGGCTATCTTCAGCTTAGAACTCTTAAATGGGCTCTAATTGGACCCACTTCCATTTAATTGAATATATTTGGCCATATTGGGCCTAGAGGGTAATAGATTAATTATATGAACCATTTTGGACCATAATTAACCTAATCTAGCCTAATAGGTCATAAAAATCACATTTATATTCTTTTAGGGCCAAAAATCATCTAACCTAGCTATAATATGGGCTTAAGGGCAAAAATCCCAAAAACCTCCTCTCACCCTCCCCATTCTCGGCCCAAGCCCAAAAGAAGAGGAGAGTTGACTTTGTGAGTGCCACCTCACAATTGTTCAAGGGACTTCCATGCAAGGAGACTCAAACATCCATGCACTCACATACTTCCATGACTAGCTAACTCTTTCTCTCTCTCTCTCTCTCTCTCTCTCTTGCTCTCAGCCGAGTCCAAGCATACACACACACACACATTTCACTCTCCTTTCTCTCAAGGAAACTCTCTCATATCTCATCCATATTTCGAGATCTAAGGAGGATTCAAGGGGATTTTTACACAAAAATCATCATCTAAGGTAAGAAATCTCTTAGATCCTTAAGCTAGCTACTTCATTTCATCCAACAATCACCTCTTAATTCATTCAAACTCGTGATCTAGCACCTAAGAAGCATCCAAGTTCGAAATCTTCCAAGGAAGGTTGTTAAGGCCGAATTTCTTCTCATTTTCTTCCAAAAACCGAAACCACGCCAAAAGGTGAGCTTCATACCCCCTCTTTTTCGGTTTTTATAAGTTTTGTGGGGGAGAATACAAGCAAATGTTTAGATCTATGAGTATATGTATGCCTTGTGTGTTTTTTATGCTTATATGTATTATCTTATGTGATTGTGATGTTTATACTAGTCAAAAGAACTTAAAAATTGAGATCTACAATAAGAAGAATGAAATAAGTATAACTTATACCATTTCACACTAATCAAGTCTAGAAAAATAACCTAGTTGGTTAATATGAACATTTTTGGACTTAAAACCCATTTTTGGGCTCAAAATGCCAAAAATACAAAACTAAGGGACCCAAAACGACAAAATATAAATTCTGAAGGTTGAGATGAGTCTAAAGAGTTTCTAATATGTTTTTTCCGAATATCAACACTTTCGAAGGGTTAAAAATGTGAATTTTAAACATAATGGGCCAAAATGGGCTTTTCGGCCCAATGAAGCCCCAAATTGCGAGATTTTTGATTTGGAGGGGCTGAAACTTCACATTTACGTAAAACAGGGGATTAGTTGTGTACAAAAACTATTTCAAGGGCCGAAAAATGCTTTTCAAATTAAAAAGGGACCATAGATGCAAAAATTTTCCATCTTGATCCAAAATTGGAAAAGTTGCGAAAATGGAGGTTTCTACCGAGAAAATTTCATTTTTGAAGGATTCAAGCTGTTTATCAAGTAAATTTGTGCTAAAAATGTCTTTCCAATAAGTTTTGATACTAAAGTGTTAAGAAAAATAGTTTAAGGACTAAAATGGGAATTCTTTTATACACAAAGGGTTAGAAGTGTAAATTTTATCCAAGAAGGGGCTTAAAAAGATAAACTCTAATTCTTAAAACAACAAAACCCTTAAAATAAAAATATGAGTATTACGTCTACCGGCTAAACGTAATAATAATTACACTTTCAACACCAATATCGTTACCAAACGAATTGATTCGGTCTCGAATCAATAATGAATCAAAAATCAATAAACAATGGTACTACAATACACACGCGGTAATTTACGAGAAGTCAATACACAATCTTTGGGCTCGAAAGTTTCAAATCGTGCTTGTTGGGCCTAGCTAGCCCAATGACACGATCTTTAGGCCTGAAGGGAACGCGCATACATGTTATTGGGCCTTATATGACCTAATTACGTGTAAAAGGACTTTCAATAGCTTTATTGTGTTGTTGGGCCCCAAGGGTCCTTTGGTACTGCTAGCAAAGTCGAGAAGTCAAATGCAAGTCGTCCCAAGTGCCCTTCGCATTCACGATAGCCTTGAACGACCTATGGAAATAACGGGGGCTTCGTACCCTCTTTTCTCCTCGGTTGTAGGGCTATGAGAAGTTAGGGTGGTTGGATTAAGTGAGTAGTACGGACGACGCCTAAGGGATCATTTGTATTTGTTAGTTGTAAACTAGTCATTTTCATTAATGCGTGATTATAACGACTCACAACCCATAATTAATCCAATGTCACCTGGA
The DNA here is from genome assembly GCF_052625555.1 of Lactuca saligna. Lineage (NCBI taxonomy): Eukaryota > Viridiplantae > Streptophyta > Magnoliopsida > Asterales > Asteraceae > Lactuca > Lactuca saligna. Next base: position 172,867,894 of record NC_136419.1, read on the forward strand.
ATTACCGAAAACAACGTCGTATCGGAATAACACAAACTAAGCCACATAATTTGATGTATTGGGAAAACATCGGGCTTTCCCTGGGGAATTCAACACTCTTAACTATGTGATGTATACAAAGTTTAACAATTATTCACGTTTACAATAATCAACAAGCATACTTACGGATCTTCACACCTTTTTTTATATACAACACTTTTTTTTAGAAAATATCGGATTTCTGTGGTTTTCAAAACTATACAAATCATTTATTTTCAAACCTTACTTATGAACTCACCAAAAATTCATATGTTGACATTTTTCCAAAATACTTGTATTCTCAGGTAATAGGAAATCGAAGAAAAATGTATCCAGTGATGTCTTAATGTTTGTTTAATTAGTATCGAACGGTTTATGTTTTGGAAATGTAATGTTTTGAACAATGTACTGAATGTAAACAATATCGGTTGTAATATTTCAATGAATGATGACGAATGATGTTATGATTCATGTATACTCATTGTGATGGTATTCAATTGAGTCACAAGAGCCCTCGGACGTTTCCGCCGTCTGGTTCGGGGGTGTGACATTATATGAGTCATGCTTTACATGGTCAAATGCACAAAGCCAATACCAAAAATATCACAAGACATGCTCTACATTATCAAAGGTATATTACCAATATGAGACTTGCTCTACATGGCCAAAGACTCAATGTCAATACCAGCATATCACGGGAAAATAACCCGAAATAATAACACTGAAAAGCACATAGCACATATAACACATAACACATAACATAAAATTGTTCCTATATATTAAACTCACATTGAAATAACCGGGGGTTAAAATAGTAATTTGGGCAGCGCTTCGTTACTATAAATATCTTTCTTCTATAAAACCGAGAGATATATTGAATACCGGGCTCTACGAAGCTAGAGCTTGAAACCGAAAAGATAAATTTCTCGGGCTTCACGGGCACTTCGAGACGTATTTTCGGATGTTAAAAATCTTACTGAGGCTTCGGGGGAAGTGAAAATAGCCAAAATATTGAAAAAAGGGTGAAAAAGTGCTAAAATTCCAAAATTATCCCGGAGGATTCACATGCTTTATATAGTATGAGAGGTCTCGGATCCGAGGGATGAGAAGGCTCCATGTGGCAACAGATGTGAAGGTCAGCGGGGCTCGTGCGAGGATCAGACACGTGAAGGGCACGCGTCGGACGCCCATTGGACCTTGCTTCGGATGGCTCTCCTGCTCGGATGACGCAGCTGCTTCGGATGAGTCACAACATCGGACTCGAGGCGGACATGGGGCGAGATCCGGATGTGGTGACGTGGCCAATTCCGGATAGGGCTGATCCTTGCGAGGTTTCTCGAATTTTGTGCCAAAATCTTCTAAAATTCATAACTTTCACATACGAGCTCCGTTTTTTACGTTCTTTATATACATGCGTAGGCGGGAATATATATTCTACAACTTTCGTTTAGACTTCGTCGACTAATATTGACTTGATTTTTAATATTATTATTTTTAACATATCGAGATAGAAAAATCCGTTAAAAATTCATAACTTATTTGTAAGGAGTCCGTTTTCGTCAGTCTTTTTGCCGTTGTACTAGTATTGACGAGACCTTCAATTCTCGTTTAGGTTGTTTCGGCTAAATATCGCTTGATCTTTATTTCGAGTTTTTAGTTATCTACAGCTAGTCCGAAACTTAGAAAAATCATAACTTCTTCATACGAAGTCAAATTCAAACTGTCTTTATATGAAAGTTGATTATTTTTACGAGCGCTACAACTTTAATTTAGATCATTAAGGCTAAAAAGTAGTTTATCGAAAACTAAATTTTTACGCGACATAGTGTTTGTTAGATTTATCGCGGATCTTCAATTGGTCATAACTTCTTCGTTATAACTCGGATTTCGACGAGGTTTTCGCCTAAATGTTTCTAACGAGATTCTCTACAAACCTCAATAATAAAATTTTACTTATTTCAAATTTTATATTTACGCTAAATTTCACTATTTGGTTTTTAATTGGAATCTCATAAGGCTTCCAATATTTTATGAGTGATTCTAAACATAGTTTTACTTCATTTCTAGTAAAAACTGTATGTTAGGACTCAACATTTAATTTTCACATAATATTTTCACAATATTATTTACTTTTAATAATTTACAATACACGATAACAGAACATGTATGTTACAACATGTATAAATCATTTAACACATAAAAGCAAATTAGGTATCTGTCCTAAAGTAAGTTAGTGCTTTTGTCTATTCAGGTGTACTACCTAAAATATATTGATACTCATCTCACGATCGTTTCTTAGCATTCTAAATTTAAGTACTGAAATAAATCCTTACTCATAGTTCATGTAAACTCATGCTCTAATACCCATTGTGACATCCCCATACTCAAGATGTCCACTTTGATACAAGAAACATAAGCATAAACGAAGACTTACAACATCCCTTTATACTAATGGTCTACGTCCATTTGGATCTCTTATCGGATACATATATCATCATATATGTATTTACATGTGATATAATCAACTGAATGGGACATATTGGGAAACATGATGAGTATATATGGTTTTCAGCCCATAATAATAAAATTTATCTCTTTTATAATTCATGCCAAATAATTAACCTAATTACCCATTCACGTTACTCTCTCTCTCTCTCTCTCTATCTATCTATCTATCTCTCTCTCTCTCTCTCTCTTCTTTCTTTTTATCCTATAGGATTTATCTCAAGTGTTCTACCTAAAAGGATTACTAACACTTCTATTTATGGGATTAGCATTATATGTCAAAATGGAAGAATAGAGAACTCAAATGAATTCAACAATCCATACACTCGGTTTCAGTGATTTCATTAACACCTGCAGATTGTATGTCTACAAGTGTTCCACTGGACTGTCTAGAATAGTCTGTGGTCGTCATCAATACTCTACTTGATGACTGATCTCTTTTTGGCATGTTCTCTATGCCCTAACTATGGTATGATCTTTCACCGCTATTTTGTCTATGGTATGGTTTTTCACCATTATCTCTCCTCTTATAGGCCCTAACTAATATCTCATTTATATTTTCTCTTTCTACCCATCTAACCCAATACATTATAGTACAGTGAAAATAAATATATGATATTTTAGGAAAAATCACTATCTCATATAACATAGATATTAGGAACTCAAATAATAACCACATATAGCATTTAGGCAAATTAAATTTCTGATATCTATGTGTAAGCAAAATGTAACTATGCACTCACCTAATAGAGGTACGTGACGCAAAGTTAAGGTAGCGCTTTGCTTTAACACCCTGGATATTCCCTTGATGTAGCCTAAGTATGATTAATACAGAGTTTTAGTCTAATGATCATGGTGACTTAACTATAGTCTAAATCCTCATTAATACCAATGTTTACATCAACATATAACAAGAAAGAATCAGCCAGGCATGACAGTTGAGAGGCATGATCATTTTGGCATTATAGCTTTTCTGAAATCCAGCAACCAAGCCAACATGACCATTCTAGACACATCTCCCGTAAGTAGATCAATCAGTATACTGACATGGAATTATTGATAAATCTTATTTATAGGTTCATAATAATGACTTGTTGTCACAACTAGGAATTTGGTGCTTTGTAATCATTGAACAACGATAACAAATGTGAAACAACAATGTGAAAGCATGTATGATGCTTATTCAATAACAACAAACTTCCATCAAACACTTTATAAGAACACATCAAATAGTCAACAAAGAATTTGAAACCCCAGAAATCTCAGTTTAAGTCCATTATGGACTAGGATTTTCTTATTGGGCCTAATGGGCCAATAAGCTTCCAATTTGACTATCTTGGGCATAGAACTCTTATATGGGCTCTAATTTGGATCCACCTTCATTTATTTTAACATTTTGGGCCATATTGGGCCTAGAATGAAATAAAATACCCTAATGGGCTCTTTTGGGCCATAACAAATCTAATTAACCTAATCGACCAATAAGCCTCCAATTTTACTATCTTTGGCTTAGAACTCTTATATGGGCTCTAATTTGGAGCCACCTTCATTTATTTTAATATTTTGGGCCATATTGGGCCTAGAATGAAATCAAATACCCTAATGGGCTTTTTTGGGCCATAACAAATCTAATTAACCTAATGGACCAATAAGCTTCCAATTTGACTATCCTGAACATAGAACTCTCAAATGGGCCCTAATTGGACCCATATACATGAAACTTAATAATTTGGGATTTACAAGCCTAAAACCAACTAGGTTAACTTTAATGGGCCTTATTGGGTCACAACAAATTTAAATTAGCCCTAATGGGTCATAAAAATCATACTTTGATTTATTTGGGGCCAAAAATCATCTAAGTGAATCATAAGATGGGCCTAAGAGCAAAAAGCCCAATTTTATTCTTTTCCCCTCTCCTCTTCTCGGCCTAACAACCGAAAATGGAAGAGGGTTGACTTCCATTTGCCACCTCACATTTACCCATAGGTCCTCCATGCATATAACTCATATCTCCATGCAACCATCACTTTATCTACTCTCTCTTCTCCTCTATTTTTCCCTCGGTCGAAACAACACAAACACACACACAATTCCCTCAAACTCTCTCAAAGAAACTCTCTTCATTCTTCATCAAAAAAAAATTCAAGATTTAGAGCTTGATAAGGAGTTTCTTCCACAAAAATCATCATTCAAGGTAAGTGTATGTTTGGATATATGATCTAGATTCTTTGGTTTATCAAAATATCTTCCTAATCTATCCAAACTCATAATCACCATCTTAGAAACACCTAAGTTCGAGATCCTCCAAGGAAAGCTTACTTCGCCAAGATTTACACCAAACTTCTTCATTTCTTTCTTCAAAACTGAAACCACAACTCAAGGTGATTTTTCATACCCCTCTCTTTTCAGTTTTCATATGTTTTATGGGGGAGAATACAAGAAAATGTGTAGAGCTATGTGTATGTGTATGCTATGTGTGATTTTATGCATGTATGTAAGATTTTATGTGTTTTTGTGATGAACATGTAACTAAAAAGGGCTATGAACTCGAGATCTATGACATGAGAAAGTAAACAAACATGATCTAAGTTATTTTACACCAAACAAGTCAAGAATAATAACTTATAAGATTGTGTTAAATATACTTCAACATAAAACCCTTTTTTGGGGCTTCAATTGTCAAATATACAAAAAATTGGGTTAAAAGTTGCCGAATTATGGTTCTTAAGGGTCAAAAGAGTCAAAACAGTTTCAATACTTTTTTCCTGAATATTAAAATTTTCAAAGGACTTGAAATGTAAATTTTTAGCTTAATGGGCTAATTTTGGACTTTTCAGCCCAATAGGCCCAAAAATTGCAAAAAATAACAATTAAAGGGGCTGAAATGAAACTTTCTTCAAATCAGGGGATAAAAAGTGTAACAAAACTATTTCAAGGGTCAAAAATGCTTTTCATTTCCAAAAAGGATGAAAAATGTAGAGTTTTTGGATTTTGGGCCAAAACTGCACAAATTGCGAAAAGTTGGGTTTTAAATCAAAAAATACTATTCTGAAAGGGGTGAAACTATTAACAAAATAAGTTTTAAGTTAAAGCTATCATTTCAATAAATCTATGATGCAAAAGTGTCAAGAAAATACTTTAAGGGCTAAAAATGTCCTTTCTTTTATATAAAGGACTAAAACTATCATTTTTATAAAAAGGAAGGTGTTGAAAAGGTCAAACCACTGTTTTAGGCAGATTATTTCATTAAGTAAAATACAAAACCACGACTTACGAAAAATTGAAAGACGAATACACGTTTAACTCCAAATATCATTATAAACAAATCGATCGGTCTCGAATCGATACAAAAACAACAACCGTTAAATCAAACCCTACAAAAGATATGCGATCCCTAAGACGAGTAATTATTCAAACTTTGGGCTTGAAAGTTTCAAATCGTATTTGTTGGACCTTGCAAGTCCATTAACATGATCTTTGGGCCAAAAGGGATAACGCTTATATGTTATTGGGCCTCCTATGGCCCAATTCCATATAAAAGGACTTTCAATTGCTTCCATGTGCTAATGAACCCTAGTGGTCCATTAGTATTGCTAGTAAGGTCAAAGTAATCAAATGCGAGATGGACCAACGAGTCCTTTGCATCCCCAACGACCTAAAGTAAACTCACGGAAGTAGCAGGATTTGTACTCCTCTTTTTCCTCGTTTGCTAGGCTTATGAGCAGGGCCGGTCCAAACGTATATGGGGCCCACGGTGAAAAGCAAAAAAAATGCCTCTTAAAGAGAAATATAATAAAGATTAAAAAAATATATCATTTATTCTTCACTATAAACACGTTAAATTAGCAATAACAGGCAAGCTAATTGTTTATCTTTTGAGTTAGTTTGAGTTTGAACCAAATTTAGGTCCTAAAAATCATTTTGGTAATAATTGTTTTATATATATATATATATATATATATATATATATATATATATATATATATATATATATATATATATATATATATATACTACATAGCCCATAAATTTTGGGCCCCCTAGAGCCGTGGGCCCTGGGTGGTTGCCCGGGTTGCCCACCGTCTGGACCGACCCTGCTTATGAGTAATCAACGTAAACAGATTCAGGGCGATAATCGAGAGTAATCAAGGTTGTTGGATTAAGTGAGTTATAACGGGTGACGCCTCTAAGGATCGTTTGTAAACGGTAGTTATAAACTAGTCATTACTAATGCATGGTTAAAACAACTCACAACCCTTAATTAATCCAACACCACCCGAGTAATCAAGGAAGAGTAAACAGAATCATTCATTGCAGCGGTATAACAATTTGAAAAATCACTGAATTTTATATATTTGGAAAACATCGGGTTTTCTGGGGAAGTTCAACATTTTCACTTGTACATTTAATACTAAGTTCTTCAATTGTACTTGTTTTGAAATCATCATGCATATTGTACGGATCTTCACACTTTTTTTTATAAACAATGGTCATTTAAGAAAATATCGGATTTTCTAGGTTTTACAAACTACACAAATCATTTTAACACAACATAATTACGAACTCACCAACATTTCATATGTTGACCGTTTTTCAAAATAACTTGTATTCTCAGGTAACAGGTAAGCCGAGGAATAAGTATCAAGTGTGTTAGGGTGTTTTTGCTTTTGAAATCTATCAAACAATGTATGTATGGATTTGAAATGTTAAAACAATGTACTTGATGTGAAAAAATACAGTTGTAATATATTGATGCATGGTGATGTCTATGTTATGATTCATGTATATTCATTGTGATGATATTCAATTTAAGTCACGCGAGCCCTCAGACGTTTCCGCCGTCTGGTTCGGGGGTGTGACAGGTCGGTATCAGAGCTCTGTTTATAGTGAACTAGCATATCTAACCAGACATTGATATGCAACTATAAACCAAAAAGGGGACAAAACAACTTAGAACAAAACAAAACAAATAAAAACACAACGATAAAACACTCCTACTCGTAAGACACAGGAAAAATAGCATAGTACTAAACCAAACAAGATAATGCTGACATCTCGGTTAAGCCGGGACTGTTCATAGTCATACTAAGGAGTGAATGTAGCCTGATCAACTACATTTCCTCGGAGGTACAACTATCGCAGGCCCCGAGGAAATCGCGATAGTAAGTAAACCTAACAATGTACCCCTCTATTACCAAAAAGAAGAACATCCACTCAACTTATACAAATAATTAAAACATCTTAGGAGTGATAATAGCTTATTCATATACCTCCTCTCAGCTGCTATGGAACGGGAGCACCATGGCATTCAGTTTTACAAGGCCCTAGTGGCCCATGGAATGATCGAGGACGAGTTCGAAGGAGATCAGAGGGAAGCACATGGCGTTGGGCCTGATGAGTACACAGACATTGACTACGAGTTTGATGATACCGATGATGACATGGACGAAGAACAAGACTCAGGCGAGGACTCTGCCACACCGCCTATCAGCGAGGTGCAGCAGGACCACCCCGCCCCATCAAGAAATCCCGCAAGGGAGAATCGCTCTGCAGAAGCTGATATTGCTGCTCTGCGGCAACATCTATTCGCCATAGAAGCACGGGTAGTGCAAGCTGAACAGGAGAGGGATGAATTCATTAGGGAAATGATTGAGATGGCCTAGTTGTTGGCACAACACTTCAGTATATGATCTCCCTACAGTCGTAGGGCGCCCATGGAGTGTAGGAGTAGACTTATCCTACTAGCACTATGATCTATGTTATGTACCATCGACTCTATGTTTAAGTGATTACACTACTCATAGGGTCGTTATGCTGCCGAACTTGCACCACTTATGTATGCTCTTTAAAGAAAATTTTCATTTAACAAAGTACGAATATTAATAATGAAAAATATATGTGTTTTGTTGTGATGTTATTACTTGTTATGTGCTATGCTTCTATTTGTATATGTTGATATACTAAACTACCTAAATACATGATATAAACCTATTCATTAGGCCACAAACCCACAAAAACTTAGGATCTCAACATCTTTCCGTTTCGTGACAGAAAGATGCCTCAACGACCAACCCGCGGAAACCCTGGGCCAACCCCACCCGAAGTCGACTCAACTGCATTCCAAGCAGCTGTATCTGTTGTGGTCACCGCAGCAATGACACAAATTCACAAAGGGAACAATGGAGGAGTCAACGGACAAGGGGCTGGAAGTTCGAACAACGGGATAAATCAAGGACCTACCAGGACGTGCTCCTACAAATATTTCACCAATGCCAAGCCACAATCCTTTAACGGCACTGGAGGAATGTTAACCCTAAAAAGATGGATAAAGAAGGTGGAATCGGTGTTCGAGATATGTGAATGCCCTGAGGAGATGAAGGTGAAGTTTTTCGCATGCACTCTCGTTAACCAAGCTCTCACTTGGTGGAACGGACACGTAGAAGCCATGACTCTTCCCGTAGCCAATTCCATACCATGGGCAGAGATGAAACAAATGTTGATGGCCGAGTACTGCCCTTGTGGCGAAATTAAAAAAATGGAGCAAGAGCTGTGGAATCTCACCGTCCAAAACTCTGATATAGATGCATACATATCGAGGTTTAGCGAGTTGTCTCTGTTGTGCCCTGGCATGATCACTTCGGAGGGAAAGAAAATCGAACGATTCATCTGGGACTAACCTCCCCAATCCAAGGAAATCTGATAGCTGCAAATCCCGAAACCTTCGACAGTGCGAAGAGATTGGCTAAGAAACTGTACGACCACAACAACAAGAAGGGTGAGAAGCCGGTGGAGGCTGAGGGTAAGAAGGAAAGCGACAACAAGAAAGGAAAGAAAAACAAGAGGAAAGGACGTCAAGGCTCGGAATCATCCAAGAATCAACAAACAGTGACAGTCAATGTTGCAACCACCCAAGTTCTACCCACACCACATGCTCCAGCCTCAGCTGGTCCAAGTGCTCCTAGGCAATATTCCTGTAATCTTCCTATGTGCAACAAGTGCGGTATCCATCACAATGGAGAATGCAGAGAAATGCATTCCACCAGTTGCAATCGGAAGGGTCACACAGCAAGGTATTGCCGAACCTACCCTCCCCAGAATCAACAACAAAGAAACAACAAAAACAACAACAACAACAAGAACAACAACAACAACAACAACAACAACAATGGCGGCAATAACATAGGGTCAAGCCCCACCTGCTATGGATGTGGAAAGGCTGGGTATATCCGTCGAAACTGCCCCAACACCAACAACCCTGGGAACGAAGGAGCAGGAAGGGTGCTAGCTATGGACAGGGAGAAGCGATTCAGGATCCTGCAGTTGTTACCGGTATGTTTCTCCTAAACCACACTTATGCATCCATCCTATTTCATATCGCAGCAGAGCAAAGTTTTGTGAGCAATAAATTTGAACACTTGTTAAAACAACAACCCCAGAAGCTCGATGAAACCTTCACGGTGGAAATGGCTAATGGGAAAACAGAATCCACCGGGGAAATCTATATCGGATGTACCCTATCCTTAAATCATCATGTCTTTCAAATAAACTCAATTCCTGTTTCCATTAGGAGTTTCGATGTGATTATTGGCATGGATTGGTTAAGCCCCCACCATGCCGAAGTTATGTGTCACGAGAAGGCCGTTTGCCTTGACCTTCCAAATAGCGAAACCCTAATTGTATACGGAGACAAACCCAAAACGAACCTTCGTCTTATCTCGTCCATCAAGGCACAGAAGTATCTGCGAAAGAAAGACTTGATGTTCCTAGCTCATATAGTAGACAAATCCAAGGAAGAGGCCAATATTCGAGATATTCCAGTAGCTCGAGAATTCCCGAATGTCTTCCCTGATGATGTTCCGGGGATACCCCCAGAAAGACAAATTGAATTTCGAATTGACCTTGTGCTAGGAGCCACTCCCATCGCTAAATCGCCTTACCGATTAGCTCCAACAGAGATGCAAGGATTTTCCAATTAACTCAGCGAACTTTTGGATAAAGGATTCATCCGACCCAGTTTCTCACCATGGGGAGCTCCAGTTCTCTTTGTCAAGAAGAAGGATGGATCTTTTAGGATGTGCATTGATTACAGAGAACTAAATAAGCTCACCGTCAAAAATCGCTATCCACTCCCGCGAATCGATGATCTAATCGACCAGCTCCAAGGAGCAAGCTATATCTCTAAAATAGATCTGTGATCTGGATACCACCAACTCAAGGTTCGGAAAGAGGATATCCCCAAAACCGCTTTCCGAACTCGATATGGGCATTATGAATTTGTTGTAATACCCTTCGGTCTACCGCATGCCCTTGCCACATTCATGGACCTAATGAATCGAATCTGTCGACCATTAATCGACAACTTTGTCATTGTTTTCATCGACGACATTCTAGTTTACTCTCGAAGCGAAGAAGAGCATGGCCAACATCTTCGACAAATCCTGGAAACCATGCCAACCGAAAAGCTATACGTGAAGCTCTCTAAGTGTGAGTTCTGGCTTCGTAGTGTGAACTTTTTAGGTCATGTTGTTAGACAAGAAGGAATACATGTGGATCCTTCTAAGGTCAAAGACATTGAAGGATGGGCAGTCCCAACAACACCCACAAAAATTCGCCAATTTCTAGGTCTCACAGGCTATTACAGGAGATTCATCCAGAATTTCTCTAACGCAGCCAAACCACTTACCATGATTACACAAAAAGGTGTACCCTTCGAATGGACGGACAAGCAAGAAGTTGCATTCCAAACTCTGAAGCAAGAACTCTGCAATGCGCCAGTGCTATCATTACCAAAAGGAACAGAAGATTTTTTAGTATACTGCGACGCATCAAATCAGGGTTTAGGTTGTGTACTTATGCAATGTGGAAAGGTGATATCTTATGAATCACGGCAGCTAAAAACATACAAAGTGAATTATACAACCCACGATCTAGAGTTGGGAGCTATGGTCTTCGCCTTAAAAATCTAGAGGCACTACCTGTACGGTACAAAGTGCAGCATTTTTACGGACCACAAGAGCCTCCAGCATATCCTAAATTAAAAAGAGTTGAGCATGAGGCAACGAAGATACGTTGAGTTACTAAATTATTATGAGTGTGAAATCAAGTACCACCCAGGCAAGGCTAACGTAGTAGTTGATGCCTTGAGTCAGAAAGAATACTCAAATCATCGCGTGAAAACTCTCTCGATAACCATCCAATCCCACTTAACCTCTCAGATCAGGGCAGCCCAGTTCGATTCCATGAAGGCAAAGAACAAAAGAAGCAAAGCATTACATGGAATGGAAAAGAATCTTGAAGTAAAAGAGGGCGAAGCATACTATTTCATGAACCGCATTTCGGTCCCTAAACTTGGGGGATTTAGAGAGGTAGTCATGAATGAATCCCACAAGACGCAATACTCCATCCATCCAGGTTCAGACAAAATTTACTTGGATATTAAGCAACAGTATTGGTGGCCTAACATGAAGGCAAAGATTGCCACCTATGTTAGCAAATGCCTTACTTGCGCTAAAGTAAAGGTGGAATATCAGAAGCCCTCAGGACTATTACAGCAACTAGTAATTCCTGAGTGGAAATGAAGAGGATTACTATGGACTTTGTGACCAAGCTACCCAAAGCATCAGATGGATTGGACACCATATGGGTAATAGTCGACAGATTGACGAAATCCACTCATTTCCTGCCATTAAAAGAATCCTACAAGATGGAGAGGTTGACGAGGATATACATCAAAAAAATTGTGAGACTCCACGGAGTACCAGTGTCTATCATCTCAGATAGAGATTGTAGATTCACTTCGCATTTTTGGCAATCACTTCAAAAAGCTCTAGGAACACATCTCGACATGAGCACTGCTTATCATCCACAAACGGATGGTCAAAGCAAACGAACCATTCAGCCACTTAAAGACATGCTTCACTCGTGTGTGATAGACTTTGGGAAGTCATGGGATACCCACTTACCCTTAGTCGAATTCTCATACAACAACAGTGACCACACGAGCATCAAAGTTGCTCCTTTCGAGGCGTTGTATGCGCGTAAATGTAGATCGTCGTTGTGTTGGGATGAGGTAGGCGACGCCCAACTAGCGAAAGAACTGACATCAGACAAGACATTAACGGGACCGGAGACCATACGTGAAACAACGGAAAAGATAGTTCAGATCAGAGCTCAACTACAAGCATCACACGACCGACAGAAGAGCTACGCTGATAAACGATGAATGCCCTTGGAGTTTCAAGTCGGAGATCGGGTATTGTTAAAAGTCTCTCCATGCAAATGGGTTATTCGTTTTGGAAAACGGGGAAAATTGAGTCCACGATACATGGCACCTTTCAAGATTCTTGCCCGAATTGGTCCAGTGGCGTATAGACTACAGCAACCCGCTAAGCTCAGTAGTGTACACCTCGTGTTCCATGTTTCCAATCTAAAGAAGTGGTTATCCGATGAAACCCTCGTCATTCCCATTTATTAAATAGAAATCAACGAGAATCTCCTGTTCATCGAGGAACCAGTCGAAAACATGGATAGGGAGGTGAAGCGTACTAAGCAAAGTCGCATTCTGATTGTGAAGGTACTGTGGAACGCGAAGCGTGGGCCAGAATTCACATGGGAACGCGAAGATCAGATGAAGCAGAAGTACCCTCACCTATTCTCGCATTCTCAAATCTATCTTTCAAAAGAATTTCGGGACGAAATTCCCTCTAACGGGGGGAATATGTCACAACCAGGAATTTGGTGCCTTGTAAACATTGAACAACGATAACAAATGTGAACCAACAATGTGAAAGCATGTATGATGTTTATTCAATAACAACCAACTTCCATCAAACACTTTATAATAGCACATCAAATAGTCAACAAAGAATTGGAAACCCTAGAAATCCAGGTGTAAGTACATTATGGACTAGGATTTCCTTATTGGGCCTAATGGGCCAATAAGCTTCCAATTTGACTATCTTTGGCTTAGAACTCTTATATGGGTTCTAATTTGGATCCACCTTCATTTATTTTAACATTTTGGGCCATATTGGGCCTAGAATGAAATAAAATACCCTAATGGGCTCTTTTGGGCCATAACAAATCTAATTAGCCTAATGGACCAACAAGCTTCTAATTTGACTATCTCGGGCTTAGAACTCTTATATGGGCTCTAATTTGGAGCCACCTTCATTTATTTTAACATTTTGGGATATATTGGGCCTAGAATGAAATAAAATACCCTAATGGGCTCTTTTGGACCATAACAAATCTAATTAACCTAGTGGACCAATAAGCATCCAATTTGACTATCATGAACATAGAACTCTCAAATGGGCCCTAATTGGACCCATATACATGAAACTTAATAATTTGGGCTTTACAAGCCTAAAATAAACTAGGTTAACTTTAATGGGCCTTATTGGGTCACAACAAATTTAAATAAGCCCTAATGGGTCATAAAAATCATACTTTGATTTATTTGGGGCCAAAAATCATCTAAGTGAATCATAAGATGGGCCTAAGAGCAAACAACCCAATTTTCTTCTTTTCCCCTCTCCTCTTCTCGGTCCAACAACCCAAAATGTAAGAGGGTTGACTTCCATTTGCCACCTCACATTTACCCATAGGTCCTCCATGCATATAACTCATATCTCCATGCAACCATCAGTTCATCTACTCTCTCTTCTCCTTTTTTTTTCTCTTGGCCGAAACAACACAAACACACACACACATTTCACTCAAACTCTCTCAAAGAAACTCTCTTCATTCTTCATCAAAAAAATATCGAGAATTAGAGCATGATAAGGAGTTTCTTCCACAAAAATCATCATTCAAGGTAAGTGTATGTTTGGATCTATGATCTAGATTCTTTGTTTTATCAAAATATCTTCCTAATTTATCCAAACTCATAATCACCATATTAGAAACACCTAAGTTCGAGATCCTCCAAGGAAAGCTTACTAGGCTAAGATTTGCACCAAACTTCTTCATTTCTCTCTTCAAAACCGAAACCACAACTCAAGGTGAGCTTCATACCCCTCTCTTTTCAGTTTTCATATGTTTTATGGGGGAGAATACAATAAAATGTGTATGTCTATGTGTATGCGTATGCTATGTGTGATTTTATGCATGTATGTATGATTTTATGTGTTTTTGTGATGAATATGTAAATAAAAAGTGGTGTTAACTCGAGATCTATGACATGAGAAAGTACACAAACATGATCTAAGTTAGTTTACACCAAACAAGTCAAGAATAATAACTTATAAGATTGTGTTAAATATACTTCAACATAAAACCCATTTTTGGGCTTAAATTGTCAAATATACACAAATTTGGGTTAAAAGTTGCCAAATCACGGTTCTTAAGGGTCAAAAGAGTCAAAACAGCTTCAATAATTGTTTTTTTTGAATATTAAAATCTTCAAAGGACTTGAAATGTAAATTGTTAGCGTAATGGGCTAATTTTGGGCTTTTCGGCCTAATAGGCCCAAAAATTGCGAAAAATGACAATTAAAGGGGCTGAAATGAAACTTTCTTCAAATCAGGGGATAAAAAGTGTAACAAAACTATTTCAAGGGTCAAAATGCTTTTCATTTCCAAAAAGGATGAAAAATGTAGAGTTTTTGGATTTTGGGCCAAAACTGCACAAATTGCGAAAAGTTGGGTTTTAAATCAAAAAATACTATTCTGAAAGGGGTGAAACTATTAACAAAATAAGTTTTGAGTTAAAGCTATCATTTCAATAAATCTATGATGCAAAAGTGTCAAGAAAATACTTTAAGGGCTAAAAATGTCCTTTCTTTTATATAAAGGACTAAAACTATCATTTTTATAAAAAGGAAGGTGTTGAAAAGGTCAAACCACTGTTTTAGGCAGATTATTTCATTAAGTAAAATACAAAACCACGACTTACGAAAAATTGAAAGACGAATACACGTTTAACTCCAAATATCGCTATAAACAAATCGATCGGTCTCGAATCGATACAAAAACAACAACCGTTAAATCGAACCCTACAAAAGATATGCGATACCTAAGACGAGTAATTATTCAAACTTTGGGCTTGAAAGTTTCAAATCGTACTTGTTGGACCTTGCAAGTCCATTAACATGATCTTTAGGCCAAAAGGGATAACGCTTATATGTTATTGGGCCTCCTATGGCCCAATTCCATATAAAAGGACTTTCAATGGCTTCATGTGCTAATGAACCCTAGTGGTCCATTAGTATTGCTAGTAAGGTCAAAGTAATCAAATGCGAGATGGACCAACGAGTCCTTCGCATCCCCGACGGCCTAAAGTAAACTCACGGAAGTAGCAGGATTTGTACTCCTTTTTTTCCTCGTTTGCTAGGCTTATGAGTAATCAACGTAAACAGATTCAGGGCGATAATCGAGAGTAATCAAGGTGGTTGGATTAAGTGAGTTATAACGGGCAACTCCTCTAAGGATCATTCGTAAATGGTAGCTATAAACTAGTCATTACTAATGCATGGTTAAAACAACTCACAAACCTTAATTAATCCAACACCACCCGAGTAATCAAGGAATAGTAAACAGAATCATTCATTGCAGCGGTATAACAATTTGAGAAATTACTGAATTTTATGTATTTGGAAAACATCGGGTTTTCCGGGGAAGTTCAACATTTTCACTTGTACATTTAATACTAAGTTCTTTAATTGTACATGTTTTGAAATCATCATGCTTATTGTACGGATCTTCACACTTTTTTAATAAACAATGGTCATTTCAGAAAATATTGAATTTTCTGGGTTTTAAAAACTACACAAATCATTTTAACACAACATACTTATGAACTTACCAACATTTCATATGTTGACTGTTTTTCAAAATAACTTGTATTCTCAGGTAACAGGTAAGCCGAGGAATAAGTACCAAGTGTGTTAGGGTGTTTTTGCTTTTGAAATCTATCAAACAATGTATGTATGGATTTGAAATGTTAAAACAATGTACTTGACGTGAACAATTCCAGTTGTAATATATTGCTGCATGGTGATGTTTATGTTATGATTCATGTATATTCATTGTGATGATATTCAATTTAAGTCATGCAAGCCCTCGAACGTTTCCGCTGTCTGGTTCAGGGTGTGCCACTTGTGACCATTAATATAAGTTACACTGAAAAGAGTAGAGTGTAGCTTAACTTACATAGGATTTTGCTAAAAGATATAATTATGGGGGCAAAACTCTAATTCGGGAGCTTCTATTCACAGGATATCTGACACTACAGGACTTCTACTTGATAGATACTACTACTTTGAGATCGCAAGGCTTTGCCAAAGCCTAAAACTAAGGGAAAAAATCAAATAAAGAGAAATGTGGATGGTGTCAAAGAGAATGAGGCCGAGCACCTCTATTTATAGGCCATATGTGCGTCGTGCCTTGTGACATCCCCAATTTCACGATCAGAAAAGACCGATTTTGTTTATGCTTTATGAAAATCAGAGTACCTCTTTTAATAAAAAAATGTTACGGAATTTATTCCCAGAAAAACACGATAAATACGTTATCAAAGCATTTCCGAAGAAACATATTTTATTCATTTTAAAACATTTGGGATGTCACCGTCAATACCGAAACATAAGCATAAACAGAACTTACATTCATTTCACTAGTGGTCTATATCTACTTTATCTCTCAGTGTAAAGCAACTTCGTATCGATACCTCTGATACAATTAAACTGAGTGGGTCAGGCTTGGGAGCCTAGTAAGCATATAGGGTTTTTACCCCACAAGAAATAAATTTATTATGCTTAAACATCAAACAATCAACCCAATTACCCAATCCTCATTATCTTATTCATTTCTTAAGGATTTACCCTAAAAATCAACTATCACTTATTACTAAGGATTCATCCTAAGGAATAGGCACGAAGTCCATCGCTGCCCAAGGTTTATATTACAATCACTAACAACATTGATCCCCACATACTGATCCTATACAGTGATCTTACTAGATCTAGCCTAAAGGATCGATATGAACAACCAACTAACGAAACTGCTTCGGAAATTCCCTGGCAGCAAATGAGGATCGAAGAAGACATCAAATGAATGAAATAAGTTTAACCACGAACCTTTTTTCGTAATAGAAAGAACCACCAGACAATTAAGTCAGTGGTAATTATTAATGCCTAGGCTGTGGTCTGAATATCATGAGGTATATAACCCCCAGACGCACCCTATCCAGCATGGGAAATGCTAACTAATGCCTAGGTTGTGGCCTGAATATCATGAGGTATATAACCCCCAGACTCACTCCTATCTGGCATCGAGAATGGAAACACTAACTAATGCCTAGGTTGTGGTCTGAATATCATGAGGTATATAACCCACAGACTCACTCCTATCCGGCATCGAGAATGGAAACACTGACTCATGAAGCTCGTCCAATCACTTCATAAAAGAAACAAAGACTCCAAATCTCTTCAAAATAAAGGTATAGGGAAAATACAAATAAAGTACTCCCGTACGCTCCCGTACCCCGACACGTAATAGTCTCAAAAAGAAGAACTAACAGATGAACACATAGTTCAAAAACACCTAATGAACATATAGTTCAAGAACACCTTATGAACATATAGTTCAAACATACCTACCGTTTACAAGTCTACTAACGTTCCACTGGACTATCTAAAATAGTCTGTGGCTGTTATCTATACTCTGCTACATGACTAGATCATCTTAAACATCGATACCTCTCATCACCTTTTATTTCATCACACATCATCTAATTTATCTACCCATGTTTTATCCAACATATTTGTAGATAAAAATACATATACAGTTTAAAACTTGTATAAAACATCTATTCAACAGTCACCTTAATTAAACAATTAATATAATTACACATAGCACGTATTTTAAAGAAAATACTTCATATATATGTGTAAGGTGAAAGTGAGTATAAAATCACCTTAGTAGGTGGTGACTCAGCACTCAGACAGCGCTTAGATACTCACAAAACAATTTTCCTTCGATAAAACCTAGTATCAATTCCACTAGGGTTTAGTCTAACGTCAACCGTGACTAATTAATAGTCTAGCTATTATTATTATTATATAAGCGTTAAATAACACTAAATATAACTCATAATAATAGCCCAAATAATTATTTTAAGGACCTAATAACATTACTATAATTATTTGAAAGCTATATTAAAAATTGTGTAAGCGCGGCTCACTTACAGCGGATTTTAAAGAAAATCGAGCTTTATTTGGAGCAGTGTTTCGAAACCGAAAGACTCTTTTTCTCGGGACTCAGGGAGCCTCGGGGCTTCCTTAGGGTGCTAGGGGATCACCTAGGCTTAGGGGAGGGTTAAAACCCTTAGAGAGAGAAAGTTTAGAGTGAAGAAAGGTGTGAGATTTTCGGAATGGCTCGCATGCTATTTATAGTAAGTTTTTATGACACTCACGTCGTGAGTGTCATAAGACTCACATCGTGAATCTCATGATTCACTCCGTAGACTTGCCATTTGCGTGCCTAGCTTCGGATGGCGGCCATGACACCTCACATCGTGAGTGTCATAAAGCTCACGTTGTGAATTGGTGGGACCCGTGGGCGAGGCTCGTGTGACCCGTGGGCGAGAGTAGTTAGGCAACTGAGACTAGAAGGATAGGGGCGGGTGAGACCCGTGGGCGAGGCCCATCAGTTTTAGCAGGACAGGTGGGACCTTGTAGGGATCTTAGTGTCTTGATAGGGGATTGGGGATCCCAGGAACTTGTAGTGCCTGCATGGCAAGATAGATTGAGCAGTTTTAGGTGGTCGAAGTTCCTTCGAAAGTCGCTGGGAGCGACTAGTAGTTGTGTTGGGCCAGCGATCAGCGGGAGCTGGTAATCCAGATATTGATAGGTTGGTAGGGACCAGGGTGGTCTCAGTTCATCCGGAAGTCAGAGGAGGAATAGCAAAAATTCCAGTCAGTGGCAGTGCGAGTATGTAGTGTATGGTGGAATTCAGTTATTTGATCGTGGGGTGCTCGACACCAAATTATAGAAGAAATAAATACCCAGTGGATACTGGCGATAATGACCCGTACTGGAAGTAGCGGGAGTAACGGATTTGGTGAAGATAGGATCTTCACAGTGGCAGAGGAAATAGATGGTTATTGAGCATTGCCTTGGGAAGGCAAGGAAATCGCGCAAAGAAAGAAAGGGTGAACCCCTACGGGTTCAGTTGCAGTACTTGGAGAGTACAAGAAGGATTGTCGGTTGATTACTTTGGGTTTCCAGAATGTTCAGGGTCAGGTTTGACCCAAGATTTTTATCCGCAAGGATTGATGTTAGTCTGAAGGGCTGAGCGGAAGGCCAGCGAAGGTAGGCAGCTGGTGTTAGAATAAATTGTGGGGTATTGGAGGCAGATCGCAGGTGGTGGATCATAGCAAACTTCGGGGACGAAGTTTAGTTTAAGTGGGGGAGAGTTGTAACACCCAAAGTCTGGAAGGTCAAGAAAGGAAATAAAACCCTAATTTTAAGGGGCGACTCGGCGAGTCCAAGGAGGGACTAGGTGAGTCCGAGCGGGATCCGGGTCGAGGAGTAAGTGACCGACTCGGCGAGTCGGCCAAGGGACTCGGCGAGTCTGGTCTGTGCAAGGAGAACCCTAAATTCGGGACTTGGAGCCTATTTAAGCACCTCATTCTCTTCCCTAGATTTCCTTTACTGCCTCTCTAACACAGAACACCAAACCATAGCCGCCATATCCATTGTTTGAGCCAAATGTTGCCTTGAAGAGTGCATTAAAGCTTGGAGAAGGAAGAAGGAGCTTGGAGGTGCAAGAAGGGACTATAGATCTGGGATTGGGAAGATATTTCTGAGCATTTATAGGTAATAAACTAGTTCTTGGACTTTTTTGCACTTAGATCTATGTGTGGGTGTTAGGGCTTTTAAGCCATAATGGTATCCATTTGAGTTAGAAGCCAGATCTGAAGTGGCTACTTCGGATCTAAGTATATTTTGGTCTTGAGAAGCATAAAGTATCTGCCCTTGACTTGATTATGGAGCCTCTTTGCCTTAAACCCTATTTTATGGTGTATTTTGCCTAGATCTCCTTCTCTACACGTAAAGTTTGCAACTTTACGTGAGGAATAGGCTTGGGAAGGGTAGATCTATAGATTGGAGTCCATGCATGACTCAAAAGTCCTCTACATGTAAGGAGATCTGAATGGACTCAGCGAGTCCTTTGAGTGGACTCGGCGAGTAGCATGAAGATTAGGAGCAACTCGACGAGTGGGATGAATAGCTCGTCGAGTCAGATGAAGATTGCCTTGTACTCGGCGAGTCAGGTCGCAAAACCCCAAACCCTTCAATTTGAGACTCGAATCAGTGGGTCGAGTGGAGACTCGGTGAGTTGGACAGGTCAGGACTCGGAAATCGGTAGACTCGGCGAGTCATGGACTGACTCAGCGAGTCAAGACGCAAATGGAAGGACTCTGAACATATGAACTCGGCGAGTCAGTAGGGTGACTCGGCGAGTAGGGTTGACCTGGAAGGTTGACTTTAACCAAAGTTGACTTGGTTGTCTCTCGGGGGTCATTTAGACTCAGTGTTGCATTAATATTGGTAGTTCGGGGAGCAAGGGGAGCAGGAGTTCAGAGGGTTGCCAGGCAGCAACTAGTGAGATCATCAGCAAGTTCAACTAGTGCAGGTGAGTTTCCCTTTGTGTGAATGGGTCTAAGACCACAATGTCGGCGCATGTAGTTATGAGTAGAAGGCTCGGGGGTTAGCCCTAGGCACAGTATGCTAGTATGATATTCAGGACGAGGTCCATTAATAGCGGGCGGGTGCCCAAGGATTTGTTTATATGAGAGTTTATACTTGTTGTCTGTGTGATACATTTATGTTCCTGGTAGGGAGGTGAGTGTGGGCGAGGTCCCGTATCTCACCAATAGCAGAGTGTGGATGGTGTTCCGCATCTCATTAGTAGCAGAACAGGGGCGAGGCCCAAGTTAGGGAAGGAGTGAGAGTGGGCTGGGCCCGTATCTCACTACCAGTAGGAACATGGATGGGGTTCCATGACTCATCAGTAGTAGGAAAAGGGCGAGGCCCAGGATAGGCGAGGCCTTAGGACAGGATCAGTCGTATGAGTTTAGCTTATGTGTTGTGATATGTTTATTTGTTATTATTTGTTGGTGGGCGGGCACCTATGAAAGGCGAGGCCTAAGTGAAACAGATATGTATTCGAGCGGGGCTCGAAGCCAGGCGGGGCCATGGAGATTCGAAGCTTTTTGATAGACTAGATAATGCTTTATTAGTCGAAGTTGCTAGTGGCAAGTTTGTACCTGTTAGCCATCGTATGAAAAACATCTTAATCGACCTTAATGGGAATAAGTTTCACGAAGAATTATTACCTATCGAACACAATGGTTTCGACATCGTGTTGGGAATGGATTGGCTTAGCGCCAATGATGCCGAGATATTGTGCAAGAAGAAGATAGTTAAAGTAAACCCGCCTGGGAAAGATTCGTTTATGGTGTATGGGGACAAACGCCGAGTGAATTCTGGAATCATTTCCTTAATGAAAGCCAGAAAGTGTTTGACCAAGGGATGTACATCATATTTAGCATTCGTGATTGATGCTAAGAAGGAAAAGAAGGTGATGCAGAGTATTCCAGTGGTGTGTGATTATCCGGAAGTATTTCCCGAAGATCTTCCTGGATTACCGCCTGATCAACAAGTGGAATTCCGTATTGACTTGTTGCCCGGAACAACGCCAATTGCAAAAGCACCTTATCGATTAGCACCGACGGAGATGAAGGAGTTGATGATGCAACTTCAGGAGTTATTAGACAAAGGTTTCATTAGACCTAGTTCATCACCCTGGGGAGCTCCGGTGTTATTCGTGAAGAAGAAAGATGGAAGTATGAGAATGTGCATTGATTACAGAGAGCTGAACAAGGCAACAATAAAGAATAGATATCTGTTGCCAAGGATTGATGACATGTTTGATCAATTGCAAGGTTCGAGCTATTTCTCGAAGATCGATCTAAGGTCAGGATATCATCAGCTAAAAGTAAGAGAGCAAGATATCGAGAAGACCGCATTCAGAACTAGATATGGACACTACGAGTTTTTGGTTATGTCGTTTGGACTAACCAATGCTCCGGCAGCATTCATGGATTTAATGAACAGAGTTTGTAATCTATAGCTTGATAAATCTGTGATAGTGTTCATAGATGACATTCTGATTTACTCGAAAAGCCAGGAGGAGCATGGCAGACACTTGCGAGAAGTGTTAGAAGTCATGAAGAAGGAGAAGCTATATGCTAAGTTCTCCAAATGTGATTTTTGGATTCTTGAAGTCCAATTCTTGGGTCACGTGGTCAACCAAGAAGGGATAATGGTTGATACAGCAAAGATTGAATCTATAATAATGTGGGAACAACAGAAAAGTCCCATGGAGATCCGAAGCTTTTTAGGATTAGCTGGATATTACCGAAGGTTTATCCAAGACTTTTCTTCGGTTGCTACTCCATTGACAGCTTTGACCCACAAAGGAGCTACTTATGCTTGGAATGATAAGCATAAAGAAGCATTCGAGAAGCTAAAGAAGAAGCTATGGGAGGCATCGATACTTTCTCCACCCGATGGAGTTGAAGACTTTGCACTTTATAGCGATGCGTCTGGGGTTGGATTGGGTTGTGTTTTAACCCAAAGAGAAAAGGTGATAGCATATCTGTCTCGACAGCTGAAGGAGCATGAAAAGAATTACCCGACTCATGATTTGGATTTGGCAGCGGTAGGTTTCGCTCTGAACATATGGAGGCATTACCTCTATGGCACGAAGTGCAAACTTTTTACTGATCATAAGAGTCTCCAATATCTCTTTAATCAGAAGGAATTGAATATGAGGCAACGATGCTGGCTGGAATTACTCAAGGACTACGACCGTGAGATACTTTACCATCCCGGTAAAGCTAATGTAGTTGCTGATGCTCTCAGTCGGAAATTCAATGTTGAGAGAAAAACACCAAGAGCATTGAGAATTGAAGTTGTCTCGACTATTTTGGAAAGTATAAAGAAAGCTCAAAGTGAAGCTTCTGAGAAGAATGACCGAAAGGAGGAACGTGTGGGCAAAACGTTGGTGTTCGGTGTAAACAGTCATGGACTGAAGGTGTTCCAGGATTGGATTTGGATACCTAAGACAGGAGGAGTCAGGGTTCTTCTGATGGAAGAAGCTCACAAAACCATGTACTCGATTCATCCTGGTAGCACTAAAATGTATAGGGACCTGAAACCCTACTACTGGTGGCCGACAATGAAACTTGATGTTGAAAATATGTGGCTGAGTGTGTGACTTATGCAAGAGTCAAGACACAACATCAGAAACCATACGGGAGTTTAGAACCATTGCTTGTGCCTATGGGTAAGTGGGAAGACATTGCTATGGATTTTGTCACTAAATTGCCCAGAACAAAGAATGGTTACGACATGATATGGGTGGTCGTTGATCGATTCATTAAGAGTGCGCATTTCATAGCAGCCAAGGAGAAATGGTCTATGGAAAAGCTTGCAAATTCTTACTTGAAAGAAATTGTGAGGCTTCACAGTGTTCCGTTAACGATTGTATCGGATCGTGATAGCCATTTCACCTCAAGGTTTTGGAAAAGTCTACAAGAGGAAATGGGTACCAAGTTATGTTTAAGTACAGCTTACCATCCGCAGACTGATGGTCAGAGTGAAAGAACGATACAAACACTTGAAGATATGCTGAGAGCATGTACCTTGGAATTCCTAGGTAATTGGGATGAACATTTACCATTGGTAGAATTTTCCTATAATAATAGTTTTCACTCGAGCATTAAGATGGCACCTTACCAAGCTTTGTATGGACAAAAGTGTCGTACGCCATCTTGTTGGCTTGAGGCTGGGGAAAAGCATTTTATGGGATCGGAGTTGGTTCATCAAACTGCTGAAAAGTTGAAAATAATTAGGGAAAGAATGTTATCGGCTCAAGATCGTCAAAAGAGCTATGCTGACAAAAAGCAAAGACCGATGACTTTTGAAGTTGGGGATTCGGTTTTGCTTAAAGCCTCGCCGTGGAAGGGACTTATAAGATTTGGAAAAAGGGTAAAATTAAGCCCAAGGTTTATTGGACCATTTAAAGTTCTTTAGAGGATTGGGAACCAATCTTACAAGCTCGAACTACCAAAAGAATTGAATGGAATTCATAACACTTTTCATGTGTGTTATTTGCGGAAGTTCACGGGGGAAGTTCCCGACATGATTCCACTTTCGAAGTTGAGAATCGATGAGAACAAAAGGTTGATTGAAGAACCAGAGGCAATTGTTGACCGAAATACTAAGAAGTTGCGACGCAAGATGGTCGAGTTAGTGCTTGTCAGATGGAAACACACGAATGGGCCGAATCTCACCTGGGAGACGGAGAGTGACATGATGGATCGCTATCCGCATTTGTTTGTTGATGTGTGATTCCAGGGACGAAATCATTCTAAGGTGGAGAGAATTGTAACGCTTGTGTTTCTGGGCCTGTCATTAATGATGATATAATAGTCTAGGTTAACCTTTGTAACCTGTTTTGAAATAATAGAAGTGTATTATTTGAGTATTATGTGTTTTGTGCTTAATTGCTTAATTATGTGGTTTGATTAATTAAGAATAAAAATAAGCGTCAAAATTTAAGTGTAAAATAAACTTGATATCTTTAGATAATGTTGTAGTAGTTGAAACAAGGTTTCCGAAGATATAAAGAATGCCGAAATCCGAGTTATAACGAAGAAGTTATGACCTGTCGAAGTTTCGCGACAGAACCGACAACGCTGAATGACGTAAAAAGTGAAATTTACGTTAGAGCGATATTTAGCCTTAGTGATCTAAACGAGAATCGAATATCTCGTTGTTAGTATCGAAGCGATAAAAAGTTAGGCGAGAACGGACGTCGAACGAAGAAGTTATGAATTTATAACGAAATTTTCTGTACCGGCCTATTAAAAATAAATAACAAAAACAAATCAAAATTAGCCAACAGAGTCTAAATGAAAGTTGTAGAGCGTAGTCTCACCTTCGCGTGGATATAAAGAACGTCGAAAATGGAGTTGGTATGAAGAAGATATGAATTTTCGAAGTTTATAAAATAATTAATAATTAAATTTAATTATTAAATCCGGCATTATCCGAAGAGGAGTCACCGGACTCATCCGAAGTACGCCCCGCGTACCGAAGGTATGTCGACACTCGCACTCGAGTTCTTCGGATGACGCATGCGCTTACGAACCAAGGCGTACGCCCCGCGTACTGCGATGCCTCAACCTCCTATAAATAGGATGCGAGGGCAGCCGACTCTTTTGCTATTTTTCTCCCTTCTCTCTCCTGTTTTGCATCGATTTGCGTGCCAGAAGTACCCCAAAGCCCCGGTAATATTCCCGAGTCCCGAAGCAAGTACTGAGATCCCGAAGATCCCGAGAAGTGCGGTTCCCGAGCCAAAGCTCTGCCCGCAAGAAGTTCGATTTTTGTAGAGATCTTCCAGATCTGCTGTGGATTACTACTTCTACAAGACGTAGTGTTGTCCGATCATTTTCTGATCAAGTGAGTGTGTAGTTACTTTCTTCTAACGCATAATTATGAAGTATTTTATACGAAATACATGTTATGTGTATATTTTGTTGTTATGTGTGTGAATGTATATTCACTTTCTTCTATCTTATAGATCTGATTATTTCTCTATGAAATACGTGTTATGTGGGTGTGCCTCATCTGTTATGTGGAAAATGTATTGATTGAGCATGCTATACAGGTTTTGAAACTATGTATAAAAATGTATGTTTTATCTACTAATATGTTGGGTATAACATGGGTAGATAGTTGGTGTGTAATAAACAGATGAGAGGCCTCGATGTTGTTTTGATCCAGTCATCTAGCGGACTTTAGATGACGACCACAGACTTTTCTAGATAGTCCAGTTGAACGCTACAGGCTCATAACCTGTAGGTGTTAATGAACTTGGGTGTTTATTCGTTGTATTCCATCCCCCTCATGGTTGCCTTATTTGACATATATTGCCGGGAAACCCCCGAATGCATGTGTTGTCGCCCCGATGAAATATTCTAAGACTAGGTCCCTTGTGTTAGTTGTTTTAGGGACGTAAAGTGGGAATAATGGGAATGGGTAATTGGGTTATTGTTGATTGGTGGAATTAAATATAATTATTTATTGTGGGTTGAAAACCCTATATGCTCACCAGGCTCCCAAGCCTGACCCACTCAGTTTTATTTGTATTACAGGAAGTGGCGCAAGGGCGTAAGATGGATGAACCATCAAGTTGTTTTGTTTACAAGTCTGTATATGTATATATTTGTTGACTGACTTGTAATGTTATCGTTTATGCTTATTGGTCTGTATCGGAACATGACACCCCGAGTTTTGATTATATGACGAAAATACATTTCTTCTATGAAATGCTTTGGTAAACCTTGTTTTATCATGTTTTGTTTTTGGGAACAAATTCCGCAACTCTTTCAAATCAAAAGGATTTACTATGAAATTATTTTAAAAGCATAAATAAAAATCGGTCTTTTCTGGCCGAGATTTTGGGAATGTCACAGTTGGTATCAGAGCATTAGTTTAAGCGAACTAGGAATTTGTAGGATTTCTAGACTTAAACTTAGAATGCTAAGTGAAATTTTGAGATGTGTGTCTGTTATATTTTAGACACGAGCACTAGTTTATTTTAGGAAAGTTGCCTAAAATGCTTTATGTGCTAAATGTTATATGTTGCCATATATGATATTATTTGTTCGGATCTATGGTTTGTTGTCGACCGGATCTAGAAACTTTATGTGTGTAGGATTCTAAGCGTACGTCTACGATATTAGAACTAGCATGTAAACGTTTCGGTGTGATAAGGATGATCTGAATATCTATCGTGAATGAGGATCTAATTTCACCTTATTCGGTGTGTAGATCAAAAATGGTGAGAACAAGAAGTGGAGTTGGAAATGCTGATAAAACAGGAATCAACCACCAGTGATTGAACAAAGACCTGTCGTAGCAGCAGCACCTGAGCCAATAACCATGGCTGGTGTGCAAATGATGATTCAAACAATGTTGGATCATCAGATGGATGAAATTAGGCGGTTGCTTCAACAGAATCATGAAGAACTGTCAATTTGTGTGGAAGAGCCCGAATTAAATGAAGGGCACTCAGAAGGTGGAAACTTCAGTGGGTCTATTGGTCTAGCCAACCCACCGATAGTTAGGTGAGACAACCATGATGGAAGGAATGATGGAATGGGATGCAAGTACAAGGACTTTCTAACTTGCAAACCATCAACCTTCAATGAAAAGGAGGATCCGATTAGAGTCATGGATTGGATCTCATATATGGAATTGGCCTTCATGACTTGTGGCTGCAGAGGCAAGTTGCAGACTATCTATGCAGTGCGTCAGTTCCGAGGTGGATCCGTTCGTTGGTGGAATACTCTAGGGAAGACTTTAAGCCCTAATGAGCCACTGCAATTGTCATGGGCAAAATTCTTGGTGCAGTTCAAGCGCAAGTTTTGCTCGGCTCAAAATCTGTTGGAATTAGAGAACAAATTTCTAACATTAGCGAAAGGCAGCATGTCAGTTGATGAATACACCAAAAACTTCACCGATAAGATGGAGTTTGCCTTGCGTATCGTTCCAGACGAGCTGACAAAGGTGGACCAGTATGGAAAGGGACTCCAATGGGAGTACATGGTGCCAGTACGTCAGGCACATACTCTAGAGGCAGCTATCTCTGCTGCCAAGTTTGTTGAGAACATGATTAAGGGAAGAACCACCGACAAGGTTGAAGTTGGTGAGAAGAGAAAGTTTGAGGGAACATCTGGTTCCGGTAAGAAAGGCAAATTTTCGAAATCTGATTCGAAAAAGTTTGGTGGAGGAAAAGGAGGCGAAGCGAAGTGGTGTGATAAGTGTAAGAAAAAGCACTTTGGGAAATGTAGCGAGGATGTAACCTGCTACAAGTGTGGAAAGATTGGGCATTTTACCAATGAGTATCCGAACAACAAAAGGATGTGTTTTGGTTGTAATGAAGAGGGGCATATTTTGAAAGACTATCCGAAGAAGGAGGAGGCAGCTAGACCCAACATTCCACCAAAGCCGAAGGCGAGAGCCTTCCAGATGACACTTGAGGTCACGAAAGATGAAGCTGATGTCGCTTCAGGTACCTTTCTCGTAAACACATTCCCTGCCCAAATTTTATTTGATTCTGGAGCCAACTACTCCTTTATATCGCATGAATTTGGTAGAAAACTAGCTTTGCCTGTTGATAGACTAGATAATGCTTTATTAGTCGAAGTTGCTAGTGGCAATTTTGTACCTGTTACCCATCATATGAAAAACATCTTAATCGACCTTAATGGGAATAAGTTTCACAAAGAATTATTACTTATCGAACTTAATGGTTTCGACATCGTGTTGGGAATGGATTGGCTTAGCGCCAATGATGTCGAGATATTGTGCAAGAAGAAGATAGTTAAAGTAAACCCGCCTGGGAAAGATTCGTTTCTGGTGTATGGGGACAAACACCGAGTGAATTCTGGAATCATTTCCCTAATGAAAGCCAGAAAGTGTTTGACCAAGGGATGTACATCATATTTAGCATTCGTGATTGATGCTAAGAAGGAAAAGAAGGTGATGCAGAGTATTCCAGTGGTGTGTGATTATCCGGAAGTATTTCCCGAAGATCTTCCTGGATTACCTCCTGATCGACAAGTGGAATTCCGTATTGACTTGTTGCCCGGAACAACGCCAATTGCAAAAGCACCTTATCGATTAGCACCGACGGAGATGAAGGAGTTGATGATGCAACTTCAGGAGTTATTGGACAAAGGTTTCATTAGACCTAGTTCATCACCCTGGGGAGCTCCGGTGTTATTCGTGAAGAAGAAAGATGGAAGTATGAGAATGTGCATTGATTACAGAGAGCTGAACAAGGCAACAATAAAGAATAGATATCCGTTGCCAAGGATTGATGACCTGTTTGATCAATTGCAAGGTTCGAGCTATTTCTCGAAGATCGATCTAAGGTCAGGATATCATCAGCTAAAAGTAAGAGAGCAAGATATCGAGAAGACCGCATTCAGAACTAGATATGGATACTACGAGTTCTTGGTTATGTCGTTTGGACTAACCAATGCTCCGACAGCATTCATGGATTTAATGAACAGAGTTTGTAATCCGTTGCTTGATAAATCTATGATAGTGTTCATAGATGACATTCTGATTTACTCGAAAAGCCAGGAGGAGCATGGCAGACACTTGCGAGAAGTGTTAGAAGTCTTGAAGAAGTAGAAGCTGTATGCTAATTTCTCTAAATGTGATTTTTGGATTCGTGAAGTCCAATTCTTGGGTCACGTGGTCAGCCAAGAAGGGATAATGGTTGATCCAGCAAAGATTGAAGTTGTAATAAAGTGGGAACAACCGAAAAGTCCCATGGAGATCCGAAGCTTTTTAGGATTAGCCGGATATTACCGAAGGTTTATCCAAGGCTTTTCTTCGATTGCTACTCCATTGACAGCTTTGACCCACAAAGGAGCTACTTATGCATGGAATGATAAGCATAAAGAAGCATTCGAGAAGCTAAAGAAGAAGCTATGCGAGGCACCGATACTTTCTCTACCCGATGGAGTTGAAGACTTTGCACTTTATAGCGATGCGTCTGGGGTTGGATTGGGTTGTGTTTTAACCCAAAGAGAAAAGGTGATAGCATATGCGTCTCGAAAGCTGAAGGAGCATGAAAAGAATTACCCGACTCATGATTTGGAGTTGGCAGCGGTAGTTTTCGCTCTGAAAATATGGAGGCATTACCTCTATGGCACGAAGTGCAAACTTTTTACTAATCATAAGAGTCTCCAATATCTCTTTAATCAGAAGGAATTGAATATGAGGCAACGATGCTGGCTGGAATTACTCAAGGACTACGACCGTGAGATACTTTACCATCCCAGAAAAGCTAATGTAGTTGCTGATGCTCTCAGTCGGAAAGTCAATGTTGACAGAAAAACGCCAAGAGCGTTGAGAATTGAAGTTGTCTCGACTATTTTGGAAAGTATAAAGAAAGCTCAAAGTGAAGCTTCTGAGATGAATGACCGAAAGGAGGAACATTTGGGTAAAACGTTGGTGTTCGGTGTAAACAGTCATGCTGAAGGTGTTCCAAGATCGGATTTGGATACCTAAGACAGGAGGAGTCAGGGATCTTCTGATGGAAGAAGCACACAAAACCATGTACTCGATTCATCCCGGATTTGGATAGCCGTTTCACCTCAAGGTTTTAGAAAAGTCTACAAGAGGAAATGGGTACCAAGTTATGTTTAAGTACAACTTACCATCCACAGACTGATGGTCAGAGTGAAAGAACGATACAAACACTTGAAGATATGCTGAGAGCATGTACCTTGGAATTCCTAGGTAATTGGGATGAACATTTACCATTGGTAGAATTTTCCTATAATAATAGTTTTCACTTGAGCATTAAGATGGCACCTTACCAAGCTTTGTATGGACAAAAGTGTTGTACGCCGTCTTGTTGGCTTGAGGCTGGGGAAAAGTAGTTTATGGGACCGGAGTTGGTTCATCAAACTGGTGAAAAGTTGAAAATAATTAGGGAAAGAATGTTAGCGGCTCAGGATCGTCAAAAGAGCTATGCTGACAAAAAGCGAAGACCGATGACTTTTGAAGTTGGGGATTCGGTTTTGCTTATAGTCTCGCCGTGGAAGGGACTTATAAGATTTGGAAAAAGGGGAAAATTAAATCCAAGGTTTATAGGACCGTTTAAAATTCTTAAGAGGATTGGGAACCAAGCTTACAAGCTCGAACTACCAAAAGAACTTAATGGAATTCATAACACTTTTCATGTGTGTTATTTACGGAAGTTTACGGGGGAAGTTCCCGACATGATTCCACTTTCGGAGTTGAGAATCGATGAGAACAAAAGGTTGATTGAAGAACCAAAGGCAATTGTTGACCGAAAGACTAAGAACTTGCGACGCAAGATGGTCGAGTTAGCGCTTGTCAGATGGAAACACACGAATGGGCCGAATCTCACCTGGGAGACGGAGAGTGACATGATGGGTCGCTATCCGCATTTGTTTGTTGATGTGTGATTCCGGGGACGGAATCATTCTAAGGTGGAGAGAATTGTAACGCTTGTGTTTCCGGGCCTGTCATTAATGATGATATAATAGTCTAGGTTAACCTTTGTAACCCGTTTTGAAATAATAGAAGTGTATTATTTGCGTATTATGTGTTTTGTGCTTAATTGCTTAATTATGTGGTTTGATTAATTAAGAATAAAAATAAGCGTCAAAATGTAAGTGTAAAATAAACTTGATATCTTTAGATAATGTTGTAGTAGTTGAAACAAGGTTTCCGAAGATATAAAGAATGCCGAAATCCGAGTTATAACGAAGAAGTTATGACCTGTCGAAGTTTCGCGACAGAACCGACAACGCTGAATGACAAAAAAGTGAAATTTACGTTAGAGCGATATTTAGCCTTAGTGATCTAAACGAGAATCGAATATCTCGTTGTTAGTATCGAAGCGATAAAAAGTTAGGCGAGAACGGACGTCGAACGAAGAAGTTATGAATTTATAACGAAATTTTCTGTATCGGCCTATTAAAAATAAATAATAAAAATAATTCAAAATTAGCCAACGGAGTCTAAACGAAAGTTGTAGAGCGTAGTCTCACCTTCGTGTGGATATAAAGAACGTCGAAAATGGAGTTCGTATGAAGAAGATATGAATTTTTGAAGTTTATTAAATAATTAATAATTAAATTTAATTATTAAATCCGACATTATCTGAAGAGGAGTCACCGGACTCATCCGAAGTACGCCCCGCGTACCGAAGGTATGTCGACACTCGCACTCGAGTTCTTCGGATGACGCATGCGCTTACGAACCAAGGCGTACGCCCCGCGTACTGCGAGGCCTCAACCTCCTATAAATAGGATGTGAGGGCAGCCGACTCTTTTGCTGTTTTTCTCCCTTCTCTCTCCCATTTTGCATCGATTTGCGTGCCAGAAGTACCCCGAAGCCCCGGTAATATTCCCGAGTCCTGAAGCAAGTCCCTAGATCCTGAAGATCCCGAGAAGTGTGGTTCCCGAGCCGAAGCTCTGCCCGCGAGAAGTTCG
The DNA here is from genome assembly GCF_052625555.1 of Lactuca saligna. Lineage (NCBI taxonomy): Eukaryota > Viridiplantae > Streptophyta > Magnoliopsida > Asterales > Asteraceae > Lactuca > Lactuca saligna. Next base: position 172,900,546 of record NC_136419.1, read on the forward strand.
ATTTTTGTAGAGATCTTCCAGATCTGGTGAGGATTACTACTTCTACAAGCCGTAGTGTTGTCCGATCATCTTCTGATCAAGTGAGTGTGTAGTTACTTTCTTCTAAAGCATAATTATGAAGTATTTTATATGAAATACGTGTTATGTATATATTTTGTTGTTATGTGTGTGAATGTATATTCACTTTCTTCTATCTTATAGATCTGATTAATTCTCTATGAAATACGTGTTATGTGGGTGTGCCTCATCTGTTATGTGGAAAATGTATTGATTGAGCATGCTATACAGGTTTTGAAACTATGTATAAAAATGTATGTTTTATCTACTAATATGTTGGGTAGAACATGGGTAGATAGTTGGTGTGTAATAAACAGATGAGAGGCCTCGATGTTGTTTTGATCCAGTCATCTAGCGGAATTTAGATGACGACCACGAACTTTTCTAGACAGTCCAGTGGAACGCTAGCAGGCTCATAACCTGTAGGTGTTAATGAACTTGGGTGTTCATTCATTGTATTCCATCCCCCTCATGGTTTCCTTATTTGACATATATTGCCGAGAAACCCCCAAATGCATGTGTCGTCGCCCCGATGAAATATTCTAAGACTAGGTCCCTTGTGTTAGTTGTTTTAGGGACGTAAAGTGAGAATAACGGGAATGGGTAATTGGGTTATTGTTGATTGGTGGAATTAAATATAATTATTTATTGTGGGTTGAAAACCCTATATGCTCACCAGGCTCCCAAGCCTGACCCACTCAGTTTTATTTGTATTACAGGAAGTGGCGCAAGGGCATAAGATGGATGAACCATCAAGTTGTTTTGTTTACAAGTCTGTATATGTATATATTTGTTGAATGACTTGTAATGTTATCGTTTATGCTTATTGGTCTGTATCGGAACATGACACCCCGAGTTTTGATTATATAATGAAAATACATTTCTTTTATGAAATGCTTTGGTAAACATTGTTTTATCATGTTTTGTTTTTGGGAACAAATTCCGCAACTCTCTCAAATCAAAAGGATTTACTATGAAATTATTTTAAAAGCATAAATGAAAATCGGTCTTTTATGGCCGAGATTTTGGAGATGTCACAGGAGTCGAAGCAGTTCTTGAGGAAAGTACGGATAGATGTGGAAGGTAGTATGGGCCCGTACTACTGAAATCAGAGGATCCGTAGCCGAGACAAGACCGAGAACCTGGTAGTGTATATGTTTGGTCTCGCAGCAGTGAGGAGTATTCTGATAGTGGTTATGTTATATGTTTCAGCATGGTGACGTTGCAAAAGAGACCAGTGGGCGGATCAGGCGCCGGAGAGGGATCAGGCTCGGGTTCAGGGGCCGAGCAGCTCGAGGAGCGGATGAGGGAGTTGATATCTGCTGAGGTTACGTGCGGTATTCTAGATCAGACTCCTGTGATCTTTGGCACGGTCAAGGAGGGTATATTGGAGATTTTGGATGAGAGGCTGGGAGCCTTCCGTACTGAGATGATGGCATTGATGGGAGCGCGTACCTTGACATTTCGGGAGTTCAGGGCTTGCAGGGCACCAGATTATCATGGGGCTAGGGACCCCATCGCTAGCAGCAGATGGTTGGCTGATGTTGCCAATGCGTTTCGTATGAGCCGATGTCCTGAGGAGGACAAGGTCAGACTCGCTTCCTGTCTTCTGAAGGACAGAGCGAGGGATTGGTGGGAAGAGATTGTTCATGATTTGGGTGATGATGCCGCGTTAAACGCGATGACTTGGAGCTATTTTTCAGCCAGGTTCAGGGCGGAGTTTTCGCCAATTATTGAGGTGCAGCAGTTGGCACGGGAGTTTCAGGATTTGACGCAGACCACTGAGACTGTGGCGGAGATCACCGCCAAGTTCAGGGAGAGGGCTCTTCTTGTACCGCAGTATGTTGGAGATGAGGAGATGAAGAAGGCCTACTATCACGAGATGTTGAGGGCTGACATCAGGAAGTTCGTGAGCAGGTCCGGTTGTAAGACGCTGGAAGATATGATTTCTCGGGCCAAGGAGAGGGAAATCGATTTAGAGCATATCCTGAAGAGGAAGCCGAATGAGGTTCAGGTAGCTGCAAGTTCGGGCAAAAGGCCCAAGGGATCGGATTCGAGATCGAGGGATTATCAGGACCGCAGTCGATGTAGGAAGTATGGCAGGGCACATGGGGGCGCGTGCAGGAGTGGTAGCGGTGGTGAGTCTGGCTGCTTCAAGTGCGGTCGGACTGGTCATTTTAGCAGGGGTTGTACTATTACCACCACTCAGGGATCCAACTTGATATGTTTTCACTGCAATCAGCGGGGCCACAAGAAGGCCCATTGCCCCAGTTTGTTTTCAGCACGACGGGTGATGGCACCTGCCCCTGCAACTTTGAGGATCACAGACGGCCGTCAGGGCCGTGCAGAGGCGCCTGCAGTAGGAGGCAGGGCTTTTCAGATGGCTACCTTGGAGACGCGAGCAGCACCGGACGTTGCAGGTATGCGACTTCCATTTTCAGTTCTTTTATTTGTGCATGATTATGTTGTTATGGTTCCGCATCATTATCGGTATGAGAATTTGTATTTTTGAGCGGTTTGATTGTGATCGAGTTATATGTCATCTGCATACCTTGGATATTTGAACGGTAGTTAGGGGATGTGCCTTATTGAGGAAGGTTGCTTAGGATGCAGTAACTGTAGCAACAAATTAAATGTTCAATTCACAAAGAAAGACAGAAAATTCCTTGATAATCGTAGCCCATTGCAACAAAGAAGAGGTGACAAGGCAAAATAAAATTAAAAAAAAAAAAAAAAAAAATAGGCTGATGCAGGATGATCGCTTAGACTCAATCTGCCATCGCAGCAGGTAAATGGATTCATGTTATTTAAAAGGAAAGGGTATTATTGTCAATTTTTTGTTTTCTTTTTTTCAATTTTAATGATTTAAATTGTAAAAAATGATTAAATAATAGTAAAACCTATTTAAAAAATTGATTTGGGTGAATATGATACTTTAAAACATTAAGAAGGGTAAATATGATATTTAAAGTTTAAGTTAGACCTATACGATATTTAAACGTTACTAAAGGTATATTCAAAATTCTCTCTCATATATATATATATATATATATATATATATATATATATATATATATATATATATATATATATATATATATATATATATACCATCTTATAATGCATGCATATCAAATGTCTTAAATACAACATTTAAAACATGATGTACAACGAACTAAGTCTAATGTCTTAAAATTCAAGGGCTGAAATCGTGACCCTCCATTCTTATTCCAATGGCTAAAGATGGTAATCCATTTGATCGAAAGTTAACCAATCAAAATCAAAGGAAAAAATATACAGTTTTTGAAGCCCAATGTACAGAATTTTAAGCACAAAGAAACACATATTAACCTAATTTTTGTTTACACGCCTCTCTCTTTCTCAAACCTAAAAGCGTCGCTCTCTTCTTCTACCTCCCCAAATCTCAATTCAAATTTTGAATTTAACACGCTCCTTTCCGGAAAAACCTAACGCAACGACATCACCTTTTTCTTCACCACAATTGTCGATATTTTTTCACCCAAAGACCGACATACCCCAATTTTTTGGTTACCGACATCCTGGCCTAATGCGGCTGCAATTCCGGTGGCTTGAGATCAGAATGGAAGTACCCAGACTGACAATTTTCACGGTTAGTGTTCTTCAAACTCTAAACACGTATATGATTGTCTAAGGTTTTTAGTGGTCACAGATCTCTATCAATCTCTCCCTTTCTCTCTTTTACAGAAACAGGGGACAAACACACTCATATTTGCCGAGAGGGGTTCGAAATGCGCAAAAACATGAAGTTTGTATGAAGCTTGAGAGGAAAGTTGGATCCAGTCATCGGGTATAGTTTTGATAACCTTTCTTCATCTTTTTGTCTCATTTTTTCTCCCTTTCTTTCTCTCCTCCTTCTTTAAACTTTGATGGCTAAAATATTAATGATGGAGCCGGTCTCTTGGTTCATGGGGTGGTTTGTTTTGAGCTAAAATCGTAAATGTAAAGTTTCAGAACTAATTTATGTTTATGAATCTTGCAGTTTTTGGCACTCTCGCAGAAAACCCTAGAGCTTCAGAAATATGTTGATAAATTTTGTCCAGGTGAAACCTTCATCGGTCATTTTAGTTTTTTTTTTTTTTTTTTTTTTAAATTACCTTTTGTATAAGAAGAATAATGCTCAAATCTTTGGCCATAAACAGCTGGAGAGGAATTCATGAAACTCCACAAACCATCAAACATCGACATACAAACCTTAGACCGCCATTTCATACAAACTCCATATCATTACACATCAGCCGACCTGGGTGCAAGTATCCCACATATGTCCACCTGAAACCATAGCTACGACACCATAGCTACCGTAAACACCAACTCTCGTATTCTATCAGTTGACCACCCATATCACTTCTAGCTGCTGGGGAAAACATAACTCTAAAAATCATAGCTGCCATGAATCAACCTGGATCCGCAATCACGCCTCTTCCATCGGCTCTCCAACCTCATCTCTTTTTTCCTTTTTTATTCATCTGGTTGTTTGAAATCCAGGTTTCAGAGCAAGAAGACTTAACGGTGTGCAAAGGCTCGATTATGCATTCTCTTGATACCATTAGGCGATTATTAGTAACAAAGTAATTTGTGTTTGTTTGTATATCAGTATGTACAAATCTATATAGAAACGTTTTTAAATATGTCTTTATGATATCTATTTGCATATATGATATATTGGTCGTGGTGTTGGTTATATCATTTTGTCAAGATATATAATATTTTGGTCATGGCATTGTTTTTTGTTATCATCTTACTGTCGGGTTTTTTGGTAAAAGTAAAATGGCACTTATCATGTTGCTTGTTTGAAGGATTATAAAGAGTAATGAATATGTTGATTTTAATGGAGTATGTGGTGGCAAAACGCCTATATATTTTTGGTAAAAGCACCACAACGGCTTCTATTTTATTGTTGAAGTACAATTTTACTGATATGTTGTATGATTTATATTTATGTTTTGTTGTTGAGATTCAATTTTACTTATTTGCTGTTTGGCTTATTTAAAATTTTGCTGTTTTTTTGTTTGTTTTATATGCGAGGATGAATTTTTGAAGAAGTGACAAATCTAATAGTCATACCATATGCAACACAAGAAACAAATAAAAAGCAGTTTAGATATGCATTATGTTACCGGTTTTTGTATATGTTGTATGTTAAGACTATTTATTTGTTATAATAATCATCCTAAAAATGAAAGTGAAAGTGTAGATGTTAAACATTTGCTTTGTTAATGAATGTGAAAATGTATGTTGTCAAAAAATTGGTTTTTAACAGATTTTTTAGTTTTATTCTTAATTTGTAACATGTTCAGTATACCTCCCTAATGTTTTTGTTATTTAATTGATCAAAAACTTTAAAATAAAAACATTTTTGCATTTACCAGTTTTCATTTTTAAATCTTTATTATTTGTCAGATCAAGAGAGGTGATTATGACTAATCACAACAAATAATAAAGTTAGTGATATAGAACACAACTAAAGGTCTAAAACTTTTTAGTGAAATATAAATTGTTGATGATGTTAAAGAATATAATTTTTGAATAAATTTTTAATAGTGTTAGCACAGGTACTTTCAATTGCTATATAAATTGTTGATGATATTAAAGGAAATAATTTTTGAATAAATTGTTAATAGTGTTAGGAGTGGCAAATACGTACTTTCAATTGCTATCCCTATGAAAAGGACATCACAAGACCTAATAACTTTTCCAACAAAATCAATTTTCTTTGGAAACATAATCAATTTTATTGTTTACTTAGGACACATTGTAAGTTTAACTACCCATCTATTTTTTATGACATGTATTATTTATTTAATATGGCCATATATAAACTACATCATCAAATATCCTAAAGAAAAAAAAATATTGAACGAAACCAATTTTTTTGCACTGTGTACTTTTTAGCATTTAACAAATATAACAATATAATTGTAAACCAAATGCCCTCAATCAAAACCTTTTTTTTTTTCGTGAGAGTTACTACTATAATATTTGTGTGAATTAACGTTTAATTTATAATAGACTTAATCATTACAAAAGAAAGAATGTATGATAATAGATTATTATATAGTTCCAAGAATATATGTTGCGGGTAAAAGAATTAGATTTTTAGAGTTCCAAAAAAGAGGTAAGAGAAAAAAGATTAGACTACTCATCTCCACTATATAATCTAAACATGTACCATCTATCCTAAATATTAATTTTATATTATAAAAACTAGTATTAATTACATTTAAATAATATAAATATAAATGTTAAATGTATATTTCATTTTTTTAACATTGCATTTTAACATAAACAATAAATTGGTAAACGTTAGTATATTGGATGTGATCATTTTTTAAATTAACAAATTGTTAACTACTATATATAGAAATTGATATGTTAAAAACCGAAAACGTAAAAAAAATATAGAAAACGAATATTTACATGTTTTTATCCATACGTGCAAAAAAAATGAAAAATAAAATGGAAAGACAAAGTTGTAACAACAAATTTATTAAGTAAAAATGGATAATATTGTTTGCTAAACTTGTTTTTCAATTATTGGTTGAATTATATTAGAAAAAATATTGTCAACTTTCAGAACATTAAGTTGGAGGGAGTGGTACCGCACTTTCATTACTGCACTTCCAAAACCGCAGGGGGGGGGGGTGTTTTAGTACCACATCAACTGAAAACAACGTATATTTATTTTTCACCAAAATTATACTAATGTGTGTATTATAAATATACTTGCTGATTCGTTACGTCCTTTTATATATTATATGATTTTAAATGAAAATAATAAATTATACATATGTATTCATTGACTTATTAATGTATGCCGTAAGAAGACTAATAGACGATAAATACTATTTATTGTCTGTCAAGAGATAACTAATCGTCATAAAGAGCAAATCGCTAGGATGAAACAAATGGAAATGAAACAAGTTGAAGCCACTCGAAACCAAACTAATTTTCATCTAGAAATTAATCGCGGAATAAAACAAATTGCCGCTACTACATCGCGCAGGTATCCCACTAATATATATATATATATATATATATATATATATTACTTATTGTATAAAAAATATGCCCCTAATTATTTGATGCCTTAGGCTAAAGCCTAACTCGTCCATCTATTGGGTCGGGCATAGTGGTCTTTTCTCAATAGTCTAAACTTGGTGTCTCGTGTGATTTTTATTATGTTTTTTTTTATCTAAACAGAGACCATTGATTCTTAGTCGTGCGTTCCCAACGATATCTGTATGTGGTTTCACAAATACATACTTATATACCCAAATGTCATTCAAGGTTTTTTTTATTGCTAAAAAGAAAACACTTTTGTTTTTTTATGACTTATCTACACATTAGTTTGAATCCCTCTCTTGCATCTATTTTATGTTCTCCCAATAAACAATAAACAAGAAACAACATCATGTGTTTTTATATTTTAATGAAGGCTTTATTTTTTTGAAGTCCCGGTCATCGGTTAAATATTTTTTTAAGCAAGGACAATAATGGTTGGCGCTTCTAATTAAAAGCACGGTTCTCTTTATATTCAGAGAACCATACCTGCTTCAGTTAACCATAACAATACATATAATAACCAATATTGAAAAACAATGTCTTCTTCAGGGTTAAACCTAGAAAAGTATCGAATTCCACTAGCAGAGATCATTCGTGCCACAGATAACTTCAGTTCAAAAACATTAATCGGAGATGGTGGATTTGGTATGGTTCACAAAGGTCAACTCTCTGAACTGTGGCAAAACCCTACAGTTGCCATCAAACGCCTTGATAGGAACGGCTATCAAGGAAACAACGAGTTCCTTAACGAACTTGAGATGGTTTCCAGTTTCCACCATCCAAACATAATTCCTTTCATCGGTTACTGTGATGATGGCAACGAAATGATCATAGTGTACGAGTATGCAGTTCATGGAAGCCTCGATCGTCATCTCCAAGACCCGTATAAGAGGCGTTTAATAACATGGACACAACGCCTGAAGATTTGCTTAGGTGTAGCAAAAGGACTCAAGTACCTTCACTCAGGTGTTGGGGAGCACAAGAGAGTAATACACAGGGACATGAAGAGTGCTAATATACTGTTAGACGACAATCTGGAAGCCAAAATTTGTGATTTTGGTTTATCAAGATTTGGTCCAAGAAATCAACCAGTAACCCAACTCGTTACAAAGGCTTCGGGTACAAGGTTTTACATGGATCCTATTTACAATGAAAGAGGCATTCTCCGGAAAGAATCGGATATATATTCATTGGGAGTGGTTCTATTCGAAATGTCTAGTGGGACACTCGCTTATCAAGGACGATGTTTTGGAGATGATGCTAAGCCACAATATCTAGTAAATTTGGTCAGATGTTACTATGACGACGATAGACTGGACGACGAGGTCGATGACGGATTAGACAAGTTAATTGATCCCTATATAAAGGATCACATTGAAATGAGTTCTTTTAATATGTTTAACGAGATTGCTCATCAATGCATTAACATCAAGTTAAAGGAACGCCCTACGATGGATAGGGTCATCGAAGGGATCGAAGAAGCGTTGAATATTCAAGTAAGCTTTTTCCCATTTTGTCTTTTTAATTAGGAAAATTTCGTAATTAAGCAAGAGTAAAATATTCTACCATTTGTCATAAAATATGATAATTTTTCATTTTTTTCCGTCAACTAACCTTATGATAAACTAAAATAATATTTTGGTCTGTTCCATGTTTGATGCTTTTCGAGGATTAGTTAGTTGAAAACCAGTGTTATTTTGTCAAACTTGCTGTAAGATATTCACATATCAGAAGTTTGTAACTAAAATTATGAATATATAGAATACTGCTAAGCATGAATATATTGTTTTGTACACATTTAGAACATGGTTACACTAGATTACTTTTTTTTTTTTTTTTTTTTTTTTCTTTTTTCTTTAATTATGATTTGAATTTAGTATTCTTATTAATCAATGCTTTTGGAATTTGACAGAAAACTTTGTTTACACGTAAATTTCATTAATTTGAGTATCGTGTCATGGAAACTCACACTTAACGCCTAAAACGAATATTTAATCTGCTATGATTTTATATGGCAGTGTAGATAGGGCTGCAAACGACCCAAGCCCAAGCCCGAGTCTATTCAGATCTCGCTTGGGTTCATTTATGTTATACGAGGCTTGAGCTCGAGCTCGGCTCAATTCAAGTTTTCTTGTACCGAGCTCGGGTCGAGCTCATAAAGAATTATACAAGCTCGACTCGGGCTTGAGTTCGGCTCGTTAGTTGTCTAACGTTCTTGAATAAGATTAAGTTCGGCTCGAACTCATTAAGAAGCTTGTTTATTGATACCCTAAATCCCTAATTCTATAAATAGTTTTTATTTTAATATATAAAAATGATATTAAATTATAATATATATAGACTTATTTAGGCTCGTGAACCTAATCGAGTTTGGTGTCAGAGGCTTTCAAGCTCGAGCTCATTTAATAAACGAGTTAGCTCAGCCTCGTTTAAAATAAGTTTCGAATCGAGTTGTTAACGAGCCGGGCACGAGTAGCTTGTCTCGTTTGCACCCATAAACATAGACAAAGCTTTTTCGTATGGTGTGTTGGTTTTGAAAAATTATACCTTGAAAAATAATCTTCTCAATTTTTCGTGTAAATAATGGTGTACGTATTATATATATAGGGTGATGTTCAATAAAAAATCATAATTAACTAAGGAATCAATTTTTTTTTTCAATTTTTAGAACTTATTTTTTATTAAAAAAAAAACTAAAAATATAGAAATTCATAACTTTTTATCATTTTTCCAATAATATCAAATTCGAAAAAAAAAAACTTTCTTCAAATTCACAATGTAAATCTTTGAAAATTCACATTGTCAATCTAAATTCACACGGTGAATCCTAAAAATATTTTAACATTCACAATGTTATGTTATAAATTTAGATATTTTTAGTTTTTTTTCGATAAAAAATAAGCTTTAAAAGTTGAAAAAAAATTTAATTCTATAAAAAACTAATAATTATGACTATATATATATATATATATATATATATATATATATATATATATATATATATATATATATATATATATATATATATATATATGGGCAAAGTGAATATATCTAACAACCTTATATAAGCTTAGGTACCTAACCTCATTAAACTACGCCATTTTGCATTAAATTTCCATTGCAATCATCCACGGTTCTTAAACTTCATCCCTAAACTTGATTTACTTCAAAAAAATTTGGAAATTCACCATTATATTTCTCCTATATCATTTCATTTGTAGTGGTAGGATATGAAGCCCATCAGGCGGTATTCAATAGAAAGACGTGATGTAAAAGAAAGATATTGGTGAAAGTCCAAAGATTTTTTTAAGTAATAAAGTTATGGGGTTGAAGTTTAAGAACCTTAGGTCATTACAATGTAAATATGATACAAACCAATGTAGTATTATGAAGTTAGGTACCTAAGCTTATATAAGGTTGTTAGGTATATTCACTTTACCCTATATATATATATATATATATATATATATATATATATATATATATATATATATATATATATATATATATATATATATATATATATATATATATATATATATATATATATATATATATATATATATATATATATATAAAAGTTCATTTAAGACCGAGTTTTCCTTTTTACAAGAGATTCAATCTTAATACCTTATTTTAGTGATTAAAAAATAAAAGACAATTAGAATAATGGAAAACTAACAAAAAACAAAAAAAAGAAAATTATAAATTGTTTTAACTTTTATTTTTGAAAAAAATATTAAAAAAAAAAACATATGTACAAAATATACGGATAAACTTCACAAACAAATATTCCAACTGAAATTAAGTTCATGATAAAATTTTTTATCAAAACTTATATCGTAATATTTTAATAGAATAATATACAAAAAATAAACATATACGGAATTTTATTTTTGAACTAGTTTATAACCCGTACGAACAACACGTTATAAAATTAATTAAACTTTCATAATAAAAATTTATAATTATTAATCAATTATTTTTTATAAATCATTTTACATAAATTACTAATTAAAAGATATATATTAAAATTTTAAGTTGTTATAACTTCAAATTTAAAATATAATTAAAAAATGTAAATTTAAACTTTGAAATTTGTTGTCTATTATATATACATGATACTTGATAAAAAAAAAATTAAAACTATTTATTTATTATAATATAGATATTAAAGGTAAGGTTAAAAAACAGTAAAAATGTAGCACCATATTTCAACAACTTGCCACTTGTATAATATTAATATGCGACGTCCACATACTTCTTTCAAGTATTGAAAGCCATGCAAAAAAAAGTGGCCCATATTTATGAATTGTTAATTGCTTATTTATTTACAGATGTGGGTGCTCTCATTTTTTTTTTGTTGAAAAATAATCAAAATAATATTTAAAAATTTTTTCAAATTCTTTGACTTATGTTGTATTTTAGAATATTTTTTGTGAACATCCGGAATAATTTGTTAGGAATACCTCTCCGAACAATATATATATATATATATATATATATATATATATATATATATATATATATATATATATATATATGATGATCGCATTTAGCAACTAAAACTCCAAACCAACAATCAGATAATATTCATATATTTGTCTTTGCTTCTTTGATACTGGATTATTGTTACCGGTGGTAATATATAGGTTTGGATATGACTGCAGGAAAGAAACCCGATCCTTACTGAGTGTGTTCTGAAAGATAAAATATTCTATCAAGGTAAACATGTTGCTGGGTTTACCATATACAAATGGCTCCACCGTTGGAAATCTTTTGAAGCTGAAACAACTAGTGTTTTTGAGCAGCTTATTAAGATAATTGATGTAGCAATCAAGGTAATTCCCTTGTTTTTTTTACCAGCAAAACTTAGATTTAATTTTATTCAAAATGACTACCGAAAATATAGATCAAAAGAAAAATAAAAACATTAGGTAATAACAGTCTTAGAATCTAGAAGTCATCCAACTCACGTAATGATGTCCTTCTACTCCTATGACTAATCCAAAAAAATAATAACCCTAAAAATCCGCCTTCTACTCCTTTTATATATATATATATATATATATATATATATATATATATATATATATATACAAAATCCAGTTCTGCTGAGCACTAAAAAATCGGCGAGGACAATCCTTAACCACTCATTTCGTTATTTTTTTTAATCAGATATGATATGTAATTACACATTTTTGGTTAATTACTTCTTTTTTGTTTGGTTTAAAACTATCATTTGTAGACTAACTTATTGGGAAACAATAGTTTAATGAAGTTGAGTTGTGTATTCACATGTACCTTCAAGGTTAAACGAATAAAATTATTATTGATTTTCACTCTAGATGTTTGACATAGACAAGATTGAATCTAGTAAAACTAAACTTCTTATATACACAAACCTGAAAGAATAAAATATTTTGACACAATAACCCTATAGTTATTCAATTTATTTCAAATGGTTGAGGAAATTATAACATTTAAAACCACTTTACTACCTCCTAACATTTAAAAACCACTTTACTACCTCCTAATGATCTACATAAGAAACATTTGTCATTGTGGATAACATATACATCAAACTACCAAGTGTCTATACATAAGAAATTTATTCATCGCGTATAGTGATTGTTTATTTGTAAGTTTCAAGAGACTTCCTAAAGTTGTACTTCTAGCTTACTCACCCTTTAAAATGAATGTCTTTATCATATTTTATGTATTTTTCATGGAAAAGTTTACAGTATCTTTTGATCTATCTCTGGTTATGATCATTCAAAATATCTATCTTCTAACCTCCTCACCCCCCCCCCCCCCCCCCCCCCCCCACACACACACACACACACACATATATATATATATATATATATATATATATATATATATATATATATATATTATCTTCAAACCTTGAGACAACACTTCTTTAACTTGTTGACCTCATTCCCATCTGATCGAGCTACCAACCAATCATCACCTTATGGATCATCAATATAGTATAAGAATGATCCATTTCATATCACCTTATGGTATCAATATAATATATGTATCAAGTTGTCATATTTAAAATTACCATTTATTGGTTTTTTCTTTAATCCATACAAACCCTTTTTTGAACTTGCAAACCTTATTTTACTTTCTGACTATCTAAAACCCTCCATGTTGTGCGATACATGATTTCTTAGTAACATGCTTTCGATTATAGGTTAGACTAAAAATTATGAGCATTTCATCAATTTGTTTTAAATATAATGAAGATTCACCGTATTGCAGGACTGTACTAGTGAGTATACGATTTATTTGTCATCAAATGTGTTGACATTGCTATTTTTAATCCAAGGATGTCTAAAATTTAATGATTCAAGTTTGGAGGTATCAATTTCTAACCTTAGTATTGGTTTTTCTTTTTTACTTATATACTTATATGTCATGATATGGTTTTCAACTATAATTAGGGGTTTGGAGTATCCCCATCTCGTGTAAGCTTTGTTAAGTTCGCATCTGAACTTGAGGAGGCACAACAAATTGAAGCCAAATATCCAACTTTGCTTTTCAAGAAACAGCTTACAACATACATAGAGAAAATGTATGGAATCATTTGTTATAACATGAAGGTGGAGTTAAGATCATTAGTCACCATTTGTATTGATCAGGTAGTTGACTCTAATTCATCTCACTGGTAATCTTGTGGTGTTAGTGTTGTCATAGATTCAGATTCGTAGTTGTAGATGTTTTCTCATATTACTTTCCATGCATGAATCCATCTTATAATGTGAAAATATAGGCTCCACAAACAGCCACGCAAGTGCAAATATTCGCATGGTCTGACGATGAAGATTCTCAGCCTAGTGATCAAACCAATAATTGGGAAGCCATAGTTGATTTTCTCAACACTCTTCTCAACACACTAAAAGAAAATTTTGTAAGTAGATCACATATAGCCTATTATTGTTTTTCATATTTCTATTGCAAAGCTAATAGATTAGTGTTCTATTTTTTGGTAAAAATAATATTTCACTAATTGATTAACATGGTCCAAATTTATACCCATCATTGTTAGGATTTTCCAAATTAAAGATAACAAAAGGTCCAATTCACTCATTGAATGTGAAAAAATAAATTATTCTTGAAAATCTGAGGGTTATTTGTGTAAAAAATAAGAAAGATATTTAGTTTAAAAATTAAAAATAATAATAATAATAATAATAATAATAAATAAATAAATAAATAAAAAAAAACACTAATATCTTCAAGTATATAGTAAAAAAATTAAAAAATATTAAAAAAATAAAAATAAGAAAAAAAATTAAAATGAAGAAAAATAAAAATAAATAAAACGAAAAATATAAAAAACGTAAAAACCGAGTATATATTTGTTAAGTTTTTTTTTTTTTTGAATTAAAAAAAAACAAAAAAAAAATAATAAATTCACTTAATTGACGTTCCATGGATGTTCGTTGCACATTATTAAATCTGCTAGTCCGTATAAATTACCACGGATGTGGGTCGTATGCGAACGCACCTTGCCCAAGTATTTGGTTTGACGTTTGTGCCCTTGATGAAATGGGTGGCGGAGAATTGTTCTCGTAGTTCACACCAAAGCCGAACTATATATATATATACATATATATATATATATATATATATATATATATATATATATATATATATATATATATATGTTTAGGTTATTTTGTTTTTACTAACTATTGTGTGTCAGAATACACAGATGTCAATTGAATCATTTGCCATTCAGTATCCATGTCATTGTCATTGAGACACGTGGCTTTTGAAACTTGGCAAATCGATTCATTGTGTCATGTTTTTGTCTGGCACGACACTACACGACACAACAATGTTTTACATAACACGAATATGACACGACCTGATGTCGTGTTTTTTTAACTAACACGAAAACGAAACAATTAAAAAATGACAAACATGACACGACACAACAAAGATAATTTAATATAATCATTAGTTTATTGAATTAATATTTAATCATACATAACATGACAAACACGAAAAACACCACAAACAAATGCTAAATCGTGTCTTAGTTATTGTGATGAGATAAAGGAAATGAGTCTAGTCCTTTATTATTTTGGTACAACATTGATCATGTATGCCATAACATTTACTAGATCTAGTATCTTGTATGCCTTGAGCATGATGAATCGATATCATATCAACTCTAGAGAGAATCATTTAAATCGAAATCAAGAACATTCTTAAGGATCCTACGAGGATAAAAGAGATGTCCCAATAAGTATAAAAGAGATCAATGTAAGGGTTACACTTATGCTAGTTCCAGACTAGTAGACACGATTTTGTTTGTATTCGAAGTTCGTGTTCATACTGAATGTTGAAGCAGCAACTTGGAAGAGTATTAAGTAATACACCTTGGCAGACTTAATAAAATGGTAGAATATATTGTAGTGAGTCAGACTATAAAGAAAGCTAAGTGGCTAAAAGAGTTCATAAATGGTCTTAGTGTTGTTTTTCCAATCACTGATGATTTTGTTGAAATCTTTGTGTAACTATAATAGTGTAGTTGCCTCGACTAAGGATCCCAAAAATCATAATAACAGATAAGGAATATACTAAGTAAGTACCATCACATTTGATAGTTACTCAAGTGTGAAGAAATCATAGTTAGTAAAGAAATACTATAAGGGAATCTTGTTGATCCATTCACTAAGCCACTATCATTAACTAAGTATGATTGTCACATAAGATCAAAAGGCATAAGATTTACAAATGAATTAGCTTGAGCACATTTATTTTACTTTACTTTTATTTAGTAACTTAAGAAGAATAAATATTTATATGATTTGGTAATTATTAAAGAGAAAATTTTAATATCTATGTTGGAGAGCAATCATTTCATTAATTTATTTCCGTGTTCCGTTTTGCATGTTTTTTGAACCAATTCCACAATATTAATTTATTTGAACCTCCACATTTGGCCATACTTGTGGAAGTAAGTAGTGATTTAACAATATCATGTAGTATAAACATATTGTTCATGGAGATGAACATAACATGGAGATGCTACTAATACTCATGAGTACTAAAAAAGAGATTTTAAGTATTGGAGTAACCAACACTTAGATATTACTTCATGGAACCATTCACAAGTAATTCGAAGATGATAATATCTTATATTCTTCAAATGGATATGCATGATACTTTTTCACTACAATTTATTATACCTTAGTTTTTCTGTTGTTCGTAACTAGCAGTCATATAGGATTTGTCTAAATATAAAATGAGAAATAGGTGCGTTTATGTAGTCAAAGTTTATTTGTTCCTTTTGCCTTAACAATTTAAGTGAATATCTCTGAGGCCCTTGATGGTTTGGTACTGACATTAATATGCATGGTCGTGCTCAGACTGAATTGATAATGGATCAATGATGTAGTTTTTCGAGGTCAAAACAAGTCTCTATCGGGAAACATAGTATTGAATGTTTGAGATTGACATGTTTTGACATCTCAGGTTCATATGAATATCAATTAGAAAAGGAATATTTGATTACTTATCTAAGAGTTGTTTCATAGGTAGTTCGTATGAGTATAATAGTCACATTTGATAACACACTGTCTACTTATTATTAGGGGATTTTAGACCACACAGTGTTTGTGACTTATGGAAGTGGGAGACTATTGGAAATAGTAACCACAAGCACAAGAGTTGGTAATATTATCATTAATAGTAATGTTCTTTAGGTCACACACAAGAAAATATTTAAGAAATAATTAACAAAACAAGAGAAAATTAGGATATATTTTGTTAATTATTAGTTGTTAGTAAATAAATTGAAACTAGTAAATCCATAAGGGTTTAAGTGAAAGATAGTTGCTTAGTGACCAACAAACCACTTTAAGGAAACCTTAACCACACGCTTATGTATAAGGGTGTATAATTGAATTTTAAAGGTGCTAGAATCAACCGAAAATTCATTAGTCCTTTTATTCTCTTTGAAATCCCAAATTTAGTCAATATCGCATAGTGATTTTGGATGTCGTGTCACGTTCCGATGTAGAACCCTAAAAAGTTTTAAGGTTAGTGTTCAGTACATTCATAAGCAATGGGATGTAGACATCCATACATTCAACAATGATTCAATCAAAGGCTTCAAGGGTATGATTCTAAACATTATGTTTCTTTTAAGTTTCATTAGATCTGATTCAAATTGTTATCCTTCATTAATTTATGGTATTTATTTGTATAGCTTATGTTGTGCCTTTGTACCTTATTTGTTTGTTTGTATCTCCACAAGCACAATACCTAGATTAAAGCTTGTTTGACATCACTAGATTCTTTGCTTCTTATTAATGGTTCACCTACTGATAAATGTATTCAAAAGAGAGGTCTCCACCAAAGAGGCCATATTTTAATATTTGTGTGTTTACTTCCATGGAGGATTTTGTGTCCTCGATAGATATAGTGACAACCCGTTTGTATTTACATTTCAATATTTAAGACAAAATTTGAAAATTTTCTCAAAGTTCTTTGTTGATGATAAATCTATAATTGGTGAGTGGATGACATACAATGCCTTAAAACTATATCTAGTCTTATGGTGCTTTCGTATAACTTCTGGTCTTAAGGTAAACTGGAGAGTTTCCTTTTGGAGACTAAGGTTAATAATAGAACCATTAAATATATGGAAAATATTTTGAAGTTTAAACTTACCATCTTATGTCTGTATCTTTCGATATTCCTATTAGGAATCAAATCTACCAGTAGAGAAATGGGAATGTTTGATAAACAAAAATTTTATGAACCTTTCTTAGTGGAAAGAGAAAACACTTTTGACTAGAGGACGCCACAACCTTAAAGCATTGGGGTCTTTATATTTAAAGTTTTAATGGAAGTTTTAGAAATGAAAGGGATAATAAGATTTAAGTGCAATTTGGCCTGGGTGACACATAAATAATATGCTTTGGATAATGAGTTAGGATGGGTCATAGTAGGTAGTCACTTTGTTTCTAAACAAATGCTTCTTCTAAATGGATATGGAATCTTCTTCTTTTCAATGAAGAGTTATCAAAATTATATAAGGTGAATATGGGCATCTACATGTCACCAATATTATCGAGCTCATAACAATGGTGTTTTTACTATGCTAAATAAAGTAGATGTAGCCATGCTAGGTTCGGTGAAAAAGAATATATGATATGGTACCAATACCATGTTCTGGTTGGACGAATGGGTTAGTAATCATATGTAACGCCCTATTCTGAATTGTTACCCATTTGGGCGTTGGTGTTGAAATGTACATGTTTCAAGGGCTTCGAATTTGGTTGTGGATCCAAGAGGTATTTTGGTAAAATGGAAATGGGCTTTTATGGAAATTGGATTTCCGTTCGGGGATGTATGGCAAGTTTAATTTGATAAAAGTGTAGAGCTTCTTGATACCTTTTAATGGATGTAAGGATGGTTGGAATCGGAGTAGTATCAAATAAGTTATGGCCTTCGGAATAAGTTAGGGTTTATGGGAAAACCCTAGTATGTGGGGCGTACTTATGTGAAGGGGGTTACGCCATGCATAATGATGAGTACTCTTAGCAAACTGCAAGGTTGCGATCGGGGTGCAAGACCTCGTACGATGGGCGTATGAGGAGTATGCTAGGCTTACGAGGGTTAGTGTGAAACCCTAAATTTTCATATTTGTACTCTATAAAAGCTTTATGTTAGCTTCTTTTGTTCATTTCTAAGCCAACCATCATACCCTAAAACCCTAAATCGACCTTGTAGCCTCTTGGTGGCATTCTTGTGCTATTGGAAGGCTTTGGTGCATATTTTTCCATTGGGAAAGAAAGAAGAGAAGCTTGAAGTTGTTTAGCTTGGTGGAGAGGCTTTGGATCCAGAATCTTCATCTTGTGGGGAAGCTCTTTAAGGTATCAAGTTTGCATCTTGTCATGTATATGTCTAGACTGTATGTACTCTAAATAAATCCAATGAATCACTTAGCTCTATTTATATAGATCTTTACATTCATTAAGTATGGTGCTTCTCCCAAATTTTTCAAGTGAAACAAATCTCAATCCAAGCTTTTACACTTCACAAACTTAGGGCATCATTTCCTATAAATTATATATCATCCAATACAGTACAAGGGTAACAACAACGCTCCTACAATAACTCTGACATATACTTACAGAACATCTTCATTTCTCAAAAGTTTAAAATCTATGATTTTTCTCATCAAAACAAAGATTCCAAATATGAGATGCTTGTTTTGGTCCATTAATGAACTTATTAAGTTCACACACCCTTCACAACCTATCTTAGTTTGAACATGTGTGTATTCATATCCAAGTTTGTCTTCTTCTTAAAGACTCACTTATACCCAACTATTTTAGGGTCAGGTGTGTGATCAACCAGATTTCCATCTTGGTTATCATACATGGATTGAATATCTCTCTCTCTCTCTCTCTCTCTTTCTCTCTCTCTCCCTCTCTCTCTCTCTCCATAGTCTTCTTCCCTTTTTATAGCTTTTAAGTCTAGCCATAGCTTCTTAATAGTTGGTAGACTCTGACCGACATCTACTAGTGAATCATTTTCCTTAGTGATATATAAAATCTATATAACTAAGTCAATGAGATCCTCTATCAGATCTAAGAGGAGTGGGTGAGGGTATTTCAAAGTCCTCAATAGGTCTTTCAACCTGTGGTTAAGTGTTGGTGCCAACACTACATTCTTTGTTAGTTGACTCTTGAATCTCATCGATATCAATCCGACTCTCATTAGCCTCTTTGGATATCACATTCATCTCCAAGAAGATACCCTTCAATAAATAAATACTTCGTTCTTAGAGGGTTTGTAAACTAATACTAAAAGGGCTTAATGGGATATCCAATGAAGTAACCCATATCTATTTTAGGGTCTTGTTTAACACTTCACTATAGGAGCGAGCCTCACAATCCTATACTTTCTTATGTGTCAATGAGGGATGAACCCTACTCCATATTTCAGAGGGTGTCTCTAAAACCTTCTTAGTTGGAGCAAGATCATGAACTACTATACCACTCTTCATGGTACAATGCATGAATTGTTTTGGAGCATGGAACAAATCGCCATTTAACAAATCAAAAAATGATGGGTTTATTTTTCCATCAATATTGTTTTCCTATAGTGTTTTGGGTGTAGATAGTTGTGAAACTATTTCAGAATTCCTTAGATGATTGTTAGACTTTTGACTTAGATGTTCACTATCCATATATGATTAGAGTATCTTATCCCTTTTTGCCTAGTTGATTCAATACTTTGTTTTATGAAAGTTATAAGCACCTTAAAGGTTTCAGAATTACAATAAAATCATAAATGTAGTTTTTTACCAAGTGGTTATAGTCATCAAAAGTATTTACAAAAGTGATTGCAGTTTGAAAAATATTTACCGAAAGGTTGTAAAAATGGATTGCACGTTATATATTTATATATTAAAAATAAATCTAAAACGACTAGACCCAAATCTATCCCTTGTCTTCTATTCTTATCCCTTCCTATTCTACTAGCCGTTTTGGTGGTTGCCGAGGCCAACAAAATTAATAACCCTAGATATTACAAATTAAAATAGCATATAGTGGTAAAGGGATCGAATCCATGGAGATTGGTTCAGTTTTATAACTCTATGAAAAATCTCTTTGTAAAAATACTTGTAAAATGACAATAAATACTTGAAATAAATACTTGTAAAATGGGGGGGGGGGGTGGTCTTTTGAAATACTTGAAATAAACTAGAACCAAACTAAGATTTAAATAGACAATTTCAACAAAAAGTAGAGTTTGATGTAAAATCAATGAGGGAAGGATGGTTGACTTAAGGTTTCCTCACTTTGACTTTTGATGAACATATCATTAGAATCCCATGGTGCAATACTTGTTTTAAATCCTCAATTTGGCTATCCAAGAAGCTTGAGATTACCTAGACTTTTCTTAGTTGTTAAAATGGTTAGAAAAGCTCATAACAATTTCCTTAGTCAAAGTCACAATCTCCATTAAACATGTGATTAGTGAAAATCAACCAACATTAAGAACCAAAAAGTCACCAAATCCAAGAGGAGTCAAATGCTTTCACTACCATGTTGGAGAAAATGTTTTTATGATTGTATGAAGCAAAAACAACACAAAAATCATTTGTTGCTTGCTAATTTGAGGATCCTTTACTTAATCAAGAAATTAGCCAACTAATCACCACAAACACATTTAAACTTATGAATAAAAACATATAAGTAGTGAGAAGATGTTAAAAAAACAAAACATTCTTATAAAGAATTAAACACAAGTTCATGGAATCTTCAACATTCAACAAATAGTCAAAGGATTTGTCAACCAAGATTTGTCTAGCCAAGCATGACTAAACTCAAGGAAACAAAGTTAGAGAAGATTGTACCAAACATTTAACAAGAATCAAGATGTGAAAAGATGATGTTCTTGGCATTCAAAAATCTCAAAAACTCCAGAGAGAATGCTAAAAAATCGTATGTCCAAGAGTGTGGAAAAGTGGCACACCAACCTTCCCCATATAGCTCAAAAGAAGAATTTTCGGAATTGCCCTTGCAAGGGGTTGTGCGGCCTGCATGCTGTTGCGCAGGTGGGTTGACTGGGTGTTCCCTGGATGTAGCATCTTTGAGGGTTGGGCCTCCTTAGCTTAGCCCACTTGGTCCAGTTCGAGTCCAATCAATTCCTAGCCTACTTTTCTTCAAGTTTTCTTCATTTTAAGCCCAGTTTGGCTTCTCCAAATCCTCCAAAGCTTGTGAACTCGCCCGATTAATAATCTACGCACGCTTGAATATTCTCCCGTATCTTACAAATTTAAATTTTATTTCTACCAAGCCTTCAATTAATCATAAATCCCATAATCCTTATTGTCTACTATCACACCCCAAACCAAAATGGCGGAAGCATTCGGGGGTGGATGACTTCATGTAGTATCATAACAGTTGAGTATTTGTAAAGAAAGTAAACACAACCATCATAAATATAATTTAAAAGTTACATTGTTGAATGTAATACATGTTTCAAAATAAATTACAATATGATGATTTAATAAGTTTTGAAACTGATGCCTTAGCGTCCCTTTACCAAAAGCTGGTGTTTACCTATATTATTGAATCCATAAGAAATACAAGTAGTTTTGAAAAAGTTTCAACATTTATGTTGGTGAGTTCATAAGCATTTTTGTATAGGAATAGCATGCCTTTTAGTATAAAGAAATTCAAGTTTGTTTCTAGAAAATCCAATATTTTCCATAATTGAGTGGTGGTTTTAAAAGCTCTCAAAAATCGGAATGAATAAGTATTTTCCATACCTAAAGTAGCATAAGAAGTTATATATATATATATATATATATATATATATATATATATATATATATATATATATATATAATCACTAAGACGTTTAACAGCCCCGTAAACCAAGATGTATTAATACTCCATGTGAGTTTTTATAACCGTGCTATTGACCCAGAGTGCCTGTAACAACATTCTTCAGGCGTTGGAATGACATGATGCTTGTCACCCCAGACTTGTTGGTCTAACTGTAGCTACTAGTTTAGGTGTGGGATTGTCAATCCCGTATAGATCTATACACAAGTATCACGCTCTCCCTACACGAGATTATGACTTATAAAACAGGACTTCATCTGCGAACTGAAAGGTTCGATGAAGTCAGGTATCTCACAAAATTTAGTATCAACAGGTTTACATATGAAAAGTCCATATTTCTTGTGAATATAAGTATTTCCTCTTTTATTTATAATATGTAAAACTATCATGAATATCTCGTAAATTATACCTATTATAGTTTTTCAAAAAGTGTGTTTCATTTTAATGATAAACCTTGGTGTATTACCAACTTTGCACGTAAAGTAGTCTATAACGTTAGTAGTAGTGTTATTTTACATATTTAACATTTATACATAAGATGTAAGTAAAACACTAGAGCTTATACGTAACGATTTGTATGTTAACATAAGTTTTTCTTGCGTTTCACTTGTATCCCCCCCCCCCCCTTTAAAACATAGAAAAGACGTGAAAATATAGGGGTATGAAATCACCTGGAAAGATTGATGATTTGAAGAAAACGAGACTTTTCTCGAGAAGCACTCCGACCGGAAAATGGTATATTCCTCGGGAATCTTGGAGCTTCGGACCTTCGTCTGGACTTGGATACGTAACCGGGGCGTCGGGTTAGTCTCGAGGGGCTCGGAAGTAAATAAATGGTAGAGAAATGGTGTGAATTAGCAAATGGAGTCGGCACCCTCGCATCTTTATTTATAGTGGTGGAGGCAGCCTCGTACGCTGGGCATACTCCGAAGTATGCAGGGCGTACCTCGTCCGCTGGGCGTAACTTCGTACGCGGGGTGTACGTCATGCATGATGTCTTCTTCGGATACCACACTTCAGATAGGACAGGGGGTAGAGGTGTAGCGGAGATGTGGCTGATCCGAGACCTTGTATGGGTTACGCTGGGCGTACCTTCGTACGCGGGGCGTAACTCTCATCGGTTTATGTGCCTCAAACTTCTAAATTTCATAACTTTCGCATACGATCTTTGTTTTTGACGTTTTTTTATATCCACACGTAGGTGAGAATATACTCTAAAACTTCCATTTACACTTCGTCGGCAAATTTAGACTTTATTTTTAATTATATATTTTTAACAGACCGAGACTTGAAAAGTCCGTTAAAAATCCATAACTTCTTCATCCGACGTCTGTTTTTGTCAGACTTTTTACCGTTGCATTACTATTGTCGAGATCTTTGATTATCATTTAGATTGGGTTGGCCACAAATCACTCGATCGCTGTTTCGAGTTTTTAGTTGTCTACTACTATCCCGACAGTTAGAAAAATCATATCTTCTTCATACGATGTCAGATTTGGACGTTCTTCTTATGCGCGTTCACGGTTTAGTATAATATATGACTTTAGTTTAGATACCTAAGGCTAAAAAGTACTTTATTGAAATTCACTTTTTACACTTAATAGTGTTTTACCGGTTTTGTCGCAGATCTTTGATTGGTCATAACTCCTTCATTATAACTCGGATTTGAGTGTTCTTTATATTTCTGTAAACCTTGTCATGATATCAATTATTTTATGTAACCTAACTGAGACTTTTGAACATTTAGTTTTTGATGATATTTCTATTATATCAAAATAGATTACACTTCTTGACTTTTAGGTCATTACATTGATTCGAAATATCGGGTTGTCACATCTTCCAATTCCCATCGCTTTCCATACATCCCGAACACTCCTACTATGCTAGACCCAAAACTTGCAATTATGCTCACAAAATTCGAAAGTACCCAAAATAGTCATAAAATAACAAAAAGGAAAAGGGAAATCTCCAGAAAAATCCTAAAATTTTAGTCCAATTTATGAAAAAGTCTCAAACTAAATTTTATTTACAGAAAAGCACAGAATACCGGTTAAAACTTCGAGAAAACCCTTTTCGGCCAGTTTTGTAGATTTTACCGGTATTCTGTCCTTTTTCGTTAGTTTGCTCAAAATTTTGAGACTTTTCCAAAAATTACGTAATAACAAAAATATTGGGACTTTTTTTTGAAAATTACCATGAAACTAATGAATATTATTATTATCAAATCATTTATAAACATAAAAAATATTTTTATTATAAAAAAATGATGTACATTTGTTGCTAATTTCTAGGAATAAATTGGTGGTTTAAGCACTCTATTGCTTCCTAACCACTCAAACTCTCTACGTTCTTTCTATGCAATGTTGTGAGTATGATGATGAGATGAACATAGTTAGCATTCATCTAATGTTGGTTTTCCTCTTATGTTGTTTAAACTAACTGGAAACCAACATTTATACCTTACATGTTAACAACGATCGGTTAACACACATCTATAAAATGTGAAAAGTGAACCGTGAATGATAATTTATATGGAAACAAGTGAAGGGTTATTATCTATTTAAATTGTCATTCAAAGTTTACTTTTCACTCTCGATAGATCTGTGTAATTTTATGGTTGTTACCGGGTAATGTTTGGAGGTTAGGTGATAGATAGGTTAAAGAACATAATGAAAGATCTATATATTCGTGTGATGATATTTTCTAATAACACGTGATCATATAGCATCATGCGTAATAGCATGTAGACACTTATTGATTATGTACTAATAAATATTATCAACTCTTGTATTGGTCACGCCTAACAGAGTACTTCTCACTATAACACCCACAACGATATATACGAAGAACATAGAGACTTTGAAGCGGTCAACAAACAATAGAGAAATACATAGTCGGCCATTATATTCCTAGAAATTAGCAAAAAAATGTATTTCCATTGTTTATAATAAAAAAAATATGTTTATAAATGATTTTTTAATAATAATATCCATTGATTCCATAGTAATTTTCAAAAAAGTCTCCATATTTTGGTTATCAGGTAATTTTCAGAAAAGTCCTAATATTTTGAGCAAACTAACGAAAAAGGACAAAATACCGGATAAATCTATGAAACCGGTCAAAAAGGGTTTTTTTCGAAGTTTTAGCCATTATTATGTGCTTTTCTGCAAACAAAAATTAGTTTGGGATTTTTTCATAAATTAGACTAAAATTTTAGGACTTTTCTGGAGATTTCCCAAAGGAAAATATGCATGGAAATCATCTAAATTATTAATGAAATATGCTAAAATAAACTATAAAAGAAGTAAATAAAATAAACTATCAAATCACCACAAGCTTAAACCTTACTTGTCCTCAAGTAAAACAAAACTAAAATGAACTTGGGATGAACTATCCTAAGGGAAATAAAAAGAATGGATAGAACCATAGAACATGATCACCGTTAGTCAACATGGTCAAAATTAATCTTGCTATCATCTCATGACTTTTTCATCCGATGACAATGGAACCATAAACCACAGCCAGGACGACTCCTCTAGGTGAGTAAGGAGCGATGGTAAGTCGCAACCTCAATGGAACATGCATACAATGAAGAACATCTGTAGTAGGAGAAAGCAGATGGATGAGCTCTTGTGGAGCTCTTGTTTAAGTGTACACTCTTATCTCGAAAGTTGTGTGATCTCACATCTACTGGCTACTCTCATGCGTAACTGGGTTTAATCGCTCGGGCACCATTATAAGAATCAGTTCACTTAGTGTTGGCCCAAACCTCCCGTAGTATCCAACTCAACAGTCTCCCTAACATCACCAATTTGCGAAAAACAACTCGATCTATATACAATAAAACATACCTAAATAAATGAATATCAAATGTCGGGTGACCAAAATGTAGGAAAATTTGTTCAATAATCGAACCGGTCACCAATCTAAGACAACTGTAGCTGGAAATTTGCTTGCCATTCTCTCTCTCTCTCTCTCTCTCTCTCTCTCTCTCTCTTTCTTACTCAACATTTGGTTCCTAGAAGTATGTAAGTGGAACCGAAAGGGTAATAGTAATAATCCGAATGGTCTATGTTATGAAAATGACCATGTGTGGAGCATAAAGATGTAAGCTCCGTTTCAAACTTGTGATTTTTCAAAAATAATGAAAATGTACAAATGTGGACAAAAAGACTCTCTAAAATCCTAAGAAAATCGCAAAAGAGATATGGTGATGTAAAGATACCGAATATAGATTCTACTTGGGGACAAGAACCAGTGCCTCATCCTAATGGTTTTAACATGATCAAGTGGAATCCTCTCGGCGGTATTGACTACAAGGCTAAAAACATCCATTGCTATAGTATATCCTACAGTTGTTAGTATTGCATGCATAATTCTTCATGAAACTACATGGTCATGATCAATTAACCCTTTAAGCTTCCAGTATCTGATCCTAAGTATGAAGTCCCAAGCTGCAGCTAGTGGTCCTGGTTCGATGGGTGATATAGCAACAAGATCCTGGACCAATAATGATATAATGACTGTGAACCTGTTCCATGGCATCCAAAGGGGTGAGAATAAATAGACAACAAAAATGCATGAAAGGTAATGCCCTAAGCTAAATTCCATGCAAAATTTAAAAGGTGAAAAAGAAGAAAATAAAATCTTTTTGGAGTTTTATAGAATAAAAAAAATTAATGCAAATTAGCTTAGAAACTAATATGTTATGTAACCTAATTAAAAAATGCATGAAAAGTATAGAAACTATAATTAAAAAATGCATGAAAAAGTAAAAGGAAATACCCCACCCAAGCTTAAGAACAAGCATTGTCCTCAATGCTTAAGGTAAGGGAAGAAATGACATAAATCGGAGGATCGGGTGGCGGAAAATGCATGTGGCGATAGTGGTAATCCCACATATCCTGGACCTAATGTGAAGTGGATGGGAAGGGTTGCTCCAATCGACTAACGTGTGTTGCCACATCTTGGATGGCTTGGGTGTTCGGTTGCGTTTGAGTGTTAATACGCTGAATTGTGGAGAACATTGTGGCAAACTGGTCAAAAAAAGTAGGGGGAAATATGATGGGACTTCGTGTCCCCCCTGTTGGTGTGGCTGATCAAAGTGTTGTGGAGGGGCTTGGAAGTGGTCATGCTGAAACATCAGCTGTTGCACCGAAGGCTAGTCAAAATGGTCCTCTGCCTCGGGGATCTCGTTGTCCTCATCGTTATCTTCTTCATCTTGTTCCTCTGCATTTTCACCCTCATCATTGCCAATTTCTAGGAAGATACCTGCTTGGGTCAACTGATCTGGAGGAAGCCAAGTATCAAGGTTGTCTGTGTCGAATGAAGAACCGATCAAACTTGGAAGGATGTAAATCAGGGTTTTGTTAGAGTCTAACCAACTGTACATGTGGGTTTCCTGATCGAGCAACATCTCCATCCTAATGAGAGCGTCATAGTCTAGTAGGAAGTTCAGTGGGTTGTCGACAGGTATGTACTCGGGAGCAGGGAAGTCTTGGTCGACGGCTCGACTTATGATCATGATAAGTCCCCTGATGAAGATTTCCCCCGTAGTGCACTGAAGTATGGATTCACATTTGTCTAAAAAGAAGGCTGAAAAACTGAGGTAGAGTCTACACCTCATGCTTCTGTGGAAAATAGCACACATTTGTTGATTTGACCGGGCTCGAGGCCCCTGAAGATGCTTGTCGTGAGAACTCAGTGAGTAATTCGCCAACATGGGTGAATGATGTGCTTGGCTCGCTGTCGGCTTGGGTTGAAGGCTGTGAGACCAGAAATTTGCATCCAAAAGTGTGCATCCGGGTTACACAGAAAATCTTGGTACTCTTGACGTTGGGGCTGATGTAGTATGGATTGTCTATACCCATGATGGAATCAAGCTCTACGTATGTGAGTCTATGGTACTCCCCTTTCAAATGGAATGTGAGGACCTTTGCTGCATCATCTCGTGCATATGTGATAAGAAATTTCATTGTGGGTTCCTCATAAGTTCTATCACAAAGTTAAAGAAAACCACGCCAACCTAATGTTAGGAACAAATTGTTTACACCATCATGCACCCCAAGCTTCCGCATGGACTTTCTATGGTAGAATCTCGTTGGCCAGATTGTATGACCCCGTAGGTTGGAGTGATAAGTTTTGATTTTAGCATTGGTAAGGGAAGGATCACTTCCCTCTTCTCATCCCTTTTTTCGTTTACCCGCCGCTTTGCGTGATGTACCGGTGACATTCTTTTGCGGGATAAGATCAATCGATGATCCATGGGTGCGTACCCAAGCTGCGGTTTTGCCCATTCTCAAGACCTACAATATCAAAAACAATTTCACCAAAGTAATCCCTCACCTCACAACTCTCAAAGCAATGCAACTATTTTTAAACCAAACAGAAAAATCCAAATAAATAATGGCACCAAACTTTTGACAATTCAAAATGGTTTCAACAACACCATCGGTTTATTTGACAATTCTAACAAAAATTTGACAGCATTTCTAGACAAAATGAGCAAATCCCAACCAAAGTTTAAGCAATTTTTTAACAAATTCTCAAGTAAATCAACCAATTTCACCTAATCTCAAACAAAATTTCCAAACAAACCAGGTATAACTAACAATCCTAGGCGACTTTCAAAGTGTAATTCGATGCAATTATCGTATTAGAACAATGCAAAGTAATAAAAACCAAGGAAATAAGATACCCAATTCAATCGTTTTTATCTCAAAAATTTAACTTGAACCCGGAATCCGCTGCCGTGCACCCCAAGTTTAGTGGTTGTTCGTGGGTGCCAAAATGCAAGAAGTGTTCACTAAAACAATATTTTCAACTTGATTTTTGTGAAAAATCAGGCGGTGGCTCCAAAAATTCTAGCAAATTTTTGGTGAGATTTTGAGGTTTTGTGTGGTTGGATGTAAAGAGCTTAGAAAAAGAAACACTTTGGTAGTGTCGGAATTGCGAGAGGTGGTCGGAGTTGGTCGGAAAATGGCGAGATGGTGGTGGTGGCGCCCCTAATTTCAGCAACGGATTGGAGGAAATTTTGGGTGGGGTTTGTAGAGAATGGAAAATGGTGAAGAATGGCAGTGGTCTCACCGGATTCCGAGTGGTAGAACTTTGGGAAATCAAATTTTAGTGAAAAGTCGGTTTATGTGTGTTCTTGAGAGTTTGAGAGAAAATGGCGAGGGTTTGATGGAATAAAATGAGGAAGATGAGTTGCTGGAGGTTTTCTTCCGTATTCAACTGTGGTCAACACCCGGTCAACGTTGGTCAACTCATTAAACTACCTGGTCAGCGAAAGTCAAATTCTGGTCAACAAAATAAGGATTGGTCGTCAGGCAATACGCGGGTCGCGCAGGGGAGAATGCGGGTCGTGCAACCTATGTAGTTAGGAGTCATCTTTGTGTCGCAAGTTGGAGCCTGGCCACGCACATCAGTCGTGTACCCGTGCGTGGGTCGCACAGGGGGTAACTCTCGGTTCGTGATTTTTCTCCGTTTTCTTCCGTTTCTTCACTAGTTTTTTGCTTTGGAAGGCCCCAAACACCTAGAAATTCTTGAATGCTTCAAAAATAACTACAAAAGACACATCAGACCATCTTCAAAACTTCTTTATTCGAACGTACAAACATGAAAGAATAAAGCTTTCCAAAAATACCCTTCTTTAACGTCTTCGGCGAGACGTCCTTCTAGCTTGATTCAACATGTCGGGACATCCAAATGGATGATTTCAAGAGCAGTTGCTTTAAAACCTTCATAAAATGGCTTCAATCGATGCTCATTGACTTTGAAAATTTGTCCCGTTTCTTCACTTTAGATTTCCACCGCCCCATGGTCGAAAGTCTTTATCACAACAAAAGGCCCTATTCATCTTGACCTTAACTTGCTCGGAAATAACTTCAAGCGTGAATGGTAAAGTAAGACCCTATATCCCAGTTCAAAATG
Source organism: Lactuca saligna (assembly GCF_052625555.1). Lineage (NCBI taxonomy): Eukaryota > Viridiplantae > Streptophyta > Magnoliopsida > Asterales > Asteraceae > Lactuca > Lactuca saligna. Next base: position 172,931,040 of record NC_136419.1, read on the forward strand.
TTTCCGGGTGATGGAGTCATGGAAAAGCTTCCTTTTTTCCTTGTAAATTATTGAGTTTTCATAAGAGTCATTTTTCAATTCTTCTAACTCTTGAAGTTGAAGCTTCCTATGTTTTCCCGCCTCATCAATATTGAAATTGCATTGTTTGAACGCCCAAAGTGCACGGTGCTCTAATTCGATGGGAAGATGACATGGCTATCCAAAAACCAACCTAAATGGAGACATGCCTATCAGGGTTTTGTCAGCAGTCTGGTAGGCCCATAAGGCATCATCAAGCCTTAAACTCCAATCCTTTCTTGCCGAATTCACTGTTTTATCAAAAATACTATTCACTTCACGATTTGAAACCTCCGCTTGACTGTTTGTTTGAGGGTGGTAGGCTGTAGAGATGCAATGAGTCACATTGTACTATCTCATTAAAGCCTCCATCATCTTGTTAGAGAAATGCGTCCCTCGATCACTAATCAAATCCCTAGGCACAGCAAACCTCACAAAAATATTAAACTTCAAAAACTCGATAACCATTTTGGCATTATCGAATCTTATGGCTTTGGCCTCAACCCATTTTGAGACATAGTCAACTGTGAGTAAGATGTAAACGTTGCCAAACGAGACGGGGAATGGGCCCATAAAATCAATTCCCCATACGTCAAAAACTTCACAAACAAGGATGAGATTTTGTGGCATTTGATTTTTTTGTGAAATGTTCCCCGTCCTTTGGCACCGTTCACAACTTTTACAAAACAAATAACAATCGCATGACATGGTTGGCCAAAATAGTCCACATTCAAGGACCTTTCTCAAGGCCTGGCTAAGTCCAAAGTGTCCCCCACAAGCAAATTCAAGACATAAATTGTAAAATGGATTGATGCTTTTGTTAGGGTACACATCGCCTAATGATTTGATTGGAATAATGTTTCCACAAATAAGGTTCATCCCACACATAATATTTTGCATCGCTTTTCAATTTGTATTTTTGAGCATGTGTGAATGCATTGGGATACCTTTTTATGACCAAAAAGTTAACGATACCGGCATACCAAGGAATAGATTGAGTAAGGGAAAATAGATGCTCATCCGGAAACTCATCCTGCAATAGGAGAGGTGTTTCTTTTGAGGTGATCCAGCTTAGATGGTCCGCAACAAGGTTTTCGCATCCGCTCTTATCCCGAATTTCCAAATCAAATTCTTGCAATAACAAGATCCACCGGATGAGTCTTGGCTTTGCATCCTTGTTCGTCATCAAGTACTTGAGGGCCGCATGATCCGAATACACAATAACTTTGGTACCAAGTAGGTATTGTCTAAACTTCTCCAAAGGAAACAATATGGCCAATAGCTACTTCTATGTGGTTGAGTACTTGCTTTGAGCATTGTCTAGTGTCCTTGATGCATAATTGATCACATGGGAGGCTCTTTTATTATTTTGACCAAAAACGGCGCCAATAGCATAATTGTTTGCATCACTCATGATCTCGAAGGGTAGATCCCAATTTGGTGCTTGTATGATGGGGGCGGATGTAAGCAATTTATTGAGCTTGTCGAAACCTTCTTTGCATGCCTCATTAAAGTCGAAATCAACCTCCTTTTGCAAGAGTTGGCACATTGGTCTTGTTATCATTGAAAAGTCCTTGAGGAATCGTCTGTAGAAACCTACATGGCCCAAAAAAGAACGAACTTCCTGAAAACAAGTCAGGTAAGGTAAGCTTTGAATAACATCAATTTTTTCCTTATCTACCTCAAATCCTTTTTTAGACACATTGTGACCCAAAATGAGATCTTGAATCACCATGAAATGACATTTGTCAAAATTTAAATCCAAATTTGTTTCAATGCATCTTTTCAAAATTTTGGTTAGATTAGTCAAACATTCTTGAAAAGAGTTGCCATATACCGTAAAATCATCCATAAAAACTTCAGTTATATTCTTAACATATTCTGAAAAGATACTAACCGTACAACGTTGGAAAGTGTCGGGGTGTTACACAATCCAAATGGCATTCTTCGGTATGTGAAAGTGCCAAATGGACATGTAAAGGTTGTTTTTTGTTGGTCTTCCAGTGCCACTGGAATTTGGTGAAAACCGAAATACCCGTCTAGACAACAATAATGAGATTTCCCAGCCAACCTTTCTAACATTTGGTCAATGAAAGGTAATGGAAAATAATCTTTTCTTGTGCTTGCATTGAGTTTGCGGTAGTCAATACATACTCTCCACCCGTTTTGCACATGGGTGGGGACCATCATACCTTTGTTGTTCTCGATCACCGTGATTCCCCTCTTCTTCGGTACCACTTGCACTGGACTCACCCACTTGCTATCCGAGATTGGATAGATCATTCCCGCATCAAGAAGCTTCAATATCTCTTTTTTCATAATCTTCATCATTGGTGGGTTCAGTCTTCTTTGTGCGTCCCAGCTTGGCTTGCATTCATCCTCCATCAAAATCTTGTACATGCAAGTGGAGGGGCTCAATCCTTTAATATCTGCTATTATCCAGCCCATGGCTTTCTTATGTTCCTTCAACACCTCGAGAAGTTGCTATTCTTCAAATTCGGTTAGATGGGTCGATATGATAACCGGAAGTGACTCATTTTTGCCCAAGTAAGCGTATTTCAAATGTTGAGGTAAGACCCTTTATTCTAATTATAGTGGTTGAACAAGGGTTGGATGCAATTTTATATGAGTTAGGGGTAATTCAATTTGTTTGACACCTGATCTTGTGGATTTCTTCATCTCCATTTTATTTACCAACTTCTCAACTTCCGGATCCAAATAATAAAGCTTTAATTGCTCGGCTAGCTTCCCACAATCGAATCCTTTGCTTAAGATCATTTCCAACATATCATCGTTAGATAACTCAAACAGTTCTTGGGTTATTGGCTAACAACATCAACAAAGTACAAAGATGAAACATCACTAGGATATCTCATGGCATCATAAATATTAAAACTTATTGTTTCATCATCAAACTCCATTGTCAAACTTCTCGCATACACATCGATCTTCGTCCTAGTCGTCTTCAAAAATGGTCTCCCAAGTAAGATTAGAGCCGATTTGGATGACACTTGCTCATCTAGATCAATCACATAAAAATCCATTGGAAAGACCAATTGATTCACTTGCAGCAAAACAACTTCTAGAACACCTCTAGGAAAGACACTTGATTTATCCGCAAGAGAAATTATGACATCGGTTTCGCTTAAAGGCCCCACATTCAATGATTCATACACTGAATAAGGCATGACATTGATAGAATCACCAAGGTCAAGCATGAAAGAACTAAAAGTGACATCTCCAATCTTGCAAGGAACCATAAACATTCCGGGGTCTTTGCATTTGGGTGGAAGTTTCCTTTGTGAAACCACATATGCGTTTTCATTCATCGAAATTTTCTCGTTTCACTTCAACTTACTCTTGTTGGTACAAATTTCTTTCAAAAACTTTTCATATCTAGGGGCTTGCTTGATTGCATCAATTAGTGGGATGTTTACTTCCACCTTTCGAAAGGTGTCCAAAATCTCTTTCTCCTTTATGTTCTTTTTCAAAGTTGCAAGTTGGGAGGGGAATGGCGGTTGAGTGGCTATGGGTGTTTCGAGGGGAATAGTCTTCTTTGGAACTCCAACTTGTGCATCGCTCTTGACTATAGGTTCTTCAATGGGAATGACTTCTATTTCTTCCTCTTCTTCCATTGGCTTCTTCTTTGAACTACTTTCTCCGACTTGTTTTCCATTTCTCAAGGTCACCACATTGATATTTGGGTTCTTTTCGGTTTGAGAAGGCAATTTCCAACAGGACTCCAACTTGCTTATGGATGTAAATATATCTCCCATGTGTGCTTCAAGGTTGGAGATACTAGTTCTTGTCTCTTTATGGAATTGTTGGGTACTAGTGGCTAAGGATTTGATAATGTCTTCAAGAGACATTCTGGAGCTACTTGGTTGGGATTGAGGAGGTTGTTGATGATGATGTGGAGGGTGCGGTTTGGGTTGATAATGTGGTTGTGGATGTTGGTAATGAGGTTGTGGTGGTGGATAGGAAGGTCTAACTAATGCATTTTGAGGCAATGATCTTGGGTTGTAGCTCATGTTGGGATTTGGCTTTCAACTTGAATTATATGAATTTTGGTAACCAGATGGCTTGTTGTGGTAGTTTTGGAACTCTCCCATGACATTTACAAGTTCCACATCTTTTTGAAGAATAGGACACATATCTGTAGGGATGTCCCATTGTTGCACAACATTCCACAAACCATCACTTGTGGAGTTTGTCCCATGGATAGCTTTTGGAGAACGGATGTTAGATCTTTGATTTGAGACTTTAGGTTTGATGTTCCCACTTCATTAACTTTTTGTTGAGTTTCTCTCTTCATATCTTGGTGCAGGCCAAAATGTTGTGATTTTGCGGCTATGGTGTTGAAGAGTTGTCTTGTTTTTCGTGGAGTTTTGCTAAAGACATCTCCACCACTTGATGCATCAACTAGTCTTCTCTCCATTAGCAACAATCCCTCATAGAAGTGTTGAATGAGGAGTTTTTTTTTCAGAATTTGGTGTTATGGGCAACTATAACACAAGTTGTTGAACCTCTCCCAATAATCATGAAAAGTCGCATTTTGACATTGGCGGATTCCACAAATCTCATTTCTAAGACTTGAGACTCTTGAAGCGGGATAGAACTTGTCAAGAAAAGCTCTTGCCATGTCGGTCCATGAGTTGATTGACCTCAATGGAAGATAGAATAACTAATCCTTTGCTTTATCGACCAATGAAAAGGGGAATGTCGTTAGCTTGATTTGATAATCAGTTGACCCTTGTGGCTTCATACTAGTGCAAATAATGTGTAACATCTTCAAATGGTTATGAGGGTCTTCATTCTCCAATCCATGAAAAGTTGGAAGGTGATGGACTAAACTAGACTTCAATTCCGAACCTCCTTCTAAAACCAGATGATTGATATCGTTTGGAGTTTGTGTAACATCGGCTTCCATCATTTGCCTCAACGTTCTTTCAGGAACTTCTCCTCCACCACCATTGCAATTGGTTCTATAATGGGTGAATTTTGTTGTAGAGGTGGTGTTTCGGGAATTTCTTGGCGAGGGACGGGACTAGAATCGGGTTCCATGTCACTTGATGAAGCGGGTTCAACCTCCAGATCCCAGTGAGGATTATAAGTTTGACCACGTTCTATTCTTTTTTCCTTCTCCAAACGCCTTGCTTCTTTTTCAATTTCCGGATTATAAATCAAAGCACCTGTACGTTGAGATATGGGCATAGAGAAACACATTGATTAAAAATAAACCAATCCATGACAATGACGCCACAAATTTGGTGATTGTCAAGGCCAACAAAGTTATTAACCCTAAATATTACACACTAAAATAGTTTATAATGATAAAGGGATCGAATCCACGGAGATTGGTTTAATTTTATAACTCTATGAAAAAGCTCTTTGTAAAAATACTTGTAAAATGACAATAAATTAAAAATGGGGGGGGGGGGGGGGGGGTTGGTCTTTTGAAATACTTGAAATAAACTAGAATTAAACTAAGATTTAAATATACAATTTCAACAAAAAAGTAGAGTTTGATGTAAAATCAATGAGGGAAGGATGGTTGACTTAAGGTTTCCTCACATTGACTTTTGATGAACATATCATTAGAATCACATGGTGCAATACTTATTTTAAATCCTTAATTTGGCTATAGTAATCCAAGGAGCTTGAGATTACCTAGACTTTTCTTAGTTGTTAAAATGGTTAGAGAAGCTCATAACAATTTCCTTAGTCAAAGTCACACTCTCCATTAAGAATGTGATTAGTGAAAATCAACCAACATTAAGAACTAAAAAGTCACCAAATCCAAGAGGAGTCAAATACTTTCACTAGCATGTTGGAGAAAATGTTTTTATGATTGTATGAAGCAAAAAAAAAACACAAAAATCATTTGTTGCTTGCTAACTTGAGGATCCTTTACTTAATCAAGAAATTAGCCAACTAATCACCACAAACACATTTAAACTCATGAATAAAAACATATAAGTAGTGATAAGATGTTAAAACACAAAACATTCTCATAAAGATTCAAACACAAGATCATGGAATCTTCAACATTCAACAAATAGTCAAAGGATTTCACCAAAGTCAACCAAGATTTGTTTAGCCAAGCATGACTAAACTCAAGAAAACAAAGTTAGAGAAGATTGTACCAAATATTTAACAAGAATCAAGAGGTGAAAAGATGATGTTCTTGAGGTGTTCTTGGCCTTCAAAATTCTCCAAAACTCCAGATAGAATGCTAAAAAAAATCGGATGTCCAAGAGTGTGGAAAAGTGGCACACCAGCCTTCCCCACATAGCTCAAAAGAAGAATTTCTAGAATTTCCCCTGCAAGGGGTTGCGCGGCCCGCGTGCTGTTGCGCCGGTAGTCCCTGGATATAATATCTTTGAGGTTTGGGCCTCTATAGCTTAGTCCGATTGGCCCAGTTCGAGTCCAATAAGCTCCTAGCCCATTTTTCTTCAAGTTTTCTTCATTTTAATCCCAATTTGTCTTCTCCAAATCCTCCAAAGCTCGTGAACTCGCCCGATTAATAATCTACACACGCTTGAATATTCTCCCGCATCTTGCAAATTTAAAGTTTATTTCTACCAAGCTTTTAATTAATCATCATGCCCATAATCCTTGTTATGTACCAATTCCCATCACTTTCCATACGTCCCGAACACTCCCGCTCTGCTAGACCCGAAAACCTGCAATTATGCTCACAAAATCGAAAGTACCTGAAATAGTCATAAAATAACAAAAATGAAAATATGCATGGAAATCATCTAAATTATTAATGAAATATGCTAGAATAAACTATAAAAAGAAGTAAATAAAATAAACTATCACGTTTCTTGTCCAGTGGAGCTAAAGATGCACCGCCTTCATCCTTGCTATTAACGATTCAGAAGAGTTGTTCAAAATCTCTTTGCACGATGGGTCTTCATCTTATCTCTACCGTCCTATTTATTCAATTATTAAGTTGTTGGCTATCGTCCTATCCCCCCTGTCGATGGTGGTTCTCTCCCACCCATCCTATTTACTGGTCGGTTGTTCTTTGAGGTGCATATAACACTACTAGTCTTCTTCACCCCATTTGCGATTTGGTTTTCTTTTGTGTCAAGAAGCAAAAAAAAAAAAAAATGAAGATTGGATGACATTTCAGGAATACACAAATTTTTGTAATCACCCATTTGTGATCTTATTCTCATTTTTCATCAAGAATTAGGCAAAATTGAAGATTGGGGAGCATTTCATCTTTTCAAGCGATGTTTTACGATTTTTTATACACAAATGTTATAAACAACTAGGTGGATTTTACCATTTTATCTATTGTTTGCAAAAACTTAGTCAATCTGGAGCATCATTATCGAATAGATTTCCCAGTTCACATAAATAGAGAATCATGGAAGGTTTTCAATCACAAAATTATTGTCTCAATCTTTTATCACTGTTTCAAACAAAAGGGTTTGGGGTTCATCTTGCTCGTTTCTTTGAAAACTTCTAAAAAAACTAGTCTATTTTCTACTATTTGGAGGAAGAACGAGAAACGGGAAGAGGTTGGTGATGGAGAACCTTTGAATTCCGATTTTCAGAGGAAGAACAGATATGGAAGACAATGCAAAAGCAATAAAACTCACTGATAGTTTTTCGGGTGGAAAAAATGGATGGGAAGGTATGTTAGGAATTTGGAGTTATAAAAAAGCTAGTTAGCTATGTTTCGATAGTTAAATTTAAAACACAAGAGATTGGTAAATATTTTTGGAGTTATCAACATACCTATCTATCGTAGGTAACGAAGTTGGTATAAACATGTATTGTGATCAATTTGAATGGTCCATTAGCATAAACTAAATCCAACATATGCTTACACTACCAAGTGATGTTTTTGTCACATATCTCGATAAATGAGATTTGCATTTATAACAAAACTTATGGCCAAATGACGTTCAAAATCTTATCCACCAAGACAATTCCATAAATACATTTCATCCAAACCTTTTGGATTTAATTTAATCAATGTTGAACCATTGTTAATACACTAGTTCCGTCGATTTCAGAACTTTCTTTTAAAATAGAATACACATTTCCACAAAATAAAATACTTTACATTTAAATAAGTCAAAACCATCTCATCAAACTTAATATAAATAATTTCAATCATAAAATCATATAATAAACATTAAACACAATGAGATCACTCTTGACCCTATGTATCATTTAAGACTATTAGGTATAGGCTTGTTGAGGTGGTGTTATAACACCTTATAACATAAAGTGGGGGTGATATTCATGGTGTTATAACATCATTAAGAGGAGAGAGATAGAGAGAGGTAACTTATGCAACCAATCAATGCTCTTGTTTCATCCGGTCATGAAGACAACAAGAAACAACACAACGAATTACAACGAGAAGGGGCCACGGGGGGGGGGGGGGGGGGGGGGGGGTTCATCTTGTTATGATGCCGTTGAGGCCCCTCCACGTCAACCATAACGACGTTTCTTGTACCCCATACCGTATGCTTTAATCGATCCACAATAAGGAAAGAAAGCTGATATTAGTTCTGATGGTCATTGTAGTTTTTGGTGGCTGAGGTGGTTTGAAAAGGTGGGTTTGTGGAGGGGGTGGGGGTGAGGTTTGGGAAAGAAGAAATATAAATGAGATATATCATGTGATAATGCTTAAAAGAGGTGAGTTTGTGGAAGGGGTGGGGTGAGGTTTGGGAAAGAAGAGGAGAGTAGGTAATGCTTATTTTATTTTATAAAACTATAAAATAATAATAATAATAATAATAATAATAATAATAATAATAATAATATATTTAGTATTCTCCAATAAGAGATTTATGAATTTAATTTTTTTTTTTTTACCATTCTCGAGTTAATTTTTTTATGAGAGTTAATTATTTTGACCATTCTTTTTTAAATAAATGTTTTAATTTTACCTTCCACTATTTAATGTTTCATTTTAAACAGCTAGCCAAATTTAGTTAAACAACTATTCAAAGTTAGCCAACAAAGTTATAAGATAGATGCAATTAAATAGGATTACTTTTAAACAACCACCCCAACCCTAATCTAATGCAAACATAGCCTAAACTTCTGTATCGCATGAGACTAGGTTATTGACTTATTGCAAATCCTAAGATATTTGTAGTCAAACTTTCTGATAGAGACCAATTTCAGGTGCCTCGCAAAATTGTCCAGCAAATATTCGCTCAACTTTTCTCATATATCAACGTAGGGCTGTTTAACAGGTGTTTAATTTGGTCACATTTATTTTAAATATCTTCCCTTCATATTTTCTTCGTTTCCTATCTTTACTATTGTTTTGTAATTATCTTCCTTCCCTCTATAGTATTCTTTCGTCCCCGAAATTTTTTAACTTCAACAATCTGGAATATCTAAAAGCCGGTTTAGACAAGTTGGACTCATGGTGTTCGCAAGCAACAAAAGAGGTAACCATAACTTTTTATAGAAATTGCGATAGTTTTGGATATATTTACTATATCTTTTGAAAATATTAGGGATGGAATTATCATAAATGCTTTTAGATGCATTTTAAGTTCTAAGTTGGTAATAGAGTAAATTACATGAACGATCATTTAACTTTAAAGTTGTTTTCCTGAAATGATTTTTACAAAGTTTTTTTTCCTTAAAATGGTCCCTACCGGGCAAATATTGCACATAAATGATCCTTTTTGTGGATGTCCCTTAGATTAATCCGTTAAGTTGAAAGAATTTTGGATAATGACTATTTTAGCCATTTTGTGAATTTGCTTAAGCATCATTTGTGAAATTTACAAAAAAACCATGATGTGTTATTATAAAAAAAAACATTATTATAGAAATAATAGTATGTTGCTATTTTATTTTAAAAATATAAGTATGTGGTTTTTAGTTAAATATAAAAATATATTTCGGTTTTGATTTTATAATATAAGCATAGTAAATTTTATATTGCTTTGATATAGAATTTTGATATTTAATTTAAAGAAAAATATTTAGTTTTATCAAATTTTGAATATAATCTTTATTAAGACATAAAAATTTCAAAGCAAAATAAAAACTCCTAAGCCGATCATTAATTTTCAAAACCAAAACCACCAACGGACTCCTAGGTCAACGATTAAGACAGATCCACGGTCGGAAACAAATAGATTTGACAAACTTTTTTTTTATTTTTTAGAAATATGAATGTATGCACAATCACTTCGGATGTGCACAACAGTTATATGAACTGTTAATTGTGCTCATTAGCAATCCATATAACTACTAATTGTGCATACATGTACATTCGAAAATTAATAAAAACATTGTCAAATCTTTTTTGAGCCTAAATATAGCTTAGACATATCATTTTGAGTAAATTGATGTTTTGGTTTTGAAAAATGATGTGTGGATTACAAGTTCACAAGTGCTCATGTTTTTTTTAATTCTCATAATAACTCATCCATATATATATATATATATATATATATATATATATATATATATATATATATATATATATATATATATATATATATATATATATAGGTTCAATTTGAGATCATAACTATTTTATGAGACATGGGGACGCAATCATAGACACCTATTTTGGAGATCAAAAAAATATTTCTAAAATGAAAATTAAATGAAATATTTTTAAAAATGTTATTTTCATAATTTAAAGTATAAAAAATTATAAAATAATAAAAATTACCCCTTTTGAATTATAAGAAAAATATTTTAATAGGATGTTAGAATATAAATATTGAAACAAAGTTGTTAAAATATTCAAATATTCTACTACAATATTATACTAGTAAATATTTAAACAACCTTAATAGAATATTAGAATATTTTAACAATTCTAGTAATCCTAGTAGAATATTAGAATATTAATAGTAGAATATTTTAAAATTTTAAAAATTCTATTAGAATATTTATAGTGTATATTATATTAGAATATTTTACATTAAAAAAATTGTAACTTGTTTTATTTTATTTTTTTACTTTTTTTTTGAGTAAATTAAATGAAGAAAATAATAATTAATTTTTTTTTCAGTTTTTTTCTTTCATTTTGAATATTATATTTTTTTTATCTTCAAGATGAATGGTTAAAACCACGTACTCATGTTTTATAAAATTAACACGGTCTCAAATAAAACTCTTTCTCTCTCTCTCTCTCTCTCTCTATATATATATATATATATATATATATATATATATATATATATATATATATATATATATATATATATATATATATATATATATATATATATTCTTTTGAGAGTTTAATGATTTATAGGAACTTGAAAACTCATAATAGGCTTTTCATTTTGTGAAACCAAAAAACCACAAATGTTAACGAAATATAACATCTAAAAGTGCTCGATGCTTAAAAAATAAGATTTAATGGATTTTTTTGGAATTTTGCATGTATGCACATTTAAATATGCATCAACGCATGCATATTTTTGGATTACGGCGCAAATATGATTATCCTTAGTTATATGAGTGCGGACGCATGCTTATCTGTAGTTATATGGACTATGGACACATGCTTATTCGTAGTTATAAATTCTCACAAATCTTTAAGTTATCACAATAACTCACGTCTCTTTATATATATATAAACTAAGTTATGACTTTTTCTACACAATATTTTTAAAAAGAAAAATAGTCTGCTATATGATTATGTTAGAAGTTTTTATACACAACATTTTTGAAAAACTTTGTTTTTCCATATATATTACGTCATATAATTTATGTAGATATGCACATACACTTACATATGAATATGAACATGCGTATTCACATATTCACAAATAGATAACTTACAACAAAAAAAAGAACACGAATCATAAATATATGCTGCCTTTAAGAAAATTGTTGCAATTATTGTCAAAATTTGTTTTTTTATATGTGCATATAATGTGTGTGATATGTACATATATATATATATATATATATATATATATATATATATATATATATATATATATATATATATATATATATATATATATATATATATATATATATATATATATATATATGTTTGCAAATGAAAAAAAAATTGTTGCCAAAAATTATTGAATCTTTAAACCGCTACATTAAGAGTATGTTAGTGTGATTTTTCTAAAATTGTTATGTAGTAAAAAAATCACTCATGGGGTTCCTCGCGTTTTTAAGTTCTGATCTTAAATCTATATATCTTTGCTCTTAAAACCACTCGTATATTGCAGTATTCTGGCTTAGCTTCAAAAAAGCTTGTGCATTGTAAAGAGGCTTCTGAGTTGTTGGTACGTATCTTTAACTTGTGGTTTATCCCACAAGTTTTTATTTTTATTTTATTTTATTTTATTTTATTTATTTTTTTGTCTTGTTTGCTCCTTCAACAATAAACAAAAAACTATCGTTTTTATTTCCATGTATATCCTTTTCAAGGAATCAATGCTTTATATATTTTTAGAACCTAAAACTCGCACCTTGTACTATCCTCCTGTTTTAATGAATCATTCCCATACATGTGTTTGAGTTATCGACTTAGAGTCTGCCAATCTATTTCAACTAATTCAACATTTTGTTGACTTTTAGGTAGTCTTATCCTTTCATTACTCGAAAACATTTATGGAAATCTCCAAACACATATGCCCTGTAAGTATCTATCTTTCTCTTTCACATCACCACATATGAAATGTGATCCAGAATTAAGAATATAAGCTTAGTGTGGGCTCTTCAAACTTCGTTGTAAATTCCTTATGTAACACCTCGAAAATAACAACAAATTTAATCTTTTCAAAACAACTCATTTACTAAAAAAAGTGTTTACAAAACTATTGTTTCCAATAATTTAAAATTAGAATCTCCCAATATCCAATCAGTCCTAAAACCAAGGATGTGTACGGTCACGTCTTTACTTTGCCACAATCATCTGCAACACCTGAAACAATAAACTGAAACTGTAAGCATGAAGCTTAGTGAATTCTCCCAAAATACCACTACACAAATAAATCACACGTACAAACACTCATGTCTTGACCAATCAGCCTTGGGCCGGAATACCAGACATGTCTACGATGGGCCCAATCATCCTCAGGGTGGAATACCCTCGTATCAAGAGCATGTTTAGTCCAATCAACCATCGGGTTTGAATACCAAAACATGTCGGGTCCAATCAACCATCTGGGTGGAATACCCCAGGCCCAGTCAATCTTCGGGTCTAGTCATCCATCGGGATGGAATACCTTAGGTTGGAATGCCTATATATATATATATATATATATATATATATATATATAACAGGTCCAATCATCCTCAAGATGGAATACCCTTGGGCCCAATCAACCATTGGGTTGGAATGCCCCCAGTCCGTTGGCTCATGCACATAGCAGTAAAGCCTCAACCATCAACAAATATGTGCACATATAACATATAAAAACATATAGTCAGTCAATAGACAATCGGACGGATCTACAGATCACTAAGCAGAACATCATCCTATCTACCAGGACATTTAACAAGAATCAAGAGGTGAAAAGTTAGAGAAGATTGTACCAAACATTTAACAAGAATCAAGAGGTGAAAAGATGATGTTCTTGAGGTGTTCTTGGCCTTCAAAATTCTCCAAAACTCCAGATAGAATGCTAAAAAAAATCGGACGTCCAAGAGTGTGGAAAAGTGGCACACCAGCCTTCCCCACATAGCTCAAAAGAAGAATTTCTAGAATTTCCCCTGCAAGGGGTTGCGCGGCCCGCGTGCTGTTGCGCCGGTAGTCCCTGGATATAATATCTTTGAGGTTTGGGCCTCTATAGCTTAGTCCGATTGGCCCAGTTCGAGTCCAATAAGCTCCTAGCCCATTTTTCTTCAAGTTTTCTTCATTTTAAGCCCAATTTGTCTTCTCCAAATCCTCCAAAGCTCGTGAACTCGCCCGATTAATAATCTACACACGCTTGAATATTCTCCCGCATCTTGCAAATTTAAAGTTTATTTCTACCAAGCTTTTAATTAATCATCATGCCCATAATCCTTGTTATGTACCAATTCCCATCACTTTCCATACGTCCCGAACACTCCCGCTCTGCTAGACCCGAAAACCTGCAATTATGCTCACAAAATCGAAAGTACCTGAAATAGTCATAAAATAACAAAAATGAAAATATGCATGGAAATCATCTAAATTATTAATGAAATATGCTAGAATAAACTATAAAAAGAAGTAAATAAAATAAACTATCACGTTTCTTGTCCAGTGGAGCTAAAGATGCACCGCCTTCATCCTTGCTATTAACGATTCAGAAGAGTTGTTCAAAATCTCTTTGCACGATGGGTCTTCATCTCATCTCTACCGTCCTATTTATTCAATTATTAAGTTGTTGGCTATCGTCCTATCCCCCCTGTCGATGGTGGTTCTCTCCCACCCATCCTATTTACTGGTCGGTTGTTCTTTGAGGTGCATATAACACTACTAGTCTTCTTCACCCCATTTGCGATTTGGTTTTCTTTTGTGTCAAGAAGCAAAAAAAAAATGAAGATTGGATGACATCTTTTATCACTGTTGTCTCAATCTTTTATCACTGTTTCAAACAAAAGGGTTTGGGGTTCATCTTGCTCGTTTCTTTGAAAACTTCTAAAAAAACTAGGAATCTTTCAAGCTCAATCATATGATTTGCATACATCACATGACTCAATCATATGATTCCAAGCTTTTGTCCAATTGAAAATTGGGGGATAGGAATCTTTCCTTACATAGAAATTTACGACACTATCATAAATAACATAACTAAGAATCACATCCACTTAATATTGCTTATAATAGAAACGCACAAGCATCAATTTTCACAAATAACATTGAATGGAGATATAAATAAGACAAATCAAAATTTATTTTATATATAAAAAGGTGCAAAAAAAACTTGTCCTTGCAATGCAAATTCAAATGAAAACTATGCTATTACATATTCCTATGCAATCTATCATAACTCTAAGCAGCAACTCCAAAAATCCAATCATTGAATCATGCGATCGAAATCCATTTCTTCGCGATCAAACTCAACTCACTTTTTTTCTTTAAGCTTCCTTTCTTTTCTTTGATCCTACAAAAAATCAAAATGCAATGTTATCAGATCATGTATTAAGAATCTAAAATAGAAAACTTAATAGAGTTAGAGAGTGGATTTTACCTGAAGTAGACTCATACATCTTGACTCTCCCATCTCTTAGATCTCTTAGGTAGTTAGGGCAGCTTCGTAACCAATGCCCCCTCTGTTGGTAGTAGAAACATATGGATTCTTCTGGAATGGTACATGTGATGGGTTTTATACAAACAATCCTATGTGTGCATGCAACCCTAGATTTGGATCTATGTTTTGCTATTAGATACACAACGATATGAACACAAGAATAAAACCCTAAAGAACAATGCTATTTTCAAAATTAATATACAAGGTTAGATTACATACCTTTTGTTGTTATATTGCAATAACAACTTAAATCTTCAAACCCTAAGTCTTGAAAGCAAGCACCACAAGTGAGGTGCCTGTAATGGCTCACAAACACCACAAGCAATTGGAGAAGCTATAGAGAGAGAAGGGAGGAGGTGGAAATCATCCTTGGGACTTCTTAGTAGCATGTACACGAATTCCCAAGGCCTAGGGGTCTTTATATAGGGTTTAGATTAGGGTTTCAGTCCTTATCCTTATCTAGTTACTTGCCCACCAAGCAACCACAAGATAAGCCTTGAAAACCCTTATCTCTTGGACCTTGGACGATTTTAAGGATATCCTTATCCTTGAATTCGTCCATCCTTAAACAAGGATAACCATTGCCCTATTTTGCAACTATCACATAATTACAATTCAGACCCTCTAGTTTAATTAATTACACTTGATCACAAAATTAATTCCTAATTAATTATTGACCAATATTAATTAAACAAATATGATTTATCCTTTAATATATTATTCTTATAACATATTAATAAATCATAATAACCTCTTTCTCTATTTATTTGTCCAGTCAAGTTGCTTTGGTGAAGGCAACCCAAAAGGACCATGCACAACCGGGTCAAGTACTTGCCTAATATAGTTGCAGCCTTAGACACTATTCCGACAGTCTCTCACTTGGATAAGTCTAGTAACTCTATGCACAAGTACAATCCGGTTTGCAATCGTAGCTCTCAAAGATGCTGTTAAATCTGATCTAATCAATCTTGTCCTTTAGATAAGGGATCGTACAGTCCTCTGTTAGATATCATGCTGACAATTTTATGGAATAATTAGTCTAGCATTTGGTTTCTCGATCTCCGATTTATTTGACATAGAACTTAATCGAACACATCAATTCAGTTTTGACCGGGCCCGACACATAAGTCAAATCAAATCATCGAGCGGCCGAGATATCGCTTTTTCCTTCTTAGGATAAAAGTAATAGATAAACTTTGACTTATATGCATTTACTTATTCATTAATCAACTATACACAACAATGCGTTTTATAACACCGAGTTACTGATGCGTTTTCACATTATCAATGTACAATCAATTAACAAATGACAAACCATATATCTAGGTTTTAAGACTATATGATATTATCGTCTTGAGATCACCTTTTATATCATATTTGATAAGGTGATTCCAGCAAGCGCGTGTTTGTTCCAATGCTCAAAACCAGTTCATAAGCACTCATGAACGTTGCAACAATCTTTTGCTATGTCTAATACCATTTAGACAATCTAAACACCAATTCATGACAATCTTCATTCATATCTACTTCCGACATATGAACGATTGTGGACAATTTGAATAATTCAATTATTCTTAATAAACTCAATTATTCTGGAAGTCAAAACATGCAAAGTGAAACAATAGTTAAACAATTAACATAAGACAGTAACATTACTCATAAATAAAACTCCTTTATTTAATCGTCAAATGTTAATTACATTTATCTATTACACGTTTCTACTACTATCTAATCTATGCTAATATCATCCTTGAGCTTAATACTCCTAGCATGCTGCAAGTGCTTAACCCTACTCAGTCCCATCCTAAGCGGATCTGCTGGGTTATCTTCTGATGATATCCTCTTCACTACGAGTTGTCCTTCTTCTACACGATGTCTGATGAAGTGATATTTTCTGTCGATATGTCGAGATCTACCATGATCCCTTGGTTCCTTGGTCAAGGCAACCGCTCCTTCATTATCACAGAAAATCTCTATGGGCTCCTTTATGGCAGGTACAACTCCAAGGTCACCGATGAAGTTCTTCAACCACATTGCCTCCTTTGATGCTTCGCTCGCTGCAATGTACTCTGATTCGCACGTTGAATCAACTATGGTTTACTGCTTGGAACTCTTCAAAGTTACTGCTCCTCCATTCAGGGTAAGACCCAGCCCGACTGCGAACGGTAGTTGTCCCTGTCGGTTTGAAAGCTGGCGTCACTATACCCTCGCACCTTCAAGTCATCACTCCCTCCGAGGACTAAAAAAACCATTCCTTCGTCCTCCGAAGGTACTTAATGATATTCCTCACCACAATCCAATGAGCTCTGCCAGGGTTCCCTTGATATCTACTAACCATGCTCAAAGCAAAGGCTACATCATGGCGAGTACAAGTCATAGCGTACATGATTGAGCCAACTGCAGAAGCGTATCGAACTCGGCTCATTTCAACTATCTCAGCTTTGGTACCCAGACTTTGATTCTTACTCAACCTGGTATTACTTTGTATTGGCAATTCTCCCTTCTTCGAGTTTTCCATACTAAAACGTTTTAGTACCTTCTCTAAGTAAGTGTTCTGACTAAGTCCTATTAGTCTCTTACTTCTTTCTCTTACTATCCTTATTCCCAAACTATAGGAAGCCTCTCCGAGGTCCTTCATAGCGAAGCACTTCCCAAGCCAGGACTTAACCTCCTGCAGAGTCGGGATGTCGTTTCCTATGAGTAATATGTCATCGACATATAGAATGAGGAAGCTTACTACACTCCCACTGGCTTTGACTATACACACGATTCATCTTCGCTTCGTACAAATCCAAACTCTTTGACTTTCTCATCGAAGCAAAGATTCCATCTGCGAGATGCTTGCTTTAGTCCATAAATGGACTTCTCAAGCTTACACACTCTATTCGGATGCTTCAGATCTACAAACCCCTCTGGCTGAGCCATGTAAACATCCTCAGCCAACTTCCCGTTAAGGAAAGCGGTCTTGACATCCATTTTCCAAATCTCATAATCATGAAATGCGGCTATAGCTAACATCATTCTAATAGATTATATCTTCGCAACTGGTGAGAAGGTCTCTTCATAGTCAACTCCGGGAGTTTGAATAAAGCGCTTTGTAACAAATCATGCCTTATACGTGTGTACTTTTCCATCCGCGTCAGTCTTCTTCTTGAAGATCCATTTGCACCCAACGGTCTTACGTCCGGGCACATTATCAACCAAATTCCAAACTTGGTTAACATACATGGATTGGATCTCGCTATCCATTTCCTCTTTCCATTTTGCAGACTCCAGGCCTACCATGGCTTCCTTATAGCTATTAGGTTCATCAAGGTTTATTAGTGTACTATCACTAATATACGTGTCCCCTTCGGTAGTAATATGAAAACCATACAACTGGGGTTGAACTCTAACTCTTTCGGAACGTCTAAGAGGTAATGATATGTCAATCGGTTCCCAAACTATAGGAAGCCTCTCCAAGGTCCTTCATAGCGAAGCACTTCCCAAGCCAGGACTTAACCTCCTGCAGAGTCGGGATGTCGTTTCCTATGAGTAATATGTCATCGACATATAGAACGAGGAAGCTTACTACACTCCCACTGGCTTTGACTATACACACGATTCATCTTCGCTTCGTACAAATCCAAACTCTTTGACTTTCTCATCGAAGCAAAGATTCCATCTGCGAGATGCTTGCTTTAGTCCATAAATGGACTTCTCAAGCTTACACACTCTATTCGGATGCTTCAGATCTACAAAACCCTCTGGCTGAGCCATGTAAACATCCTCAGCCAACTTCCCGTTAAGGAAAGCGGTCTTGACATCCATTTTCCAAATCTCATAATCATGAAATGCGGCTATAGCTAACATCATTCTAATAGATTATATCTTCGCAACTGGTGAGAAGGTCTCTTCATAGTCAACTCCGGGAGTTTGAGTAAAGTGCTTTGTAACAAATCGTGCCTTATACGTGTGTACTTTTCCATCCGCGTCAGTCTTCTTCTTGAAGATCCATTTGCACCCAACGGTCTTACGTCCGGGCACATTATCAACCAAATTCCAAACTTGGTTAACATACATGGATTGGATCTTGCTATCCATTGCCTCTTTCCATTTTGCAGACTCCGGGCCTGCCATGGCTTCCTTATAGCTATTAGGTTCATCAAGGTTTATTAGTGTACTATCACTAATATACGTGTCCCCTTCGGTAGTAATATGAAAACCATACAACTGGGGTTGAACTCTAACTCTTTCAGAACGTCTAAGAGGTAATGATATGTCAATCGGTTCAACCGGAGTTTCCTCCTCGGGTTGAGTGCCAGCGGTAGAGGTTCCTTCATCTATCGGCTCTTGAATCTCTTCAAGCTCGATTTGCATCCCACTGTCTCCTTAGTCTATGAGTTCTCATTCTCGGAAAACTCCTCTCCTCGCAACAAAGACAACATTGTCCTTCAGTCTATAGAAGAGATATCCAAAGGATTTCTGCAGGTAGCCGATGAAAATACACCGCTCACTATGAGGTTCGAGCTTGTCGTGAGTATCTCGTCTTACGAAAGCCTCGCAACCCCAAACCTTGATATGTGCTAACGAAGGAGCTTTCCCCGTCCACATCTTGTGAGGTGTTTTGGCAACCTTCTTAGTGGGGACGCGGTTAAGGATATGGGCGACAACCTCTAAGGCATACCCCCAAAAAGAGATAGATAGCGAAGAACAACTCATCATAGAGCGAACTATGTTCAACAAGGTTCGATTACGCCTTTCTGCCACACCATTCAACTGCGGTGTCCTAGGTGGCGTCAATTGTGAAACTATTCCACACTCCTTGAGATAATCGTGGAATTCAAGACTTAGGTACTCTCCTCCTCGATCAGATCGAAGTATCTTGATTTTCCTGCCCAATTGATTCTCCACTTCATTCTTGAATTCTTTGAACTTTTCAAAGGTTTCTGACTTTTGCTTGATCAAGTAGATATACCCATATCTACTATAGTCATCGGTAAAAGTCACGTAGAAGCGGTTTCCATCCTTCATGGTAGATCCAAACGGTCCACACACATCGGTATGTATGAGGTCCAATAGACCCTCACCCCTTTTACACGTACCAGCGAAGGGTGACTTAGTCATCTTTCCAAGTAAACAAGACTCGCATGTGTCATCTTCCCTAAGGTCGAATGACTCCAACACTCCATCCTTTTGGAGTTGGGCTATACGTTTCTTGTTGACATGTCCAAGACGACAATGCCACAAGGATGACTTATCCATACTATTGGAAGAATCCATGCATAAAACATCAATTCCTAAGTTATCAACAATCATAATGGTTTCATAAATTCCATTACACGGTATTGCTTCAAAATAAAAGACACCATTTAGATAAGCCAAAATAGAACCATTCTCATTATTAAAAGAAAATCTAAAACCTTGTCTAAACAAACCATGAAATGAAATGATGTTTCTAGCCATTTCTGGCGAATAGCAACAATTGTTCAAAGCTAAACATAAACCATTCCTAAGCACTAAAGAATACACTCCAATCTTGGTCACAGGTGATGATCTTCTGTTCCCTATGATTAGATTTATCCTTCCATCCTCCACATCCCTATTTCTTCTTAGTCCATGCACATTAGAACAAATGTGGTAACCACAACCAGTATCAAGAACCCAAGAAATAGCATGAGATGAATCGTTAGATTTAATTGTGTATATAGCTGTGAAAGACAGCTTGATCTTTCCTTCCTCTTCTTGCCTCTTCCTTGCCCAATGGCCAAAACAGGAGCAGCGGGTGGATTGGGAATAGGTGCAACGGACTTGTCCTTAAGATTGCTCTCAGCAACCCAAAGGAGACCTTGGAGCTTGCTTAGGGTGACCTCTTCCTTATTTATGTGGTAGGTCATCCTAAATTGATTGTAATACGGCGGCAAAGAGTGAAGCACCATGTCGATCGCCAAGTCTTCCCCAAAGTCAACATTTAACTTGCGAAGTCGATCGACATACCTTTGCATCTTTTGCAGGTGCACGGTAAGAGATTCTCCATGACCCATTTTGGTGGAAATCATGTTAGTGAAAATCTCGTAACGCTCTTGCCTCGCGTTTTGGTGGTATCTCTCCAACAAGTCTTGGTACATTTCGTACGGATACATGTACTCGTAGGACTTTTGGAATTCGGAGTTCATAGTGGCTATCATGATGCAATGAACCTTCGTTGCATCACGCTCATGAGTTTCAAAAGCGGTGATTTCAGCCGGAGTAGCGATTTCAGGATTGATTTTATCGAGCTTCTCATCGAGGACATACTCCTTGTCCTCGTAGCGAGCAAACGTGCGAATGTATCTTATCCATTCGCTAAAGTTCGTTCCATCGAACGTCACCTTTTGGTAAAGGCTCATCAATGTGAATGAGCTTGCAGAAGCGTTGTTCGCGTTCGACATCTACAAATAGAAAGGAAAAAGATAGATTAGAATTTGGATCCGTAATTATCACCCAATAAGAAAATTAGGGCTAGGATCCAACAACAATATTTACACATTAGAAAAGGGATGCTGTAATCTAATATGCAAACAATTTGAAGGTAAGTGAATGACGATTCACTAATTCTCCACCATGAGAAACATAACTCTAAGTTCTAAATGTATTGAGAATTCCTAGGTTCGGATGAGATTCATTTAAACTTTTCAATGGCATGTTTAAATCTCGATATGCCCCTCTCGTTTGTGATTAGGATACCGAGGATCACAAAGCGGGTGTGAATTACCATGCAAATTCACATGGTGCCTTCATTGTAACGATCACCTATTCGATGTGCCGGTAAACCACACACGCTCCATCGAACTATGATAAACAATGAATCATCCTTTGCCACCTTCGCTTAGAACCAATTAGTGTGCCGGTAAACCACACACGCTCCACTAACTTCTTAGCAAGGTGCAAAGTGTAATTTCATGGGATTGCATCAATTCACTTTTCCTAAAGTAACTAGGATTGGGAAAATTTTGAAAAACATGTAGTTACTTTGTATTTCATATTATACTTTTAGTGAGAGGATGAGGTTGCCCTATCTTACCCGTTCAGCTAACGACCCTCCACTGATCAAGCAACCGGTGGGTGTGAGTGTACACCCATTAAGCGCCATTTTATAGGCAGCAACCTTATACCCGCCTTATAGACCGGCTTCGTGAATGAGGCCTACTAATGGTAAGACTAGCATATTAATTATACATATATATTTATTAAACTTTTAATAATATAATAGTATAGGGTGTATTTTAAACATTTCAAAAATACTAGGTTTTTAATCTCCAATTAAAATTTTTGAAATTTAATACCATTTAAATTAAAATTTTAAATATTAAAACTCTTGATTTAATAATTATCACAAATTAAACTATTAATTTAAATTATTAAATCATAAGGGATTATCTAAATCATGAGGATAATTACCATTTAAACAATTAACTTATCCTAATCCCTTTTATCCCTCTAAATTTCGAAAATAGGGATGGGATAACTCATGATCTTTAATTACCATATTTAACTATTGAAGGATAATTACACGATATGAGATTATCCAAATCCCTAAAATTTAGGATCTTATCTTGGGGAAGGAGGAAAATCTCTAAATCTAAGGGTTTGCAAACTCTAGATTTCGAAATCTTGGATTAAAAGGAAAGGATTCAAAAACCCTTTCAAGATTTTCGCAAATTAGGGTTAAGAAACCCTAATCTCGAAATCTATGGCCTCTTAGGGTTTATTGGCTATAAACCCTAATTTTTCAAGTTCATACAATTGAATAATTCTAAATGAAAACAAGTTAACTAAAGCCTCTGATACCACTGACGGGTTTTATACAAACAATCATATGTGTGCATGCAACCCTAGATTTGGATCTATGTTTTGCTATTAGATACACAACATTATGAACACAAGAATAAAACCCTAAAGAACAATGCTATTTTCGAAATTAATATACAAGGTTAGATTACATACCTCTTGTTGTTATATTGCAATAACAACTTAAATCTTCAAACCCTAAGTCTTGAAAGCAAGCACCACAAGTGTAGTGCCTCTAATGGCTCACAAACACCACAAGCAATTGGAGAGGCTATAGAGAGAGAAGGGAGGAGGTGGAAATCATCCTTGGGACTTCTTAGAAGCATGTAAACGAATTCCCAAGGCCTAGGGGTCTTTATATAGGGTTTAGATTAGGGTTTCAGTCCTTATCCTTATCCAGTTATTTGCCCACCAAGCAACCACAAGATAAGCCTTGAAAACCCTTATCTCTTGGACCTTGGACGATTTTAAGGATATCCTTATCCTTGAATTCGTCCATCCTTAAACAAGGATAACCATTGCCCTAATTTGCAACTATCACATAATTACAATTCAACCCCTCTAGTTTAATTAATTACACTTGATCACAAAATTAATTCATAATTAATTATTGACCAATATTAATTAAACAAATATGATTTCGCCTTTAATATATTATTCTTATAACATATTAATAAATCATAATAACCACTTTCTCTATTTATTTCTCTAGTCAAGTTGTTTTGGTGAAGGCAACCCAAAAGGACCATGCACAACCAGGTCAACTACTTGCCTAATATAGTTGCAGCCTTAGACACTATTCCAACAACACGGGACTATCTCAGACTCAACATTTCTCTTCCGTAGAGAAAACTTTTCTGGACTTCGAACATTCACATTGCCCATAGAAGGCTGGGATATTGATTTACCAGACAAATTTGCTTGACCAGTGCACCAAATCATTTCTGATTCAACAACAATAAGAAAATAAGTCAAATCAATAAGGGCACATCGTGGTCCATCATATAGTACTCTCTAACGAACTTACCATATGATTTGGGAAGTGACTGAAGAACCAAGTCAACAGCCAACTTCCTCGAGACACCGACACCCAACATTCCCAATCTATCAATATGTAACTTCATATCTAAGATATGAGCGCATACATACTTGCCATCTTCATGTCTTTTCACCAATAGGATTTGAGTGACTTTGAACATTTCAATTCTTTGAACACGTGGGTCAGGGAGAATTATTGGAGGAGGTGGAGGAAGTAAATAATGATTTCCATTTCCACAATCCAATCGTAGAACATCATCTTCGAGTGGAAAACTTTTTCCAATGGATTCAGGATAGTTGTTAGACTTTGACATCTACAAAACGGGAGAAAATTCAAGCTAGTTGATAAAATCCTCAATATAGCACCCAAATGAAATATTGAGGCTAGGATCCAACACAATATTCTACAATTTGGAAGAGGGATGTTGTAATCCAAATTGCAGAACATTTGAAGGTAGGTAAATGATGATTTACCAATTTCCACCATGAAAAACAAAAATTTAAAATTAGGTTTTAAATGAATTGAAACTCCTAGATCTTTTGAGATTTATTAAACTTTTCAATGACATGTTTAAATCTCGAGTGTGCCCTTCAAGTTTGTGACTGGGATGCCGAGGATCACAAACAAGTTGTGGATAACCATGCAAATTAGCTTGGTACTCTCGATGTTATAAATCACCTAATCAATGTGCCGGTTAACCACACATGCTCCATTGATCTATGATAAACATCAAGCTACCCATTGCCATCCTTCATTGGTTCCATATTAGTGTGCCGGTTAACCACACATGCTCCACTAATGACCAATAAAGGTGCAATGTGCAATTTCATGGATTAGCACCGATTCCACATTTTTCTTAAAGTAACTAAGACTTGGGAATTTATAAAAGTGTTTAGTTACTTCATATTTCATTATACTTATAATGGAAGGTTGCATCGTATCCTACCAGTTCGGTTAACGACCGTCCACCAGTCAAGAGTGTAGTGGGTAAGAGTGGATACCCATTCAATCGACATTATATAGGTAATTTCCTTAAACACCCGTTAGAGACCACTTCGTGAATGGGGCCTACTAACGGTAAGACTGACTCTTTACTCATACATATATAATACTAGACTTTTAATTTTATATAGTATAAGGATGTATTATACACTTTTTAAAATACTAGGTGGTCTCATTTAATAAATTATACCTTTAATTTAATTAAACTTAGACCATATCATTATGGATTTATTAACCCTCTTTTAATTATGCATTTAATTAACATAAAAAAACTATAACGGTGTAATTTGAACTTTTCAAAAACTGTGGTTTTAGAATTTAATATTTTAAAATTAAACTTTTAATCAAAATTTTAAATTCCAAAACTTAAGGAAAATTTTTGAAACTTCTCCAAAATTAGGGCTAACTATTTAAATTTCAAAAGAAAACTTTTACGTTCAAATTTAAACCATAAAACCTTGGGGGTGTAAATTGAAACTTTTCAAACTTACTAGGTCAAATATTTGACTAATAATAATCCTATATTATCCATATAAATCCATTAATTTTGATTACGATAACCTTTCCAAACTTAAAAAATTGGATTTTGGCAAGAAAAATGAGTTTTGGCAATTATCCACAACAAAATTTGACAGAAAAATCGAAAATCCCGGCACCAGAGCCCTGGACTCGTCGAGTGCACAATTGAACTTGTCGAGTCCATTCATGTATTCGGCGAGTCTTCCAATCAGAAACACTAAAATTTGATTTTCATGCAAGCAATGAACAATTAAGCATCAAATACATCAAACAAACAACTTAGGCTCTGATACCACTGATGGGTTTTGAGCAAATCATCAATCCTATGGTATGCATGAAAACCTTAAATCTTTTGATCTAGTTTGTCTAATGAACATGAAATAATCATACAAAGCTCATAAACCCTAGATCTAGCATACAATAATCAAATTAACATATGAATTTGGGTTTAGATCTTACCTTGATTGTTATGTAGCAATAACAATCACAAATCTTCTTGATCTTGACTCTTGAAAGCTTAGTGCCTCAAATGCTGCACCTCTAATGGAATCACAAATACCATGAGCAACAAGATGAACGAAGAAAAGTAGGAGAAGACACAAAAACGTCCAAGAACCCCTAGGGATCACTTAGCTACGTTTTTGGGACCTTAGGGGTTTCTTATATAGTTAAGCTAATAGGGTTACCAAACAAGGAAACCCTAATTTTATTGCTTAAGCTCTAAGAAACCCATAGACTCCCTCCTTAGAGGCCTTGGACGAATTTTTATAGGTTTCCCCATAGATTTCGTCCACTCCAACTTCTATGGAGTCCATTAGCCACAAAATTAATCTCTATTAGCAACAAAATTAATTATTGACTAATATTAATTAAACAATATGATTTGTCCTTTAATATATTATTCTTATAATATATTAATAAAATCATAATTAATCCTCTTCCTCCTTCATTCATCCTATCGATTGCTATGGTGAAGGCAACCCAAAAGGGTCATGCTTACAATCGGGTTAAGTACATACCAAAATAGTTATTGACTTAGAAACCAATCCAACACTTGGGGCCAAAAAGGACATAAAATCAACACATAAACAATATCTAACAAACCAGCCATCATGGTATGAAATTTATACCTCTTAATGATGGAGAATGATGCAAAACTTCTAGATCCAAGCTTGCTTATAGCTTCCAAGTTTCACCACCACCTTCTTCTTCCTTCGAAACACACCAAAGCTTACACTCAAACTTCAAACGCTTAATGGGGATAAGGTTTGCAAGAGAAGACGTTTATGAGGATGAAGGATGGAAATGGGGAAGGAAATAGGGCTTAATGATGCTTAAATATGGCGAAAACCTTAAAAAATAGTGTTTGGAATCTAGCTACGTACGCCCTACGTACGAGTGTACGCCTAGGGTACTAGGGTGCGCCTTAGTACACCCATCATACACACGTATGCACCGCATACTCCTCAAGGCCTAATTTACGAAAATATCAATAAGGCCACTTTGCACTCTTTTCCTACTTAGGCACCAAAAATGCAATAAATCTATATATAAGGGTCAACAATAAAAGTGCCTCAAAAACAGATGCTACACCCTAGAATATGAAACCACGCTTCAAGACCAAAATGGTATGGTTTAGAAATCACACGGACTAAGCATTTAGTGTTTTGATAGTTGTTCCAACCATGTGAATTTTGTAAACTGCACAAGCAATCATGAAATTTTGTCAAATATAAAGATAAAAAAATGTTTCATGCCATTAATAATATGATGCACCATAACTTTTCACATTCATTTTCTTCCTTTCTATTAGGTCGAATCTCTTCAAATGGATTCCATATTAATAATATTCTACCTTATATGACCATCCTATTTAGCACCCCAATAACAAGGTTTGTGACATGTACCCGTCATACTCTTAGGTACGTGTCTTTTCTCCTTTGATATCCCCATTTCACTACTCCTCATAAAATACCACATCACACTCCTACGTACATGCCTTCGGTGTATTTGATGTCGCTACATCACTACTGCTCATAAAATAGTATATGCACCGCTTATTGTGATATTATTCGAATTTTATCTCATCACTACAGTTACTATCTTCACCTTGATATTATTGGATTTTTGTTTCATCATTATAGTTACTATCTTCACCTATACCCATCATACTCCCACGTATGTGTCTTTACCCATCTTCAATATCCCCACTTCAATACTCCTCATGAAATAGCACATCCAACTCCTACGCATGTGTCTTTAGCACTTTTGATGGTGCCACATCACTACTCCTCATAAAATAGTATGTGTACCACTCATTACGATATTACTGGATTTTTTGCCATCACTAAAGTTACTATCTTCACATTGATTCTAATAAAAATATTATATCCCTACATTTTGTCTTTGGCGAGACCAATTTTACTTTTGGTCTTAAGACAACCACCCACATTATCTAATGTTTTCATCGATGAGAGTTTCAAAGACTTTAGATCTTATCTCCTCAATTTTTCTTCGATCACCATATACACCACTTATATTTGATACACCAATCAAACCCCCTAATGTCGATGCCACCTCAACTATAATGTTTCATACTTTCTCTCTAGCTTACATAGCCTTTACGTCATCTATGTATTCATCAACTGCCATGTCAATGACATATTGGATGGGTTTTGAGCATAATAAACAATCCAATGTGTGCATGCAACCCTAAAATCGATCTACGTTTTCTCTAATTGAACAGACAATGTAGAAACCCTAGAGCACTAGTATATAATCAAAATTACATAATTAGGATTATAAAACATACCTTTGATTGTTATATAGCAATAAAAATCCAAATCCTTAGTGTTGTTGAGACTTTGAGAAGAAGCGTCACAATTGTCATGCCTCTAATGACTCACACCCAACACTAGTAATAGAAGAATGATTGAGAAGGAGGAGGTAAGTTGCAATTTTCAACTAGTACTGTTTAAGAACATGTAGCTAAAAATCATAGGGTATCAACCCTATTTATAGTGCAGTCAGGAAAACCTAGATAAGCCCAAATCCAAGATTATCTTAAACCGGGTAATTATCCACTTTCCTGATTATCCATAAGAGACTATTCTAGAAACCCCAAGTCTCTAGAAAATCGTCCAAAGCCTATGGAGGGTTCTAGATTGCCTCTTGCTAAACTATTGAACAACTACAATTCAGTCCCTACACTTTTAGTTAATTCTTTTAATCCTAAAATTAATTCTAATTAATTTATGAATAAATATTAATTAAATATTACTATTTATTATTAATATAGTATTCTCAGAATATATTAATAAATTACTTATTTCAATTTATTAATCGAATTAATAAATCAACCTCTTTCTCAAAAATCATCCTTCCTAGTTACTAGTCTTGAGGGCATCCCAAAAGGACCGTGCTACTATTAATTCAAGTATATACCAATTATAGTTATGGTTTTGGACACCTAATCCAACAGTCTCCCATTTGGATAAGCCTAATAACTATAGTTACCAGTATATCCTTCTAAATTGATTAGCAAATTGTAGCTCTCAAAGCCGATGTCGAACTCTGGCCTAGATAGTTACGTGTCCTAAGATAAGTGATTATATAATCCTCCATTTTGCAAGATATCATGTGGAAAAATGACATGGAACAAAATCAATCTCATTTTCCAATAATTTGTTTCCCAATTTCTGATTTGTAATGACAAATGACTACTAATCGAACACATCAATTTATTCCTGGTCGGGCCCGACATGATAAGTTAACACCAAATCATCGAAGCGACCAAGATATCACTTTTCCCGACATGATAAGTTACCACCCCTAAACAGATGGTCAGAGTGAGAGAAACATTCAAACATTGGAAGATATGCTTCGTGCCTGTGTGATGGACTTTCGCAAAGCATGGGACGCTTACCGACCACTAATTAAGTTCTCTTATAAGAGTAACTACCACGCCGACATTTAAGCCACTCCGTTTGAGGCACTATACGGACGTAAGTGCAAATCACCATTATGTTGGGATGAAGTTGGAGACTCCCAACTGGCTAAGGGGTCAAACGACCAATAGGACCCTCACCGGCCTTAAGATCATATAGGAGATGACAAATAAGATCGTTCAGATCTGTGAACGACTAAAGGTATCTCGGGATTGACAAAAGAATTGTGCAGATAAACGATGCAAACCCTTGAAATTCAAGATTGGTGATCACATGTTGTGGAAGGTGTCACCCTGGAAAGAAATGATATGTTTTGGAAAATGTGGGAAACTAAATCCAAGGTATATCGGGCCATTCGAGATCCTTACCAGGACCACCCTGGTAACTTACAAACTTCAACTACAGCAGGAACTCAGTAACGTACACCCCACCTTCCATGTGTCCCACTTGATGAATTACTTGTCCGATGAGACTCTGGTCATTCTACTTGATGAAATTGAAGTAAATGAGAGTCTCCACTTCGTCGAGGAACCCATGGAGATCATGAATAAGGAGGTCAAAAGAAGGAAACAAAGCCACATACCCATAGTGAAGGTCCGCTAAGTGAGGGCCCGAATTCACTTAGGAACGGGAGGACCAAATGTGACAGAAATACCCACATCTTTTCCTTAGCTCGTGAGAACCTTCTCAAGGTGCAAATTTCGGGACGAAATTTCTTCTAACAAGGGGATGATGTAACAACTGTCAATTATGGGCCAAACAAAGTCAACAGGTCAACCAATTTAATTCAACTAGTATTAGGATTTTAGGATAAGCGCTATGATCCTAATGTTCCTAATGTACAACTTACAGATATTAATATAAAGTACGTCGGTTTTCATCAATTATTGAATAATAATCCTACTTATGATTAACAATGCGAATATTCGATAATTCAAGTATGTATTAGTGTGGTATAAATAATATTCACAAAACCATGTGAAAATAATTTTGATGATATTATGGTTTGTGATAATTTTAAATTTTTATGATACAAAATTTAGTAACTTGGCATTATTTAACAACACGTTTTATAAAATTATCATTTCTTTTATAAAAAAAGGCCAACACTTTTATTAAATATATATAATAATAATAATAATAATAATAAATGTAAGAGTTGACTTTGCCATAATTTTTCTCACCCTTTTCCAACAAATTTTGACCAATGCACATTCATGCATGTCCATCCTACCCACCCCACCACCCTCCCTCCCCCTCCCCCATAAATTCCATCCAACCCTCACCCCCCCCCCCCCCCCCCCCCCGCCTTTACTTCATCTTCTCTTACTTCTTCATTTTCTTATTTCGTCTCAAGAACTTTCCATCTTTCTAAAGGATAATTCCACCATGTTTGTTCTTAAGATTTTGGTAAGTATATTTCTTCCATAATCTAGTGTTTTTACTCACTAATATACTAGTTTCAATCCATTCACACACATTATCATGTGTTATTAACCATAGGGTTTCCAAATCTCCAAGTGTTCTTTAACCATCTTTAAGTGTTCAAAGCTTGAGGATCTTCATTTTCATCTTTTTTTTCCAACCACAAACACACTCAAGGTGAGTTCATAACCTTTATTTTCCAGGTTTTCATGTTTTAGGGGGAAATAAGTAAACTTTGTATAACAAATCAAGTGGTTATGGATGCATCATCTCTATGATGTATATGCAATAGTATTTGCATAAAAGGTGGTATTTACTAATTTCTTGAACATTTATATGCGGTATGTTGGATTGAAATGCAAAACTAAGAAAAACAAGTATAAACATGTGATATGCCTCTTAAGAAAAAGTATAATAACAAAACTATAAAGATTAGAGTTTTTATGAACAAAATATGGGTTTTCTAGCAAAAATGGTTTTAACCTAGATGTTACACCATTTTTGAGGCATGTAAACTAAAATATGTCATTTGGGTTGTATATCTTGAAACTAGTTAAAAATATCAAAGATTTTGTTTTACAAAATAAAACTATAAAATCTATTATTTATGTAAAAGTGAGTTTCTAAAAAAAATGGTGATATCCAAGTTATGGCACCATTCTAGTGGATTTTAACAAAAAATAATTTTTTTTGTACATGTACACATAATTTGAATTAATTGTTCCAAAAGGGAACAATAAGTTTTTACAAAGTTACATTTCAGTATTTACCGGTTAATGCTGTCAAAAGGACAAAAACTACAAAAGTTGGTTTTATTATACTAAATGTTTTTTTATACTCGTGTTAAATGTAAAATTATGGTCATTGACACTATTTTTACCATTTTGGGATACAATACAAATAATTATTTAAAGGTATAATTATTTTACACTATGTATTTACTATGGAAAGATAATGTTTCCACTTACAAAAGGGGTATTCATTACACTATACATAAACCAGTTAATATAATTTTGTGAGATATAGTCTTCACCGTACCTACTGAGTACACACTAAAGTCCTGAATTGCAACTAGAAGTTCGGTAAGAGAGTGTGACACTTGTGTATATATCTATACAGGACGTACAATCTCATACCTAAGTTGTTAGCTACAGTTAGATTAGCAGGTCTGGGGTGACAATTGTCTAACATTCTGATGCCTGAAGAACATTGCAGCAGGTCAACTAGTTTCAGCATGGTTGTAATAACTCACATGGGGGTATTGACAATACATTTGGTTTATGGGGCTAAGATACGTTCAAATGGTTTTACATAATAATAAAGCTACATAATACTATTTTCAAGTACATCAATACTTATACAGTTTTGGTCTTAGGGTATTAACATTACAACTCATTTTTAAGAAAAATGGATTTTCTGGAAACATACACTATCATTTTCAAAGAAAAATTTATAGATTTTTCTCATACAAAACACTTATGAACTCACCAACTTAATTGTTGACACCTTTTCAAAACCTACTTGTATTCTTAGGGAATTGTTTAACAGGTAATTACAAAATTTTGAGGATGGAACGTTATGGCGTCACAAAAGTTACTTTTGTCATAATGTAATTGGTATTAAAACAAACCATATTTGGATACAATGTAATTTTGCCAATTATAATTATGATAGTTGTGTTGCTTTGATCACTACTATTCAATTTGTTGTGATACTGTTCATGAAGTCATCCACCCTCAAACGTTTCCACCATTCTGGTTTGGGGGTGTGAGAATGTCAGTCTTGATTCACTACTTACCTCCAAAAGTATGGTCAGCTGTGGATGTTTGAATAATCTAATTATTCTGGAAGTAAAACTTGCAAAACTGAATAACAGTAACAAAGAATTGAGAAAAGATAGTAAACAATACTCATAAACAATTCTCCATTATTTAATCATCAAATGTCAATTACATTCATTGGTTAGAAGTTTCTAAACAAATATCTAACTACTAAAACTAATATCATGCTTTAGACCAATGCTCCTAGCATATTGAACGTGCTTAATGCTACTTAGACCCTTTGTGAGGGGATCTGCTAGATCTCTTCAGACGATACCCTCTTAACGACGATGTAACCTTCTTCTACTCTATGTCTAATGAAATGGTATTTTATGTCGGTATACCTTGATCTGCCATGATCTATTGGTTCCTTCGTGATGGCAACCACCCCTTCATTATCACAAAAAATCTCCATTGGCTCCTTGATGGCTGGAACAACTCGAAGGTCTCCGATGAAGTTCTTCAATGATATAACATCCTTCAATGCTTTTCTTGCTGCTATGTACTCTGATTCACAGGTAGAATCAAATATTGTCTCTTGTTTGGAACTTTTCCAGGTTGCCTCTCCTCTATTAAGGGCAAACACCCAACCAGATTTAGAACGAAAGTTTTCTTTGTCTGTTTGAAAGATGGTGTCACTATACCCAGTTACTCTTAAGTCATTACTGCTACCAAGCACAAGGACCCAATCCTTAGTTCTTTGCAGAAACTAAAGAATATTCTTGACCATTATCCAATGAGCTCTACCCAGATTCCCCCGATAACGACTAACCATGCTTAAATTGAAAGCCACATCTTGGCAAGTACATGTCATAACATACATGATAGATCCAACGATAGAAACATATGGAACTATACTCATTTATGCTATCTCTGCATCGGTAATCGGACTCCAAGTCTTATTCAGTTTGATATTACTCCGTATTGGTAATTCTCTCTTCTTGGCATTCTCCATACTAAAGCGTTTTAATACCTTAACCAAGTATGTACTTTAACTAAGTCCAATTAGCCTTTTACTCCTGTATTTTAAAATCCTTATCCTTAGAGTATAAGAAGCCTCTCCCATATCCTTCATAGCGAAACACTTTCCAAGCCAAGAATTAACTTCTTGCAAAGTTAGAATGTCGTTTCCTATAAGAAGTATGTCATCAACATATAATACCAGGAAGGTTACTATACTCCCACTAGCTTTGACATATACACAAGATTCATCTTCACATCTAAAGAAGCCAAACTCTTTGAATTTCTCGTCAAAGCAAAGATTCCATCTGCGAGAAGCTTGTTTCAATCCATATATTGATTTCTCAAGCTTACACAATCTATTAGGGTACTTTGCATCCAAAAAACCCTCTGGATGACTCATGTAAAATCTTCAGCCAACTTCCCATTAAGTAAAGCGGTTTTGACATCTATCTGCCAGATTTCATATTCATGAAATGTAACTATGGCTTGCATCACCCTAATATATTAAATTTTGGCTACTGGTGAGGTCTCATCATAGTCAACCCGTGGGGTTTGAGTAAATCCCTTCACAACCAGTCGATCCTTGAAAGTGTGTACCTTTCCATCCATTTCGGTCTTCTTTTTGAAGATCCATTTTCGCCTAACTATCTTATGATCTGGTACATTGTAAACCAAATTCCAAACTTGGTTGTCATACATGGACTTGATCTTGCTATCCTTTGCCTCTTTTCATTTGGAAGCCTCAGGGCTTGCCAATGCTTCCTTGTAGTTAGCAGGTTCATCCTAATCTACCAGTGTACTATCACTGAAAAAAGTATCGCCTTCTTTGGTTATATTGAAACCGTACAGCACAGGTAGAACGCTAACTCTAGTAGAATGCCAAAGAGGTAATGACTCGTCAATTGGTTCAACTGGAATTTCTTCCTCAGGTTGAGCATTAGTATTGTCAAAAGTTATTTCGTCATTTAAATCTTGAATTTCTTCAATATCTATGGTACTCCCAATGTCCACTTTACATATGATCTCTCTCCCTCTCTCTCTGTCTCTCTCTCTCTCTCTCGAAAGACTTCCCTTCTTGCTACAAAGACTATGTTCTCACTAGGTCTATAGAAAAAATATCCAAAAGACATCTGTGAGTAGCCGATGAAAATACTTCTCTCACTTCAAGGTTCAATATTGTCATGATTCTCTCATCTAATGAAAGTCTCACAACCTGAAACCTTGATATGTGATAACGAGGGAACTTTCCATGTCCACATCTCGTAAGGTGTTTTGGCAACCTTCTTTGGTGGGACAATGTTAATAATGTTGGCGACAGTCTCTAAGGCATACTCCCAGAAAGAGATTGGAAGTGAAGCTCAACTCATCATGGAACGAACCATGTCCAACAAGGTTCGATTACGCCTCTCAGCCACACCATTAAGTTGTGGTGTTCTAAGAGGAATCAAATTTGAAACTATTCCACATTCCATATGGTAGGTGTGGAACTAAATACTAAGATACTCACCACCTCTATCTGATCTAAGCATCTTTGTCTTCCTGCCCAATTGATTCTCGACTTCTTGTTTAAGCTCTTTGAATTTTTCAAAGGTTTCTAACTTGTGATTGATTAAATAAGTAGCTATATCTTCTATAATCATCAGTAAAAGTCACATAGAATTGATTTGAATCCCTTGTGGTGGGTCTGAAAGGCCCATACACATCTTTGTGTATTAGATCCAACAATCCTTCACCTCTTTCACAAGAACCAGTGAAAGGTGATTTTTTCATATTTCCATGTAAAAAAGACTCGCAGATATTATCTGACCTTAAGTTAAATTCTACCAACACTCCATCCTTTTGGAGTTGGGTGATGCATTTCTTGTTAACATATCCAAGATGACAATGCCACAAGGATGCTTTATCTATACCATTTGACAAAATCAATTTGAAATACATTGTTGCCCAAATTGTCTACACACATCACAGTTTCATACACACCATCACAAAGTAAAGCTTCAAATTAAAACACACCACTTTTATAAGCAAAAATAGAACCACTCTTCTCATCGAACGAATATCAAAAACCTTGTTTGAATAATGCATGAAAAGAAATAATATTTCGTGTCATTTTTGGAGAGTAGCAACAATTCATCAAATCTAAACTAAAATCATTACTACGCACTAAGTTATAAACTCCAATCTTGGTAACAGGTGAATATCTCCTATTGCCCATGATCATCTTCACCCTTCCATGCTCCAATTCTCACTTCTTCATAGCCACTGCAAATTATAACAAATATGAAAGCTACATCATCTATCAAGGACCCAAGAATGAAAATATGACGAGTTTTTAAATAAGACTGTGTAAATACATATCGAGGTTGGCTTCACTTTGCCATCCTTGATGTCCTGCAAGTATTTCAGGCAACTTTTTTTCCAATGCCACTTGTCATTGTAGTAAAAGCTAGTGGCCTCCTTTGGGTCAGAAACAGGGGAGCATCAGAACTGGACATCCTTTGGGTCCACTACTAAGCGACCCATCATGGGTCTTTCCCTTCCAGTTCAACTTAGGATGACCTTTCCACTTTTTTCCCTTGACCAATGGCTCAAATAGGGGCAACAACAAGAGTGGAGGAAACACATTTTCCCTTCATTCCCACTTCAGCTGTTCGCAGGAGGTTGTGCACTTGTGATAAAGTAGTTTCATTGTTGTTCAAATGATAGGTCAATATGAACTGATGATAACAACTTGGCAGAGAGTTCAATACTATGTCGATTGCCAACTCTTCATTAAAACTCACATTCAGTTTGTTGAGCCTATCCATATATCATTGCATTCTTGAAATGTGCTTACTTATAGACTCACCATCCTTCATCTTGCACACCATAAAGGACTTTACCACCTCGTACTTTTCTTGACTAGCTCGCTTATGGTACTTTTCCATAAGGTCCTTTTCATCTCATACGACTAGTAATCCTCATAGTAATGGGTTTTGGTATTACAACATCCTATGGTGTACATACAACCCTAAATTCTTTGGATATATGTTTTCTCTAATTATACATGCAATATTGTTTCCAAAGAATTAAGCCTACCACTAGCATGGAAATGACATAGTCAACATAAAAGAGAGTTATAAAATTACCTCATTGTTGTAGCTTGTAGAACTTCTTGACATTGGCCTTTAAGAACTTAGTGCCCCAAGTGTTGCACCTCAAATGGAATCACAACACACCAAGAACAAATGAGACTTTTGAGAGAGTATTTCTTGCACCAAAATCGGCTCTTGGAACTCCAAGGATAACTAATGTCCATTTTGGATGCTAAGAGGCTTATTATATAATGTGTCAAGATTAAGGTTACACCATGTAAACCCTAATGTGTATGACCTTCCATATTCCTTAGGCTCTGTGGGTTTAAAACCCCATGGATCATTCATGGGTTGTAACATTGGTTTAGCTCAACCTAAAGAATCATGGATCATTGGCCCACCCCATAAGAATGAATTATTTACCAAATCAATCCCCTTACATTTAATTAGTCTCTTTTAATCACAAAATTAATTCCAAATTCATTCCTGATCAATAATAATTAAATCATATGATTTCATATTAATATATTAGAACTTATAATATATTAACAAATCATAAATAACCTTTTCTCAAAATTCCATCCTATCAAATTGTCCTGGTGATATTCAACCCAAATGGACCATGTTACTCTCTTGTCAAGTACATACCAATTATAGCTATGGGCTTAGACACCTACTCCAACACATGGTGTCTTTGAAATTCTTGGATTATTATAGCCACCATGATGCAAGCTACTTTTTACAGGAGTGCCCTTTATTTCATCGATCTCAGCGAGTGGTTTCTCGAGGACATATTAATTATCCTCAAAACAAAGTGCCATTTTGATGTTACACATCCAATCGTTGTATTTGGTGCCATCCAATTGCACCTTTGCACATATGTTCAACATAGAGAAGTTGTTGTTGTTGTTGGAGGAGGAGGATCCAGAAGCATCAGAAGGAGTAGACATCTGAAAAAGAGTAGAAAAGAAAATTTTAGTTAGATAAGAACAATCCGCAATAGAACACTCAAATGAAATATCAAGGCTAGGATCCAACTAAATAATTTACAACTTAGCAAATGGATGTTGTAATCTAATTGCAAATTATATAAAGTGTAGGTAAACGACGATTTACCAAATTCACTAAAAAAAACAAAATTTGAATGAATTAAGTTTTGAATGAAATTCCTAGATCTTTTGAGAATCATTGAACTTTTCAATGGTATGTTTACTCTCTATTATGTTATTCCATTTGTGACTGGGATACCGAGGATCATAAACAAGATGTGAATAACCATGAAATTTGCTTGGTACTGTAGATGTCATTTATCATCTCATTTTAATGTGTAGGTTAGCCACACACGCACCGTTAATCAATGATAATTTATGAGACACCCATTGCTTCTGTTTATTAATCCTTATTAGTGTGTGCTTTAATCACACACCCTCCACTAACGACCAATAAAGTGCAATGTGCAATTTCATGGATTAGCATACAAATTCATATCTTCCCTAAAGTAACTAAGATTGGGAATTTTATAAAAGTGTATTTAGTTATTTTATATATCATTATACTTATTAATGAGAATTAAGTGTCCTATCAAACCCGTTCGACTAACGACCATTCACTAACCAAGGGAGCGGTGGATAAGAGTGGATACCTAATGACAGTCATTTTATAGGCTGCTTC
This sequence comes from Lactuca saligna, assembly GCF_052625555.1. Classification (NCBI taxonomy): domain Eukaryota; kingdom Viridiplantae; phylum Streptophyta; class Magnoliopsida; order Asterales; family Asteraceae; genus Lactuca; species Lactuca saligna. The sequence goes on from NC_136419.1 coordinate 172,969,578, forward strand.
CTTAAACTCTCTTATAGATCGGCTTCGTGAATGAGGTGTACTAGCAGTTCGACTTACTTTTCTTATATATATATATATATATATATATATATATATATATATATATAAGACTTTTAATGTTATATATAATATAAGAGTGTATTTTTAAAACTTTTGAAAAATTCTAGGTTATATTTTAAAATTTCATAATTAATATTCAGTTAATTAAATTAAAAAATAAAACCAATCATGAACTGAAGATAAGTATATTAAATTGCATTTTAAAATATTTAGTTTTATCCAAGTGTTTTATATACTTCTTAGTTGGAGTTATATTGTTGGTTTTTTTGATTAAAAAATAGTCTAATTATAGAGTCAAACATGATGAGATTGGCAACAAAATCAATTTTTAGATTTGAATAAACTAAAACTATTTTACCCTCCAAGGATCATTTTGCAAAGCTATGCAAGATTATAAACCATAGAAAGAGAAAATGATACATCATTTAAAGAATTTCACTCCTCTCGGGAGAATGGAAGTCAATGAAGAATGTAGATAAAACCTCCTTCCTATCTAGGACACCAACAATAGCTCAACTTGATGGAGGTAGTAGTCAAATATAGTGTCTTTAACTCAATAAGAGTGCCAAATCATAAATCATTCTTCAACTAGTGTCTTTAACCTTTAAGAAATTGAGAGAGAAGGTGTAGAAATTAGATTTCATAAGGGAGAAAAAGAACCACATAAGTAGCTTATTTACTTCTTATTAATATTTATAAAAAGTATTTGTTTATGTTCTTACACCATACCTATACATGATATATGAAGCATGGGAGGAGTCTTACATGGAAGAATTAAGAAGAAACCATCAAATCCACGTACTTGATGGGCGTCCTCGACCATGAGTAAGAAAGAGGAGAAGGAGTGGTCAACAGTCTTCTAATTTATATAAAAATCATGTCAAGTTTTATATAAACTAAACGACTTAAGTTTATATTAAAACTATTGAAATATATAATACATTTCAAGTGTTTTTATTTGATACTTTTGTTAGAAAAATATTGTTTTCCTAAAATAAATATTTTCTAGGTAATAAAAGAAATATAATATTTATAAAGAATCAAATCCATATAAATAATATATATATATATATATATATATAAGTATTTATCAAGAAACAAGTTCTTATAAATAATATACTATCATTAAGTTGTTTTTAGTGTGATCCTTTTTAAGATCTTATATAATATAACAATATCATTCTATAATGTCCATTGGGCATAAAGATCTTTCAACGTCCCACTAGCACAAGATACATGACAAGTTGATATAGATATTAGTGAACATCTACCAACATTTCATTGCCCCAAGTAATATGTGATTTTGTACCATTGAACATGAGACTTTGATCACAATCGATATCATTTTTGTTATAGACATCCTATTGAACATGAGACTTTGATCACAATCGATATCATTTTTGTTAATGTTTGGGTAATACGCATTATTTGTCTAGCTCACAACACATAAGAGGAACAAATACCATCTTGATTACATAATCCTCTTACATACGTCACACCACACTTGAAAGTAGACTTTATAACTTACTGGTTAAGGATCAACATTTTACCATATAAACGCATAGCACTCACTACCCTTAAGTCCCACTATGTATCTCAAATGTTAATGATACAAAGATATTACCATTTAGTCAAGTATCACTCATAACAACAATATATAAGGTGATTCTGATATGAGTTTGTCCAATACTTGCTCTTTGACAAGTACCTATGAATCTACGTTAAAAAACCTTGACTACATTCATCTAGTGAGAGTCAACAAATCTAATTCATATTAGTCTTGCCTCATAATTTCTCCCACAACTATAACTTTCTATTAACATTTAAAATAATAAGATTAATCATAGATTAAACATGTTAATATAGACCACAACAAGTACTGATGTGATGATCGTATCCCAATGTATCAAAACAATATATAATACTCGTTCTCTTAATGTTCCAATACGCAAATACTAAATTCAATTCAAATACCATTTCTAGAATAAAAAAGTCTTATACTTGAAGTGTGATCATTCATACTTCACTTAAGGAAAGACTTTATAAATGGGCCTGGCTAAATTTAATTTGTGTGAATTTTGTTAATAATATCATCTCCATATTTAACTTTATTCTAAGTATAGTTAAATATCTCATAGAATATGATTGGTGTCCTTATGTGATATAGAGTTTCTTAGCTATATTAAGTATGCTCTCGAAGTCACAAAAGATTTCTAGGTTATCCCAGCATGGAAGGACATAACTTAGGTTTTCAATGAAGTTTTTCATCCAATCATATTTAATTAGAGCTTTTGAAGTAGTAGTGTATTCTTATTTTGTAGTACATTGTGCTATTATGTTTTGCTTGGACCTCATTCCAACAAAACTTACTCTTCATTCCATAATAAAGTCATAATACAATTATAATTCATAAATATCTATATTTGTTTTGAAGTTAGCTTCTTATGTAGCTCTTTACCTAAAGATCTTCTTCTCATTATTTCATGTACACTCTCTTAGTTCTTCTGAAGTACTCTTAGAGTGTTCTCATAATCATCCAATAACTTACCCATGTATAAGATTGGTATCTTATGATATGTTCTTGACATGATCATATACTAGGTCTTGTACATAATATGGCATAAATGATAAATTTATTTTCTAAGCAAATAGATTATAAATCATGTTATCTAGCTCAATCCGATATGCTAGGTCCTTTTAAGGTATTCTCAAAATGATGCCATGTGGTAATTTCAAGTGTCCTCTAAAAGAATCCTATAAGTTGATTTAGTTCAAGATATTGTCAACATATGCAAAAGGTATTAAAACATTAACAATAATATTTATCTATCTTCATAGATTTTACATTCCAAGAATGTATATTGTGTTTACTAAGTCTTTAATCTTACAATTTTTCTCCAAGTCAAGTAGAAAGAGCCTTGCATAGTTAGAATGTAGGTTCTTGTGATTAAGAACATCTCATTCATACAACATTAGGAATATCACTATTGGTCCCACTAGTTGTTAGTAAACAAATATGCTATCTTCATTTTGATATAAAGTCATACCTTGTGTTTTCGTATTAAATGATGATTCAAACTTTGAGATGTTTGCTTTGTAAATCCAAAAATGGATCTTAAGGCTTAAACTTTATCTTAAGATAACATGGATGAAGAAAACCTACAGGCTAATCTATATAGACATCTTCTAGTAGGTGTCTAATAATAAAAACAATTTTTCTTGAAATGTATTTGTCATATCTCATATTATGAATATATAGTTATAATAAATAATATCATTGTTCATCTAATAATAGCTACTTTTGAAAATGTTTTATCATAGTCAATTAAATGAGTATGAGAAAATCCTTTTATAACGCGTCTTTGTTATATATATATATATATATATATATATATATATATATATATATATATATATATATATATATATATATATATATATAGTTACTCCTTCTGTTCTTGCTATAGAGAGGAAGATGAATCAAGCCAACACTTGATTATTAGACATGGATTACATCTCAATGTTCATAACTTAAAGTAATTTATTAGATTCAAGATCTGATATAGCAATTTGGTAGTTGATGGATTTACCATGAACCATTAAGAAGAACTCATGAATGAGAGATTCCACATTTCTCAATTCATAGATGTTATCTACCATATATATGAACAATATCTGTTTATAAATAATGTTATTAATGTTCAACAATTCCTTATTGAAACTAGTGCCAACTGCTGCTATATCAGGTTATGGTTCTTTAGTTGCTTCAAGTTCTATGTGCCTCCCACTTGCTTTGTCATTTGAATTTTGCTTTCTGATAACTTGGCTTTTAGAGGAATAAGAGATTAGTTTGACACCTATAGCCAAATACAAGACACATCTTGTGACTAAAGGGTTTCTCCAGTAATATGGCAAAGATTAGTTTGACACCATTAGCCACGTAACCAAACTGGTTACAATCGGTACGGTTCACTCCATTTCTATCTCAAATGACTAGTGCCTAAGATAATTAGATGTCAACAACGCATTCTTCCATGGTACACTACAGGAAGAAGAATACATGGTTCAACCTCCTGGTTTTATTCACTCTAAAAATCCAAACCATATAAGTAAGCTCCGAAAATCAATGTATGGACTCAAACAAGCACCATGTGTATGGTATTTGGCCCTTGCGTCCTTTCTCCTAGGAAATGGTTTTCAAAAATCTCAATTAGATGCCCTGTTATTCGTCTAAAATCAGGATGCCATAATCTGTTATTATTTGGTCTATGTTGATGACGTTATTCTAACGAGAAATAACCCTTCTTTCATTACCAAGTTTGTACACATGCTTGAAAACAGATTCTCCACCAAAAATCTTAGTTCACACAATCATTTTTTGGCATTGAGATTATTCCAATAATGTATGGTCTCTTCTTATCATACATAGTCATATTCGGGACATCTTGACTCACTTCAAGATGGATTGTGCCAAGGAGGGATCAACAACATCAATTACCCTTACTGAAGATGATGTAGCTCCTAAATTTGATCCAACTCTGCACCACAAGCTTCTTAATATTATCTCATGTCCGTATTTTATCAAAAGCCTATCTCCCGCTCATCTACAGAGGTTGAGTATAAAGCCCTAGAAAATGATGCATCCGAACTATCATGTGTTAAAAATCACCTTACTAAACTTGGTGTTCCAAATTCACATGCTCTAACCCTTCATTGTGACAACACAGGTGTTACTTATCTTTATGCCAATCTAGTTTATCATTCATGTGTGAAACAAGTCGCTATCGATTATCATTTTGTTAGATAAACATTTGATGCTGACACACATAAAGTTTGCCACATTCACACATTAGACCAACAAGCTAATGCTCTTACCAAATCAACGATAAGGAATTACTTTGTTAAGCTAAGGTCCAAGATTGGAGTCATCGACATATCCTCCATCTTTTGGGGGCGTATCAAGGACACCTAATGAGCACACTCATCTGCAACTATATATTTTCCCTTTTAATTAAATAGCATCTTTTCCATGTATAGCTCCTTAATTCCTATTGAACTATGTCTTATATATACCTCTGTATGTTCTCAATAATACATAATGTTAATCATCCTCTTTAGTATATAACTTTTGTTTAAAATTAAATTAATTGTAAATGTTAACTGCTCAAAAAGGCGTCTACAAAGTGGATGCATTGTTGGACTTTTTATGAAGATAAATTCATGAAATAAATTAATAGTTAGTGGAAATATGAAACTAATGTGGAAAAAAGAAAAAAGACTCCTTAAAAAGGGTGTGACATTGAAATGACTATGAGTTGGTGTTTTATGGCATTTTACTAAAATGAAAAATGAGAGAATGCATATATGCTATCTCCCTCTCTATTTTGACCTAACATTATGTTCATTTCCAGAGTTTAAGCCTACAACAATTGGAAAGATTATGCACTCTTTATCGGGGTATAGACAATCATATTCCTGCAATTACCATGCATGTAAGTGCGATATGCTATTTGTAAATCTTCATCTTTAACAGAAGCTCTGGTAAAATAAACCATGTGTGTATTATGATGTAAAAATTTTCCTAACATGATGCTATCTTTACCAGATTAGGTCGTCCATAAAGATGCTAATAAACGAAGATTCTACCAATGAAGACAAGAATTTTATTTTATTAGAAGATAATTCCAGGTATAATGATAGTTGCTCTCTTTCATGAATGTTAAATCATAGGTAGGAACTTCAAAATATTTTGGCTCGGAGTGCTTATATTTGAAAAAGAAAAAACACAATCTTGGCGATTATAAGTAGTTTTGTAGAAACTTTCTTTAATGGAATGGTTGGATGAGGTGCAATGTCTAGTTGATATTCGGATGTCACTATTGACCTTCAATGGGAAAAAAAATAATATAAAATGATTAAGAAATAACTAACTTTTTTTTTTTTCCAGAAAACTATGTACCATTAAGTTTTTGTAGGGTCCAATATGAAAAGTGGAATAATTATGTGTCAATCCTTTAAACTTTATAAAACTAGGGAAAATGATAGAAATATCCTAAGAACTTTCTAGGGTTTAACCATTGAGTTCCCCTAAAGTTTTTGTAGGACTTTATGGGTCCCTAAACTAGGATATGACATGCTCTTTTAATATCTATCAACATGTAATAGCTGGTTCAGTAACCTTTTAGACCAAAAAAACTCATTTTGTGCCCCTATAAAGCCGAAAAAATAAGTTTGCGGATCAATACGAATTGAGTGTGAATCAGCTTTAGAAGAAAATGAGAGTTTTTTTTTTTGTACGAATTGATCCCCAAACTTATTATTTTGGCTTTATAAGGGTATTAAATGAGTTTTTTTTTTTTTTCCAAAAGGTCACTGAACCGACTATTACATGTTGTCAGGGACTAAAAGAGCAGGTCATATCCTAGTTTAGGGACCTATAAAGTCCGACAAAACTTTAGGGACTCAACGGGTAACCCTAAAAGGTTCGTACGACATTTGTGTCATTTTCCCATAAAACCAATATATTGTGATGCTTTCAGGTTTCTAATATCTGTCTTAATGCTAAATTGTAAAATTGTTATCTTTTGGATTAGAAAAATTATAAAATTATTGTTAATTAATATATGCATATTTAACTTGATAGATGTTCATTCCTTCCATATTCTATAACTTCTTCCCCTAATTCTCCTTATTTTTTACCCTACAACTAACCACCTGGAAGAATTTATGAGTTAGATAGAGTTAAAATCATTTATATTATAAATAGCAGTTCTTATAATCTTGTTTAACTTTGTATATATCTTCATATCCTTGATGATTACTATCCTAGTTACTTATTCATTGCAAATGAAACCGTAGATTGTATTAACAAGCTTTGTTTCCAAATGCAGCCAACCTTTCTTAGTTAATGAACTCCTTACTTCCTGCAAAGCCAAATATGTTGCAGGCGGGGAACCTGCTACAGTATTTACCAAGTATCCAGCCTTTCATTTTATATATGATTGAATCTTGAACCTCACCATATCCTTAAGTTTTAATTTTCATGGTGTTACCCTTCTAAAAAAATACATTCTTTATTTCCTTTCCTATTCTCTCTAATGATTGTTCTTGGTTAATTCTTGCACAAATAGTAAAAATGTTATTTTTTGGGAGTCTAGTAAATTATAAATTAATTTGTTGCGTTATGGATTTTTGCTTTATATTTTTAGGTTTACTTTCGGTATAAATAAATATCATATATCTTATAACCCTAATGTTTCGAAACTAATAAGAAACCTCTCTGCTTCGCCTACGGACGTACCACGATTAAGCCGATCGTGTAAACTATGTGAATCTTATGAGGTTAATTTTTCTTTGGTTCTTTATTGTATATTTGTCTTGATTCACACAAGAGAGAGCATGGCTATGTTTAATTGTAGCTTATAAGTGTTTTTGTATTGGGCCAAAGCTACCTAAACCCCAACCCCATCTCTTATAAATCAAACCACAATACTATATTGGACGTTGTAGTATTGCTGTAGAGATCCAAGAGAGGGAATAAAAATGAATATATTTTTTTGTTAAATGCCATAAAAGTCACTAAGTTTATATGAAAATTCGATTTTGACACTACTTTTTTGTCTAAAATTGGATATTTCGTTTCCAATTTGTATAACCCTGACTACTTGATCAGTCAAACTAGTTGTATGACGTGCTATGATGACGTTTTAGTTTTGGTGATGTGGCATGCTTGAATGACATGCTAATGCGTAAGATTGAAAAACGATTATACAAAAGACACTAAGTTTTCATATTTTTCAATTTTGGGACTAAGTTTTAACTTTTTATTCAATTTTGACAACCTATTTTTTGGTTGCAAATCGAAAATCATTTTTTCTAGTTTTGTATTAAGTATACAGTTCAAATGGAAAATTGTCAACACTGAATAAAACTCGAAAAAATGATGTTCGATTCGGAACACAAAAAAAATAGATTGTTAAAATTGAAAAAAAAATCAAAACTTAGTGCTAAAATTGAAAACAGTGAAAACTTAATATCTTTTGTGTAATTGTTTTTTAATCTTAACGCATTAGCATGCCATGCAAGCATGTCATATCACCAAAACTAAGACGCCATCATGGCACGTCAGACAACTAGTTTGACGGATCAAGTAGTCAAAATTATAACAAATTTGAAACGTAATGTATCCAATTTGAGACAAAAAAAAAGTAGTGTCAGAATCAAATTTTCATGTAAACTTAGTGACTTTTGTGGCATTTAACCAAAAATATATTCATTTTTATTCCCTCTTTTGGAGCAAACTAGTTGTCAGACGTGCCATGATGACGTCTTAGTTTTGGTAATGTGGCACACTTGTATGACATGCTAATGCATCAAGATTAAAAAACGATTACACAAAAGGCACTAAGTTTTAATTTTTTTTATTCAATTATGACACTCTATTTTTTATTGTTCCGAATCGAACATAATTTTTTTTAGTTTTGTTCAATGTTGAAAATTTTCCATTTCAACTGTATAGCTAATTTTTTTTTTACATTTGAAACCATGTGAATACATTTTTTTCATCTCAAACCCATTTTTTTTTATAAATACAAGGTTATTTACATTCAAACCAAAATGTTGTTTATAAATATACATTAGTTATATTATAACTGTATCTTTCATTCAATATGCAATTTTAAATTGAGCTTGAATACATGGAATGCGCAGTTTAATAAGCTAACGTGATCTCCGAAACATGAAGGTCCGGAGAGGGTTAAAAATCATTCGTATAGACGGAGGAAGAAAGGTTGGCAAAAAACCAGGCCAAGAAGCAAGGAAGTATGAGATCCGTAAGGCTATATTTATACCCTTGGATCTCTTCCTATATTTTTTATTCGATCCAATGTGGAATGGGATACCAAATGCGAAATCGTCTCTTATCTAAGAGATATTTCATCCAAATCCTAATCACATAAGGGTTCTGAAATATTCTTGATTAACCATCTATTGATTAATGAGTATTCAACCCTTTAATTAATTAAATTGTTTAATTAATTCCCAATATACTTTCCAATTTGTTTCTAATTAACTATTAGACCATGATAATTAATAAACAAAATTCTCCTTTATTTATCTACTCAATTCACTAGAACAAAACTTCGCTATGGCGTCATTTTCTCATTTGCTTGGTTCATCCATAAAAATTCCAATGCTTATTCCAGAATATTATGATCAGTGGGCAGATCGTATGCAAGATTACTTGAACGGATTGGATGAAGAATTATGGAAGTGCATATCAGGAGAAATCAATCAACCTGCAACAGTTCAGCCAATCGGTGTGTCTTCAAGCAGTTCAGAAGTTGACAATCAATCCAATTGTTTAAAACAACTGGAGAAGAAATGCATGAGGGAATTAAGAGGTGCCTTGTCTCCTGTTGTGTACAATTATGTCAGAACATGCACAAGAGCTAAAGAAATCTGGAACAATCTCAAAGACAAATTCCAAGGAAGTGAAAAGACGAAGATCACATCTGTGAAACAATGCCTGGTGTAGCTCAAAGATTTCAAACAGAAAGAATTTGAATCTATTGAAGGATACTATGATTAGTTCAATGAGTTAATCTATCGTTGTAATCATTATGGTATTACAAGGTCATCAATGGAGTACAACTTGATATTTGTAATGGGACTTCGAAAGGAGTGGAGGAGTGTAAGTATGATGGTGAAAAACCAACAGAGTTTTGATACTTCGACTTTGAATGACTTGTACAATCAATTGAAATCTCATTAAAATGAGGTTAATGAAATAGCTGAGGAAGAAATAGCAAGTCTTGGTGGACCATTGGCACTCGTTTCGAAGGTTTCTTAAAGAGAGAATGAAAAATCGAAGTCTGATGAAGAAGAAGGTTTACTGATGAATTCTGATGATGAGGCTCTCGCATTTTACTTAAATAATAGAGTAAAGAAATTTTTTAAGAAACCTTTTAATCCAAAGAACAAGTCATCAGATTCGAAGGGTAGTTATGAGAACAAAAATAGAGTGGATGAAAAGAAGAAAGAAGTGAAGACGGAATCGAAGAGTGAAATTAAGCAAATGAAGAAGATGTTGAAAGGTGATACAGGGATTAATTGCCATTATTGCTATGGTGCAAATCACTTGGCAGTAGATTGCTTGTTGAGAAAGAAGGAGGAAAAGAAAAAACAAAGGATGAAGCGTATTACATTGAGAAACTGGAGGAAGTAAAGTCGAAGACAAAGAATTTGTCGTTGGTGGCTCATGGAGAAATTGAATCGGATGGCACAATCAAATATGGTCCTTAGGTTCAGCCGATGAAGAAATGAAGAATCCAACACACGGGGCCATGTATGCAAAAGTTGAAAAAGATTCAGATGAAGAAGAGACTTACGAAGTACGTGGGCAGTGCTTCGTATCGAAGTCTACCAATAGGTCGCCCATGACTACCAAGGTACGTAATCTTCTTGAATCCTTTAATATTCTAGTTTCTGCATATAATTCTGAGTTAGTATCTTTTGATGAAACTGTTACTTACTTTGATTCAATTGTCGTGTCTCCCAGCAATGAAGCTAAAAAGTTAAATGATCAATTACTAGAGACAAGAAAGAAGTTAGAATCAAAAGTCACTAGGGTTGATTATTTAGAATTGCAAGTGTCGAATATTATGGAGGATAGGGAGAATTTAGCAAAGGAAATAAACTTGTTGTTAGCACAGAGAAATATTTTCTGTAATTCTGCGAAAAGATTGTATGGAGCTTTAGAGTCACAATTATCACTCCTCTAATGGCTTACAAACACCAACTAGCAAAGAGAATGATTTGAGAGAGAGGAGAGAGGAGGAAATCAGCCAGGGTATCCTTGCTGTAGAGGAGGTGCTGATTTCCTATCCTAAGGGGTCTATTTATACTTGTAAGGCTCCTAGGGTTTCACCCTTAAACCCTAATTGGATAACTTAGACTCTAAGCAATCCCAATCCTTTCCATAGATAAGCCATGGACGAATTTGAGGCTATCCCAAGCCCTAGAATTTGTCCAACCCATATCCTATAAGGATTTACAGCCTAAAGTGTAACTATCAAACAATTGACAGTTTATACCCTTTTATTTAATTAATCTCTTTAAGTCACCAAATTAATACCAATTAATCTATGACTTATATTAATCAAATAACAATATTATTATTCATTATATTATTCTCATAATATATTAAGAATATCTATTCTCTCATAAATCATCCTACCAAGTTGCTATGGTGAAGGCAACCCAAAAGGACCATGCACAATCGGGTCAAATACTTGCCTAATATAGTTGCAGCCTTAGACACTATTCCAACAGTCTCCCACTTAGATAAGTCTAGTAACTATATGCACAAGTACAATCCGATTTGCAATCGTAGCTCTGAAAGATGCTGCCAAACCATGAATAATCTCGTCCTTTAGATAAGGGATCGTACAGTCCTCTGTTAGATATCATGCTGACAATTAAATGGAATGATTAGTCTAGCATTTGGTTTCTCGATCTCCGATTTATTTGACACAGAACTTAATCGAACACATCAATTCAGTTATGACCGGGCCCGACACATAAGTCAAATCAAATCATCGAGTGGCCGAGATAACACTTTTTCCTTCTTAGGATAAAAGTTACAGATAAACTTCGACTTATATGCATTTACTTATTCATTAACCAACTATACACAACAATGCGTTTTATAACATTGAGTTACCAATGCATTTTCGCATTATCAATGTACAATCAATTAGCAAATAACAAACCATATATCTAGGTTTCAAGACTATGTGATATTATCGTCTTGCGATCACCCTTTTATCACATTCCATAAGGTGATTCCAGCAAGCGCGGGTTTGTTCCAATGCTCAAAACTAGTTCATAAGCACTCACGAACGTCGCAACAATCTTTTGCTATGTCTAATACCATTTAGACAATCTACACACCTATTCATGACAATTTTCATTCATATCTACTTCCGACATATGAACGATTGTGGACAATTTGAACAATTCGATTATTCCTAATAAACTAAATTATTCTGGAAAACATGCAAAGTGAAATAATAGTTAAACAATTAACATAAGACAGTAACATTACTTATAAATAAAACTCCTTTATTTAATCATCAAATGTTAATTACATTTATCTATTATATGTTTGTAATACTATCTAATCTATGCTAATATCATCCTTCAGCCCAATACTCCTATCATGCTGCAAATGCTTAACACTACTCAGTCCTTTCGTAAGCGGATCTGCTGGGTTATCTTCTAATGATATCCTCTTCACTACGAGTTGTCCTTCTTCTACACGATGTCTAATAAAGTGATATTTTCTGTCAATATGTCGTGATCTACCATGATCTCTTGGTTCCTTGGTCAAGGTAACCGCTCCTTCATTATCACAGAAAATCTCCATGGGCTCCTTTATGGCAGGTACAACTCCAAGATCACCAAGGAAGTTCTTCAACCATATTTCCTCCTTCGATGCTTCGCTCGCTGCAATGTACTCTGATTCGCACGTTGAATCAGCTATGGTTTCCTGCTTGGAACTTTTCCAAGTTACTGCTCCTCCATTCAGGGTAAAGACCCAGCCCGACTATGAACGGTAGTTGTCCCTGTCGGTCTGAAAGTTGGCGTCACTATACCATCGCACCTTCAAGTCATCACTCCCTCCGAGGACTAAGAACCATTCCTTCGTCCTCCGAAGGTACTTAAGGAAATTCTTCACCGCAATCCAATGGGCTCTGCCAGGGTTCCCTTGATATCTACTGACCATGCTCAAAGCAAAGGCTACATCAGGGCGAGTACAAGTCATAGCGTACATGATTGAGCCAACTGCGGAAGTGTATGGAACTCGGCTCATTTCAGCTATCTTGGCTTCGGTACTCGGACTTTGAGTCTTACTCAACTTGGCATTGCTTTGTATCGGTAATTCTCCCTTCTTCGAGTTTTCCATACTAAAACGTTTTAGTACCTTCTCTAAGTAAGTGTTCTAACTAAGTCCTATTAGTCTCTTACTTCTCTCTCTTACTATCCTTATTCCCAAAATATAGGAAGCCTCTCCGAGGTCCTTCATAGCGAAGCACTTCCCAAGCCAGGACTTAACCTCCTGCAGAGTCGGGATGTCGTTTCCTATGAGTAATATGTCATCGACATATAGAACGAGGAAGCTTACTACACTCCCACTGGCTTTGACTATACACACGATTCATCTTCGCTTCGTACAAATCCAAACTCTTTGACTTTCTCATCGAAGCAAAGATTCCATCTGCGAGATGCTTGCTTTAGTCCATAAATGGACTTCTCAAGCTTACACACTCTATTCGGATGCTTCAGATCTACAAACCCCTCTGGCTGAGCCATGTAAACATCCTCAGCCAACTTCCCGTTAAGGAAAGCGGTCTTGACATCCATTTTCCAAATCTCATAATCATGAAATGCGGCTATAGCTAACATCATTCTAATAGATTATATCTTCGCAACTGGTGAGAAGGTCTCTTCATAGTCAACTCCGGGAGTTTGAGCAAAGCCCTTCGCAACCAATCGCGCTTTAAACGTGTGTACCTTTCCATCCACGTCGGTCTTCTTCTTGAAGATCCATTTTCACCCAACGGTCTTACGTCCAGGCACATTATCAAACAAATTCCAAACTTGGTTATCATACATGGATTGGATCTCACTATCCATTGCCTCTTGCCATTTCGTAAACTCCGGGCCTGACATGGCTTCCTTATAGCTATTAGGTTCATCAAGATTTATTAGTGTACTATCACTAATATACGTGTCCCCTTGGGTAGTAATATGAAAACCATACAACTGAGGTTGAACTGTAACTCTTTCGGAACGTCTAAGAGGTAATGATACGTTAATCGGTTCAACCGGAGTTTCCTCCTCCGGTTGAATGCCAGTGGTAGAGGTTCCTTCATCTATCAACTCTTGAATTTCTTCAAGATTGATTTGCCTCCCACTGTCTCCTTGGCTTATGAGTTCTCGCTCTCGGAAAACTCCTATCCTCGCAACAAAGGCAACGTTGCCCTTCAGTCTATAGAAGAGATATCCAAAGGATTTCTGCGGGTAGCCGATGAAAATACATCGCTCACTACGAGGTTCGAGCTTCTCGTGAGTATCTCGTCTTACGAAAGCCTTGCAACCCCAAACCTTGATATGCGCTAACGAAGGAGCTTTCCCCGTCCACATCTCGTGAGGTGTTTTGGCAACCTTCCTAGTAGGGACTCGGTTAAGGATATGGGCGGCAGTCTCTAAGGCATACCCCCAAAAAGAGATAGATAGCGAAGCACGACTCATCATATAGCGAACTATATCCAACAAGGTTCGATTACGCCTTTCTGCCACACCATTCAATTGTAGTGTCCAAGGTGGCATCAATTGTGAAACTATTCCACACTCGTTGAGATAATCATGGAATTCAAGACTTAGGTACTCTCCTCCTCGATTGGATCGAAGCATCTTGATCTTCCTGCCCAATTGATTCTCCACTTCATTTTTGAACTCTTTGAACTTTTCAAAAGTTTCTGACTTTTTCTTGATTAAGTAGATATACCCATATCTACTATAGTCATCGGTAAAAGTCACGTAAAAGCGGTTTCCATCCTTCGTGGTAGATCTAAACGGTTCACACACATCGGTATGTATGAGGTCCAATAGACCCTCACCCCTTTCACACTTACCAGGGAAGGGTGACTTAGTCATCATTACAAGTAAACAAGACTCGCATGTGTCATCTTCCCTAAGATCGAATGACTCCAACACTCTATCCTTTTGGAGTTGGGCTATGCGTTTCTTGTTGACGTGTCCAAGACGACAATGCCATAAGGATGCCTTATCCATACTATTTGATGAATCCATGCATAAAACATTATTTCCTAAGTTATCAACAATCATAGCAGTTTCATAAATTCCATTACATGGTATAGCTTCAAAGTAAAAGACACCATTCAAATAAGCTAAAATAGTACCATTCTCATTATTAAAAGAAAATATAAAACCTTGTCTAAACAAACCATGAAATGAAATGATGTTCTAGCCATTTCTGGCGAATAGCAACAATTGTTCAAATCTAAAGATAAACCATTCCTATGCACTAAAGAATACACTCCAATCTTGGTCACAGGCGACGATCTTCTGTTCCCCATGATTAGATTTATTCTTCCATGCTCCACGTCTCTACTTCTTCTTAGTCCCTGCACATTAGAACAAATGTGGTAACCACAACCGGTATCAAGAACCCAAGAAGTATCATGAGATGAATCGTTAGATTTAATTGTGTATATACCTGCAAAAGATGGCTTGATCTTTCCTTCCTTGATGGCTTGCAGGTACTCCGGGCAGCTTCTCTTCCAATTTCCTATCTTGTGGCAGTGGTGGCACTCTGCCTCCTTCGGGTTAGGGCATGGTTTAGCGGGATCAACTTTGGTCCCACTACAAGAGGCACCATCTCGGGCTTTCACCTTGCGATAGTTCTTTGATGAAACCTTCCTCTTCTTTCCCTTTCCTTGTCCAATTGCCAAGACAGGAGCGGCGGGTGGATTGGGAGTTGGTGCAACAGACTTCTCCTTGAAGTTGCTCTCAGCGACCCTCAAGATACCTTGGAGTTTGCTTAGTGTGACCTCTTCTTTGTTCATGTGATAGGTCATCCTAAATTGATTGTAGCTTGGAGGCAAAGAGTGAAGCACCATGTCGATCGCCAAGTCTTCCCCAAAGTCAATGTTTAACTTGCGAAGGCGGTCGACATACCTTTGCATCTTTTGCAGGTGCACGGTAAGAGATTCTCCATGACCCATCTTAGCGGAAATCATGTTAGTGAAAATCTCATAACGCTCTTGTCTCGCGTTTTGATGGTATCTCTCCAATAAGTCTTGGTGCATTTCGTACGGATACATGTCATCGTAGGACTTTTGGAATTAAGGGTTCATAGTCGCGATCATGATGCAATGTACTTTCGTTGCATCACGCTCGTGAGTTTCAAAAGCGATCATTTCAGCGGGAGTAGCGATTTCGGGGTTGATTTTCTCGAGCTTCTCATTGAGGACATACTCCTTATCCTCATAGCGAGCAATCGTGAGAATGTATCTTATCCATTTGCTAAAGTTCGTTCCATCAAAGGTGACCTTTTGACAAAGGCTCATCAAAGTGAATGAAATCGAAGCAGCGTTGTTAGCGTTCGACATCTACAATAGAAAGGACAAATATTGATTAGAATGTGAATCCCTAATTATCACCCAATAAGAAAAATTAGATATAGGATCCAACAACAATATTTACACATTAGAAAAGGGATGTCGTAATCTAATATGTAAACAATTTGAAGGTAAGTGAATGTCGATTCACAAATTCTCCACCATGAAAAACATAACTTTAAGTCCTAAATGTATTGAGAATTCCTAGGTTCGGATGAGATTCATTGAAACTTTTCAATGGCATGTTTAAATCTCGATATGCCCCTCTTGTTTGTGACTGGGATACCGAGGATCACAAAGCAGGTATGAATTACCATGCAAATTCACATGGTGCCTTCATTGTAACGATCACCTATTCGATGTGCCGGTAAACCATACACGCTCCGTCGAACTATGATAAACAATGAATCACCCTTTACCACCTTTGCTTAGAACCAATTAGTGTGCCGGTAAACCACACACGCTCCACTAACTTCTTAGCAAGGTGCAAAGTGTAATTTCATGGGATTGCATCAATTCACTTTTCCTTAAGTAACTAAGATTGGGAAATTTTAAGAAAACATGTAGTTACTTTGTATTTCTTATTATACTTTTAATGAGAGGATGAGGTTGCCCTATCCTACCCGTTCGGCTAACGACCCTCCACCGATCAAGCAAGCGGTGGGTGTGAGTGTACACCCATTAAGCGCCATTTTATAGGCCGCAACCTTATAACCACCTTATAGACCGGCTTCGTGAATGAGGCCTACTAACGGTAAG
This sequence comes from Lactuca saligna, assembly GCF_052625555.1. Taxonomy (NCBI): domain Eukaryota; kingdom Viridiplantae; phylum Streptophyta; class Magnoliopsida; order Asterales; family Asteraceae; genus Lactuca; species Lactuca saligna. The sequence continues at coordinate 172,986,605 of NC_136419.1, forward strand.
ACTAGCATTTAAGTTATACATATATAGATATTAATCTTGTAATATTATATTAGTATAGGGTTGGATTTTAAACTTGTAAAATTTTAGGGTTTGAAATTTAAATTGTCTAAATAAAACTTTTAATCACAAAATATAAATTTCAAAACTTGAGGGCAAGTTTTTAAACATTTAAAACATAAAGGATCAAATAACAAATAATTGAAATTAACAATTAATCACATAATTATCCATATTTGATTTCTTGAAAAACAATTGACCAATTTAACCAAAATAATTAATAATTATCATATAAGGAAATTAAATATTTTATTAATTGATAAATATCTTCGATTAGATCAAAAATATAGTCATATATATCATAAAATCGGATTTGGGTTGATCTAATATGATTAAGGTAAGTTTCCATAAGATAAATGTGAAAAAATCCCGTTTTTGGCTCTTCCTGACGCTCGGACTCGCCGAGTACCCAAACTGGACTCGCCGAGTCAAGCCAACTCGCCGAGTCCACTATGGGACTAGCCGAGTCCATGACTCAGAAACACAAAATTCGAATTTTGAAGTTAGCATGCAAACAATTAAGCATCAATTTAATAAAAACCAATCTAGGCTCTGATACCACTGATGGGTTTTGTACATAAGAACTTTCCTATGTGCATATACAAACCCTAATGCTTGGATCTAGGTTTCTCTAATTAAACATGCATTGAATCCAAGACCCCTAATCGCTAATTAGGTATAAGAACAACACAAAACCAGTGTTGGAATCATACCTTGAAACACTTGTTTGATCTTCTTGTTCTTGGAGTTTTAGAGTCATAATTGTCACTCCTCTAATGGCTTACAAACACCAACTAGCAAAGAGAATGATTTGACAGAGAGGAGAGAGGAGGAAATCGGCCAGGGTATCCTTGCTATAGAGGAGGTGCCGATTTCCTATCCTAAGGGGTCTATTTATACTTGTAAGGCTCCTAGGGTTTCACCCTTAAACCCTAATTGGATAACTTAGACTCTAAGCAATCCCAATCCTTTCCATAGATAAGCCATAGACTAATTTGAGGCTATCCCAAGCCCTAGAATTCGTCCAACCCATATCCTATAAGGATTTACAGCCTAAAGTGTAACTGTCAAACAATTGACAATTTATACCCTTTTATTTAATTAATCTCTTTAAGTCACCAAATTAATACCAATTAATATATGACTTATATTAATCAAATAACAATATTATTATTAATTATATTATTCTCATAATATATTAATAATATCTGTTCTCTCATAAATCATCCTACCAAGTTGCTATGGTGAAGGCAACCCAAAAGGACCATTCACAATTGGGTCAAATACTTTCCTAATATAGTTGCAGCCTTAGACACTATTCCAACAATAAGGAGTTCTGAAAAGTTATAAATCCTATCTTATTGAAATTTCATTTATGATGGATTCATTGAATATTATTTTAAAAGTCTTTACCATATTGACAAACACATTTTTTGATTTATTGACTTTTCAAAAAAGGCAGAAGTTAATAAGTTACTTTTACATGAAATATCAAACACCCTAGCTTTAAGTAAAATAATAAATTAACCATTACAATTGTGAGAATTCATTTCTCAATGCTTTTCTTAAGTGATCACCTTTAACTTATGATTTGTTAAATGTTAAATAAGTATATAAACAACATCGAAAAACTAAAACACATGCATTTTTACTACAATAAGATATTTAGCTGCATTAATTTACATATCACTAGCTATTTACATTTAAATCTACAAAAAAACACAAAAAACGTATTGTGTTTACATTCACAATTACCATAAAATGTTATGTACCTACCTAATGAAGATGTTTTATAAATTTACAAAAACCAATGTACTCCCGATACCACTTATAAATAGGCCAAAAATCCAATACATGATTATCCTCAATAAATACATCAGTCACCTTTGTGACGGTATGGTCTTCACATTTTAAAGTGATGACATGATCTTCTGAAGGCTTATGTCGAACAAATATATTTTGCAAGAATTCCCTAACTTTCCTTGAACAATCAACAAAATTAGGACCATGTACTATCAACTTATTAAAACAATTATCCAACATGTCCAAACCTACAATTACACACGAGAAATAAATAACAATTTTAGTGATATATATATATATATATATATATATATATATATATATATATATAATGTCTACCATAACATACACATGTATAACAACAAATAGCCAAAAAGTATAGTTTTATGCGTAATAAGCTAAATTAAAATGTGTTACCTAATGAAGACCTTGTAGAAATTAAGAAAATATATTAAAAATCCACAAATATGCGTTCTTGTGATGAGGGTTATATGTCTAAGGACATCACCAATAAAGAGTTTAATGGATTGTCACATCATCCATCAAAAATCTATACTACAACACTCAAAACCCATTAATTATTTAATCCTAATCATTCAACTCCTTTTTTATACTTCATGTCATACTCATACTCCATTCAACTCATATATAATCCTAGTCATCACACTATTCAACTCTTACACTACTTGAATTATGGATTATATTGCAATAAAACGGAAATTTTATATGAACAAAACATGTATTTAGTATATACAAGACCTTCTTTTCATGTTGGATGTCCTTTGGAGATGTAAATCATCCGAAGAAAATAAGTTTCTTCCTAACGATCTTTTGTTATAGTTGTCCTTAACAACTTAATTCCATCTTCAAAATTACCAATGTTGAAGTACTCAGTTTATAATTAACATTATCATTAACATTAACGTTAGTATCACTAACAAATCAAAAAAAATTATGAGTTTTCGAGAATTGATGACCTCAATTCTTACGTACCACTCCTTTTTTCTATGAGGCCTCAGGAATTTTTTTTTCTAAACACTTATCGATAAAGGCTTTTTGTATTCGTTCAAAACCAATACCTAAAGAAATCCGATCAAGGGAAGCACATTTATAGACAGCGCCTTCCTTTCCCTCTTCATTCATAGTTTTACGACTATCGAAGTTAAAATTTAAAGTATATAAGAAAAAATCAAGTTGATTTTGGTAATGTTAATGTGTCATATACACTGTGAGAATTACCAATATCTTGCAATATATAGGTCTATTGCATATGATGATGCAACTTATTCCATAATCATAACTAACTTGAGGTTATCAAGATCATCAACGTTGGTGTATTGGCTTATACGAGAAATCCTATTATCATTATAAAGTTGCAAAATCATGGGTTTTTATCACAACGTTTAGTAGGAAGCACGGGGAACAGTAATTTCAAGAAACATCGTAAATACCTAGTAATTTTAAGAAATATGCGATGAAACCATACCTGATGTTTATGGGGAAGATGAAAGATATTAAAACACAATTTTTTGCAATAACCGTGGTTATTTTTTAGATTAGATGAAGATATTTTATAGGGTTTTCGAAAAATGATCATTTGTTTTCGGGGAAGATGAAAGAAGAGTTTGATTTGATTAGTGGTGATGATGATGGTGGTTAACTACCTATTAAATGATATTTAAACAATCTGATAACTATTATTATGTACTAATAATGAATTATGATGGAAAGTGATTTGTACACAGTAATTTTTCTTAATACACAACTATTTATGCTTTATAAATTTGTACAGTATAATCTTTTAAACACAAATTTTTGGTATTGATAAGTAAATATATTTTCGCTGAAGTGTTTTGTAAGAAAGTTCATTGCTATTTTGAGATGAGGAATGACAAAAGGTTGAAAGTTTTGATATGTTAGTTAAGAAAAATGGTTGTAAGAAAGTACATAGCAAATTTTCTAATAAGACAATAACAATAAAAAACAATTCCTTTTTATTGACTTTTTTATGTTTTATTAATCTGTTTTTTCTAATTCAAAATATTTTGTTGGACATGACTTTTATATATGGGATTTACTTGTATCTATTTTATTTGTTAGCCCAATGTACTCTTAGCCCAATTATTTTGTTAGCCTAATTTATGTATCCTTAGTCTATATGCAATGAGAGGAATAAGCCAAGATTACGGGAAATATTTGTTTGTAACACATTTCAAGATACATGAAAATCTATTACAATATTAGAAAATATATAAAAATATAACTTCATCATCTCTTATACTTATACAAATTACCATTTCTAATTAAAATCTATGCTTACCTAGCTCACGGATTAGTCATTCCATACCAAAACATGAGTTCCAAAGCACACTATAACTACCAAATATTAAATCCTTAAAAAATCAAAGAAACAAAACTAAAAACAAGCCCCATTTATTCCTTGTTCAACCTCTCGAGTCGGTCCTGCCTCTCTTCATTCCTTTTGTCAATCATGTTAACAATTTTGGCCAACTTTACCATCAAATACATCCTTGCTTTTATCACTTATCAAGAAAAATGTTGAATGCATTTGTTTTATGGATTTAAAGTTCTGTTGAACTTTATAGAGTTTAATACATTGTAGAAAAAAATTTAGAGTATGCATGGAATGTATAAAGATGATGTGCTGATCCATGAAACTCTATTGAGTTCATTTTAATTGGAAATATCTATAACACATGAATAGCAATATAAATGATTTAATTGGAAACTTTTAATTTCACGATCATTATGATTGTAATCCATATTTATCAATGTCCTAAATTATGGCCTATTGTTGGCCAATCAAAAACAAATATGAAATAACCTGGCAATCTATAATTAACAAAGCATTCACCTAACCAAGTAATAACTTTTCTTCTACAAGAAAGAAAGTCAGACCAATGAGTTAGATTCAAAAGTTTTAAACCTTGTTCTTGGGATGGGAATATTGTTGCAATGAAAATCATCCCTACAACAAAAGTGGCTTCTAGATTTCCCCTTTGGGACGTAAACTCCAAGAAGTCGAATCCAAAATGCAATACACGCAAAGTAAAATATTGTCTCTGTTAAGAGAGTAATACATTGGGATTTAGAGAAATCTAAATCAAGTTATGAAAATACTATATATTAATGTGCATGTTTGATCATACCATTCCATCCTAATATATGACTTCAATATTTTGAATCGCTAAACATCTCTACATGAATGAGTTAAAATATTGACAATCTACACTTTTTGTCCATGAAATTGTTTGCAAAATGTTCAATCAAACACGTTGATACACAACATCATGGGATGTTGAGTGTGGGAAAATCCTGCAACTATAAATTAAAAAAAAATGTCATGTCAACCATATAAAAAAGCAATCACAGTTGCAAATGGATGTTTATGGTAACAATTCATGGGAATAATCTCTATTACACCGTTGAACGTAAATAAAACTTACAAAAGTTGGGCGTTATAAATATCAACTACAAAAAGTTGATCCTACACATGGTAGAATCTCATACCACAATTCTCTTGGAAGGTGGATTATTTCCCTTAGGTGTCAATGTGTAATGTAAACCAACATTTTTTAGGACGATTGTAATACGAAAGAACTTGAAAAGGTTTGTCTATAGGGTTTACATTGAATAAGATGAACAATTTCTTAGGGAAGAAAGTTAACATGACTAATAACTGAAATGATTACAAGTGATTAATTACCGATGACCATGAAGTCAGAACTACCGGGGTGAGTGTTGAAAAGACTAAATTACCCTCGCATAACAATTTTATCAATTCAACCCGCACCAATTTATTAAGGGAAAATTTATCTTTTCCTTCCATAGTATATCGTCCAAATCTGATTTTGCACGAATCAACTTTTTTTTAGAAAATTGTTTTGTCCTAATTTTGACCTTTATGACCTCTTCAATGGTTACACTTTTTTTAATAGATTGTTTTTTTGAATTTAACTTATTGATCCTTAATTATCTAAAATGTTCCATAATGCCTCATCATATAGTTAACATATTATACTTTAATATGAGATATTTCAAATTAAGATTATCATTAGAAACTAGTATATAAATATTTCATATATGAAACTCGTAACTGACGACAGATATGGTTGACATGGCCATGTGATGGAATGTGAAAACATCCCATGATATTGTGGTGAAATATGGTCACCACTACAAATGACCAGACCCAATCATATTATTTCCTTCTGTCTCTCTCTCTCTATCTCTCTCTGTCTCTCTCTCTCTCTCTCTCTCTCTCTCTCTCTATATATATATATATATATATATATATATATATACACACACATTTAATTAACTAAAAAAATATGTTGTGTGTATGTGGTGATGAGGTACCCCAACATTTGTGGTTAGTTGTGTGTAAATTGGTTATACATGATAAATGTCATTTAAATAATCACATTTTTATTAAAAATTCAAGTTTATGTAAGAAAGTAAGTACACAAAAATAAAAAGAAATCAATAGAAAATATCGGTTTCAAGCCTTGAAATTAAAAACATAATTATATGATTAAGTATATCAATAGCAATTCATGATCACTATTATTACCAAATTATCGTTGAGTGTTATATCTTAATTAACAAAATATTTTGAGTAAATATCACTGTTTAATTAGTCATTAAGATATTAAATTAACCACTAGAAATACCAGTCACATTAAAATTAAAATATTATTTTATGTATATAAGTGTGTTAGTTCTACACTATTTTATAATAGGACACTTAAGTAATATGGTTTAAGTTCAATATGTTTTTAAAGCACTAATTTAAAAGTTATTAATTGTTGACTCTCAGTAATCTTGTAAAACTTTCTAATAAGAACTTTGACATTTAAGTTTATTTTAGATTTTTATTTATATTTTGGAGTTTTCATGATATTTATTAACTTATATATTGATTTATCCTTTGTATTTAATATGATAAAAAAATATTTACACACAAAAATGGTGTAATCGAAATGGAATGGAGTTTTATCCGCCTAGGTACAATAGGATTTTCAGCTTTACAACTGTTAACCATTTCCCCATGTTGAGCAGTAGTGTATCCTAGGAAAGGTTGCATGGGGGCGTGAATAAGTTCCTCAGGTTTCCAGTATACTTGTATCTAATCTACATTAAATAAAAAACTGTGATTCGACTTTTGTATCCCTGGTTTCAATTGAAGATACGAAATCATAATAAGGGTGTAAAAGTCAAAACACATTTATAATTTTAGTGGATTGTTGAAAAAAGTAAGAGGAAATATCACCTACATATTGAAAATACAATATTAACCTTGTTTGTAGTATTATTTTCCCCATATTTGAGGGTATTTGTGTCTTTTGAGTTTTCTGGCATAGACACATGTTTGAGGGACTTCCATTTCAGTGAAAAGACAAATTCTAACTATTACGAGGGGCTCCCCCATATGAGAACATTAGAAAAGTATGGAAGCATGTCTTAGACCATGACACTAGCTAGCGTGATGGCCGATACCCCCAAGGATCGACATCCATGACCCAAAAATAGTTGCATACTAATACGAGGGGCTCCTCCCATCCAAGAACATAAGAAAATCAAGGAAGTGTATCTTGGACCATGAGACTAGATAGTGTGATGGCGAATACCGCCATGGATCCACATCAATGACCCACAAACAGCCACACACTAATACGAGGGGCTCCCTCATCTGAGACACTAGCTGGAGTGATGGTCGATACCCCAAAGGATCCATATTCATAACCTACAAATAGCCATACACTAATACTAGGGGCTCCCCGGGGCTGAGAACATAAGAAAATTAGGGAAACGTGTCTTGGACCATGACACTAGGTAGCGTAATGGCTGATACCCCCAATGATCCACATTCATGACCCATTAACTGTTGGATTAATGTCTAAGCCCATAACTATAATTGGTAAGACTTGACCCGACCCGACATGGTCCATTTGGGTTGCATGGCATCATGCACTTGGATAGACTATAATGAGAAAAATAAGACACTTACGGTTATTAATATATTATAAGTTCTAGTATATTAATAATAAGAATAATGAGATTATTTAATTAGTATTGATCAAGAATTAATCTAGTATTAATTAAGTGATCAAAAGAAGACTAATTAAATATATGGGTTGATTGTGTAAATCATTCATTCTTATATATGTGGGCTTGTGATCCAAGATTCCTTATGTTGGACTAAGTCCATGGGGTGACCCATGGATACTCCATGGAGGTTAAAACCCATGGAGCATAAGGAATGGGTAAAGTCATGAGTTACATGGTGTAACCCTAATAGCCACCATATAAAAGAAACCCATGGCTCAAGAAATCGTGACTATGACTAACACTATGTGTATGTATGAGGGCTACACGATTTCATGAAGTGTTCTTATTTCTCTCTAAGTTATTCCAAGTGCTTATGGTGTTGTGTGAACCATTTGAGGTGTCACACTTGGGGCACTAAGCACTCAAGCTTCATGAAGACAAGCACCATTGAAGAGGTATGTATTCTATCTTGTTATATTGATATTTTGTATGCTAGTTTACGATAATACCTTGGATGTTCATATTTGCATGTATAATAGAGAAAACATAGATCCAAGGTATTTAGGGTTGCATGTACACTTAGGAGTGTTAGAATGCTCATAACTCAACAGTGGTATCAGAGCCTAGGCTTGTTTTCTTGTTATACCTGCAATAGAAGCTGAAAAATCGAGTTTTGATGCTGTCAGCCCAGCTGACTCGCCGAGTCCATTAAGGGACTCGACGAGTCCAAGGCAAAATGCATCCAACTCGCCGAGTTGTGTTCATGCACTCGACGAGTTGGATCCCAGACAGCATATCTTCGAGGTTTTTGGCTAGAAATGGACTAGGAACATTACCCTAAGTTGTTTTGAACCTATAAACTTGTTTTTAAATGTGGTAATGTTCATGCTAATCCATTTTCAAAGATAATTGTCAATAGATTCATGTTTTGTATTAGTTTAAAGGTTAGACTAATTACATGAAAAGGTTTGATTTGAATTATCTTGTTCTTATGAGTTGCTTAGATTAATAGAAAAGTTGAGTGAAAAAGTTGTTTTCAATCCAAATTAATCTAAGAGTTGAGTATAAAATGTGTTTGTGTAACTTATCCTTAAGTTACATGAAGAGTCACATTAAAGACTCATAAAACTCATAAAGTTGGAAAAGGTTACAAAAAGATGAAGAGTCTTGTCCTTAAGTTATGGAGGTTCAAGAGTCACTTCATTAATAAATAAATAAATAAAATATGTAACCTTAATTAATTACATAAGTTATAAAATAAAGAAAAAGATTAATTCTTTATTAGTTTAAAGTCTTCCATAATTTGTCCACAAGTTATGGAACTTGAAGAGTTTTTGGATTAAAACTACTTTAAATACATAAGTTATGGAATTAATTAGTTTTGAATAGTTTCAAAACTTGCCCTCAAGTTTTGGAATTTGTAAAGTTTTCTCTTATGAATACTTTAATTCCAAGTTAGCCCTTAGAATTTTAAAAGTTAAAATTCAACCCTTATACTTTATAATATTATAAGTTAATAATATTTATATGTATAAGAGTAAAGTCGGTCTTACCGCTAGTACGCCTCATTCACGAAGCCGGTCTATAAGGTGAGTATAAGGTTGTTGCCTATAAAATGGAAACTTAATGGGTGTTCACTCTCACCCACCGCTCGCTTGACTGGTGGAGGGTCGTTAGCCGAACGGGTTTGACATGACTATAATTCTCCCTTCATTAAAAGTATTAATGATAAATACTAAGTAACTAAACTCTTAATAATACCCAATCTTAGTTACTTAGGAAAATGTGAATAAGGTGCTAATCCATGAAATTACACTTTGCACTTTGTTTAAGTCGGTTAGTGGAGCGTGTGTGGTTAACCGGCACACTAACTCGTATTTAACAAGGTAGGCAAAGGGTAACTTAATGTTTATCATAGTATCGATGGAGCGTGTGTGGTTAACCGGCACATCGATTGAGGGGTAAACACTTAAGGATACCAAGTAATTTGCATGGTTACTTCACACCTTGCTTTGTGATCCTCGGCATCCCAGTCACAAAACCTGAAGGGCACACTCGAGATTGAAACATGCCATTGAACAGTTCAATGAATCTCAAAAGATCTAGGAGTTTCAAAACCAATTAAAACCTAATAATACATTTCGTTTATCTTGGTGGAAATTGGTGAATCGTCATTCACCTACCTTCAAATTGTTTTATAGCTTGGATTACGGCATACCTCTTCTAAGTTATAAAATAGTTTGTTGGGTCCTAGCCTTAATATTTTCATATTGGGTGTCATATTAAGGACTCAAAGATCAACTATCTTGAATATCTCCCATAACATGTCTGGTTTAGACATTTATGATCTTCCCAAATCTCTTGAAACAAGCTTTCCTAAATGAAGATGATGTCCCATGGATATCATAATTCTCTCTCCTCCTCCAATTATTCTCCCTAACCCACAAGTTCTTGAAAAATTTAAGGTCACTCGAACCCTATTGGCAAGACAAGGTCTAGGTGTGATCACATCTTGGAGATGTAGTCACATATTGACAAGCCGGGAGAGTTGGGTGTCAAAGTCTTGAGAAAGTTGGTGGTTCAATCACTTTCTAAGTCACATAGTGAGTTCCTTTGGGACACCTATGAAATAGACTATGACAAGACCCTTAATGATCTTATCTATTGTTAAGATCAACTTCCTGAAACTTTATGGACATTGACAATGGTGACACTGGAAATACATAAAAAGCATTCTCTTCCCAATGGAAAGGGATCGGCCATAGTCAACTCGGTTGAACAAATGGTAAAGAGAAAAGCTAAGTCTGTAATAGTCCTGTGTACCATTATCAAAGGGTCCATATGTTTATATTGCCAAAGTAAGGGTCATTAGTTTCGAAGCTGCCTAATTTACCTAAGGATGTTAAAGTCAATAAGATTGACTCTACTTCAGGTAAAAGTCCACAAATCTAACTCTATTAAGTTTCTATTATGAGATTCTTGATACATGTTGTGACTGGGTCACATGGTAATGTTTTAAGAATCAAAGAAAAGTAAAGGAACTTAAAGAAAGAATATGCTGAATCTAATCGCGTAGATGGATTTCTATCGCGTAGTTTGAAGATCGGATTCTTGAGCTACTTCTTAGGAGTTATGAGATATTGCTTAGGAATAGATAACAACAAGTTTTCATATGGGTTGTAAGGATAAGTTTTTCCGCATAGTTTTAAAATAAAAGAAATTTTTGATTTTATTTATTTTAAATATCCTTACAATGGCATTTGAGGAAAAAATTGTTGCTTATATGATTCCATTAATAGCAAGAGTGGAAATATGAAATTGATTCCTTCATTTGTGGTAATGTCTAAATTTACCAAATAAGGAAAGATTCTCATCATCCAAAGTCTCAATTGGACCGGGACTTGGAATCATGCAAGTTGTATAGCATGATGAATGAGAACTTTTCAAGTATTGGAAAAATTAAGACTAATTACTTGTTCACATGGATGTGTGAGTCAAGTAATGGACTAAGGGATCAAGCACATAGTCATGTGCACTGATTAAGTCCACCACAAAAGATGTAAGGCTATTCGTCATAGTTTACTAAAGCTCAGTAAATATGATTATACTTACAAGCTTAAGTGTAACTCTGAGACATTGGAAAAAGGTTCCAATGTAAGGCAGAGCGAATAAGAAGAATCAAATTAGGCAGAAGGATAAAAGTTTCTCAAATCTAAAAAGATGGGAGAGTACTTTAGTATCAGCTTTGTGATCATCTTAATGATTAAGAAACCATATTAAAATTAGTTCTCTAAGGAAGTCTTAGTGCATTCTTATGACTAAGAAGAAGGGATCTTGAAATTGTTGAAATGGTTAAATCAAGAAGATGAGTCATACTTCGTTCTAATACAAGTCTTAGAGTCATACTCCAAGATTGTAATTTGAGTGACATGTCTTAAAGAAGGTTTAAAACACTTGACAAATGTAAGAGTAAAAGTTTTCTACTCTTGTACATTTGAAATTGGTAAGTTGTGATGTTTTGGATAAAACAAAGACCAACTTCGGCCAATTATGTGAAGTGTTTGTCTTGATTAGAATCCACACTATCTCTTGAATATCTGACAAGAGAGTCTTATATGTCAAGAGGACAGTGGGAGTCTTAAAGGTCTTGAAATTCTCAAGAACTAATCAAGAATAAAACCTAAAGTTCTTCACTAGCACACGACTTAAGGTTTATAACCTATCGTGTTGACATATTCTGTGCCCATTTCAGTTAAAGTTGGCTTTGCATATGAGTTCTTAGAGCTCTCAATGTGTTGCACAACAACTTGGAAGCAATGGTAGGCCCTTGAGCTACCAGGTGGCAAGAAATTAAGATTGAGTTCAGTCCATATGAGTTTGGATTTGTCATTATCCTTGTCTTGTGACTATGGTTTTGACAATTCACATGGATAAGAACTCATACACCATTAAATCTAAGTGTCATAAGGTTTCTCTCTGATTCATGAAAATGATGGTGAGGAAACACTTCCACTAAGTAGATTTTAGCTAGATAGCAATTGTGATATTTGCATTCTCAAAGTCGTTAGTGGAGCGTGTGTGGTTTACCGGCACACTAACTTGGACTTGTGAGAAATGGCAAAGGTCAAAACGATCAAGACTATGATTACGGCATCCCTTTTCATAGTTCTTAAAATTGTTTTGACACACCCATGAGCTATCTAAGGGAAGGTGTATGTTTTTGATAAAGTCTTATCAAAACAATCTAGTATCAGAAATCTGAACTTTGGTAAGAAAGTCAATAAAGTATTGATTTCTAGAAGTCGAGCTTTCTGAGTACATGTCAAAGCTAGTGGGAGCATAAGTGTTATGCTAATAATCATTATGTTAGTGGGATCATGATAATTACGATAAGTATTGCAAGCTAGCAATGTTAATTATAGAAAACAAAAGGTTTCAATTGGAAAAAAAAAGTTGTTTTGCTATAATTAAGGGAGAGGAAATTATACTTCATCTCAAATCTATAAGCTTAGATCATGAGGTTTTAATCATTTAGTCAAGGATATATATGAATTTCATGTTGGAATGGCTCAACATAAGGAAATTCTGTATATGGGTCCATTATTTGCGTTCTTAAATTCGATTATGATTACGGCATCCCTTTTCATAATCTGAATTATGAGAACTTGGCAAATTGAAATGGAAATGTTATAGCAAAAGACTGGTTTAGTCTTTATGTGAGACATCATGAATCGTGTCCCATATGCTTCGGATATAGGACCGACTACATGTGCTATATTCATCCTTTCTAAAATTTTCCAAATGCCTGGGGCGTTAAGAATGGAAAAGGTTTAGAACTGGATATGACTAAAAAGGATTAAACATTTGTCGAGGACAATCTAAGGTTTACCAAAGACTGGTTTCTCAAGGACAATTGGAAGTATAGTGATAATTCTGGAAGGACCATATTGACATAATCTGTAAGGAGGCAACTCTTGTTCAGAAGTGATAGTCAAAATGAATTCGGAAATGTTTCAAAGTTAGAATTTTCATTCTGTGTAAGATTAAGGAAACTTAATGCAAGAAGGATGGTTCCAAGGACTTGATCTCCTTTGGAATGCTCTGTAATGATTGTTGTTAAGTCTTTCTGACTTTGTGCATAATCATTACAAGAGGATCGATGCATATAAGTTTAGAATCTAACATATTTCAGTAAATGACATGAATTTGGAATTCTTGCATTTGCAGTAAGGATTTAGGAGTGTGAAAAGAGAATCATTGAAGTTATGTTCATTTGATATAGTTCACAAAAATAAAGATCATAGTCAAACATATTATGCATACTTGGTGTATGGCATGACTATTGTTTAGAAAACATAGTGTGCATGCTTGGAGCATGGAACAACTATTGTTTTAAATTCAAGAATAATGTTGATAGCTGAAACAATATACAATGAATAATGTGTAATCATATGGTGATAAATAAAAAGTGTTTTATTTATATTCATAAGTTCTGAGACCATATTGGATTCAATTATTATTGTGTTTCACTTTGCATGTTTTGACTTCCCGAATAAACTAGGTTATTCTTCCGGAATGACTAAGTTATTCAAACCATCCACAGTCGGTCATATGTTGGAAGTAGATATGAATTAAGACTGTCATGGGTTGGCTTGTAGAGGTCTAAGTTGTTGGACAAAGGGCTACAACACTCATGAGTGCTCATAAGTTCTGAGTATTGGATTCAACCCGCGCTCATTGGAATCACTTCATGGATTTTATCACGAGTGATCATGAGACGATAATATCTTATATTCTTCAAACCTAGAGATATGAGTTGTTACTATGAGTTGGTTGTACATTGATTGCACGAAACTGCATTTGGTAACTCGGTGCTATAAAACGTGTCTTTGTGTATGATTCAACAAGTAGTAGAACAAGCCATATGAGTCGAAGTTTATCCATTCCTTTTACCTTCGGGATGAAAGCGATATCTGTGGGCCCCTCGATGATTTGATGATGACAAATGGAAGTGCTCGGCCGGGCCAGGACTGATTTGATTTGTTCAATTAGTCAGTCGTCATAAATCGGAAATCAGGAAACAACTAATGGACAGAGAGAATGATTATAATCCATGTCTCAGTCCATATGATATCTAGAATGGAGGAATATATGATCCCTTATCTAATGGACAAGTCGTTGACAAAGATCAGAGTTCATCTACAAGGTCAGAGTTCGACAGAAGCTTTTGAGAGCTACGATTGCTAGTTGGTTCCTGAAGTCATACGCAATAATAGTTTTAGACTTATCCAAGTGGGAGACTGTTGGATTAATGTCTAAGCCCATAACTATAATTGGTAAGACTTGACCCGACCCGACATGGTCCATTTGGGTTGCATGGCATCATGCACTTGGATAGACTATAATGAGAGAAATAAGACACTTACGGTTATTAATATATTATAAGTTCTAGTATATTAATAATAACAATAATGAGATTATTTAATTAGTATTGATCAAGAATTAATCTAGTATTAATTAAGTGATCAAAAGAAGACTAATGAAATATATGGGTTGATTGTGTAAATCATTCATTCTTATATATGTGGGCTTGTGATCCAAGATTCCTTATGTTGGACTAAGTCCATGGGGTGACCCATGGATACTCCATGGAGGTTAAAACCCATGGAGCATAAGGAATGGGTAAAGTCATGAGTTACATGGTGTAACCCTAATAGCCACCATATAAAAGAAACCCATGGCTCAAGAAATCGTGACTATGACTAACACTATGTGTATGTATGAGGGCTACACGATTTCATGAAGTGTTCTTATTTCTCTCTAAGTTATTCCAAGTGCTTATGGTGTTGTGTGAACCATTTGAGGTGTCACACTTGGGGCACTAAGCACTCAAGCTTCATGAAGACAAGCACCATTGAAGAGGTATGTATTCTATCTTGTTATATTGATATTTTGTATGCTAGTTTAGGATAATACCTTGGATGTTCATATTTGCATGTATAATAGAGAAAACATAGATCCAAGGTATTTAGGGTTGCATGTACACTTAGGAGTGTTAGAATGCTCATAACTCAACATTAACAACCACACAATGATACCAGGGGCTCCCGCTGTCTGAGAACATAAGAAAAGCATGGAAGCGTGTCTTAGACCATGACACTAGCTAACATGATGGCTGATATCCCCATGGATCCACATCCATGACCCATAAACAATCATACACTAATATGAGCGGTTCCTCCCGTCGAAGAACATAAGAAAAGTAGGGAAGCGCATCTCGGACCATGACACCAGCTAACATGATGGTCAATAGCTTCAAGGATCCACATCCATGATCCACAAATAGTCGCACACTAATACCAGGGGTGCTCTCGGGGTGATACCATAAGAAAATCAAGGAAGCCGTATCTTGAACCATGACACTAGCTAGTGTAATGGCTGATACCCACAAGGATCCACATCCACCACCCAAAATTAGCCATCTAATGATATCATGGGCTCCCGCGGCTAAGAACAAAATAAAACCTAAGAAGCTAAAATGTTTTATTTTTACATGTAACTTAAAGGAGTAGTAGTTAATATTTTATTTTGTTACCAAAAACTTTTTACTTTTACATGAAACTCAAATAAAATTAATAATATTTGAATCCCTGCCACTTTATTATAAATATTTCATATCTAGGAAAATATTAATTATAAGTATTAGTTAATATTTTATTTTGTTTCCTAAAACCTTTTATTTTTACATGAAACTCATATAAAATTAATAATATCTCAATTCCCTCCCAATTTATGATAAATATTTGATATCTATGAAAATATTAATTGTAAGTAATAATTAGTGTTTTATTTTGTTACACAAAACGTTTTATTTTTACATGAAACTCAAATAAAATTAATAATATCTTAATTCACTCCCAATTTATTCTAAATATTTCATATCTATGAAAATATTAATTATAAGTAATAGTTAATATTTTATTTTGTTAACTAAAATGTTTTATTTTTACATGAAACTTAAATAAAATTAATAATATTTAAATTCCCTCCCATTTTATTATAAATATTTCATATCTATGAAAATATCAAATGAAAGTAATAGGTAATATTCTATTTTGCTACTTCAAATGTTTTAGTTTTACATGAAACTCAAATAAAATTAATAATATCTCAATTCTCTCCCAATTTATAATAAATATGTCATATATACGCAAATATTAATGTTGGGGTGCAAAGTTATCAATGTATGACTTTGTAATGGTTTGACTCATATATACCCACTTGCATGTGGTAGTATAGCCTTGTGACATGTGAAAGAGATAGAGAGAGACATGTAAACACATTTATATAAGGTGTGTTCCATACTACTTGTAAAGGTGTGCTTGAGAAATGTAGTTTATAGTGAATAGTTCATGAGGTATTTATGAAGTTCTAGATGTAGTACCCTTTTTGTACTCAATCTTATGATCCAATACATGTTTTAGCACCCAAATCATCATCGTGTTCTTTGTGTTCTTTAATTCCGCATGCCAAATAAAGTGCTCATAATTCATATCAATTGGTATCAGAACGTGTCATCGATGATCAAAGCACGTTTTGAAAAAATGGTTCTCCATTTGGCTACATTTAACACAATATGTTTATGGTGAGCCCTTCGATGATCTCTATAAATCCTTTTGATTCGTGCTTGTGTTCTTGAATTTTTGATCATTTTGACTCATTGGATCAAATTATTTTTTGAAAAACGTTTTGTTATAATCCAATAATTTTTATTATTGTTCAAGCCCCGATCTAATCCTATTCTTTTGTTTGATTTGACTCTTAATTGAAATTGTTTGTTTAAATCATGATTTTATCCAAAAACATTTTTATTCATTTTTGGAATTTGATATTGGATATATTCGAATTCAGCCGAAATCTTTTGATTTGACTAATTCATATCTTGAGCCCAAATTCAAATCTTATTGTTCATATGATAATCTTGATCCCATTAATCAATTAATCATATAATATTCACTATATATATATATATATATATATATATATATATATATATATATATATATATATATATAATACGATAAACTCATTGGTTGTGTCAAAAAATCTTTTGATTCTAATTCATTGTTATTCGTTGTTTGACATATGCATACCAACTTATACCCAATGGTCATATCGCTTTTTGTTTCCAGTTCTTGTATTTCATTTTCATCCCAACGTTTTTAATAATCATTTGTTGTTGATTGATAATCTGAAATTGGGACTCGATTTCATATGATTCTATATATGATGAAATCGACTTTCTTTTTAATTCATAGCTTAGAAATCGATAATTGAGTCTTTAATCTTAAAGAATTTGATCAAGAACACTTGAAGGAGATGAAGAACAGATGGCTGAACTTGATTTGATCTGAAATTTTTGATGTTAGAATCATTAATTTCATGTTTGTTGACTTTTGATTTCAAAAAGTAAAACATTGTAAAAAATCAAATGTGATTTTCAAGTGGTGATTCTGTGAATTGAAGGATGAAATCAATAGATACAAGTTGAAATTGGGTGGTGGAAGATGAAATCAAGTCGGATTTGGGATTTAATTTTGAAATGGGTTGTGTACTTGTTCTTGACATCAAAGGATGAGAAGTGAATGGCGTTCGATACTTAATGTTGATTTGGAAATCAAACATGGATTAGTGAATGTGACGTTGAACAGAATGTGTCGATATTTCGATTTCGAATGGTTAAAGGTCAAGTGTTGAGATTTCGATTTCGAATGATTAAAGGTCAAGTGTTGAGATTTCGATTTCGATTGGTTAAAAGAATGTGATTTTTAAATCAATATGGGAACGAGAATATTGGATTTTGGAAGTCAAAATTGAATAGCACATAAGGTCATTATTTGGAGCTTCACTTTTAGACATCGACTGGAATAGGAAGTATTAATGTTGATTTAGGAGTCGAAGAATGAAAGCTTGGTTGATTCATCGAATAGGAATCATATGGGAGTAAAATAGGTTAGAGTCGATGGTCAATGAGTTTGATTTCGAAGGATTACCTAGATTCGTTGTCGACGATCTGTACGTGCTTCGTTGTCGAGGACCTTTACACGGTTCGTTGTCGAGGGTTCCTACACGAGGAGTCGATAGTCGGTGTCAAGTAGCAAATACCTAACTTTGAAACAGGAAGATTGATTTCGTGTTGACATGGGCAACTGGTAACGAAGTGAAGAAGAAAACAAATATTTTCGAATTAAACCACTAAACTTTTAACAAAATAGCAATGTATAAAGAATGAAGAAGTTTCGCAATGTATCCCTGATGTTTCGAAATGTTGGCAAAATATACCCAACTTCGAAATTGGGATAAAAATTCCGAGAAATGGGATTATTTTCGAAACAGGCCCCTATAGTTAATGTGAATTTCCACTCTATGCCCTGTTTCGCAGTTGAGGTAGAGCTTTGCATCTTAGGCTGCTTTGGGCGTACTGGGTCACTGCAGAGTTTTGAAATTGACAATTTCTATCCATATTTGTGAATTTCGTCAAAGGCAGTCAGTGATTAAATCAAATTCGAAAATTGAGATTTTTTGGATTTTCCGGATTTGAGCATAATGTTTATGCCATATGTTAAGGGGGATATTTGGATAGAAAATTTTAGAATTCGAGCGCTTTGTCATTCCTTTTTAGTTTTATAATCATTATTTTGATTATATAAAGAGGTAGATATTTAAATATGGGAATTTGAAAGTTGAAATTTTTCATATTATGCGTACTTGAAAACCGAAGTGACCTTGTGCAACGATGTTTATGAAGTGGTTTGATTGGAGATTTGGAAATGAATTGGGTTTCTCAGTTCATGATGGGTTTGTGTCACAACTAGCAAATTAGAGTTACATTTTCTATCCTTGTATAAGAAAATTTCTTTTTGTAATCTTGTAACCCCACTTTTCGTATAAGTCAAACTTCAATGCTATGCAAGTTTATGCATCCAAAAATTGTGATTTAAGTCGAAACTTCCTCGTGTAAGCCCAAAATCTAAACCTCTTAATGGACCAAGACCTTCTCGGTCTAAACCTTTTAATGGACCAAGACCTTCTTGTTGGGCCCTAATGGGTCGGCAACCCTTCCAACTGACCTTTTGGGCTGTAAAACCCGCATTGGGCCTCATTAGGCTGCAAGAACTTGTTACTAGATGTTTTGGGCCAGAAAACTCTCTAATGGGCCTTCCAAGATCGAAAAACTACTTTTGGGCCAAAAGCCCTAATTGACTTTTATATGGGCCACTAACCCATATTTAGATCATTATTGGGCCAAAAATCATTATTTTGAGCTCATCGAACTGAAAATCAATGTTGGGCCTCCTAGTAGGCCGAAAACTCCTCCATGTAATCTCTTTTGTCCGAAAAACCGTATATAAACCTTAATGGGTTGAAAATTATTATTGGGCCCAATGTATTCTCGGTTTCCCTTCAAGCCCAAAAATCTTTTCTTTCTCCCCTCTCTTTCGGCTGATCGGTTAGCCCATTTGTATAAAAAAGTTCTAGGAGTAATATATACGTGCCATCTTAATATTATCCTTCATGCATCTAGGTTGTTGTGTAACAAACAACTAAGGACTTCACATCACATAGCTAGAAGTCAAACCCTACTATTCTTCCCCCTCTCTCCCCTTTGGATCGGCCAACTTCACCCCCTCCATCTCCTCTCCATTTTTCACTTTCAAATCTGCACTCTTATCTCATTCTATCTCAAACTCAAGAAACTCTCCCATTTTTCTTCTTCAAAAATCGTGGACTTGTGGGTGTTTTCTCAAGAAGTTTTCTTCAAGTATTGTACTCTTGGTAAGTTCTTGTTAAACTCTATTGTTTTAATCCCAGTTACACTAAAAATTCGTCCTAATACCACTTCATTTTCATGATTATGCTCTTAGAACATCAAAACTTCACAAATCTCCTCAAGGAAGCAAGCTAGGGCCGAAAACCTCCTTCCTCTCCCTCTTTAAAACCGAAAAAATCTCCAAGGTGAGCTTCATACCCCTTATTTTCGACTTTTTCCTTCTTTGGGGGGGGGGGGGGGATACAAGTCAAATCATAGGTAAATCTTTGTATATTTGCTTGCATATGCATGTGTTGCATGTTATGAGTGATGAAATGTTGTTATTACAAGCTTATACTCCAAGAACTCGAGATTACATTGAATCCCAAGCTATTGGAACCTAGTTAACTTGGAATTTTGCTAAAAATGAAAGCTTGAAAAGTGGTAAGTTACAAAAATTTACACTAAAGAGGGTAAATTTCGAATATTTATATATTTTTCTACAAATACTTGTAAAATGAGCCATTTTTGACATTTTTGTAAAAATGGACCGTAAATGGACATTTTATTAAACATGGGCCATTTTTGAACATTTTAGTAAAAAAAGGGATGTAAGTGGACATTTTAGTAAACATGGGCCATTTTTGAACATTTTAGTAAAAGTGGATCGTAAACGGAAATTTTAGTAAACAAGGGCCATTTTTGAACATTTTAGTAAAAATGGGCCGTAAATGGACATTTTAGTAGACATGGGCCATTTTTGGACATTTTAGTAAAAATGGACTGTAAATGGACATTTTAGTAAACATGGGCCATTTTTGAATAATTCAGTAAAATGGACCATTTTTGAACTAAGAAGTGAAAATGGGTTACTTTTGACATTTTCAATAATAATGGGCCATTTTTGACTCTTGCGATAAGAATGAATTATTTTTGTCAATTATGCTAAAATGTCTAATTATATTAGTTCCAACTTTAATTATTTATAAAAATAAATTTATATATAAATCTATCAATTTGGTGAACAAAAATTCACTTCGTGACACGAAAGTTGTGCGTCATAAACGACAGTAAAAAATATACACTAATAACATTATTTATAACGTCAAATAATGAGATTCAATAATTGTGTAAATTTCCGTTAAAGCTCTTGTGATACATTCCTTCACTCGTACCTACCTAGCGTATATCGTAAGTCCTGTAGTTATAACCAGAGTCTCCTGGAGGGAGAGCAGGATATTGTGTATAGATCCGTCTGGGATTGACACCCCCATAACTGAGTTGTTCGCTACAGCTAGACAGGCCAGTCTAGGGTGATAATTATCTTTAGAAACCGACGCCTGAAGAACGTCAAGACAGACGCTCTCGTCACATCAGTATGGTTGTAACGATTCACGTAGAGAATAACATCATCACTATGGTCTTAGGGTTTTAAGACCTCAATATTTTGTATAATAGAAAATATAGGATTTTCTGGAAATGCTCTCTATGAAATTTTCAAACAAAGTAAGCAAAGTATAGATAGGCAATTACACACGAGTTTAAACAGGACTCTCAAACTATTTTTACATAAAATATTGTATTTTCTGGAGTTTACAAACTATTAAAAGTTTTTCTTACAAACATGCTTATGAACTCACTAACATTTTATATGTTGATGCTTTTCAAACGACTTGTATTCTCAAGAACGCATTGAGCAGGTTTTCTCGGCCGTGGACATTGGATATTTATTGCATTTTTGGATTATCATACATTATGTTATTTCGGATGTATTTTCATGAACAACTTTAATATTGTAAACAATACATCTTAGTATCCTTAATGTATGATATGTTTCATTCATATTCAATTGTTATGATATTACAAGATGAAGTCACCTGCCCCCGGACATTTCCGTCGTCCTGATTCGGGGGTGTGACAGTTTGGACTTAACGAAGATTTTTGGGGTGTGTTTTTATGCTCAAAATTGGGTAATTTTTTTTGGAGATTTGGATACTCCTAATTACCTTTTAATGCTCGGTTTATATGGTCTCACACTCTAGATCCCGAATGGGAAAGTCATTGAAGAATTGAAGATTTTTAGTTCATTTCTATATGTGTCACACTTGAGGCTGTGTTTGTGAAGTTGCTTAATTTTGAAGGAGAGAATGTTGGGTTTCAAAGTTATCTATGTATGACTTTGTAATGGTTTGACTCATGTAGAGTGTCACAACTAGCAAATTTGGGTTAGGAAGTTGGCCTTGCACAAGAAAAACTCTCTGAGTAATCTTGTAACAGTTCATTTAATGAAATTCAAATGTCAATGATATTAAGTTCATATTTGTGTATATTGTCATTCAAGTCGAAGCAACCACGTGAAGACCCAAAGACTCGATCCAATAAGCCAAATCCAATCATCTTTGGGCCTTAGCCCAAAAATCCTCAATCCAAGACCCTATTATTGGACCTTATTAGGCCGCGAATACCTTTCTTGGGTGATAATGGGCCCAATACTCCATTTAACATTACTTTAGGGCTAAAACTCTCTTAATGGGCCCATTGAACCGAAAAAGTCATCTATTTAACCTTCATGGTCCGAAAACTCCTACCTTTTGGCCCTTTAAACCTAAACCTCTTATTAAGCATCAATGGGCCAAAAATATTTATTGGGCCAAGCTAAAATCAAACACCCCTATTTTGGGCCACCTCTTGGGCCGAAGACCCTCTTGTGCTGGTTGGTTTATTTAAAAAAATTAAAAAGAAATGGGAAAATAACCTTGCCACATTATTTTCTTCAACATAAAACTATGCCATTAACCAACATACCTCCAAGCACATGTCACATTCATCATCCCCAAAGTCAAACCTTTCCCCTCGCCTCTCTCATATTACTCACATCCCAACACACACACACACTCACATACTTAACAAATCTCATTCTTCTTCACCAAACACTCAAGAAACAACCTCCATATTCTCTTCAAATTTTCGAGCATCATTATCTTCAAAGACCAATCCTAGGCTTTTTGGTAAGATCTATACTAAACTCAAGTGTTTTGTTTCATATTTATGCTTAGAACATTCAATTTACACACTTTGTTGTGTGTCAAACTCCTTAGAAGACACATAATTTCATCCACATCTCAAAAACCTCAAGGTGAGCTTCATACCCTCATATCTTTCATATTTTTCAT
The DNA here is from genome assembly GCF_052625555.1 of Lactuca saligna. Classification (NCBI taxonomy): domain Eukaryota; kingdom Viridiplantae; phylum Streptophyta; class Magnoliopsida; order Asterales; family Asteraceae; genus Lactuca; species Lactuca saligna. The sequence continues at coordinate 173,010,020 of NC_136419.1, forward strand.
GTTTTCAGGGGAGAATACAAGTCAACTCTCGTTTAACCATCGGATATTTGCATGTACCATTGTGTTATGTGTTTAACTTTTAGATTTTTACTTGAACATGAAGTTTATCACTTAGATCTTCATAAAAACCATGAGAAAAGTACGTGTTTTCATATATATTACATCTAAACTTGCAGATATTGGATTATACACTCAAAATAGCAAAAATAAGTGTTGTGTTAAAACATGTATAATCTAAACTGAAAAATCAGCTTTTAAAAAAAACGTTTTGGTCTAATTACGATTGTTTTGACCACCTTGATGGTTTTATTTTTCAAACTATTTTACATGAAAAAATCTCAAGTTTATACTTTAAAATGACTACTCGCATACATTCATATAATTTTTCTACATTTTTTGGAGATTTTTACAAAACTGCCTATCATTTTAGGAATGATTTTGGACCAGTCGGTGAAGATGAACATCTTCATACTGGTTTGGGTCCATTAAAAATATTAATAAAAATTATGAAAAACTAGACCCATTTTCGAAACTTTCAGAGATTACAGATCCGAATTTCGACTTACGATGATTTTTCTATAACTTTTCTAAAAACAGGAACAGAAAGGTCAAAAACAATAAATTATTTTTTTTATCATGCTAAAAGCTCTTATACTTGTTTTAGATACAAGTTTGTATAACTTATATATACTTTTAAAACATATAAACATGTTAACTTATATATATATATATATATATATATATATATATATATATATATATATATATACACACACACTCACACATTCATATTCTTTTCGAGCCTGGAAATAAAATGCATGTTTAATGGGCCTTAGTATCCCTTTTACATGTATATTGGGCCCGTGATGTACCTTCATATTCCTTTTGAGTCTGGAAATAATATACATGTTTAGTGGGCCTTAGTTGTCCACTTAAATGTTTATTGGGCCTGGAATATAGCTTATATGTTTATTCGCGGAAACTCGATTAAAGATCTAGTGAGACGTTTCGTTTGGCTCCAAATAAGTGTACAAACGTAGCCTGTAGTTTTAATCAGAGTCTCCTGGAGTGAGAGCATGAGTTTGTCTATAGATCTATACAGGAGTGACACCCACACCTGAGCTGTTCACTACAATTATACTAGGTCAGTCTAGGGTGAGAAACCGTACCTTAAAACTAGTCGGCGTTGAATAGACGTCTTGATAGGTGAAATTGTCATTATCAAGTATGGTTATAATGACTCACTTAAAGGAATTAACGTTATAAAATTTATGGGAAACCTTATTTTTGGATAAAATGGTAACCTATACGCGCTGGTACTCAACCTCGGGGGTTGAGATTCCAGCATCTCTTACGCAGACAACATCGGGTTGTCTGGGATCATTCTCTTTCCATTCTCGCAAACATTAACACACATGCATTAATATAAGATCGGACACAAATATTTCAAAAAACACTACGAGACATGCATATATTCACAATTTTACAAACAAAACATAACCTAGGACAGACATGCATATATTCACAATTTTAGAACGAGACTTACAACTTGTTTTTATAGAAAATATCAGATTTTCAGAAAACACTATGAGAACTATTCTAAACAAGTGCAAAACCATTTTTATACAAAAATGCTTACGAACTCACCAACTTTTTAGTTGACACTTTTCAAAACGACTTGTATTGTCAGGAATCCAGCATCAGGTAATAAGCTCGGCTATGAGATCAAGTGGTGCGACTTCAAGAAATATTACTTTCTTAGTTTTATGTAACTAATGAAAAAGTTCAATATGTAAACTATGTAAGTGTGTATTTCCAATGTATGATGTTTGGTTGCTATTTTTCATTCATAGTCAATTGTTATGATACTGTACATGAAGTCATCCGCCCCCGGATGTTTCCGCCGTCCTGGTTCGGGGGTGTGACAGGTTGGTATCAGAGCATTGTTTATAGTGAACTAGTATATCTAACCATACAAGATATACAACGATAAATACAATGGGACTAAAAACACTCTGACTAAAAGTATACCTTAATAATATAAGTATCTTCTAAAAGTATACATACTTGCTAGAATCGTATCATAATAAGAACAAAACAAAAGTATTTAGATGTTGAACACTACAGTTAAACCTGGGTAGTTATGTAATCGTATCTGGGATAAATATAGCTTGATCAACTATATTTATTTTAGATACAATCAACATGTGTTTGGGAGTGAGGGTAGCGTTGCAACGAGTCTAAAACTTACCAACCATACATACAAAGGAGCATTAGAACTAAACCTAAAGTTTAAAATAGTTTAGGAGTATTTTATGATACTAAAGAATAACAACAAGTCTAAAAACTTATCAATTTTTTACATTAGGAAGCCCTAGGATCAAACATGTAATACTATAGTAGCATTTTAGAACACCATATGACCTCCACACTTAAATCTTCTACATGTATCTCATACCTCTATTCTCACAGAGGCAACATGACTGAGCTTCATCCCGAAGACCCTTACTACCCTGCAGTAATATCCAACGATTAGATCGAGGGAGAAGTAGAGGAAGTGGAAGGGAAGAACCCAGAAGTTGGTCCTGAAGAATACCAAGAGATGAATCACGAGGGAGAGGATTCAGATGAGGAGTAAGACATAGATGAAGGCGCCAGAGAGATCCTTAGCGATTCTTAGCCCTCGAAAGCAATACCGAACCAACACACAGAACAGGAAAAACTTACGAATCATCTCCACTCCTTAGAAGAGGAGGTGACCACCCTAAGGCAACAGCTCATGGAAGCTGAGGCTAGGGCAGCCTTAGCAGAGTAGAGAACAAAAGAGGCCACCTGTGAAATGAGCGAAACGGTTGGACACCGTGTATGTTATTTAGGCTTATGAGAGTCATTAAACTATTCACATTAAGTTCTAGGTTTACCATGTAATTCTTCACCACTAGTAGTAGTAAATCAAGAGAGATACGCCCTCCAAGAACTCATGTAACCTGAGCCAACTTAAGGATCGGATATCTATAATATATTAGGGTAACTTAACATTTGTACAATACCTATTTCTATATACTACCATTAATACATCATAGAGATGTAGTTACAAACAACAAGAATCGTAAAAAAACATGTGATTTATATGCGTACATGGATAAGTCATATCTATAATCATAGATGAGATACGACTAGAAATAACCATAGTTACTCATGAACATGTTTCTCATCATTAAACAAAATCATGTCTTCCCATGGAACCAACTAGCTAGCCGGCGAAACACCAATTCTGCAGACGGAGCCTGCAACCTTCCAAGTCGCTGTAACAACTGTCGTGACAGCTGTCATGGAACAACTCAACGCCAATAATCCAAATCGAAATGGAAATGGTGTCAGAAATTCCAACCATAGTAACAACCAAGGAAACCAACGAGGGACAACATGCCAAGACACCACAAATCCAAACCTAAGGTCATGAAGCGAAAGCTAGGGAACAATAAAGGAAGCAGTTCGAAGCAAGGGCCTACTAAAAGGCAACAAGCTGTACCAGTCCATACTCCCACTGGCCCTACTACCTCAACATCGAGAAAACCATATTATTGAAACATCCCGCTCTGCAACAAGTACAGCTACCATCATCATGGAGTATGTCAGGAATTACGCTACAATATCAACAAGAAGGGGCACACCACCCGCTACTGTAGGGCCCCGATCCCATGCGTCACTCCAACCCCCAACCCAGAAGTAAGTCCCGTATGCCACACATGCGGTGAAACAGGACATTTCAAGAGGAATTGTCCAATAGAGAAGAATGATGGGGGACCAGGAGGGTTTTAACAACTGAACGTGAAAGGGGAAACGAGGAACCCTACTGAGATTTTTGGTATGTTCCCTAACAAATAAATCCTTGCGGAAGTTATGATAACTTAGTATAAACATAAGGCCGTGTGTAATTAAGATTCTACAAACTTAGAGTGCGTAGTTCCGTCTTAATTCCTGTTCCTTGTTTGACTATGGATTTAGGGCATGACCAATCAATCTACAATCCTTTCAAACTTGAATTATATACGACTAGGCTACATCAAACCATTATAGTGAGGTCTAATAGAAATCAGACTAAGAAATCACATCGTTTATACCAAGGCGCTCGTATATCTAGGACACCCAAAAATTCAGATCGAAGTAACCACGGTAGGAATACCAAGGATGAAATTTGTAACATTACAAATGTGTACATAGAACAAACTATCATTTTGAACAACCATCCATTTCAGATCAATCCAACAACTATTACAATCAGGAGCCCAACGGCATCAATTGAGATGGGCTGACTTGATCCTCACCATACGAAATTCATGTAACAATGAGACTCTTCACCTTAACCAATCGATTAACAAAACCCCTACAACTTATAACGAAAATACTCGAATTTTCACGGGTATCTAGACCCTTAGGTACCCGTCCAAGTAATACCACACTCTTTTCTAGCTCATAATAGGGATACGAAACAAGGAGAAAAGGACACCGAGGGTAACCTAGAGATTTATAACCCCTCTAAGATGTTTCCAAAGTCCTTTCGGAAATATCACCTACATGCCAAGTTGAGTTCAGAGATCGACTCAACTCATGGAGCCATTCTCATAGCTAGACCACTAAGACCACTTAGCACCAACATAAACACCAAAGGTATCCGGTCGACAAAACAACCCAGTAAGTATGAGGGTTATCAAACCAAAACTTAAACCTCCGAGAACGCCTATTCGTCTTATAAATAGGAAAGGCTAAGTGCTCATAGGACCACTAACTATTAAGAATCAACCGAAACCATCCTCAAGGATCGATATCCGATATCCCGAATTAAAGACTTACTCGACCCTCCCTCAGAAACAAGCAAAGATCGACCTCCCACTAGTTTAGAACCCCATAGTAAGAAACTCCCATGCCAACTTAAGAAGTATGAGGCTAACTATACCGCGCACGACCTTAACTTTAGAGACAATAGTGTTCGCCCTCAGGATTTGAGACACATCGGACCCTTGAAACCCCTGCTATTATTGGCCAGTAACTTACATACTCCGATTACCATCTGAATTCAGCAATATACACCTTGTCATACATGCATCCAATCCAAATACTCATAGAAGTAATGGACTAGGAAACCATAGGAGCAAGGTCAAAGGCCAGTAGCAAAGATCTGCTAGAACACTAAGCAAAGACTTAAATTCCCCTAATAACGAAGAGACTAGAAGAAAACAGAGACACTCACACCTATTCCTTAGTACTTCGGATGCTGCTTTAGAACGAATTTCAGGATGAAATTCCCTCTAACGGGGGATGATGTCACAACTAGCAAATTTGGGTTAGGAAGTTGGCCTTCCACAAGAAAAACTCTCTGAATAATCTTGTAACATTTCATTTAGTGAAGTTCAAACGTCAATGATATTAAGTTCAAATTTGCATATATTATCATTCAAGTCAAAGACCCCACGTGAAGACCCGAAGACTCGATCCAATAACCCAAACCCAATCATCTTTGGGCCTTAGCCCAAAAATCCTCAACCCAAAACCCTATTATTGGACCTTATTGGACCGTGAATGCCTTTCTTGGGTCATAATGGGCCCAATACTCCATTTAGCTTTACTTTAGGGTTAAAACTCTCTTCATGGGCATATTGAACTGAAAACTCATCTATTTAACCTTCATGGACTGAAAACTCCCACCTTTTGGCCTTTTAAAACCAAAAACCTCTTATATATCATCAATGGGTCAAAAATATATATTAGGCCAAGCTAAAATCGAATACCCATATTTTGGGCCACCTATTGAGCCGAAGACCCTCTTGGGCCGGTTGGTTTATTTAAAAAAAATGAAAAAGAAATGGGAAAATAACCTTGCCACATCATTTTTGTTCAACATACAACTATGCCATTAACCAACATACCTCCAAGCACATGTCACATTCATCATCACCAATGTCAAACCTTTCCCCTCCCCTCTCTCTTATTACTCACGGCCCAACACACACAATCACACAATTCACAAATCTCATTCTTCTTCACCAAACACTTAAGAAACAACCTTCATATTCTCTTCAAATTTTAGAGCATCATCATCTTTAAAGACTCTATGCTTTTTGGTAAGATGTATACTAAACTCAAGTATTTTCTTTCATGTTTATGCTTAGAACATTCAGATTACACACTTTGTTGTGTGTCAAATTCCTTAGAACACACATAATTTTGAGATCTCTTCAAGGCAAAAACTAGGTTCAAAGTTTCATCCTCTTCTTCATCCACATCTCAAAAACCTCAAAGTGAGCTTCATACCCCCATATCTTTCTTATTTTTCATGTTTTTGGGGGACGATACAAGTCAACTCTTTTTTAACCGTTGGATATTTGCATGTACCATTGTGTTATGTGTTTAACTTTTTGATATTTACTTGAGCATGAAGTTTATCACTTAGATCTTGATAAAAACCATGAGAAAACTATGTGTTGTCATATATATATATATATATATATATATATATATATATATATATATATATATATATATATATATATATTACATGTAGACTTGTAGATCTTGGATTATACACTCAAAATAGCAAAAATAAGTGTTGTGTTCAAACAATTATAACCTAAACTCAAAAATCAAATTTTAACAGAAACGTTTTGTTCAAATTACGGACCATTTTGACGACCTTCATCGTTTCATTTTTCAAAACTGTTTTACATGAAAAATTCTCAGGTTTATACCTTTAACATGACTACTCTCACGCATTCATACGATTTTTCTACAATTTTTGGCGATTTTTACAAAACTGCCTATCATTTCAGGAATGATTTCGAACCATTCGTGTAGCACCTGGTTCTTGCTACGTATTTATTTTTATTTTTATCTAAATATTTTGCATTTTTGCCCTTGGACTCGGCGAGTTCAAGGACCAACTCGCCGAGTAGAAGCGGGATGGGACACGGGGTTTAAGCAGTGGACTCGACGAGTTGGGTCCCGGACTCGACAAGTAGATCTTGTCTAGACAAAACCCTAATCCGAGGGTTTTCACCATATTTAAACGATGTTATGTCGACCAAAACATCCCTTATGCTCCCAGAACACCTCTCATTGAAACCCTAGCCGTTATTGAAGAAATCTAAGCCTTGTTGGTGGGTTTTGGAGCTTGTGGTCTTAAGAAGGAAGGAGAAAAGCTTGAGGAAGCAAGTAGAGACCAAGGGAACCTGTGTTTGTGCACCTTCTACAGTTCATTGAATGTAAAAAGCTATAACCTTGCTCTTTAATTTGTTAGATCCCTCTTTTGGGATATTTAGGGCTTTTATAAGACATTTTTGATGACCAACCATGATTGCAAATGTGGTTGGGGTTGGGGCTTCTAAATTAAGTCATTAAGGGAGTTACAAGGCAGTTGGCGGTTGCTTTTGCACCCATAAAGGTTCCCATGAATCTTAAGAGCTTGTTTTATGTCTTTTTGAGATCAAAGTCCCATGCAAGCACGTAAAATTTGTAACTTTACGTGCTAGATTGATTGTAGAAGCTTGGATCTATCTTTTGATCAAAGGTTGTACATCAGAAATCTAGGATTTAGAGTGTGGACGTGACCGAATCGGCGAGTCCGTTCCTAGACTCGACGAGTCCAAAGCTTTGAGTCTCTAATCTGTTGAGGGTCAAAGAACTCAATTGAGTGTTAGAATGGTTGTAGTCAGATAGAAAGAGTGACCCAACACATTGGACGTAATTTTAGACCTGGAGTTCATGGGAATCGACGAGTGTTAGAACAGACTCAGCGAGTCCAAGGCAATCTCCTTAATATTGGAGATGAACTCGATGAGTTGTTTATACAACTCGGCAGGTCGAGGACAAGACTTGTTCATTAGATGAAGGTGGACTCGATGAGTGTTCATACAACTCGGTGAGTCGGATGAGGTTCATACGATGTTCATATGAGAGAGGGACTCGTCGAGTCGATGCCAAACTCAACGAGTCAATTCATGGATAAGGACGAGTAAAGGGTTAGGGACTCGATGACTTGACGGCCCAACTCGGCGAGTTGGGTCAACTTGAAGTTGACTTTGACTGGACTTGGACCAACCTTGTGTAGGGTTGCACATGTTGTGTGTTGACTTGAAGGTTGTCGCGTAGGGATCGAGGTGGCGAAGGGAGTTGACTTGTGCGCCGAGGATAATTCAAATACTGGACGACATTGAGGTGAGTTACCTTCCAGTAAGGGTGGGTCTAAGGCCACAATGCTGGCCCACCAAAGAGGAGTATTTATAGGATGATTGTATTTGTGATAATTATCTTGGTCTGGTTATGTGCTTTTGTCATGAGATTTATCTGTATGATATATTATGTGTATAGTAGGGATCAGTTTCCCTAACAGTGGTCCTTAGGACCAAAGGGTAAGTCATTATCCGGATATGCCTGACTGCATGCTTATATATATATATATATATATATATATATATATATATATATATATATATATATATATATATATATATATTTTTTTTTTTATGCTAGTAGTAGGGATGAAATAGTCCCGAGTTACCGGTTGAAAGATACCGATGACAGTTAGCAGTTGAAAGATACCGATGATAGTTACCGGTTGAAAGATACCAACGAAGGATACCGGTTGAAGGATACCGATGAAGGTTACCAGTTGAAAGATACCGATGATTTTGTATGGTATCTGCTATGATGGGGGAGCTCACTAAGCTTTGTGATTACAGTTTTGGTTTTGGTTTCAGGTACCTCTTCGTCGATGGGGAAAGAGTCGGCGGTGTAGCAGTAAATCACACACACACATGGTTTTCGCATTGAGTTTCTGGGATTGTACTCTGATATTCATTACTTTTGATGTCATAGTTTGGGACACAACATTATGATTTTGAAATGTGTTGTTATTTGACCATATTTTGGAAAAATGTTTATTAAATTATTAATTCAAAAATGAAATTTTTGGGCTTAAATTTTGGGATGTTACAAGTTGGTATCAGAGCCCTGGTTTGAGGGATTCGGAGACACCCTCGCGGTGTCTTGACTCAAACCGAGGGACTAAAAGATTTTTACAAGGAAAATGGTTTTCTAAAATATAAATGGAAGGATTTATTGAAAGAGGAAGTGTGTGATGCATGCGACCGGCCGGGCTCAAGTAAGTTTTCCCCAAGATACCGATACTTGCTATGTTATGTTATATAGTTTTGATTCAAAAAACTGCATGCTAGAATAGGACTAAGGATATATGAGGATGCCTTGTGTGGCTGATATATGATTCTGAGAATTGCATGCTAGTTAGGGCTAAGGGTCTAGGGAGGATGCCTTATATGCATGTTGCATGAGTTGTATGCTAGGACTGTTTAGTCAGCAGTACGATGGCCTGTATAGGTTATGCCTGATTTTGGTTACCCAATGCATGAATGCTGCTTGCTTGGTGCTATGGGGGTTCTGGCCATCTTCAACTAGCTAAGGAACGAATATGTAACAGTATCCACAAGCAAGTTAGGGGGAGGTGGTGGGGACTCCTAGTGCAGCTGATGGCAGAGGATAGGTCGGAGAGTGCCTTACCGAAGCCTAGGATGAGGTCAGTGGAAAGGGTATCGGTAAAAGGGACTTGGCGAAGTCGAAGCAATCCTTGAGGAAAGTACGGGTGGATGTGGAAGGTAGTATGGGCCCGTACTATTGAAAGCATAGGACCTATACTCGAATCAAGGAGGGCCTAGATGGAACCTGGAAACTTGGAAAGTGTGAGACCTCTAAAAGGTATATGTGACCCTAACAATCGTATGTTTATTTTCAGAATGGTGGTCACGCGACATGGAGCAGGAGGTTCAGGATTGGGGTCGGGCGTAGGATCCGAGCATGTGGATGATGGATTACGCAAGTTCATTGCGTCCGAGATCACGAGGGGTATCGTTGATGCGGCGTCGGTTATCTTTGGGTCAATCAAGGAAGGGATCATTGAAATGATGGAGGATCACCTCAGGGCGTTCAGGAGTGAAATGGAGACCAGTCAGTCAGGGCCACACACACTGTCCTTTAAGGACTTCAGAGGGAGTGGTGCGCTAGATTTCCATGGGGTGAAGGACCCTTTTGCTACTAGGAGATGGATCGCAGACGTCGAGTCTGTACAGCTGACGAGCTTCTGTGCGGAAGTGTCAAAGGTCTGTTTCGTTGTAGGGTGTTTGAGAGACAGGGCCTGAGATTGGTGGGAGTCGATTGGTAACTCTCTGGGAGCCTCGGCTGTTGAGGCTATGACCTGGTCAGACTTTATAACCAGATGTAGGGCGGAGTTTGGCCAACTGTGGAGCTTCAGCAGCTGGCCACAAAGTTTTTGGATATGAGACAGATTATGAAGACTGTGGCGGAAATCACCGCCATGTTCCGGGAGAGGGCATTGCTGGTGCTCCAGTATGCAGGTGATGAAGACATGAAGAGGACCCGCTGCCATGACATGCTACGAGATGACATCCAGAGCATGTTAGTTTCTCGGCATGCCCTACCCTGGATTCCATGAATGCCAGGCCTAGGGAGAGGGAGATTGTTCTGGAGTACATTCCGAAGAGGAAGGAAGCGGAGGGGTTGACTATGGGGGCTTCGGGGAAGAAGCCCAAGGGATCTGATGGTAGGCCGAAAGGCCAGTCAGGGCGGGACTGCTGTGGGAAATGCAGTCAGTCACATGAGGGAGCTTGTCGCACTGGGTCGGGTTCAGGCTGCTATAAGTGTGGCAAGGTTGGACATTTTTGCAGAGATTGTACTGCCCATACACCTGCGATTCAGATATCTGACCTGATTTGCTTTCATTGCAATCAGAAGGGCCACAAAAGGCCAATTTCCCTAGATTGGCAGCAGCAGTAGCGGCGCTTGCAGTGGCGCCGACTCCAGCGACAGCACGGGTTGTGGATGGCCGGAAGGCCAAGTTGGAGGCTCTAGTGCATCTGAGTCGAGCATTTCAGCTGACAGCTGAGGAGGCACGCGCTGCACCCGATGTGGTGACGGGTATGATTTCTTATTTTATGATTTTATGTTATGTCACTGTGATTTGCTATATTATGTGCCTTGCTGAGGATCGTTCCATGTGAATGGTATCCCAGTTCCAGTGTTGTTTGATTCGGGTGCCACTCAATCATTTGTCTCTCTTGAGCTTAGCAAGAAGTTTTCGGAGTCTTCAGGCATGTTGGATTTCCCTCTAGAGGTCGTGATTGTGGACGACCGGTCAATACGAGCGTTAGAGGTCCACCGGGATTGTGTTTTGAGGTTGTGCGAGGGTTGTTATCTGGTGGAGTTGGTTCCCATACCTTTGCGGGGGAACAAGGTCATTATTGGTGTGGACTGGCTGAGCCCCAATGGGGCACTGATTGACTGCGCGCAACACTAAGTGCGGATTAGGAACCCTAGTGGGGGAGAGCTGGTGGTTCAGGGCGAAAGGCCACAACAAGGACCAACTTTATGTTCAGCAGCGAGGTCTAGGTGCTCCCTTCAGCAGGGTTGCGTAGGTTTTGTCACCTATGTTATGGATACCCAGGAGGCGAGTAGGGAGATGATATGTGATGTGCCTGTAGTATGGGAGTTTGAGGACGTATTCCCCGAGGAGTTGACTGGGGTACCTCCAAAGAGGTAGGTGGAATTCCGAATCGACCTGGTCCCTGGTGCAGCTCTGATAGCCAAGGCACCGTATCAGTTGGCTCCCCTGAGATGTAGGAGCTATTGGACAAGGGATTCATTAGACCAAGTAGTTCTCCACGGGGAGCCCCGATTTTGTTTGTGAAGAAGAAGGACCAATCGCATCGGATGTGTATAGATTATTAGGAGCTGAATAAGGTAACGGTGAAGAACCGTTACCTACTCCCGAGGATTGATGACATCTTTGACTAGCTACAGGGAGCATCATGGTTCTCCAAGATTGATCTACACTCAGGATATCATTAGATGAGGGTTACAGAGGAAGATGTACTGAAGACAGCGTTCTAGACACGTTATGGCCACTATGAGTTCGTGGTGATGCCTTTCGGGATCACCAATGCTCCCGCCCTGTTCATGGATCTCATGAAACGTGTGTGCAGACCGATGTTGGATCGGTCAGTGATAGTTTTATCGATGACATCTTGGACTATTCCAAGACACAGGAGGAGCTGAGGAGCATCTACGAGAGGTTCTGGAGACTTTGAGAAGGGAGAACTTGTATGCTAAGTTCTCGAAGTGTGACTTCTGGTTGCGCGAGGTGCATTTTCTTGGGCACCTTGTCAACCAAAATGGGATTTTGGTAGATCCGGTCAAAGTGGAGGCCATGATAAGATGGGAAGTTCCGACGTCTCCATCTGAGATTCGGAGTTTCCTAGGATTAGCCGGATACTATCGGAGATTCATCCATGATTTCTCCAAGATAGTCGTACCCCTGACCAGGTTAACAAGGAAGGTCGTGGTCTTTCATTGTGGGCCTGAGTAGCAGGTTGCATTCGAGACATTGAGGCAGAGATTCTGCGAGGCACCAATCTTAGCCCTAACAGAGGGCCTGAGCAGCAGGCTGCATTCGAGACATTATTTACACTTCGAGTCAGCTGAAGCCTCACGATGCGAACTACCCGACGCATGATTTGGAGCTGGGGGATGTTGTGTTCGCCCTCAATATTTGGCGTCATTACCTATATGGGGTTCGTTGTACGATTTACACGTACAACAAGATCTTGAGGTATCTCATAGACCAATCAAATTTGAATATGAGGTAGCATCGGTGGCTTGATGTGGTAAATGATTATGACTGTGAGATCCTATACCACCCGAGAAAGGCCAATGAGGTGGTCGACACGGTTAGCAGCAAGGCAGTGGCGATCAGGGATATCTGTCTGAGGATGATAGTGGTGACTCCGCTTTTGGAACGGATTTGGGAGACCCAACAGGAGGCCATGAAGGAGGAACATCGAAAGAGTGAGCGGATCGTGGGACAGGTTTCGTCCTTTGACTATGAAAGATGAGGATTATTAACACTACACCGTAGGGTGTGGGTGCCGTACCACGGGGGTGTGCGCTAGGTTCTGATGGAGGAGGCGCACAAGTCTCGATTCTCCATTCATCCCGGGGCAACGAAGATATATAGGGATCTTTGCTTGGACTATTGGTGGCCCTGAATGAAACAGGATGTAGCATGGTACGTGGAGTGGTGCTTGACATGCAGGAAGGTTAAGGCCGAGCACCAGAAGCCACATGGCAAGATGCAGCCATTGGACATTCCGCTCTGGAAATGGGAGGACATTACAATGGATTTTACCATAAAGCTTCCCAGGACCGCGTGGGGGGTAGATTCGATTTGGGTCATCATCGATCGAAAGACCAAGAGAGCTCATTTTATTTCGATTCAGGAGAGCATCTCGGTTGAGAAGCTGGCCGGCATCTATATTAGGGTGTTGGTGGCGCGGCACAGGGTGCCAATGTTGGTGATTTGAGACCGAGATGTGCGGTTCACTTCTAGGTTTTCGAAGAAGTTTCACGATGAGTTGGGTACTCGTCTGCATTTTAGTACCGCCTTTCACCCTCAGACGGATGGTCAGAGTGAGCGGACCCTCCAAACTCTGGAGGATATGCTGCGAGCATGCATGTTAGACTTCGGAGGTAGTTGGGATACCTACCTCGCCTTGGCAAAGTTCTCCTATAACAATAGTTATCACGCAAGTATTGATCGTCCTCCCTTTGAGATGTAGTATGGGAGGAAGTGCAGGACCCCGATATGTTGGGGCGAGGTTTGCCAGAGGGTAATCCGGAGCACCGAAGTAGTGCTCAAGATGACAGAGAGGATTCATCAGGTCCGGAGCAGGCTTCAGACTGCTTAGACTCAGCAAAACAGTTATGCCGATAAGCACCGATCAGACCTGGAATTCCAGGTCGGGGATATGGTTCGCCTGAAGGTGTCGCCATGTAACAGTGTTATCCGATTCAAGAAACGGGGCAAGTTGGGACCCAGGTACATTGGACCATTTAGGGTTATAGCCCGAGTGGGCAATATGGAGTATAGGCTAGATCTTCCAGCCGAACTTAGTCAGATCCACAACATTTTCCATGTTTCCCAGCTACGAAAATGCCTGGTGGACGACTCGGTAGTGGTGCCCTTGGAGGATATTCAAGTTGATGGCATCCTGAACTACATTGAGCGAACTGTGGCGATCCTCTACTAGGAGTCGATGGATCTGAGGAACAAGAGAGTGAAACTTGTGAAGGTGCAATAGCAGCACCGGAAGGGGTTAGAATGGACATGGGAGCCGGTGGACGAGATGATGGAGCACTACCCAGAGCTATTTCAGGAACAAGCAGAAGATTTCGAGAAAGGAAGTCTAAAATAAGTGGGGGAGATTTGTAGCACCTTGTAGCACCGAGTTGCCGATACGTATTTCTTGTAATTAATAATTCTTAATTCATGCATTTTTGCCTTGGACTCGGCGAGTTGAAGGACCGACTCGCCGAGTAGGAGCGGGATGAGACGCAGGATCTGAGCCTTGGACTCGGCGAGTCGGTTCCCTGACTCGCCGAGTAGGCCCTGTTTGGGCAAAAACCGTAACCCGAGTGTTGGCACCCTATTTAAGCACACTAACTCGGCCTCCCTTGTCCCTAACACTTCCCGAGAGTTATAGTGAGAGGCCCTAGCCCCCATATTGTTCTTATGAGTGATTTTTACTTGGTGAAGGAAGTTTGGAGCTTAGAAGAATAAGGAGGAGGTTGAAGAGTGCAAGGTAGGGAGTAGATCCGAAATCTACACAGTGAGAAGCTTCCATTCAGGTAGAAAACTTCCTACCTTGATCACTAGGTCATTAGATACCATTTTGTCCCAAATTGGTTGTTTTCAAGCCCTAAAACACCAAACTCCATGTGTTTGTTCTTAATGATCCTAAAGGACTTCAGACCTAGACCTTGTGGACATATTAGAAGCTTAAAGTTTATGTGGTTGAAGTGATTGAGGTCCCCATTGGGTGTATGACCTCATAAAGAGCTTGGATTTGCCTTTCGGATCATGTAGGGCCATGCATGCACGTAAAGTTTGCAACTTTACGTGTTAAGCATACCCTAGGAACATAGATCTATGGTTTTGAAGCGTTGCATGTCTCAGATTTGGTCTATATGGGAAATGGGTCAAGGGACTCGGCGAGTCCCAAAGTGGAACTTGGCGAGTTCTTTGAAAATGGCCTTAGACTCGGTGAGTTGAACGAACAACTCGGTGAGTCCTATGAAGATTGCCTGGTACTCAGCGAGTTATTCTTCAAACTCGGTGATTCAGATGAAAAGTTACTGAGTAAGAGGGTTTTAGTTGTTTAAGGTCCAACGCATCGTATTTACATGCGCAATTACCAATCTAACATGTTGCAATAGTCCCAGAAACCCAAATCCTCATAAAGGATGCTCTGGTGAGGATTTGGAAGCGAGTGGGAGGTCTGCTCGTACGGTGTCGGCGAGTTGTTCTTGGACTCGACGAGTCGAACCCCGAGCCGGTTCTATCGTCCCAAGTAGTGAGTTAAGGGTGACTCAGTGAGTGGGAAAAAGGGACGTGTACAGTGGGACCGGGTTAGTGGGAGAAGGATTCGGTGAGTCGGTGCCATGACTCGGCGAGTCCAGTAAACTGGAAGTTGACTTTGACCAAGGAGTTGACCTAGGACCAGGGGTGGGTCAGTCATCTGACCTAAGGGTGTATATGAGTGGCTAATCTATGTTTATGATTTATAGCCAGAGGATTTCCGATTCAGCAGTCAGGCGCATAGCAAGCAAACTTTCAGTAGCTACTTTTCGAGGTGAGTTACCTTCCAGTAGCAATGGTTCTAAGGCCACAATGTCGGCCCACTAGTAGGAGTTGTATGATTAGATGATTGTCTCTGTGATATTCATCTAGGGCTGCAACTACCTGTGCTATGTTTATGTGCTAGTATGATATGATGCTATGTGCTAGTGTCAGTAGGGGAGATAGCCCCCAAATTACCGGTCGATAGGACCGATGGGGTAGATATGCCCATCCATGCTAGATAGATTATGTGATACATGTTATGTGGTAGTGGTAGGGTGAAATAGTCCCCAATATCAGGTCGAGAGGATCGAAGGGGAGACTAGCACCCAGGTATTGTAGTCAGTGTCCGGTTCAGAGGACCGATGGGGAGACCAGCACCCAGATATGCTAGTCAGTATCAGGTCGAGAGGACCGAAGAGGTAGGTCGGGCACCTAGATATGCCTGACAATATATGAACATTATGTGGTTATTTGGTATGTGGTACGGTGGGGGAACTCACTAAGCTTCGTGCTTATAGTTTTCAGTTTTGGTTTCAGGTACCTCTTTAGCGAAGGGGAAGGAGTTGGCACGGTAGCGGCACATCATACACAAACACATTGGATTTCCGCATTATGAGATGTTCTAGGATTATACTCTGACATTATTTTTATTAATTTCATGTTTTGGGTTTTCAGACACGAGATATGTTTTATGAAATGATATGATCGGATGATGTTTTACTACAAATATTTTACAAACCACTAATTTTAAATGAAATTTTTGGGCGTGAAAATTGGGTCGTTACAAGTTGGTATCAGAGCCCTGGTTCAAGGGATTCGGACACACCTTCAGGAGTGTCTAAACTCAAAGGATTTCAAAAAAGAAAAAGTTTTCTAAAATAGTAAGTAAAGAATTTTAAGAAAGAACGAAGTGTGTGATGTGCGCGACCGGTCGAGCTCAAGTAAGTATTCCCCAAAGTACCCATACAATGTTACACTATGTTTATCAGTTTCAGTAGAACAGCATGCTAGAATCGGACTAAGGATCTAGGAGGATGCCTTATGTTCCTGCTTTTTGTGTTCCAGCCTTATGTGAATTGCATGCTAGAAATTGAGTAAACAGATGTAGGATAGCCTGTTTAGGTTATGCCTGATAGTGTGAGTTCAACATTGAATGCTAGTGTAGTTTCTCATTATGAGAATAGATTTCCTTGAGTAGTTCCTGTATCCGAATGCTACTTGCTTTGTGCTTTGTGGGACTCCAAGTGATGGGAGTTAGCCATTAGGTGAATATGTCACATCACATGGGATCAGGGTTGGATAATCTCAGAGTGTTGGATTTGGCTCGGCTGCGTAGCTCTCATTTGAGTCCAACCATTGTAGGGACGAGTATTTTACTCAAAGGATTATCCGAGCCTCATCACATGTGATGGTATTCAAGTGATGGCTAATTGGCATTACAAAAGGCCTTTAGCAGCTGAGGATTAGTTTAAGTGGAGTCATAGATTTTCCTAGGGTAAGCCTAGGATAATGATAGCAGTGATTAGCAGTGGTAAAAAGGGATCTGGTGGAGTCAAGGCAGTCCTTGAAAAAGGTACCTATAGATGTGGAAGGTAGTATGGGCCCGTACTACTGAAAGTAGAGGATCCGTACCCGAACCGAGGAAGGCCGAGATAAGACCAGGGAATTTGTAGTGGATGTGGTTCCTCAAGAGGTATCAGTATCGCTAACAGTCGTTGTTTATATATTGCAGAATGGTTTGTACTACGATCGAGGCCAGCTATTGGTAGTTCAGGAGAGGGATCAGGTTCCGAGCTAGGGGATTAGAGGCCACACGACTTCATCGCATCAGAGATCACTAGGGGCATCCTTAAGTCGACTCCCATTATCTTCGGGTCGATCAAGGAAGGAATAGTTGAGTTGATGGAGGATCGCCTCAAGGCATTCAGGAGCGAAATGGAATCTGGCCAGTCGGGATCTCGCACGCTGTCCTTTAAGGACTTCAGGGGCAGTGGTGCGCCGGATTTTCACGGGGCGAAGGACCCCATTACTTCCAGGCGGTGGATTGCAAACATTGACTCTGCACAGTTGACTAGCTTCTTCCCTGAGGGGTCGAAGGTGAGATACGAAGCAAGGTGTTTGAGAGGCAGAGCTAGAGACTGGTGGGAGTCTGTTGGTGACTCATTGGGAGCCTCGGATGTCAAGGATATGACCTGGTCGGACTTTGTGAGCAGGTTCAGGGCAGAGTTTGCACCAACTGTCGAGCTTCAGCAGCTGGCCAGGGAGTTTTTAGTTATGAGGTAGATGACAAAGACTATGGCGGAGATCACGTCCAAGTTCCTGGAGAGGGCGTTGTTAGTGCCCCAGTATGCTGGTGATGAGGATATAAGGAGGACCCACTACCATGACATGCTACGAGCAGACATCTAGGAGCATGTTAGTTTCTCAGCTTTCCCTTCCCTGCATGCCATGATTGTCAGGGCTAGGGAAAGAAAGATTGATCTAGAGCATATCCGGAAGAGGAAGGCAGAGGAGGGACATGTTACAGGGGCTTAGAGGAAGAAGCCCAAGGGATCAGATGTTGGGTCAAAAGGCCAACAGGGGCGAGGCCGCTACAGGAAATGCGGCAAGACGTACGAGGGAGCGTGCAAGTTGGGATCATCAGGCTGCTATAAGTACGACAGGTGAGGGAATTTTAGCATGGATTGTACCGCCCCTGAACCTGTCTTCTCGACGTCTGACTTGATGTGCTTCGACTACAACCAGAGGGGCCACAAGAAGGCCAATTGCCCCAGTTGACAGCAGCGTCAGTTCCAGTGAAGGTGCCAGCTCCAGCGACCCTGCGGATCACTGATGGCCGGTAGGGCAAGGTAGTGGCTCCAGTGGTGAGGATCCGGTCATTCCAGTTGAAGAGCGAGGAGGCACGCGCCACACCCGATGTGGTGACTGGTATGATTCCTTATTTATGTTTTTATGTTATGCTGTTGTAATGTTCATATGTTATATGTATGTGCTCTGCTTAGGATCGTTCCTTGTGAACGGTATCCTAGTTCAGGTGTTGTTCGATTCGGGGGCTACCCAATCATTTGTTTCTCTTGCGCTTAGCAAGAAGTTTTATGAGTCTTCAGGCATGTTGGATTGCCCTTTAGAGGTGGAGATTGCCGACGATCAATCGGTGCAAGTATCAGAGGTTTTCCGGGATTGTGTATTTAGATTTTTTGAGGAGCGTTATCTGGTTGATCTGGTTCCCATACCTTTATCGGTATGGATTGGTTAAGCCCCAATGGGGAAGTGATAGATTGTGCGCAGCAACTAGTGCGAGTCAGAACCCCAAGTGGGGGATAGTTGGTGATTCACGGTGAGAGACCACAACGAGGGCCAGCCTTATGTTCGGAGACGAGGCCAAGGTGCTACCTGCAACAGGGTTGCGCAGGTTATGTCGCGTATGTTATGGATACCCGGGAGGCAGGTAGAGCAACGGTGGACGAGGTGCCCGTAGTACGAGTTTCGCAGACGTATTCCCTGAGGAGCTGCCTGGGATACCTCCGGAGCGCCAGGTGGAGTTCAGGATCGGCCTAGTCCCTAGTGCGGCTCCCATAGCCAGGTCACCCCATTGGTTGGCTCCTTGCGAGATGCAGGAGTTGTCTACGCAGCTGCAGGAGCTGCTAGACAAGGGATTTATTAGGCCAAGCAGTTCACCCTGGGAAGCCCCGATTCTTTTAGTGAAGAAGAAGGATGGGTCGCATCGGATGTGTATAGACTATCGGGAGCTGAACAAGGTAACAGTGAAGAACCGTTACCCACTCCCTAGGATTGATGATCTCTTTGATCAATTGTAGGGAGCATCTTGGTTCTCCAAGATCGATTTGCGTTCAGGTTATCATTAGATTAGGGTCAGAGAGGAGGATGTGCAGAAGACCGCGTTTCGGATGCGCTATGAACATTATGAGTTTGTGGTGATGCCGTCTGGGCTCACCAATGTTGCTGCCCCGTTCATGGACCTCATGAACCGCGTGTGCAGACCGATGCTAGATCAGTTTGTGATAGTTTTCATTGATGACATCTTGGTTTATTCCAAGACGCAGGAGGAGCATGAGGGACATCTCCTAGAGGTGTTGGTCACCCTGAGGAGAGAGAGCTTATATGATAAGTTCTCCAAGTGTGAGTTCTGGTTGCGCGAGGTGCAGTTTCTTGGGCACCTTGTCAACCAGGACAAGATTTCAGTAGACCCGGCCAAGTTAGAGGCCGTGATGAGATGGGTGGTTCCGAAGTATCCACCTAAGATTCGGAGTTTCCTGGGTTTAGCGGGCTATTATCGAAGATTCATCCAGGATTTCTCTAATATAGCCATACCATTGACCAGACCGTGGTCTTTCGTTGGGGGCCTGAGCAGCAGGTAGCGTTCGAGACACTGAGACAGAGATTGTGCGAGGCGCCAATCTTACCCCTTCCAGAGGGCATAGAGGATTTTGTTGTGTATTGCGATGCGTCCATCTCAGGTTTGAGCGTGGTATTGATGCAGAGAGGGCATGTCATCGCCTACGCATCGAGGCAGCTGAAGCGTTACGAGGCGAATTACCCGATGCATGACTTGGAGCTGGGGACTGTTGTGTTCGCCCTCAATATTTGGCGTCATTACCTCTATGGGGTTCGATGTACCATTTACACGGACCATAAGAGTTTGAGGTACCTCATGGATCAACCGAATCTAAACATGAGGCAGCGTCGGTGGTTGGATGTGGTAAAGGATTACGATTGCAAGATCCTTTATCACCCTGGGAAGGCCAATGTGTTGGTCGACGTGCTTAGCCGTAAGGCAGCACTAATCCGACATATCTGCCTACGGATGATCGTAGTGACTTCGCTGTTGGAACGGATTCAGGAGGCTCAACAGGAGGCAGTGAAGGAGGAACATCGCAAGAGTGAGCGAATTGTGGGACAGGTTTCCTCCTCCGACTATGATAGCCGAGGGTTATTGACTCTTCACCATAGGGTGTGGGTCCCTTATCATGGAGGCGTGCGCCAGGTTCTAATGGAGGAGGCGCACAAATCCCGGCTCTCTATTCATCCCGAGGCGACGAAGATGTATAAGGATCTTCGTCTAGACTATTGGTGGCCCTGCATGAAGCGGGATGTGGCTTGGTACGTTGAGCGGTGTTTGACCTGCAGGAAGGTCAATGTCGAGCATCAAAGACCGCACGGCAAGATGCACCGTTGGACATCCGGTTGTGGAAATGGGAAGATATTACGATGGATTTTATCACAAAGCTTCCTAGGACCGCGCGAGGAGTGGATTCGATATGGGTCATCATGGATCGATTGACCAAGAGCACCTATTTTATTCCAATTCAGGAGAGCATATCGGCCGAAAAGTTGGCCGACATCTATATCAGGGAGATAGTGGCACAGCATGGGGTGCCAGCATCTGTGATTTCAGATAGGGATGTGCGTTTTACTTCCAGGTTTTAGAAAAATTTCATGACGAGTTGGGCACTCGTCTGCATTTTAGCACCGCGTTTCACCCGCAGACAGATGGTCAGAGTGAGCGAACCATCCAGACTCTAGAGGATATGTTGTGGGCATGTGTGCTAGAATTTGGTGGTACTTGGGATACCTATCTTCCTCAAGCTGAGTTCTCGTAGAACAACAGCTACCACGCGAGTATTGATCGACATCCCTTCGAAATGTGGTACGGAAGGAGGTGTCGGACCCTGATATGTTGGGGTGAGGTTGGCCAAAGGGTCAAGGGGAGCACCGATGTAGTGCTTAAGACGACCGAAAAGATTCAGCAAGTTCGGAGCAGGCTTCAGACTGCATAGAGTCGGCTAAATAGTTATGCCGGAATGCGTCGTTCAGACTTGGAATTCCAAGTCAGGGATATTGTTCTTCTGAAGGTGTCACCATGGAAAGGTGTCATCCGATTCAGAAAACGACGCAAGTTGGGCCCAAGGTACATCGGGCCATTCAGGGTTGTAGCCCGGGTGGGCAAGGTGGCATATAGGTTGGATCTATCAACCGAACTCAGCCAAATCCACAACACTTTCCACGTCTCTCAGTTGTGTAAGTGTTTGGTGGACGACTCGGCAGTGGTGTCTTTGGAGGATATCCAAGTCGATGACAGCCTAAATTACATCGAGAGGCCTGTGGCAATCCTCGATCGGAAGTCGACGGATCTGAGGAACAAGAGGGTGGAACTCGTGAAGGTGCAATGGCAGCACCAGAAAGGATCGGAGTGGACTTGGGAGCTGGTGGAAGAGATGACGGAGCACTACCCCGAACTGTTTCAGGATTGAGCAGCAGACTTCGAGGATGAAATCTAAAACAAGTGGGGAAGATTTGTAGCACCTGGTTCCCGGTACATATTTCTTGTAATTAATAATTCTTAATTCATGCATTTTTGCCTTGGACTGGGCGAGTTGAAGGACCGACTCACCAAGTAGGAGCGGGAAGAGACGCGAGCTCTAAGCCATGGACTCGGCGAGTCGGTTCCCCCACTCGGCGAGTAGGCCTTGTTTAGGAAAAAACCGTAACCCGAGTGTTGGCATCCTATTTAAGAGAACTAAGTCGGCCTCCCTTGTCCCTAACACTTCCAGAAAGCTGTAGTGAGAGACCCTAGCCCCCATATTGTTCTTGTGAGTGATTTTTACTTGGTGAAGGAAGTTTGGAGTTTAGAAGAAGAAGGATGAGGTTGAAGAGTGCAAGGTAGGGAGTAGATCCAAAATCTACACTATGAGAAGCTTCCATTCATGTAGAAAAGTTCCTACCTTGATCACTAGGTCATTAGATAACATTTTTGTCCAAAATTGGTGGTTTTCAAGCCCTAAAACACCAAACTCCATGTGTTTGTGATTAATGATCCGAAAGCACTTCAGACCTAGACCTTATGGACGTATTAGAAGCTTAATGTTTGTGTGGTTGAAGTGATTGAGGTCCCCATTGGGTGTATGACCTCATAAAGATCTTGGATTTGCCTTTTGGAGCTTGTAGGGCCATGCATGCACGTAAAGTTTGCAACTTTACGTGATAAGCATGCCCTAGGAACATAGATCTATGGTTTTGAAGCGTTGCATGTCTCAAATTTAGTCTATATGGGAAATGGGTCAAGGGACTCGGCGAGTCCCAAAGTGGAACACGACGAGTTCTTTCTAGATGGCCTTAGACATGGCGAGTTGGACGAATAGCTCGGCGAGTCCTATGAAGATTGCCTGGTACTCGGCGAGTTGTTCTTCAAACTCGGCGAGTCAGATGAACAGTTACTGAGTAAGAGGGGTTTAGTTGTTGAAGGTCCAACCCTTCGTATTTGCACGCGGAATTAGCAATCTAACGTGTTACAATAGTCCCAGAAACCCAAATCCTCATAAAGGATGCTCTGGTGACGATTTGGAAGCGAGTGGGAGGTCTGATCGTATGGACTCGGCGAGTTGTTCTTGGACTCGACGAATCAGATCGCGAGCCGGTTCTATCGTCGCAAGTAGTGAGTTAAGGGTGAATCAGTGATTGGGAAAAAGGGACTTGTAGAGTGTGATTGGGTTAGTGGGAGAAGGACTCGGCAAGTCGGTGCCATGACATGGCGAGTCCAGTAAACTGGAAGTTGACTTTGACCAAGGAGTTGACCTTGGACCAGGGGTGGGTCAGTCATCTGACCTAAGGGTGTGTATGAGTGGCTAATCTATGTTTATGATTTATAGCTGGAAGATTTCCGATTCAGCAGTCAGACGCATAGCAAACAGACTTTCAATAGCTACTTTTCGAGGGGAGTTACCTTCTAGTAGCAGTGGGTTTAAGGCCACAATGTTGGCCCACTAGTAGGAACCTGATTTCTTATGGACCCTTAACAAAAATAACCTTTCCATATACTCTTATGCGAAAAAAGTTCATGGTTTATATATATATATATATATATATATATATATATATATATATATATATATATATATATATATAAAAGGTAATACAAATTAATAAAATAGCTTAATTATAAACTTATTATAACTTTACAAAGAAAAAAAAAAAAAACTTATCCAATTAAACATTCAAAAAACGGATTTTTGTCGCCACATATGCTAATAATAAGCACTTTTATAGAAAAATGGTTATTAAGTTAAATTATTGGCAATCTCACATATCCATGCCTAAGTGTGACAACCGTCAAAATTCGAGACAATTTTAGGTTTGAATAAACTTACTTGCACTTATAGGCACGGCACATACTAGACTTGGTAACTACAAGTTAAGTTATAACCAACTAGTGTAATGACGTAAATTTTAAAACCAATTTTTCATTTTTATAAACATCAAAACATCTAGTAATATTTCAAATTCAAACGTAAACAATATTGTCACAACAGAATACATCCCAAGGATCATAAAAATAGTTTTCCACCGATAATGTGTACGATCACGCCGGTGCCTTCCCACGGTCCTCGCTAGTGCCTGAAACACATAACACAACAACTGTAAGCATAAATGCTTAGTGAGTTCCCCAAAATACAACTTATGCACATACGCCTTTCCAGACCTTGACCTTCCGGTCCATGTGTCTCAGGGGACTTCCATCCTGACTAGGTAAACCTTCCGGTCCTACCCACGTCGACCTTACAGTCCACATCACAACGCCTTCCGGCCCATAACATATTCACCTTCCGGCCCATTATATAATGCATTCCAGCCCATATCAAGCATATCATACATGGCACATATAACGAATAACTTATCACACATAATACATATATCTCATAGCATATCCGGCCTTCCAGTCACACAGTCAACCCTTCTGGGTACAGTACAGTGAGAAAACTCACCTTGTGGAAAGTCTAAGATCTCGCGTCCTCGCTATCACTGAATCCAAACCACGGCTCTACCTCGCCTAAACATAAAAATATCATTTAATACACAAAGACTTCCACCAATAAAAATTTACCCCTTATCATCATTCCTCAGAGGGTAAAAGACCATTTTACCCTTCCTTGACCTAAAGTCTTCATGTTGACCAAAACCCTAAAAGTCAACAAAAGTCAACCCTGAGAGTACGCGGTGTGTACTGCTAGATGTACGCGGGGCGTACATCGCCAACCCCCCTGGATCGGGGTCTCCACCCAGTACACTGCGCGTACTGGAAGTTACGCCCAACGTAACCATCAGAATCAGCCACTCTTCATTTCTGGTCTTAATCAGTTAAGCCATTACTCCAACTTCTAGATCCAACTCTTTTAGTGTGTCTAAACCCATAAAGTCGAGACCTTTAAGCCTTGGCATGGTTGTAAAGGCTCTAACATCACATAACAACATTCTATTCCAACTCAAGGACCTAGATCTCATGCATGGTGTAATACCCACGTCCAAGTTGCCATTTTTATGAGTCTACAACTCATATAGATCAGAAATATGAAGTATCTAAGCTTATGGCGACACCTTAAGCATATAACATGAACCAAGTGACAAGATCCTAACTTTTTACCTGAAAATGAAGCTTTAACCCTTGCAAAGCTCAGATATACATTTGAGCACCACTTCTAGCCTCTCCAACAAGCTCTTCTTCTCCTTTGCAACCTTGGAATGGCACCACAAAGCTTAAAATACACACTTAATGGCTAAAGAACGAATGTACACTCTTTTTAGGGTTTCACTCTGAGGGATGGTGGCTGAGAAGTCCAGCCACACATTCCTTTTATAGCCCCTCCAAAGGAAATTAGGGTTTGGATCTGAATAAGTTACGGCAGGCGTAACATTGGGTACGCCCAACGTACCTGAGGGGGAACGCGTCCAAATGAGGCGCGCGAGTACGCACAACGTACACCTTGTACGTCCAGCGTACTCGCCTACCATGAAAACCCTAAATTATCAACTTAACCAAGATGCAAGGCCAAAAGAAGAATACCTGGATTTCGGCTGTTACAATTCTCCCCCACTAGAATCAGACTTCGCCCCCGAAGTCTCATACAGAAAACAACTCTGGATACTGATCCCGCATCTTAGACTCGGACTCCCATGTCAGCTCGGACCCCTTCCGATGTTGCCACTGCACTTGTACCAGGGGTACTTCCTTGTTCCTCAGAACCTTAACTTTCTGATCCCTGATCGCTACTGGTCTCTCCACATAGTTCAGGCCTGCATCCACCTGAATATCATCTAATGGCACCACTGCCGACTCGTCGGCAATACATTTCCTCAACTGCGAGACATGAAAGGTATCATGGATCTGCCCCAACTTAGCAGGTAGATCCAACCGGTAGGCTACCCGGCCTACCCTAGCAATTACCCTGAAGGGTCTGATGTACCGGGGTCCCAACTTGCCCCTCTTCCTGAATCGTATCACTCCTTTCCAAGGAGAGACCTTTAGGAGCACAAGGTCACCAACCTGAAACTCGAGCTCGGACCGCCGCATGTCCGCATAACTCTTCTGGAGACTCTACGCGGTCAACAACTTCCGCCTGACCTGGTGAATCTGCTCGGTCGTCTGGAGTACAATCTGCGTGCTACCCATCACCCGCTGCCCCACCTCTCCCCAGCAGATGGGGGTGCGACACCTCCGACCATACAACAGCTCAAAGGGTGGCATACCAATGCTCAAATGATGGCTGTTGTTGTACGAAAACACTGCTAAAGGTAGATAGGTGTCCCAGCTCCCTCGAAAATCTAAAAAACATGCTCAGAGCATATCCTCAAGCGTCTGAATCGTCCTCTCGCTCTGTCCGTCTGTCTGCAGGTGGTATGCAGTACTGAAATGTAGTCTCGTACCCAACTCCTCATGAAACTTCTTCCAAAACCTGGAAGTAAAACACACATCCCGATCTGAAACGATCGACATCGGAACCCCATGCCGCGATACCACCTCCGCACGTATAATTCTACCAACTTCTCCGCAGAAGAGCTCTCGCTGATGGCTAGAAAATGAGTGCTCTTCGTCAATCTATCCACGATCACCCATATCACGTCGACTCCCCTCGCAGTCCGCAACAATTTGGTGATAAAATCCATGGTAACTGTTCCCACTTCCATTCGGGAATCTCTAACGGCTGCAATTTACCGTGCGGACGCTGGTGCTAGGCCTTAACCTGTCGACAAGTCAGACATCTCTCAACAAACCATGCAACATCCCTTTTCATACATGCCCACCAATATTCCTTCCTTAGGTCCAAATACATTTTCGTAGCCCCAGGATGAATCGAGAATTTCGATCGATGCGCTTCCTCCATCAAAATAGTACGCGTACCGCCCACAAACGGTACCCAAATCCGACCCTGAAAAGTCATAAGCCCTCGACCATCCGTAACGAATCCTGATACCTGACCTACAACCCGCTACCTATTCTGATTTTCTGGTTCCGCAGCCTCAGCCTGAGCTCCTCGAATGGTATCCAAAATCGGGGTCATCACCGTCAACCTCATACAAATATCTCGGATCGGGGCGCTTTCCGCCCTCCGGCTCAGCGCATCGGCTACCACATTAGCCTTGCCCGGGTGATACAGGATCTCACAATCGTAATCCTTCACCACATCCAACCATCTCCTCTGTCGCATATTCAGATTTGGCTGATCCATCAAGTACTTCAGACTCTTGTGGTCTGTGTAGATGGTACACCGAACCCCATAAAGATAATGCCGCCAGATCTTGAGGGCAAACACCACAGCCCCCAATTCCAGGTTGTGGGTGGGATATCTCGACTCATGAGGCTTCAATTGCCTCGAAGCATACGCTATCACATGCCCCCTCTGCATAAGCACTGCCCCTAAACCCAATATAGATGCATCACAGTACACCACAAAATCCTCCATCCCTTCCGGGAGTGCAAGCACCGGAGCCTCGCACAATTTCTGACGAAGGGTCTCGAATGAGGACTGCTGCTCCGGTCCCTACGAAAATGCAACACCCTTCCGGGTCATCCTAGTAAGTGGCACGACGATCATGGAGAAATCCTTGATAAACCTTCGATAATACCCAACCAATCCCAGAAAACTCTTGATCTCAGTGGGCGATCTCGGCACCTCCCACCTCAACACCGCCTCAATCTTGGCCGGGTCAACCAATATCCCTTTCTGGTTAACAAGATGCCCGAGGAACTGGACCTCTCGTAACCAGAAATCACACTTGGAAAATTTGGCATACAGCCTCTCCGATATCAATACCCCAAGAATTTCCCTCAAATGCTCCTCATGTTGTTCCCTAGACCTCGAATATACCAAAATATCATCAATGAATACGATCACCGACCGATCCAACATCGGCCTACACACCCGGTTCATAAGATCCATGAATGCGGCTGGGGCATTGGTGAGCCCAAAAGGCATCACCACAAACTCATAATGTCCATAACGAGTTCTAAAAGTAGTCTTCTGAAAATCTTCATCGCGAACCCTCATCTGATGATAACCCGACCTCAAGTCTATCTTGGAGAACCAAGATTCCCCCTGCAACTGATCGAACAGATCGTCGATCCTAGGTAACGGATACCGGTTCTTAACCGTCAACTTGTTCAACTCCCGGTAATCGATAAACATCCGGTGTGAACCATCCTTTTTCTTGATGAACAAAATCGGCGCTCCCCAAGGTGAGCTACTCGGTCGAATAAAACCCTTCCCCAATAGCTCCTGAAGCTGCAAGGATAACTCCTGCATTTCCGGTGGAGCAAGACGATAAGGCGCCTTGGCGATGGGCGCCGCTCCCGGAACCAAATCGATACGGAACTCCACTTGCCTTTCCGGAGGCACACCTGGTAACTCTTCGGGGTACACATCCGAAAACTCGCATACTAAAGCAACGTCGTCAACCGAATTGGGCCTCCCCGCGGCCACTCGAGTATCCACCACGTAGGGTATGAATCCATTGCAGCCCTGCTGCAAACTCTGCCTCGCCCTGTCAGCCAAACAAAATGCCCACCCACACTGGGTCCCCTTGCCATACACCGTAAGCACTCCCCCACTAGGGTCTCGAATAGTCACCAGCTGTCTCTCGCAGTCAATGACTGCGCCAAACTTACTCAACCAGTCCATGCCTACGATGACGCAGACATCCCCCATCGCTATAGGAACCAAGTCTATAGGGAATTTGACCCCAAAAATCTTAAGCACACATCCTCGAATCACGTCAGTGGCGTATACCACTTTCTCATCCGCTATAGAAACTTGCAGGGGTCGACTCATCACCTCCCGATCAATATTGATGTGCTGGCTAAAAGCCAATGATACAAAAGACCGACTCGCACCCGAGTCAAATAATACCAAAGCAGGTACAGAATTCACAAGAAAAGTACCTACGCATATCATAATATAAGCACAATATCTTAGCATAAAAGTAAATACGCGAAAGAATACATACCAACTACGACATCAGGCGCCGCGCAGACCTCCTCTGAAATCAACTGGAAAGCTCTTTCACGAGCCTTCGGAGCCTCGGCCTTCACTGGCCGAGTCTCGTTAACCTTGGCAGCAGGCGTAGAACCCTGGAGAAGCTGGGGGAACTCGGCCTTCCGGTGGCCAGTCTGGTTGCAATCAAAGCAAACCATAAATCCCTTGGGGAAATCCCTAGCAATGTGCCCCTCCTTGCCACACTTGTAGCAAGCACCCGATCGACATGTCCCCTTGTGACCCTTGCCGCACTTTCCGAAAGTACGGCCTTTCTGACCTCCCGATCTCGAATCGGCGGACTTGGTCCGCTTGGCTACCAGTTGAGACTGATCCGGCCGCCGATCCACCCGTTGAGACTCGGCCTCCTCCCTGGCCTGGGTCTCCAACTCGATCTCACGCTTCCTAGCATTCTCCTGAAGCCCAGCAAAAGTCTGGTATGACGAGTTCGATACGAACTCCCGGATATACCTCCTCAGCACACCCAAATACCGGCTCATCCGAGTCTGCTCCGTGGACACCTGTTCAGGGCAAAACATCGCCCTCTCATGAAACTTCCGCATGATAATCGTGACAGAATCATTACGCTGCTTGAGGGTCAAGAACTCCTGAACCAACCGTTCCCTCTCCACTGGGGGAACGTACTCGTTTCTGAACATAGTAGTAAACCTCTCCCAAGTCACCGCTGAAACCTCCGCCAGAGTGAAGTTCGCTGTCACGAACTTCCACCAATCCTTTGCTCCCAGGCGGAGCTGGTTCAAAGCGAACTGTACCCTCAGATGCTCCGGACATGAACAAGTGTAGAAGCATCCGTCGATATCAGCAATCCATCTCATCGCAGCGATCAGATCCTGCGTCCCGTCAAACTCAGGTGGATTCGTGTTGCTGAACTCCCGGAACAGCAATGAGTCACTTCCCTGTGGTCTGGTAGCGGCCACAACTGCGGTAGCTGCAGCAGCTGCAGCCTCAGTCACCGCGGCGTACCGCTCATCAAAACTAGCAATTACCCTGAAGGGTCCGATGTACCGAGGTCCCAACTTGCCCCTCTTCCGGAATCGTATCACTCCTTTCCAAGGAGAGACCTTTAGGAGCACAAGGTCACCAACCTGAAACTCGAGCTCGGACTGCCGCTTGTTCGCAAAACTCTTCTGGCGACTCTATGCGGTCAACAACTTCTGCCTGACCTGCTGAATCTGCTCGGTCGTCTGGAGTACAATCTTTGTGCTATCCATCACCCGCTGCCCCATCTCTCCCCAGCAGATGGGGGTGAGACACCTCTCGGTCCATGATTTCTACTGGTTCTTCCACGAAGTTGAGGCTTTCGTTGATCTCGCTCTCGTCGAGTGGGATAACAAGAGTCTCATCGGATAGACACTTTTTTAAATTCGATACGTGGAAGGTTGGGTGTATGCTACTAAGTTCACGTGGTAGATTAAGTTTGTAAGCTACAGGGCCGATTCTGGCGAGAATCTTGAAAGGCCCTATGTACCTTGGATTTAGCTTTCCACGATTTCCAAAGCATATTAAACCTTTCCATGGTGAGACTTTCAATAGAACACGGTCTCCTACTTGGAATTCCAAAGGTTTTCTCCGTTGGTCAGCGTAGCTTTTCTATCGGTCTCAAGATGCTTTCAACCGTTCACGACTCTGAATGATCTTCTCTGTCGTTTCTCGTATGATTTTCGGACCGGTGAAAGTGTTTTTAGTATCTCGTCCTTTAGCTAGTTGTGTGTCGTCAACTTCGATCCAGCACAGAGGGGATCTGCACTTGCAGCCATAGAGGGCTTCGAATGGAGTAGCCTTTATACTCGTATGATAACTATTGTTGTATGAAAATTCGACAAGAGGTAAATGGATATCCCATGCCTTTCCAAAGTCAATCACACAGGCTCTCAGCATATCTTCCAAAGTTTGTATCGTTCTCTCACTTTGCCCGTGTGTTTGTGGATGGTAGGTGTACTCATGTCTAATCTAGTCCCTAGGGAATTTTGTAGTGACTGGCAGAACCTTGATGTAAATTTACTATCTCTATCGGAGATAATGGACATCGGAACCCCATGTATTCGTAGTATTTCCCTTATGTAAGTTCTTGTAAGCCTTTCCATCTTGTCAGTCTCCTTGATTGGTAGAAAATGCTCATATTTGGTCAATCTGTCGACGATGACCCATATGGTATCAAGTCCACCCGTTGTCTTGGGCAACTTGGTTATGAAATCCATAGTAATCCGTTCCCATTTCCATTCCGGTATCTCTGGTTGTTGTAGTAATCCTGAAGGTTTTTGGTACTTGACCTTAACCTTAGCGCAAGTAAGACATTTACTTACAAAGGTAGCAATCTCTGCTTTCATGTTAGGCCACCAGTACAGTTTCTTAAGATCCAAATACATTTTATCTGAACCTGGGTGAAAGGAATACCTCGTGTTGTGCGCTTCAGTCATGACCACATCCCTGAAACCACCATGTCTTGGTGTCCAGATACGGTCCATGAGATAATAGGCTCAGCCACCCTTGATTCTAGATTCTTTTCCATTCTTCTCAGGGATTCACCCGTCACATGCTCGGGTTGTAAAGGTTCTAGTTGAGCCTCCTTAATTTGTGTGGATAAGTGGGATGGATGGTCATATTCAGAGATTTGACTCTCCAACCAGTGTATTCTTTTCAACTGAGGGCGTCAGGTACTACATTGACCTTGCCTGGATTTTAACGAATTTCGCATTCGTAATCATTGAGTAACTCGACCCATTGTTGTTGTCGCATGTTGAGCTCCTTCTGATCGAAAATGTGTTGAAGACTCTTGTGGTCGGTGTAAATAGTACTCTTTGTTCCGTACAAGTAGTGTCTCCAGATCTTTAAAGAAAATACCACTGCTCCTAACTCAAGATCGTGTGTTGTATATTTTACTTCATGTGTATTAAGTTGACGGGATGCATAAGCAATAACCTTCCCTCGTTGCATAAGAACACAACCAAGCCCTTGATTCGATGCATCGCAATACACTACAAAATCTTCTATCCCTTCGGGGAGGGATAGAATTGGTGTGGTTAATAAGGCTTGTTTCAGTGTTTGGAACGCCTTTTCTTGTTTTGCTTCCCAGTCAAAGACCACTCCTTTATGGGTTAACGAATCTGCGATAGTAGCCAGCTAGACCTAGAAATTGACGAATCTCTGTAGCGGTCTTTGGTGCCGACCAATTCTTAATGGCCTTAATTTTGGAGGGGTCCACATGCATCCCTTTTTCGCTAACAACGTGGCCCAAATATTTGACTCTTCGAATCCAAAATTCACATTTAGAGAACTTCGCATAGAGCTTCTCTGATCGTAGTGTTTCTAAGACCCTTCGTAGGTGCTGACTATCTTCTTCCTTACTTCGGGAGTAGATAAGTATATCATCGATGAATACGATG
This sequence comes from Lactuca saligna, assembly GCF_052625555.1. Taxonomy (NCBI): domain Eukaryota; kingdom Viridiplantae; phylum Streptophyta; class Magnoliopsida; order Asterales; family Asteraceae; genus Lactuca; species Lactuca saligna. The sequence goes on from NC_136419.1 coordinate 173,042,503, forward strand.
ACGAACTGATCCAAGTAAGGACGACACACTCTATTCATTAGGTCCATGAATACTGTTGGTGCGTTGGTTAATCCGAACGACATCACTACAAATTCGTAGTGTCCATAACAGGATCAGAAGGCTGTCTTGGGAACATCTTTCTCCAGCACTCGTAATTGGTGATATCCGGATCGTAGATCTATCTTTGAGAAGTAGCTCGCTCCTTGAAGTTGATCAAATAGGTCGTCAATGCGGGGTAGAGGGTAACGATTCTTGACAGTGAGTTTGTTTAGCTCTCGGTAGTCGTTGCACATCCGGAACGATCCGTCTTTCTTCTTCACAAATAAGACCGGTGCTCCCCAAGGTGAGAAACTTGGTCTAATGAATCCTTTTTGGTGAAGTTCGTTATGCTGACTAGAAAGTTCTTGCATCTCTGCTGGTGCCAGACGATAAGACGATTTTGCTACAGGGGTAGCCCCGGGAATTAAGTCGATTCTAAACTCGACTTGGCGTTGTGGTGGTAATCCCGGTAGTTCTTCTGGGAAAAAATCGAGGAGATCCCGTACCTCTGGGATGCTGTTTATATCCTTACCTCCCGACTCGTATCGACGATGTGTGCAAGAAATGCTTGATAATGCTTCCGCAAACACTTTCGAGCTTGGATGCACGAAATGATGCGAAGGTTTGTACTTGATTTGTCGCCGTAGATCACTAATGTTTCATGGTTAGGGAGATTTAGACGAACGTCTTTTTCAAAGCACATGATGTCGGCACGAAGAGGACTTAACTAATCCATGCCACCTATAACGTCGAAACTTTTTATTTGGACTGGCATAAGGTTGATTGGGAAAAAGTGATCGTCTAAAGTTAATGTACAACCCATGTATACGCAATTAGTGTTTTCCATTTTCCCATTTGCCATTTCTACAGTGAATGATTATTCTAACATGCTAGGTTTACGTTTAAGTAAGTGAATAAAGTTTTGGCTCACAAAGCTTCTCTCTGCCCCGCTATCGAATAGGATGCATGCATATGAATTATCGAGAAGAAACGTACCAGCAACTACTGTAGGATTAGCTACGGCTTCTTCGTGGCCAATAGCTAATACTCGTCCCACTCCGCCGGTAGTTGCTGCCTTTGGGCAGTTTCTTTTGTAGTGACCCACCTTGCCACAACCGTAGTATGCTTGGCCTACACCAGCACCAGGAACTTGAGTGATTGGCTTTGCGGGGGCCTTGCAGAAACGGACAGTGTGCCCCTTTCTGTTGTAGTTGGAGCACTGCATTTCCTGACAAGGTCTGTGGTGCTGGTAATTGCACTTGGTGCACTTTGAGAGGTTTCCCACATAAGGCTTTGTTGGGTAGAGATTTATAGGAACAGTAGTAGGTATCGTCGCAGCGTTTACGGCAACCAGTTGTTGTTTCTTCGAGGATTCTTGGGAAGACCCACCCTTCCCCTTATTCCACCCTCTCTTGTTGTTGTTGTTGTTGTTGTTGTTGTTATTGTTTCCCTTCTGTGGTTCAGGTGCAGAAGTTGTTGAGTTTTGATGATTTCCGTGATCAATAAGCGATTGTGCCAGCTCCTTGGCACTTTCAAAAGTGTTAGGTTTTGAAGCTAACACGCTTGACTGAATTTGGGGGGACAGTCCCCAAATGTATCGCTCTATTTTCTTGCTCTCAGGAGCAATCATATCTGGGCAAAGGATTGCCAGCTCGCAGAATCTATTGGTATAAGTTGCTATGTCGATACCAAACATTCCCAGAGTCCAGAGTTCGTGCTTGAGTTTTTGAATCTCTCCTCGTGGAGAGTACTCCCTCATCAACATGATTTTCAAGCTCTCCCAGCTTATTGAGTTTGCCACTATCAGGTTAAGTACCTTAACGTGGCCATTCCACCAAGTTAAAGTCCTATCAGTAAGTATGTAAGTTGCAAACTTGACTTTGTTGTGCTCTGGGCAGGAGCAGATTTCAAATACTGATTCCGTTCTTTCAATCCACTGCCTTAAAACCATCACACCACCCGTTCCATTAAACATCTGGGGCTTAGCATTCGTAATGTCTTTATAGGTGCACTCCCGGGGTTGCCCATGACTATCGCCATGCTTGGAATAATGTATACCAATTCCTGACCCAGTAGTAACAGGGGTATTGATGTGTGACATAGCAACTCCCACAGCTGCGGTGACTGCTGCCTGGAACATGAAAGCATCAAATTGAGGAGGTGGAGGTAGTGGTGGTATCAGTGCTTCCCCACTGTTGTTTCATCTTGGATTTCTACGCGGAGGCATCCTTCAACTAAAGATTGAAAAGACAAGGGTGAGAAGTCCATAGTATAGAAAATGTATGTGTCTCATGAACTAAATTGCTATAGTTCAACAACAGATGATATTATGAGTCTCAAAGATAGAAGAGCAAAGGTTATTCGTAAATCCGAATATATGAACAAGCGTATGGTTTTTCCATAACATTTTAAAGATTAAACGCGATACTCAACCTAGTAGTAATAGCGTGTGAATTATATTAATATAATAGATGATACAACGATCACGAAAATTTAACCCTTAAAAGGGTCTCTGATTACAAGAATTTAAAGGACCTAAAAACTTTTAGCCAAAGTCCTATCTTATAACAAAATTTGAGGTTTTCGCAAGTACTACTTGCGATGTGTGTTGCGCTTGGAGCTCGACTCCGCATCCGATTGCTTTGACTCCATAAGACTCCTATAGAAGGCTGCTTGTTGTTCCCTCAACTTTGCGAGGGCTGCATTCATTTGTGCTTGAAATGCTTCGGCGCGGAGGTGGATGTCATTCTGCAACATATCCAGACGACAGATATCGGCTGCATGGACTTGTACTTCACATTGACTTCTCAGATTCGGTTTGCTTGGACCCCCGATTGGTAGGACTGGTTGGCCAGTTTACCTACCATCACCGGAAGTGCTCGGTCGGCTGAACCTCCGTCCCTGATGTCGTAGAAGTCTCGACACAAACCGTAGGGAGAGCGTATCCCTTGTTGTTGGCTCCAGTGGATGAGGTGACTTCCCCAAACGGGAGTCGGTCCTTGGAAGTTCCTCCTAATGGTTGGATGGTTGACTACCTCTGGTTCTGAGTCTGTAGCAGAGTCGTCCCCTCCATCCAACTCGATAGGCTCTTCATCCTCTTCCGGATCCTCCTCTACCCATCCTCCGTTGCCTTGGTTTGGGTAGTAGGGGTCCCCATGCGGGTGAAATCCAGTCATTTGACTATACGAGAATAGGGTTATAAGATTTGAACAAAACTTGAGAATATGTAATACTAATTAATCTATTGTATGCACTAAATACTCCTATAGTATTTAAATTGTACGTTTGATACTAGTGTCTATTTTTGGTAAGTTTTGACTTGTTTCTCACTACAATCATTCCTCGATATACGTTAGTCTAATTTCGGATAAACATAGTTGATCAGGCTATATTCGTCCCAAATTTGATTACATATCTTGAGAACTAATCGTAGTGTCCAACTTGTCTTAATACTTTTGTATAGTTCTCATCATGAAAATATGTCGTTGTATGCATCTATTTTGGATTTTCATAACCTAAAGTAATCTATTTAAATGAAATAAGGATTTTAGGTACGAAAACTTATGTCAGAGACTTTGAGTCCCTAAGCATTTATAGTTTGTATATCTTATGAGGTTCGATATACTTAGTTCACTATAAACATTGCTCTGATACCAATCTGTCACACCCCCAAACCGGAACGGCGGAAACGTTCGGGAGCGGATGACTTCATGTGGTAACGTAACAAATGAATACATAGTAAAGAAAGAAATACAGCCATCATATATATAATTGAAAGTTTACATTGTTTAAAAGAGTACATGTTCAAAACCAATTACAATATGATGTCAAAATATGAAATTAAACTAGTGCCGCAACATTCCTTCTTCAAAACCTGTTTGTTACCTGTAATTACTGAATCCCTGGGACATACAAGTAGTTTTGAAAGAGTACATCAGCATTTAAGCTGGTGAGTTTCATAAGTATTAAATGAAATGTTTGTATGCAATGAAATGTTTTTGTTCTTGTTTGTTTGTTCCTAGAAAATCCTATATTTTCTACTAGTATAAATGTAGCCTTCTTTCAAGACCAATGTTTGTTTCTAGTAAATGTATGTACGTATAAAATCTCCAATACGTCTGAAAAACCCCGTAAATCATTGAGTTTTTAATACTCTATGTGAGGTTTATAACCATACTATTGACAAGGAATTCCTATACACAACGTTCTTCAGGCGTTGGAATGTTCTAACATTTGTCACTCCAAATGGTGGACCGTAGCTAACAGTCAGGGCACGGGTTGTCAAGCCCGTATACATCTATAAACAAACACCATGCTCCCCCTCCAAGGGATTCTGGTATATAATACAGGACTTGGAATGTGTACTCGAACGTAAGTGAAGTTAATGTCTCACAAAACTTAGTATAAAACATATTTACGTGTGAAAATGTTCGTTTGTTATTGTATATGAAAGTAGTTTCTTGAAATACTATTTCCATGTATGTAAAAGTTTGTATTATTCTCGTAAAACTATACCTATTATAGTTTCCTAAAAGTGTGTTTCATTTGTATAGTAAAACCTTAGTGAAAATGTTCACTTGTTATGAAAAGTGTACTTTTTGTAGTGCCAAAACCGACACACAGAAGTGTAGTATAAGCAGTGTAACTGATTTATATAAATACATAGATCGTTTCTCATTTCAAAAGATAAAATGTTGTCGTGGTATAATTTACGTATGAAAGTTTCCCTATAATAGTTTTAAATCACATATGATTCCTTTGATAAAACGCGTATAGTGAAAGTTTATATAACACACAATAATAATCGAGTGTTTTACTTGTATTCTCCCCCTTAAAAGCATATGAAAGTACTCATAAAACATTTAAAAGTGTGAATTATAGGGGTATGAACTCACTTGTAAGATAAGAGGTTGCGGGATGAAAACCGGACAGAATTTCGGCACGACAAAGTGGATTTCCTTGGGATTCTCGGGAATTTCGGGAGCACAAACGACCTTTGGGACTTGAGCAAAGTGATCGGGGCTTCGGGGTAGCACGGGCACGGAAAACAAGGCAAGAACGTAAGAGAAATGAGAGAAATGGTGCGATTTCTTCGGAACCCTCGCATCCCTTTTATAGGGGCTGGGAACCGACCTCGTACGCTGGGTGTACGTGTGTACGCTGGGCATACGCATGCGTCATGCATGACCGAGTCCTCGACTGCCTCGGAGCTCGGATGGGATGGGGCATAGCCTTGCATAGGCGCGACGTGGACGATCCGAGGCCAAGGCCTCGCGTACGCTGGGTGTACGACCTTACGCTGGGCGTAACTCGGCCCTACTGATGACACCCCTTCGGATAATACCAAGGGTTTTTAATTAAAATTTATATTTTAATTATTTAATAAACTTCAAAAATTCATATCTTCTTCATACAAACTCTGTTTTCGACGTTCTTTATATCCACGCGAAGGTGAGACCATACTCTACAGCTGTCGTTTAGATCCCGTCGGCAAATTTTGAAATTATTTTTATTATTTATTTCTAAAAGGTCGCGGTAAGAAAATTTCTTTAGAAATTCATAACTTCTTTATCTGACGTCAGTTTTTGCCAGACTTTTTATCGCTGAAATACCATTGTCGAGACCTTCGATTCTCGTTTAAGTCATTCCGGCCAAAAGTCGCTCGATCTCCGATTCGAGTTTTTAGTCATCTGCCGTTAAGCCGAACTTGAAAAATTCCTAACTTTCTTATACGAAGTCGGATTTGGGCGTTCTTTTTACGTACGATCATGGTTTAATGACATCTAACATGATAGGTAATTTAATTAGTGATTTTTGGATATTTTATTTTCGAAGTTAATTTTATTACAACTAATGTGGTTATAATGCTTGACTTTTTAGGTCGTTTACATGTAGTTGAAATATCGGGTTGTCACAAAATACCTTTGCATGAATCGTATATACACATCATGCACTTGACCTATAAGTAGAAATTAGGTCAAAGTCTCATAGAAACTTAAGTCAAACTTGAAACTAGGATTAGTATACTTGATTCATCAACTTCACTTGAATCTCGGAACCACTACATAGAAACCACAATAAACCGATAAAAATAAACTGCAAACATTATTTCTAACTTGAATAAGAGTTATGAAACTCTAAAAAAGTTTGAAGACTCGAAGATTTAATTTATATTGATATCCAAATATTTACAAAATTTCTTAAAAACCTTAGAAGTCATAAAAACTCAAATTTATGAAGTTTTATATTAAAATCTCATAAAAATTTTTAGAAACACTATAATATATAATTAATATAGTTAAAATATGGAAATATAATCAAGGAAATTAACTTAATTCATTAATATGAACTTTACATTTATAAGTTAAAAATCCAAGGATTATGAATAAATTTATATAAAATACACATTTTATATAAATTATAAGAAATTTCATAAAAAATTTAGGAATTAATATAAAATAAATAAATAAAATAAAATAAGATCTCCTCTCTCCACTCAAAAATTGGCATCATCTCTACCAAGATCACTCTTCCCCAAAACTCAATGATTTCACTCACTTATTCACTCTACAACTCTACTTTTCTCTCCAAATTTCGCTCTTCCTTTTCTCTAAAGAAAATCGGATGGTAGAAACAATTTATGTGGGATAGATTTTTCTAGTCCATTATTCATATGTTGACACACATCTATGTATTTTGTGACCAATTTTAGTGGAGAGAAACCCCAAAGAGATGACGAAAGAGATTGGGTATCCAGAGAGATGAAATCTTTCTTTTCGCTTTATTCTTCTCTCTAAAACCCCCATTCTTTCCCTCTATGAATTAGATCTAAAACCCACAAAATATCCAGCAAATAACCCTCATTTTACTCAAGAATATTCACAATTTGAAGTTGATCTTCAAGGTAAAACCAATTTCCTTACATTTTGTTCACTTTTCTTTCAAAAATATCAACATTTCTTGCATTTTTCTTGTCCATAAATAGTTTTTTTTTTCTTTTATCTTTTTCTGTTTTTTTTTTTTTTTTTTTTTTGAAATTATGCACATGCATGTTGAATTTGATGATGGTGGTGGTAGGATTTTACCCAAAAAACAACTTGCATGTTGTTAGAAGGTGAAATCCAATTATCAAAACCTACATCAAATCCATCAACTTGAGTTTTACAAGTTTTAAAGAGTCATAACCTCATGTATTCAAGTTTTTCATTTAGAAACATCATTTTAAACTAAAATAAGTTCATTTATGGTCTTCAAACTGTCATGTATATAATGATCTTCAAGCTTAGATGCTAGATGATCAAAGTTTGTTGTTAAAAGCTTTGAAATATGTTGATAAAAGATTTTAATCCACAAAAATATGTAAAAAATTTGATTCTGTACAAACATAATTTTTCCTAGAAACCCAGTGATATAATAATATAACTTGGATTTATTGTAATTTTTGCAAAACAAAAATGAGGCCATAAATCACATAAAATACTTACTAAGGCCAATAAAGCCTATAAAACTTCATGGATGACACATAATGTAAATATACATCCCTCATGAAGTTTAATCAATTTTCTTACTGATTTATATGAATTTTAATTTTCTTTATGATTAAATTAAATAAATCATAAAACCAAGTTCCGATATATAAAAAGAGCATTTAAGAACTCTCACTTCTTCCAGGTCATGTGTCATACTCAGAAAAATACATTTGGGATTTTTCATAATGTATTTGTATTTTTCAATGATGTGTTGTTATATAAAGGACTAAAATCAGCAAAAATAGTTTTACTCAAAAAAAATTTATGAATATTTACCAGAACATCTTGTATTACATTAGGATGATATATAAAAAGCTGGATTATTTTTCTCTTTTGTGTGCTATTTTTGTTCTATTTTCCTAAGATTAAATTCACTTGAATCCACAAAATCGGACTCTAGTATATAAAAGCCACATTTGGTATTTTTCCCAGATTACATACACTGTATATATGAAGTTTACAAAAAGTTTGGTAATTTTCCTTAACCGTGTAATAATCATTCACGAATTAATGCTTAATTACGTAAAAAACAAAGAAAATATCTAAACTGTTTGGAAACCAACTTTTATATTTTTTTCTAGCTTTTATACGTCTATTAACACTAGTACAAAAATTTTGGGAATTTTCGAAACTGTTTTCTATTTATCTCTATTTTGAAGGAATAAATACACAAAAATCTGAAAAATCATGTTAAATTGTCTAAAAATAAGTTTTTATATTTTTCCCAGATTGAATATGTTTTATGACAGTAGTTTACAAACTTTAGGGAATATTATTAACCGATTGCTATTTTTCATGAATTTTTATTTATTTAGAGAACTAAATATAAGAAAAATGGTTATACATATCTATAATCCATGAAAATTTATGTGGATGTCTTTTAATTTTGTTAGAAGCAAAATCAGATGTTTGGTAATTGTTATTAACTGTTTAGTATTTTTCATGATTTTATGATTATTCAGGAAATTAAAATGGTGAAAAACAGCTAGACAAATCAAAAATACAAGAAAATTTATCTTAATGTCTTTAAGTTCAATTAAATGTCTTTAACTTCAATTAAAACTAAATTGTAAAGTTTAGGAAATTTCGGAACTAAATTGATTTAGTTTTTAAATATTTAATTATTGCAAGACCTCCTAAAATGTTAAATTTTTACATTTCAATAATGAGAAATTCCAGTTGAATTTGCTATGTAGAAAATTAATTTGTAGAAATCTAAATTTCATAGAAAATTTTTGTAACTTAACAAAATTAAATTCTGACACAATATTGACATAATTGTATAGTAGTAGTAAATATACTAGTGTTAGATTTCGATTAGAGACTCACTAGGGTATACCATTATTGTAGGAATCGGTAGAGTTACAAGTGGAACATAGTTCAACGCAGCATTTGCATCCTCTCAATTCATAGTGAGTATGTAATGTCCGTAGATCCGGGCTAGTCAATTTAGATATAATAGGGGTCGAAAACGACTTTTCAACAAACGATTATTTTGAATAAATAATCTTAACCAAGTTGTAGAATATTTCTCAAGGGTTCCATACATCAAAAGAGCACCGAAATCCGAGTTATAACGAAGACGTTATGACCCGTCGAAGTTTCACGACGGAATCGGGCCGACACCGAGTAGACGTAAATAGTGAATTTATGATAGAGCGACTTTTAGCCTTAGTGATCCAAATGAAAGTCATAGAATATGTTAACCTGAGAGCGTCCATAAAAAGAATGCCCTAATCTGACTTCGTATGAGGAAGTTATGACTTTTCTAAGATTTGGCGTAGTAGTGCACGACCTGAAACTCGAATTTTAGTTCGAGCGGTTTTTGGCTTACGTGACCTAAATGAGAGTTGAAGATCTCATTAATAGGAACTCAACGGTAAAAAGATAGATGATAACGGAGTCTGTATGAAGGAGTTACAAATTTTTCGCTGTCATTTAACACTCTAATCTTCTCGTAATGTTAAATTTAAGATCGGTCGAGAATAGTCGATGGAGTCAAAATGACATTTGTAGATCTTATTTTTACCTACGCGTGGATATAAAGTACGTCACAAACAGAGCTCGTATGTGAAAGTTATGGATTTTAGAAGTCGGAAGTGTACTATACGAAAATGGGAGACGTGACACAATCTTGGCCATTGCTTTCTCCCCAAATCTTGCCACTAGATGGTGACATGTAGTACCAAGTTCATCTATATTTCACCCTATAAATAGAACCTCTCCCACCCTCATTTTCTTCACACCTTTCCCATTCTTTCTTCCCTTTACTCTCTCTCTAGAGCCTCTCTCTAGCCCCGAAACCCCCCGAAAAGCCTAGGGAACCTCCCTAGCATGAGGCAGAAGCTCTAGAGTGCTCGACGGCTCTGAGAAGAAGAGCTTTTCGGCTCAGGAACACTGCTCCAAACAAAGCCCGATTTTCTATAAAACATGCTATAATTGAGTTAAGGCTACGCTAGTTTTAATATAGCTTTTATTTAATTATAGTAACATTATTAGGAACTTATAATAAGTACTTGGGCTATTATTATGGGTTATATAAGTATTGTTTCACGGTTATATAATAGTAATAATACCTACACTATTAATTAGTCTCGGCAAGTAATAGACTAAACTCTAGTGGTAATAATACTATGTTTCGTCGAAGGAAATTAATTTTAAGAAGCGAAGCGCTGTCTGTATTCGGAATCACCACCTTTTTCAAGTGAGTGCATAGTTACTTTCATTTTACACATAGATATGAAGTATTTAATATAAATTACGTGTTGTCAGTACATAGTTACTTTCATCTTACACATAGATATGATGTATTTTATATAAATTATATGCTATGTGTGCATATTATTTAAATACTTGCTGTCTATGCTGGATGAACGATTTTATACATGTTTTAAAAGATTTAAACAATATATCTGTTTTATATCTACAAATATGTTGGGATAAAACATGGGTAGATGAAATAGTTGATGTGTGATGAAATAAAATGATGAGAGATAGGTGATGATAATTAGGTGAGGATAGATAGGTGATGATGAATCGGTGATGTATGATGAAAGATACTATAATCTTGTTCGGCAATTTGGAGATGTAGTCATCTACTAGAGTATAGATGGCGACCACAAACTATTATAGACAACCTCGTGGAAACACCAGCAGGCTCATACGCAAACCCTTGTTGGGCACGTATTGAGGGAGTAATCCCTGAATCAATACTCTCTATGTGATGTAGGCGATGATCATTAGGTAGAGTCCTTAGGAACAAACATATAAGGAAATGCGATTGTAAGGAGATGAGAGGTAAATATTGTTGGGTTTTGAGCATTGTAACACTCCTATGGTGTACATGCAACCCTAAAAACCTTGGATCTATGATTGACTAAGATACATGCAAAATGATTTTCCAAGGTTCGTAATCCTATCTAGCATACATGGCAATCTTTTATTCTAATAGTTAGTAAGAATTACATACCTCTTTGTAGCTTGGATTCCTTTGAAACCTTGTGAGCCTAGTACCTCAATTGTGATGCCTCAAATGTCTCACACAACACCAAGTAGACTTGGAATAAACTCTAAGAGAATAAGAACACTTGCAAAATCGATTTGCCCTCCTCTTTCTTTCTATTGGCCGATTTTGGTGAATAGAATAACCTTTATATAATGTGTCACAATTAGGGTTACACCATGTAAACCCTAATTGTCACGACCTTTCATTTCCACGACCCATGGGTTATATCACTCCCATGGAGCATCTATGGAGCATCTTATGGGCTTAACCCAACTTGATAGTCCATAGAGTCTTGGCCTACTATATAAGTTATGGATGATTGACACAATCAACCCATATATTTAATTAGTCTTCTTTTGATCACACAATTAATTCTAAATTAATTATTGATGAATACTAACTAAATATTATTATTCTTATTATTAATATATTAGAACTTTTAATATATTAATAAACCATAAGTGTCTAATTTCTCTCATTTAGTTTATCCAAGTGTATGATGCCATGCAACCCAAATGGACCATGATGAGTCGGGTCAAGTACATACCAAATATAGTTATGGACATAGACACTATATCCAACAAATATGATGTAGGAGACGACCCTTAGGATAGATCCTTAGGGATGGTACTTAGGATTAAAGAAGATAATGGGAATGGGTAATTAGGTTAATTATTTTATGATTAAACATAATAATTATATTATTGTGGGTTGAAAACCCTATGTACTCACTAGGTTTCCCAACCTGACCTATTGTATTTACTTGTATCAAAGACGATGTGATGTTACATTACACTGAGAGATTAAGGAGATATAGATCACTAGTGTAAATGAATGTAAGTTTTGTTTATGCTTATGTTTCTGTATTGATAATGACATCCCAAATGTTTTAAAAGGAATAAAAATACATTTATTCGGAAATGCTTTGATAATGAAATTATCATGTTTTTTTGGGAACAATTTCGGCAACCTTTTTATTGAAAGAGATACTCTGATTTTTATAAAGCATAAACAAAATTGGTCTTTTTTGGCCGTGAAAATGGGGATGTCACAGTTGGTATCAGAGCATTAGTTTAAGCGAACTAGGAATTTGTATGATTTCTAGAGTTAAACTTAGAATGCTAAGCAATGACTATGATATGTGAGCACTAACTTATTTTAGGAATTGTGCCTAAAAATGCTTTTATGTGCTAAATGCTTTGTCCTTGATATGCTATTGTTTGTTCGGATATATGGTCTATTGCCGACTGGATCTGGAAACTTTATGTGTTTAGGTTTCAAAACGTTTAATTACGGTATTAGAACTTGTTAGAATTAAAACCCGAATTGAGATTTGATGAACAAGATGCGGAAATAAGAACAAACACAAATATGAAGATATGTCGAATGATCACTCGATTTATTCAATTATGAGGAAGAGATTACACTTTAAGGAATAAGAATCTAACTCTTCAAGAAACCTCACAACGTGACGGCTACATTTTTCCTCACCCTTAACCCTAATTATGAATAATACATGACTATTTATAGGGAAAAGACAATTCTTGGGCTTTTAACCTACACTTCATCAAGGGGCCCATTGTCATCAGCCATGGAGTGATTTGAAACCCTACAATCTCCCCCTCAAAGTATGGAATGGATGAAAATGCTTTAACTTCCAAAACAAGCATCTAGAAAATAAAAAGATCTTGCAACGAGGAATAGATGAAGCAATCCACGAATCTTGATTCTTCAATAGTCTTCAACCACGGGCACTAGGATATATAAATCAAGCACTGAAGTAATGTCTTTAAACTTCATTTTCGAATGTAATCCCAAAAAATCTTCATGAAAACCAAACTCGCCATAAAAACCCATTTGAGAACAAAGAAACTGAATCACTTCTTGTCTTTGAAGAGCTCCCCCTCCAAGTCACGATGATCTTCAAATAAGTTAATGATATAAGCCATCAAAAAATATCATGTAACAACCCAAAATTTAAGATTCATAATGCCACTTGATCGAGAAAATACTATAAGTCAGAGATATAACAAGTCCTTAGCAGAGCTCGATAAAGAACTTCCGCTGTAAAGGATACTTCTCTGTAAAAGCTTTAGCAGAGCTTGATGAAGAACTTCCGCTGTAAAAGCTACCTTTATAATTCTACCACAAGCTTTATCAAAAATCTTCAACTTTGAAAAGGCACAAATCCAATTTCGAATGGCCATACCAAATTCTCCCCCAATTTATAATCAAAAACATGATTATAAAGCCTTCAAATGGTCATGAGAATGATCTTGAATGGATAAAAATTTACTAAGCTCCCCCGCGACAAAGTGATATACACAATGAAGTATAAAATCCAGAAAAAGCCATGAAAATTTGACGTTATCACGAAAAACGACTTTTCAAACCGCCAAGACTTGATGGAATCTTTATTTTGTTGTTCACGAAAAAATATGAGCGTTAATAAAATCCAAAACTATTCACCAGCCCTTAAAATTGTAAAGTTATTCCAAAAATGGGCTGAAATTGTCACTTTCCAGAAACTCAGGGGCTGAAATTGTAATCATGCACCAATAAACCCTTTTATTTGCAACAAAATCTGGAATTGGTCCAAAACTGCCAAGGCATGAAACGCATAGGGACCAAAGGAGTCAAATCACCGAAGCTTCAGGGACCATAAGTGTAATATGTTTATCTTCTTCCCTAATTTAGACGCCTGATAAAAGGGATGCAACGACTGGAACAAATGCAAGACCCCAAAATTAATACCCGCGAATCATACTTTCGTTACAAGTACTAGGATCGTTTGAGAGATGTGAGATGCGAATCAACCATTCGTTCCAAGTACAAGCAACCGAAACCAAGTTCGGTCTAGGTTCATTAAATCGAAACCATGTTCGGTCCGAGCACAGATTCGCTTTCGGTTCTTCCCTCTTTCGTTCCAAGCATAATGACGCGAATCCAAAGTTAGATCGAGGTTCGTTCCAATTTCGTTGATTATACCACAAGGCGACTCTCCATTCTTAAGTTCGCTTATTGTTCTCACTCTACATTCTCTTCAAGACCTTTTGTTCCAAGTTTTAACAAGCGAACCCAAGATAATTCTAGGCTCGTTCCAACTCCATCAATCAAAGCGAATCCACATCAATGAACGTTAGAGCTAGCCCATAAATTAATTCCAAATCCTTTCGCTCCGAATTAGTCTCACAGATGTTCGTTCGATCGTTCACAGGTAAGGTAATTTTGACCTTCGTTTGATAGTTGTTCTTCCCAATTGATTTCCAATTCCAGTTTCATTCGTTCGCAGTGAGCATCATCAATTTTGACTTTTTGATTTTGACTAACGTTCGCACCTGTTATGATTTCATTCCGATAAACTCTCAAATCCGATTACATTCATTCTAAGTGAGTTCACTGGAACCAAAGATTTTTCATTACCATTCCATCTCATTCCGATTGACGCCATCCAACATCACAATTTTGAAACCAAATTCTGAGAAATTGGTACCGACTCCGAGATCTGTATTCTAATTGCAAAAACCATCTGTTCTGATCACAAGCTAATCTCTGATTGGTGATTTGAGTTCCGTGAAAATCACCAAATTAATTAACACAAGTCAACTCCATATCGAACGTGTTTTTTCAATCAAAGTAGCAAACTTCCTTCAATGGTTCATCAACGTAACCAGAAACTCATGAACACCAATCGATTAAAAAAACTTGAAATCTAAAGGAATCGATTCATGGGTCGATAATCATGACACGGATGTTGAAATTGATAATCACGAACGATCGAATTTAAGCATAGAAAAAAACGCAAACGGAAACGGAGACATAGGTGTGATATTACGGCCAAATAAAACTGGATCGTGATTAACCATATGGACCAGGAATAGTGAATTGACCAAAAGATTGGGCCAGATTGAAAGAATTTACGAACAGATCCAATTAGGTCAAAACAAAGAAATAAAATCGATGAATTGATCCAATATGAACAGAAGAGCGAATCAGATTAAAGAAAATACCAGATGAACAGTAGATGAACAACATAAATCTCCATGAACAGTAGATCGAATAAAAATTTTGATTCCATACCGCCAAAACACTAAAATCTTCAATAACTTGTGTAGAAAATCATCAAATCCAGAACCGATACTTCAAAAATCAATAGATCTTCAAAGACCCGCTTTGATACCACTTGTTAGGATTAAAACCCTAATTGAGATTTGATGAACAAGATGCGGAAATAAGAACAAACACAAATATGAAGATATGTCGAATGATCACTCGATTTATTTAATTATGAGGAAGAGATTACACTTTAAGGAATACGAATCTAACTCTACAAGAAACCTCACAACGTGACGGCTGCATTTTGCCTCACCCTTAACCCTAATTATGAATAATACATGACTATTTATAGGGAAAAGACAATTCTTAGGTTTTTAACCTACACTTCATTAAGGGACCCATTGTCATCATCCATGGAGTGCTTTGAAACCCTACAGAACTGGCATATAACTTTTCGGAGAGATAAGGGGATTATACGTTAATCGTAGATAAAATTTATCATATCTTAAATCTCGTCATTACACATCGACCGTATGATTTGGTGTATAGATCGAAATGACAAGAACCCGAAGTGGAGTTGGGAACGCGAATGGAAATAGGAATCAACAACCACCAGTGATTGAACAAATACTTGTTCTAGTAACCGCACCCTAGCCAATCACCATGGTCGGGGTACAACCGATGATCCAAATGATGTTGGATCGGCAAATGGAGGAAACAAGGCATTTACTTCAACAAAATCGAGAGGAACTTACAATGCCTATTGAACAGCCCGAGCTGAATGATGGGCACTTAGAAGGAGGGAACTATAGTGGGACGGTTGGTCAAGACAACCCACCGATAGTTAGACGAAACAATCAGGATGGAGGAAATGATTAGCATGGATGCAAGTACAAGGATTTCTGTAACATCCAAAAAGAAATGACCAAATTTTTTTTTTAATTACTAAAAACACCATAATAAAATCATAAGGTAACTCGTACGTCAATATCTCACAACAATAATAAAGTGTTATAAGTGAACTGAATCAAAAATGTATTAGTCACATCTATGAAAAACAAAACAACTCCCAGGACAAGTGATACTGTGGTGTGTGTTTGCGATGCCATCAACTCGAGCTCTTCCCTTTGCTTGCGGAAGTACCTGAAACCAAAACTGAAACTGTAAGCACGAAGCTTAGTGAGCTCCCTCAAACTACCACATACCAAATAATACATATAATCACATACTGGGCCTTGCCCACTGCATCGGACCGAAGTCCGGAAACTGCATCGGACCAAAGTCCGGAACTACCCATGGCCTTGCCCTCTGCATCGGATCGGGATCCGGAACTACTGAGGTCCTGCCTCTTGCATTGGACCAAAGTCCAGAACTACTGCATCGGACCGAAGTCCGGAACTGACTGCATCGGACAGAAGTCCGGAACATACTGAACATAGCATCACATAAGCATATCAACAACATGTGTACATACATAGCATACTACATCGGGATGTAACCTGGAACACATAGCACCAAATACTGTCCGAGCCACGAAGGCATCAAACATACTAAAATCTGCATCGAACCGAAGTCCGGATACTACTGCTAGCTAAATGGGCCGGCATTGTGGCCTTAGACCCGTTCCTACTAAAAGGGAAACTCACCTCGTGATCTGGCTGCTGAGTGTGTGGCTCCGGGAACTTTCTGCTGCTGCTCCGGTAACTCCCCAGCTACAAATCCACAATTACACTCAATCAAATTATTAATAACTGTATTGGGGTAAATGACTCCTTTACCCCTAGCTAAAGTCAACTCTCCTGGTCAAAGTCAACTTTACAATTGACCTGACTCGCTGAGTTGGGCCGCCAACTCGCCGAGTCCCTACTCTCATTTCTCACCCTACTCGCTGCTACTCGTCGAGTATGGCATCAAATCGATGAGTTCCCTTTCAAATCCAAAACTTCAGGCAATCTGCATCAGACTCGCCGAGCTGTATGAACAACTCGACGAGTTGTTCTTCGAGCTAAGAAGATTGCCTTGGACTCGCGAGTTGTATGAACAACTCACCGAGTCCCTCCATTACTGAGTCTAACCACAACTCACTGAGTCCACTCCATCACTCACTGGTCTCACTCGACATCACTCAAAAAGGGAAAAATCGGGGACTCGCGGCTCGACTCGCCGAGTCTTTCTTCCGACTCGCCGAGTCGCTTGCATGCAGCAACTCAAAACTTGATTCTGCTTGAATCCAGTGCATAAAACTTATAGATCTGGACTCCCTTAACTCGATTAGCACGTAAAGATTCTATCTTTACGTGCCCATATGCATTCATGAAGATAAAATAGCTCAAAAAGCATAATAAAGGCTAGATCTAGGGTTTCCATGCAAAGTATTTTGATAAAGGCAATAGATCTGGGCTCTGAAACTTCTCAATGAATAGATCTAAGGATATCTCGACTTATTAGGGCGTTCATACAATCATAAGGCTTGAGAAAAGCATCAACTAGATCTAGAAGAGTTCTAATGGAGGTTTAAAGCATAAAACAAGAGGGAAATCCGAAGAATACCTCAAATAACTCTGATTTGCCCTTGGATCTTTGCACTACTCCTCTTCTCCTTGCTCCTTTCTTCTTCTCCTTCTTCAAGCCTTCACAAATCACACAAGAACACTTAGATCACTCAAGGATGGATTAGGGTTTTCTCACAGCGTTCTGAGGGTGAAAGAGGCGAGAATGGGGGCTATAAGGTGGATTAAATAGTGAGCCACCCGAAGATTTAGGGTTTCAACCTGGCAGGCCGACTCGTCGAGTCCCGAATATGGACTCGCCGAGTCACCGATCTATACGCTGATCAACAACGCGACCCTACTCAACGAGTCGAGACATAGACTCGCCGAGTTCCTCCATTAACTTCAAAAATAAATACTAAAAACCATATACCAGGGACGGGTCATTACAATTCTCCCCCACTTGACTCAGACTTCATCCTCGAAGTCTGTTGCTGCATCTGCAAATAACCCGGGATAATGTTCTCTCATTTCGTCTTCAGCCTCCCACGTCCACTCAGACCCCTTCCGGTGCTCCCACTGCACCTTCACTAGCTGAATTACCTTGTTCCTCAAGGTCTTTGCTTTCCGGTCCAGAATCACGACCGGCCTCTCAATATAATTCAAGCTGCTATCCACCTGGATATCCTCTAAAGGAACAACTGCTGACTCGTCCACCAAACACTTCCTTAACTGAGACACATGGAAAGTGTTGTGGATCTGGCTAAGCTCTGCCGGAAGATCTAACCGATAAGCAACCCAACCCACCCGGGCCAAAACCCTGAAAGGACCAATAAACCTGGGACCCACCTTGCCCCTCTCCCGGAACCTGATAACACCCTTCCAAGGTGAGACCTTCAGAAGAACCATGTCACCCACCCGGAACTCCAAGTCTGAACGCCTCCTATTGGCGTAACTCTTCTGCCGACTCTGCACAGTCTGCAGTCTACTACGAACCTGTTGGATCAACTCGGTCGTCTTGAGCACCACCTCTGTGCTCCCAATGACTCGCTAACCTACCTCACCCCAACAAATCGGGGTCCTGCACTTCCTCCCATAAAGCATCTCAAAGGGAGGTCGATCGATGCTCGCATGATAACTATTGTTATATGAAAATTCTGCTAACGGAAGATACGTATCCCAACTGCCACCAAAATCCAAAACGCATGCCCTAAGCATGTCCTCGAGAGTCTGAATCGTCCTCTCACTCTGCCCATCCGTCTGAGGGTGGAAAGCAGTGCTGAAGTGGAGACGAGTACCCATCTCGTCATGGAACCGCTTCCAGAATCGGGAGGTAAAACGAACATCTTGGTCTGACACCACCGATACCGGCACTCCATGGCGTGCCACAATCTCACGCACATAGATATCGGCTAACTTTTCTGCCAATATACTCTCCTGGATCGGGATAAAATGGGCACTCTTCATCAACCGATCCACTACTACCCATATCGAATCTACTCCTCGTGCGGTCTTGGGAAGCTTGGTGATAAAATCCATAGTGATGTCCTCCCATTTCCACACGGGAATGTCTAACGGCTGCATCTTGCCGTGAGGCCTCTGATGTTCTGCCTTGACCTTCCTGCAGGTCGGACACCTCTCCACATACCAAGCAACATCCCGCTTCATGCAGGGCCACCAATAATCGGGTCGAAGATCTCTATACATCTTTGTTGCCCCTGGATGGATAGAAAATCGAGACTTATGAGCCTCGTCCATCAACACCTGTTGTACTTCGCCTCCGTACGGTACCCACACTCTCCCATGAAGGGTTAACAACCCCCGACTATCATAATCGAACGCAACTACTCGACCTACAATCCTCTCGCATTTCTGCTTCTCTTCCTTGAGGCCCTCAACCTGAGCCTCCCTGATCCGTTCCAACAACGGAGTAATCACAGTCATTCTCAAACACAAATCTCTGATAGGGGCTGCTGTCACCTTCCGACTTAGGGCATCGGCCACTACGTTGGGCTTCCCTGGGTGATAAAGGATTTCACAATCATAATCCTTTAGCACATCCAACCATCTCCTCTGCCTCATGTTTAGACTCGGTTGATCCATAAGGTATCTCAAGCTCCTGTGATCTGTGTAGATGGTACAACGGACCCCATACAGATAATGTCTCCAAATCTTAAGGGCAAACACCACTGCCCCCAGCTCCAAGTCGTGCATAGGATAATTAGCCTCGTGAGGCTTCAACTGTCTCGAGGCGTAGGCTATCACATGCCCCCGCTGCATCAACACTGCTCCCATACCTGTGATTGAGGCATCACAGTAGACTACAAAATCCTCTATCCCCTCGGGCAGGGAAAGAATCGGAGCCTCGCATAACCTTTGCCTGAGGGTCTCGAATGCCGTCTGCTGCTCAGGACCCGAACGAAACACCACCGACTTCCTAGTCAGTCAGGTGAGCGGTACTGCAATCTTGGAGAAATCCTGAATGAACCTCCGGTAATACCCTGCCAACCCCAGGAAACTTCGAATCTCGGTTGGAGACCTCGGGACTTCCCACTGCATCACGGCCTCTATCTTCACCGGATCTACCAATATACCCTTCTGGTTGATGAGGTGACCAAGGAACTGCACCTCATGCAACCAAAACTCGCACTTGGAGAACTTCACGAAAAGCCTCTCCCTTCTCAACACTTCTAGCACCTCCCTCAGGTGCTCCTCATGATGCTCCTGAGTCTTGGAGTACACCAACATGTCATCTATGAATACTATCACAGACCGATCCAGCATCGGTCTGCATACGCGATTCATGAGGTCCATGAATGCAGCTGGAGCATTAGTGAGCCCAAAAGGCATCACTACAAACTCATAATGACCATATCGGGTCCTGAAAGCAGTCTTCTGCACATCTTCGCCTCTAACTCGCATCTGGTGATATCCGGAGAGTAAATCGATCTTGGAGAACCAAGACGCTCCCTGAAGCTGATCAAACAAATCATCTATCCTCGGGAGAGGGTAACGGTTCTTCACCATTACCTTATTTAGCTCCCGGTAGTCGATGCACATACGGTGCGACCCATCCTTCTTCTTCACAAATAAGATCGGCGGCCCCCAGGGTGAACTACTCGGCCGAATAAAACCCTTGTCCAGCAACTCCTGCAGCTGCGTAGACAACTCCTGCATCTCAGGGGGATCTAACCGATACGGTGCCTTGGATATCGGAGCCGCACCAGGAATTAGGTCAATCCCAAACTCGACCTGTCTCTCGGGAGGTATTCCAGGTAAATCCTCCGGGAATACATCCGGAAAGTCTCGCACTACCGAAACATCGTCCACTGTCGACTTGCCCTCCTCCCGGGCATCCATAACGTAGGCTACATAGCCTGCGCAACCCTGCTGAAAATAGCGTCTCGCCCTCGCGGCTGAACAAAGAACTGGTCCACGCTGTGGTCTCTCGCCCTGAATCACTAACTCACCACCACTGGGAGTGCGAATCCTCACTAGCTGTAACTCGCAATCAATCACGGCCCCGTTGGGACTCAACCAATCCATGCCTACTATAACCTTATTTCCTCGCAGGGGAATAGGGACCAAATCCACCAAAAATTGCTCGTCAAACAACTGAAGAGAACATCCTCGATGTACTCTGGCAACCCTCACGGTCCTATCATCTGCTATCTCAACCTCTAGTGGACAATCCAGCTCCCCAGGAGCTCTACTAAATCTCTTGCTAAGCGCTAGCGATACAAACGATCGGGTAGCCCCCGAATCAAATAATATTGTAGCAGAGATGCCGTTCACAGAGAATGACCCTATACAAAACATATAACCATAAGCAATACTCAATAATAATAACAATAATGCAGAGATGAAGGGAAAAATACATACCCGTCACCACATCTGGAGTCGCTCGCGCCTCCTCTGCTGTCAACTGAAAAGCTCGACTCCTAGCCACTAGTGTCTCTGCTCGGCCCTAACGGCCATCTGTAATCCTCAAGGTAGCAGGGGCAGGTGCAACCACCTTCCCTTTGCAGCTAAACTTGGACACCGGGACTTTTTATGTCCCCTCTGATTGCACTGAAAGCAAATCAAATCTGATGCTGCAACAGCAGTAGCAGGGGCCGTACAATCCCTGCTCAAATGCCCAGTCCGACCGCACTTGTAGCAGCCGGAACTCCCTGCCTTGCACGTTCCCTCGTGCAATCTCCCACACTTGCCACATCAACCATGGCTCTGCTGACTCCTGGACCTATGATCAGATACCTTGGGCTTTTTTCCCGAACCTCCTGAACCCGAAACCGCCTCCGGTTTCCACTTCTTCTCCATCTCTAGGTCAATCTCCCTCTCCCGAGCTCTAGCAATCATGTCATCCAGCGTTTTACAGCTGGACCGGCTAACAAACATGCGGATATCACTCCGCAACATCTCATGATAACGGGCCTTCTTCATCTCCTCACCGGCTGCATACTGAGGAACAAGAAGAGCCCTCTCCCTGAACTTGGCGGTGATCTCCGCCACGGTCTCTGTAGTCTGGGTGAGGTCCTGAAACTCTCAGGCTAACTGTTGTACCTCAATAACTGGTGCAAACTCTGCCCTGAACCTAGTAGAGAAATTGGCCCAGGTCATGGCATCTAACGCTGTATCATCTCCAATGGTATGACCGACCTCCTCCCACCAATCCCGTGCCCTGTCCTTCAGAAGACAGGACGCCAATCTCACCTTGTCCCCCTCGGGACACCTGCTAGTGCAGAATGCGTTGGCCACATCCGCCAACCATCTCGTGCTCGCTATGGGGTCCCGCGCCCCATGGTAGCCTGGAGCTCCACATGCCCTGAACTCCCTGAACGTAAGTGTGCGCGACCCCATCATGGCCGCCATCTCGGCACAAAAAATGCCCAATCTCTCATCCATCAGCTCTAAAATACCCTCCTTGATCGAACCGAAGATCGTAGGAGTCTGCTCCAGTATGATGCGGGTAACCTCAGAAGAAAGGAATTCTCTGGTCTGCTCATCCATCTGCCCGGCCTCCGGGCCTGATCCTGATCCTGATCCCCCTCCAGCATCTGAACTGCCGACTGCTGGTCTCGAACGCAAAACTACCATTCTGAAACATATCATAACAACATTAGAAAACTGAAATATCTCAAGGGATCATGATACTACTACTAGCTTCCTGGTCTTGTCTTGGCCTTCCTTGATTCAAGTACGGATCCTCTGCTTTCAGTAGTACGGGCCCATACTACCTTCCACATCTATCCGTACTTCTCTCAAGAACTACCTTGACTCCACCAAGTCACTTCTACTACTGCTGCTCTCTGCTACTCTCATCCTAGGCTTGCCCTAGAGAAATCTTGACTCTGCTCAAAACTGTCCTCAGCTGCTGAAGGCCTCCTAGAAATGCTAATTAGCCATCACCTGAATACCATCACATGTGATGAGGCTCGGATAATCCTTTGAGTAAAAGGCTCGTCCCTACAACGGTTAGACTCAAACAAGAGCTGCGCAATAGGGCCAAATCCAACATTATGAGATTATTCAACCCTGATCACATGTGACGTGACGTATTCACCTAACGGCTAACTCTCATTACTAAGAGTTCTACAAAGCACGAAGCAAGCAGCATTCGGACACCGCACATTACCCAAGCAATCCTATTCTCATAACGAGAAACCGATCTGGCATACAATGCTAAACTTGCGCTACTAGGCATAACCTAAATAGGCTATCCTACTGCTATCTACTCGTTACTAGCATGCAGTTCTCATAAAGCTAAACACATATAACAGGCACATAAGGCATCCTCCTAGATCCTTAGTCCTATACTAGCATGTTGTTCTACTGAAACTGGAACAATTATTCATAATTATAAAACTTGTATGGGTAATTTGGGAGTACTTACTTGAGCTCGGCTGATCGCATGCACCACACCCTTATCTTGTTTAAAACTTCTTTTCTTTCTAAGTGTTGTTGTTTTTTTTTTCATTCGAAAACATTTTTTTTTTCCTTTTTGAAAATCTTTTTATCTCTCCCTTAGTTTGAGTTCAGATACACCCGAGGTGCACCCAAATCCCTCAAACCAAGGCTCTGATACCAACTTGTAACATCCAAAAAGAAATGACAAATTTTTTTTTAATTACTAAAAACACCATAATAAAATCATAAGGTAACTCGTACGTCAATATCTCACAACAATAATAAAGTGTTATAAGTGAACTGAATCAAAAATGTATTAGTCACATCTATAAAAACAAAACAACTCCCAGGACAAGTGATATTGTGGTGTGTGTGTGCGATGCCATCAACTCGAGCTCTTCCCTTTGCTTGCGGAAGTACCTGAAACCAAAACTGAAACTGTAAGCACGAAGCTTAGTGAGCTCCCCCAAACTACCACATAACAAATAATACATATAATCACATACTGGGCCTTGCCCACTGCATCGGACCGAAGTCTGGAAACTGCATCGGACCAAAGTCCGGAACTACCCAGGGCCTTGCCCTCTGTATCGGATCGGGATCCGGAACTACTAAGGCCTTGCCTCCTGCATCGGACCAAAGTCCGGAACTACTGCATCGGACAAAAGTCCGGAACTGATTGCATCGGACAGAAGTCCGGAACATACTGAACATAGCATCACATAAGCATATCAACAACATGAGTACATACATAGCATACTACATCGGGATGTAACCTGGAACACATAGCACCAAATACTGTCCGAGCCACGAAGGCATCAAACATACTAAAATCTGCATCGAACCGAAGTCCGGATACTACTGCTAGATAAACGGGCCGGCATTGTGGCCTTAGACCCGTTCCTACTAAAAGGGAAACTCACCTCGTGATCTGGCTGCTGAGTGTGTGGCTCCGGGAACTATCTGTTGTTGCTCCGGTAACTCCCCGGCTACAAATCCACAATTACACTCAATCAAATTATTAATAACTATATTGGGGTAAATGACTCCTTTACCCCTGGCTAAAGTCAACTCTCCTGGTCAAAGTCAACTTTACAGTTGACCTGACTCGCTGAGTTGGGCCGCCAACTCGCCGAGCCCTACTCTCATTTCTCACCCTACTCGTTGCTACTCGTCGAGTATGGCATCAACTCGACGAGTTCCCTTTCGAATCCAAAACTTCAGGCAATCTGCATCAGACTCGCCGAGCCGTATGAACAACTCGACGAGTTGTTCTTCGAGCTAAGAAGATTGCCTTGGACTCGCTGAGTTGTATGAACAACTCGCCGAGTCCCTCCATTACTGAGTCTAACCACAACTCACTGAGTCCACTCCATCACTCACTGGTCTCACTCGGCATCACTCAAAAGGGAAAAATCGGGGACTCGCGGCTCGACTCGCCGAGTCGTTCTTCCGACTCGCTGAGTCGCTTGCATGCAGCAACTCAAAACTTGATTCTGCTTGAATCCAGTGCATAAAACTTATATATCTGGACTCCCTTAACTCGATTAGCACGTAAAGATTCTATCTTTACGTGCCCATATGCATTCATGAAGATAAAATAGCTCAAAAAGCATAATAAAGGCTAGATCTAGGGTTTCCATGCAAAGTATCTTCATAAAGGCAATAGATCTGGGCTCTGAGAGTTCTCAATGAATAGATCTAAGGATATCTCGACTTATTAGGGCGTTCATACAATCATAAGGCTTGAGAAAAGCATCAACTAGATCTAGAAGAGTTCTAATGGAGGTTTAAAGCATAAAACAAGAGGGAAATCCGAAGAATACCTCAAATAACTCTGATTTGCCCTTGGATCTTTGCACTACTCCTCTTCTCCTTGCTCCTTTCTTCTTCTCCTTCTTCAAGCCTTCACAAATCACACAAGAACACTTAGATCACTCAAGGATGGATTAGGGTTTTCTCACAGCGTTCTGAGGGTGAAAGAGGCGAGAATGGGGGCTATAAGGTGGATTAAATAGTGAGCCACCCGAAGATTTAGGGTTTCAACCTGGCAGGCCGACTCGTCGAGTCCCGAATATGGACTCGCCGAGTCACCGATCTATACGCTGATCAACAACGCGACCCTACTCAACGAGTCGAGACATAGACTCGCCGAGTTCCTCCATTAACTTCAAAAATAAATACTAAAAACCACATACCAGGGACGGGTCGTTACCATTTCATGGCATCCAAACCATCGAGTCTTTCTTGAAGCCTATCACCGGTGGATGTTATGGATTCGATCTCCAAGATGGAGACAATGTTTGAGAGTAGCAAGTGTAGCAGCAAACAAAAAACTACCCTTTTGGTCCCTCTGTTAAATTCTGGAGTACTGAGCTGGTGGAAGCTACTAGCTAACACGATGACCAAGGGAGAAGCAAGCAAGATGTCTTGGGAAGATTTCCTAGTGCAATTAAAGATGCAGTACTGCTCTGATATGGATCTTCTGGAGAGCAATAATGAATTCTAGAATCTGAAGAAGGGGAGGATGAGTGTCACCGAGTATGCTGCAAGTTTTACGGAGAAGATGAAGTTCGTTCCTTATCTAGTTCCAATTAAGCTCTCCAAGGTTAACAAGCTTGCCCATAGATTACCAGCGGACTTTGGTCCAATGGTCAAGCAAGCAACTACTTTTGAAAGCCGCCATCTGAGATGCTAAGAATGTGGAGACCCAGATAAGAGATAAGGGTATGGAGATAGCTGAAGCTGGCGAGAAAAGGAAGCATGAAGGATCTTCAAGGTCCAACAAGGAGAGAAAATTCCCTAAGTCTGGAGGAGCGGGATGTGAAGCAAGATGGTGTGAGAAGTGAAAGAAGAAGCACTTCGGATGATGCGATGGAGAATTGACGTGCTATAAGTGTGGTAGGACCGGTCACTATTCCAAAGATTGTACATTCGACAACAAGAAGTGCTACGAATGTGGAAATGATGAGCATATTTCAAAGAACTGTCAAACGAAGAACAAAGTTGCAAGGAAAAATGCACTGCTAAAGCCAAAATCAAGAGCATTACAAATGATCCTTAACGAAGTAGATGGTAATGCAAGGAATAAGGAGTGAGGATGGATATCCAGGGATCAAGTTATGAAGAAGTCATACGGATAGTATCAGGTGGTGTAGCCTATTAGAGGCATAGTCTAGGTTGAACTTGAAAACATATGTGTCAAATTGTTATGTGATTTTTTTTGGTTAATTGGAAAACTGCGAGACAATACTTGGGACGAGTACCGGAAGCACAGGACTCACGCTTGGATCAGGGAATGTCCCAAGGTTACCAAGTAGCTATTAACTGATTTCGTTTTATTCAAGTATGTTGTTACCATCATTTCCGTAATGACTAAGAAGATGATTGTTATTCTGACCCTAGTATCATATCTAATTGAGTCTGACTACGATGAGTATGTTACGTGGTTCAGAGAACCAAGTTTGATGTAGCATCCAACTTAAGTCGGAAGATTGAAATAAAAGATAATCAAAGAGATCGGTAGAGGTATCGTGATAGTTGCTTGTAGCTAGAAACACTACCTTTTAAGACGTGATTAGAACATGAAAGAAAGTATAGTCTCTTCAAGAATATAACTCTAAAAGACTTGAGTCCAAGCAATGCATGATACGATGAGAGGTCAGCAGAACATGACCCGTCGGTCTATTATGATAATCAAAGGAAGAAACTTATCTCACGTTTGGTAAAGAAAGAGTCTCCAATAAAGATCGACATTGTGACATAAAGATTAAGATTGGGAATCTAACATGAGATAGAGAGCAGGTCCAAGATCGGGCACCGCCTGCAATCAAGAAGTCTTAGAGTTAGATACTCGTTCGAAAAAACATCAAAGTTATAGTTATTACTTAGGTTGAAGAGATAACATATGGAGTAATCATGTGCACACTGTTTCATTGATGATTCTGGGACGTAATCATCCTAAGTGGGAGATAATTGTAACGCACGTAGATCCAGGCTAGTCAATTTAGAGATAATAGGGGTCGAAAATGACTTTTCGACAAATGATTATTTAGAATAAATAATCTTAACCAAGTTATAGAATATTTCTCAAGGGTTCTGTACATCTAAAGAGCACCAAAATCTGAGTTATAACGAAGAAGTTATGAACCGTCGAAGTTTTGCGACGGAACCGGCACGACACCGGGGAGACGTAAATAGTGAATTTATGATAGAGCGAATTTTAGCCTTAGTGATCTAAATAAAAGTCATAGAATATGTTAACCTGAGAGCGTCCATAAAAAGAACGCCCAAATCTGACTTCGTATGAGAAAGTCATGATTTTTCTAAGATTTGGCTTAGTAGTGCACGACCCGAAACTCGAATTTTAGTTCTAGCAGTTTTTGGCTTATGTGAACTAAATGACAGTTAAAGATCTCATTAATAGGAACTCAACGGTAAAAAGAAACACGAGAACAGAGTCTGTATGAAGGAGTTACAAATTTTTCGCGGTCATTTAACAGTCTAATCTTCTCGTACTGTTAAATTGAAGATCGATGGAGAATTAGCCGACAGAGTCAAAATGAAAGTTGTAGATCTTATTTTTTACCTACGTGTAGATATAAAGTACGACAAAAACGGAGATCGTATGTGAAAGTTAAGAATTTTAGAAATCGGAAGTGTGTTGTGCGAAAATGGGAGACGCGGCACAATCTTGGCCATTGCTTTCTCCCCAAGTCTTGCCACCAGATGGTGAACGTGGTACCAAGCTCAACTATATTTCACCCTATAAATAGAACCTCTCCCACCCTCATTTTCTTCACACATTTCCCATTCTTTCTTCCCTTTAATCTCTCTCTAGAACCTCTCTTTAGCCCCGAAGCCCCCGAAAAGCCTAGGGAACCTCCCTAGCACGAGGTGGAAGCCCCGGAGTGCTCGAAGGCTCCGAGAAGAAGATATTTTCGGCTCAAGAACGCTGCTCCAAGCAAAGCCCGGTTTTCTATTAAACCTGTTGTAAGTGAGCTACGGCTACGCTATTTTTAATATAGCTTTTATTTAATTATAGTAACGTTATTAGAAACTTATAATAAGTACTTGGGCTATATTATTATGGGTTATATAAGTATTGTTTCACGCTTATATAATAGTAATAGTAGGTACACTATTAATTAGTCTCGGTGAATAATAGGCTAAACTCTAGAGGTAATAATACTAGGTGTCGTCGAAGGAAATTATTTTTAAGAAGCGAAGCGCTGTCTGAGTTCGGAATCACCACCTTTTCATAGATATGAAGTATTTAATATAAATTACGTTTTGTGAGTGCATAGTTACTTTCATCTTACACATAGATATGAAGTATTTTATACAAATTATGTGCTATGTGTGCATATTATTTGAATACTTGCTGTCTATGCTGGATGAACGATTTTATACATATTTTAAAAGATTTAAACTGTATATTTATTTTATATCTACAAACATGTTGGGATAAAACATGGGTTGATGAAATAGTTGATGTGTGATGAAATAAAATGATGAGAGATAGGTGATGATAGTTAGGTGAGGACAGATAGGCGATGATGAATCGGTGATGTAGGATGAAAGATATTATAACCTTGTCTGGCAATTTGGAGATGTAGTCATCTACCAAGGTATAGATAGAGCCCACATACTATTATAGACAACCCCGTGGAAACACCAGCATGCTCATAACCTGTAGGTGATGAATTACGAGTTCATGCGATGTTGTAACTACGTATTCATGCGATGATACTCTAACCCCTTACTATGAATTACGAGCTCAAGCAATGTTGTAACTACGTATTCATGTGATGATACCCTAACCCATATTGGGCACGTATTGAAGGAGTAATCCCTGAATCAATAATGTCTATGCGATGTAGGCGATGATCCTTAGGGAGAGTCCTTAAGATCAAACATATAAGGAAATGCGATGTAAGGAGATGAGAGGTAAATATGATGTAGGAGACGACCCTTAGGATAAATCCTTAGGGAAGGTACTTAGGAATAAAGAAGATAATGGGAATGGGTAATTGGGTTAATTGTTTGATGATTAAACATAATAATTATATTATTGTGGGTTGAAACCCTATGTATTCACCAGGTTTCCCAACCTGACCCACGCAGTTTACTTGTATCACAGGTGACGATGTGAACTTACATTACACTGAGAGATTCAGAAGATATAGATCACTAGTGTAAATGAATGTAAGTTCTGTTTATGCTAATGTTTCTATATTGATGATGACATCCCAAATGTTTCAAAAGGAATAAAAACACATTTCTTCAGAAATTCTTTGATAATGAAATTATCATGTTTTTTTGGGAACAAATTTTGCAACGTTTTTATTGAAAGAGATACTCTGATTTTTATAAAGCATAAACAAAATTTGTTTTTTCTGGCCGTGGAAATGGGGATGTCATAGAGTATTCACACCTTCCCCCTGTTTTTGGTTATTAAACCATTTGGGGTTGAGAAGCATGTCCTAAGTTTCTTATGTTCGTTGTATTTATTTTGATTCGTATAAATGTGGTTGCTATATTTTGCATGTATGTGTATGTTACTTTAATTAATGAAGACTGTATCGAGGTTAAGTCCCCGGAATCATTCGACTTACCTTATTATCTCTTTTGAGCCCATGGTTATTATTGATAGCGCTATTAGTAGGTACACAACTCCTCATTTGCTTGATTTGCTTGAGTGCATTTTACCGTTTTATTCTCAATGTTTGTGATACACATAGTAGTCAATAGGGCACGATTCGGTCATTAGGCTTGGGTTATGAATTCATGAATGGAAACTTGATGCACATACGAAACCTGTATACTCATGTTAGAAATGAAACTTGTATACTCATTTTAGCAATGAAACTTATATACTTATTTTAGCAACAAAACTTGTATACTCATGTTAGCAACAAAACTTGTATACTTATTTTAGCAATGAAACTTGTATACTTATTTTAGCAACGAAACTTTTATACTTATTTTAGCAACGAAACTTGTATTTCCCATGAGAATATGAACATTGCATGTCCTTTTGGCAATGTACTTTATTTCTCATGATGACAACGAACTTTGTTTAAGCAAACCTATTTACTCATTTGAGCAATATACTGTTATTTTTGGAAACTTCGATCAAAACTTTTTATTACGATTCATGAAACCAATATTTTTGTAAAATTGTGAACTCACCAACTATTTTTATAGTTGACACTTGTTTTACATGCTTTTTCAGGAATCATCGACTAAGTGGCACATAGAGACATATCACTTGTAGGAGCATTCGGATGTGTGATTCTTTTTTATGCGTTGTAATTATTTTTAAAAGTTGTTCAAACTTTTTGTAAATTGTAAAGCTTTTAATACTATGGTTGGTGTTGTCTTTTAACATTTTCTATGAGACTCATTGTATTGCCATGCCTCGTGTTTCCGCTTCAGCAGGGTGTTACGGAAATGGCATCGGAGCTAAAGGTTATAGCGAATACCGACCATAACTATAGCCAAAAAAATCAAAACATTTTTAAAATACTGAACATACTATTGGTATAACTAATTCGAGTATACATTATTGGACTTGAATTAAGTATAGCCTGGCCAACTATGCTTAATTAAGGAAAATTAATGCGAGACAAGAAACAGTTATAGTAGAAATATGTTCAACACAATTTTCAACTTAAAATTTTGAAAAGCTAAATTTTTTGGTGTGTGTATAAGCATTGCATATTATAGGCATTCATCTAGGTACACTTAGAAACTAAGTGCACTTTTATCATAACGCCTTTATTTAGAAATATTTGTATCCCTTATCTACTGCTAGGCTAACTAGTTATGTTATATTACTAGCTACTGTAGGAGCAATCCACTTAGTACTGAGAACAAGTACTCCTCGGTAACTATTAACTCTAGACATAAGGTTAGTAGCTAGATAGCCACTAGTAATAATCATTAGTTGAAACCAATACCAATTATGCCTCAATACTTCTTCATCGTCTTTGTACTAGAGTTATAACTAGGAAAAACGTTCCGATACCGACACATATGAGAATTAGATCACTGAATTAATAGGTAGATGAGTCGCCATAACTCGTCACTTGGATATCATTGGTAAGCATTCGCGATTCGACTTACGAGGAAACTCAGAGGTTTAACCTATTGTTAGCAATATGTGAGACCTTCTTTCTACGCTATGGTTTCAGCTTTCGGTTGTTTCTACCTTGAGATTAAAACTTAACCTAGGATATCTCTTTGACCCAAAACCTTATCTTTGGTGATTCGTACCCTACCCTATTTACTTTGTATTAAAGCATAAACCATCCTTTTACGACCTCGTTGACCTAAAATTTACAAGTCTTAGTTCAAGACCCCCCAGATGCTGTAGTGATCTTCTCAAGTATACCATTAGCTTACACTTTCCAAATTACTAGCATGTTTCATAAACAAACCTTGAACCTTAAATTGTTGTACCCGATCAAACATCACACAACCTTGTTGTATGAATCTTTCCTATAATTTTGAATCCCCCTTTGACCCTTACCGTTTTCATACATCCTCTTGAGTCCTTACTGGCATTACAGACATTCACATTATTGTCTAGGATATATTCTCTTACGCCACACGCTAAACCTATGACTTAACCTTTGACCGCTATAAAAGTCACGAAACTACATCTACAATATAAAGTGTTTGGCAAACAATTATTCATGTCCTCTATTTTGGGGAAAACTCACTGGTATGCACCTTATACTCATATTAGAATCATATACGATTAGCTACACAAATCCACTTATTCCTTACTTCTTAATCTTCCATAGAAAACCTATTTTACTTCATTGGTTTTATTTTTCATCATTACAATACTTTATAACCACTTTATATAGTATACTAGACCTTTCATAACCATGTAAGCCATATTACTTGCGAAGAACAACCGGTTTTACTTCTGCTAAATTGCTTCGACATAGCACTTTTCTTCAAAACTTAATTTAACTGATGTTGATCTTAACCTAGCCACTCCAATTTTGTTTCAAATATATTTCAATAGCCATTTATGCTTTCCAAGGTATATAAATCATTTTAAACATTGTCACGATTTTGTTACATTTCGAAAACTAAAAAAAAAACACTTTCATTTATAAAAGTGTTTAAACTCTATGATATAAAACTTAAATATATGACATTAAAGTTCATATTATGTGTAAAAGCTATATTAGATATTTCAAACCCATTTTGTTTTGGATCGTTTGACAACTTTCTCATTTAGGCATTGTACTTTACTTAAATGTGTTTTCTTAAAATCCAATATGATGTTTCTGCAACTTTCTACTTCAAACATGTTTATAAGATATCTCTAATTCCTAAATTTCCAACACACCTCATTTGTTTATTTTATTTCAAATTAGTTTTATAATCTGTGTTTCTAAAACTTACAACATTGCAAAACTTAGTGTTTACTTTTAAACTTCAAGTGACGTACTTTCGACAATGCACAATTATTCATCTAAATATATTGAGTCTTTACCTTATCCATTTTAACCATACTTGGACTCCAGTCTAAAAAGTCAAAGCTCTCATATTTTCAAATACAAGTGGTAGTGTTTCTTCTTTTTCACAAATGGAGTTTAACTTAATAGATAGTTCATGAATATTTAGCAAAAGGTTTAAAACCTCCACATATCTATTTAATCACCAGCATACATCAAGGATTGAAGTTTGAAATATATATCCACCTAAGTTTTGAATCTACTTACAAGTATTATCCTTAAAATTTTAACAATAGCAATCCTTGTTGGTGCTACCTTTCATTTCTTTCCCCCGCACTTTATTTATTGCTCTCTATCTTATTCGAGATGTTGCACAATCCTAATAATAACACAATACATGGTCTAAATTTGTTTTTGTCTATTTTTCTTCCCTTAGTACCATATTCATACGCATACATACTAGAATTCTACATTTTCGTTCTGAGTGATTAATATGTGTATAGTCATGAGGCATAGTTTTGACTTGGTTAACTTTGGTATATTCCATTACGCTTTTTATCATATAGATTTTTTTTTCTTATCAAACCTACTATAATCAAGTAATTCTTATTTACATTTGTTCATTTGTTCTGAATTTAGAAATCTGATTTAAAATGTAATTTTCATTATATTTTCCTTACAATTAATACACAAGATTAATACCCTTATGCTTAACATTTTTCTAAAACCATAAAGTATATGTGAAGGATATATTTTCTTATGTTTCTTGTTCTTAAAAACATAAAAAGATTTAAATATTACAATTATCTATCCTTAAAATGATTGTATTTGGTAGAATCACTGAATTAAGAATGCACTATTTTCATTGATCGATATTTTTACTCATTTCTTAAAATAGCATTCTACTTTCCAATCTCCAGTGAATTCCTAAACTCTCAAACTTGTTTTCATAAATACTCTGACTCCTCTTAAACTTGTATTTGTCTTGACTTGGATAAATAGAAAATTTTTCAAAAGAGTAATCTTAATAATTATTTAGAAATTCCCTTATTGATGACTTAAACCTTTTACATTAATTAATCTCTTTATTATTTTACTACTATGTTTGATCGTCACACTTGTATCTTCACTTTTTTTGGAATTATTTAATATTTTGATAACAGTGAGACTAATAATCATTTCTAAACACTAAAAATGTTATCTACACAATGTGATTTAAAATATCATAAACTTTCACCGCCTTCATTAGAGACGACTCTCTAACTATATTCTTCAATTATGGTTCTATTATAGTAAGAGTACCATAGTAGAAATTATAGCTTCGGAAATCCTCGATCGTTTTGTAATTTATTTTGTAGACGGCACTTAAATATCTTTTATATTTGAGATGTACCAAAACTTTGTTGCCTACCCTTAGTACGTATCTTTAAGGACTTACCCTGATTTTTTCTCTTTCATTCGTGCTACCCCTTGTTATTTCGGTATATATCTTTTCCAGACTTAATATCCAACCCGAAAGTGAGCAAATTATCCCTAATATCTTCTTTATTAGACGATAAATTTTTACTTAGTGTTGATTTAGAACTCAATGTAGTTGATACTTTAACGATCAATGCGTACTTAGCACTAAATGTAGTTGATACTTTAGACAAACTTATAACGCACTTTTAAGTTAGATAATATCTAACAAGATAATATTTCAAGTAGCTCTCCATGGTTGGATCATGATTTCCATGATCCAAATTTCTCACAATCTAGACTGTAGAACTCGAATTAGGGAAACCCTAACCTGATTATAGCTAAAGCATTTGACTCTCTCATGAGAAGTCAATCAAAGGTTCTTCAAGTCACCAACTCTTCGACTAGACACTTGTATTCGGCTAAGTTCTAATAGAATACGTCATGTATTGAATTTCGGGACAAAATTCTTTCAACCGGGGGACAATGTGACAACCGTCAAAATTCGAGATAGTTTTAAGTTTAAATAAACTTATTAGCACGTATAGGCATGACACATACTAGACTTAGTAACTATAAGCTAAGCTATAACCTACTAGAAACATGGAAACAATTAGAAACAATGGATATTGTACTTAGATTTCATATTGATAAGTGAATTCTACAACTACTTAACTATAGTGACTATCCATATTCGGGTCACTCTTTGACTCGAAAACCTTTTCATGAATCATATACACACATCATGCACGTGACCTAGAAGTAGAAATTAGGTCAAAGTCTCATAGAAACTTAAGTTAAAGTTGAAACGAGTACTAGTATACTTGATTCATCAACTTCACTTGAATCTCAGAACCACTACATAGAAATGCCAATAAACCAATAAAAATAAATTACAAACATTATTTCTAAATTGAATAAGAGATATGAAACTCTAAAATAGTTTGAAGTCTCAAAGATTTAATTTATTTTGATATCCAAAGATTTACAAAATTTGTTAAAAACCCTAAAAGTCATAAAAACTCAAATTTATGAATTTTTATATTAAAATCTAATAAAAAAATTTATAAACACTATAATATCAAAATAATATATTTAAAGTATGAAATATAATCAAGGAAATTAATTTAATTCATTAACATTAAGTTTTCATTTATAAGTTAAAAATCCAAGAGTTATGAATAAACTTTATATAAAATACACATTTTATATAAATAAAGAAGTTTTATAAAATTCAAGGAATTAATATAAAATAAATAAATAAAAAAACAAAATCTCCTCTCTCCACTCAAAAATCGGCCTCATCCCACCCAAGACCACTCTTCCCAAAAACTCAATTATTTCACTCACTTATTCACTCTACCACTCTACTTCTCTCTCTAAATTTCTCTCTTCCTTCTCTCTAAAGAAAATCAAATGATAGAAGCAACTTATGTGGGAGAGATTTTTCCAGTTCAATATTCATATGTCAATAAATCCTATAAAATTTGTGGATGACCCATAGTGAGAATAAACATCCCTCATGAAGTTTCATCAATTTTTGTTACCGATTTATATGATTTTTAATTTTCATTATAATTGAATCAAATAAATCATAAAACCAAAATCTGAGATATTAAAAGAGAATTTGAGAATTTTCGCTTCTTCCGGGTCATGTGCCATACTTATAATGTATTTGTATTTTTCCATGCTTTTTCGTTATATAAAGGACTAAAATCGGCAAAAATAGTTTTACTCACCCAATATTCATGAATATTTACTAGAACATATTTTATTACATTACGATACTATATAAAAAGTTGGATCATTTTTCTCTTCTGTGTGCTATTTTTGTTCTATTTTCCTAAGATTGAATTCACTTAAATCCACAAAATCGGACTCCAGTATATAAAAATCACCTTTGGTATTTTTCCCAAATTACATATCCTGTATATGAAGTTTAAAAAGAAAGTTTGGTAATTTTCCTTAACCGTTTAATAATTATTCATAAATTAATGATTAATTAAGTTAATAAAACAATAAAATTATCTAAACTATTTGGAAATTGACTTTTATATTTTTTCCAGCTTTTATATGTCGATTAACACTAGTAGAAAAAGTTTGGGGAATTTTTGAAACAATTTTATAGTTATCTCTATTTTGAAAGCATAAATAAACAAAAATCCAAAAAATCATGTTTAACTATCTGAAAACCAGTTTTTATATTTTTCCCAGATTTAGTATGTTTTATGACAGTAGTTTAGAAATTTTGGGGAATTTTGATAACCGAATGTTATATTCCAAGCAATTTTTACCTATTTAGAGAATTAAATATAAAAAAGATAGATATACATATCTATAACCCACGAAAATTTATTTGGAAGTCTTTTAATACAGTTAGAAGCAAAAGCAAAAGTTTGTTAATTCTTGTTAACTGTTTAGTATTTTTCAAGATTTTATGGTTATTCAAGAAATTAAAATGGTGAAAAATAGCTAGACAAATGAAAAATGCAAGAAAATTTATCTTAAAGTCTTTGACTTCAATTAAAACTAAAATGCAAAGTTTTGGAAATTTTGAAACTAAATCGACTTAGTTTTTAAATACTTAATTATTGGAACACCTCCTAAAATGTTAAATTTTAACATTTCAATAATGAGAAATTCCACTTGAACTTGTTATGCGGCAAATTATTTCGTAGAAATCTGTATTTCATAGAAAATGTTTGTAACTTAACAAAATTAAATTCTGACACAATATTGATATAATTGTATTGTAGTAGTAAGTATACTAGTGTTTGATTTCGATTAGAGACTCACTAGCATATACCATTATTGTAGGAATCGGTAGTGGTAGAAGTGGAACGTGGTTGAAGGCACCATTTGCATCATCTCAATGCATAGTGAGTATTCACACCTTCCCCATATTTTCGGTTTCTAAACGTTTTTGGGGTGGAAAAGAATGTCCAAAATTATTTATGTTCGTTGTATTTATTTTGACTTGTGTAAACTTGGTTGCTATATTTTGCATATATGTGTATGTTACTTTGATTCATGAGGATTGTATCGTGGTGAAGTCCTTGGAATCATTCGACATAACTCAATAACTCTTTTGAGCCCATGGTTATTATGTATAACGCTATCACGAGGTAGACAACTCTTCATTCGCACGATTCACTTGAGTGCATTTTACCATTTTATTCTCTATGCTTGCGATACACATAGTAGTCAATAGGGCACGATTCGATCATTAGGCTTGGGTTGTGAATTCATGAATGGAAACTTGATGCACATACAAAACTTGTACACTCATGTTAGCAACGAAATTTATATACTCATTTTAGCAACGAAACTTATATACTCATTTTAGCAACAAAACTTGTATACTCATGTTAGCAACGACACTTGTACACTTCTTTTAGCAATAAAACTTGTATACTTATTTTAGCAACGAACCTTTTATACTTATTTTAGCAACGAAACTTGTATTTCCCATTAGAATATGAACTTTGCATCTCCTTTTGGCAATTTACTTTATTTCTCATGATGACATTGAATTTTGTTTAAGCAAACTTATTTACTCTTTTTAGCAATATACTTTTATTTTTGGAAACTTCGATCAAAACTTTTATTATGATTCATGAAACCAATATTTTTGAAAAACTGTGAAGTCACCAACTATTTTTATAGTTGACGCTTGTTTTATATGCTTTTTCAAGAATCATCGACTAAGTGGCACATAGAGACATATCACTTGCAGGAGCATTTGCATGTCTGATTCTTTTTATACGTTGTAATTATTTTTAAAAGTTGTTCAAACTTATTGTGAATTGTAAATATTTTAATACTATGGTTGGTGTTGTATTTTAACTTTTGCTATGAGACCCTTTGTACTGCCACGCCTCGTGTTTCCGCTTCAACGGGGTGTGATACCAAGTTCAATAACCAAATCCCGATCACCATTTGATTTACTAACATATAATTATTCATGTATTAGGTTTTTAAAATTGATGAATCTACAAGAAAGAAAATTTTATCCCTTCTTGGTAAATTCCAGCACCCAACTTGGGTACATTAAAGATAATTAGACATAGAACACCTCAGTATCATTCATTTATCTAAAAAGAGTGATTGGCACACATTCATTCAAATTGTTCAATTAGAAGCATTCAAGGTTATACAATAATAAAGTTGTTCCAAATTCAAGTTATAGTCAATTAATTTATAAATCATTTGATGACATGCATCCCTTTATTTACTCTATGTTGAAGTCGAAGTATGATAAAGGAAAATTCGTTGGAGCAAATTCCTTTTACCGACATTAAGTGGGAAGTGGGGGGGATGCTAAATTATATAAAAAAATATGTAAGTTCATTGATCAATATTTCAATTGTTGAGCATGCATGTATTTATTAATTAATTACTTGTTTAGTTAGTATGGTATATATTTGTTTTGGTTAAAAATCAATAAAATGAGAAACAACCCAGTTTTGTGAGAGGTTTTAGTTTTGTAGATATTATGAGAACCAAATTGAGATCAAAATGGAAAGAGGGGTTTACAAGGAAAGCCCTTGATCCTTAATAGGATCACTGACATAAAACCTTGGGATGTGATAATGATCATATTCCTTGATTGATTTTATTAATTTGAACAAAAAAAATTACAAAGATGATGATAGGAATACGAGTACAAGTGTTGTAGTAGTTCTAGTTGTGTGTAGTGTGAAGATTACATGTGTATTTATAGTCTAATTTGAGTAACTAAAAGTATGATATTTCTGGTATCCCCTTAAATAAGTATGAAGATGTATGCTTAACTTGGTATTTCTGGGCCTTAAGCCTTTATGCTGACCATTTCTACACATGTGAGAAAAAGACTATAAATATACCCGTTAATTATGTTAGGAAATAATAATAACAAAAGTTAGGATCCTGAGGTACATTTTAGGATCCTGAGGTTTCTTTAAGATTTGGGATCCTATGTAGGATTGAGGATCTTACCCCTAACAATTTCCTACAAATTATACCTACAAAATATTTAAGTTAATTATGAATATTTAAAGGTATAATTTTATTTGAAATACAGATAAGGTTTTTGAAATTCAAACTCTAATGGATAAAATTTTATCAGTTTGATGTTCATGATGACACGTTCAAATCGCTTCTCTCTCATCCATTACTAAGATAGATAGGGGTAAATAGTGGAGATTTCTTCTTTAGTTCCTCCTACTTCCTTTCGATTATCACCAACTATTCTTGTATGTATCTCTCTTACTCCTATTTTATTTTTTTCAATCTTTCGATCATGAGCAAGAAGATACTCGTACTTGTTCTAGTATTACCGCACCTTTTCACAAAAACTTTGTTGATCAGAAGATCCATTCTTATGATGAGATTTTCCATTTTGGTGACGATGATATCGAGTCATTAAAATCGGTTGGAGGTTTTCTTGTCGATGCCATTTTCTAACCTTTTGATGCCAAGTCTCCACCAAACTTTGTCTATTCTTTTTAGGTATGCTTTCCTGAATGCCCATTTTCTTTAGGTTTGAAAGATCCTTTCTCTATTA
This sequence comes from Lactuca saligna, assembly GCF_052625555.1. NCBI lineage: Eukaryota > Viridiplantae > Streptophyta > Magnoliopsida > Asterales > Asteraceae > Lactuca > Lactuca saligna. The sequence continues at coordinate 173,082,513 of NC_136419.1, forward strand.
TTATCTTTGAGTTCTTCAAAATCACTAAGATCTCAAACATATGAACCATGCTTGTAATTTTGAGGATTCTGTTTTGGATCGATTAGTTGAACCAATCTAATAACCTGGGTAGAGGTTTAGCTGAGTTGGCTCATGTTTATGATCTTTCAACCTTTGGGAAATCTAATTTTCTGCTCAATGTCAAACCCAATAAATCTCCTCTTGTTCTGAAATCAAAATACAATGAAGGAGCTTGGAAAGAGAGGTATGTTTGCAGCCATGAACTTTTTACGGTTCATGTTCCCTATAAATATAGTCAGTATTGTCAGAAGTAATACGGCTGATGTGTGTATCCATTGTACCGGACATTTACATCTCAATAGAACGTGTGCAAATTGGATCATTCTTACCTCTACTCCTTTTTCTCATTGATTAAAGCTTCTTCTTGTGTTTGATCACTAGTTGGTTCCAGATTTGGGGATTTACAATTGGTATCAAAGCCAATCTAGTGTTAAATTTGTTCAAGCTTAGTTTTTAGTTGGAGTTATTCCTCATTTTTGTGATTATTCAAGCTTGGTTACTGAGTTTCTACTGTTGATCATGATTTCAAGGCAAAAGGGGTTGAAGATCTACTCGAAATTAGTTGTTTTCATCAAATTCTTGGTGTTTTCGGATGTAATATGTTCATCAATTTTTTTCTGTAAACTCCTTGTGTTTATGACTGTAAACTGTTTTGGACTGCAAACGTGTTGTTTTTAAATGTAAACCCTCATTTTCGACTGTGAAGCGCCTTGACTGTAAACTGTTCTCAAAACCATAAACCTTGTTCTCGGCTGAAAACCTCTTTTCGGTTGTGTTTTCTTTACAAGTTTTGTTTTTCAATCAATTAAGAAAGTTAAAAAAGGAACCACAAATATGATAATACTACGTCTTCTATCAGTTGAAGGATTTCCTGAATGGAAATACATAATGGAGAAATACATCAAGATGAAGGATATCAAGATATGGCGCAACATTCCGAAGGGTCCAGTTAGAATCACTACCGCTCTTGAAAATGGAACCATTGTCGAAAAATGCTTCGCAAATTACACAAATGAGGATTTAGAGAAAATCGAGCAACACTGACAATCACTTTATCTCCTGAATGTGCACAAGGATTCAGGGAGTATGACTCAGCCAAAGCACTATGGGACGTATTGATTGAAGTTTATAAGGGAAATGAAGACACGAAGTAGAGCTGACAAGACATGCTCAAACAAAAGTTCAACATGTTTAATCATATTCTTGGAGAATCAATGGAGTCTCAACTACAATGATTTATTGCTCTTACCACTCAGATGCGTTCTGCTGGAATTTCAGTGTCCCGACCAGATATTAACAAGAAACTACTAAACTCTCTCCCCAAGTCATGGGACATGAATGTGTTGGGTTTTGAGCAATCTAACACTTCCTAAGTGTGCATGCAACCCTAATAAACCTTGGATCTATGTTTGTCTAAATACATGCAAGATAATAAATTTTCCAAGGTTCATAACCTATCTAACATGGCATGGGGTACTTTTAAACATAAAAGAATTAGATGAGATTACATACCTTTTGATGATGAGTTTGATTCCTAAGGAGTTTGAGGGCCAAGCACCAATAGTGTGAATACCTTAAATGGAATAACAAATCACCACAAACTCTTGGAAAACTTTGAGAGAGTGTATACACACTATAAAATCAATCACACACAAACACACACAAGCTAGCTTGCCATTTCAAGCAACATAAGCATGCTTATATAGTGTGCATGGTTAGGGTGAAACCCTAATAACCCATGACCTTTCCTTTCCTAAGGATCCATGGGTTAAAAGCTCCATGGACTTCCATATAAGCCTAGCCCATTAACTAATGAGTATTAGCCCACACCATATAAAACAATAGCCCACAATTTAATTAGTCTTCCTTTTAATCTCTAAATTAATTCATAATTAATTTAAGACTAACACTAATTAAATAACTTCATATTAATATATTATAACTTACAGTATATTAATAGACATATGTGTATAACTCTCATAAAATTATCCATAAATAGTTCGGATGAAATGCAACCCAAATGGACCATGTCGGGCGGGTCAAGTATGTACCAAATAAGTTATGGACTTAGACACCTTATCCAACAGACTCCCACTTGGATAAGTCTAATAACTATATTTGCGTATGTTACTTCAGGAACCAACCAGCAATCGTAGCTCTCGAAAACTCTGTTGAACTATGAAGCGCCATTTTAGATAAGTGATCATATAATCCTCTGTTCTCATGATATCAGCCGGACAAATACATGGAACAACGTCGTACTTATTGTCTAGTAGTTTGTTTCCCGATTTTCGATTTGTTTGACAAAGAACTTAATCAAACACATCAATTTAGTTCTGACCGGCCGGTACATAGGTCACAACAAGATCATCGAGGGGCCCAGATATCGCTTCTATTTCTAGAAGGAATAGATAAACTTCGACTCATATACTTGTTCTACTACTTGTTGAATTGTACACAAAGGCACATTTTATAACATCAAGTTACTGATGCGTTTACGTGCAATCAATGCACAACCAACTCATAGGTAAAAACTCATATCTCTAGGTTTGAAGATTTATATGATATTACCATCTCACGATCACTCGAGATAAATTCCATGAAGTGATACAAGTGAGCGTGGGTTTCTTCCAATACTCATTACTTATGAGCACTCATGAATGTTGTAGCAACCATTGCTATGACTAAACCCATTTAGCCATCTACAAACTCGATTCATGACAGTCTTGATTCATACCTACTTCCAACATATGAACGACTGTGGAGTGTTTAAATAACTTAATCATTCGGAAAGAATAACTTAGCTATTTTGGAAGTCAAAACATGCAAAGTGGAACACAATAATAATTGAATTCAATATGGTCTCAGAACCCTTTTGAATATAAATAGAACCACCTTTTATTTATCACCATATTGATTACACATTATTCATTGTATAATGTTTAAAACAATCAACTTAAGACTTGAATAAAAACAACAGTCGTCCCATGCTCCTAGCATGTACACTTTGTTTTTGTGAACAATAGTTACGCCATACTCCAAGTATGCACACTATGTTTGTCTATGATCCTTACATTGTGATGTAGATCAATTGAACATGATTCCAATGATACTCATTTCACAATCCCAAATCCTTATTGTAAATGTGAGAATCCCCGATTCCTATCATTTACCAAAAAGAACTGTTAGATTTTAAACTTTTATGCAATGTTCCTCTTGTAATGATTATTCACAAAGTCACCAAAACCTTGTTACAGTCATTACAGAGTATTCCAAAAGATGGTCAACTTCTATGGAACGAAAGTCTCATATTCAAAGTACATTGCTTTGAACATCCTTCTTGCATTAAGGTTTTCTAATCTTGCATAGATTGAATAACTTCCACCTATGGAGACATTTCCATAGTCCCATTTTGACTATCACTTCCGAACAAGAGTTACTCCTTTTCAGAACATGTCAATACGGTCCTTTTCGACAACTTACATCATCCTTCCAACTTTCCCTTAGCAACCAATCTTTGGCGAACCTCAGATTTGTCCTCGACAATTACTTCATATCCAGTTCTAGACTTTTCCCTTCTCAATGCCTTAAGCATTTGGAAAATTTAGAAAGGATATTATAGCACATGAAATCGATCCTATATCCGAAGCATATGGGACACGATTCATGATGTTTGACATAAAGACATGATACTAGACCAGTCTTTTGCTACAATATTTTTTATTTGCCATGTTTTCAAAACTTAACTATGAAGAGGGATGCCGTAGTATTAATCGAATTTTGAAAACGCAATATATATAGAATTTCTTCAAGTTGAACCATTCCAACATAAAATTCATATATATATATATATATATATATATATATATATATATATATATATATATATATATATTCTTGACTAAAGATGATTAAAATCTCAATCTAAGCTTTAGAATTGAAATGAAATATAATTTCCTCTCCCTTAATTATATCAAAACAACTTTTCAATCCCTGCAACTTCACGAATTGAAACTTTTGTTTTTCTATAATTAACATTGCTAGCTTGCAATACTAATCATAATTATCATGCTCCCACTAACATGATGATTATTAGCATAACACTTATGCTCACACTAGCTCTGACATATTTCCAGAAATATGCTGGACTTTTGAAATTTAGATTGATACACCCTTTCTTAGATAGCTCACATGTGTGTCTAAACAATTTTCAGAACTATGAAAAGGGATTCCGTAATCATAGTCTCAATTGGTTAGGCATTTGCCATTTCTCACAAGTCCATGTTAGTGTGCCGGTTAACCACACGCACTCCACTAACGACTTTTGAAAATGCAAATAACACAATTGCTATCTACTTAAAATCTACTTAGTGAAAGCGTTTCCTCACCATCATTTTCATGAATCGGAGAGAAACCTTATGATACTTAGATTTTATAGTGTATGAGTTCCTATCCATGTGAATTTGTCAAAACCATAATCACAAGATAAGGTTAGTGACAAATTCAACCTTACATGGATTAAACTTGTTCAATCTTAGTTTCTTGTCACCTTGGTAGCACAATGCCCACCAACGCTTCCAAGTTGAACTCTGATAACTCACATGCAAATTCAACTTATTTGAAGTAGGTACAGAAATAAGAATTATGTCAACACGATAGGTTGAAAACCTTAAGTCGTGTGCTAGTGATAAATTACAGGTTTTACTCTTGATAAAATCTTGAAACTCTTTCAGGATCTTTAAGGCTCCCACTGTCCCCTTGACATATAAGTTTCCCCAGTCAAGAACCATTCCTTGACAAAATAAATATTCAAGGGATAGTGCAGATTCTTATCAAGACTAACACTTCACACAATTGGTCTTAGTTGGTCTTTGTCTCATCCAAGACATCACAACTTACCAATCTCAAATGTACGAGAGTAGAAAACATTTTACTCTTACATTTGACTAGTGTTAATAAATCTTCCTTTATGTCACTCAAGGTTACAATAAGAATTGTTTTGGAACGAAGTATGACTCATCTTCTTGATTTTAACCAATCCAACAGTTCATGACCTATCTTCTTAGCCATAACAATGCACTAAGACGTCCTTAGAGTATGAATTTATGATATGGTTTCATAATCATTAAGATGATCATGAAATATGATACTAAAGTACTCTCCCATCCTTTCAGATTTGAGAAACTTTTATCTTTCTGCCTAATTTGATTCTTCTCATATGTTTTGTCATCATTGTAACCTTTCCAATGTTATAGAATTATAATTAACCTTATAAGTATAATCATATTTACTAATCTTTAGTAAATCATGACAAATCAATCTTTGTGGTGGACCTTGACCAGCGCACACCCAGTGTACCTAATTCCTTAGTCCTTCAATTGACTCATATATACCTGTGATCAAAGAATTAGTCTTAAGTTTCAAAGATGAAAATTTTCATTCATCATACAATACAACTTGTATGATTCCAAGTTTCTGTCCAATTGAAACTTGGGTGATGAAAAACTTTCTTCATTTGGTAAATTCAGACACTACCACAAATGAAAGAGTCAAATCCACTTTCCAATATTGCTGTTACTGGAAACATATAAGCAACAATTTTCCACAGATGCCATTGTAAGGATATTTTTAAAATAAATAAAATTAAAACCCTTTTTTTTTCTTTTTTTTTAAAACTTTGCGGAAAAACTTATCCTTACAATCCACATGAAAACTTTGTTGTTATCTATTCCTAAGCAATATATTATAATTCTTAAGCAACAGCTCAAAATTCTTATTACCGAACCATGCGATCGAAACCCACCTTCGCAATCAGAATCAACATATACTTACTTTAAACTTCCTATCTTTTCTTTGATTCTTAAAACATCAACATGTGACCCATTCACATTATGTAATAAGAATCTCCAAATAGGAACTTAATAGAGTTAGTCAGTGGACTTTAACTGAAGTAGAGTCAAACTTTTTGACTTAATCAATCCTATGATCTTTCAGTTAAATATGGCAGCTTCGCAATCAGTGTCCTTCCCTTTGGCAACAAAACACATGGATCCTTTGGTAATGGCACATGAGACTATCTCAGACTTACCCTTTCTCTTTACCATTTGGTCAACCGAGTTGACTATGGCCGATCCCTTTCCATTGGGAAGATAAATGCTTTTCTAGATATCCAATGCTACCATTGCCAATGTCCATTTAAGGTTTGGGAAGTTGATCTTCTAATCAAATTTGCTTTACTGGTGTTCCAAATCATTGTTGATTCCACAACACCAAGCAAATAGATAAGACCATTAAGGGTCATGTCATAGTCTGTCTCATAGTAGTCCCAAAGAGAGTCACTATGTTACTAAGAAGGTGATTGAACATCCAACTTTCACGAGACTTTGACACCCAACTCTCCCAGCTTGTCAATATGTGACTTTATCTCCAAGATGTGAGCACACATAGACTATGCTTGCCAATAGGGATTGAGTGACTTTAAACTTTTCAAGAACTTGTGGGTGAGGGAGAATAATTGGAGGAGGTGGAGGAAGTGAAGCATGATGTTGAGGGACACCATCTTCAAGAGATTTGGGAAGATCATAGTTGTCTGAACCAGACATCTATAATGGCAGAAAATCAAGTTAGTTGATTCAAAATCCTTAATATAACACCCAATATGAAATATTAAGGCTAGGACCCAACACAATATTTTATAATTTGGAAGAGGGATGCCGTAATCCAAGCCATAAAATATTTGAAGGTAGACGAATGACGATTCACCAATTTCCACCATGAAAAACGAAATAATTTATTAGGTTTTAAATGGATTTGAAATTCCTAGATCTTTTGAGATTCATTGAACTTTTCAATGGCATGTTTCAATCTCGAGTGTGCCCTCTCAAATTTTGTGACTGGGATGCCGATGATCACAAAACAAGGTGTGAATAACCATACCAATTCACTTGGTACCCTTAATATTGTCACCTAATCAATGTGCCGGTTAACCACACACGCTCCATTGATCTATGACAAACATTAAGTCACCCTTCGTGGTCCTTACTAGTCCAAGTTAGTGTGCCGGTTAACCACACACGCTCCACCAACGACTTGGTAAGGTACAAAGTGTGAATTCCATGGGCTAGCACCAAATTCACATTTTTTCTAAAGTAACTAAGATTGGGAATTAAATAAAAAAAATATTTAGTTACTTTATAATAATCATTATACTTTTAATGAGAATTTAAAGTCATTGTCCTACCCGTTCGGCTAACGACCCTCCACCGATCAAGCAAGCGGTGGGTGAGAGTGGACACCCATTAAGTATCCATTTTATAGGCAACAACCTTATACCCAACTTATAGACCGGGTTCGTGAATGAGGCCTACTAACGGTAAAATGACTTGTTCTTATACATACATATATATATATATATATATATATATATATATATATATATATATAATTAACCATTAATGTTATAAATAGTATAAGTGTTGAATTTTAAGTTTTAAAATTCTAAGTGTTGGAATTAAAGTTTATTAAAGTGTGTGAAACTTTTCCAAATTCCAAAACTTGAGGACAAGTTTTGTAACTCTTCAAAACTTTTCATTTCATAACTTATGAATTAAAGGTTCATAAAATGAAGACTCTTCATTTTATGTAACTTATGTGTTTTTAATGCGTGTTAAAGAAAAGTGACCTTTGGATATCCATAACTTGAGGAAAAATTATGGACTCTATTAAAACACATAAATGATCAAGAATTAATCCTAAACAATTCAACAAATAATTCCTATCATCTTCTAAATTCATAAGAACATGAACATGATTATCAAAGTTTCAAGAATTACATGAACACATATAAAGCATGAAATTTTGATATATGCTATTGTAAATGGATTAGAACAACCATTAAAACAACTAAAATAAGTTTTAAAACATCAAAACAGTTTAGGGTAAAGTTTGTAGTCCATTTCCAGCAGCAAAAGTCGAAAATCTACATTCTGAACCTTCTACTCGCCGAGTGCACGAACCTACTCAGCGAGTAGGTTGAATTTTGCCTTAAACTCGGTGAGTCCCCCCATGGACTCGGCGAGTCCATCATGCAGACAGCAAAAATTTTGACTTTTTTTCACTATTTTGCATCATGTATCAAACAAGCAAGCCTGGGCTCTGATACCACTGTTGGGTTTTGAGCAATCTAACACTTCCTAAGTGTGCATGCAACCCTAATAAACCTTGGATCTATTTTTTTCTAAATACATGCAAGATAATAAATTTTCCAAGGTTCATAACCTATCTAACATGGCATGGGGTACTTTTAAACATAATAGAATTAGATGAGATTACATACCTTTTAATGATCAGTTTGATTCCTAAGGAGTTTGAGGGCCAAGCACCAATAGTGTGAATGCCTCAAATGGAATCAAAAATCACCACAAACTCTTGGAAAACTTTGAGAGAGTGTATACACACTATAAAATCGGTCACACACAAACACACACAAGCTAGCTAGCCATTTCATGCAACATAAGCATGCTTATATAGTGTGCATGGTTAGGGTGAAACCCTAATAATCCATGACCTTTCCTTTCCCAAGGATCCATGGGTTAAAAGCTCCATGGATCATCCATGGACTTCCATATAAGCCTAGCCCATTAACTAATGAGTATTAGCCTACACCATATAAAACAATAGCCCACAATTTAATTAGTCTTCCTTTTAATCTCTAAATTAATTCATAATTAATTTAAGACTAACACTAATTAAATAACTTCATATTAATATATTATAACTTACAATATATTAATAGACATATGTGTATAACTCTCATAAAATTATCCATAAATAGTTCGGATGAAATGCAACCCAAATGGATCATGCCGGGTCGGGTCAAGTATGTACCAAATAAGTTATGGACTTAGACACCTTATCCAACAGAATGTTTCTATTATCAAGAAGACAAATGATCTCAACCGAATTAGTCTGACAGAAACAATGACAATCATTAAAGCCTGTGATCTTGATGACTAGAAAAGGGAAATCAACAATGTGAACTCCTATTCTATTGCAAATCTTGGGATTTCATCAAACAATGCCTTTTTATCCTTTACCACTCCATAAAATCAAGCTTTTCTGTTCTACAGCCACCATCCCATGTTGTTCCACCATCCATGCCTTATCCACATGCATCCTCCTCTTGAAAAGCTCCTGTTACCACCTCTATTCCCAAAGAAGCCAAAGAGAACATGGCCCTAGCCTCTAGCCTAGTGAATTGCTAAAATGCCTTTGTGGCTAGAGAATTGCCTTCTGAGATTTTGTTTGTTGATCTTGATCAGATTCACCCAGAGGATGCAAAAGAAAATGACATTACATGGCATATTGCAATGACGATGTTTAGGGCCAATAAATTTGCAAAGAAAACTGGAAAGAATAATTGGGGGATGAATGCAGAGAAGAAGGTTGGATTCAGCAAAGGAAAGTTGAGGTGATTCAACTGTCACGAGCCTGATCATTTTGCTCGTGACTATCCGAAACCTGATAGAAAAGTAAATCATGAAAGGAAAATGGTGCCGGTTGGAAATAACAGGGGAGCGCTGCCAACAACGAGACTGCAAATCTGGCGGTGGTAGCTTATTCATTTAATTAGGAAGACCAAATTCAGGCCTTGAACATTTCAGGACCTAAAAAGCATATTTGGCCTAGATAAGTGAAGTCACCGAGGATAATGTTGGAGAGGATCCAAAAGAAGAGATGATGGAGTTGGAGTTTGCCTTCATGGTATCTACTACCCTTGAGCCTGAGAAAAAGGAGGTCAGTTGAATTTCTTGTTCTCAAATATGCACTGATGCTGTTAAAATTTTACGTGAACAAATCGAATTATTGCGTAAAGAAAACAAGGGGCTAAAGTATGAAGAATATAACCTTAGGAAGGGCCAAAGACCACTGAAAGAACACTTAGAGGCCAAATCTAAGGATTTTAGGAAACTACGTGAACGGTATAGCAACAAGTGTGAGAACTACAATTTTATCAAGAAACAACTTGCCACTGTGTGACTGACAAGCTTGACACATTAAAAATTCTATTTGAAAATGTTGATTTTAATTTCAAAAAATTTAATGTGTCAAGTGAGAGAGTTGAGACCGTGACAGAGAAACAAATGAGATGGAAAGACAATAAACAGGTAGGTCTAGGTTATGAGAGTGTCCCTCCTCCATTTAATCATAATTACATTGCTATCCCTATTACCCAGGAAGAAATAGACAGAGAGCAATATCTTGTGTATGGCAAACCTGTTGTACCTGTGCCAGCGAGTAGTGCTAGGGAAAAGCATACTAACATTTGTAATTCCCATGCAGATTCACCATTAAGTCAAGGCAAGCAGGCTACTAAAGAGAGTGTGTCTGATAATAGTATTGTTTCAAAATCTGATGTTTATGTTTCTAACTCTAAAACTGATGTTTTGGTTTGTGATGTTTCTATCTCAAAATCTGATGATTCAAATGTTTTTGATAAGTGTGGTGATGTTTTTGATAAATCTGATGTACTTCTCACAAGCATATACACTCCACCTACACCTGTCACATAACCTAAATATTGCACATGCACTTATGGGAATAGTAAGGGAGTTAATAAGAACACTAGACAAGAAAAGAATTGCACAAGTTTTTATGCTAAGAAACAGACATGCTTTAACTGTATAACTGCTGGTTATATTGCATGCTATTGTCCAAATCGGGCATTTTTTCCTTTTTATGTACAAAAAATAGAGAACGAGTCACGAGGAAGATCTCTCGTTAGAAAATTCTTGAAGTCTCGTTATCGTGATGGTGATTGGAATGTCAATAAAGAAAGAAAATGGGCTATGCTTGAAAAGAATAAACAGGTTTTACATGAAAAAGCAATAGGTACTTTAACGAAACCGAATGCGGCTAAGCCAAGATCGGTTTCGCCAAAGTCATCATCTGGGTCTTCGTTTAGTCATAGACGGAAAACCAAACAATGAAATCCAAAGAAAACACTTCAAAAGTATCTGGAAATGTTTCTAAACCTAAATACCAATGGGTGGCCAAGAATTTAAATGTCCAATCACCTCAGTCTTCTATATGTGCATCTTGTAATCAATCAAATTCAAGAAGCGAAAAAGAAGTTTTTGTTGCTAACAATGGAAAACCCATTGTTCCATTGACCGGGGTTCCAAAATCTAATTAATGTAATTAATCTTGTCCAAAATCTAAAGTCTCTGAACAAAATGCCATGCTTTGGCATCGTCATCTCGGCCATGCGAATGCCATGAACCTGCATCATCTTGCTAAAAGCAAGATTGTGCGTGGCCTTCCTGTCAAATACTTTATCACTTTTGAAAAATGCATGGTGTGTGCTCAAGGAAAACATCATCGCAATCCCCATTTGCTAAAGACTGTAAAATCAATTAGCAATGTTCTTCAATTATTGCACATGGATTTGTTTGGTTCAGTCAACGTTCTCAGCATCAACAAGAGTTCTTATTTCCTGGTTGTGATAGATGAGTACTCGCGGTTTACAAAGGTTTTCTTCTTATCCAACAAGATTGGAATTGTTGATCTAATGAAGAAGTTCATTATGATGATTGAGAATCAAAAAAATAAGAAAGTGAATTCCCTCCGAACTGTAGTGTTCTGGATCATTTCTGTGCTGAAAAGGGAATACTGAGTCAGTACAGTGATGTTCGTACACCTCAACAAAATGGTGTTGTTGAAGGATGTAATTGTACCCTAATAGACGTTGCAAGGATGATGCTCTATGATTCTAAACTACCGGTCTTCTTTTGGGCAGAGGCGATCAACATTGCCCGCTATGTCTAAAACCGTGTCCTGATCAACAAAGCCCAAATGAAGACCCCATATGAAATTATGTAGAATTACAAGCCATCCGTTGCTCACTTCAGAATGTTTAGATGTGCCTGCACCCTCCTTCACCTAGAATCCAAACCTGAGTTCAACTCGAAGGCCGTTGATTGCTACTTTGTGGGATACGCCGCACGAACTGCTTATAGAATATACAACAAAACCACCTAGCAGATTGTGGAATATTTCGATGTGCCCTGGATGGAAGAGAATGAGAAAAATGCCCGAGTCGGTCCTAATTGGTTATTTGATTATTCTTCTTTATTTAAATCATTTAATGTGTTTTCAGATGATGTGTCAAGTTCTTGCTCAGGTACGAAGGTTGTTATTGAAGATGAAGAGGAAGATGTTGTATACATACTACCTTTGATGCCTCCTACGACTCCTATGGTGGATAAAGCTATTCCAAGTACTTCTTTAGGTTCTCCAAGTCAAAGAATCAATCCTGATGCTGAAGCCACTCCTCTTACTCCTGAAAGAGAATTCATGACCAACGATACTTCTCCTGCTACTTAATCTTTCATGGAGCTTCTCTTACCTGAGCCAATAACAAATGAGTACATGGCAAGCACCGCTCACGATTCCAGATCGTCTGAGGCGGATGATTCAGCAGATGAGGGACTCATCAACATCAACAAAATTCCTGCCACAATTAATAACATAAGCCATGAAATTCCCACCAAACTTCAACGTGATCATCCGATCCAAAGCATCATTGGTCAACTGGGAAACGGAGTAAAAACGAGAATTTAGAGTGGAGATGTCAACTCTTGTCTCTACTCTTTCTTCATTTCTCAAATCGAGCCAAAGAATGTGGAAATGGCACTGAATGAGCCTATTTGGGTTGATGCAATGCACGACGAACATAATCAATTTAAGAAATTGGGGGTATGGAAGCTACTTAAGTTACCAAAGAGCAAAAAGTCTTTGGACATGTGCTGGGTGTTCCGTAATAAGCAAGATGATTGTGGGGTGATTGTGCGAAACAAAGCACGTCTGGTTGTTCATGGGGTTCGGCAAATCCAAGGCCTTAACTACACTTAAGTGTATGTTCCTGTACTCGCTTTGAAGCTATCCGTATATTCCTAGCTTATGCTTCCTAAATGGGGTTCAATGTTTATCAGATGGACGTTAAGACCGTCTTTTTATATGGAGCTGTAAAAAAGGAAATTTATGTTGATCAACCTCCTGGTTTTGTCAACTCAAAATTTCCAAATGATATCTACAAATTAGACAAGGCTATGTATGAGTTACATCAGGCTCCTTGAGCTTGGTATGCTACTCTAACAGATCATTTGCTTGAGCATGGATATACCAGAGGCATGATTGATCAGACACTCTTCATCAAGCATGTGGATGCCAACCTAATTCGTGTATAGATATATGTTGCTGACATAATTTTCGGGTTGACAAGCTCGAATTTGTGCAAAGTGTTTAAGGCTATTATGAAGAAAAGATTTGAGATGAGCTCTTTGGGAGAAATGACCATGTTTTTGGGGCTACAAGTTTGTCAAGATTCAACCAGAATCCTTTTGCATCAAGGAAAATATGTTGAAGACATGCTTGAGAGGTTTGGGTGTAAGGAATCCAAATCTGCCTTAACGCTGATGGCTGAAAGACCCTTGTTGTCCCTAGATCCTGATAGAGAATCCATAGATCAGATAGAATATAGATCAATGATCAGATCTCTAATGTATCTGGTGCAAGCAGACCCGACGTCATGTTTGCAGTTAGTCAATGTGTGCTTTATGAGGCTAATCCTAAACTTTCTCACTTAATTGTTGTTAAAAGGATTTTTAGGTATCTCAAAGGTAGCCCTAAATTGGGTCTTCGATATCCTAAAAATCCTGATTTTGATTTATATGCATTTGATGATAGCAATTATGGAGGTTGTGAACTTGAAAAGAAATCAACTTCGGGGGGATGTCAATTCTTAGGCGATCGTCTGGTGTCTTGGCAATTCAATAAACAACAAACTGTCTCAACCTCAACAGCTGAGGCGGAATACATTGCTACCTATACCTGTTGCTCTCAAATAATCTGGATCCAACATCAACTTTTGGACTACGGTTTGAATTTTCTAGAAATCCCTATCTTTTGTGATAATGATGCTGCAATCCAAATAGCTAAAAATCCTGTCCAACACTCCAAAACCAAGCACATTGATATCAAAGCTCATTTTATCCGAGACTGTTATGAGCGTTCGCTCATCTGTTTGGAACAAATTCACATTGATAATAATGTGGCAGATCTGTTTACCAAACCTTTCAGTAAAGCTTGATTCGATGTGCTTGTGGCCTTTCTCAAAATGATACGTTTTGAAGACTAATTTTTGTTTTTAGGTTAGTTTAAATTTGCGCATTTATTTTCCATTCTCACATATGCATAAATTTAGGGGAGAAATAAAAACCAAACAAAAATCAAAAAATATAAAAAGTCCAAAAATATTGTATCATGATAGCTTGTCTGTAGGTGATGTGTTGGGAAGTTATATCAACCAAGTGATAACAGGTAATTTTAATCTGTGTAAGTTACCAACGCTAAACAGTCTAGGCTCTGTGTTCAATGCATGGGTAGACACGAAGGATTCAAATGGATTAGACGAGGCATAGATGGATAATGAAAGGACTTGACAAGTATTAACTTAGATAGTTTCGTTTGGTCTGACAATATGACGCTCGAGTATATTAAGCAGTTAGATATACATGGGAATTTATGGGCTACACTAAAGTAATCTGTATCTAGAACTATGACATAACTTTTCCTCGGTGTATGGACGCATGTCCTTAATTTCGGTACTGATAGGGCGACTAGGGAATTCCGATAAAGTAGGTCAGTAGAAGATTATTTTCTTGCTTTCTTTTGTTACTCATATGTTGCCTCCTCTCCGTGATTCGAAGATATCCGATCTGTACTGCAACATATGCAACTCTATCTCTATGCATCTCCTTCTATATGCAAATTCTTTTTGTCTGTAGTCATATGTTGTCTCCTTTGCGTGATAAGTTCTTATACGACTTGGAACACAGCATATGCAACATTCTATTTCTCAATCCATTTAATTCAGTTAGTCATGTGTTAATCCCTCTACGTGATTGGAAGAGATCCGACCTAGGAATATGACATATGCATTTCTAAATCTATCGTATTCCTTAATAATTGTCTGCTCATATAAAGTAAGGAGTATTTTGGAAGTTCTTGATCGTCGGGGTATACCAGGAAGCGGGAAACACATGCTAGTACATCTAAAGTTGAACATTTAATAGGTTGTCTGTAGATCTCGTTGCTAAATTTAGGTGGAAAACAATATCCTTGGTCGTCGTCAGCTAAATGGTCCCTCTAAGAGTATTATTTAGGTATATAGGTTGAAAAGTCTTGTCACTTGTATCATGTCTAACTTCGTCACAATCTTTCCTGTTTAAGTGGATCACAATACCAATGATTGACCATATCTATTCATGAAGGTGGTGGTACTGAAAAACATATTCTTCTTGTACTTTTCACACCACTTGGCTCCATACTTTTGGTCATCCAGGTTGCGCTTTGAGAATTTACCTTTCTTATTGGATCTCGAGGATCCTTGAAGCATCCTCTTCTTGCCAACTTCATCTCTCTCAAGACCCTTTTCCCTTATTTTGGTCTCAAAATTCTTGGCTGTGCAGGAGGTGGCTTTCATTGTCATTGCTTGTTTAACCATTGGAACAAAGTCTGCTGGTAATACATTGGAAAACTTGTTAACATTAGAGATTTTAGTTGGAACTAGGTAAGGAACACAATTCATCTTCTTCATAAAACTCGTAGCATACTCGGTAATGCTCATTCTTCCCTTCCTTAGGTTCTGAAACTCATTGTTCATCTCTAGCAGATCCTGCTTAGAGCAGTACTACATCTTCAGTTTCACCAAAAAGTCTTCCGAAGAAATCTCGCTTGCTTCTCCTTGGTCGTGGTATCAACTAGTAGCTTCCACCAGCTTAGTACGCTAGACTTTAACAGGGGAACCGCGAGAGCGGTCTTTTGTCTGTTGCTATAGTCACAACTCTCAAACATTGTCTCCATCTCGGAGATCCAGTCTATAACTTCCACTGGTTTTGGGCTTCCATAAAGACATGGTGGTTTGGATGCCATGAAATCCTTGTATTTTCATCCACGTCCGTCATTTCCTCCATCTTGTTTTATTCCTTCTAACCACTGGCGGTTCTGCTTGACCAACGGTTCTACTAGAGTTTACTTCTTCTGATTGAAATCCATTTGGTTCAGGCTGTTCAATAGGTATAGTAGGTTCATCTCTATTGACTAACATCTAACTCATCTCCTCCCTTTGATCGGTCATCATATCCTGAATCAAGGCTTGCACTTCTTCCATTGTGATTGGCTTAAGTCCCGCTGCTACCTTCTGGTGCACGCTTAATCACTTGTGGCATAGGCTACTGGCTACCGTTTCTGAATCTGCTTCGAGTACTCACCATGTCTACCTATACACCAATTCCAAATGTTCGGTGTGTAGTGATGAGAATTTTAGATAGGGGAATCAGACGTATAAATCTCCTTTTCACTATGAAAAGTTACATGTATGTTCTAATAACATAATTAAACATTTAGAAATCTGATCACATAATATTTTCAGATCCGGTCGCCAATACATCATGGATCCAATCAAATAATAGCATCATAAAGAACATAAAGGTATAACATAAATCATTTAGACAATAAAAGCAATATAGGTATCTAATCCTAATGTAAGTTAGTGTTTGTGTACATTCTATTGTACTACCTAAAATATAATAGACACACTCAACTCACAATCAACGCTTAGCATTCTATGTTTAAGAATAGAAATAAATCCTTACTCCTAGTTCGCTTAAACTAAGGCTCGGATACCAACTGTGACATCCCCAATTTCACAGCCAGGAAAGACCGATTAGTTTATGCTTTAATTGAAAATCAGAGTATATTTTTAAAAAAAATATATTGCAGAATTTGTTCCCAGAAAACATCATAAATATGTTATCAAACCATTTTCGAAGAAATGTATTTTTTTTATATTAAAACTTTGGGATGTCATCGTCAATACAAAAACAAAAGCCGAAAAAGACCTTACTTCCATTTACACTAGTGATCTACATCTCTTTTAATTTCTTAGTGTAATGTAGCTTCATATTGACACCTGTGATACAAATAAATTGAGTGGGTCCGGTTGGGAAACCTAATGAGAATATAGAATTTTCAACCCACAATAATATAATTGTATGTTTAATCATGAAACAATTAACCAATTACCCATCCCATTATCTTCTTTATTCTTAAGTATCTTCCCTAAGAATCATTCCTCAATATTTATTGCTAAGGACTAGGCACGAAGTCCATCGCTGCCAAGGTTTGTATAATAGGCACTAAGTCCATAGTTTCCGATGTTATTTGTTAGGCACTAAGTCCATAGTTGTCAGGGTTTGTCTCTTTTATTGACAATATTATTTTAGGGAGTTCATCCACAATGCATGTCAATGGGTTTTTAGAGTACACTCGGTGAACATATTGTTCTTAACACCTACGCGTTGTGAGCCTGCTAGTGCTCAACTTGATTGTCTAGAATAGTCTGTGGTTGTCATCTATACTCTGCTAGATGACTGGACCAAAGCTTTGGTCATGGCTTCTCATTATCTTTCACCTCTCAGCCTTTATATCATCTCTCATCATCCATATCATCTTTCATCTACCCATCTTTAACCGATATATTTATAGGTATAAAATACATATATACAGTTTAAATCAAGTAAAACATGTATAAATCGTTCATCTAGCATTGATATCAAGATCACAGATAATATGCACACATAGCACGTAATTTATATTAAGTATTTCATATCTATGTGTAAGATGAAAGTAACTATGCACTAATTTTAGTAGCGTGATTGGATAGAATCTCACTAGAAACGGTTAGCGGTTCGTGATCGTCGGGCTCAGGCCACGGAACGCCTTCAGTAAACAAAAGAGAGGAAAGAAGGTTTGTTGTAAGGAGAGAAAGGGTTAAAATTGCTATTTACAGGCTTTCCAAAACATGTCCATGTCGTGGACTTGATGTTCACGTCGTCACGCATGGCTGAATCACTTCTTAGGCTTGTCATATGCGTTCTAACTTCGAAAGGTGTACGAGTGACATTTCTACATCATGTATCTTATGTCCACGTCATGGAGTCTTAACACATCACTCCCTTAGAATTAGCAGATGTTTTCTAGCCTTGATTAGGTTTTTTGACTAGTTTAACTTCATGGACTTAATGTTCACGTCGTGCACTTGAGGCGGCTAGGGCTTTTTTGCCATGTGTCATGCCCTTAAATAGCTACATCTTTGGAAGGTCATAACTTTTGCATACGAGCTCTGTTTTTGACGTTCTTTATATCCACATGTAGGTGGACACGTAATATAAAACTTTTTTTTAGATAACTAAGGCTAAAAATTATTTTATCATAAACTCAATTTTTATGATTCCCGGTGTGTTTTCGGTTTTATCGTGAAACTTCGGTAGGTCATAACTTCTTTGTTATAACTCGGATTTCAATATTCTTTATATGTATTGAAACCTTGTGACATATAATAAACCTTTGAATTTAATTGTGTATACCCGAAGCATGTCTTCCAAGGTCTATATTGTTCTTTCCGTCTGAGCATCTATATTAGGATGGTAGGCTGTACTCAAATTTATCTGAGTACAGAGATCCTTCTGAAACATCCGCTAAAAGTGTGACATGAAGCGACTATCCCTATAAGAAATGATAGGTAAAGGTACTCCATGTAGCGCCACAATTTTGTCAATGTATATTTGAGACAGTTTTTCCATCTTGTAGTCCTCGCAGATATGGAGAAAGTGTGTAGATTTATTGAATCGTTCTACTATAACCCAAATTGAAACATCTCCTTTAGAAGTTCCAAAGATTTTGGTGAAGAAATCCATGGATATTTGCTCCCATTTCCATTGTGGAATTTCAGGCGGCTATAACATCCCGGATGGTTTCTAATTCTCAACTTTGACTTTGGAGTAAGTCAGACTCTTTCTAACATACACTGAAATATCCTTTTTCATTTCGGGCCCCTATATTACACCTTTAGATATTTATACATCTTTTCCGCTCTTTGATGAATTGAGTACCTAGATCGATGAGACTCTTCTAAAATTTTGTCTCGTAGATTTTTCACTCTTGGAATCCAAACTTTGTTCATAAAGTAGCGTACTCCATCAAGTTTGGTTTTGAATCTCACTTCTAACCCATGCAAAGTTTCTTCTGGAAAAATTTCATTGGTCAAAGCTTTCTCCTGAGCCTTAATGATTTGATATTTTAAGCTTGTTTATACCACCATTCCCAAAGCTCGCACTTAAGAACATTTTAGTCTTTCCTTCCTACTAAGTGCATCGGCTACCAAGTTAGCTTTTCCTGTGTGGTATTGTATCTCACACTAATAATCATTAAACAACTTTACCCATCTCCTTTATCGTAAATTTAACATTTTCTGGTTGAGAATATGCTAAAGACTTTTGTGGTAAATATAAATTGTGTATTTAGTACCGTACATGTGACAACCCGATATTTCGAATCAATGTTATAACCTAAAATTCACGAATTGTAATCTCTTTTGATATATAATGAAATTAGCGTAAAAAATAAAATGTTCAAAAGTCTCTATTGGGTTGCCTAAAATCATAGTTATCATGTCAAGGTTTTCATAAAAATAAGGAACACTCAAATCTGAGTTATAACGAATAAGTTATGACTAATTGAAAATTCGTGTCAAAACCGGTAAAACACTAACAAATGTAAAAAGAGAAATTTCAATAAAATATTTTTTAGCCTTAGGTATCTAAACGAAAGTTGTAGATTGTACTAAACCGTGAACATGCATAAAAAGAACATCAAAATCCGACTTCGTATGAGGAAGTTAAGATTTTTCTAAGTTTCGGGATAGCAGTAGACAACTAAAAACTCGAAATAAAGATCGAGGGATTTTTGGCCGAAACAACCTAAATGATAATCGAAGATCTCAACAATAGTAGCGCAATGGTAAAAAGTCTGACGAAAACGGACGTCGGATGAAAATGTTATGGCTTTATGACAGAGTTTTCGTGTCCCGTCCTGTTAAAAATAATTAATTAAAAGTAATGTTCAAATTAGCCGACAAAATCTAAACAAGAGTTGTAGAGCATATTCTCACCTACGAGTTCATATATAGAACGTTGAAAATGGAGCTCGTACATAGAAGTTACGAATTTTACAAGTTCGAGACACAAAATCCCAGGCTGTCAAGCTGGCCACGACATGGCATAGATGGCCACAACATGGAATCATGATTGATGGGTTTTGTCACACCCCAAAACCTGAACGGTGGAATCGTTTGGGGGTGGAGGACATCATGTATAGTATCACAACAATGCAAAGTAGTAAACAAGCAACAACACCATCCATTGCATTAATAATATAATTTCATACAAGTGTGTTCTGTCAAATTATATAGACACCAAAAACTACATCAAAATAAAATAGGAGTCTTGAACAAGCTCCATCTTCTCAAAAACCTGGCACCGATACCTGTCTACTGGTGACCTGAGAATACAAGTTATTTTGAAGGCGAGTATCAGCTTTAAAGCTGGTGAGATCATAAGTATATTAGTGTCTGAGTTTGTATGAAAGCATTTGTAAGATGTTTGTAAGATGTAATGTATAAGTTTTATAAAGTTTGTATTTGTTTGAACTATCCTAGAAAACCCTATGTTTCCCACTAAGAGTAGCCTTCTACCAAGGCATCTAGTAATTATGTGTGTCTCTTGTAAGAGTGTGTAGTTTCCCAGGTCCGACTATCATTAACCAAAAATATAGTTTTTACATTACCGTGCATCGTGTGAATGTTCACGAAGTGAATGTAATAGGAAAAATATTATAGTACTGTAGTGTTGTATTAAGTAACTATTGTTGTACTAATTACTTTAAACCAATTGTTATTTAAACTACCATGTGATCGGCCTGTACCCTATTACCGACTTAATAGTAAAACGACGATGTAAGACGCTCTAAGAAATGACATTTGGCACCCGGAGACTTCCAATTCCCACTGTAGCGAGCAACAAGGTGTAGGATAGTAAATCCAGTATAGATGTATACGCAAACTCATATGCTCCCCAATTAAGGAGATTCTGGATACAAAAACGGTCATGGCAGGTAGTTCCATGACCCGTTTAATGGCTCACATAACTGAATGTAATGTATATGTAATGTATGTGTTAGCTGTATTGTGTGTTCTTTCTCTGTCTAGCTTGTATGTTTGTTTCTCATCACCATGTATTTCTTTTTGTTTCTCATCACTATGTATTATGTTTGTTTCTCATCACTATGTATTATGTTTGTTTCTCATCACTATGTATTAAATTTGTTTCTCATCATTGTGTATTATGTTTGTTTCTCATCACTATAAGTTATGACTCATGTATGAACTGACTCTTTGTATAATTCATTGTTCTAGTATTAGTATTAGTAAAACCCTAAACTACGCCTATTGTAGTTTACTAGTAATATAACTTGTACGTATGAACATGGGAGTAAACCCCTGCTACCCAGGGTATTGAATTTACTGGAAGAACCTTTATGACTAAATATGTACACATGATATATAACTAATAGTTAAACGACCTTCGGACGGATACGCGATATCCTACGATACCACATCCCAACGGGGAAAAGGAAATAAGGCGGGTTAGCCTTCCTAAGTCCTTCAAACATTACTTATATAACTATACATATCTAGGCATGTGATTTACAATATAAATGTATAAAAGAAGTTTTGTAAAAGCATTTGATATATAAAAGAGTTTTTAAGACAGTTTGAAGTAAAACAGTTTAGTAAAACAGTTTGAAAGTAAGAGATTGACTTGTCGATAGTTGTTAATCACATGTGATTGAAATAATAACTATCGTAACTTTACTTGTATTCCCCCCATAAAAGTATTTATAAACATTTGAAAACTTTTAAAAGTTTAATTTAGGGTATAAACTCACATGTACTGAGTGGACTGGATTGAAGTGTCGGATACGATGCTAGGTGACAAGTGGAGACTTGTACACACACAACGAGCCTAGTTATCATATAATGAATATATAAATAACTAATTAGGCACTTTATCTTTAATAATATAAGTTAATACACTCTAGAACATGGTAACACTTTGTTTCAAGTGTTAATGATCACAAGGGTTGCATCCAAGTGTTGTAGAGTATGGCTAGTGGGTGTAGGGTTCAAGGAAAACTCTCTAAGGGAGTTCACGGCCCAAAGGTCCTCAAAAAATGAGTTTACGGTCGTAAACGCATGGGTTTACGGCCGTAAACTCATAATTCCAAGACCATTTGATGTTTTGAAGCTTTACAAGGCCCTAAGAAGCATTTCTACTTGATGGCTAAGCCTTTGGAAGAGATTACGACACCTTTCAACTCCTTTGAGGAGTTCATGGCCCTGGCACCAATTCCCTTTGAGATTACGGACGTGATCTCTCATGGGTATGGTGTTTTTGGTGATTTCAAGTCCCTAACTTAACTAGGAATGCATCTAGGCTAGTGTCCAAGGCTTATGGAGAGTTTAAAGCACACTTTGGCCCTTTTGTTTGGAGTTCACGGTCCAAGAACTTCTTGGGCCGTGAACACCTTACTCTTGGTGTTATTGGGGTGTTTTCTAGTCCTACATACATTAGGATACGATTCTATGCCAATTTTATTTCAAAAGGAAGGGACTAGGGCACTCATTTGTCCCTTAAAGAAGGGCTTACAGTCCAAAATCTTCATGGGCCGTAAACTCTTTGATCTTGTGGTTTTGATTTGATTTCTAGTTTATTAGACACATATCAAGCCCTATAATCTACTTAGATAGAAGCACTCACAATTTGGGATGAAAAGCCGTCGATCCGTGAGAGAGAACTTGGCTTTTCTCTAGTTGGAAATGGAACAAATGAATAAATATGGCTAAGGATCATATATATACCCCTAGGGACCGCAAACTCCATGTTCGAGTCGTATAATTCCAATTTATTGGACTATGAAACGTCATTGTTACACAATAACCCTAATCACATCCCCTCTCCTGGCATCTCCTAAATTGTAAATCATAAAATGTTCAAACTTATCGTAAATCATTTGAAAGTTAACCGAAACTGTTCTGACTTCTATTGACTTGATATGTAGTACAGAATGGAAATTCCGGGTTGTCACAGGTTTTCAGGCTTGACAGTAGACGTATCGTCCATGGAAGAGGATAGCATCGACTCCACGACATGGGAAACCCTTTTGCCAGGACGTGGGACCCAAAAATTAGGCTATAAATAAAGCTCAAAGGGTTCCGGGTTTCATTGCTGAATTCTCTTCTTTCTCGTGCTGAAGCTCTCGTTTTAACCCCCGAAGCCATATCGAAGCCCCAATCTTCACATCCAAAGTCCGAAGGAAGGTCTTACACTCCCGAGATTCCCTAGAATCCCGAGAAATCAAGTTTCTCCAGTCGAAATTTTTCTCGGTTTTCGTCTCACCGTTTTCGATCTATCAAGTGAGTTCATACCCCTACAACTATGTTTTCCAATGCTTTGTAAATACTTTCATACATTTTTAAGGGGGCGGGGGGAATACAAGTAAACACACAGTTATCCTCATGTGAAAAACATCAATCTTTTGCTATACTTTTTGTTATATAATCAATCATATGTGATTTAAAACTATCATACGAAAACGTTCTAACGCAACATATCACGATAACACACTGTCCTTTTGGAATAAAACATGTTATATAAATATCAAACACTTTATTTATATTTTGAGTATAAATGTTTAATAATGTCATTTCAAATGTTATGCTTTATATACAAAGTCGACACTACACTAGGGTTTACCATACAAACGAAACACTTTTGTAAAAACTATAATAGGTATAGTTTACATAGAAATCATGATATTTTACATAATATAAGTACTATATCAAGGAAATACTTTCATATACAAGAACAAATGAGATCTTCATACGTAAATCTATTTGGTACTAAGTTTTGTGAGCCATTCAACTTCACGTACTTTCAAGTATGTAGTTAAAGTCATGTATTATATACGATAATCTCTTATAGGGAGAGCGTGATACTTGTGTATATATCTATACGAGATTGACAATCCCGCACCTAAACTATTAGCTACAGTTAGACCTGCAGGTCTGGGGAGACAAACGTCATAACATTCCAATGCTTGAAGAACGTTGTTACATGAAGTCTAGGTCAATAGCATGGTTATAAATCTCACATGGAGTAATAAAAACACGATAATTTACGGGGTTATCAAATGTCTTAGTGATTTTATACATACATAAATCTATTATTCTAGGCATGACAACTACTAATGCATTACAGTTTTGGAACTTTTAAACTCCCACACACTCATGGAAAAATATTGGATTTTCCACAAGCAAACTCAGTGATTTTATACCAAACTTACAAATTTTATACATAAACGCTTATGAACTTACCAACTTAATTGTTGACACTCTTTCACAACTACTTGTATTTCTCAGGGATTCAGTAATACAGGTAAACCTCAGCTTTTGGAGAAGTGACGCTAAGGCGTTAGTTTAAAACTCATTTTGTCATCATATTGTAATTTGTTTTGAACAAGTATCATTCAACAATGTAACTTTTAAATTATATATATGATGGTTGTTTTACTTTCTTTACTATGTATTCAACTGTTACGATACTACATGAAGTCATCCACCCTCGAACGATTCCGCCGTTCTGGTTTGGGGGTGTGACAGATTGGTATCAGAGCATTGTTTATAGTGAACTAAGTATATCAAACCATATAAGATATACAAACTATAAATTCATAGCGACTAACACTCTTTGACAAAACATTTTTACACCTAAACTCCATTTCATATAATTTAAATTGTTAGGGTCGTAAAAGCACATATACATGTATACAACGATTTATTTTCATAATTAGAACTATACAAGAAGTATTAAGAAAAGTTGGACACTATGACTTGGCATTGGAATATGAAATCGGATTTGCGACGAATATAGCCTGATCAACTATATTTATCCGAGATCGGACTAATATATGTCGGGGAATGGTCGTAGTGACCAACAAGTTAAAACTTACCAAAATAACACTAGTATCGAACACACAAATTTAAATACTATATGAATATTTGGTAAATCCAATAGTTTAACCTACATATTTAGACTTACATGTTTCAAATTTTGTATAATTCTTATAACCCTATTCTCGTATAGTCAAAATGGTTGGATTCTATCCACCCGGGGATCCCTACTACCCGAACCAGGGCAATGGAGGATGGGTAGAGGAGGACCCCAAAGAAGATGAGGAACCCATTGAGGAGGAGGAAGGCAAAGACTCTGGGATAGACTCAGAGCCAGAAGTAATCAACCCACCAGTCGCCCAACCTCCCGCATTTAAGGGAAACTTTCAGGGACCAACTCCTGTCTGGGGAAGTCACATTAACCATTAGAGCCAGCAACAAGGATTACATCCTCCCTACGGTGTGTGTCAAGACTTCTACGACGTCAGGGGTGGAGGTTCAGCCGACCAAGCACTCCCAATCGTGGTAGGCAAACTAGCCAACCAGTCCTATCAATATGGGGTTCAATCAAACCAAATTTGTGAAGTCAACGTGGAAGTACAAGTTCACACTTCCGACATCCGTTGTTTGGACAGGTTGTAGGAAAATGCCCAAATCCGCACTGATGCATTCCAAGAACAACTAAATGTAGCTCTCTCCAAGATAAGAGAAATGAGGGAGCATCAAGTTGCCTTTGATAGGCGTATTATTGAAGCAAAGCAATCGGAAGCGGAGTCAAGCTCCAAGCGTAACCCGCGTCACAAGTAGTACTTGCCAAACTCCCAAATTTTGATATAGAATAGGTTAATGGCTAAAAGTCTTACTTTTCTTTAACTTTATTGTAATCGGAGACCTTTAGAAAGGTTAATTTTTCCTAACTTCAAATTTAATCCAGGCATATGTTTAATATATAATGAAATATTCCTTTTAGGTATTAATGCTTTGCATATCACTCCAATTCATGAGTTTATCTATTATTATATAGACTCTAAATATGAATCAAACTCAAAACCTTGTGTTGGCCAACCTAAATCATGAATAATTGAAAATAGCTAACCCTTTAACATTCGGATTTTGATCATTAAAGACTTATGGTCTCTCATTGTTATTTCCTCAGCAACACAATGCCTCCTCGTAGATCTACATGCCTTGGCAACAACGTAACACCTCCACCACCACCACCTCCATCAATGGATAATGTCGTCTTAATAGCTACTGTAACAGCTGCAGTGACAACAACAATGACACATATGAGTAATAATGGGTCCGGAGGGGGAGTAAATGGCTTTACGAATGGCCAACACCAGGGTCATTCAGGGGATGGCACCTTCAAGGACTTCACCAATAGAAAGCCCATATCTAGTAATGGATCCGAAGGGATAATGGCTCTATCACAATGGATAGAGAAAACAGAAGCGGTTTTCGAGATCTGTGTATGTCTGGAAGGGAGCAAGGTAAAGTTTTATTCTTGTACATTCTCCGAGAGAGCTTTGACATGGTGGAATGGCCATGTCAAGTCACTAACTCTGGTAGTGGCTAATTCTATGTGCTGGGAGAATCTAAAGCAAATGTTAATGCAAGAGTACTGTCCAAGGGGCGAAGTACAAAAGCTAGAGCAGGAACTTTGGGGCCTTACTATGGTAGGCTCGGACATCACAACCTATACCAATAGGTTTAGTGATTTGGCAATCCTTTATCTAGGGATGGTTGCTCTAGAGAGCAAGAAGATCGAGAGGTATATCTGGAGACTGTCACCCTAGATTCAAGGAAGTGTACTAGCTTCCAAACCAATCACTTTCGATAGTGCCAAACAGTTAGCCCAAGCTCTCGTTGACCATGGAGTCTGCAAAGGCTTTACAACTGTTGTTTCGGAGCAACCCATAGGAAACAACAACAACAACAAGGAAAACAACAATACCAACAACAACAAGAAGAAGAAGTTTTGGAACAAGAGGAAGGGTCAATTTCCGTAGTAGCCTTCCAAGAAACAACAGATAATGGTAGTCAATGCTACTACTGCCCCCACTGTTGTCCCTGTTACCCCTACACCAACAAAGCAATATGCTGGGAACCTACCAAAGTGCAGAAAATGCAATTTCCATCACAATGGAAATTGTCGGGAAATGCATTATAACAACTACAATAGAAAATGGCACACCGCCCATTTCTGTAAAGCGTCGGCACGACCAATCACCCAAGTTCCTGGAGTCGGTGTGGGCCAGACGTGTTATGGGTGCGTTGAGGTTGGACACTACAAGAGGGACTGGCCTAACGCAAGGAATGATGGCGGCATAGGAAGAGTGTTGGCGATAGGGTAGAACGAAGCAATAGCTGATCCCATGGTGGTTACAGGTACGTCTCTCCTCAATAACGCTTATGCATGCATACTCTTTGATTGTGGTGCGGAGAGTAGTTTTGTGAGTCATAAATTCAAAAACATACTAAAACATAACCCTCAATCACTCAATAAGAGATTTACAGCAGAAATGGCAAACAGTAGAACAGAAAGCACAAACGATGTGTATGTAGGTTGCACACTAACTCTAAACGAACACTCCTTCTGAATTGATCTAATGTCGATCACTATAAGGAGCTTTTATGTCATCATTGGTATGGATTGGTTAAGCCTGCACTATGCCTATATACTTTGTCACGAAAGGGCCGTTCGTCTAAATCTGCCAAATGAAACTCTTGTCATTTATGGTTACAAACCTGGTACCAATTTACAAATCATCTCTTGCGTCAAAGCCTAGAAATACCTACGTAAGGAGTACCATGCCTTCTTAGCCCATGTGGTAGATAAAAAAAGAAACAAAATACATCAAATACATTCTAGAAGTTTGCGATTTTCTCGATGTCTTTCCTGAAGATCTTCCAGGAGTCGCACTAGAATGACAAGTCGAGATCAAAATCGATTTAATTCCTGGAGCTACCCCAATAGCTAAGTCGTCATATCTTCTAGCGCCAGCTAAGATGCAAGAATTATCCAGCTAATTAAACGAACTAATCAGCAAAGGATTCATCAGGCCGAGTTTCTCACCTTAGGGAGCACCAGTCCTGTTCGTAAAGAAGAATGATGGATCTTTCCGCATGTGCATCGATTACTGGGAACTCAACAAGCTCACTATCAAGAATCGATATTCCCTACCACACAATGATGACTTGTTCGACCAAACCCAAGGAGCAATTTATTTTTCAAAGATCGATTTGAGATCCGGGTATCATCAGCTGCGAGTCTTGGAAGGAGATGTTTCCAAAACAGCCTTTCAAACTTTTTATGGTCACTACGAGTTTTTATTAATTCCCTTTGGATTAACAAATGCACCGGCGGTGTTCATGGACTTAATGAACCGTGTGTGTCATTCATTCCTGGAGAAATTTGTGATCGTGTTCATAGATGATATACTCATCTATTCAAAGAGTAAAGAGGAACATAGTCAACACCTCTGACAAATCTTGGAAACACTAAGAAAAGAGAAGTTATACGCAAAGTTCTCAAAGTGAGAATTTTGGATTCAGAAAGTAGATTTTCTAGGTCACGTGGTTAACAAAGACGGAATACACATGGAGCCTTCCAAAATCAATGCAGTCGAGAACCAATCAGCTCCAAGAACCCCAATGGAAATCCGAAAATTCTTGGGCCTTGCTGGATATTACCGAAAATTTATAAAAAAACTTCTCGAAGATTGCTAAACTACTTACCACCTTGACCCAGAAGGGTGTAACTTTCAATTGGGAGGAAAAACAAGATGATGCATTCCAAACACTGAAGCAAGCACTATGCAGCGCACCTATATTATCCTTGTCAGAACGAATAGCAGACTTCGTGGTCTACTGTGATGCATCTAATCAAGTTATTGGATGTGTGCTAATGCAACAAGGAAAGGCCATCGCTTACACCTCGAGACAACTCAAGACTCACGAGGTCAACTACACTACACACAATCTTGAAGTAGGAGCAGTCGTTTTTGCGCTAAAGAGCTGGAGACACTATCTCTATGGCATGAAATGCACAATCTTCACCGATCATAAGAGCCTTCAACACATTCTCAACCAAAAATAACTCAACATGAGACAGAGACAATGGGTTGAAATGTTAAATGATTATGAATGTGAAATTCGTTATCATCTAGGAAAAGCGAATGTGGTAGCTGATGCTCTTAGTCGAAAGGAATACTCGGGCCACCTGGTGAAATCCTTAACCATGACAATCCACTCACACCTGTCCACATAAATCAAGGAAGCTTAGAAGGAAGCCTTGAAAACAAAGAATGTGGCAGGTGAAGCCTTAAGAGGAATGGAAAAAAATCTTGAAGTCAAGGGCAGCGGAGTTCGTTACTTCGTGGATCAGATCTGGAGACCGAAGTTTGGTGGATTCAGAGACGTTGTCATGAACGAAGCTCATAAGACTTGATACTCAGTGCATCCAGGTTCAGACAAGATGTATCTGGACATTAAGAAACTATATTGGTGGCCGAACATGAAAGCAGAGATCGCTACTTATGTAGGCAAGTATCTGACTTGCACCAAAGTCAAGGTAGAGTACCAAAAGCCCTCAAGATTACTACAACAACCTGAAATACCCGAGTCGAAATGGGAGCGGATAACCATGGATTTTATAACCAAATTACCCAAGATAGCGGGTAGGCTTCACAACATCTGGGTGGTCGTCGATAGATTGAAAAAATCCGCACACTTTCTACCAATAAAGGAAACCGACAAGATGGAGAAGCTAGCTAGAACATACATCCGAGAGATTGTACGACTACATGGTGTAATAATATCCATTATCTCCGACAGAGATAGTAGATTCACCTCGCGATTTTGGCAGTCGCTGCAAAAATCTCTAGGAACGAGACTAGACATTATTACCGCTTACCATCCACAAACCAACGGTCAAAGTGATAGGACTATACAAACCTTGGAAAATATGCTAAGAGCTCGTGTAATCGATTTTGGTAAATCATGGGATACCCATTTACCACTAGTCGAATTCTCATATAACAATAGCTATCACTCCAGCATTAAACTTGCTCCATTCGAAGCCCTCTATGGCCGTAAGTGCAGATCACCACTGTGTTGGGCTGAAGTGGGTGACACGCAACTAGCCAAGGGACAAGTACTCGACAGCGCCCTCACAGGCCCAGAAATTATATAAGAAACAACTAAGAAGATTGTTCAATTTCGGGAATGACTAAAGGTTTCAAGAGACAAACAAATGAGTTATGTGGACAAAAGACAAAAGCCCTTGGAATTTTAGGTTGGGGATCAAATGTTATTGAAGGTCTAGCCCTAGAATGGTTAGTACGTTTCAGAAAATGTAAGAAACTAAACCCAAGGTATATCGGACCATTTGAGATCCTTGCAAGGATCGACCCGGTAGCATAAAAACTTCGACTACTACAGGAACTCAATAACATACATCCTACCTTTCATGTATCAAACTTGAAGAAATGTTTGTCAGATAAGACCCTCGTCATCCCTCTAGACGAAATCAAAATCAACGAGAGTCTCTACTTTATCGAGGAACCAATTGAGGTCATGGATAGAGAAATTAAAAGAACAAAACAAAGTGGCATATCCATTGTGAAGGTCTGCTGGAATGCAAAACAGTGACCTGAATACACTTGGGAGCGCGGAGATCATATGAAACAAAAGTATCCTCGTCTCTTTCCCTAATCCACAAATATTTATCTTAAATTAAATTACGGGACGAAATTCCCTCTAACGGAGGGATGATGTGACAACCCAACATTTCGAATCAATGTAATGACCTAAAAATTCAAGAATTGTAATCTTTTTTGATATAATGAAATTAACGACAAAAATAAAATGTTCAAAAGTCTCTATTGGGTTGCCTAAAATGATAGTTATCGTGTCAAGGTTTTCAGAAATATAAAGAACACTAAAATCTGAGTTATAACGAATAAGTTATGACCAATCAAAAATTCGTGTCAAAATCGGTAAAATAGTGACAAACGTAAAAAGAGAAATTTCAATAAAATAATTTTTAGCCTTAGGTATCTAAATGAAAGTCGTAGATTGTACAAAACCGTGAACGTGCATAAAAGAATGTCAAAATCCGACTTCATATGAGGAAGTTATGATTTTTCTAAGTTTCGGGATAGCAGTAGACAGCTAAAAACTCGAAATAAACATCGAGTGATTTTTGGCCGAAACAACCAAAATGAGAATCGAAGATCTCAACAACAGTAGTGCAACAGTAAAAAGTCTGACAAAAACGGAAGTCCGATGAAGAAGTTATGGCTTTATGACGGAGTTTTCGTGTCCCGGCCTGTTAAAAGTAATTAATTAAAAGAATTAAATATTAACCAACAAAATCTAAACGAGAGTTGTAGAACATATTTTCAAATACGCGTTCTTATATAGAACGTCGAAAATGGAGCTCGTACGCGGAAATTATGGATTTTAGAAGTTCGAGACACAAATTCTGAGGCTGTCAGGCTGACAATGACATGGCACAGATGGTCACGACGTGGAACCATGATTGATGGGTTTTCAGGCTTGGCAGCAGACGTCTGGTTTACAAAAGAGGATGGGATCGACTCCACGACATGGGAAACCCTTTTGCCACGACGTGGGACCCAAAAATTGGGCTATAAATAGAGCTCCAAGCGTTTCGGGTTTCATTGCTCAATTCTCTTCTTTCTCGTGCCGAAGCTCTGCATTTAAACCCCCGAAGCCATCCCGAAGCCTCGGTCTTCACATCCAAGTTACAGAGGAAGGTCTTACAGTCCCGAGACTCCAAGGAATCCTGAGAAATCAACTTTCTCCAGTCGAAGTTCTGCTCGGCTTTTGTCTCACATGTTTCAATCTATCAACTGAGCAATGAATTCCTTACCTAATTTAATTGCAATTCAATTAATGGTCTAAAATCTAAGGAAACGAAACATATAGCTGCTCTTGCATCGAATATTGCTGAAGCAAAGTGATTGTTTAGGAGGAACATACTTGTTATCACTTGAGGGTATTGACAAGAATCTTTTTACACCAATCATAAAAAGCTACACCCCTGGCATTCCCACCTTGATTTCCCTTATTAACTTGCCTTCCCGGGTTCTGACCATTGTTACCGGGCCTCTTGTTCAGTTTAGTACATACATTTTTTAGATGGTCTATACACCCACATTCATAACACAAAATGTTTCCATTCTTATTCATCCTACAATACTTGGCAAAATGGCCCGTCGGATTACATTTCTTTCATACTAGACATGCTCCTTCATGATGTAGTCTGCTCCTATTGCACTTTACATGTGATCCAATGTATTTCCCTCATTCCTGAGTCTTCACCATGAAATTCCTTGGGATTTTATGTTTCCTTCCTGACCCTCAACATTTTTCTTTTCCCCTTGATTCTCTGACTTCCTCTTGCCACTAGGGCTTCCCTTTTCCAAATTCCCAGTTCAAATCACATCGTTGTTCGATCGATTTTCTAAACTTACTACATTCTGAATGGTAGTTGGGTTTTTCAAGGTATTAATTCCCCAAAACTTTGGGCTAAACCCTAAATGTAGCAGTCAATCTGCTTCTCTTCAGGAGTTACCATGTGAGGCACTAGCTTTCCAAGTTCATGAAATCAAACTGTGTATTTCTTTATCTAAGTTCTAACCATGGAATGGTTACAGAATTCATATTCAAGCTTCTGAATTTCATCTTTCAGATAATACTCTTCCCAAGTTAGTTGGTATGCCGTCTCACGACCTCGGTTCTACACTTGAGTGTTCCACCAAGTCAATGTCGTATATTGTAACATGCAAGATGCATAGTCCACTATGTTGTGATTGGGGTATCTACTAATGCATAGAATCGATTCAATGTTGTCAATCCATTTTAGTAGTACAATCATGCCTTCTTTCCCATGGAACTCCTTAGGGTTAAATACCATGAATAACTTGTAGGTACATCCCCTATCATTGTTATCTTGATTTCCTCCCTAATTTCCTTGATTAGCATTGAAACATGTAGTTACTTGAGTGACAATATTTTGTATTCCTTCCATAAATTTTTGTGCTACCAACTTAGCAACATCGGGTGTTTTGTTATGAGGATGTCCTAGAGTAGGCCTTCTTAGAGGCATGGTTATAAGAAATGAGAAAAGAAAATGTGTATTATATTTATTTAAAATAGTTTAAACGGTTTTGTACATCATCATATTTTAAACATTATACATTGTCAAAACCATACTTCCTAAAAAAAAGTTTTTAGTTTTCCAAAAGATAACCCACTAGGGTTTCAGTACGTAATAAATCAAAAGATAGAAATCGCAACCAAACACGGATCACCGTCCCCACAAGAAACATTATCATTAGAAGAAACAACAATCCACCAACACATAGCATGCAGTAACCAAGCGACCCGCCACTCCTCCTACAGTCTAAGCAACACAATTACCTCAAATGCATATTAATACAAGATACCCATCCCTTTCATTAGCTCATCCAACAACTACTGTTGCATCGTGATGCCAAGAAACTCTCGTGTAAATTGGCTGCCATCCACTGGATCCTCGAAGACTCCCCGAGATCATGCATGCCTACCGAATAGGTATCCTAATGACTCGTTGTGCTGGAGGTAGTCTTAGTCCTGTCATGCTCGGTCCTGCTGTGTTAGGTCCTGCTGTGATGGATGTTATTCGGCCAGCCATAGGAACACTCTTCCTTGTCATACGTTGAATGCATAGTCCATAGATCAGTGGTTGTTGCAACACCGTTGTAGGTGATGTGATCCCATATTAAGAATATCTGGCTATGGTAAACAATATCCTTGTTGATATGATCATAGCTACTTGTGAAAAGGTTTAATTATAGTCAATGACATGAGTATGATAAAGACTATAGTCAATGATATGAGTATGAGAAAATCCTTTTCTAACAAGCCTTGGTAAATGTGTATGCAAATCTATGTATGTATTCCTTAGAAAATAATCTCTTACAAATTGTAGCCTTGTCATATAAAGGAATATTAATCAATATTATACTAGATTATTAGACATGGATAAAATCTTAGTGTTCATGACTCTTAGTCATTAACCATTTGAGATCTAATATAGATTTTACGTACTTGTCAGAGTTGCCAAAAAACATCAAGAAGAACTAATTAATAAGAGATTCCACATTTCCCAAGTCATATATGATTTCTACCAATAATGAGAATAGATTGTGTTTAAGAATATCTGTTATTCAATTTCACCAATTCCCTATTGAAACTTGTGATAATTGGTGCTACATCAAGCTATGGTTTTTGATTTGCTTCAAGTTTTATGTGCCTCCTACTTGCTTTGTCATTAGGATATTGATTTTTGTTAACTCAACTTTTAGAGGAATAAGAGAACTTATTCTTGGTGGGTTTGTATATAATAATCTAAACAACCTTTTAGAATATTCTATAAATTTGAAATTAGTAAACTTATTTTTAGGCGCCATAGCCTAACGTATGGTTCAAATCGACAAAAGATTAAGTAAGATATGGATGGTGCATTTCATTAAAAATCTTATAAAGTGTTTTATCTACTTATTAGTTGGTGTTTGTAGTGAAAGTACAATTAATAGTGATTAAATCATAACCCCGAAAGAATAAAACAAGATAATTTCCACTGATTAGAACCCAAACCATATCTAGTAAGGTTTAATTCATCCTTTATAACCACTAAGGCTTTATATGATATTATTGATTTAAATATCAACTTTATAATAGAAAAAATTCAACAAATATTACATAATTACATTTTAACATGTAAAATATAAGCACACCAACTATAGTTGTTAATAAAGGTTATTTGGTATCTTGTGGTAAATCTTAGATATTAATTAGAAAGGTAGTCATACATCACAATGCATAGTTCCTTAATAAGTATTTTCTATATAGTT
Source organism: Lactuca saligna (assembly GCF_052625555.1). Taxonomy (NCBI): domain Eukaryota; kingdom Viridiplantae; phylum Streptophyta; class Magnoliopsida; order Asterales; family Asteraceae; genus Lactuca; species Lactuca saligna. The sequence continues at coordinate 173,117,472 of NC_136419.1, forward strand.
TAGTGAATATACCATTTAGAATCCTATATATATATATATATATATGTATGTATGTATGTATGTATATATATATATATGTATATATATATATATGATCTACATATGTCAAATAAAGTACATTATTAGCACTCAAAGAGCCCTTTCTTGAAATTGGAATATGTTTATTTTATTTATACAATAAATATAACAATGTCATAGATAACTTTGATGCGAAACAATTTTAAGTCAAAAGTGTTTGCATATAGAGCTTGTTATTTATTTTAACATCCCATTTTCACAACAAAACAATTTCATTTTATTTAAGTAAATCTTCCCAATTATAAATCTGTTATGGAGAAAACCGTTTATTACAAATACATTTAAAAATCAGAGTAATATTAAAATGCAAAATATTCATTGTTGCTGATGAATGTCTACAATCATGCCTACGCCTTCCCATTATGACTGATGATACCTGAAACAATAAACAACTGGATAAGCACAAAGCTTAGTGATTTCTCCTAAAATACCACATACGATAAAAATACAAGCATGCATAAGAGACACTCTTCGGGCCTTCAGCCTGACTACACCACCTCGCAAGCCTTTAGTCCATCCAGACCGAAATACTAGGGTATGTTAGCCTGCTACCTCAACCCAACTGCTCCTCCCAAACCTCTGTTCCTTCGACTTATAGCCCGCCCAAACTAGGTATCTTGGCCTATAGCATAAAATAGGAACGCCTCAACCCACAAGTAATATATGTCAACATATAAACAATCAAGGGTCACGTAGCCACATAATGCAGGAAAACATCAATCATACAAATCACTAGCCCCTACTAGTCCTCTCACATCATACAGTCCTATTAACAGCTAACCTCCATAGAGTGTGTAACCATTAGTTACCAAAAGTGAGATACCCACCCAAACCGTTGATCCTACTCTAGAGCTACAACCGAACAAGGAACAGACAAGAAAACCTAGATCAAGAGTTCTCAGGCTATCCTATATGACTATAAAGGGTCCCTATGGGACTCAACCAGATGATAACCATCAAGTACATATAACATACAATTCTACAGATCACTATTACATAGCGGCATACTCGATACTCAGATACAGATCTAACAGATCACTACAGTATAGCAAGATACTCGATACTAGGATACAAATCACTACAAAATAGCAACATACTAAATATCCATAATCTAAGGAATGCATGTCACACCCCCAAACCGGAACGGCGGAATCGTTCGGGGGCGGATGACTTCATATGGTAACGTAACAAATGAATACATAGTAAAGAAATCAATACAACCATCATATATATAATTGAAAGTTTACATTGTTTAAAAGAGTACATGTTCAAAACCAATTACAATATGATGCCAAAATATGAATTTAAACTAGTGCCGCAACGTTCCTTCTTGAAAAGTTGTTTAGTACCTGTAATTACTGAGTGCCTCGAACATACAAGTAGTTTTGAAAGAGTAGATAAGCATTTAAGCTGGTGATTTTCATAAGCATTTAATGATAGTATTTGTATGAAAATGAAATTGTTCGTTTTTGTTTGTTAGTCTCTAGAAAATCCCATATTTCCTACTGGTATAAGCGTAGCCTTAAATCAAGAACAATATATGTTAAAAAGTTGATGTTTTCCCATCTAAGAGTAGTGGTTAGAAGTTCCAAACTTATATCACAATTGGGTTTTTCATGCATAAAGTAAATGAATTTATGTACGTATAAAACCTCCATTACATCTGAAAAACCCCGTAAATCAATGTGTTTTTAATACTCTATGTGAGTTTTATAACCATGCTATTGACAAGGAATGCCTATACACAACGTTCTTCATGCGTTGAAATGTTCTGACGTTTGTCACCCCAAATGGTGTACTGTAGCTAAAAGTCAGGGTGTGGGGTTATCAATCCCGTATAGATCTATACACAAACACCATGCTCCCCCTCCAAGGGATTTTGGTATATAATACAGGACTTGAAATGTGTACTCGAGCGTACATGAAGTTTACTGTCTCACAAAACTTAGTATAAAAGAGATTTATGTGTGAAAATGTTCGTTTGTTCTTGTATATGAAAGTAGCTTCTTGAAATAGTATTTCCATGTATGTAAAAGTTCGTAGTATTCTCGTAAAACTATACCTATTATAGTTTCCTAAAGGTGTCTCGTTTGTATAATAAACCCTAGTGAAATGTTCACTTGTTATCAAAAAGTATAGTTTTTGTTGTGCCAAAACCGACACACATAAATATAGTATAAGCAGAGTGTCTGATTTACATAAATACATAAGTCATTTCTTATTTCAAAAGATAAAATGTTATCGTGGTATAATTTGCATATGAAAGTTTCCCTATAATAGTTATAAATCACATATGATTCCGTTGATAAAACGCGTATAATGAAACTTTATATAACACACAATAATAATCGAGTTTTTTACTTGTATTCCCCCCTTAAAAGCATATAAAAGTACTTATAAAACATTTAAAAGTGTGAATTATAGGGGTATGAACTCACTTGAAAGATCAGAGAAGGCGGGATGAAAACCGGACAGAATTTTGACTCGAGAAAGCGGATTTTGTCGGGATTCTCGGGAATCTCAGGAGCACAAATGACCCTCGGGACTTGAGCAATGTGACCGGGACTTCGGGATAGCACAGACACGGAAAACGAGGCAAAAACGCAAGAGATATGAGAGAGAATGACCCTTTTTTTCGTAACCCTCGCATCCCTTTTATAGGGGGTGTGAACAGCCTCCTTACGCGGGGCGTACGCGCGTACGCTGGGCGTACCCGTGTGTCACGCATGCGCGCATCCTCGACTACCTCGGACTCCCGGATGGGACTTGATATAGCTCGCATAGGGTGCGACGTGGACGATTCGAGGCCAAGGCCTTGAGTATGCTAGGCGTACTCGAGCGTGACTCAGCTGTCGGATAATACCGAAGTTTCCAATTAAAGTTTATATTTTTAATATTTAATAAACTTCAAAATTTTCTATCTTCTTTATAAGAACTCCGTTTTCAACGTTCTTTATATCCACGCGTAGGTGAAACTATACTTTACAACTTTCGTTTAGATTCCGTCGGCAAATTTTGAAATTATTTTTATTATTAATTTTTAAAAGGTCGCGGTAAGAAAATTTCTTTAAAAATTCAAAACTTCATTATCTGACGTCTGTTTTTGCCAGACTTTTTACCGTTGACAAACCATTGTCGAGACCTTTGATTCTCATTTAGGTCATTCCGGTCAAAAGTTGTTCGATCTCTGTTTCGAGTCTTTAGTTGTCCGTCGCTAAGCCGAACTTGGAAAATTCATAACTTTCTTATACGAAGTCATATTTGGGCATTCTTTTTACGTACGATCACGGTTTATTGACATCTAACATAATAGGTAATTGACAAAACTTCAAAAATGGTCCCTGTGGTTTTCAAAAATATCAAGTTTAGTCCCTAAGTTCAAAAAACCTCACAAATTGTCCCTATGGTTTCAAAACTTTTAACATTTGGTCCTTCCGGCTCACTCCGTTACCATTTAGTCGTTAAGTCAGGGGCATTTTTGTCATTTCATTAACCAGGGACCAGTTATGAGGTATTCTATTACCTTTTTTTTAAATAATAAATATATTTAAGACAAAACTTCAAAAATGGTCTCTGTGGTTTTTGAAAATATCATGTTTAGTCCCTAAGTTCAAAAAACCTCACAGATGGTCCCTGTGGTTTCAAAACTTTTAACATTTGGTTCTTCCGGCTTACTCCGTTTGCATTTCACCGTTAAGTAAGGGGCATTTTTGTCATTTCATTACCCAGGGACCATTTATGAAGTTTTGTATTACTTTTAACAAAAAATAAATAAATAAATAAATAAATAAAACTTAATATGCAAGGGGTCCCACCCTCTCTCTCTCTCTCAACCAAAAAACCATCTTCTGACCTTTTACTTTCCTCGAATCTCCCTTTTCCCACAAGCCTATTGATGAAACTTCCTCACAAAAACCAGAAAATATGATCTTCATGACCAAAAATCTCTGCAAAGAAGCCTTGATCTTTGAACCGGGAGTTTAGGTAGCGAAACTGGCAGCAACACGATCGGGGATGACCCCATTTTTGCCTTCCCATCATCAACTTTATTAGTCAAAAGGAGTCGAAGAGATTAGGTGGAGTCCAAGATGGTGCTTTCACGAAGATTTCCACCTCCATTGACGACGATGAGTGAGTCTATATCGAATTGCTTAATTACTCAATTAAATAGTTCACTCAGTTCCAGAGTTTCTTTATCGATGAATTTCTTCAATCGAATTGGTCAATTACTGTGTATTGATCAATTAGACGATTACAGTTGAATTCTGTTGAAATTGTTAGCATATCCAGAGATAATCTCTAGATTATTACTTGATTAGTTACCATTTTTTGTGGCTACTTCTCTTTAGAGCTCAAGTTGCATCAAAATTAGTTTATGTGTTGATTTATCTTCATTATCTGTATTTCTAGGGTTTATAGGTTACAAATCGGAAGCAATGGATGACGGAGAACTCGATTTCTCCAACCACGAGATGTTTGTGGGTGATATCCCGAGCAGTGGTTTCATTAATAGCTTCTTCGATGAAATCTTCAACGACACACACGCGTATACTCATAAGCACACATGTAACCCTCCAGGACCTGATTCATCACACACGCACACATGTTACCATGTGCACACCAAAATCCTACCTCTTACGAGCAATGACGACAAAACCCCTACAGAAGACACAGCTGAATCCTCCGACAAAAAAGGTAAGAATTGTCCATCAGGAAACTGGGAAGCTGTGAGAAAGTATCGTGAAAAGAAGAAGGCGTGTGCTGCTTCATTAGAAGACGAAGTAGTTAGATTGACAGAATTAAATCAACAACTGATGAGAAGAGTTCAGAGTCAAGTAGGATTAGAAGCAGAAGTAGCGAGGCAAAAGTGTTTGCTTGTGGACATTAGAGGGAGAATCGATGGAGAAATCGGATCTTTTCCTTATCAAAAACGCCACCATCCGGTGGGTAATCAGAATTGGTAATGGCAAGATGGAGGCAAAAACCTCGCGCGGGAGAGAGAGAGAGAGGACCCATTGCATATTAAATTTTATTTATTTATTATTTATTTAAAAAAAAGGAATACAAAACCTCATAAATGGTCCCTGAGAAGTGAAATGACAAAAATGTCCCTGACTTAATGGCTAAATGGTAACGGAGTTAGCCGGAAGGACCAAATGTTAAAAGTTTTGAAACCATAGGGACCATCTGTGAGGTTTTTTGAACTTAGGGACTAAACTTGATATTTTCGAAAACCACACGGACCATTTTTGAAGTTTTGTCTAAATTTAATATGCAAGGGTCACACCTCTCTCTCTCACACACACAAATGACCATTCTTCAATGACCTAAGAACACAACACATGCATACACACACAATGGTTTGTTCTTAGTTCGTAACTACAAATCTGAAACGAAACTGGAATCCAAAAATCAGAGGAGGGTTTGTTCTTAATTCCAGACCTGAAACGGAGATGGAGAAAGGTAGATTTGAAGCATACACAAAACCCCACCTCCTACTGCCTCTGTTTGTTCATCACCGCCCACCTTAACAAACTCAGGTGACGGTGGCTTAAGACCTATATCTCAAAATCGATGGGAAAAAGAATATCCACAGTGGTTTTCCTATTTACTGGTGGTAACAAACACTGGAACGTATGCTGACATTGTTCATCTTCTTCAGTTACGCTTGACATGGACACCTTTAATAGTAAATCTTTCATGTTTAGGACAATTTCTACACCAGATCTGTGCATATACAAATTATATAAACTTCATAGATCCTGAAGGTGTTGGCAACGACAAGAGAACAATTACAGATCGAGGCTCAAACACATACCGTGTGGCTGAATAGTTGTTCCATCTCTTCGCATTTTGATTTGAGCCCGTTTGTTACAGAAAACCAAGTTCGATTCATAGCATTGCTCACTGTTGGGTTCTTGTATACCTTTTTGAAGATCCCTTTGTTCTGAAATGATGTCGATCTTGGCATTTTTCTTTAAATCTACATAGCTTAGGAATATTTCGTCATCATATCATTCATCTTCTTTATTGATTCGAGAAACTCACCTGCAAAACCCTCGTTTTTCATCCCGAACAAAGTCAAAAACACACAAAACAATTCAAATGGAATCACTATAAACATAATTTTGTGCGAGTATTAACAAAAATCATAGATTGATTTCAGGGAATTATTGAATCAGAATGTGAAGAAACAGAAGTTGAAGAATCGTCCCTGTGGTTTTTAGTTTCCAAGTTTTGATTTTGGTTACCAGATATAAAATGAAGATGAAGTTAATGCTTTTGGTTATGTGGCATAAACGAGAGAGAGAGAGAGAGAGAGAGAGAGAGAGAGGGGGGACACTTGCATATTAAATTTATTTATTTATTAAAAAAGAGTAATAGAAAACCTCATAAATGGTCCATGTGTAATGAAATGAAAAAAATGCCCCTGACTTAACGGCTAAATGGTAACGGAGTGAGACGGAATGACCAAATGTTAAAATTTTTGAAACCACAGGGATGATCTATAAGGTTTTTTGAACTTAGGGACTAAACTTAATATTTTTGAAAACCACAGGGACCATTTTTGAAGTTTTGTCTAGGTAATTTAATTAGTGATTTTTGGATATTTTATTTTCAAAGTTAATTTCATTATAACAAGCGTCGTTACAATACTTGACTTTTTAGGTCGTTTACATAGAGTTGAAATATCGGGTTGTCACATCATCCCCCTGTTAGAGGGAATTTTGTCCCGAAATTTAAAGTAAGAAAGATACAAGTGAATCAGAGAAAAAGATGTGGGTACTTTTGTTTCATCTGATCTTCGCGTTCCGATTTGAATTCAGGTCCTCGCTTGGCATTCCAACGGACTTTCACGATGGGTATGCGGCTTTGTTTCGTTTGTTTGACCTCTCGGTCCATGATTTCTACCGGTTCTTCCACGAAGTTGAGGCTCTTGTTGATCTTGATCTCGTCGAGTGGGATAACAAGAGTCTCATCGGACAGACACTTTTTCATGTTCGATACGTGGAAGGTTTGGTGTATGTTACTAAAGGGCTGATTCTTGCAAGAATCTCGAAAGGCCCTATGTCCCTTGGATTTAGCTTTCCATGCTTTCCAAAGCGTATTAAGCCTTTCCACAGCGAGACTTTCAATAGAACGCAGTCTCCTACTTGGAATGCCAAAGGTTTCCTCCGTTGGTTAGTGTAGCTTTTCTGTCGGTCTCTAGATGCCTTCAACCATTCACGAATTTGAATGATCTTCTCCATCGTTTCTCGTATGATTTCTGAACCAGTGAGTGTGTTTTTAGTATCTCGTCCTTTAGCTAATTGTGTGTCGCCAACTTCGGTCCAGCATAAAGGGGATCTGCACTTGCGGCCATAGAGGGTTTCAAATGGAACAGCCTTTATGCTCGTATGATAACTATTGTTGTATGAAAATTCGACAAGGGGTAAATGGATAACCCATGCCTTTCAAAAGTCAATCACACAGGCTCTCAGCATATCTTCCAAAGTTTGTATCGTTCTCTCACTTTGCCCATTTTTTTGTGGATGGTAGGTTGTACTCATGTCTAGTCTAGTCCCCAGGGAACTTTGTAGTGACTACCAGAACCTTGATGTAAATCTACTATCTCTATCGGAGATAATGGACATCGAAACTCCATGCAATCGCACTATTTCACTTTTGTAAGTTCTTGTAAGCCTTTTCATCTTGTCACTCTCTTTGATTGGTAGAAAATATGTGGATTTCGTCAATCTGTCGATGATGACCCATATGGTATCAAGTCCACCCGTTGTCTTGGGAAACTTGGTTATGAAATCCATTGTAATCCGTTCTCATTTCCATTCTGGTATCTCTGATTGTTGTAGAAATCCTGAAGGTTTCTGGTACTCGACCTTAACCTTATCAGAAGTAAAACATTTACTTACGAAGGTAGCAATCTCTACTTTCATGTTAGGCCACCAGTACAGCTTCTTAAGATCCAGATACATTTTATCTGAACCTGGGTGAGCGGAATACCTCGTGTTGTGTGCTTCAGTCATGACCACGTCTCTGAAACCACCATGTCTCGGTGTCCAGATACGGTCCATGACATAATAGGCTCTGCCACCCTTGATTTCTAGATTTTTTTCCATTCCTCTCAGGGATTCACCTGTCACATGTTCCGGTTGTAAAGCTTCCAGTTGAGCTTCCTTAATTTGTGTGGATAAGTGGGAATGGATAGTCATATTCAGAGATTTGACTCTCCAACCAGTGTATTCTTTTCGACCGAGGGCGTCAGCCACCACATTGGCCTTGCCAGGATGATAGCGAATCTTGCATTCGTAATCATTGAGTAACTCGACCCATCGTCGTTGTCGCATGTTGAGCTCCTTCTAATCTAAAATGTGTTGAAGGCTCTTGTGGTCAGTGTAAATAGTACTCTTTGTTCTGTACAGGTAGTGTCTCCAGATCTTTAAAGCAAGTACCACTGTTACTAACTCAAGATCGTGTGTTGTATAGTTTACTTCGTGTGTCTTAAGCTAACGGGAGGCATAGGCAATAACCTTTCCTCGTTGCATAAGAACACAACCAAGTCTTTGATTTGATGCATCTCAATACACTACAAAATCTTCTATCCCTTTGGGGAGGGATAGTATCGGTGTGGTGCACAAGGCATGTTTCAGTGTTTGGAACGCCTTCTCTTGTTTTGCTTCCCAGTCAAAGGCCACTATTTTCTAGGTTAATGTAGTAAGAGGTGTTGCGATGCTAGAGAAGTTCTTTATGAATCTGCGATAGTAGCCAGCTAGACCTAGAAATTGACGAATCTCTGTAGGTGTCTTTGGTGCCGACCAGTTCTTAATGGACTTAATTTTGGAGGGGTCCACATGCATCCCTTTTTCGCTAACAACGTGGCCCAAAAAGTTGACTCTTCGAATCCAAAATTCACATTTAGAGAACTTCGCATAGAGCTTCTCCGATCGTAGTGTTTCTAAGACTCTTCGTAGGTGCTGACCATGTTCTTCCTTACTTCGGGAGTAGATAAGTATATCATCAGTGAAGACGATGACGAACTGATCCAAGTAAGGACGAGACACTCTATTCACTAGGTCCATAAATATTGTTGGTGCGTTGGTTAATCCGAACGGCATCACTACAAATTTGTAGTGTCCATAACAGGTTCAGAAGGTTGTCTTGGGAACATATTCCTCCAACACTCGTAATTGGTGATATACGGATCATAGATCTATCTTCGAGAAGTAGCTCGCTCCTTGAAGTTGATCAAATAGGTCGTCAATACGGGGCAGAGGGTAACGATTTTTTACAGTGAGTTTGTTCAGCTCTCGGTAGTCGATGCACATCCGGAACGACCCATCTTTCTTCTTTACAAACAAGACCAGTGCTCCACAAGGTGAGAAACTTGGTCTAATGAATCCTTTTTGGTGGAGTTCGTTAAGCTGACTGGAAAGTTCTTGCATCTCTGCTGGTGCCAGATGATTGGGCGATTTTGCTACAGGGGTAGCCCCTGGAACTAAATCGACTCAGAACTTGACTTGGCGTTGTGGTGGTAATCCCGGTAGTTCTTCTGGAACGATATCGGGGAAGTCACGTACTTCTGGAATGCTGTTAATATCCTTTACTTCCCGACTCGTATCGACGATGTGTGCAAGAAATGCCTGATAATCCTTCCGCAAACACTTTCGAGCTTGGATGCACGAAATGATGCGAAGGTTTGTACTTGATTTGTCACCGTAAATCACTAATGTTTCATCGTTAGGGAGATTTAGACGAACGGCTTTTTCATAGCACATGATGTCGGCACGAAGAGGACTTAACCAATCCATGCCAACTATGACGTCGAAACTTTTGATTTGGACTGGCATGAGGTTGATTGGGAAAGAGTGACCGTCTAACGTTAATGTACAACCCATGTATATGCAGTTAGTGTTTTCCGTTTTTCCATTTGCCATTTCTACAGTGAATGGTTCTTCTAACATGCTAGGTTTATGTTTAAGTAAGTGAATAAACTTTTGGCTCACGAAGCTTCTCTCTGCTCCGCTATCGAATAGTATGCATGCATATGAGTTATCGAGATGAAACGTACCAGCAACTACTGTAGGATCAGCTACGACATCCTCGTGACCAACAGCTAAACTCGTCCCACTCCACCGGTATTCACTGCCTTTGGGCAGTTTCTTTTGTAGTGGCCCACCTCGCCGCAACCGTAGCATGCTTGGCCTACACCAGTATTGGGAACTTGAGGGGTTGGGTTTACGGGGTCTTGCAGAAACGGACAATGTGTCCCTTTCTGTTGTAGTTGGAGCACTGCATTTCCCGACAAGGTCCGTGGTGGTGGTAATTACATTTGGTGCACTTTCGGATATTGCCCACATAAGGCTTTGTTGGGTAGAGATTTGTAGGAACGGTAGTAGGTATACTCGCAGAGTTTACTGCAACCAGTTGTTGTTTCTTCGAGGATTCTTGGGAAGACCCACCATTCCCCTTATTCCACCCTCTCTTCTTGTTGTTGTTGTTATTGTTGTTTCCCTTTTGTGGTTCTGGTGCAGAAGTTGTTGAGTTTTGATGATTTTTGGTGATCAATAAGCAATTGTGCCACCTCTTTGGCACTTTCAAAAGTGTCAGGTTTTGAAGCTAACACGGTTGACTGAATTTGGGGAGACAGTCCCTAAATGTATCGCTCTATTTTCTTGCTCTCAGGAGCAATCATATATGGGCAAAGGATTGCCAGCTCGCAGAATCTGTTGGTATAAGTTGCTATATCAGTACCAATCATTCGCAGAGTCCAGATTTCATGCTCGAGTTTTTGAATCTCTCCTCGTGGCAGTACTCCCTCATCAGCATGATTTTCAAGCTCTCCCAGCTTATTGAGTTTGCCACTATCAGGATAAGTACCTTAATGTGGGCATTCAACCAAGTTAAAGCCCTATCAGTAAGTGTGTAAGTTGCAAACTTGACTTTGCTGTGCTCGGGGCAGGAGCAGATTTCAAAGAATGATTTCGTCCTTTCAATCCACTGCCTTAAAATCATCACACCACCTGTTCCATTAAACATCTGGGGTTTAGCATTCGTAAAGTCTTTATAGGTGCACTCCCGGGGTTGCCCATGACTATCGCCATGGTTTGAAGGATGTATCCCAACTCCTGAACCAGTAGTAGCAGGGGTATTGATCTGTGACATGGCAGCTGCCACAGCTGCGGTGACTGCTGCCTGGAACATGACAACATCAAATTGAGGAGGTGGAGGTGGTAGTGGTATCGGTGCTTCCCCACCGTTGTTTCGTCTCGGATTTCTACGCGGAGGCATCCTTCAACTAAAGATTGAAAAGACAAGGGTAAGAAGTCCATAGTATAGAAAATGTATGTGTCGCATGAACTACATCGCTATAGTTCAACAACAGATGATAGTATGAGTCTCAAAGATAGAAGAACGAAGGTTATTCGTAAATCCAAATATGTGAACAAGCGTATGGTTTTCCCATAATATTTTAAAGATTGAACGAGATACCCAACGTAGTAATAATAGCGTGCGAATTATTTAAATATAATAGATGATACAACGATCTTGAAAATCCCTTAAAAGGGTCTCCGATTACAAGAATTTTAAGAAAGTAAAACTTTTAGCCGAGGTCCTAACTTATAACAAAATTTGAGGTTCTCGCAAGTACTACTTGCGACGTGTGTTGTGCTTGGAACTTGACTCTGCATCCGATTGATTTGATTCCATAAGACGCCTATCGAAGGCGGCTTGTTGTTCCCTCAACTCTGCGAGGGCTGCATTCATTTGTGTTTGCAATGCTTCGGCACGGAGGTGGGTGTCATTCTGCAACATATCCAGACAACGGATGTCGGTCGTGTGAACTTGTACTTCCACGTTGACATCGCGGATTCAATTTGCTTGGACCCCCAATTGATAGGACTGGTTGGCCAGTTTACTTACCATGACCGGAAGTGCTCGGTCGGCTGAACCTCCGTCCCTAATGTCGTAGAAGTTTCGACACATACCATAGGGAGAGTGTATCCCTTGTTGTTGGCTCCAATGGTGGAGGTGACTTCCCCAAACGGGAGTCGGTCCCTGGAAGTTCCTCCTAATGGCTGGAGGGTCGACTATTTCTGGTTCTGAGTTTGTACCAGAGCCGTCCCCTTCTTCCAACTCGATAGGTTCTCCATCCTCTTCCGGATCCTCCTCTACCCATCCTCCATTGCCCTGGTTCGGGTAGTATGGGTCCCCTTGTGGGTGAAATCCATCCATTTGACTATATGAGAATAGGGTTATAAGATTTGAACAAAAATTGAAAACATGTAACACTAATTAATCTATTGTATCACTAAATACCCTTGTAGTATTTAAATTGTACGTTTGATACTAGTGTCCACTTTGGTAAGTTTTGACTTATTGCTCAGTACGATCATTCCTCGATATACGTTAGTCCAATCTCGGATAAATGTAGTTGATCAGGCTATATTCGTCCCAAATTTGATTACATATCTCGAGAACTAATTCTAGTGTCCAACTCGTCTTAATACTTTTTGTATAGTTCTCATCATGAAAATATGTCGTTGTATGCATGTATTTTGTATTTTCATGACCTAAAATAATCTATTTAAATAAAATAAGGATTTTAGGTGTGAAAAACGTTTTGTCAGAGACTTTGAGTCCCTAAGCATTTATAGTTTGTATATCTTATGAGGTTTGATATACTTAGTTCACTATAAACATTGATCTGATACCAATTTATCACACCCCCAAACCAGAACGGCGGAATCGTTCGGGGGTGGATGACTTCATGTGGTAACGTAACAAATCAATACATAGTAAAGAAAGTAATACATCCATCATATATATAATTGAAATTTTACATTGTTTAAAAGAGTACATGTTCAAAACCAATTAAAATATGATGCCAAAATATGAATTTAAACTAGTGCCGCAACTTTTCTTCTTCAAAAGCTGTTTAGTACCTGTAATTACTAAGTCCCTAATACATACAAGTAGTTTTGAAAGAGTAGATTAGCATTTAAGCTGGTGAGTTTCATAAGCATTTAATGATAGTATTTGTATGAAAATGAAATGGTTTGTTTTTGTTTGTTAGTCTCTAGAAAATCCCATATTTCCTACTGGTATAAGCGTAGCCTTAAATCAAGAACAATATATGTTAAAAAGTTGATGTTTTCCCATCTATGAGTAGTGGTTAGAATTTCCAAACTTATATCACAATTGGGTTTTTTATGCATAAAGTAAATGAATTTACGTAAGTATAAAACCTCCATTACATCTGAAAGCCCCCGTAAATCAATGTGTTTTCAATACTCTATGTGAGTTTTATAACCATGCTATTGACAAGGAAGGCCTATACACAACGTTCTTCAGGCGTTGAAATGTTCTGACGTTTGTCACCCCAAATGGTGTACTATAGCTAACAGTCAGGGTGCGGGGTTGTCAATCCCTTACAGATCTATACACAAACACCATGCTCCCCCTCTAAGGGATTCTGGTATATAATACAGGACTTGAAATGTGTACTCGAGCGTACGTGAAGTTTAATATCTCACAAAACTTAGTATAAAACAAATTTACGTGTGAAAATGTTTGTTTGTTCTTGTATATGAAAGTAGCTTCTTGATATAGTATTTCCATGTATGTAAAAGTTCGTAGTATTCTCGTAAAGCTATACCTATTATAGTTTCCTAAAGGTGTGTTTCGTTTGTATAATAAACCCTAGTGAAATGTTCACTTGTTATGAGAAGTATAGTTTTTGTTGTGCCAAAACCGACATACATAAATATAATATAAGCAGAGTGTCTGATTTACATAAATACATAAATCATTTCTTATTTCAAAAGATAAAATGTTATCGTGGTATAATTTGCATATGAAAGTTTCCCTATAATAGTTATAAATCACATATGATTTTGTTGATAAAACGCGTATAATGAAACATTATGTAACACAAAATAATAATCGAGTTTTTTACTTGTATTCCCCCCTTAAAAGCATATAAAAGTACTTATAAAACATTTAAAAATGTGAATTATAGGGGTATGAACTCACTTGAAAGATCGGAGAAGGCGGGATGAAAACCGGATAGAATTTCGACTCGAGAAAGCAGATTTTCTCAGGATTCTCGGGAATCTCGGGAGCACAAACGACCCTCGGGACTTGAGCAATGTGACCGGGACTTCGGGATAGCACGGGCATGGAAAACGAGGTAAAAACACAAGAGATATGAGAGAGAATGGCCCTTCTCTTCGGAACCCTCGCATCCCTTTTATAGGGGGTGTGAACCGCCTCCGTACGCAAGGCGTACGCGCGTACGCTGGGCGTACCCATGCGTCACGCATGCGCGCATCCTCGACTACCTTGGACTCCCGAATGGGACTTAACATAGCTCGCATAGGGTGCGACGTGGACGATCCGAGGCCAAGGCCTTGAGTACGCTGGGCGTACTCGGGCGTGACTTAGCCTTCGGATAATACCGAAGTTTCCAATTAAAGTTTATATTTTTAATATTTAATAAACTTCGAAAATTCATATCTTCTTCATATGGACTCTGTTTTCGACGTTCTTTATATCCACGCGTAGGTGAGACTGTACTCTACAACTTTCGTTTAGATTCCATCGGCAAATTTTGAAATTATTTTTAAAAGGTCACGGTAAGAAAATTTCTTTAAAAATTCATAACTTCATTATCTGACGTCTGTTTTTTCCAGACTTTTTACGTTGAAAAACCATTGTCGAGACCTTCGATTCTCATTTAGGTCATTCCGATCAAAAGTTGCTCGATCTCTGTTTCGAGTTTTTAGTTGTCCGTTGCTAAGCCGAACTTGGAAAATTCATATCTTCCTTATACAATGTCATATTTGGGCGTTCTTTTTACGTACGATCACGGGTTATTGACATCTAATATAATAGGTAATTTAATTAGTGATTTTTGGATATTTTATTTTCAAAGTTAATTTCATTATAACGAGCATGGTTACAATACTTGACTTTTTAGGTCGTTTACATAGAATTGAAATATCGGGTTGTCACAATTCATGACCGCATATAATCAAAGGCGAGATAGATACCCGGAAAGATGAATAAACTCTAGAACGACAACCAAATAAGGAACAAGTAAAAGAGCTTAGATCAAGAGTCCTCAGATAACCAAAACTAGTGGGCCAATATTGGTGCCTTTGAGCCGTAGGTACAATGAGGCTAAAATCACCTGAAATTAAGAGACATGAGAACACTGTGATATGCTCCTTGCTACACTAATTGCTCCCCCGGATCCACTAATATCGGAACCATATAAAATTTTAATCACCAATCAAAACCCTAAATTTTGACCTAAAGTCAAACTTGCTAAAAAAGTTGATGGTAAATGAAGTCAACAAAAGTCAAAGTCCAAGGTTGGTTGAGTATGCCTAGAGTACTCAAAATATTCCCCACATACATGGGATGGCTTAGTACGCCCAACGTATGAAAATTACACCGAACATACTAGAGATGGTTCCATCCTTTCCATTAAGTAGTTAATCCCTTAAGGACTTTTCACCCAAACTCAGATCTGGCCTCAAGACATTGTCTTAAGTCATAAAGTTTCCACCTTTATGACTTTCCATGGCTAGTGAAGGTCCAAAGGCTAAAACCCTAACTTATTAATCCATTAAGACGTCACAAATCTTGTATGGAAGGGATAGAAGAACCAATATCACATTTTTATGGTTCCTAATAGCTCCATAATGGAGAAAGTTTCCAACTTTATCCATTAGAATGGTCCCAACAGACAAGATCTAGTCTTTAGGTCATAAAGGTACCAAAAGTGCATCTTTTTCAACTTAATCCATTAAGTCCAAGTCTCCAACCATCAGATCTGAATCAATATGATGTTTAGATGGATAAAATTTCCAACTTTATCCATAACAAGGTCACAAACTTCGAGGATCCAAAAATTATGCACTTAAAGTGACCAAAAGCTCATAACACCCAAAACTAGCAAGATCTTACAATTTCATCATCAAAATTCAAACTTCATACCTCCAAGAGAAAGGTAAAGGTGAACAAAGTCTGAATCTACAAGCTCAATGCAACCAACACTTCTTCAATGAGTTTCGTTTTCTCCAAGGTGAACCACGAACACTCCAAAACACTTAAAAACAACTTATTTTTGCTCACAAGGCTCAAACTAGATTAGGGTTTTAAGAGAGGGTGTTGGAGAGGTGGAGGCTGAGAATGGAGTGGGTTTGGGGAAGTTAAGGTGCTTAAATAGGGCTCAAATCATGAAAATAGGTTTTGGTCACTGATCGCATACACCCAACATACTCATGGTATGCCTAGTATAGTAGGGCTGCCCTAGTATGCCCATCATACTCCATGTACACCCAGCGTACGCGACTAGTCGAAAAAATTGCAATAACTTCAAACGGAAAGGTATTGAAGAGCTCTACAATATTATCTAAATAACTTGGGTTAAAAAATTCTCAAACAAAAATCCATATGTCATGCATGAACTCGGCCTATGACTTTTCTCGTTTTTACCTTTCGGACCAATACACAATTCAAGGGTTAGATCTCTCAACTATCATTACCTCCTTCAAAAAGGTCTAAGACTTACCTCCTTAAGGCCAAAACCTTTTACACACTCGACTTCTATCCCACGACCCTGAAATTAGAAATGACATGAAAAATGATGTTACAATTCTCCCCTGCTTGAATTAGATTTCATCGTCGAAATCAACTCTCAACTTCATGATGCAACCCCTCACATCAACCATACTAACCGAAAACCCACATATTTGATTGGATCGAAACCTCCTCGGCCAAATGCCATCATATTAATCCCACACATAAGTGATCATCGTGATGAGAACCAAGTGGTCACCTACCAAACTAGGCCATGCTCCTACTTGGCTCCAAAAACCCTACTTACCTATCTACTGACAATACTCAGGCTTAAACTTAATCCACTAACCGAAAACAACACTTGAGCCTAGCCCCAATCCACTAACCAACAACAACACTCAGGCCAACAAAATTAATTGATCCTACCAAGTCTTTGGGTCATGACTCAGACCTCTAAGCCCTAATAAAAAAGAATGGACAACGATGCCCTCATCGCATCCCTCAACCTGGGCTCGTAAGACCCTAGATTCTAAAGCACAAGCATTCCCTACATATAATGCCACAACTAAAAATAATACGGCTTGAAGGGAAAACCAACAACTGACGATGATCTTGATGCGAAACCGAAAGATTCAGCAGCTGCACAGAATTCTTGAAATTGGAGAAATATAACTAAGAAGCGAACCTTAGCACAAGGTCTTCCTGTTATGAGGATCCACTCGTACCCACTTGAATATACTTGAATTTGACAACTTCACGGTCCTTTGGTTCCCTACTACACCTCCATTCAGCTGATCTCGAACTCCGGATAACGGACTTGAGTTGCTTTGTTGTAGTCTAGGACTAAATCCAAGCCTTACACTGGTCCATTCTCTAGGTCTCTATATAAATTTGTCTCCAATTGTAGCATCCTGAAGCTCAATGAGGGTAATGTATCGATGCATAGACACAAACGGCCGAATATCCATCTTGAGCATACTCAAGTACCGAGTCATCTGAGCCTGCTCCGTGGCAGCAAAATCAGGGCAGAAGAGAGCCCTCTCCGTAAATATCTTGCTTATCTTTATCCCTATCTTAGTAGTCTGCCTCAAATCCAAATACTCCTGAGCCAACCTCTCCCTCTCCACCAAGGGACCATACCTCACACACAACATCTCTGAGAACTGCTCCCATGTACATTACAAGAAAAAAGGGTATCAGAGACTGACATATTCAGTATTTGATGGTTAATAATCAGTCTCTAATGAGAATCAGGGACTGATTTCACTAGTCCTTAGGTAGTTCCAGAAACCTAGTCCTAGATGGTGTTTTTTTTTATATATGGGACTGAAAATCAGTCCTTAATATGTAATAGTTTCAAAGATAGATAATCAATCCCTGATAATACCAAATTCAGTCTTAAATGTGTTTTCTTTAAATCCAAGATTTCATATAAGATCAGTCCCTGATAATAACTTTTGTGGACTAAAAATTAGTCTTACATACTACATCATTCAGTCTCCAATACGCTTCATTAAAATCCTTACTCAATGCATATTAGTCCTTGATAATATTTATTTAAGACTGAATATCAGTCTCAAATGTTATCATCCTCTGTCTCTAACCTGAGTTTTATTGACTGCATATCAGTCTCATATACACATTCATTCAGTCCCTAACCCGATTTTTTAGTTAGCATATGTCAGTCATAGATACATTTTCGTTCAACACCTAACCAGATTTTTTCAGTAACTGAATGTCAGTCTTAGATAGAATTTCATTTAGTCCTAACCGAGATTTTTAGTGACTGAATATCAGTCTTAGATACAATGAAATTTTCTCCCTAACCTGATTTTCTAGTGACTAAATATTACTCTCATATATAATTCCATTCGGTCCCTAACCTGCTATTGTTTCAAACCAAAGTTTAGTCTTAAATTAACATTGATAGTGACTAATATAAACAATGCACTTGTTAATACACCAAAATAAACTAGTACTATATAAATAAACCGTAATTTAAACATCATATCCAAATTTAAAACAACAAACAAAAACGTCTAAGAAACTAGTCAATAACTAAACGATACGTGAAAGAATTTCCAAATTTTAATAACCGGTCAAGAATGTTACACTTGCTATGCTTGCTCTGATAGATCTGTTATGTCATCGTACGCACGAGCTTCGTCTTCATCGGGTGGACATAATATGTTTTGAGAATTTGGGAACTTCGAGAAAATAAATTGGAACATTTTTTCACATTTTTCCTCACTTTGTTTGACTTTTTGTTCATTTATTCGAACCTCCTCCTCAAGTGCAACAACCTTACTTTTCATATCTTCTTCATCTTTTGAGGTTGATTGAGATGTTTCTGCGGTTGATAAGAGATGTATATCCTTTTTCCTCATAACAGGTCCACTTAAAGCCTCCTATCCATATTGTAATGTTTTATGTTTGGCACAAATAGTTTTAATGACTTTTTTCTCTATGTCGTATTCCATTTCTTGAGTAATGCTTGTTCCCTCTGAAACTAATTTGGCACATTCTTCCTCCTTGAGTTGGAGAATATTTTCCTAATACAACATAAAAACATATTATAATAACTTATAACACCAATATCAATATATTATAACTATAAATAAATATTAGTCAAGAAATCATTCTTACATATTGAATGCATGACTCATCATTTTTCCATTTCTTTATAGGATCAAAATGCAACTTAGGATATAACTCGATCGGGCTGGGGGGGGGGGGGGGGGGGGGCATTTGAGTCTCTTTATTTGTATGCAATAATAAAGATTAATATAAGTAAAGGTAAAAAATAAATTTTCTTGAATATATTAATTGAAATATGAATTAATTTGATAGTTTACCATGGAAAATTTGTGATTTGCTATCGATCTTGAGCCTCCTCTACTTGGAATAACAAGTTTTCCCCGATTATGTTTTGTTTGTTCAACATATTGCTACAAAATTTGAACTATACGTGGTTAATAATATATAAATAAGAGTCAATTACATAAAATGTGTATGTGCAAGATTGAGAGAATTTTGTTATAGGTGTATACTTTTCTATATTTGGCAGCGCATGTTATATAATACTACAAGAAATAAAATAAGAATTCTAAGATGAAATTATAAGGTTTATAGAATTTAATAATTACCTTTTGCTTTATCCGATTCCCAATAATCTCACAAATAACCCCAATCTTCTTCGCTACGACAATCTGGCTTCATTTTAGATCTTGCAAATTGTGGATTTGTCATTCCTCCATTTTTCTTCCAATAATCTTTGAAAATATTTCGTGTGTGTTTCCATTGCCTCCGCATTTGTTCATCTACATACTCCATCAGAACTTTATCTTTGTGCGATAATTCAAAATTTTCCTACATTTAATACATAAATTAAAATTGAACATTATTAATTAAAGTTTAACAATAAATTACTTCCATTTATGAATTTTAAATTTTAACAAAAAAATGAATAGATTTAGGAAAATGATATTTAACTTACACGTAATTTGTTAATCATTTCTTCTTTCTTTTCTTTTGCTACTTTCTCCCATGTACGGAATTCCATTTGACAAAAGCTCGACATCACAATTCCAACCTCCGTTGCAAAAGATATTGCTGAATCCCTAATGAATTTCTTTGTATAGGTATCTCTTGTCAATGTACTTCTAGCATTAGGTTGTTTTTCCAAAATCTGTGAAGCCTTTTTATTAATATTAGTGCCTCGCCTCCACCTCTATGGTTGATCTACACGACATAAAGTATATATCACCTAATGCATAATTTGTAATATTATAAATAAAAGAATAAATTGTCTACTATTACTTGGAACGACTTCCTCTGTGACTAATGAAGTCGGTTGAGTATTTTCTCTAGAACCACTCCCTCCTGTTTTTGTAGTCACATAAGCGTGTAAATGTATAAACATAAGTGGAAAGAAGAAAGAAACACAAAAATCACAGCAGGCCAGAGACATAAAAACAAGATACAGAGGCGAAACATATGAAGAAGAAAACAGGGGGAAATTTTTCAGGGAAAATTTTCTTGTACTCCAAGCTTTGCTGAGAAAAATATGAATAAAACTTAATTAAAACATCATAGATACATATCCTATTCATAATAAACCAAAAAAATCCTAATCTAACAAAAAAACTAAAAATATGATGGTTTTTCCCAAAATACCCCTGGGTGAAACCTATCCTAGAGTTTGATTATTCCAACAGATGCCATGAAAGGATGTAACGGTTCTATGTTTATGATGCCAGGATAGATAGAGACAAAGAGATATAGACTAAATTGAAGGAGATAATTAATAAAACAAACAAGGATTTGGTTTTCTTTCTGGTTTTCTTCTCTGGCAATCACAGTGGAATTGTTGTTATTTTTTATAAGAAAGCATGGGTGTATATGCATGGTGTGATGATCTTTAAAAACTAAAAAAAAGGATGCAATAGAAGACATAGCAGTGGCTTTTATAAAATAAAAAAGAAAATGATATTGTAATCTATCTTCACTAAGTTGTGTTAAGCATGGGTGTATATCCATGGTTTGATGATCTTTACCTGTAGTACCCGATTTGGGAAAAGAATCCGTATATTGGCAAACTATTGGCTCATTTGTGTTAGACACAATTCCTTCACCAACAAGCAAATTTGATGTTGATTATGGATTTTTTCTCGGACCACTTCCTACTGCATAAATTAGAAAGTACATTCCCCAAACCCGAATAACAAGAAAATAGAATTACCCAACCGAATAACACCCATACATTGTGTAAGTTGTTTATAAGGTTGTAAAAAGTACATTGTCAAAAATTTCAGATTTAAATTTAAAAACACAAATCAGGTAAAAAAAACAGAAATTTGAAATCCATTACATTTAAATTTTTCTTTAACTCAATTTTTAGTAAACAATAAAAACATATAAGGTTTACCCGTTGCATCAACGGATGCCATAGCACATTTACGTCGACGAAGCATACAAAATTTTGGATCGAGTTCACCTTCACTTCCTTAACCTGATGATGTGACTGAAATTTGTCGAGGTTCTTTTCTTACATGCTTAGTACCTCCGAGATTAACAATCGTCATCATCACCAGAAATATCCACATTTTATCTGCAAAGGATGTAATTTATAGACAAGTTAGTTAGGAGTACACTTATTTATATTCATCGTCTAAAAGTTTTAAATATTAACATATTAAAAACACACCAATGAAGTAGAACTACAGTATAATTATCTATAATCATAGTAAATAAGTTTTAAAAATGTAAATAATTACAAAACACACCAACAAAGTAGAAAAATATTACAATTATTCATATTCATCATCTGAATCATCAAATAGGGCTACATTTGTTTCATCGATATCATCTAAACCCTCTAAATCTTGAGGTTCCTCACTATTTTCTTTGGGGATAGTATCATAATCAATAAAATCATCTAATTCGTCTTCAAAAGCTTCAACATCAACAGTTTCCACAAACTCTTCTTCACCATTTTCTATATGAAACTCGAAATTTTCACAATCTGATGTTTGAATGGGGGTTGTGTCCGACGATGTTCCTACATGTTCGAACATATCCTGTACATCCTCATTATCCGTAATATCCCATAAATTCCTATGTGTGCTTCTTTCTATGATTTTCCATCCTGAGTCACGCGTGGGATCGTTTATAAAGAACACTTGTTTTGCTTGATTTGCCAACACAAAAGGATCTTCGTCATAAGCTTTTTTGGTTGTATCTATAGATATGAAATGAGGTTCAAACATCACGTGCTTCCTTTTACCGTCGGTATTAAACCAAATGCATTTAAATAAAATAACTCGGTATCCTTTTATGAATGAAAATTCAAGGACTTCATTAACATATCCATAGTAATCTTTTTCAACACCATTGTGAATTCCTACAGTTGTGACTGCACAATTTTGAGTCCTCCAATGATCATCTTGTGACTTAATAAGAAATTTAACTCCATTTACTATGTATCCACTATGTGGTATAACTCTGTTATCTGGACCACGAGATAGTGCATATAACTCTTCGTTGATTTTCGATGAATTTTGCTCATACATTGTTCCTATCTATTCACCATTTCCAAAAAAGTAAGGGTAGGTTGATGGTTCTAACATGAGAAAATGATATAAATTATGTTATAGTAACATTACCCGTGATGAAAACCAAGATGGAATCGTAGATTGTTGTAATTCACTGAAATCTAGGGCTGCTTGATGTTGTCTTTCCAAGAAATTCAAGTGCTCACTGTCAAGTGTAAGTAAGCTTTAAATACCTTGAGATACAAAAAAGTGAATTCACTATGAAACGGAAAATGTACTTACTTCAGGTACAGTTCAACTTGTGAACAATTAGTTAACATAAACCACAGTGCTTTCTTTATTGAAATGTTTGAAAGCCTAACTGTTTCTCGCTTCCTAATTCCTCGGCCATTTAATATGAAAATATCTAATTTATAGTCTCGAACATCACTGGTAGTTTCATCGTTATATCTACCTCGCTTATCTAATCTTGAATCAACACCACGTAAATAGTGTGAAAAAATATCAAAGCTTCTTCAATAACATAACCTTCTGCAATTGAACCTTCGGGTCTTGCTTTTTTTTTTCTAACATATTTCCATAAATGGCCGAGATACCTTTCAACTGGATACATCTACCTTGATTGTATAGGTCCTCTTAAAATAACTTCTTGAGGTAGATGAATGCACAAGTGCATCATAACTGTAAAAAATGAGGGAGGAAATATGCGTTCAAGCTTGCAAATAATCTTAACTATCTCTTCTTGCAAACTTTCCAACTCTCTCACAAGTAATGTGGTTGAAGTTAGAATCTTGAAAAATTGAGACAACTCGGTCAATGTATCATGTATACGTTTATCTAAAAGCCCACGAACAGCAATAGGGAGTATATGTAACATGAAGACATGATAATCATGTGATTTAATCCTATATATCTTACTTTGCTCGAGAATAACATTTTTACCCAAGTTTGCGGCATATCCATCAGGAAAACGCAGAGACTTAACTAGAGAGCAAAATTGTTTCCTTTCTATAGGAGTTAAGACATATGGAGCGGGCGGTTTAATCCAACGATCATTTTTCTTCACCAAGTACAGATTCTTGAGTATTTTCATATCTTGAAGATCTCGACGAGCTAGGTCAGTGTCTGTTTTCCTCTTTTCTATGTTCAATAAAGTTCCAAGAAGTTCTCACCCATATTTTTTATAACATGCATGACATCAATGTTATGACGCATTAACAACTTACACCAGTATGGTAGTTCAAAGAATATGCTTTTTTTACCAATTTAACTCACGTTCGCTCCTTCTATGTTTTTGGCCAATGTGAGAATGTTTCTTTCCATGTGGAAAGTAAGGGACATTTTCTAATTGGCGCAATCAATCTTCTCCACTAATATGTTTGGGTGCAATCCTAGACTCTTTTTTCATATTAAAATCTCGTGCATTCCTCCAAAGATGATCATGGGGAAGAAATCACCTATGACCTACATATGCTATTTTCTTTCATATACGAATACTAGATGCATCTTTGTTGCATGTTGGGCATGCCATGTACCCACTTGTGCTCCATCCAGACAAGTACCCATATGCAGGAAAATCTATTGTCCATATAAGTGTTGCACACATCTTGAATATACGTCCCGATTTAGAATCATATATTTCAATACCGTTCTGCCATAGAAGTTTAAACTCACCTACCAGTGGACATAAATATACATCAATATCATTTCCTGGTGAATCTTTTCCAGGAATCAACAAAGCCATCATAAATGAAGCATCAATCATAGACTCCCATGGAGGCAGATTATACAATATAAGCACAACGGGCCACATACTATATGAAGTACTCATCGTTCCAAAAGGGTTGAAACCATCGCTCGCAAGACCTAGGTGTACATTTCTTGGTTCTTTGGAAAAATCAGGGTAGATTGTATCAAAGTGCTTCCATGCTTTTCCGTCTGCGGGATACCTAAGAACTCCATCTCTTTACACTTTTTCTGAGCGTGCCACTGCATGTCCTTTGCAGTATACCTAGAGGCATATAGTCGCTTAAGTCTACTTGTGATGGTAAAGTAACACAAGACTTTGGTTGGAATCTTCTTTTGACGCATTTTATCTTCTACCCAACGACTAGCACCACAAACAGGACATGATTGTAATTCCAAATTTTCCTTCCAAAACAATGCACAATCATTCTTGAAAGCATGTATTGATTCATATCCAAGTCCAAGAGTACGCAAATACTTTTTTTGCCTCATAGTGGGATTTAGGGATTATTGTGTTCTTGAATGCCTCATTCAATAACTTCAGTATCATATCCATGGACACATTTGTCATTTTACATGTTACCTTCACGTGCATCAATCGTAATATAAATCCTAGTACAAAGAAAGTATCATATCCTGGAAATAAAGGTTTCTCCATATTAGTGAATAACTTGTCCACATTTGTATTACTAGATCGATTATAAGACTCGGCCTCATCGTTGTCATCTTCTCTTTCAGTTTTCAGCTCCCACATGAAACACATCACCAAGTAAAGCATCAACACCCTCATATGATTCATTATCACTTTCATCATGCTCGTTGTTTATTTCATTTTCCTGGCGACTTTTCCCATGAAATGTCCATATTTTATATGACTGTTGAAATCCATGATGTATGATATGATTACAAACTACATTGGGTGCATGCTTTCTTACATTTAGACAGCTTTTACATGGACAGTGTGTACGACCTTCACTATCAACGTAAGCTTTAGCCATCTCCGCAAAAGCAATTTCCCCTTCATGAACTTTGGATCGACCTTATTTATGATTTTAGTCCAACTCTTGTCCATCTTATCTTAGTATGAAGTTGTTGAACTAAAAGGAACCAAAAAGAAGAAAAAGAAGAAACATAAAAAAAATACCATTAATGTTAAATAGATAAAAATCTATTTACATGTTGGTTTATGGAATGCAAAAAAGACTATTCTACCCTTTGTTTATTTGATGTAAATTTCTTCAATAACTGGAGATATAACTTATGATTATGAGTTAATTACGTCTTGTAATGTATACATGAAGTCCCAAAGAGTGATGGAGATTGTGTATTGTGTTATGTGGTCCCTTTGCATAAATCATGTGGCGTTGAGTACATAAGTCTGGTAACTATATGACTGATGTGACATCCCCAAAATCACGGCCAGAAAAGACCGATTTTGTTTATGCTTTGTTTAAAAATCAGAGTAGCATTTTAAATAAAAGTGTTGCGGAATTTGTCCCAAAACAAAATATGATAAAGATTTATCAAAAGCATTTCCATAAAAATGTATTTCATTAAAAGACTTGGGATGTCATGTTCGTACAGATCAAAAGCATAAAAAGTACAATATTATCCTTACTACATTATTTCATATCTACATGTCTATATCCGTAATCCCTCGTCCAAACATCATATCTATGCTCAAGCGCCACTACCTGTAATACATAAAACTGAGTGGGTCAGGCTTCGGAGCCTGATCAGCATATAGGAGTTTCAACCCACAATAAATAAGTTTATTAATTCCTTCAATCAACAATAACCCGATTACCCGTTCCCGTTATCCTCACATTACATCCCTAAACACCTATCATAAGGGACCTATCCTAAGGATCATCATCAGGATGGACACTACAGCTAAGGGGGTTCCTCAGCAATAAATGTCCTAAAGGCAACCATGTGGGGGATGGAGTATACCGGTGAACACATCGTTCACAACACCTACAGGTTGCGAGCCTGCCAGCGTTCCACTAGACTGTCTAGAAGAGTCTGTGGTCGTCATCTATACTCCCCTAGATGACTGGATCAACAACAACAACAACATTGAAGCCTCTCATCATTTTATCACACATCGTCTTATTACATCTACCCATGTTTTACCCCATCATTTTTGTAGATATAAAATACATGTACAGTTTAAATCATTTAAGACTTGTACAAAAACATTCATCCAGCATAGATAACAAGTATACAGATAATATGCACACATAGCACGTAATATATAAAATACTTCATATCTATGTGTAAGATGAAAGTAACTATGCACTCACCTGAAAAGGTGGTGATTCCGAAATCAGACAGCGCTTGGCTTCTTAAAATAATTTCCTTCGATGAAACCTAGTATTATTACCACTAGAGTTTAGTCTATTATTCGCTGAGACTAATTAATAGTCTAGCTATTATTACTATTATATAAGCGTTAAAAAGAATACTTATATAACCCATAATAATAGCCCAAGTATTTATTAGAAGTTCCTAATAACATTACTATAATTAAATAAAAGCTATATTAAAAATAGCGTAGGCGTAGCTTACTTACAATGGGTTTTATAGAAAACTAGGATTTGCTTGGAGCAGCTTTCCTGATCCGAAAAGCTCTTCTTCTCGGAGCCGTCGAGCACTCCGGGTGATGAGATTAAACTTTCTTTTAATCTATGAAGATCGATTAGATCTTGAACAAGTATGTAAATAATGACGATATGAACACAATAAAAGAACAGAACAAGATTGAATCAAACGTGTCGAATGATTGAAACAAAATCCTCAGAAGAGCTCGATTAAGAACATCAACTGTAGAGGATTGGAAGGTTACAAAAACGATCAAAGAAACCTTTTATCGTCTGGAAAGATTGTATTCTCAGACCTCTAAAACCTTAACCTAATATGCATGCAAGCATTAGCTTATATACAAAGTATAAAAGACTCACGGTTGGACAGGCCCAAACCGGAATATAAATAAAAGCATAAACAGATGAGCCCAAAAGACGCAATCTTCAAATCCCAACACCGGGGCTTGCACCTCATGCTAGGGATGTTCCCTAGGCTTTTCGGGGGATTTCGGGGCTAGAGAGAGGTTCTAGAGAGAGAGAGAGTACAGAGAAGAAAGAATGAGGAAGTTGTGAAGAAAATGAGGGTGGGAGAGGTGGTATTTATAGGGTGAAATGTGCCTGAACTTGGTGCCACATGTCATAATCTGGTGGCAAGCCTTGGGGAGAAAGCAATGGCCAAGATTGTGTCACATCACCCATTTTCGCGCAGCACACTTCAGACTTCTAAAATCCGTAACTTTCACACACGACCTCTGTTTTTGACGCTCTTTATATCCACGCGTAGGTAATAATAAGATCTACAACTTTCATTTTGACTCCGTCGGCTAATTCTCGACCGATCTTAAATTTAAAAAGACAAGGAGATTATACTGTTAAACGTCCGCGTAAAATTCATAACTTCTACATACGGACTCTGTTTTCGTCTGTCTTTTTACCATTGATTTTCTATTAATGAGATATTCAACTCTCATTTAGGTTGCGTAAGCCAAAAACCGCTCGAACTAAAATTCGAGTTTCGGGTCGTGCACTGCTAAGCCGAATCTTAGAAAAATCATAACTTCCTCATACGAAGTCAGATTTGGGCATTCTTTTTATAGATGTTCTCGGTTTATCATATACTAAAACTTTGGTTTAGATCACTAAGGCTAAAAATCCCTTCATCGTAAATTCACTATTTACGTCTCCCGGTGTCGTGCTGGTTTTGCCGTAAAACTTCGGCGAGCCATAACTTCTTCGTTATAACTCGGATTTTGGTATTCTCTGTATCCCCGGAATCCTTGTTTCGACCACTAAAACTTTATATAAAGATATCGGGCTTATCCCATACTTTAATTTTGACGCTTATTTTTATTCTTTATTAATTATACATTTATAATTAAATAATAAGCACATAAATACACATAATTCACATAATACTCAAATATTTCATCTTTATTACTTCAAAAAGAGTTACAAGAGTTGACCTAGGGTATTACATTGACAAATATGCTTAGCCCTGAAACCCGGGCGTTACAATTCTCTCCCCCTTAGGATGATTCCGTCCCGGAATCATGCATTAGCAAACAGATGTGGATAGCGACTCATGATGTCATCCTCTGTTTCCCAAGTGAGATTCGGCCCATTCGAATCTTTCCATTGGACTAGCACTAATTCGACCATCTTGCATCGTAACTTTTTCGTCTTACGGTCAACAATTACCTCGGGCTCTACGATCAACCTTTTATTCTCATCCATCCTTAACTCTGGGATTGGAATTGTGTCGGGAACATCTCCCGTGAATTTCTTCAAATAACACACGTGGAAGGTGTTATGAATACCATTGAGTTCTTCGGGTAATTCAAGCTTATAAGCTTGGTTCCCTATCTTCTGAAGAACTTTGAACGGTCCAATAAACGTTGGACTCAACTTTCCTTGTTTTTCGAATCTTATAAGTCCCTTCCACGGTGAGACTTTAAGGAAAACGGAATCCCCAACTTAGAAAGTCATTGGTCGTCTTTTCTTGTCGGCATAGCTCTTCTGACGATCCTGAGTGTGACATGCCCAAAATCACGGCCAGAAAAGACCGATTTTTGTTTATGCTTTATGAAAATCAGAGTACTTCATTTTCTAAAAAGGTTGCGGAATTTCTTCCCAGTAAAAACATGGTAAATACATTATTAAAACATTTTCGAGGAAATGTATTTATTTCATTTTAAAACGTTTGGGATGTCATCGTTAATACCGAAACATAAGCATAAACAGAACTTACAATGATTTACACTAGTGATCTACATCTCTTTAAATCTCTCAGTGTAAAGTGACTTCGTATCAACACCTGTGATATAAATAAACTGAGTGGGTCAGGTTGGGAAACCTGGTGAGTACATAGGGTTTTCAACCCACAATAATATAATTATTATGTTTAAACAATCAAGCAATTAAACCCAATTACCCATCCACATTATCTTCTTTAGTCTTAAGGATCTACCCTAAGAATCAACTATTTCTCGTTCATTCATTCCTAAGGATTATCCTAAGGAATTGACACAAAGTCCATCATAGCCACGGTTTACACAACAGGCACTAAGTCTGCATAGTTGCTAGGGTTTAGGCATCAAGTATGCATGATCACCAAGGTTTAGGCATCAAGTCTGCATGATCACCAGGGTTTAGGCATCAAGTCTGCATGATCACCAGGGTTTAGAGTACACCGGGTGAGCACGTCGTTCACACCACCTACAGGTTGCGAGCCTGCTAGTGTTCCACTGGACTGTCTAGAATAGTCTGTGGTTGTCATCCATACTCTGCTGAATGATGGGGCCATCATCTGGGAGAAAGGCTTGTCACATCGTCCACCTCTCATCCTCACCTCACGGTCTATTTCACCTCTCAACTCATCATCGAACTCATACTCCATCTACCCATGTTTTACCCTAACATTATCGTAGATATAAGATACATATACAGTTTAAATTATCTAAAACATGTATAAAATCTTTCATCAGCATAAACAACAAGTATTCAGACAATATGCACACATAGCACGTAATTTGTAATAAAATACTTCATATATATGTGTAAGATGAAAGGGACCATGCACTCACCTGATAGGTGGTGACTCAACACTCGGACAGCGCTTCGATACTCTCAAAACAACTTTCCTTCGATAAAACCTAGTATCAACACCACTAAGGTTTAGTCTACCGATATTCGTGACAAATTAATAGTCTGAGTATTATTATTATTATATAAGCGTTAAATAACACTCAATATAACTCATAATAAGAGCCCAAATAATTATTTTAAGGTCCTAATAATGTTACTATAATTAATTAGAAGCTATATTAAAACTAGCGTAGGCGTAGCTCACTTACAGCGGGTTTTTCGCAAAATCGGTCTTCGCTGGAGCAGCGTTTCCTGAGTCGAAAGACCCCTTTTCTCGGGACTCCGGGAGCCTCGGGGCTTCCTTCGGGTGCTAGGGGGTTTTCCTAGACTTTAGGGAGCTTAAGGAGGCTTAGAGAGAGATTCTAGAGAGAGAAAGAGAAGTTGGAAGGTGTGAGAAATGAGGATGCCCCGGCACCCTTTTTATAGGCTGGAAATCACCAAAACTCGTCGAGCTTACCCCAAACTCATCGAGTTTTATGGCCAGGTGTCACCATCTGGTGGCTAGCCTTGGGGAGGAAGTAACGGCCAGGATTGCACCCCGTCACCCGATTTCGCACAGCAGCCTCCCGACTTAGAAAAATCATAACTCTCGCATACGAGCTCCGTTTTTGACGTTCTTTTTTCCACGCGTAGGTAAAAACAAGATCTAAAACTTTCATTTTGACTCCATCGGCTAATTCTTGACCGATCTTAAATTTAACAGTAGGAGGAGATTAGACTGCTAAGTGACTGCGAATAATTCGTAACTCTTTCATACGGACTCCGTTTTCGTCTGTCTTTTTACCGTTGAGTTCCTATTAATGATATATTCAACTCTCATTTAGGTCACGTAAGCCAAAAACCGCTCGAACTAAGATTCGAGTTTCGGGCTGTACACTACTAAGCCGAATCTTAGAAAAATCATAACTTCCTCATACGAAGTCAGATTTGGGCGTTCTTTTTATCGACGCTCTTAGTTTAACATATTCTACGAATTTTATTTAGATCACTAAGGCTAAAAATTCATCCATCGTAAATTCAATATTTACACTTCCCGGTGCCGTGCCGGTTCCGTCGCGAAATTTCGACGGGCCATAACTTCTTCGTTATAACTCGGATTTCGGCGTTCTTTATATGTACGGAAACCTTGTGACATATTCTAAAACTTGATAAATATTATTTATTCTAAATAACCTTTTGTTGAAAAGTCATTTTCGACCCCTATTGCCTCTAAATTGACTAGTCCGTATCTACGGGCGTTACAATTATCTCCCCCTTAGGATGGTTACGTCCCGGAATCATCAACGAAACACGATTGTAGAATGACTCCATACATTATCTCTTCATCCTAGGTAATAACTGTAACTTCTATGTCGCTTCGAACGAGTATCTAACTCTTGGACTCCTTGACTGCAGGCGGTGCTCGGTCTTGCACCTGCTCGTTGGATAATTTAATTTGATTACTACAATGGACCGATGTGTCATATTCTAACGACCTATCATCGTATGTAGCAATGCTTAGACTCAGGTATCTTAGAGTCAAATTCCGGAATGGGGTATGCCTTCCTTCATGTTCTAATGTAATATAATCATACTTTAACATGTAGCATTTCTAGCTACCAACGAGCGCGATACTTCTATTGATCGCTTTGATTTTAATCGTTTGGTTTAAGTCGGATGCTATATCAAACATGGTTCTCTGAACCACGTAACCTACTCATCGTTGCCGGACTCAATGTGATATGACCACTAGGGTCGGGATAACAACAATCTTCTTAGTCATTACCGAAACAATGGTAATGACATACTTGAATAAAACAAAATCAATTACTAGTTTCTTGGTAACCTTGTGACTTTCCCTGATCCAAGTGTGAGTCCTATGCTTCCGGTAGTATAGGCCTCTACTACCATTCACACCTACTCATACTCGTCCTAAGTATTGTCTCGCAGTTTCCCAAGTCACCATACAAGAAAATCACATAACATTTTAACACATCAGATAACAAAATGAAGGTTTTATTATTTCTTGAAACTATTACATAGGTGTCCAAGTTCAGCCTAGACTATTCCTCTAATAGGCTACATCATACGACACTATGGCTACTACATAACTTGATCTTCGGATATGAAGTCCTCATCATTGATTCCTTGCACGGTTTTATGCTTCGTCGAGGATCATGTGGAATGCCCTTGGCCTTGGTGGCATTTCTGGTCTTGGTGCTTTATTTTTCCTTGGGCAGTCTCTGGACATGTGCCCCTTGCCTCCACATCCGTAGCATACTTTGTCATTATGTGTGCAGTCTTTGGAATAGTGACCAGTCCTCCCACACTTGTAACAAGTCACTTCTTCGTTGCGCTTCCCACCATGCTTCTTCTTGCATTTATCACACCATCTTGCTTCACTTCCATCTCCTCCTCCAAACTTTGAGAATTTGCTTTCCTTGTTTGACCTCGAAGATCCTTCAAACTTCTGCTTCTCTCCTGCCTTATCTTTTTCTAGACCCTTTTCTTATCTGGGCCTCTACGTTCTTAGCTGCCCTAACAGCTGCTTTCAAGGTAGTTGTCATTTTGACCATTGGGCCAAAGTCAGTGGGCAGCCCGTTAGCAAACCTATCAATCTTGGAGAGTTCAGTAGGCACCAAGTAGGGGAATAGCTTCATCCTCTTGGTGAATGCGGTGGCATACTCATCAACACTCATCTTCCCTTTCTTCAGGTTCTGAAACTCGTGGTTTAGGTCTATCAGATCTATCTCCGAGCAGTATTGCATTTTCAACTGTTCCAAAAACTCTTCCCACGACATCCTTAAGGCTTCTCCTCGTGGCATCGTATCTGCCAATAGCTTCCACCAGCTCAAGACTCCAGTTTTCATCTGTCTTACTACGAAGACAATCTTCTGTTTCTCATTACAACTGCAACTCTCAGACACCATCTCCATCTCAGAGATCCAATCCATAATCTCAACCGGCTTTGGGCTTCTTGAGAGGCTTGGTGGTTTCGCACCCAATAAATTCTTGTGCATCCGCCCATCCTTGTTGTTTCTCCCTTCTGGTCCATCCCTTTGCTCACCTTGAGTCCCTACTTGACTCACTTGGCGACTGTAGTTCCCTTCCTCAGATTGCTCGGGAACTGGCTCCGTCGGTTCAACATGTACGGTAGGTTCGTTCCTATTCAACATCTGTATCATTTCTTCCCTTTTTTCAACTAACATAGCCCGAATCATGGCTTGAACTCCAGCCATGGTGACTGGCTCAGGCGCAACTTCTTCAACAACAGGTATTTGCTGAACCAATAGGGGTTGGTTCCTGTTCCCATTTGCGTTTACGTTTCCGCTACGGGTCCTTACCATCTCGATCTATACACCGAATAAGGTGAATTTAGACCTTTACTTGACGTTTAAATCATCCTTATCACTCCGAAACGTTTACATGCTAGTTCTAATACCATAGCCGTACGTTTAGAATCCTAAACAGATAAGGTTTCCAGATCCGATCCGCAACAGACCATAGATCTGAACAATTAACAACATATCATGCACAAAGCATTTAGCACATAAAAGCAATTTAGGCATCATTCCTAAAATAAGCTAGTGCTCACACCTCACAATCATCGCTTAGCATTCTAAGTTTAAGTCTAGAAATAAATCCATATTCCTAGTTCGCTTAAACTAATGCTCTGATACCAACTGTGACATCCCCAAAATCACGGCCAGAAAAGACTGATTTTTGTTTATGCTTTATGAAAATCAGAGTACTTCATTTTATAAAAAGGTTGCGGAATTTCTTCCCAGAAAAAACATGGTAAATACGTTATTAAAACATTTTCGAGGAAATGTATTTATTTCATTTTAAAACGTTTGGGATGTCATCGTTAATACCGAAACATAAGCATAAACAGAACTTACAATGATTTACACTAGTGATCTACATCTCTTTAAATCTCTCAGTGTAAAGTGACTTCGTATCAACACCTGTGATATAAATAAACTGAGTGGGTCAGGTTGGGAAACCTGGTGAGTACATAGGGTTTTCAACCCACAATAATATAATTATTATGTTTAAACAATCAAGCAATTAAACCCAATTACCCATCCACATTATCTTCTTTAGTCTTAAGGATCTACCCTAAGAATCAACTATTTCTCGTTCATTCATTCCTAAGGATTATCCTAAGGAATTGACACAAAGTCCATCATAGCCACGGTTTACACAACAGGCACTAAGTCTGCATAGTTGCTAGGGTTTAGGCATCAAGTATGCATGATCACCAAGGTTTAGGCATCAAGTCTGCATGATCACCAGGGTTTAGGCATCAAGTCTGCATGATCACCAGGGTTTAGAGTACACCGGGTGAGCACGTCGTTCACACCACCTACAGGTTGCGAGCCTGCTAGTGTTCCACTGGACTGTCTAGAATAGTCTGTGGTTGTCATCCATACTCTGCTGAATGACGGGGCCATCATCTGGGAGAAAGGCTTGTCACATCGTCCACCTCTCATCCTCACCTCACGGTCTATTTCACCTCTCAACTCATCATCGAACTCATACTCCATCTACCCATGTTTTACCCTAACATTATCATAGATATAAAATACATATACAGTTTAAATTATCTAAAACATGTATAAAATCTTTCATCAGCATAAACAACAAGTATTCAGACAATATGCACACATAGCATGTAATTTGTAATAAAATACTTCATATATATGTGTAAGATGAAAGGGACCATGCACTCACCTGATAGGTGGTGACTCAACACTCGGACAGCGCTTCGATACTCTCAAAACAACTTTCCTTCGATAAAACCTAGTATCAACACCACTAAGGTTTAGTCTACCGATATCCGTGACAAATTAATAGTCTGAGTATTATTATTATTATATAAGCGTTAAATAACACTCAATATAACTCATAATAAGAGCCCAAATAATTATTTTAAGGTCCTAATAATGTTACTATAATTAATTAGAAGCTATATTAAAACTAGCGTAGGCGTAGCTCACTTACAGCGGGTTTTTCGCAAAATCGGTCTTCGCTGGAGCAGCGTTTCCTGAGTCGAAAGACCCCTTTTCTCGGGACTCCGGGAGCCTCGGGGCTTCCTTCGGGTGCTAGGGGGTTTTCCTAGACTTTAGGGGGCTTAGGGAGGCTTAGAGAGAGATTCTAGAGAGAGAAAGAGAAGTTGGAAGGTGTGAGAAATGAGGATGCCCCAGAACCCTTTTTATAGGCTGGAAATCACCAAAACTCGTCGAGTTTACCTCAAACTCGTCGAGTTTTATGGCCAGGTGTCACCATCTGGTGGCTAGCCTTGGGGAGGAAGCAACGGCCAGGATTGCGCCACGTCACCCGATTTCGCACAGCAGCCTCCTGACTTAGAAAAATCATAACTCTCGCATACGAGCTCTGTTTTTGACGTTCTTTTGTTCCACGCGTAGGTAAAAACAAGATCTACATCTTTCATTTTGACTCCATCGGCTAATTCTTGACCGATCTTAAATTTAACAGTAGGAGGAGATTAAACTGCTAAATGACCGCGAATAATTCGTAACTCTTTCATACGGACTCCGTTTTCATCTGTCTTTTCACCGTTGAGTTTCTATTAATGAGATCTTCAACTCTCATTTAGGTCGCGTAAGCCAAAAACCGCTCGAACTAAGATTCGAGTTTCGGGCTGTACACTACTAAGCCGAATCTTAGAAAAATCATAACTTCCTCATACGAAGTCAGATTTGGGCGTTCTTTTTATCGACGCTCTTAGTTTAACATATTCTTCGAGTTTCATTTAGATCACTAAGGCTAAAAAGTCATCCATCGTAAATGCACTATTTACGCTTCCCGGTGCCGTGACGGTTTCGTCGCGAAACTTCGACGGGCCATAACTTCTTCGTTATAACTCGGATTTCGGCGTTCTTTATATGTACGGAAACCTTGTGACATATTCTACAACTTGGTTAAGATTATTTATTCTAAATAACCTTTTGTTGAAAAGTCATTTTCGACCCCTATTGCCTCTAAATTGACTAGCCCGGATCTACGGGCGTTACACTGAGCTGCTAACATCCTTTCGCTAATCACTTTCAACTTCTCAGCTGTCTCATGGACTATCTCAGGGCCCATAAACTGCTTCTCTCCAGCTTCAAGCAAACAAGATGGCGTACGACACTTCTGTCCATACAAGGCTTGATAAGGTGCCATCTTGATGCTCGAGTGGAAACTATTGTTGTAGGAAAGTTCTACCAGAGGTAAGTGCTCGTCCCAATTTCCTTGGAATTCGAGGGTACATGCTCTCATCATATCTTCCAGTGTTTGAATCATTCTTTCGCTCTGACCATCGGTTTGCGGGTGGTAAGCCGTACTCAAACACAACTTTGTACCGAACTCCTCCTGTAGACTCCTCCAAAACCGTGATGTGAAACGACTATCACGATCTGATACAATCGTAAGAGGAACACTGTGAAGTCTTACAATTTCCTTCACATAAGCATTTGCGAGCTTATCCATAGACCACTTCTCATTGGCTGCTATGAAGTGTGCACGCTTAGTAAAACGATCCACGACTACCCAAATCATGTCGTGACCGTTCTTCGTCCTGGGCAGTTTAGTCACAAAATCCATGGTGATATCCTCCCATTTACCCATGGGTATGGGTAAAGGTTCTAAGCTCCCATACGGTTTCTGATGTTGTGCCTTAACTCTCTCACATGTTACACACTCGGCCACATACTTCGCAACGTTGAGTTTCATCGTCGGCCACCAGTAGTAGGGTTTTAGGTCCCTATACATTTTAGTGCTACTGGGATGAATTTAGTACATGGTCTTGTGTGCTTCTTCCATTAGAAGATCTCTTATTCCTCCCGTCTTAGGTACCCAAATCTGATCTTGGAATACGTTCAGTCCTCGACTGTTTGCACCGAACACTAACGTTTTGCCCAAACGTTCTTCCTTTCGGTCATTATTCTCTAAAGCTTCTTCTTGGGATTTCCTGATACTTTCCACAATTGTCGAGACGACTTCAATTCTCAACGCTCTTGGCCTTTTCCTTTCAAGATTGACTTTCCGACTGAGAGCATCAGCAACAACATTTTCTTTACCTGGGTGGTAAAGTATCTCATAGTCGTAGTCCTTGAGTAGTTCTAGCCAGTGTCGTTGCCTCATGTTCAACTCCTTCTGATTAAAGAGATATTGGAGACTCTTATGATCAGTGAACAACTTGCACTTCATGCCGTAGAGATAATGTCTCCATATCTTTAGAGCGAAAACTACCACTGCCAACTCCAAATCATGAGTGGGGTAGTTCTTTTCGTGCTCTTTCAATTGTCGAGATGCGTATGCTATCACCTTTTCTCTTTGGGTCAAAACACAACCCAACCCGACTCCAGAAGCATCACTATAAACCGCAAAATCTTCAACTCCATCGGGTAGAGAAAGTATCGGTGCTTCACATAACTTCTTCTTTAGCTTCTCGAATGCCTCATCGTGTTTCTCAATCCATGTATACGTAGCTCCTTTATGGGTCAAAGCTATTAATGGAGAGGCTATCGAAGAAAAGCCTTGGATAAATCATCGATAATATCCGGCTAATCCTAGAAAGCTTCGAATTTCTATGGGACTCTTTGGACGTTCCCACTTCATTAAAACTTTGATTTTTGCTGGGTCAACCATTATTCCCTCCTGGTTAACCACATGACCCAAGAATTGGACTTCTCGAATCCAAAAATCACACTTAGAGAACTTGGCATAAAGCTTCTCTTTCTTTAACACTTCCAACACTTCCCGTAGATGTCTGCCATGCTCCTCTTGGCTTTTCGAGTAGATCAGAATGTCGTCGATGAATACGATCACAGATTTATCAAGGAATGGTTTACAAACCCTATTCATCAAATCCATGAATGCTGCAGGAGCATTGGTTAGTCCAAACGACATAACCAAGAAATCGTAGTGCCCATATCCAGTTCTGAATGCATTCTTCTCAATATCCCGTTCCTCACCTTCAGCTGATGATATCCCGACCTAAGATCAATCTTTGAGAAGTAGCTCGAACCTTGCAGCTGATCGAATAGGTCGTCAATCCTCAGCAATGGATACTTGTTCTTCACCATTGCCTTGTTCAGCTCTCGGTAGTCTATACACATTCTCATGCTTTCGTCCTTCTTCTTTACGAATAACACCGGAGCTCCCCCAGGGTGATGAACTAGGTCGAATGAAACCGTTGTCTAATAGCTCCTGAAGTTTTGTCATGATCTCCTTCATCTCCGTCGGTGCTAATCGGTATGGTGCTTTCGCTATCGGTGTTGTTCCTGGTAACAAGTCTATACGAAATTATACTTGTCTATCCGGTGGTAATCCGGGAAGATCTTCGGGAAAAACTTCCGGATAATCGCACACAACCGGTATATTCTGCACCTCTTTCTTTTCCTTCTTAGCATCGATTACGAATGACAAGTACGATGCACATCCTTTGGACAAACATTTCCTGGCTTTCATCAGGGAGATGATTCCAGAATTCACTCTGCGTTTGTCCCCGTAGACCATAAATGATTCCCTCCCGGGTGGGTTCACCCTCACTATCTTCTTTCGGCATTGAATCTCAGCATCATTGGCGCTAAGCCAATCCATACCCAAAACAATGTCGAAACCGTTTAAGTCTATGGGTAATAGCTCTTCATGGAATTCGTTTCTGTTTAGGTCGATGACGATGTTCCTAATACAATTACTAACAGGTACGAATTTGCCACTGGCAACTTCTACAATCAGGGCATTATCAAGTTTTTCTACAGCTAATGCTAATTTCCCACTAAATTTATGCGACACAAAGGAGTAGTTGGCTCCGGAATCAAATAGTATATTTGCAGGAAAACCATTTACAAGAAAGGTATTCGAAGCGACGTCTCCTGCGTCCTTCGCAGCCTCGAGCGTCATCTGGAAGGCTCTCGCCTTCAGCTTCGGTGGTATGTTGGGTCTTCCTGCCTCCTTATTCTTTGGGCAATCCTTTGAAATGTACCCGTCCTCGTTGCACTCATAGCGGACCTTCTTTGTGAACATGCATTTGTTGGCGTAGTGCCCAGGCTTTCCGCATTTGAAACAAGTGACCCCTCCATCACACTTCCCAGAGTGCTTCTTCTTACAATTGTCACACCACTTCGCTTCTGATCCTCCTCCTCTCCAACCAGACTTCGAGAATCTACTCTTCTTGTTGGACTTCGAGGATCCATAATTTTATCACACATCGTCTTAGTACATCTACCCATGTTTTACCCCATCATTTTTGTAGATATAAAATACATATACAGTTTAAATCATTTAAAACATGTATAAAAACATTCATCCAGCATAGATAACAAATATACAGATAAGATGCACACATAGCACGTAATATATAAAATACTTCATATCTATGTGTAAGATGAAAGTAACTATGCACTCACCTGAAAAGGTGGTGATTCTAAAATCAGACAGCGCTTCGCTTCTTAAAATAATTTCCTTCGACGAAACCTAGTATTATTACTACTAGAGTTTAGTCTATTATTCGCTGAGACTAATTAATAGTCTAGCTATTATTACTATTATATAAGCATAAAAAAATACTTAAATAACCCATAACAATAGCCCAAGTATTTATTATAAGTTCTTAATAACATTACTATAATTAAATAAAAGTTATATTAAAAATAGCGTAGGCGTA
Source organism: Lactuca saligna (assembly GCF_052625555.1). NCBI lineage: Eukaryota > Viridiplantae > Streptophyta > Magnoliopsida > Asterales > Asteraceae > Lactuca > Lactuca saligna. The sequence continues at coordinate 173,157,323 of NC_136419.1, forward strand.
GCTCACTTACAATGGATTTTATAGAAAACCAGGATTTTCTTGGAGCAGCGTTCCCGAGCCGAATAGCTCTTCTTCTCGGACCCATTGAGCACTCCGGGGCTTCCGCCTCGTGCTAGGGAGGTTCCCTAGACTTTTCGGGGGATTTCGGGGCTAAAGAGAGGTTCTAGAGAGAGAGAGAAAAAAAAAAGAGAGTAAAGAGAAGAAAGAATGAGAAATGTGTGAAGAAAATGAGGGTGGGAGAGGTGGTATTTATAGGGTGAAATGTGGTTGAACTTGGTGCCACATGTCACCATCTGGTGGCAAGCCTTGGGGAGAAAGCAATGGCCAATATTGTGCCACATCACCCATTTTCGCACAGCACACTTCCGAATTCTAAAATCCGTAACTTTCACAACGAACTCCGTTTTTGACGTTCTTTATATCCACGCGTAGGTAATAATAAGATCTACAACTTTCATTTTGACTCTGTCGGCTAATTCTCGACCGATCTTAAATTTAACAAGACAAGGAGATTATACTATTAAACGTCCGCGTAAAATTCATAACTTCTACATACGGACTCTGTTTTCGTCTGTCTTTTTACCGTTGATTTCCTATTAATGAGATCTTCAACTCTCATTTATGTTGCGTAAGCCAAAAACCGCTCGAACTAAAATTCGAGTTTCGGGTCGTGCACTGCTAAGCCGAATCTTAGAAAAATCATAACTTCCTCATACGAAGTCAGATTTGGGCATTCTTTTTATGGATGTTCTCGGTTTAACATATACTACAACTTTGGTTTAGATCACTAAGGCTAAAAATCCCTTCATCGTGAATTCACTATTTACGTCTCCCGGTGTCGTGCTAGTTTTGCCGTAAAATTTCGGCGAGCCATAACTTCTTCGTTATAACTCGGATTTTGGCTTTCTCTATATCCCCGGAATCCTTGTTTCGGCCACTACAACTTTATATAAAGATATCGGGCTTATCTCATACTTTAATTTTGACGCTTATTTTTATTCTTTATTAATAATACATTTATAATTAAATAATAAGTACATAAATACACATAATTCACATAATACTCAAATATTTCTTCTTTATTACTTCAAAAAGAGTTACAAGAATTGATCTAGACTATTACATTGACAAATATGCTTAGCCTTGAAACCCAGGTGTTACAACTGAACACCATATAACTTAAACCTAGATAATTAATTTAGGTGGGCCATACATGCTTAGGTTTTAGTTTTTACTTCTTACATCTGATCATTGGGGGCATATATCATAGAAAATAATAAGTAAACCAAATTTATAATATCAAATATATGGTCGTTCAAAAGTCATTGGGGACATCTGCCCCCACTCTTCAGCACTAAATTCGCCGTTGTATTCAACCATCTTCCACTAGCAGCGCTTATTTAGAGGAAGATAATTTGTATGCATGGTGGCATAGGGACGGAGTTTTTGTATAAGTGGTGGTGTTTTCATAAGTAGCTGTCAAAATGGTGTTGTTTCAAAATGTAATGTAAAAATATGGTGATGGCCCCACCATTCCTCCATCTGTTCATAACAATTTACAAATCAACCCTCTAAATTTCATTTTTATCCTTTAAGTCTTACAATTACAAATCAACCTTTAATATTTCATTTTTTTAATCTTTTAAGTTTTATAAGATGTCATATTTATATTATATTAATTTTAATTTTTTTTTAATTTTTTTTTGTCTTTAATATAATATATAAGTTATTTATTTACAAATCGTTAAATAACATAAAATTTTCATTTATATATTATATTATTATACATTCCAAAATATTTGTAAAATCAACTTCATGATACTTATATGGTATATAAGTATATATTTCATATATAGCCGTGTGTGTGTGTGTGTATATATATATATATATATATATATATATATATATATATATATTTCATACACAATTTATATTTTATACCATTGTTTTATTTTTATACATAAATTTTTATCTAGAATAGGAAAAAGTTATCATAATTGAAAAAATTGACACCAACTTAGTCATAATTTTTATACATAGGGAGGTCCATACATTTAGTTGAACATAATGAGAAAATTGAATGTAAAGTGTTGATATTGTGATTAATAAAAAGGCTTTACATTACGAACAAGATACATTACGGACAAGATTGTTGAAAGTTAAGGTGCAATTAAATGTTTGGTATTCTTAAGGGTTAATTTAGTAATTTGGTGGTTATAGAAATTATTGTTCTGAGTGTCCTTGAAGTAATGCTATGTTTTCAATTTGTTTGATTCCTTTAAAATGAGATTTTAATAGATGATAGATTACTTATGTGAGAACTAATTCACTTAAATCACAAAGATTATCACACTAAATAAACAAACATAAAAATCACAGCAGGACATGGACAGAAAAACATGACATAAAGGGAGGAACAAAACTGGGGAAAATTTATTTGGGAAATTTTGCTTGTCCCCCAAGATTTGTTTAGAAAAACGTGAATAAAACTTAAATAAAACGTCATAGATACATATCATATTCATATTAAACCAAAACAAATCTAAATCTAATACAAAAATTAAAAATATGATTGTTTTACCCAAAATACCATTGTGTAAAACCTGTTCTAGATATTGTGTTCACCAAACAAAGTTAACTATTATTATTATTATGTAATGGGTTTGGAATTGCTTTTACATTTGGATTCTTTTTTATTGAAAAGAAGTCTTGTAGTTGCTAATGCTTTTTGTAATTTATTTAATAATCTTCATATTATATGACCTGTAGTTGTTGACAATTAATCAAATCTAAAAGGGAAAAGATTTCTAGCAGAAAAGAGTATCATCTTCAAGGCATAATCATATTCCAAATGAATTCAATTCATATTATGTGGCGTGTTTTTGTTGACAATTCATATCACACTTTTTGGAATTGACTTTTAATATGTTATTCCAAGCATAACCATATTCCAAATTAAAGTCGATCAAATTAAAGCAACAAACAGTTAATGTTACCTTGAATTGACGAATACTTCACAAATCCCTTGACTCCTTGCAATCGCTAGTCTTTCTTCAATTTTGGTAAGTTATTGATAGGGTTTTGTGCGGCCGAATGTGATTGAATAACCGTACCATTAATCTATATCCATGCTCTAGGCAATTCCGAAAAAGATCGTGTTGATCCCGTATCCCGTCCAAACCACATGCATGTTCCTCCTTATTTGCAATATGCATACTTTATTTGTTAAATTTTTTAATAAGTTAGGACTAGTACTTTTCCAAAGAATGAAATGTTTTTTTAATTGAATTTCAGTGTTTTTTTATTTCCGTTTTATACAAAATGGTATAAATTTTTGTTTATTACCATGTTTTTAAAATCGGACCGGCCTGTTCAATCGGGAACGGTCACGAACCCAGTTCTAAGAAGCCAAAAAATTGCTCGTCATGTGAACTGCTAAAAACTGGTAAGAACCGGTTAAACCTGTAAGAACCGTAAGAACCGGTAAAAAACAGAAATTTAAAAAAATATTTATTATTTTTATTTTATGTAATTTTGTATATAATTAAAATTAAAAATAATGTAATTATGACTTCATCCGGTTTTTCCGGTTTTTGAGACCGGTCCAATCGGTTGGACAAGTTGGACCATCGAACATGTAAGACGGCTGGTTCGGTCGACAACACGATTTTCAAAACCTTATTTTTTAAGAGTAAATCACATGAATAGTCTATATGGTTCGTATTAATTTACACGTTTAGTTTCCAACATTTTCTATTCTAGCTTGGATCGTCCTCATTGTTTGTTTTTATTGAAGTCTCAGTTCATACCATATATAAAATGTCCTCATTGATTATTTATTATTTATATATTTTTAATAAATAAGAAAATGACCAAACTGCTTATCTTCCCATCACACCCTTCTTGAAAATGATCACATGAGTAGCACAAACTAAAACACAAACTAATGCTCCGTAGTTGGAGCTTAAAGATGGTGGTTATATGTGTTGGTGAGTGGTGGTTACTGGAAGTGAATGGAATAGATGGGATGATGTGGAGTGGAGGGCATGGGTGTCTCAAAGACTAAAATTCAGTCCCTAATGATTTCACTTCGATGCCAAATGTGTTTAGTTTATCCAAGACTGAATTTCAATCCCTAATAAGTATCTTTCGAATTAGTATTCGTGACTGATTCATCAGTCTCATATATATGGCATCTCTGACTAAATGATCATTCTTAAATACAAATATCTAGCCAATTATATGTGTTCATTCGAATGTCAAATAGTGCATATCTATTAGAGACTAAAATTCAGTCTTTAAAATGTTTCTCGTCTGTAGGATAAATTGGTGCAATTGTATCAATGACTGAACTTCAGTCCCTAATAAGTTTCTTACATAATTGTAGTGACAAAAGAACATGGTTTGGCATGCGGAATTAAAGCTTGCACAATTGAATATGGTGATTTGGGTGCTTAAGAGATGTATTGATTGGATATGGTGTTACAAAAAGGATCTAGATCTAGACTACATAAATAACACACACTTACACACTCAACTTTTACATCTCTCAAGCACACCTCTACAAGTGGTATGAACCCACTATTTGTAGAGGTGTTTACATGTCTCTCTCTCACTCTCTATCTCTCATGTGTCACAAGGCTAATACTCCACATGCAAGTGGGTTTTACAAATGTCAAACATTACAAAGTCATTCATGGAAAACTTTGTACCCTAACATTCTCCCCCTCAAAGTTAGGAATGAATGACCCATTCAAATCTTCCAAAGTCGAGCAACTACGCGGTTCGAGCCTCAAAGGTGACACATGTCGACACGAACTTCAATCTTCAATTCTTCCATGATTCTTCAATTTGGGCTCTAGGATGTGAGACAATACAATCCGAGCAACAACGAATGATCAAGAGTATTCCAAACTCCAAATAATCACCCTAAAGTTGCGTATAAAAACACAACCCAAAAATCTTCAATAATTCCAAACCCATTTCAAATACATCACTTCTAAACTTCCAATTGCATCATCTCGTAGGCTTCAAAAGTTCAAGATCACATCGGTCTTCAAATCCGCGTAATATGAAATATTCAAGTTCGAATTTCCATATAAAACTTCTCCCCCTTTTTATAATCGAAATTTGATTATAAAACTCTAAGGAAAAAGAACATGCTCTATTCAGAATTTTTCATGTCAAAACTCCCCCTTAACATGTGGCATAAACTTTGTACTTCAATCCGGAAAACCAAAAAATATTCAATTTTTATTGTCATTCACGGATTGGCTTTGACAAAATTTCTCAAAAATAGGTAGAAATTGTCAATTTCAAAATTCTGCAGTGACCCGTTGCACCATAAACAACCAAATTTGCAAAACACACCCCCATTTGCGAAACTGGGTAGAATGTGTAAATTCACACAAACTGCGGGGACCTGATTTGAAAATATTCCCATTTCTCAAAATTTTTACCCCAAATGCGAAACTAGGTAAAATTTGTCACCTTGCGAAGACTGCAGGGATGCGAAATGGAAATTGAGCATTAAAAACAAATTTTGACCCTCATTGCGAAAGTGGGTATAAACCATCATTTCATTGAAAGTTTAGAGCTGTGAAATGAAACAAGCCTTTCACTTCGCATTCCAGTTGCATATGAAGACTTTCGCACATTGAACATACGATCAATGGATGCGAACGAACCATCTGATACCAACCCAATCATCGATCTTAGATGCGAAGCCTTGTTTGACCGTCAACCCAATCAATACAACCTCATATGTGAAATTGATTTTGACCCACAAAACCAAAACACGATTGTGACCACAAATGCGAAATCACTTTTGTATGTGAACATTCTTGGCCTTCAAACTAGTTAACCAAATTGCATTCTTGTTGATCTCTAACCCCTAAACGTGATTGTAGATGCGATTGACCCAAATTAATTTATATGCCTTCGTTTCGATCCTGAGTCGGTTGCGAGACCCAATCACCACTTTGGAAATTAATCAATTCCATTTTTCTTGAATTCGCATCGATCGACAGCAACATACATTGGCTATCGATTCGCATTTCCAAATCAACCATTCGATTATCACATATCCACTTAGACTTCGCATCGACCGTATGTTCGTCAATGGATCCAGGTTTCCATCGATTCCAATCCTTCCAAGAACGAATCCAGACTCCAACATCATCGATATCGCATCCCAGTTCCAAAACGAAACCAAAATCATCCGATTCCTAACTCCATCTCAAGCCATCAATAACCAATTTCACATCCAACTTCAAAATTAAATCCCAAATTGAACCTGATTTCGACTCTTACAGCCTCAAAATAACTCGTAACTATCAATTTCATCATACAATCATCGACTTTGACTTTTTCTAAAGTTGACTTTTCGAAATCAAACACCAAATTCAAGATTCTATTGTCCAATTTAAGATTTAAAACATGATGAATGAACTGTTCTTCTCATGTTCTTCACAAAAAATCCATAGATCATGACCAATTTCAACAAAATCATGGATTCACATATCGACTTATTTGTATTGTGTTGATCATGATCGATCAAAGAGATAAACTCAATACTTATGATCGATTTACAAAGTTGGAATTTCAAACCAGATTAATCAATTTCAACAGATGATCAAGTTGATGAAATCAGAACACATGAAACACGAACACGATGAGAATCAAGAATGTTCAACTCAATAAAGCGTATGATAAAGTTGACTGAGAATCATATTTCTTTCGGATTAACTCACATAGATCGAATCTTTTAATTAAACGATTGGGCCCCAAACGATTTATCAATGAACAGTGAGATTGGGCTCAAGATTTGGACATGAACAGTAAACGATCTTGGGCTTATTTTGTTTGACTCTAAATTTTGATTAACAAAGGATCGAAGAATCAAACTAATTTAGAATTACTATTTGGATTCAAGTGAGAACTTTAAAAAATTTGAGAATCGAGTCAAACAAAAAATATGATTGGATCGGGCTTTGATCAATGAAAAAATATTGGATCTTAACAAATGGGTTTTTCAAGAAAAATTTGATCAAACGAATCAAACAATCAAAAATCAAAAACGCAATGTATGATTCAACAAAATTAAGATAGATCATAGAGAGAGGCTCTCCAAAATTGCTCCAATTATGAAAAATGTTGCCAAACCGAGAATCGTTCTTCAAAAGTCACGTTGATCGTGAAAACCAAGCTCTGATACCAATTGTAGTGACAAAAGATCATGGTTTGGCATGCGGAATTAACGCTTGCACAATTGAACATGGTGATTTGGGTGTTTAAGAGATGTATTGATTGTATATGGTTTTACAAAAAGGATCTAGATCTAGACTACATAAATAACACACTTACACACTCGATTTTTACATCTCTCAAGAACACCTCTACAAGTGGTATGAACCCACTATTTATAGAGGTGTTTACATGTCTCTCTCTCACTCTCTATCTCTCATGTGTCACAAGGCTAATACTCCACATGCAAGTGGGTTTTACAAAAGTCAAACATTACAAAGTCATTCATGGAAAACTTTGTACGCTAACAATAATCAAGACTAAAACAAGTCTATCAGTGACTGAAAATCAGTCCCTTATAACTTCCCCTCCAAAGTCAAAGTTTGCGCTAAACTCTTTGAGACAGAAATTAAGTCCCTAATGTGTTTCCCACCAAACCTAAATCGATGCAAACATAATAGGGACTGAATTTTTGTCTCGTATAATTTTAGCCAGACTCTAATAATCCACAAATTAAAATCAGTCCTAGATAGTATCTAAGACTACTTTATCAGTCCTAGATACATTGTATTCAAGATTGATTAATTAGTCTTTGATATTTTAGTCACAGAAGCACCTTTTTCTTAATAGAAACTCTCTACCAGAAGTGTAAGCACTAGTCACCAATCTCCACCAATCCTTTACCCCTAACCTGAGAAGGTTCATGACACACTTGATATTTTGTTCAGCAGGGAAAGAGCATGTGAAGAAACAACTATCCACATCAGCTAGCCACGAAATCACTACAATCGGGTTCCCAACCCCATCAAACTCTAGGGGGCTTTATATTGTCGAAGTCCCGGTACTGGAAAGATCTCTCCCCTCGAATCCATGTTGTAGAAAACGTCACAATGACTACAGTAACATCAGCATCCGAAACCAAAACATAAAGATCATCAAAAAGCTCAATCATGGCATTCTTGATAAACCCAGACATCTCCCTTATAGACCTTTGACCAATAACAGCCTCCTCAATGGCAATGGTCTCCTGAATCTGATCATCAATCAACCCTGGCCTATCCTGACCATTGGCTCTATGTGACAACCCGATACTTTTACATTGTGAAATCGATCCATATATCTATAATTCACGTGAATTTAGCATCTTTTAGAAAAAATGTTGGGTCCGCGCGAGTGTTTTAAGCTTAGTATATCATAGATGTGGGCCATAGGAAGGGTTAGGAAGGGTGTTGCATCGCAAAATCCAGCCAAACACACTAAGAGAGGTGTGTGCGGCCAGTCAGCCGCACACCCAACTGCAAACCCCTTCAGCCTCACACCTGACCCTATATATAATAGAGAACCCCTTTCCATTCACTTTTGGCTGCACTCTCTTCCTCTATCTACTTTCTCTCTCTAAAAACATGACCCAAGAACACTTAGAAGGCCTCCAAAACATGAAGAACATCATCTTTTAGCTTGTAATAGAGGTAAAACACTTGAATCCAAGTTCAAAACTCATAGTGTTCTTCGTGTTCTTCAGTCCTCGAATGAGTGTGCAACCGCACATCTTCATCAGGTGGCCGTACACCTTCAAAACACCCTCCAAAGTGAGGATATGGCCACACAATTGACACATGTGACTCAAACAAGGAGTGTACAGCCGCACACCCCTGTTTATGGCCGCACACATACCCTGTATGGCCGCACACTCTAGTGTGCAGCCTCACACACAAGTCTGGCCGCATTCCCCAGCCGCACACTCACTTTTATGGTTATACACCCACCCTAATACTCATATTTAGCCCTAAACTTGCATAGATCATTGAGTATAGAATACGGGACACTTAGTCCTAGTGATTCCAAGTCCTTAGGGTGATTTCCCATCATTTTAGTCATGAAACACCCTAGCTCTAACTTATATATGTGTCACCATATGATTAATAGGGGCTACTTTCCTTAAGAGCATCCGTTGACACTCGACACTCATATCGATAGCACACTTGAACCCTATGTCAAGCAGTGAGTTCATACCCCCTTAATTGACATTTCAAATGTTTTTAATTGTTTTATGGGGGGGGGGGGGAATACAAGTTGAATCCAATACATTGCAGAATCAATCACACGTGATTGATGGCGTACTATCAAAAGGATTTTTACATTTTTCTTTAAAAGTATTTTGTTAGTAAAATTATTTCAAATGTTTATCAACCTCATTTTCACGAATCAATTGTCTCAAAACTGATTTTCAATGTTTTCAAACCTTAAATTATTTCCAAATCATATCTACACTAATATATTTATATAAATAAGTATTGAAGGACTTAGAACTGATAACTGACCTTATTTCCTGTTCTTGTTTGATTGTGGACTTAGGGTATTAGGTTATCTGTCCGACTGTCATTTAATATTTAGTTATATATCTTGTATATTTGTGTTAGATATAAAAGTTTTCATTCTAGTCTGATACTTCTACATATCAAAGACACTAATTCAAGTACTCAATTTAACTATAATAGGTATAGTTAAGGATTACCACTCATTTTTTATATTACTATGATACACACTATGGTCAGTTCAATTACAAGACTATATGTACAATACACAATGTGAAGAGAACATTATACACTATACACTATACTAAGGGAACACTACCCGCAATAAGAAGAAATACTATAAACTACATCAAGAGAACAGTACATAGTTTACTAAGAGAAACACTATATATAATATGTAAGAAAATACTATAAAAGAATGTGATGCATTATCTCTCTATACGACCTATCACTATGCGATCGTCGGATAACCATCGTCTCCTGGAGGGAGAGCGACCACTACGTGTATAGATCTATTCGGGATGGATTTTCCACCATCCTGACTGCTAGCTACAGTCCGAGCCTTTTGGCCTAGGGATGAAAAATACTACCACACTATTGGTAACCTGGAAGGTCGGCCACAGTGCTACTATCACTCAGTATGATTTCATACGAGCTTACATTCAAACTTTAACTAAAAACACAGCCCGAGGTGTATACAAAATTAACACTATTCGGAGTTTACATTCATTATTACATTTAACCAGCAGGGGTGCTGCTGGGGTGAAACTCCATTCCTTCTCTAAAATGAACGGGCTAAAAACTATACTTTCACTACTGAGATTTTCACAAGAAGACTATCATATTTTCAAAGAATCGAACTTACTAATAACCCATTTATGGTAAAATACCATTTTTTTTTGGAAAATATGGGATTTTCTATGAATCAAACTACTTTCAAATTTTGATAACAGTCAATTCACTACAAGATTGTAAACACTTTTATACAAGCAACGACACTAAATACTTATGAACTCACCAGCTTTATGCTAATACTTGTTTTCAAAATAACTTGTATTCTCATGTCAAAAATAAACAGGTACTGATGTAACTTTTGGGAAGATGGAGCACATATAAGACTCATCTTTTATTTTGTTCATACTTTTGGTGTCTACACAAATGTACAGAACACGCTTGTATTACAATTATTATATTAATTCAATGGATGTGGTTGCTTGTTTTAACTATTATGCATTGTTATGATACTGAACATGACATCCTCCACCCCAGAACGTATTCCGCCGTTCTCGGTTTTGGGGTGTCACAGATTGGTATTAGATCATTATTTATAGTGAATCATGTATATCAACCCATAAAAGATATACAAACTATAAACACTTCGGGACTAAAACACTCTGACCAAGAATATATACTTTTAAATACTAAAATATTTAACTAAGTATACATGTATACATTCACGAATACAAAGGGTCAGTATCATACTAGAACAGAACAAAAATATTAAGATTGTTGAGAAATACAGTTAGGCTTAGAGACATATAGTCACATCTGGGTGGATGTAGCCTGATCAACAACATCCTTCTAGGAATGACTAGCATGTGCCTAAGAGTGGTTGTGGTGCTGCAACAAGTGTAAAAACTTACCAACACTACCCCAAGAACTCTAACACGAGAATACTATAGAAGTATTCTGCATCACTATAATTTACATATATGAGAACTAAAAATGTCATTATTAGGATACCAATAGTTTCTAAGTGAATACACTACAGTTACATGTGACTAAGATGTTATAGACATAGAATCTATGATCTTTGCTTTACTTCTTGTTCCTTGTTTGGTTGTGGATTTAGAGTTAGGATCGCTTATTCGAAGGTCTATCTTGTTTCGCTCACATGTAATTACTATGCATTATGCAAGTATTGGTCTAACTAATAGTGGTTCTCTTATAAGTATGTTAGATTAGTACGTCTATTAAATATTCTTCCCCTTTTCTCGCATAGATATCATGGCTGGATTTCATCACGGTGACCTATACTTACCAAATCACGACAATGCGGGGTGGCTTGAAGAAGATTCTGATGAGGAACATCAAATCCCTTTGGATAACCACCATACAGAAGGCTTCTCGGATGGGTCTAATTCCGAACCCGAAGTCAACAACCTACCCCCTGCGGCCCCAGTCCCGAACCCTAACCCCCGCCAAGCCTTCCACGGCCCGATGCCTGCATGGGTGGAATGTATAGAAACGTGGGGTGAAGAGCAAAATCAAACCATGCCCTTCATTGGAGACCGAAGCTTTTACAACACAAGTGAAGGAGGAGCGGCGGACAGAGACTTGCCTATTCTAGCCCGAAGAGTTGCCCGCAACGAAATTCAAGGCAGTACCGCTCTCCAGCGTATCGCGGAGGTTGATACGAATGGAGGACTACACTCCCTTCGCACCAGCCGCCTGGAGCATGCTTATAAGTGGTTTGAAGCAGGCCACGAGGCCATGCTATAGGCATTGGCCGAGACCCGGGCTGAAGTCATAGAACTCCGAGTTCGCCAGAGGTTCTACGAGCGACAACTCCTCGACATGGAACGCCAGCTGGCCGATCTTCGAGTCCACCCGAGAAACATCCGCTGCCGTCGATGAAACATGACTAATGCGTCTTTTCTTTTGACTTAGGAATATCCTTTAACATCTACTTTTGAATGAAACAATTGTCTATATAATATTCTCACCTCTCAGTATGCTATGTAGTCATCTAGACTATCAATCATTTTCTCCTTATGGTTTGATGTAAGTGATGGGTTTTATACAAACAATCCTAAGTGTGCATGCAACCCTAGTTTGGATCTATGTTTTCACTATTAGATACACAACATTATGAACACAAGACTAAAACCCTAATGTGCATTGCTATTTTCGAAATTAACATACAAAGGTTGGTTTACATACCTCTTGTTGTTATATTGCAATAACAACTTAAATCTTCAAATCCCAAGTCTTGAAAGCAAGCACCACAAGTGTAGTGTCTCTAATGGCTCACAAACACCACAAGCAATTGGAGAGGCTTAAGATAGAGAAGGGAGCAGTTGGAATTCGTCCTTGGGACCTCTTAGGAGCATGTACACGAATTCACAAGGCCTAGGGGTCTTTATATAGGGTTTAGATTAGGGTTTAAGTCCTTATCCTTATCCAGTTACTTGCCCACCAAGCAACCACAAGATAAGCCTTGAAAAAACCCTTATCCTCTTATCCTTGGACGATTTTCAGGATATCCTTATCCTTAAATTCCTTCATCCTTTAACAAGGATAAATATTGCCCTATCTTGCAACTATCATATAATTACAATTCAGCCCCTCTAGTTTAATTAATTACACTTGATCACAAAATTAATTCCTAATTAATTATTGACCAATATTAATTAAACAAATATGATTTATCCTTTAATATATTATTCTTATAACATATTAATAAATCACAATAACCGCTCTCTCTATTTAATTTCTCCAGTCAAGTTGCTTTGGTGAAGGCAACCCAAAAGGACCATGCACAACCGGGTCAAGTACTTACCAAATATGGTTACGAGCTTAGACACTAATCCAACAGTCTCCCACTTGGATAAGTCTAGTAACCACAAATGTAACGTGCAACCCGATTAGAAACCGTAGCTCTCAAAGACGCTGGAATGATTAGTCAAGCATTTAGGTTTCTCGATCTCCGATTTATTTGACATAGATCTTAATCGAACACATCAATTTAGTTCTGACCGGGCCCAGCACATAAGTCAAATCAAATCATCGAGCGGCCGAGATATCTCTTCTACCCTCTTAGGATAAAATTTACAGATAAACTTCGACTTATATGCTTTTACTTATTCAATAATCAACTATACACAACAATGTGTTTTATAACATTGAGTTACTAATGCGTTTTCGCATTATCAATGTACAATTAATTAGCAAATAATAAACCATATATCCAGGTTTTAAGACTATATGATATTAACGTCGCATCAATCTTTTGCTATGTCTAATACCATTTAGACAATCTACGCACCAATTCACGACAATCTCCATTCATATCTACTTCCAACATATGAACGATTGTGGAAAATTTGAATAATTCGATTATTCCTAATAAACTCAATTATTCTGGAAGTCAAAACATGCAAAGTGAAACAATAGTTAAACAATTAACATATGATAGTAACTTTACTTATAAATAAAACTCCTTTATTTAATCATCAAATGTCAATTACATTTATCTATTATACGTTTCTAAAACTATCTAATCTATGCTAATACCATCCTTCAGCCCAATACTCCTAGCATGCTGCAAGTGCTTAACCCTACTCAGTCCCTTCGTAAGCGGATCTGCTGGGTTATCTTCTGATGATATCCTCTTCACTATGAGTTGTCCTTCTTCTACACGATGTTTGATGAAATGATATTTTCTGTCGATATGTCAAGATTTACCATGATCCCTCGGTTCCTTGGTCAAGGCAACCGCTCCTTCATTATCACAGAAAATCTCCATGGGCTCCTTTATGACGGGTACAACTCCAAGGTCACCAATGAAGTTCTTCAGCCATATTGCCTCCTTCGACGCTTCACTCGCTGCTATGTACTCTGATTCGCACGTTGAATCAGCTACTGTTTCCTGTTTGGAACTCTTCCAAGTCACTGCTCCTCCATTTAGGGTAAAGACCCAGCCCGATTGCGAACGGTAGTTGTCCCTATCGGTTTGGAAGCTGGCGTCACTGTACCCTCGCACCTTCAAGTCATTACTCCCTCCGAGGACTAAAAACCATTCCTTCATCCTCCGAAGGTACTTAAGGATATTCTTCACAGCAATCCAATGTACTCTGCCAGGGTTCCCTTGATATCTACTAACCATGCTCAAAGCAAAGGCTACATCATGGCGAGTACAAGTCATAACGTACATGATTGAGCCAACTGCGGAAGCATAAGGAACTCGGCTCATTTCAACTATCTCAGCTTCGGTACTCGGACTTTGAGTCTTACTCAATCTGGCATTACTTTGTATCGGTAATTCTCCCTTCTTCTAGTTTTCCATACTAAAACGTTTTAGTACTTTCTCTAAGTAAGTGTTCTGACTAAGTCCAATTAGTCTCTTACTTCTTTCTCTTACTATCCTTATTCCCAAAATGTAAGAAGCTTCTCCGAGGTCCTTCATAGCGAAGCACTTCCCAAGCCAGGACTTAACCTCCTGCAAAGTCGGGATGTCGTTTCCTATGAGTAATATGTCATCGACATATAAAACTAGAAAGCTTAATATACTCCCACTGGCTTTGACATATCCATACGACTCATCTTCGCTTCGTACAAATCCAAACTCTTTGACTTTCTCATCGATGCAGAGATTCCATCTGCGAGATGCTTGCTTAAGTCCATAAATGGACTTCTCAAACTTACACACTCTATTCGGATGCTTCAGATCCACAAACCCTTCTGGCTGAGCCATGTAAACATCCTCAGCCAACTTTCCATTAAGGAAAGCGGTCTTGACATCCATTTGCCAAATCTCATAATCATGAAATGCGGCAATAACTAGCATTACCCTAATAGACTTTATCTTCGCAACTAGTGAGAAGGTCTCATCATAGTCAACTCCGGGAGTTTGAGTAAAGCCCTTCGCAACCAATCGCGCTTTATATGTGTGTACCTTTCCATCCATGTTGGTCTTCTTCTTGAAGATCCATTTACACCCAACGGTCTTACGTCCGGGCACATGATCAACCAAATTCCAAACTTGGTTATCATACATTGATTGGATCTCGCTATCCATCGCCTCTTTCCATTTTGCAGACTCTGGGCCTGCCATGGCTTCCTTATAGCTATTAGGTTCATAAAGATTTACTAGTGTACCATCACTAATATACGTGTCCCCTTCGGTAGTAATATGAAAACCATAAAACTGGAGTTGAACTCTAACTCTATCAGAACGTCTAAGAGGTAAGGACTCGTCAATTGGTTCAACTGGAGTTTCCTCCTCGGGTTGAGTGCCAGTAGTGGAGGTTCTTTCATCTATCGACTCTTGAATCTTTTCAAGCTGGATTTGCCTCCCACTGTCCTCTTGGCCTATGAGTTCTCGCTCTCGGAAAACTCCTCTCCTCACAACAAAGACAACATTGTCCTTTGGTCTATAGAAGAGATATCCAAAGGATTTCTGTGGGTAGCCGATGAAAATACATCGCTCACTTCGAGGTTCGAGTTTGTCGTGAGTATCTCGTCTTACGAAAGCCTCGCAACCCCAAACCTTGATATGTGCCAACGAAGGAGCTTTCCCCGTCCACATCTCGTGAGGTGTTTTGGCAACATTCTTAGTAGGGACTCGGTTAAGGATATGGGCGGCATTCTCTAAGGCATACCCCCAAAAAGAGATTGATAGTGAAGCACGACTCATCATATAGCGAACCATATCCAATAAGGTTCGATTACGCCTTTCTGCCACACCATTCAATTGTGGTGTCCTAGGTGGGGTCAATTGTGAAACTATTCCACACTCCTTGAGATATTCGTGGAATTCAAGACTTAAGTACTCTCCTCCTCGATCAGATCGAAGCATCTTGATCTTCATGCCCAATTGATTCTCCACTTCATTCTTAAACTCTTTGAACTTTTCAAAAGTTTCTAACTTTTGCTTGATTAAATAGATATACCCATATCTACTATAGTCATCGGTAAAAGTCACGTAGAAGCGGTTCCCATCCTTCGTGGTTAATCTAAACGGTCCACATACATCGGTATGTATTAGGTCCAATAAACCTTCACTCCTTTCGCATGTACCAGCGAAGGGTGACTTAGTCATTTTTCCAAGCAAACAAGATTCGCATGTGTCATCTTCCCTAAGGTCGAATGACTCTAACACTCCATCCTTTTGGAGTTGGGCTATGCGTTTCTTGTTGACATGTCCAAGACGACTATGCCACAAGGATGCTTTATCCAAAATATTGGAAGACTCTATATTCAAAACATCATTTCCTAAATTATCAACAATCATGACAGTTTCATAAATTCCATTACATGGTATAGCTTCAAAGTAAAAGACACCATTTAGATAAGCTAAAATAGAAGCATTCTCATTATTAAAAGAAAATCTAAAACCTTGTCTAAACAAACCATGAAATGAAATGATGTTTCTGGCCATTTCTGGCACATTAGAAAAAATGTGATAACTGTTGGATTAATGTCTAAGTCCATAACTATAATTGGTAAGACTTGACCCGACCCGGCATAGTCCATTTGGGTTGCATGGCATCATGCACTTGGATAGACTATAATGAGAGAAATAAGACACTTATGGTTATTAATATATTATAAGTTCTAGTATATTAATAATAAGAATAATAAGATTATTTAATTAGTATTGATCAAGAATTAATCTAGGATTAATTAAGTGATCAAAAGAAGACTAATTAAATATATGGGTTGATTGTGTAAATCATCCATACTTGTATAGTGGGCTAATGCTCCATGGATAATCAAGTTGGGCTAAAACCCATAGGATGGTCCATGGATGCTCCATGGTGTATTTGAACCCATGGATCCAAGGAAATGGAAAGTCATGACAATTAGGGTTTACCTTAATTGTAACACTATATAAAGATCTTATTCTTGACAAAATCAGCACTAGTATGATTCTAGAGAGGGCTAGCCGATTTCATGAAGTGTAGAATTCTCTCAAGTTATTCCAAGTGTATTTGGTGTTGTGTGAACCATTTGAGGTGTCACACTTGGGGCACTAGGCACTCATGCTTCATGAAGACAAGCACTAACAAAAGGTATGTTATTCTAACTTGTGTTATTCAACGTTTAGTATGCTAGAATAGAACAATACCTTGGAAAGTTGATATTTGCATGTATAATAGAGAAAACATAGATCCAAGGTATTTAGGGTTGCATGTACACTTAGGAGTGTTAGAATGCTCATAACCCAACAGTGGTATCAGAGCCTAGGCTTGTTTTCTTGTTATACTTGCAAATGGAGCTGAAAAATCGAGTTTTGATGCTGTCTACCCAGTAGACTCGTCGAGTCCATGAAGGGACTCGACGAGTCCAAGGCAAAAAGCATCCAACTCGCCGAGTTGGTTAGTGCACTCGACGAGTTGGACCCCCAGACAACATAAATTCGACTTTTTTGGCTGGAATTGGACTAGGAACATTACCCTAAGATGTTTTTGAACTTATAAACATGTTTTTGATGTGGTAATGTTCATGCTAATCCGATTTCAAAGATAATTGTCAATATATTCATGTATTGTATTAGTTTAAGGTTTAGACTAATTACATGAAAAAGTTTGATTTGAATTATCTTATTCTTATGAGTTGCTTAGATTAATAGAAAAGTTAATTGAAATAGTTGTTTTCAATCCATTTTAATCTAAGAGTTGAGTATAAAATGTGTTTGTGTAACTTGTCCTCAAGTTACATGAAGAGTCACATTAAAGACTCATAAAACTCATAAAAGTTGGCAATGGTTACAAAATGAAGAGTCTTGTGTCATTGAATATTTCTTTTATGACTCCATAACTTGTCCTCAAGTTATGGAAGTTCAAGAGTCACTTCATTAAGGAGTAAAAGTGTAACCTTAATTAATTCCATAAGTTATAAAAATAAAGAAAAGTTAATTCTTTTATTAGTTTAAAGTCTTCCATAAGTTATGGAACTTGAAGAGTTTTTGGATTAAAACTACTTTAAACATATAAGTTATGGAATTAATTAGTTTTGAATAGTTTCAAAACTTGCCCTCAAGTTTTGGAATTTGAAAAGTTTCACTTATTAATACTTTAATTCCAAGTTAGCCCTTAGAATTTTAAAAGTTAAAATTCAACCCTTATACTTTATAATATTATAAGTTAATAATATATATATGTATAAGAGTAAAGTCAGTCTTACCGCTAGTACGCCTCATTCACGAAGCCGGTCTATAAGGTGGGTATAAGGTTGTTGCCTATAAAATGGCAACTTAATGGGTGTCCACTCTCACCCACCGCTTGTTTGACCGGTGGAGGGTCGTTAGCCGAACGGGTAGGACAAGGACTAGAATTCTCCCTTCATTAAAAGTATTAATGATAAATACTAAGTAACTAAACTCTTAAAAATACCCAATCTTAGTTACTTAGGAAAATGTGAATAAGGTGCTAATCCATGAAATTGCACTTTGCACTTTGTTTAAGTCGGTTAGTGGAGCGTGTGTGGTTAACCGGCACACTAACTCGTATTTAACAAGGTAGGCAAAGGGTAACTTAATGTTTATCATAGTATCGATGGAGCGTGTGTGGTTAACCGGCACATCGATTGAGGGGTAAACAATTAAGGGTACCAAGTAATTTGCATGGTTACTTCACACCTTGTTTTGTGATCCTCGGCATCCCAGTCACAAAACCTGAAGGGCACACTCGAAATTGAAACCTGCCATTGAACAGTTCAATGAATCTCAAAAGATCTAGGAGTTTCAAAACCAATTAAAACCTAATAATACATTTCGTTTATCTTGGTGGAAATTGGTGAATCGTCATTCACCTACCTTCAAATTGTTTTATAGCTTGGATTACGGCATACCTCTTCTAAGTTATAAAATAGTTTGATGGGTCCTAGCCTTAATATTTCATATTGGGTGTTATATTAAGGATTTTAAGATCAACTATCTTGAATATCTCCCAAAACATGTCTGGTTTAGACATTTATGATCTTCCCAAATCTCTTGAAACTAGCTTTCCTAAATGAAGATGATGTTCCAATGGAAATCATACTTCTTTCACCTCCTCCAATTATTCTCCCTACCCCACAAGTTCTTGAAAAGTTTAAGGTCACTCGAGCCCTATTGGCAAGTAAAGGTCTTGGTGTGGTCACATCTTGGAGATGTAGTCACATATTGACAAGCCGGGAGAGTTGGGTGTCCAAGTCTTGAGAAAGTTGGTGGTTCAATCACTTTCTAAGTCACATAGTGAGTTCTTTTGGAACACCTATGAAACAGACTATGACAAGACCCTTAATGATTTTATCTATTTGTTAAGATCAACTTCCTCAAAACTTGATGGACATTGACAATACTGACACAGGAAATCCAGAAAAACATTCTCTTCCCAATGGAAAGGGATCGGCCATAGTCAACTCGGTTGAACAAATGGTAAAGAGAAAATCTAAGTCTGTGATAGTCCCGTGTACCATTATCAAAAGGTCCATATGTTTATATTGCCAAAGAAAGGGTCATTAGTTGCGAAGCTGCCAAATTTACCTAAGGATGTTAAAGTCAATAAGTTTGACTCTACTTCAGGTAAAGTCCACTATCTAACTCTGCTAAGTTTCTATTCTGAGATTCTTATTACATGATGTGACTGGGTCACATGTTGATGTTTTAAGAATCAAAGAAAAAGTGAAGGAACTTAAAGAAAGAATATGTTGAATCTGATCGCATAGATGGATTTCTATCGCGTAGTTTGAAGATCGGATTCTTGAGCTACTTCTTAGGAGTTATGAGGTATTGCTTAGGAATAGATAACAGCAAGTTTTCATATGGATTGTAAGGATAATTTTTTCTGCATAGTTTTAAAATAAAAGAAAATTTTTTGATTTTATTTATTTTAAAATATCCTTACAATGGCATTTGAGGAAAAATTGTTGCTTATATGATTCCATTAATAGCAAGAGTGGAAATATGAAATTGATTCCTTCATTTGTGATAATGTCTAAATTTACCAAATAAGGAAAGATTCTCATCATCCAAAGTCTCAATTGGACCGGGACTTGGAATCATGCAAGTTCTATAGCATGATGAATGAGAACTTTCAAGTATTGGATAAATTAAGACTAATTACTTGTTCACATGGATGTGTGAGTCAAATAATGGACTAAGGGATCGAGTACATAGTCATGTGCACTGATTAAGTCCACCACAAAAGATATAAGGCTATTCGTCATAGTTTACTAAAGCTCAGTAAATATGATTATACTTACAAGCTTAAGTGTAACTCTGAGACATTGGAAAAGGTTTCAATGCATGGCAGAGCGAATAAGAAGAATCAAATTAGGCAGAAGGATAGAAGTTCCTCAAATCTGAAAAGATTGGAGAGTACTTTAGTATTAGTTTTGTGATCATCTTAATGATTAAGAAACCATATCAAAATTAGTTCTCTAAGGAAGTCTTAGTGCATTCTTATGACTAAGAAGAAGGGATCTTGAATTGTTGAAACGGTTAAATCAAGAAGATGAGTCATACTTCGTTCCAATACAAGTCTTAGAGTCATACTCCAAGATTATAATTTGAGTGACATGTCTTTAAGAAGGTTTAAAAACACTTATCAAATGTAAGAGTAAAAGTTTTCTACTCTTGTACATTTGAAATTGGTAAGTTGTGATGTTTTCTATAAAACAAAGACCAACTAAGGCCAATTGTGTGAAGTTTTTGTCTTGATTAGAATCCGCACTATCTCTTGGATGTTTGACAAGGGATTCTTATAGGTCAAGAGGACAGTGGGAGTCTTAAAGGTCTTGAAAGTCTCAAGAACTAATCAAGAATGAAACCTGAAGTTCCTCACTAGCACACAACATGAGGTGTATAACCTATCGTGTTGACATATTCTGTGCCCATTCCAGTTAAAGTTGGCTTTGCATATGAGTTCTTAGAGTTCTCAATGTGTTGCACAACAACTTGGAAGCAATGGCAGGCCCTTGAGCTGCCAGGTGGCAAGAAGTTAAGATTGAGTTCAGTCAATATGAGTTCGGATTTGTCATTATCCTTGTCTTGTGACTATGGTTTTGACAATTCACATGGATAAGAACACATACACCATTAAATCTAAGTGTCATAAGGTTTCTCTCCGATTCATGAAAATGATGGTGAGGAAACACTTTCACTAAGTAGATTTTAGATAGATAGCAATTATGATATTTGCATTCTCAAAGTCGTTAGTGGAGCGTGTGTAGTTTACCGGCACACTAACCTGGACTTGTGAGAAGTGGCAAAAAGGTCTAACCATTATGATTACGGCATCCCTCTTCATAATTGTTTAGACATACAAGTGTGCTATCTAAGGGAAGGTATATGTTTTTTGATAAAGTTTTATCAAAACAATCTAGTATTAGAAATCTGAACTTTGGTAAGAAAGTCAGCTGATTTCTGAGTACATGTCAAAGCTAGTGGGAGCATAAGTGTTATGCTAATAATCATCATGTTAGTGGGAGCATGATAATTATGATAAGTATTGCAAGTTAGCAATGTTAATTATAGAAAACAAAAGGTTTCAATTGGGAAAAAGTTGTTTTGCTATAATTAAGGGAGAGGAAATTATACTTCATCTCAAATCTATAAGCTTAGATCGTGAGGTTTTAATCATTTAGTCAAGGAAATATATATGAATTTCATGTTGGAATGGTTCAACATAAGGAAATTCTGTATATGGGTCCATTATTTACGTTCTTAAATTCGATTATGATTACGGCATCCCTTTTCATAATCTAATTATGAGAACTTGGCAAATAGAAATGGAAATGTTATAACAAAACACAGGTTTAGTCTTTATGTGAGACATCATGAATCGTGTCCCATATGCTTCGGATATAGGTTCGATTACATGTGCTATATTCATCCTTTGTAAAAGTTTCCAAATGCCTGGGGCATTAAGAAGGGAAAAGGTTTAGAACTGGATATGACTAAAAGGATTAAACAATTGTCGAGGACAATCTAAGGTTTACCAAAGATTGGATTCTCAAGGACAATTGGAAGTATAGTGATAATTATGGAAGGACCATATTGACATAATCTGTAAGGAGGCAACTCTTGTTTAGAAGTGATAGTCAAAATGAATCTGGAAATGTTTCAAAGTCAGAAATTTCAATCTGTGTAAGATTAAGGAAACTTAACGCAAGAAGGATATTTCCAAGGAATTGATCTCCTTTGGAATACTCTGTAATGATTGTTGCCAAGTCTTTGTGAATTTGTGCATAATCGTTACAAGAGGATCAATGCATAAAAGTTTAGAATCTAACAGGTTTCAGTAAATGGCATGAATTTGGAATTCTTGCATTTGCAGTAAGGATTTGGGAGTGTGAAAAGAGAATCATTGAAGTTATGTTCAATTGATCTAGTTCACAAAGTAAAGATCATAGACAAACATAGTATGCATACTTGGTGTATGGCATGACTAGTGTTTAGAAAGCATAGTGTACATGCTTGGAGCATGGGACAACTATTGTTTTAAATTCAAGAATAAAGTTGATAGTTGAAACAGTATACAATGAATAATGTGTAATCATATGGTGATAAATAAAAGGTGTTTTATTTATATTCATAGGTTTTGATACCATATTGGATTCAATTATTATTGTGTTTCACTTTGCATGTTTTGACTTCCCGAATAAACTTGGTTATTCTTCCGGAATGACGAAGTTATTCAAACCATCCACAGTCGGTCATATGTTGGAAGTAGATATGAATTAAGACTGTCATGGGTTGGCTTGTAGAGGTCTAAGGTGTTGGACAAATGGCTACAACACTCATGAGTGCTCATAAGTTCTGAGTATTGGATTCAACCCGCGCTCATTGGAATCACTTCATGGATTTTATCACGAGTGATCATGAGACGATAATATCTTATATTCTTCAAACCTAGAGATATGAGTTGTTACTATGAGTTGGTTGTACATTGATTGCACGAAACCACATTTGGTAACTCGGTGCTATAAAACGTGCCTTTGTGTATGATTCAACAAGTAGTAGAACAAGCCATATGAGTCGAAGTTTATCCATTCCTTTTACCTTCGGGATAAAAGCGATATCTGTGGGCCCCTCGATGATTTGATGATGACAAATGGAAGTGCTCGGCCGGGCCAGGACTGATTTGATTTGTTCAATTAGTCAGTCGTCATAAATCGGAAATCAGGAAACAACAAATGGACAGAGAGAATGATTATAATCCATGTCTCAGTCCATATGATATCTAGAATGGAGGAATATATGATCCCTTATCTAATGGACAAGTCATTGACAAAGGTCAGCGTTTATCGACAAGGTCAGAGTTCGACAGAAGCTTTTGAGAGCTACGATTGCCAGTTGGTTCTAGAAGTCATACGCAATAATAGTTTTAGACTTATCTAAGTGGGAGACTGTTGGATTAATGTCTAAGTCCATAACTATAATTGGTAAGACTTGACCCGACCCGGCATGGTCCATTTGGGTTGCATGACATCATGCACTTGGATAGACTATAATGAGAGAAATAAGACACTTATGGTTATTAATATATTATAAGTTCTAGTATATTAATAATAAGAATAATAAGATTATTTAATTAGTATTGATCAAGAATTAATCTAGGATTAATTAAGTGATCAAAAGAAGACTAATTAAATATATGGGTTGATTGTGCAAATCATCCATACTTGTATAGTGGGCTAATGCTCCATGGATAATCAAGTTGGGCTAAAACCCATAGGATGGTCCATGGATGCTCCATGGTGTATTTGAACCCATGGATCCAAGGAAATGGAAAGGCATGACAATTAAGGTTTACCCTAATTGTAACACTATATAAAGATCGTATTCTTGACAAAATCGGCACTAGTATGATTCTAGAGAGGGCTAGCTGATTTCATGAAAGCCCGCCGATTCGAGATCTGGAGGCCAGAAAGGCCGCACTTTCAGGAAGTGCGGCAAGGGACATGAGGGGGTTTTTCGATCAGGTGCTTGTTACAAATGTGGCAAGGAGGGGCATATAGCTAAGGACTTCCCCAAGGGATTCATGGTTTGCTTTCATTGCAACCAGACGGGCCACCGGAATGCCGAGTGCCCACAACTGTTACAGGGGTCAGTGTAGGGGTCTGCCCAAGTTATTGAGGGACGGCCAGTGAAGGCCGAGGCACCGAAAGCTCGCGGGAGAGCTTTCCAGTTGACACCAGAGGAGGTCCGCGCAGTGCCCGATGTCATGGCTAGTATGTATTCTTTCATTTATTTATGTTGAGTTATGATATGATGCTTATTTTATGATATGTATAGGTACTTTTCTTGTAAATTGTGTACCTGCTTTGGTGTTATTTGACTCGGGTGCGAGTCGATCATTTGTTTCTTTAGTGTTTAGTCAGCACATCAGTATTCGACGAGAGGCATTGAGTCGACCTCTACGAGTTTTTATAGTCGACGAGCGAGCAGTGTATGCTACGAATGTGATTCGAGGATGTGTACTCGAGATCTTTGGTGTTGATTTCCCAATAGATCTGGTCCCAATTGCGATGGGGGACGTGTGTGTCATAGTGGGCATGGATTGGTAGAGCCGATTTGGGATTGTTATAGACTGCGAGCGATATTTGGTGACGATACGAGACCCTAGTAGGGGAGTACTTACGGTGTACGGTGAGGGTACCTGATGTGGGTCAGCATTCTGTTCGGCTGCTAGAGCAAGGCAGAGTTTACAGCATGGTTGCAGCGGGTTTGTAGCCTATGTGATGGACACACGAGTGGCCACTGGGAGACCAAGTTCGATTGATGATGTTCCAATAGTGCGCGAGTTCCCGAATGTTTTTCCTGAGGAGTTACCGGGTGTGCCTCCCGAGAGGCAGGTAGAGTTCAGCATCAATTTGGTTCTGAGGGTAGCGCCTTATCACCTTGCGCCGCCAGAGATGCCGGAGTTATCCTTGCAACTTCAGGAGCTGTTGGGGAAGGGGTTTATTAGACCGAGTAGCTCACCATGGGGAGCATCGATCCTTTTTGTCAAGAAAAAGGATGGTCCACACCGGATGTGCATGATTACCAGGAGTTGAACAAGTTGTCGGTCAAGAACCGTTATCCATTACTGAGGATCGACGATCTATTCGATCAGTTGCAGGGAGCGTCTTGGTTCTCCAAGATAGACTTGAGGTTGGGATATCATCAAATGAGAGTGCAGGATGAAGATATCCAGAAGATGACGTTCAAAACTCATTATGGGCATTACGAGTTCGTGGTGATGCCTTTTGGGCTCATCAATGCACCGGCATCATTCATGGATCTCATGAATAGGGTGTACAGGCCGATGCTGGATCGGTCGGTGATCGTGCTCATCGATGATATTCTGGTATATTCGAGATCTAGAGAGCAGCATGAGGAGCATCTGAGAGAGATTCTTGGGGTATTGAGGACGGAGAGGCTTTTCGCCAAATTCTCCAAGTGTGATTTTGGTTGCGAGAAGTCCAGTTCTTGGGACACCTTGTTAACCAGAATGGGATATTGGTTGATCTGGCCAAGATTGAGGTGGTTATGAGGTGGGAGGTGTCGAGATCACCCACCGAGATCAGGAGCTTTCTCGGATTGGCCGGATACTATCGGAGGTTTATCAAGGATTTCTCCAAAATTGTCGTGCCTCTCACCAGGTTAACCTGGAAGGGTGTTGCTTTTTTCATGGGGTCCGGAGCAGCAGACCTCATTTGAGACACTTCGCCAGAGACTATGCGAGGCCCCGGTGTTAGCCCTACCTGAAGGGATGGAGGATTTTGTGGTGTATTGTGACACATCAATACTGGGGTTGGGTGCAGTACTTATGTAAAGGGGGTATGTGATAGCGTACACATCAAGGCAGCTGAAGTCTCATGAGGCGAGGTATTCCACCCACGATCTGGAGTTGGGGTAGTGGTGTTCGCCCTCAAGATCTGGCGTCACTATTTGTATGGGGTTCGGTGTACCATATACACGGACCACAAGAGCTTGAAGTATTTGATGGATCAGCCCAATCTGAATATGCGCCAGAGGAGATGGTTGGATGTGGTAAAGGATTATGATTGTGAGATCCTGTACCACCTGGGCAAAAGCTAATGTTGTAGTTGATGCCCTGAGTCGTAGGCGGAGAGTGCCCCGATTCGAGACATTTGTATGCGATTGACGGTGATGACTCTGGTGTTGGACACCATTCGGGAGGCCCAGGCAGAGGCCGTGATACTGGAGAACTGCAAGAGAGAGCGGGTGATTGGGCATATATCTGAGTTCGTTACCGATAGCTAAGGGCTTATCACCTTTCAGGGTCGGATTTGGGTGCCGTATGCAGGTGGGGAACGTACCACCTTGATGGAGGAGGTGTATAGATCGAGGTTCTCGATCCATCCCGGGGCCACTAAGATGTATTTGGATCTGAAGAAAGATTATTGGTGGCCCTGTATAAAGAGGGATATTGCATGGTTTGTCGAGAGGCGCTTGACCTGTCGCAGGGTTAAGGCTGAACACCAGCGTCCGTACGACAAGTTGCAGCCACTTGAGGTTCCCTAGTGGAAGTGGGAATAGATTTCCATGGATTTTATCACCAAATTGCCGAGGACCGCGAGGGGTGTCTATGCAATTTGGGTGATTGTCGACCGACTGACGAAGAGCGCTCACTTTCTCGCCATCAGTGAGAGCTCTTCTGTAGAGAGACTGGCAGAGATGTATGTGAGGGAGGCGGTATCGCGGCATGGAGTACCAATCTTAATGTGACAACTGCCAATTCAGGTCATTCTTGGACTCATGCATCTTTATTAAAACCATTCATGCACAACATGCCATGACCTAGTAGTATAGATTAGGTCAAAAATCTTGCATAAACTAGGATCCAACTAAGGTCTAGGACTAATATACTTGATACTTACAATTCTAGTAAGTTGCTTAGCTACAATAGGAAATGCCAATACTATAATTAGAATAAAGCTTCAAGCTTTGTTATAATTGAAATAGGGTATAAAACTCTAAAAATAAATTAAAACATTCTAATTATACTTCAACATGTTGTTGAATATCAAACAATATTCCAAAAACCCTAAAGAGCCAAAAATCCAAAGTTATAAATTATAAAGCTTAAAAATTTATAAAATTTGGCTATAAACTTCCTAATATCAAATTTTATTAATCAAATTATGGATTATACCAATGAACTAGAAATATAAATTACAAGTATTAATCATAAATTATTTGTTGAAAACAAGATTTTTAAATAAATCAAATTGCTTAATAAACATTTTATAAAAATGAATGTTTTTATATAAAATATAGGAGGGAAGTTTATAAAGTTTAAAATTTAGGAGAGAGGAGGCCACAATGCATGCAAAAACCGGCCATCACCTCTCTCCATGCCCTCTCTCTTCCCCAAAACACAATCATTAAGCTTAAACCCTTACTCCACCTCTTCCCTCTTCACTCTCTCACTTCACTCTCTTCACACACTTCACTCTCTTCTTCCCTCTCTCTAAACTCACGAAAATCCTCTCAATTCTCTGCAAAATTTCGAGATTGTGAAGCCCTTGAAGTGTTCTTACTTCTCTCAAGGTCAAAACCAAGGTAAACAACAACATCTTCTTCCATAGTTTCATGGTTAAACTTCTTTTCTTCTTAATCTTCTCTACTTTTTGGATTCTATGCCTTTCCATGGCTAGAAATCTTTATTCTCCCCTTGTGGTTTGTAGATTCTCACCATAACACAATGCATGTGTTAAAGATGGTGAAAATCCGAGATCAAACCCATGCAAGGAGTGGAAAAGATGCACATATGATCATGTGATATCAAAACATAATATTTCATGTTCTTCTCCATTTCTTTTGTGTTCATGCATGACCAAAAGCATTTAAACCATTTCTAGTAAATCTTGGATGCTCATTCATTCCATGCATGTGTTAGAAATCGGGCCTTACCAAAGACATGCATGATGTTCTTGTTGAAATACCCTAATAATGCACACAAGCAAACATGCAATCTGCCAGATTACTTTGTTCGACTTTGAACAGTCATAACTCAGTCATTTCTTAACCAAATCATGATATTCTTTTTGTATTGGTTAGTTCCACGAGTTAAATTTCAAACCCAACTGGTCTCACTGTAAAATATTAAATATCCGATTTTTAGCAGATTTTACAAAAAGGTTGCACATACAGCTCTTTTTCTGTGATCACTATTTTTATCTTGCTTAAACAATGGCCTTAAACCCAACCATAAATCTGAGAAAAAATACCTTAGAAACTTAACATATCTAGTGAATTATGGTTGAAATTTCGTGGCTTAAAACCTCACTGAATGGGCTACACAAATTCATGAACTTCAGCCACATTTACACTTCATGCATTATTGCATGCAACTTTTCTTAAATTGTTTGGAATCATTACCCTCATTTCTCTTCTGAATATATTTTTTTACATTTTTCCTTTTGAAAGCCCTTGCATGCATGAGATAATCTGGAAAATTTCAAGAGCTTTTGTTATTTCTTTGATTTATTAGAATTATTGCTTAAACCAAGGGCATAAATCATATAAAATACTTCCAGAGGTCAATAAATCCTAAATAAATTCATGGATGATCCTTATGAGGAATAATGACCCCTCACCAAATTTCAGCAATTTTTGTTACTGTTTCATATGATTTCTAATTTTCTTTTATTTAGGACATGATAAATTACAAAACCACTTTATAGGATGTGAAAATTGTATCTAACAATTTTCGCATACCTTACCTGTGATGGGTGACTCCAGAAAATATTTTCAAGATTTTCCATCATGTTTTACTATTTTTCCCAATTTTTGGTAATTATAATGGTCTAAAAATGGGAGAAATATTTCTGATTATCCAAAATTCGTGAAAATTTACCAGAATATAATATTATAGAGTAGGAGGTTACATAAAAATTTTGAGTATTTTTCTCTACTGTAAACTATTTTTTTCTTATTTTCTAAAGTTAATTGCACTAAAATACACTTAAATATACATAAATACCCAAAACCAGTTTATACATTATGAAAACCACTTTTGATATTTTTCCCAGGATATTTATACTGTAAATGATGTTACAAAAATTTATGGTGATTTATTTTAACTGTTTAATATTATTTCTTTAATTAATGACTATTTAAAGGAATAAAGCAAGGAAAAATAGAAATACCCACTGAAAAATATCTTTTATATTTTTCCCAGCCTATTTATGTATAATAACAATTAAATAAAAAGTTTGGGTAATTTTGAAAACTGTTTTCTATTTATTTCAATTTTTATTGAAATAAATGCTCAAAAATCATAAAATATAATTAAACAGCTTGGAAATCCATTTTTATAATTTTCCCAGCTTAGTATTGTGTAATAACAGTTAAATAAAAAGTTTGAGAATTTTTATCCCTCGAATGCTATTTTCGTGATTTATGTTGTAATAAGGACTTAAAAATTTGGAAAGTTTATATTCCAAGGTTGTAATTAATCGCCCGATATATAGAATTTCATTACTTCAGAAAAAGTGTAACTAATTGATATAAAATCCAATACTAAAACATAAATTGGCATTTCCCTATATGTAGAGTTTAGTATATTAGCATTAGATATCGACATGGAAACTCACTAGTGCGTGTGTTTGATGTCGTAGGATCCCGGTAGTACGACGTTGGTGCATCCCGAAGTACCGCTTGTGTCTACACAAAACATCGTGAGTATTCACGCACTCCCCTATTTTCGGTTTTTATGTTTTGGGTGGAAAAGCATGTCCAGAAAAACTACTGTTTGCATGTTGTATTTAAATTGAATTGTATCAAACATGATTGCTATTGTATTGCTATGTTTCTTTATGTATGTCTATGCAACACGGAACATGAGAACTTATCGTACTAAGGCCCTTCCCTTATCTCTAACCATTAACTCTTTGAGCCAATGGTCATTATGGATAGCGTTATTAGGAATTGACAACTCCTCACTCGCCCGAATCGCTGGAGTGCATGATACCATATTCATCTATGGAACGATAAGCATAGATCTCGATAGGGCTTCAGTCATAGGTTTGGTTGAGACTCATTGTTTGCTCATACACATACAAACGCGTTTCCCGTTCTAGCAATAAACTTGTATACCTTAATAGCAATCAACTTTGTTTTATCGTTAAAGCAATGTACTTGTACTTACGAAAAGCATTATTGTACCCTCGATTTATAAACTTGTGATACTCACCAACTATTTTCATAGTTGACGCTCGTTTTACATGCTTTTTCAGGAAGTAATTAGTAAGTGGATGTAAAGATTCATCATCATAGAGCATGCTGCATCGTGTTGAAGCTATTATGAAGCTATATTTTGAACAATGTTATTTTGAAAAACTTGTATTTTGTTTCTTTTGAAGCTATGGGTTGTAAACTTTTAAATACTGCTATGGTGATGTATCTTTATCTTTTGCATTGAAACCGTTATCGCTGTCATACCTTGCGTTTCCGCTTTAGCGGGGTGTGACAGAAGTGGTATCAGAGCTAAAGTTATAGAGAACATCGGTTTTTCTTTAAGAAAACACAACCTATAACTAAAACTTACAAAGAAATTCTTTTTACATCAAACATATTACTAGTATAATTAGGTCGGGAGTTGTATTATTGGACCTTGATTAAACATAGCCTGATCACCTATGTTTAATTAAGAAAAGATTTATACAAAGCTTGAGCTAATTATAATGGGAATATGTTCAACAAAAATATTTGAGAAAACTTTATTTCAAAATTTCAAAAGGTTAATTTTGGTGTGTGTAAGCATTGCATATTATAGGCATGCATTGTCATTTATTTCATATCTCATTGAAACTATGTCACAGTCCACTATGTCAACATCGTCATCTTCCCGCACTACCGCCTCAGCCGATGAATCCGGCTACGTCACTGTTATCCCTCGACGTAATCCCCCCGCCTCGGTAGAAGAAGACCCATCAGAGGATACGGAAGATACTGGGAACTCGGTGGAGATCAGCAATGACAACGCCCCGAGTCAACGACGCGAGGCATCACCGACATCGGTGTTGCCACAGCCACCGCTCTATGGACTTCGCATTCGGAGGACAGCGAGGAAGAGTGTTCCCATTCCAGGAAGGATACCCGCCAGCACAGCAGGACATGGCACGGCAGGACCTAGCGGAGCAGAACCCAGCGATGCAGGACCGAGAGCACCCTCACCTTAGCAAGTCATAGGGATACCTGTCAGACAGCCAGGTATGACCCCGGAGGAGTCCCGGAGATTGCAGTCGATACCAGCGGGCCTACGTCACAATCTCGCTGTGATAGCTGGGCATCGAGAAGTTTTGGATGAAGTCTTGGCAGGAATGGAAATCCTGTATCAGCATTCGATGGAGACTGCTGACACTGCTAGTGCTGCTAGACGAGAGGCAGGTCATGCGATGACAGCATATTATGTGTTTGGTGGGCTGTTCCTGATTGTGGTGTTGATGCTTCTTGTTGGGATAGCGATTGGCTTTTGGTTCTGATTTCAGTATTTTTTTTTTATTTTGTTTTGAAATGAAAACCCATGTTGGGTGTCTTTTGGGAAAAAATATTTAAAACTTTATTTTGGGATTGACGTATTGGTTTGGTTTTAAGATTATTTCAAATGGTAATGAAAAATTTTATTTTATGTTTGAAAACTTTTACTATGAGGTCAAACCCTAATATTTATTTGGTAAATGGTTGAATAAAAGAGATTTTTCTTTTCTTTCCTTTCTCAAATCTATATGCATAGTATTAATGCAACCCATTAATTTGACAACACTTACGGTTTTCAAAATGGTAGTGAAATACATATTATACATTATTTTATGTATTTATACGTATTTCTTCTCCTGTGTCATAGAACCATGTCAGGAAGGCCTAATCGCGGGCGCCCACAGAACGAAACGCCCGATGTTGCTCAAATGGTAGCACAACAACTCATGCAAGCAATCCCAAACATTGTTACTCAAGTAACTGCAGGACTTAATGCTAACCAAGGAAGTAGTGGAGGAAACCGGGGAAACAATGAAAGAGAATGCAACTACAAGTCCTTTATGGCCAGTAAACCTAAGGAGTTCCATGGAAAGGAAGGTGCGGTCGGGTTACTGAAATGGATTGACATCATGGAGTCGGTCCTTCACATTAGCAAATGCCTCGAGAGCAACAAAGTTGAGTATGCATCTTGCCTATTCCAAGATAGGGCATTAACCTGGTGGAATACTCTAGTGCAAACCCGAGGCCGTACAGCAGCATATCAGCTAACTTGGGAAGACCTAAAGAAGCTGCTGATAGAGAAGTATTGTCCCAAGGATGAACTTCAGAAACTTGAATATGAATTCTGGAACCATTCTATGGTTGGAACACAAATAGAGAAGTACACAGTCCGATTTCATGAACTAGCAAAACTAGTACCTCACATGGTTACTCCTGAGGAGAAACGGATAGATCGTTACATCTGGGGTCTGGCACCAGAGATTCGGGGAATGGTTACCTCAGCAAACCCAACTACCATTCAAAGTGCAGTAAGCCTAGCAAATCCACTAACCAATGATGTGATAAGGATGGGAGCATCAGCAAAGGAAAGCTCTAGTAGCAAGAGGAAGCCAACAAATCAGGGAGAGAAAAAGTATGGAGGCAAGTCAGGGAGGAAGCAAAAAGTCTCAAGAAACCTTATGGTAAGAGCCCAGGAGCATGAACCAGTGAAAACTCAAGGACAAGAAGTGCAGGAGCGAAAGCAGTACTCAGGGCCGCTTCCGAAGTGCAATAAGTGTAACTTCCATCACAAGGGAGCTTGCCCGGTGTGCCAAAACTGTAAGCAAACAGGCCATTACTTGAAGTATTGTAAGGTGAATAAGGAGGGAAAAAGGACGTGTTACGAGTGCGGGAGTACTGATCATCTCCGTAGAGCATGTCCTAAACTGAACAATGGACCTGGTAACAATGGACAAGGCCAAGCCAGGCAAAACCTTCAAGGAAATCAAGTTGGACAGCCAAGAGGTGTAGCCTTTGTGATTGGTGCAGAAGAAGCTCGTCAGAACCCTGAAGTGATAACAGGTACGTTCCTCCTAAATAACCATTTTGCATCAGTAATATTCGATGCGGGAGCAGATAGGAGTTTTGTTTCTTTAGCATTTATACCGTTAATTAGCTTGAAATCGGTAAAGATGAGGAATGCTTATGCTATTGAACTTGCTGATGGGTATGAAATTAGGGCTAGTGATATAATTCCTGGTTGTACTTTGAAATTAGCTGATAAACTCTTTAGCATTGACCTAATTCCTATAGAGCTAGGTAGTTTTGATGTGATAGTAGGGATGGATTGGTTATCCAAAAATAGAGCGGACATTGGTTGTTATGAGAAAGTCATTAGAGTGCCTCTCCCTAATGGAGAAACCCTTATCATACACGGTGAGAAGCCAGGAAGAAGTTTAAACATAGTATCAAGCGTGAAGGTTCACAAGTACCTGAAAAAAGAATTGTATTGCATTCATGGCCCACGTGCTAGAATGAGAAACTGAAGCTAAGCAACTCAAGGAGATTCCAATGGTTCAAAACTATCCCGAAGTATTTCCGGAGGAATTTCCCGGTCTACCCCCTTATAGACAGGTCGAATTTCGGATAGACTTAATTCCCGGAGCGGCACCGGTAGCAAAAGCACCATATCGCCTTGCACCATCCAAGATGCAAGAACTATCCGGACAACTTCAAGAACTTCTAGACAAAGGGTTTATTCGACCAAGTTCTTCACCTTGGGGAGCCCCAGTGTTATTCGTCAAAAAGAAAGATGGTTCGTTCCGAATGTGCATTGATTACAGAGAATTGAACAAGTTGACAATCAAGAATCGATATCCCCTCCCTAGAATAGATGACTTGTTCGATTAGTTGCAGGGCGCTTCCTACTTCTCAAAAATCGACCTTCGGTCAGGGTATCATCAGCTAAGAATTCACGAAGGGGACATTCACAAAACAACATTTAGAACCCGTTATGGACATTATGAGTTCTTAGTCATGCCTTTTGGACTAACGAACGCACCCGCTGTATTCATGGATTTGATGAATAGGGTCTGTAGACCATACCTAGACAGGTTTGTTATTATATTTATCGATGACATACTTGTTTACTCACATACCAAAGAAGATCACAATAGACATCTAAAGCTAGTGTTGGAGCTGTTGAAGGAACAGAAATTGTATGCCAAGTTCACTAAGTGTGAAATTTTGGATTCGGGAAGTACATTTTCTTGGTCATGTGATCGGCGAAAGAGGAATCCATGTAGATCCAGCTAAGATAGAGGCAATCAAGAAATGGGAGGCCCCCAAAACCCCGACAGAAATACGACAATTCCTAGGATTAGCTGGGTACTACAGACGCTTCATTGAGAATTTCTCTAGGATTGCTCAACCATTAACATCTTTGACCCAAAAGGATAGAAAATTTCTCTGGGAAGAGAAACACGAAGAGGCGTTTCAAATCCTGAAAAACAAGCTGTGCAATGCACCAATTCTGGCTTTACCAGAAGGATTAGATAACTTTGTGGTGTATTGTGATGCGTCTCATCAAGGACTAGGATGTGTGCTAATGCAAAAAAGATAAGGTCATTGCATATGCTTCCAGACAACTCAAACCGCACGAGAAGAATTATACCACCCATGATTTAGAACTAGGAGCAATAGTTTTCGCCCTTAAGATATGGAGGCATTATTTGTACGGAACCAAGTGCACCATTTATACCGATCACAAAAGCCTTCAGCATATCCTGGATCAGAAAATGTTAAACATGCGGCAGAGAAGATGGGTAGAGTTGTTTAGTGATTATGATTGTAAGATACGATATCACCCAGGGAAGGCTAACGTTGTAGCCGACGCTCTTAGTAGGAAAGAAAGAGTGAAACCTTCCCATGTGAGAGCTTTGGGAATGGTAATTCAGACAAGCTTGAAATCTCAAATCATTAATGCCCAGGAGAAAGCGTTATGCAAGGAAAATCTTCCAGGCGAAACTTTACATGGTTTGGAAGAAAGATTTGAAACCAAACCTGATGGAGTTCGTTATTTTAAAGACAGGGTCTGGATTCCAAGGGTCAACAACCTGAAATTCCCCAATGGAAATGGGAGCAAATATCTATGGATTTCGTTACCAAACTCCCTAGAACTGCTAGAGGTCACGACTCAATTTGGGTCATAGTGGATCGACTGACGAAATCTGCTCACTTTCTCCCCATTCGAGAAGATTTCAAGATGGAAAAATTGGCCCAAATCTACATCGACAAAATTGTTTCTCTGCATGGTGTACCCTTATCTATCATTTCTGATAGAGATAGTCGTTTTACATCTCGATTTTGGTGGATGTTACAGAGGGCACTAGGAACCAAGATAGATTCGAGCACAGCTTACCACCCTCAGACAGATGGGCAAACAGAGAGAACAATACAAACATTAGAAGACATGCTACGAGCGTGTGTCATTGAGTTCAAAGGAAATTGGGATACTCATTTACCCCTAATTGAGTTTTCCTACAATAACAGTTACCACACGAGTATCCAATGTGCTCCATATGAAGCATTGTATGGATGCAAGTGTCGTTCGCCCTTATGCTGGATAGAAATAGGAGACAGACAGTTGACTAGAGTCGAACTTATCCAGGAAACATCCGACAAGATTGCTATCATCAAGGATAAGCTTAAAGCTGCTAGAGATCGTCAGAAAAGTTATGCGGATAATCGTCGAAAACCATTAGAATTCCAAGTAGGAGACAAGGTACTTTTAAAAGTGTCGCCATGGAAAGGGCTTGTGCGTTTTGGTAAGAAAGGAAAACTAAGCCCGAGATATGTTGGACCCTTTGAAATCCTTGAAAGGATTGGTCCAGTAGCGTATAAACTCCAATTGCCCCAAGAGTTAAGCGCCATTCACGACACATTCCACGTCTCCAACCTTAAGAAATGTCTAGCCGACGAAACATTGATAGTACCCCTGGAGGAAATTAAGATCAATGATAAGCTGAGCTTCGTTGAGGAACCGATAGAAATCCTTGACAGGGAGGTAAAACAACTTAAGCGGAGTAAGATCCCGATTGTGAAAGTTCGATGGAACTCAAAACGCAGGCCGGAGTACACCTGGGAGCGCGAGGACTTCATAAAGGAAAAGTATCCGCAACTTTTCCCTTGCGATGACAAGCGATGACATAGAATGAATTTCGGGACGAAATTCTTTTTAAGTGGGGGATACTGTGACAACTACCAATTCAGGTCATTCTCGAACTCATGCATCTTTATAAAAACCATTCATGCACAACATGCCATGACCTAGTAGTATAGATTAGGTCAAAAATCTTGCATAAACTAGGATCCAACTAAGGTCTAGGACTAATATACTTGATACTTACAATTCTAGTAAGTTGCTTAGCTACAATAGGAAATGCCAATACTATAATTAGAATAAAGCTTCAAGCTTTGTTATAATTGAAATAGGGTATAAAACTCTAAAAATAAATTAAAACATTCTAATTATACTTCAACATGTTGTTGAATATCAAACAATATTCCAAAAACCCTAAAGAGCCAAAAATCCAAAGTTATAAATTATAAAGCTTAAAAACTTTATAAAATTTGGCTATAAACTTCCTAATATCAAATTTTTATTAATCAAATTATGAATTATATTCAATGAAATAGAAATTAAATAACCAAGTATTGATCATAATATATTTGTTTAAAACAAGATTTTAAATAAATCCAAATTTGCTTAATAAACACTTTTATAAAATTAGGGTTTTTATAAAGATTTAGGAGGGAATTTTATAAAGTTTAAATTTTAGGAGAGAGGAGGCCAAAATGCATGCAAAAACCGGCCATCACCTCTCCCCATGCCCTCTCTCTTCCCCAAAACACAATCATTAAGCTTAAACCCTTACTCCACCTTTTCCCTCTTCACTCTCTCACTTCACTCTCTTCACACACTTCACTCTCTTCTTCCCTCTCTCTAAACTCACGAAAATACTCTCAATTCTCTGCAAAATTTCGAGATTGTGAAGCCCTTGAAGTGTTCTTACTTCTCTCAAGGTCAAAACCAAGGTAAACAACAACATCTTCTTCCATAGTTTCATGGTTAAACTTCTTTTCTTCTTAATCTTCTCTACTTTTCGGATTCTATGCCTTTCCATGGCTAGAAATCTTTATTCTACCCTTGTGGTTTGTAGATTCTCACCATAACACAATGCATGTGTTAAAGATGGTGAAAATCTGGGATCAAACCCATGCAAGGAGTGGAAAAGATGCACATATGATCATGTGACATCAAAACATAATATTTCATGTTCTTCTCCATTTCTTTTGTGTTCATGCATGACCAAAAGCATTTAAACCATTTTTAGTACATCTTGGATGCTCATTCATTCCATGCATGTGTTAGAAATCGGGCCTTACCAAAGACATGCATGATGTTCTTGTTGAAATACCCTAATAATGCACACAAGCAAACATGCAATCTGCCAGATTACTTTGTTCGACTTTGAACAGTCATAACTCAGTCATTTCTTAACCAAATCAGGATATTCTTTTTTTATTGGTTATTTCCACGAGTTAACTTTCAAACCCAACTGGTCTCACTGTAAAATATTAAATATCCGATTTTTAGCAGATTTTACAAAAAGGTTGCGCATACAGCTCTTTTTCTGTGATCACTATTTTTATCTTGCTTAAACAATGGCCTTAAACCCAACCATAAATCTGAGGAAAAATACCTTAGCAACTTAACATATCTAGTGAATTATGGTTGAAATTTCGTGGCTTAAAACCTTACTAAATGCGCTACACAAATTCATGAACTTCAGCCACATTTACACTTCATGCATTATTGAATGCAACTTTTCTTAAATTGTTTGGAATCATTACCCTCATTTCTCTTCTGTATGCTTTTTTTTTTACATTTTTCCTTTTGAAAGCCCTTGCATGCATGAGATAATCTGGAAAATTTCAAGAGCTTTTGTTATTTCTTTGATTTATTAGAATTATTGCTAAAACCAAGGGCATAAATCATATAAAATACTTCCAGAGGTCAATAAATCCTAAATAAATTCATGGATGATCCTTATGGGGCATAATGACCCCTCACCAAATTTCAGCAATTTTTGTTACTGTTTCATATGATTTCTAATTTTCTTTTATTTAGGACATGATAAATTAGAAAACCACTTTATAGGATGTGAAAATTGTATCTAACAATTTTCGCATACCTTACCTGTGATGGGTGACTCCAGAAAATAATTTCAAGTTTTTCCATCATGTTTTACTATTTTTCCCAATTTTTGGTAATTATAATGGTCTAAAAATGGGAGAAATAGTTCTGATTATCCAAAATTCATGAAAATTTACCAGGATATAATATTATAGAGTAGGAGGTTACATAAAAATATTGAATATTTTTCTCTACTATAAACTATTTTTCTCTTATTTTCTAAAGTTAATTGCACTAAAATACACTTAAATATACATAAATACCCAAAACCAGTTTATACATTATGAAAACCACTTTTGATATTTTTCCCAGGATATTTATACTGTAAATGATGTTACAAAAATTTATGGTGATTTATTTTAACTGTTTAATATTATTTCTTTAATTAATGACTATTTAAAGGAATAAAGCAAGGAAAAATAGAAATACCCACTGAAAAATATCTTTTATATTTTTCCCAGCCTATTTATGTATAATAACAATTAAATAAAAAGTTTGGGTAATTTTGAAAACTGTTTTCTATTTATTTCAATTTTTATTGAAATAAATGCTCAAAAATCATAAAATATAATTAAACAGCCTGGAAATCCATTTTTATAATTTTCCCAGCTTAGTATTGTGTAATAACAGTTAAATAAAAAGTTTGAGAATTTTTATCCCTCGAATGCTATTTTCGTGAATTTATGTTGTAATAAGGACTTAAAATTTTGGAAAGTTTATATTCCAAGGTTGTAATTAATCGCCCGATATATAGAATTTCATTACTTCAGAAAAAGCGTAACTAATTGATATAAAATCCAATACTAAAACATAAATTGGCATTTCCCTATATGTAGAGTTTAGTATATTAGCATTAGATATCGACATGGAAACTCACTAGTGCGTGTGTTTGATGTCGTAGGATCCCAGTAGTAAGACGTTGGTGCATCCCGAAGTACCGCTTGTGTCTACACAAAACATCGTGAGTATTCACGCACTCCCCTATTTTCGGTTTTTATGTTTTGGGGTGGAAAAGCATGTCCAGAAAAACTACTGTTTGCATGTTGTATTTAAATTGAATTGTATCAAACATGATTGCTATTGTATTGCTATGTTTCTTTATGTATGTCTATGCAACACGGAACATGAGAACTTATCGTACTAAGGCCCTTCCCTTATCTCTAACCATTAACTCTTTGAGCCAATGGTCATTATGGATAGCACTATTAGAAATTGACAACTCCTCACTCACCCGAATCGCTGGAGTGCATGATACCATATTCATCTATGGAACGATAAGCATAGATCTCGATAGGGCTTCAGTCATAGGTTTGGTTGAGACTCATTGTTTGCTCATACACATACAAACGAGTTTCCCGTTCTAGCAATAAACTTGTATACCTTAATAGCAATCAACTTTGTTTTATCGTTAAAGCAATGTACTTGTACTTACGAAAAGCATTATTGTACCCTCGATTTATAAACTTGTGATACTCACCAACTATTTTCATAGTTGACGCTCGTTTTACATGCTTTTTCAGGAAGTAATTAGTAAGTGGATGTAAAGATTCATCATCATAGAGCATGCTGCATCGTGTTGAAGCTATTATGAAGCTATATTTTGAACAATGTTATTTTGAAAAACTTGTATTTTGTTTCTTTTGAAGCTATGGGTTGTAAACTTTTAAATACTGCTATGGTGATGTATCTTTATCTTTTGCATTGAAACCGTTATCGCTGTCATACCTTGCGTTTCCGCTTTAGCGGGGTGTGACATTTATGAACTTAGTGCCCTAAGTTTTTCACCTCAAATGGAATCACACAACACCACCAACACTGGAGGAATTTGAGAGGAGGTCACTTGCACTCATAAAATTGGCTAACCCTCTTGTGTTTCCACTAATGCTTGTTTCATGAGCTAGAGGGGTTCTTATTGATGGGTTTTGAGCATTCTAACACTCCTATGTTCAACATGCAACCCTATAAACCTTTGATCTATGTTTTCTCTAACTAGCATAATATGAAGTATATACAATACAAGAATCTAGTTGAATGACATACCTTTTGATGGAGCTTGAAGTCTTGAACCTTTAAAATCTTAGTTCCCTAAGTTTTGCACCTCAAATGGTTCAGACAACACCAAAAACCCTTGGAATGACATGAGAAGAAACTTACTTAGGTTCACGTTATGAAAATTGGTCTTGCCCTCCTTTGTATATACACACTAGCACCATTTCATGAACCATATACCTTTTTATATAGTGTGGAGGATTAAGGTTGCATTCATGTAAACCCTAATACCCCATGAACTTCGTTTCCATAAGATCCATGGGTTAATGCTCCATGGACTATCTATTGACTTTCCATGCAAGTCTAGCCCATTCTAAAATAAAAGTCCAAATTTAATTAGTTCCTTTTGATCACTAAATTAATTTGAAATTTATTCTTAATCAATACTAATTAAATAATATGATTTTATATTAATATATTAGAACTTATAATATATTAATATAAATCATAAGTATCATTTTTCTCATTTGTCTATCCAATTGTTCCGATGCCATGCAACCCAAATGGACCATGCTACTCTCAGGTCGAGTAGATACCAATAATAGTTATGGGATTAGACATCTAATCCAACACATATATAGTGTAGCAAACTATGGTTACATCATGTAAACCATAATGATTTTCCATATCCCTCATGCTCCATGGGTTAAAACCTCCATGGAGTATCCATGGGTTACCACATGGGTTTAGCCCAACATGAAGAACTATGGATCATAAGCCCACTTTATAAGAATGAATGATTGACCAAATCAGCCCCTTATATTTAATTAGTCTCTTTTGATCAAAAAATTAATTCCAAATAAATTCTTGATCAATACTAATTAAATAATATGATTTCATATTAATATATTATAAGTTATAATATATTAATAAACCATAAATAACCTCTTCTCAATTATCCATCCTTCAGACACGTCTGGTGCCATGCAACCCAAATGGACCATGCTACTCTCGGGTCAAGTTTATACCAATAATAGTTATAGGCTTAGACACCTAATCCAACATGTTATTTTATCATAAACCTTATATCAACAAAATCAAGAACTCAGTGCATATAACAAGTCTGGGTATTTTGGGAACCGCTCTCCTTTTCAATCTTTGGATGACTATACATACCATATCATCCTATAAAACCATAGTTAGATCAAGTTCCATGTTCCCAATCCCAATCCAAAAATCAAACAAGAACATGAAAGAGACTGAGCCTATGTCCTTAATCCAACCCTTTTATTATATATTATTTATCAAAAACCTTTTGCAAAAACTCTTAGATCCTAGTTTGAGACATGATTTACACAAGTGTTCCTCCAATTCGCTCAAACCAAGGCTCTGTGTAACATCCCATTTTCACAACCAAACATTTTCATTTTATTTGAGTTAATATTCCTAATCATAACTCCATTATCGATAAAAACATTTATTCTACATACATTTATAAAAAATTAAAGTAATATTAAAGCCTGAAATCTTCGTTGTTGCTGATGAATGTGTACAGTCACGCCTTTGCATTCCCATGATGATCAATGATACATGAAACAATAAACAATTGGGTAGGCATAAATCTTTGGGATTTTCCCTAAAAATACCCCATACGATAAACGTATAAGCATGCATAACAGCCGCTTCTTGGGCCTTCAACTTGACTAGATCACCTCACAAGCCTCCAGTCTGCCTAGGCCAGAATACCAGGTTTTTTTTGGGATTTCCGCTCAACCTAATCGCTCATCTTGAGCCTCCGTGCCTTTAGCTTATAGCCAGCCCACACCGGGTATCTTGGCTTACACCACGAAAAAGGACCGCCTCAACCCACCACTATAATATGTCAAGATATAACAATCAAGGATCAAGACGGTACATAATATAGGCAAACATCAATCATACAACTCACTACCGGCTACTATTCCCCTCACAACATATACTACTGCTACTAACTAACCTCAATAGAATGCATAACCAAAGGTGAGATAGCCACCCATACACATGATCCTAATCTAGAGCCACAACCTAACAAGGAACAAGAAAGAAAGCCTAGATCAAGAGTTCTCAAGATATCCTACATGACCACAGACACACCCTAGGACACTCAACTGGATAACAACCATGAAGTGTAGATAACATATTGTTCTACAGATCATTACAGCATAACAACATACTTGATACCAGTATACAGATCTAACAGATCACTACAGCATAGCAACATACTCGATACCAGGATATAGATCTAACAGATCACTATAACATAGCAATGTATTAAATATTAACAATCCAAGGAATGCATGAACGTATATAATCAGAGGTAAGATAGACACTCATACAAGTGATCCTACTCTAGAACCACAACCAAGCACGAAACAGGTAAAAGTGTCTAGATAAAGAGTCCTCAGTCTATCCTA
The DNA here is from genome assembly GCF_052625555.1 of Lactuca saligna. Taxonomy (NCBI): domain Eukaryota; kingdom Viridiplantae; phylum Streptophyta; class Magnoliopsida; order Asterales; family Asteraceae; genus Lactuca; species Lactuca saligna. Next base: position 173,200,265 of record NC_136419.1, read on the forward strand.
CATGACTATATACAGTCCCTAGTGCCTAAGGCACCCTCTACTAATAGATAAGCAAAAATAGTGGGACGACATTGATGCCTTCGACCGTCGAGTATAGTGAGGTGAAACTCACCTGAAATGAAGAAACATGAGAACACTATGATACGCTCTTTAATACATTGCTTGCTCCTGTGGATCCATTAACATCATAACCATATAAAATCTTAATTACCAATCAAAACCCTCAAGTGTGACCAAAATTCAAACTTTTTCAAAAGTTAATGGTCAACGGAGTCAATAAAAGTCAAAGTCCAAGGGTGGTTGAGTATGCCCTGCATACTTAAATTACGCCCCACGTACATGGGATGGCTTAGTATGCCAAACTTACAAAAGTTACGGCCAGCGTACTCGAGCTGGTTCCATCCTTTCCCTTAAGCACTTAATCCCTTCAGGACTTTTCACCCAAAATCAGATCTAGCCTTAAAACATTTTCTGAAAGCCATAAAGTTTCCACCTTTATGACTTTCCATGGCTAGGCAAGTTTCAAAAGCTAAAGCCCTAACTTATTAATCCATTAAGACATCACAACTCTTGCATGGAAGGGATGTAAGGACCATGATCACATTTTTATGGTTCCTAATAGCCTTATAATGGATAAATTTCCAAATTTATCCATTAGAATGGTCTCAACAAACAATATCTAGTTTTAAGTCATAAAGGGACTAAAAGTGCATCTTTTTCAACTTATGCATTAATTCCACTTCTCCAACCTTCATATTTGAATCAATATGATGTATATATGGATAAAGTTTCCAACTTTATCCATAACAAGGTCACAAACTTCCATGTTCTAAACTTTATATAATTAAAGTGACCAAAAGCTCATAACACCTAAAACTAGCTAAATCGAACAATTTCATCATCAAGATTCAAACTTTTTACCTACAGAAAAAATATCAAGGTGAACAAGTCATGGATCTACAAGCTCCGCTGCAACCAAAGCTTCTTTAATGAATTTATTCTTCTCCACAATGCACCAAGAACAATACAAAGAACTTAAAAACTCCTTTTTGCTCACAAGGCTCAAACTAGGGTTAGGGTCACAATAGAGAGTGTTAGAGAGATGGAGGATTAGAATGCAGTGCATTTGGGGAAGTTATGGATCTTAAATATGGTTTGGGCACTGTTCGTGTACACCCAACATAGTAACGACCCAATTTTCAAGGCCAAAAATTTCATATTTGGTTTAACGCATTAAATTTTTTTTTTTTACCAAAACATTGTTAAGAAAACATCCAATACAAAATCATAATGTTGTATTTCAAACCATAACATCATAAGTATTGAAAATCAAAGTACCGTCCCAAAAACTTCTCGCGGAACATGTGTGTGTGTGATGCGCTGCTACGCCACCGACTCTTTCCCCTTCGACGAAGAGGTACCTGAAACCAAAACCAAAAATGTAAGCACAAATCTTAGTGAGTTCCCCCATCATACCACATACCATACAATATTGTCGATATCTTTCAACCGGTAACAGTCATCGGTATCTTTCAACCGGTAACCTTCATCGGTATGTTTCAACCGGTAACCATCATCAGTATCTTTCAACTGGTAACCATCATCGGTATCTTTCAAGTGGTAATCAGCATCGGTATCTTTCAACCGGTAACTAGAGACTATTTCACCCCTTACAACTAACATGCAATCAACAGATATAGATATACAGTCAGGCATATCCGGGTACTGACCTACCCTAGGGTCCTACGGACCACTATTAGGGAAACTAATCCCTACTAAACGCATAACATATAATCCAGATAAATCACATAACTAGACCAAGATAATTATCACAAAGACCATTATCTTCTAAATACCCCTTTTTGGTGGGCCATCATTGTGGCCTTAGACCGACCCCTACTGGAAGGTAACTCACCTCAATGTCGTGCAGTGTCTGAACTATCCTCGACGCACAAGTTGACTCCCTACGACTCCTAGATCCCTACACGACAACCTTCAAGTCAACACAAATCACATACAACCCTAAACAGGGTCAGTCAATGTTCAGTCAAAGTCAACACTAGTCAAAGTCAACATTCAGTTGACCTGACTTGCCGAGTTGGCCTACTAACTCGTCGAGTCCATGCTTCACTAATTCCACACAAAACTCCGGCTCCACTCGTCGAGTCTAGCGAAACTCGATGGGTTCTCCTTTAGTTATAACATCGGGACCATATTCATCCGACTCGCCGAGTTCCTTCTTGAACTCGTCGAGTTCATATCCAACTTAAGAACATACCACTCTATGACTCACCGAGTTGTATGAACAACTCGTCGAGTCCATCTTCAAAGATTGGGAGATTTCTATGGACTCGCTGAGTCTGCTCATACCACTCGCCGAGTCCCTTGGCTTCTAGTCCCTTTTCGCGTCTAAACCCACAAGGGACCTCCTTCCTACCATTTACCAATTCACATGATGGGTTTGGTGCACAATGGTCACCGACTCGTCGAGTGCCAAGAAAATCTCACCGAGTCCAATCTTGACCAACTCCATACAGTCGATTTAAATGAGGTCTAACACACCAAAACCATAGATCTGATCTCTTAATGTCCATTTTATACGTAAAGTTCCAAACATGATGCACATGCATGGGGGTTTTTGCTCAAAAATCCATATAAAGTGTCCTATAATGTGCATGGGGATCTCATGGCCCTAAAGTTGGCACCTTTATGCCATGAGACCCCTCTTAAGGCCCAGATGTGAAGCTAGAATCCACATAACACTCCTTAAATCCAAAAATGGCTTGAAAAGCCCTAAATACACCCAAGATCTACATTCTAAAGATGAACAACCAAATAAAACACCAAAGCAGGAGCATTTTACCTTGATTAAGCTGGAAGTGGAATGAGATTTTTGGATCTACAAACCTCAAGTCGAATACTCAAGATCATCTTCTTCCTTCCAAGCTTCACAAGTTAACAAAAACAGCAAAATAGCCTTAACACACACACACACATCTAGGATTTTGGTATGCAGCTCTAGGAGAGTGTTAGGGACAAGGGAGGTCGAGTTAAGGTGTTTATATAGGGTGCAAACCTTCATATTAGGGTTTTTGTCCAGACAGCATGGACTCGTCGAGTCCGATCTGTGACTCGCCGAGTCAGCCACTTAACTCTCGTGTCCAATCCGCTTCTACTCGATGAGTTGGGCCACCAACTCGCCAAGTCCCAGGCCAAAATGCAAAATGCTTAATTTAAAAAACGTACCAGGAACCAGGTGTTATAAACATGCTCCTGGTATGCCCAATATACTAGGGATTCCCTAGTATGCCCAATGTACTTCCCGTTAGGGATGTCAACCGGGGCAAACGGGGCGGGGAGTGCATCTCCCGCCCCCAAAATTTCCCCATCCCCCCGCCCCCGACCCCGGAATGTTCAATGTTCCTACCCCTGCCCCTGCCCCCGCCCCCGAATCCCCTTTATTACCCCGCCCCTGCCCCCATTCCCCCGCCCCTGATTGATTTTGGGCTACTTTTTTTTGGGCTAAAAGAAGTTGTTATTTAGGCTAAAATAAGCTATTTTTTAGGTAACAAATAATTATTTATAACAAAAGTTTATATGTTAAAAATAAAAAAGTTATGGCATTTTAAAAAAATATAATAACAGCTTAAAAACATGTTTTTGATGAATTTTGGAAGCTTAAAATCATGTTATAGTTTATTATATTTATATAATTAATATATGTAAAGATATGTGTAATTTATTAATGGGGTCCCCATGGGGATTATGATGCCTAGCTTATGCGGGTAGCCCAAAAATCACCATAACCTCAAACGGCCGTAACTTCTTCATTACAACTCAGTTTTGAACGTTCTTTATATACACGAAAAGGTGTTAAAGAGATCGAAAATATTATATGAATATCTTGAGGTAAAAACGTTTGAACAAAAATCTGTATTTTATGAAATAACCTGGCCTATCAATTTTCCCTGTTTACGCTTCTGCCCAAAACAGAATTCAAGGGTTAGATCTCTTAACCATCATTACCTCATTCCATAAGGACTAATATTTACCTCCTTAAGGCCCAAAGCTTTTACACAATCGACTTTCGGCCCATTGCCCTAAAATAAGAAAGGACAGGAAACAAGATGTTACATTTATGAACATTGATATATATATTTACATTATAATTCTATTAACAGATCTAGTCTCTAAATTAAAACATACATTGTCCCAAAACAAATATTCTTTTACATTAGAAGTACTTTATGTTCTAAGCATAAATAATAAACTAAACTCTGAGAGTGTAGTTCCAACTTTCTTTTGTTCAACTAGTTATTCTTCTATAAATATCTGTGAGCCAATTAAAAATATTAGATTAACATTAAGTACCAAGTACCTGAGTGTTAAATGAAAAGCATAAGTTTTATCTAGTAGATACTTGAAGTACTAGTCTCTTCCATAGTTTTTTTTTTCTGATAAAGGAGTAGTTCCTTCTCCAGTATTTTATTTCTCCACAAAGGAAACATGATCCATCTTTGTGGGGCTTCATGGATTTCTTGGTCATAAATGTATCCATTCCATAAATTATGGGCATCTTATATCACACATGGTGAATCTTTTCAGCCTTGCAATATTCCATTATTTGACCTGACTCAATATAAAAATCATTGTCTTTTTGGAATATTAGCTTAACGTGTTATATCATTAGATATACATCTAAATTATCCAAGACTTCCTAGAAGTCTGGAATAATTGTTCCTAGTATGATGTTAGAAGCATCTGCAACATCATAGTTATGTGTTTACCAGGTATCATATTCAAGTTTATTGCTCAAACAAGTGGTTTAGGGATAGGTCCTTTAAGAGTATACAATTTCTGGTCTCTAAAGACATGAACCCATTCAATGAAATTTTATCCATTGAATGTTATTATTTTATTTAGTTCAACAAGTGAAATATGATGCATGGAAATAGGATTAGATTATTCATCTACAAGATTTTAACAAAATTTATTTATTATTTTTACTATTCAAATCTTTATTAATTAATACCCTTTTAGTTTCTAAAACCATTAATTATCAAAGTATAGGATCCATGTTCCAAAACAAATAAATGGTTAGATGACGTTTATCCCATTTATCTGAATCCAACAACATAAATATTGGGTATCATTTATATTCTATTATATAATTCTTAGTTTTATGGGATCTCTAATAACAAGGTTTAATAGGGCATTTCGATCCCATTTATGCCTTATATCTCTCTTGCTTAGGTGACGTTTATCACAAAATATTTCCGATCTAATCATCCAATTTGAAAAAACTTGTGTAATCGGCGTATAACTTGGTTATAAAAATCATGAATACACGGAAACCATCAAAAGATAACACTAAGCAGTTAGGTGACCTTTATCCCACTACCGTATCAAGAGATGTTTGAGTCTTTTTCTAAACGGATTGTATAGATTTGAGGTTTTTTAAATGGTCTTTGATGTTTTATAACTATAATTTAAAAATATATTATATCATGATTATTGCATGCATCATATAAGTCATATAAGTCATTGTATACTTCTAAAAATCTTATTTTATATAAAATCATATTTTAACAATGTTCCTTTATACAACCTAGTTTTATATAATTGACGCAAACAAATTTTGAAATTAATAACTAGAATTAAATTTTACTATTTGAGCGCTTTAGAACATTTGTAAACTTTTTAGTAAACCGTCATTTTATAAAATAAGATTTGGAGTTTGATAAGTTTTTAAAATCCAAATTTTAAACTTATATGGTTTCTGTTGACGAGATTTGTCATTTACTACCGTTAGCTAGTTTTAATCAATAATTTTTTTTTTATTTTTAAATCACTTTTACCATCTTATGTTAAATGACAAATTTTATTAAAAACAAACTCATTTGTGATGTTATTTATTTTTAAGTATTATTTATCGTTTGAAAACTAATTTATCAACCATAACATAATAAAAATAATAATAATAATAATAACAACAACAACAACAACAACAATAATAATAATAATATAAATTAAACAACACAAACATGCAAAACATATGTGCATAAACCAACAAAGTCTAGTGACATTTTGTGAGTAATCGGAAAAATGTTAAGTCCTTCCTTTGGGACATAAATTAACCATTAAATATTCAAATTGTTGGAGAAAATCCTCTCACTTGCTTTGATAACAATAAATTTCAAAAACAACATAATTTTATACAAGTCAAGAGAACTTTTATAAAATCATCGGTTGACTTTTGATCTTCTAAAATGGTCTTCATCTTGTTACATTTTTATAAAAATAAAGTACTTCTAAAACTAATCTATTATTTACAAAAATAAACAAAATGAAAATTATATGCTTAATTATTACATACCATATAAATAAATAAATTATTGCAACCATTTTAAACAAATCAATACGTGCGACAACACAATGGTTAATGGCTACTTTATACACATCATATATATATATATATATATATATATATATATATATATATATATATATATATATATATAACTCAAAATTATATAAAATAACTCTTTGTTTTTCTAAGACAACTTTGATGTCTAAAAAGATGCATGCTAACTTTCAGTAAAAAAAAATAATTATAAACATTTTAAAGTTGTGATTGAAATTATGTACGATTTAAAAAAAAAAAAAAAAAAGAACATTCATGTCTTCCAAAAACAAAGATAATATCAATTTATAAAATAATCTAACCAAGCTTGCTAAAATGGCTCTAGCAGCATCCATGATATTGATGCTAATCAAAGGCATAAATGTTGCATCTAGTAGTAGTTTATTCTTTCTTTGGTGGATATATTATAGATGACTTATACATTGAGTTTTAGTGTCATATTCATGAACTTCCTAATTAGTGCCATATTCATCAACTTCCTAATTGTCAAAAAGAACCAAAGTCTTCAAATGTTGTAAACTTCTTTTTTACTTTGGTTAAGTTTAATTTTTCTAAGTCTTGTAAACTGATCATTGGCGGATTAAAATGGTTTTATTTTGTTCAATTCTAAAAATGATTTCGTTGTTAATTACATTAATTCTATCACTAAAATCATACTATTTTTGAATGAAAACGGAACAATTGATATCGGATCCAATTTTGTAAGATTAGTTAGATTATTTTATAAGCTGAAATTAACTTTCTATTCGGAAAACATGGATTGTTTTCTTTTTATAATGAAAACCATACATATTTTCAATGATAATTTTAAAAATTTTATAATAGTTATTTGTTTTTACTAAAAGTTTACATGCATCTTTTTAGTCGTCATAATTGTCTTAGAAAAATAAAGAGTTGTTTTATATAATTTTGATTGTGTGTGTGTCTATATATATATATATATATATATATATATATATATATATATATATATATATGTGTGTGTGTGTGTGTGTGTGTGTATGTGTGTGTGATGTGCATAAACTAGCTAGACCGTTGTGTTGTTCCACATGTTTTTATATGGTTGTAATAACTGTTTGTTCATATGGAATATAATAATTAAATAAACAGTTTTTATTTTGTTTATTTTTGTAAATAACGTATTAGTTTTAGAAATAGTTTATTTTTATAAAAATGTAACAAGATGAAGACGAAGACCATTTTAGAAGATCAATTTTCAACCCATGATTTTATTAAAGTAATCTTGACTTTTATATAATTATGTTGTTTTTGAAGCTTGGAGTTATCAAAGCAAGTAGGGGGATTTTTTGCAACAATTTGAAGATTTTGAGGTACCTTTATGTCCGATAGGAACGACTTGACATTTTGGTAATGGCTCATAAAATGTCACTAGACTTGGTTGGTTTATGCACATATGTTTTACATGTTTGTGTTGTTTAATTTATATTGTTATTATTATGTTATGGTTGAGAAATTAGTTTTCAAATGATAAATAATACTTAAACATCAATAATATTAAAGAATCAATGTTTCGACTAGGTGTAAAATAACTGATTATTTAAATGACTTAGTAAATTAACCGATTATTTAACTGACTTAGTAAATTAACCGATTATTTAAATGACTTAGAAAATATATGAGTCTAGGTTTTATGTTGTTAATACTATGTTATGGTCAATAAATTAGTTTTCAATCAATAAATAATACTTGAACATAAACAACATAAAAAGAACCAACATTTAAGCCTATGATTCTTGCACCTTTTGCAAGAACAAAGAAGAGGTGGAGAGGGTGAGAGGAACTTTACTCCATCATGGTCAAGAAGAGACAAGAGTTAAATACTCTTTAATTTATCCATAGCTAGATGGTTGGATGGAAGCTTAAATGCTACTCAAAAGTGACCAAAAAGTTGTAAACAACATTAGTATTCATATTATATGATATTAAACTAGTTTTGTTCTATTTTATTATTATTTACTAAAAAAATAATTATATATATGCTGGAAATCTTATTTTCATAAAATAATGTTTTTCCAATAAAATACAAGAGTTGATAATATTTATTAAAAATCAAATTATGACAATTAATAACTAATTATTAGTAACATGCTATAAGGTGTGGCCCTATAACATCCCAATTTTCAAGGCCAAAAATTTTGTTTTTAAATAGTAACTTATAAAATCGTTTACTGAAAACGTTTTCAATATCATATCAATCCTTAAACCAAAATAAGCATGTCTCAAAATCATAACATCGAATGGTAATAAAATCAGAGTACAATCCCATGAATCTCAAAATGCAGAATCTTGTGTGTGTGATGCACTGCTACCGTGCTGGCTCCTTCCCCTTCGACGATGAGGTACCATAAACAAAACTGAAAACTATAACAAAGGAAGCTTAGTGAGTTCCCCCATCATACCACATACTACATAACACATAACATACATACTGTCGGGCAATTCTGGGGTGCCCGACCTACCCTGTCCGGCCATTATGGGGTGCCGACCTACCCTATCCGGACATTCTGGGGCGCCGACCTTCCCATGTCAAGCAGTTTTGGGGTTCTGACCTACCCATGTGAAGCATTTCTGGGGTGCTGACCTACCCTTCAGTTCTAACAACCGAACTCCTGGGACTAATTCAACCCTTACTACTACTACCACACATATCAGAACATAATCATATTGTCACACATATTTGGGGTGCCCGACCTACATTTTGGTCCTAACAACCGAAATTGGGGACTATTCCCCTCTTACTACCACTATCATATATAACATATCATGCTAGCACATAAACATATCATGTTGTAGCAAACTAGAAAATTATCACAAAGACAATCATCTCAACTATAATCAACTACTAGTAGGCCGGCCTTAGTACCTTAGACCCACTTCTACTGGAAGGTAACTCACCCAATGTCATGTAGTGTCTGCACTATCCTCGGTACAGAAATCAACTATGCTCAACTCCTCAATTCCTACCTTTGTTAATTACTATCTCATACTCTTAACCCTTGCAAGAGTCAACTCAAGTCCAAGTCAAGGTCAAGGTCAACACCGTAGTCAAAGTCAACTTTGGTCAAAGTTAACCTTTGGTTGACCCGACTCACTAATTTGGCCCACCAACTCGTCGAGTTCCCACTTTCACAAACTGCTAAAACCCTGACCCTACTCGCCGAGTCTAGCAAGAGCTCGATGAGTTCTCCTTCAACAGAACATCGGGACGTTCCTCAACTGACTCTTCAAGTTCATCATTGAACTCGTCACGTTCATCTTCATCCGAATGAAGGTGTTTAGTGTATGACTCGCCTAGTTCTCCTTGAACCCGTCGAGTCTGTCTTCAAGTGGTTGGGACATTGCCTTGAACTCGCCGAGTTAATTCACACACTCATCGAGTCCCATGCTTTCCAGGTCCTTAATGAGTCCAAACAACTGAGTGCGCTTCTAACTTAACACATAGTCCATTATTAGAAAGGGTTTGGTGGGAAATACACTGTGACTCGTCAAGTCACTTGAGTGACTTGTCGAGTCCTTATATGTCCAAAACTATCCACTTGTTTTCAATTGGTCTTAATGCATCCAAACCATCGATCTGACCTCCTAGGGTTCATATTATATGTAAAGTTCCAATCTTGACGTCCATGCATGGTGTATTTGGCCCAAATGGCCCTAAAATGGAGTCTACAAGATGCATGGGGTGCTTATGGCAATAAAGTTGGCACCTTTATGCCTTAAGGACCTTAAATGGTTCTTGATCAGAAGTTATACACTCAATGAACCACAAAATTCCGAGTGTAGCACTTCTAAGGCTTAGAAAAGGTAGAAATGAACCCTAACTAGAGATCTAAGAGATAAATGGTCAAGGTTTCAGCTTTATACATCAAGTGAGCTGGAAATAGACCAAACCTCTGGATCTTCTTTCTTCCTCTTGATCTTTCAAGCTTTCTTCTCTTTCTCAAACTTCAAAATCACCACAAACACACCAAAATGGCTCCAGAACACTCACCAAGCTCTATGGTTTCAAGTTAGAGCTTTTTGGAAGTAAGAGGGACGATGTAGGCTGAAACGAGGCTTAAAATAAGTTTTTAAATAGGGTGCAAACCCTTAAAATTATGGTTTCATCCATACTGGCCTACTCATGAAGTCGGGGTATCTGACTCGACGAGTAGGTTCTCCTTCCCACATCCAAATTTAACCTCTACTCTACGAGTTGGGGCCTCCAACTCTCCGAGTCCTCGAACAAAAGTGAAAAAGTTTACAATCAAATTATGTACCAGGAACCAGATGTTACAACTCTCCGCCACTTATCATAGACTTTGTCTTAGAAGTTTGCCATTGCTTCTGGAAAAAGCTCAGGGTAGTGCTCCCTCGTCTCGTCCTCTGGCTCCCAAATCCAGTCTTAGCCCTTGCGGTGCTTCCATTGCACCTTCACCAGCTCAACCCTCTTATTCCTTAGGTCCTTTGACTTCCTATCAAGGATAGCTACTAACCGCTCTATATAGTTCAGGATGTCATCCACTTGAATATCCTCTAGAGGTACTACTGTTGAATCATCTGCCAGACACTTCCACAGCTGGGAGACGTGAAAGGTGCTGCGAATCAGGCTAATTTTGGTTGGCAGATCCAGCCTATATGCCACCTTGCCCACCCGGGCTGCAATCCTGAAAGCTCAAATATACCCAGGGCCCAACTTGCCCTACTTCCAGAATCAAATGACACCTTTCTAAGGTGACACCTTCAGGGGGACCATATCCCCAACCTGGAACTCTAGGTCCAAACAGCATTTGTCGGTATAGCTTTTTTGCCGACTCTAAGCAGTCTGATGCCTGCTACGAACCTGTTGGATCCTCTCCATCGTCTTAAGTACCACTTCGGTACTCCCCATGACCCTCTTTCCAACCACTCCCCAACATATCGGGGTCTTGCACTTCCTCCCGTATAACATCTCAAAGGGAGGACGGTCAATGCTCATGTGGTAGCTGTTATTGTAGGAAAAAACTGCCAAAGGAAGGTAGGTATCCCAGCTACCACCAAAGTCTAAAACCCATGTTGAAAGCATATCCTCCAATGTCTGGATGGTCCGCTCGCTCTGACCATTCATCTACGGGTGAAAATTGATGCTAAAGTGCAGACGAGTTCCCAACTCGTCATGAAATTTCTTCCAAAATCTGGAAGTAAACCGCACATCTCTGTTTTAAATCACGGAGACTAGTACTGCGTGTCGGGATACAACCTCTAGAAAGTAGATGTCCGCCAGCTTCTCGACTGAAATGCTCTCCTGGATCAGTATAAAGTGGGCACTCTTAGTCAACGAATCCAATGCTCCTCCTTCAAACCCTTGACTTGTACCTCTCGGATCTGCTCTAACAGCGGAGTTACTATCGTCATCCTCAAGCAAATGTCTCTGGTCGGGGTTGTCTTGCGACTAAGTGCATCGACCATAACATTGGCCTTACCCAAGTGGTATTGGCCATAACATTGGCCTTACCCAAGTGCATCGACCATGTCTCTGGTCAGGGTTGTCTCATGTTCAGATTCGACAGATCCATGAGGTACCTCAAACTCTTGTGGTCAGTGTAAATGGTACATCGGACCCCATAAAGGTAGTATCAACAAATCTTGAGGTCAAAGACAACCGCCCCAACTCTAGATCATGCGCTGGGTAGTTCGCCTCATGAGGCTTCAGCTGCCTCGAGGCATAGGCAATAACATGCCCCCTCTATATCAGTACTGTGCCCAAACCTGAAATAGATGCGTTGCAATACACCACAAAATCCGCGAGGCCCTCTGGTAGGGCAAGGATCGACGCCTTGCATAATCTCAGTCTCAATGTATTGAATGTTGCCTTTTGCTCAGACCCCCAACTAAAAACCACGACTTTCTTCGTCAACCAGGTCAAAGGTACGACTATCTTGGAGAAGTCCTGAATGAATCTCAAATAATAGCTTGCCAATCCCAAGAAACTCTGAATCTCAGATGGAGACTTTGGAACCTCCCATCTCATCATGGCCTCTACTTTGGTCGGGTCAACCAGAATACCATTCTGGTTGACAAGGTGCCAAAGAAACTACACCTCACGCAACCAGAACTCACACTTAGAGAACTTGGCGTACAAGCTCTCCCTCCTCAGGGTATCCAAAAGCTCTCGCCAGTGCTCCTCATGATGCTCCTGTGTCTTGGAATAAACCAAGATGTCATTAAAGAAAACTATCACATACCGATCCAACATCAGTTTCTAGATGTGGTTCATGAGATTCATGAACGCGGTAGGAGCATTGGTGGTCCCGAAGGGCATTACCACGAACTCGTAGTGCCCATAACGAGTCTGAAAAGCAGTCTTATGTACATCCTCGTCTCTAACCCTCATCTGATGGTAGCCTAACCGCAAATCTATCTTGGAAAACCAAGATGCTCCCTGTGATGGGTTTTGAGCATTCTAACACTTCCTAAGTGTACATGCAACCCTAATAACCTTGGATCTATGTTTGTCTAATTATCATGCAAAGTTGAATTCCAAGGTTATATTCCTATCTAGCATACATGGGGAACAATTTTAACTTGAATAATAGATAGAATAACTTACCTTGTTGTTGTTTGTGTTCCTTGAAACCTTGTGAGCCTAGCACCCCAAGTGTGATGCCTCAAATGCTTCACACAACACCAAATGCTCTTGGAAGAACTTATGAGAGAACACACACTTCTTGAAATCGGCCAAGCCCTCTTGTTTCCTTGGTGTAACCCGATTTTGGTGGAGAACATGTGTCTTATATAGTGTTGACACATCTAGGGTTAAACCCTAATGTGTCATGACTCTTCATTTCCATGACCCATGGGTTTGTAACTCCCATGGAGCATCCATGGAGCATCCTATGGGTGGAACCCAACTTGATAATCCATGGAGCCTCTTAGCCCACTATACAAGATATGGATGATTTACATAATCAACCCATATATTTAATTAGTTATCTTTTGATCACATAATTAATTCTAAATTAATTCTTGATCAAACTAATCAAATAATATTATTAATATATTAGAACTTATAATATATTAATAATCTCCAAGTATTATTTCTCTCATTTAGTCTATCCAATTGCATGGTGCCATGCAACCCAAATGGACCATGCCGGGTCGGGTCAAGTACATACCAGAAATAGTTATGGACTTAGACACCTTATCCAACACCCTGTAGTTGGTCGAAGAGATCATCAATACTGGAGAGTGGGCAACGGTTCTTTAGCGTGACCTTGTTTAGCTCCTGGTAATCTATGCACATCCGATGCGACCCGTGCTTCTTCTTTACAAAACAGAATCGGGGCTCCCTAGGGTGAACTACATAGTCTAATGAACCCCTTGTCTACAACTCTTGCAACTGTGTATACAACTCCTGGATCTCGAGAGGGGGGGGGGGTGGAGCCAACCGATACATTGTCTTAGCTATCGATGTCACAACAGGGACCAGGTCAATCCTAAACTCCACCTGACTCTCCGGACGTATCCCAGGCAAATTCTCTGGGAACACATCTGGGTACTCTTGCACCACTGGCACATCACTCATAGTCGCCTTAGCCTCTTCTCGGGTATCCATGACATAGGCGACATATCCGGCACAACCCTGTTGAAGGTAGCGTGTAGCCCTCACTGTTGACATAAAGTTGATCCATGTTGTGGCCTCTCACCCTACATCACCAGATCTCCCCCACTTGGGGTCTTGACATGTACCAACTTCTGCGTGCAGTCGATTACTACCCCATTGGGCCTCAATCAATCCATGCCTATAATAACCTTGTTCGCACACAATGGAATGGGAACCAGTTCCACCAGGTAGTGCTCCTCATATAACCTCATAACAAAATTTCTAAAAACCTCTTATGCTCGCACTAATTGGTCGTCAGCAATTTCGACCTCTGGAGGGCAATCCAACATGCCCGAAGACTCAGGGAACCTCTTGCTAAGTGCAAGAGAGACAAATGATCAGGTGGCACCTGAATCGAACAACACATGTACTAGGATAGCGTTCACATGGAATGATCCTAAACAAAGTGTACAACATGGCACATCAATATCATAAACGACATATAATAAAAGCTAGGGAGAAGAAAGCATACTCATCACCACCTCGGGTGTGGCGTGTGCCTCCTCGGTAGTCAACTGGAAGGCTTGGCTCCTCACCACTAGAGCCTCTGACTTGCCCTGCCATCCATCAATAATCCGCAGAGTCGCTAGAGTTGGCGCTACAGCTGCTGTCAACCTCGGGCAATTGGCCCTTTTGTGGCCTCGCTAGTTGTGGTAGAAACACAACAACTCTGATGTCTGAACAGTGGACGTGGGGGCGGTACAATCGCTATTGAAGTGCCCCATCATGTCGCACTTGTAGCAGCCTGACGATCCCAATCTACAAGCTCCCTCCTGCGGCCTTCCGCATTTCCTGCAGCGACTCTGGACCGGCTGGCCCTTCGGCCGAGTGTAGGAACCCTTGGGCTTCTTCCCCGAAGCCCCAGTAACCTGCTCTGTCTCTTCCTTCCTCTTCCTGAGGTGCTCTAAATCAATCTCCCTCTCCCTCGCCCTAGCAATCATGGAATCTAGGGTCGAACATGCTGAGAAGCTACCATGCTCCCGAATATTAGCTCTCAACTATTCATGATAGCGGGACCTCTGCATCTCCTCATCCCCTGCATATTGAGGCACCAATAAGGCCCTCTCTCGGAACTTGGCGATAATCTCCACCACCATCTTAGTTGTCTGTCTCATGTATGGGAACTCCATCGCCAGCTGCTGAAGCTCTACATCCAGTGCAAACTCATCCCTAAACCTACTCACAAAGTCCGACCAAGTCATAGCCTCAATAGTTGCGGCTCCCAAAGAGTCACCAACTGACTCCCACCAATCTTTGGCTCTATCTCTCAAATAACCTGCAGCATACCGGACATTCGACCCCTCTAGGTAGAATCTCGTCAACTGAGCAGACTCTATGTCTGCAATCCATATCCTACCCACAATGGGGTATTTCACCCCATGGAAATCTGGCGCACCACTCCCCCTAAATTCCTTGAATGACAGTGTACGCGACCCTAACTGGCTAGACATCGTGTCACTCCTGAACGCCTAGAGGCGATCCTCCATCAGCTCTATGATCCCTTCCTTGATCGACCCAAAGATAACCGGGGTCACCTCAAGGATATCACTCATTATATCTATCGTGATGAACCCGTGTACTCTCTCATCCACTAGCTCTGAACCAGAACCCGAACATGATCCTGATCCTAAACTTGATCCCGATCCTCCTACTCCGTGATGCATAATCATCACCATTCTGAAAAAAACACATAAGTGTCAGGGTTATACATAATCTTGAGAGATCTTACACAATCTCCAAGTTTTCTAGTTCCATCTTAGCCCTCCTTGAATCGAGTACAGATCCTCTGCTTTCAGTAGTACGGGCCCATACTACCTTCCACATCTATTCGTACTTTCCTTAAGGATTTCTTCGAATTCACCAAGTCCCTTCTTCTACTGTTGTACTCTTTTCTAATCTCGTCCTAGGCTTACCCTAGGGTAACTCTCCAACCTAATCTCCACCATCAGCTGCATAAGAAGTTCCTTCTATCTTCACCTAACTAACTCGCGAATACCATTACTTATCACTAAAAGCATATAATTCTTTGAATAAGAGGTCCTACCCTACAACGGTTGGACTCAAACAAGAGCTGTGAAATAGGGCTAAAACTAACCCTATGAAATTATTTAGTCCTTGTAATATGTAATGTAATGAATTCATTTATTAGTTAACTAAAGAAAGTTAGAACTCCTATTAGCACAAAGAAAGTAGCATTCGGGCATTAAGTAACCTAAACCAAGCATATCTTATCCAAGCCATCATGCAACTCAATAAGCATATACAAAAGGCATAGAAAGCATCTTCCTAGATCCTTAGCACTATCTAGCATGCAGTTCTTATAATCATATCATATCATAACATAACATAACATGTATGGGCTTCTTAGGAACAACTTACTTGACCTCGGTCGGTTGCATACATCACACCTTGTTCTTTCTCAAATCTTTTTACTTTAACTTTAAAATAACCATTTTCTTGTGAAAAATCATTCAAACCCTTGATTTGAGTCCAGAAACCCCCGAAGCTGTGTCTTAATCCCTCAAACCAAGGCTCTGATACCAACTTGTAACATCCCAATTTTCATGGCCAAAAATTTTGTTTTCAAATATGTAACTTATAAAATCGTTTACTGAAAACATTGTCAATATCATATCAATCCATAAACCATAATGAGCATGTCTCAAAATCATAACATCGAATGGTAATAAAATCAGAGTACAATCCTATGAATCTCAAAATGCATAATCATGTGTATACGTGTGTGTGATGCGCTTCTACCACGTCGGATCCTTCCCCTTCGACAAAGAGGTACCTGAAACAAAACTGAAAACTGTAAGAAACGAAGCTTAGTGAGTTCCCTGATCATACAACATACTACATAACACATAACATACGTATTGTCGTACAATTCTGGGGTTCCTGACCTACCCTGTCCGGACATTTAGGGGTGCCGATTTACCCTGTACGGCAATTCTGGGGCGTCGATCTACCCTTGTCAAGAAGTTCTAAGGTGCTGACCTACCCATGTCAAGTAGTTATGGGGTACTGACCTACCCTTCAATCCTAACAACCGAACTCTGGGGACTAATTCACCCCTACCACTACTACCACACATATCATAACATAATCATACTATCAGGCATATCTTGGGTGCCCGACCTACCCTTCGGTCCTAAACAACCGAACTTGGGGACTATTCCCCTCCTACTACAACTATCACATTTAACATATTATGCTAGCACATAAACATATCAGGTATTAGCAAACCATACAATTATCATGAAGAAAATCATCTCAATTATAATCAACTACTAGTGGGCCGGCCTTGGAACCTTAGACCCACTTCTACTGGAAGGTAACTCAACTCAATGTCGTGTAGTGTCTACACTGTCCTTGGAATGGAAATCAACTCTACTCAACTCCTCAATTCCTAACCAACAAACTTTCGTAATTACTATCTCATACTCTTAACCCTTGCAAGTGTCAACTCAATTCCAAGTAAAGGTCAAGGTCAAAACTCTGGTCAAAGTCAACTTTGGTCAAAGTTAACATTTGGTTGACCCGACTCGCTGATTTGGCCCACCAACTCGTCGAGTTCTAACTTTCACAAATTGCTAAAACCTAGACCGTACTCAACAAGTCTATCAAGAGCTCGACGAGTTCTCCTTCAACAAAACATCGGGATGTTCCTCCACTGACTCGCCGATTTCATACTTGAACTCGACACGTTCATCTTCATCCGAATAAGGGTGTTTAGTCTATGACTCATTGAGTTCTCCTTGAACTCGTCGAGTTCGTCTTCAAGCGGTTGGGACATTGCCTTGAACTTGCCGAGTTAATTCATACACTCACCGAGTCGCATTATTCCAGGTCCTTAATGAGCCCAAACAACTAAGTGCTCTTCTAACTTAACATATGGTCCATTATGAGAAGGGATTTGGTGGGAAATACACCCTGACTCGTCGAGTCACACGCGTGACTTGCTGAGTCCTTCTATGTCTAAACCTATACACTCGTTTTTCAGTTGGTCTCAATGCATCCTAACCATAGATCTGACCTCCTAGGGTCCATATTATATGTAAAGTTCCAATCTTGACGTCCATGCATGGGGTATTGGGCCTATATGGCCCTAAAATGGAGCCTACAAGATGCATGGGGTGCTTATGGAGATAAAGTTGGCATCTTTCTACCATAAGGACCTTAAATGGTTCCAGATCAGAATTTATACCCTCAATGAACTACAAAATTCCATGTATGGTACCTCTAAGGCTTAGAAAATGTAGAAATGAATCCTGACTAGAGATCTAAGTGATATATGGTCAAGGTTTCAGCTTTATACCTCAAGTGAGCTGAAAATGGGCCAATACCTTTGGATCTTCTTGCTTCCTCTTGATCTCTCAAGCTTCCTTCTCTTTCTCAAACTTCAAAATCACAACAAACTCAGCAAAATGGCTCAAGAACACTCAACAAGCTCTAGGGTTTCGAGTTAGGGCTTTCTGGAAGTGACAGGGATGGTGGAGGTTGAAATGAGGCTTAGAATAAGTGTTTAAATAGGGTGCAAACCCTAAAAATTAGGGTTTCATCTATACTGGCCTACTCGTCGAGTTGGGGCATCCGACTTGGTGAGTAGGTTCTCCTTCTCGTGTCCAAATTTAACCTCTACTTGACGAGTTGGTTCCTCCAACTCGCTGAGTCCTAGAAAAAAAGTGAAAAACTTTATAATGAAATTATGTACCGGGAACTAGATGTTACAGACCCTATATGATCATATCTTATTAGCAATATCATTCTATAATGACACATGGGCATATAAGATCTTTCTATATGTCTCATATTCATACGTACTTCTAGAAGAAATGAATAAATGATCACTTATCTAATTACTAAATGTTTTATTCAGATAAGAGTTTGACAGTTGTAATGGATGACTAGTATATGTTGATTGTTAGTGAAGTATTATACTTTTTAAATTAATGCTTTATCTAAATGCGAGACTACTGGAAATAGTGTCCAAGGTCATTAACTGTATGGTAATATTTATAATAATAATAGTGTCCTTTTGGGTTTTCCTCATAGAAAATTTATTTATAAGGAAATATAGAAAAATAGGTTACTAATTTATTAAGTAATTTATAAATTAATTGCAAATTATTTTGGAATTAATTTGCTTTAATTAGTTAAAGTGCTTGAATATTAATTAAATCATGCAGACTAACTAGAATATTCCAGAAGCTCTTGGAAAAATGGAGGAAAGTTTTGATATCCTTGTGATAAGGATAAGACAAGTTTAAATAGGGTGAGGATTATCCTAAGATTTTAAATACCTTAAGGATTTATCTGTTGCATGTAAATAGACTGCTAAGGACCAAAACCTAGCTACAGATTCATTCTCCTAAACCGTCCTCACTCTTTCTCTCTCTTTCCTCTCTATGAAAAATATAACCCTTCTCCTAGGGTTATAGAATTTTTGAAAACCCTACACTAGGGTTAATCCTAGCCTATTTATAAGGAATGGTAAAGAGGTGGTCTATGATCATCGATCATAGAAATGAATTATTATCTTTTTGGAGTTGTGGATCTGACCACATTAAAGAGATTTTACTTTGGGTCCTTCATCCGTTGAAAGAACTAGTAGTTAAGATATTGAAATAAGGGCAAAAATAGGTTACTTTTATTCATTCTTAAGTTCTTTTATACAGTAGGTTGCTATAACCAGTAAAACTTAGAGTTTTAGGAGACATGTACACATAGGTATTCTATTTTGATTTCGGTGCTTGGATTTTGTTTACAGATGGATACAAACCCCTAAAATTAATACTTGGAGTTTATATGAGTTTTAAAATCACCATTTAACTCGTTTTACCATTTTAATTTTTTAAGACTTTTACAATAAAACCGATTTTATTTTAAAAACTCATTTTAGTATCTTATGTTAAAAGTATCATTTTAAAAAACAAACTCCATGATGATTTATGTTTCATTATTTTGGTTGGCTAGTATGCAAAATCTTATTTTGATCTCTACAAATAAAAATAACAACATACAATCATCACATACATGTATGTGAATAAACCAAGCCACAACTAGTAGACATTTCATGTCATCCATACATGAAACATCCAGTTTATTCCTAAGCGACACAAGGGACTCAAGTCATCAAAAATGATGTTTTTGAATCTACCACTTTCCAAAACATCCTATACATGGAAAAGAAGGAAGACTCAATGAAGTGTTGGACTAAATTGCCAAAATCTAAGTTTTTTTTTCTCCTTCCATGGTCGAGAGGAGATTGACAACTTTCCAAAAAACATTGCAACCTCTTTTAGGCTTGGGTGCGACACTGATGTCTTATTACATTTTAAGATATACATACTAGTCTAGTGCTAATCTAATACTTATAAATAAATAATATTATAACCATATTGAATAGTCTAACACACCAGATATCACATGGTCTATGGCTTGTTTATACATATTTTATAATATAAAATCCTAATGAAAACATTTCATTTTTCTACGGAAACACTTATGTAACCAAATACATGTAAAGGTAGGTCACATAAAATCATTAAACTAGCACATGCATGTTATTAAAGAAACCATGCATGAACTTTTTATGCAAAATGAAAATCTTCCATGGATTCTAAAAATCATGATTTTCAATATAAAAAAAACCTAAGCATGCATGAAAAGATGGATATGATACCACTTGTTGGGTTTTGTTAAAATTTATTTTTCAAAAACATGTCAAATGACAACAAATGTTTGAAATATTTGAACAACATACATAAAAAATTTATTTCCATCAAGGATAACTTTACATGAATATGCAAGATTAAAACACAACCATAGAATCTTTCATAAGTTATAAAATTTTAAGCCTTTGAAACTTTTGATAAATATGGAGGTTGGTTAAGGCAACCAGTTGAAGATGAGCTCCTCTAGAAGTACCCACCACGAAGTTTGATGACACTTGAGAGAATGATAGTTCTTTCTTGTAGTACACAAACCTTTTTAAGCTTGAAAAAGAAATCAATATTTTCTTTTAAGATAAGGTGGAGTTCTCTAGTTTTCTTACAATCAATATTTGATAGAAACTAAAGCATTTTTTAGAGAATTCTGACCAAAATGGAAGAAGAAGAGAGCACGTGAGTAGCTTAAGTATAAATTAAGAATCTCATCGTCATGCACTCAACAACCAAACTTTAAAACTCCCTACATGCATTGGGCCACCCTCATCAGAGAAGGTTTTGAAGATTAGGCTGAATTTAAGAAGGGAAGATGTAAAGAGAGTTAAACACTCAATAAGATATTACACTATATTTAATCAAATTGAATTTTTAGCTAGAATGTTAGAATATTATAATATTCTACTAAAATTGGTAGACATGTTAAATATTCTAATACTTTATTAGAATTTTTTGATTTTTTAGAATATTTGAATATTCTATTAGAATTTGTTGAATATTTATAGTTTAATATTCTAGGTGGATATTCTAATATTCTAAAATTTTGATTTGAGTATTTACAGTATAATATTCTATTAGAATATTTGATGTATATTTTGAAAAAAAAAATGGTATTTTTTTTATTGTTTTGGATAATATAAATGACGAAAACAATATTTCAAAAAATTTGAAAATTTTCATTTATTTTTCATTGTAAAATTATTTTTTTGATCTCTAAAATGAATTGCTACAGTTGCATCCTAATGTCTTACAAAATATGATGGTCTCATATATATATATATATATATATATATATATATATATATATATATATATATATATATATATATATATATATATATATATATATATATATGCACACATACACACACACTTTATTTATTTAACTTAACTCTTTAAATTAATAAATAAATCATACACAAAACAAATAATTAACCTGTAAATGATATAAGTACAATACTTATAATAATTCATACAATATGAATTATAATGTTATATTTTCTCATAAAATAAGAAATTAAAGAGTTATGATATTTTAACATGAATTGAATCCGTCTTTTTATAGTTAATTTATGTGTATGCTTGTTATTGGTGTAACCATATATGATGATACATTATTGTAAATATCATTTCATGATCATTCTTAAGCATATTGAAACAACATATAACAAGAGTTAAATACTTTTCACATAAATGGTCCTTAGGGCGCATACCAGTGGCAATATTCTGACCTATACCCACCTTCGATGAGTGACCATTTATGACAAGTATTCATACATTTATCCAAAAAGACATATCAAGTATCATATTAAAGCCAAAGACAAATTATAACCATTATTTTCATTATCAACATGAGGCACCATCAATCATACATAGGCTTCAACTGTAACACTCGTTCTCTCGATTAAACCATTAATGACTTAAGGATTTTAAATACAAGTTTTGTGGAAAAAACATTATGCCACGACATTGTAAGATGATGTCCATGACAAGGCAACTTCATATGAATGAAGAAACATGTATGGCTGATTGCCACGATGTGGCAAGGTAATGGCCACGACGTGGTGGCTGTTGCAGCCTAAGCCCAAGATTTTATGGTTTCTCCCATATTTAAGGACCTTAACTCTCGGATTAGGTCATTTCGTTCAGCCTCCATCTCCCAATTTCGAAACCCTAGTCTCTCTTCCATGATTATGAGCTTAATGGCTTGATCTTGAGTTATTATTCTTCATTTGGTGAAACTTGAGGAAGAATGTAACATCTCGATGATAAGGTACTTCTAATTCCAACCCTATAATTTAATTATGTTACATTTGGTCCCCAAGTTCAAGAAAGTGTACAAAAGGATCCCTAGTGGCATTTTTGTAATTTTGTCATTAAGAATATGCCATGCGTACATAGTGTACACTAAGTGTACCGGGGCGCGCCCTAGTATGCGGGGCGTACATCAGTGTATGTTGGGCGTACTTGCCAGTTATAAAAACCCTAATTTTTAGGGTGTGACTCATATTTAAGCACTCTTACGACCTTATTTCATCCACATTATCTGCCTCCATCCCTCTCACACGTCCATGCAATCCTAGGTTTACCGTGAGGAGCATTTTCAAGCTTAGAGTGTTTATTTTGGTGCCTTAGAAGAAGAAGGAAGGAATCCAAACTCATCTTGAAGGAGAGAAACACTTGGATTTCGGAGTTCTACATCATTTACAACCTTCCTAAGGTATAAAGCTTGAAACTTTATACCTCTAGCATATAGATCTAGTTTTGGATGTCTTTATGGAGCTTTTTGGTACCAAACTATTAGATCATGAACATGGCATGTTCTTGACCTTTAAGTTATCCCTTACACCCTGATAGGTGTATTAAGTCATAAATTGGAAACTTTATGACTCCTAAGAGGATTTTAGCCACGGATCTGAATAATAGATGTAAGAGCTTAAGCCATTAAGCTCTAAATGGATTTTTGGATTTCCAAGGGTATCCCCACATACTTGGAGTACACCTTGCTTACAAGGTCAACCAACCCGTTGGTGGTCAAACTACAAGGCTTCGTGTACTCCTAACGTACCTCCAGAGTACACCCCATATACGCACCCTATGTCGATTTGGTAGAATTGACTCGGCTTGGTTAAGTCAGTTAACTCAGTGGGAACCAATTTGACTTTGACTTTGACCAGGTTTAACTTAAGGGTATTTTGGGATTTTGATGGATATCGATCATTGGATTGGAGTAGGTGTTGGTTTGAGAGTTGAGATTTAGATTCGGGACCACATCAGCTTTTGTCCAGTTTGCGAGGTGAGTTTGCCTCATTTTTCTTACGGGTCGAAGGCACCGAGGCCAACCCATTGGATTAGATATTTTGATATATTATAGTATACTTTATGTTGTGGTGATCTGTTAAATTGGTATATTGGTATATAGGATGATGCTATGCTTAATGATCTGTAAGATATGTCTGATTGTCTATTGATTAGCTATATGTATGCTTATATGTTATATATATGTCGACATGATTTATGTCTGGTTGAGTTGAGGTGGACCAGTGTAGACTGAAGGCCAAGAGACCCAGGGTGTCTCGGATAGACTGCAGGCCTCAGGGGTATACCAGTTAGGCTGAAGGCCGAAAGAACGTTCCAGATAGACTGAAGGCTTGGTGAGGCGTACTGGTCATGCTAAAGGTTATGTGAGCGTACCAGATAGTCTGTAGGCTAGTGGGGCATTCTAGTCAGGCTGAAGATTTTGTATGCATGTTGTTTGTAGTATATGTATGTTATGTGTTTGTACCTTGGGGGAACTTACTAAACATTGGCTTATAGTTTTGGGTTATGTTTCAGGTACTTTAGATGATCGTGGGAAAGCGAAGGCATGAACGTAGACATACTCATGTTTTTGACTTATGATTTTGGAAGACTCTGATGTTGAACATGTTTTGAAAACTATGATTATAAACAATTTGTGAAATTGTTTAGTTTTAAAAAGTTTAAGTTTCTTGTGTGGGTATTACAAGTTGCTATCAGAGTCTTGGTTTGAGTGATTTGGAGGAGCACTCACGTGAATCTAGTCTCAAACTAAGGAAAAAGATTTAAAAAATCCATTTCAAATTGTTTTCACAGTAATCAATGAGGATGTGATGTGTACGATCAGCCGAATCCAGTAAGTAGACCTAAATTACCATATTGTTATTTGATCTTGTGATATGTTAGAACAACATGCTAGTGATAGGCCAGGGATCTTCAGGAATTGCATGATAGAGTTGCCTGAATATATGATGTTTGGTAGCTTAGGGTTCTTATTTATATGGAATTGATATCATTACTTTATTTGCTTAGTGTATAGATCATAGTTGTACATAACTAAGATTAGGCTAAAACTCATAAGGCGCTCCATGAATAGTCCATGGAGGTTAAAACCCACTGATCATGGAATATGGGAAGCCATTACAATTAGGGTTTACATGGTGTAACCCTACTTGTGACGCAACTATATAAAGACCCCATGGATGACCAAAATTAGACTACAAGCAAGAAAAGAGGACTAGCTGAATTTTGTGAGTTAGTGGACTTCTCTTAAAGTTATTCTAAGTGTTGTGGTGTTGTGTGAGACATTTGAGGCATCACATTGAGGTCCTAGGCTCACAAGGTTCTCTAGGAATCCAAGCAACTAAAAGGTATGTCCTTCTACTAGTATTTATGTTTTAAAGTTCCCCATGCCATGCTAGTTAAGTTAAGAACCTTGGAAAAACAAATTTTTGTGTATCTTAGTAAAACATAGATCCAAGGTTTCTAGGGTTGCATGTACACCTTAGGAGTGTTAGAATGTTCAAAACCCTTCAGTGGTATCAGAGCCTAGGCTTGTTTATTTGATACTTGATGCAAACTTGTTAAGAAAATCGACAAAACTGCTTTTTGCCTGAGTGAACTCGCCGAGTCCACAAGGGGACTCGACAAGTCCATGAGTAAAATCATCCTACTGTCGAGTAGGTTCATGCACTCGACGAGTAGGAGCCCCAAAATGCAGTTTTTCAAGTTTTGCTATTGGAAATGGACTAGAAACATTACCCTACACTGTTTTTGTGTTATAAAACTTTTTTTAGATGGTGTAATTGTTTTGTTATCCATTTTCAATGGCTAATATAAATTTTCAAGTTTTGTATGGTTTATTTATGATTCTTGAAATTTTTGATATGAACATTTATGAACTTATGAGTTTAGAAGATCATAGGAATTATTTGTAACTTGCTTGTTGGTTTAATTTTTTATCTTGATGTGTTTAAATGGAATCCATAATTTGTCCTCAAGTTATGGATTACCAAAAGTCACACATTTAAAGTCCATTATGAAACACATAGGTTACATAAAATGAAAAGTTTCTCATTTTAATAAACCATTAACTCATAAGTTATGAAAGATGAAAAGTTCTGAAAGTTACAAAGCTTACCCTCAAGTTTTGGAACATGTAAAGTCACCTTAAAAACTTTAGTTCCAACCCCTAGAATTTTTAAAAGTTAAAATTAAACCCTTATACTTTATATTATTATAAGTTAATAATATATATATATATATATATATATATATATATATATATATATATATATGTGTGTGTATGTATGTATGTATAAGAACAAGTCGTTTTAACGTTAGTAGGCCTCATTCACGAAGCCAGTCTATAAGTGGGTATAAGGTTGTTTCCTATAAAATGGCAGCTAATGGGTGTCCACTCTCACCCACCGTTTCCTTGACTGGTGGAGGTTCGTTAGCCGAACGGGTAGGACAATGACTTTAAATCGTCATTAAAAGTATGATGAATGTAAAGTAACTAAATGTTTTTTTATAAATTCCCAATCTTAGTTACATTAGGAAAATATGAATAAGGTGCTAACCCATGAAATTACACTTTACACTTTGTTTAAATCGTTAGTAGAGCGTGTGTGATTAACTGGCACACTAACCTGGGATTAACAAGGTAGGAAATGGGTGGCTTAACATTTATCATAGGTCGGTGGAGCACGTGTTGCTAACCGGCACATCTATTGAGTGATAAACATTAAGAGTACCAAGTAATTTACATGGTGACATCACACCTTGTTTTGTGATCCTCGACATCTTTATCACAAAACTTGAAGGGCAGAATCGAGATCGAAGCCTGCCATTGAAAAGTTCAATGAATCTCAAAGAATCTTTGAGTTTCAAAACAAATTAAAACCTAATAATTTATTTCGTTTTTCATGGTGAAAATTGGTGAATCGTCATTCACCTACCTTCAAATATTTTATAGCTTGGATTACATCATCCCTATTCTAAGTTATAAAATATTGTGTTGGGTCCTAGCCTTAATATTACATTCAGGTGTCTTATTAAGGACTATCTGTATATCTAATCTAAACTTGTCTTTCTTCTTTTTTCAGATGTCTTCTAACAATGTTGCTTCTGGCTCAAAACATACCGGCTCCTTCTCTCTCATGAACCTTTATGGGAGAGTCATCTTCGATGGCTCCAACTTCATGGATTGGATCTAGAACATCAGGATGGTCACACGTTACGAGGACAAGGAATATGTCCTCGACAAGGAGCTGAAGGAACTTGATGATTCGTTTGCTACTCCGGAGGAGATCGCTGAATTTCGAACTCTTGAGAGAGATGCCACAAAAGTGGCATGTATCACGTTGGCCATGATAAAAGTCGAGCTCTAAAAGTTCTATGATGACTATTACCCTTTTGAGATGCACCAGGACTTGATGGACCGCTACCATCAAAGTGCTCGCCAAGAGAGGTATGACATCATCTTCTCCACGATAACAACCCGAATGAAGGATGTTGAAACTATCATGGGCCACTTACAGAAAATGCAAAGGTATGTGGACCGCTTGCTCAAGCTCAAGCTTAATGTGAACTTACCTTCTTGTTTTGATCAATTTCGAATGACATACCACATGAATAAGGAGGAAGTTACACTCAGCAAACTTCAAGGACTCTTGAAGACCGCCGAAAGTGGTCTTAAGGGTAAATCGGTTGTTAACACTCCTACTCCTACCACGGCCCCTGTCTTGGCAATCGAGAAAGGCAAAGGGAAGAAGAGGAAGATCCCTTCGAATGGCACCAAGGGAAAGTGCCTTGATGGCTCCTCTTCAAGTGGAACAAATAAAGGTTCTGTCACTCCTTCTGCCAACCCTAAAGAGGCTAAATGCTTCTATTGCCACGAAAAGTCTCACTGGAAGCGAAACTTCCCAAAGTACCTACAAGATGTGAAGGATGGGAAAGTAAAACCCAACCATGTAGGTATTTACACTATATTGTCTAGTAACTCACCCCATTCTAATTATTGGGTCCTTGATACCAGTTGTGGTATTCATATTTGTTCTGATTTGAAGGGACTAAGAAGAAGTGAGGATGTGGAGCATGGGAAGATAAACTTAATCATGGGGAATAGGAAAGCTTCACCTGTTACCAAGATCGGAGTTTATACTTTGTTGCTAAGTAGTGGATTAACTTTAGATTTGAATAAATGTTGTTACTCGTCCGAAATAGCGAGAAATATTATTTCCTTTCATGCTTTGTACAAACAATAGTTTACCTTTTCTTTTAATATTGAATGTGGTGGTATTAATGCTTTCTTTAATAATGTTCTGTATTTTAAAGCATTAACTTGTTATGGTGTGTATGAAGCTGTGTCGATTGTAGATAACCTAGGAAATAATGTGTTGTGTATTGGTTCTCCCATAACTTGGATAAAGCATCATTGTGGTATTGTCTTCTTGGACATGTAAGCAAGAAACGCATAGGCCACCTCAAAAAGGATGGAGTCTTGGAGTCATTTGACCTAAATTCGGATGATAGTTGTGAATATTGTCTACTTGGAATAATGACAAAATCACCCTTCACTGGTTCTTGTGCTAGGGGTGAAGGTTTGTTGGATCTGGTACAATCGGATGTATGTGGACCCCTCATAACCGCCACAAGGGATGCTAATCGCTTCTATGTGACTTTTACTGATGATTATAGTAGATATGGATATGTCGACTTAATCAAGCATAAGTAAGAAACCTTTGAGAAGTTCAAAGAGTTTTTTAAGAAAGTGGAGAATCAATTAGGCAAGAACATTAAGATGTTTTGATCCGATCGAGGAGGTGAGTATCTTAGTACACACTTCCTTGACTATCTTAAGGAATGTGGGATTGTCTCACAATTGAAACCTCCCAGGAGACCACAGGTTAATGGTGTGGCTGAGAGGAATAATCGAACCTTGTTGGACATGGTTCGTTCCATGATGAGTCGAGCTTCTCTACCAATATCATTCTGGGGGTATGCCTTAGAGACTGTCGCCCATATTTTTAATCTAGTCCCTACAAAGAAGGTTGCCAAAACACCTCACGAGATGTGGACTGGAAAAGTTCCCAATCTAGACCACATCAAGATTTGGGGTTGCAAAGCTTTTGTGAGATGCGAGACTCACGATAAGCTCGAAGCTCGAAGTGCGAGGTGTATTTTCATTGGCTACCCATAGAAATCCTTTGGTTACCTCTTCTACAGACCTAATGATTATGTGGTCTTTGTTGCAAGGAGGGGAGTCTTTCGCAAGAGACAGTTCATAAGCCAAGGAAACAGTGGGAGGAAAATTGAACTGGAAGAAATTCAAGAGTCAATTGGTGAAGGAACCTCACACCCAAGCAATCAATTTGAGGAGGAAACTCCTGTTTATCCGACTAACAAGTTTGTACCTCTGAGGCGTTCCACGAGAGTTAGGAATGCACCTAAGCATTACTATGGTTTCCATATTATTGCGGAAGGTGATACACTTATCAGTGATAATATACTGGTAAATCCAGATGAACCTAACAGTTACACAGAAGCCATAGCAGGCCCTGAGGCTGCAAAATGGAAAGAGGCTATGGACAGCGAGATAGAGTCCATGTTTGACAATCAAGTTTGGAACTTGGTTAACAATGTACCAAGTCGTAAGAAAGTTGGGTGCAAATGGATCTTCAAGAAGAAGACCAATATGGATGGTAATGTACACACTAATAAGGCACGACTGATTGCAAAGGGCTTTTCTCAAACTTCAGGAGTTGATCATGATGAGACATTTTCACCAGTAGCTAAGGTTAAGTCTATTAGGGTTATGTTGGCCATTACTGCATTTCATGATTATGAAATATGGAAAATGGATGTCAAAACCACTTTCCTTAATGGAAAGTTGGCTGAGGATGTTTACATGAGTCATCGAGAGGATTTTGTCAGTACAGAGTACCCTAACAGAGTGTGTAAGCTTGAAAAATCCATTTATGGATTGAAACAAGCACCTCGCAGATGGAATCTTTGTTTCGATGAGAAAGTCAAAGAGTTTGTATTTTCGAGGAGTGAATATGAATCTTGTGTATATGTCAAGGCTAGTGGGAGTATAGTCAGCTTTTTGGTATTTTATGTGGATGGCATACTACTCATGGGAAATGACATCCCGACTCTATGGGAAGTAAAGTCTTGGCATGGGAAGTGTTTCGCTATGAAGGACCTTGGAGAAGCTGCGTATATCCTAGGGATAAGGATTTTGAAAGACAGGAGTAAAAGACTAATTGGACTTAGTCAGAGTACCTACTTGGATAAGGTGTTGAATAGGTTTAGTATGCAGAATTCCAAGAAAGGCGAGTTACCGATCCATAGTAACACCAGACTGAATAAGACTCAGAGCCCGAGTACAGAGGCTGAAATAGTTGAGATGAGTCGAGTACCGTATGCTTCCGCTATATTCTCGATCATGTATGCTATGACTTGTACTCGTCCTGAGGTGGCCTTTGCATTGAGCATTGTCAGCACATATCAAGGGAACCATGGCAAGGCTCACTGGACTGCAGTAAAGAACATTCTCAAGTACTTTTGTAGGACTAGGGATTGGGTCCTTACCCTCGGTGGGAGTGACGACTTGAGAGTAGTAGGATATAGTGATGCTAGCTTCCAGACTGATAGGGATAATTTTCGCTCTCAGTCAGGCTGTGTCTTTACCTTAAACAGAGGAGCAGTTACTTGGAAAAGTTGCAAGTAGGAGATAGTAGCTAATTCAACTTGCGAATCAGAGTATATAGCACCAAGTGAGGTAGCAAAGGAGGCTATATGGCTAAAGAACTTCATTGGAGACCTTGGAGTTGTACCAGCTATAAAAGAGCCTATCAGAATTTTCTGTGATAATGAAAGTGCAGTTGCCTTAGCCAAGGAATCAAGGGATCACGGGAGATCCAGACACATCGACAGAAAATACCATTTCATCAGACATCGAATAGAAATAGGACGCCTCGTGGCAAAGAGGGTATTATCGGATGAGAAACCAACAGATCCCCTCATGAATGGACTGGGTAGGGTTAAGCGTCTCCAGCATGCGAGGCGCACAAGGCTAAAGGATGATATTAGTTTAGTAGTTAGACAGTTATGAAATTTGTAAAGTGTAATTGACATTTAATGATAAATAAAAGCTGTTTATTTATGAGTAAAGTGTTGCTATCTCCAGTCAATCATTTACTATCATTTCATTTTGCATGTTTTGACTTCCAGAATAATTATGTTATGGTATATCGTATTATTCAAATTCTCCACATCCAGTCATATGTTGGGAGTAGATATAAATCAAGACTGGCATGAGTTGGCTTGTAGATCTAACGCCCACAGATCCGGGCTAGTCAATTTAAAGACAATAAGCATCAAAAATGAGTTTTTGATGGAATATTATTTAGAAGGATTAATCTTAACCAAGTTGTATTATATGTTACAAGGGTTAAGTACATATAAAGAACGCTGAAATCCGAGTTATAACAAATAAGTTATGACCCATCGAAGTTTTTCGGCAAAACCAGCACGGCACCGGGAGACGTAAATAGTGAATTTACGATAAAGGACTTTTTAGCCTTAGTAATCTAAACAAAAGTCATAGAATATATTAAACTGAGAGTGTCCATAAAAAGAATGCCCAAATCTGTCTTCGTATGCGGAAGTTATGAATTTTCTAACATTTGGCAGAGTAGTGCACGACCCGAAACTCGAATTTTAGTTCGAGCGGTTTTTGGCGTACACGACCTAAATGAGAGTTGAAGATCTCATTAATAGGAACTCAACGGTAAAAAGACAGATGAAAATGGAGTCCGTATGTAGAAGTTATGAATTTTACGCGGACATTTCACAGTATAATCTCCTCCTACTGTTAAATTTAAGATCGGTTGAGAGTTAGCCGACGGAGTCTAAATGAAAGTTTTAGATCTTGTTTTTAACTATGCGCGAATGTAAAGAATGTCGAGAGTAGAGCTCATATGTTAAAGATATAGACGAAACTTGGTCCTTACTCTTCGAGCGCGATAAATTCGATACACTTTTGTAAATCTAAGATAGAATGAGAATTAGCTGACGGCGTCTAAATGAAAGTTATAGTACTCGTAAATACCAACTCGTGGATATAAAGAACGTCAAAAATGGAGTTCGTATGAACGTGTTGCAAATTATAATAGCATATTTATGTATTAAAATAAAGTATAAATCATATATACGTACATATATATATATATATATATATATATATATATATATATATATATAAATATATATATATATATATACAAATGTATAATTATTAGAAAGGTATCGACAATGCGGTTATTATAAGACCAGTGTTGAGTACTTTTGACATTAGTTTAGTACAAATATCATTAAATCTATTTAAAAAGGTATTATGAAGGGGTGTTTAGTCATTTATATAACTATAAGGTCATTAAGTAATTATGGAGGGTAGTTTTTGTAAATTCAATTACTATAAATAAGAGGCTTGGGCTCTCATATTTCTTGCATCATTCTCTTGATTCAAGAGTCTTTCTCTTCTTATCCCATGAGCATTTCAGTCTCTCGTGATTCGACTTATCTTTCTATAGTTTTAGTATAGTAATGTAGGCGTTGAAGCGCTGCACGAATCCTTCGTAGAAAGATTTACCAACGAAGTTCTGCCCCTGCAGAGCCCGACTCCTAGCTAAAATCCCCTTGTAAGTAACTTATGCTTACCCTATTTTAATATAGATTATATTTAAAATTATTATTGTTATTATGAACTTATAATAAATATTGGAGCTATTATTATATAAGTGTCGTTATAATATCTTTTAACTACTCGCGGTATGGGGAATCTAGTTTAAAGGTTCACATATGGTTGCTGGATTTCAGAAGTGCTATATGCCAAAATGGTTGTTCCCTCCGGTGTTTTATGTCTGTCCCCTGTGTGTACATAGTGGTTGGAAAGTATTGTTTAAACACTTATATAATAATAATAAGACTAATAATTAGTCACGGTAAATATTAGACTAAAATATAGTGGTAATAATACTAGGTTTCGTCGAAGGAAATTCTTTTAAAGTAAATGAAGCGCTGTCCGAGTACCGAGTCACCACCTTATCAGGTGAGTGCATGGTCCCTTTCATCTTATACATAGATATGAAGTATTTTATATAAACTACGTGCTATGTGTGCACATTATCTATATAATTGCTATCTATGCTAGATGAACGATTTTATACAAGTTTTATATGATTTAAATTGTATATATATATATATATATATATATATATAGATATATATATATATATATATATATATGTATGTATGTATTTATATCTATATAATATGTTGGGTAAAACATGGGTAGATGAAATATGAGTTGGATGATGAGTTAAGAGGTGATATAGACCATGAGGTAAGGGTGAGAGGTGGACGATGTGATAAGCCTTTTCCCAAATGCTGGCCCCATCATCTAGCAGAGTATGAATGACAACCACGGACTATTCTAGACAGTCCAGTGGAACACTACCAGGCTCGCAACCTGTAGGTGTTGTGAACGATGTGTTCACTCGGTGTACATTAAACCTTGGTGATCATGCAAGCTTGATGCCAAAACCCTGGTGGCTATGCAGACCTAGTGCCTAATCCTTGGCGATCATGCGGACTTGATGCCTGAACCCTGGTGACTATGCAGACTTAGTGCCTAAACCTTGGTGATCATGCATACTTGATGCCTAAACCCTGGTGACCATGCAAACTTGGTGCCTAATCCCTGGTGACTATTCAAACTTAGTGCCTATTCTGTAAACCATGGTAACAATGGACTTGATGTTGATTCCTTTGCATGATCCTTAGTAGTAAATGAACGAGGAATAGCTGATTCTCAGGGTAAATCCTTAAGAGTAAAGAAGATAACGGGGATGGGTAATTGGGTTGATTGTTTGATGATTAAACGTACTAATTATACTATTGTGGAATGAAAACCCTATGTACTCACCAGGTTTCCCAACCTGACCCACTCAGTTTATTTATATCAGAGGTGTTGATATGAAGTAACATTACACTAAGAGATTAAGGAGATATATAAATCATTAGTGATGATGAATGTAAGTTCCGTTTATGCTTATGTTTCTGTATTGACGATGACATCCCAAATGTTTTAAAATAAATAAAAAATACTTTTCGTCGGAAATGCTTTGATAATGTATTTATCATGTTTTACTGGGAACAAATTCCGCAACATTTTTATTAAAAGAGGTACTCTGATTTTTATAAAGCATAAACAAAATCGGTCTTTTTTGGCCGTGAAAATGGGGATGTCACAGTTGGTATCAGAGAATTAGTTTAAGAGAACTAGGAATATGGATTTATTTCTAGACTTAAACTTAGAATGCCAAGCAATGATTGTGAGGAGAGTGTCTTAGGTAATACACCTGAATAGACACAAGCACTAGCTTATATAGAGAAAATGCCTAATATGCTTTTATGCGCTAAATGATTTATGATGTTTATAATGCTAAATGTATTATCAGATCTATGGTCTGTTGGCGATCGGATCTGGAAACTTTACGTGTTCAAACTTCTAAACATTTAATTACGGTATTAGAACTGGCATCTAACTTTTCGGACTAATAGGGAGATTTACATGTCGATCGTAAATAAAATAGTTGCAATCTTAATTCTCATCATTACACACCGAACGTCTGAATTAGTGTATAGATCGAAATGGAAAGAACCCGAAGTGGAGTCGGGAACGCAAATGGAAATAGGAATCAACAAGCCCTAGTGATTGAACAAATACATGTTGTAGTAGAAGTTGTACCTGAACCAATCACC
Organism: Lactuca saligna; assembly: GCF_052625555.1. Taxonomy (NCBI): domain Eukaryota; kingdom Viridiplantae; phylum Streptophyta; class Magnoliopsida; order Asterales; family Asteraceae; genus Lactuca; species Lactuca saligna. The sequence goes on from NC_136419.1 coordinate 173,234,910, forward strand.
ATGGTTGCATGAAAATACGGACGAACCTACCATACCCATTGAGCAATCTGAGCTGATTCCCGAGCATTCAGAGGAAAGGAATTATAGCCGCCCTATGAGTCAAGTTGGGACTCAAGGAGAACGAAGGAATGGCCCAGAGAGAGGAAATGACAAGGATGGAGGAATGTATAAGAGCTTCTTCGGTGCCAAGCCACCAAGCCATTCCGAAAGCCCAAATTCGGTTGAATTAAAAACACTAGTTGTCCCATGCTCCAAGCATGTACACTGTATTTTTCTAAACAATAGCTTTGCCATACCCTAAGTATGCCCTCTATATTTGTCTAGGATCCTTACTTTTTGAAATAAACCAATTTAAACATAATTATTCTAATTTTACACTCCCAAATACTTATCGAAGATGTAAGAATTCCAAATTCCTATCATTTATTGAAATCTTTTAGATTTTAAACTTATATGCATAGGTCCTCTTGTAATGACTATGTACAAAGTCACAAAGACTTGTCAAAATACATTACAGAGTATTCCAATGGAGATCAATTTCATGGTAAACATCCTTCTTGCATTAATTTTTCTAACCTTACATAGATTTAATAACTTCCACCTATGAAACATTCCCATTTTGACTATCACTTCTGAACAAGAGTTGCCTTTTTTTCAGAATATGTCAATATGGTCCTTCTAAAAATTAACACTATACTTCCAACTATCCCTAAGCAACCAATCTTTGGTAAACCTTAGATTGTCCTCGACAATTGCTTAATCATTTTAGTCATATCCTATTCTATACCTTTTCCCTCTTAATGCCCCAAGCATTTGGAAATTGTAGAAAGGATAAATATTATAGCACATGTAATCGATCCTATATTTGAAGCATATGGGACACGATTCATGATGTATCACATAAATACATGATACTAGACCAGTACTTTTGCTACAATATTTCTATTTGCCAAGTTCTTATAATTCAGATTATGAAAAGGGATGCCGTAATATTAATCGAATTTTCAGAACGCAAATAATAGACCCATATATAGAATTTCCTTATGTTGAGCCATTCCAACACAAAATTCATATATATCCTTGACCAAATATGATTAAAACCTCAATCTAAGCTTTTAGAATTGAAATGAAGTATAATTTCCTCTCCCTTAATTATAGCAAAACAACTTTTCAACCCCTGCAACACCAAAAATTGAAACTTTTGTTTTCTATATCTAACATTGCTAACTTGCAACCTTTATCATAATTATCATGCTCCCACTAACATGATGATTATTAGCATAATACTTATGCTCCCACTAGCTTTGACATGTACTCAGAAATCAGCTAGACTTCTAGAAATCAATACTTTATTAACTTTCTTACCAAAGTTGTAACTTCTAATACAAGATGCTTTGATAAAAAATTTATCAAAATCATAAACCTTTCCTTAGATAGCTCACGGGTGTGTCTAAACAATTTTAGAACTATGAAAAGGGATGTTGTAATCATAGTCTTAATTGTTTAGACATTTTTCCATCTGCTTCAAATCTACTTGGTGGAAGTGTCTCCTCACAATCAATCTGAATTTCTTGCCACCTGGCAGCTCAAGGGCGTGCCATTGCTTCCAGGTTGATATTTAACCAATTGAGAACTTGTAGAACTCAAATGTATAGCCAACTTAACTTGAATAGGCACAGAAATGTCAACACGGTAGGTTATAAACCTCTAGTTGTGTGCTAGTGATGAAATACAGGGTTTTCTTCTTGATTACTTCTTGAAACCCTTTCAGGATCCTTTTAGACTCCCAATGCCCTCTTGAAATATAAGACTTTCTTGTCAGATATTCAAGAGATAGTGCGGATTCTAATCAAGACAAATACTTCACACAATTGGCCTTAGTTGGTCTTTGTTATATCCAAAACATCATAACTTACTTATTTCAAATCTACAAGAGTAGAAACCCTTTTACTCTTACATTTGACTAGTATTAATAAACCTTCTTTAAGATGTGTCACTCAAGTTACAATCTTGGAGTATAACTCTAAAAATTGTTTTTGGAACGAACCATGACTCATCTTCTTGATTTCATCATTTCAACAATTCAAGATTCCTCTTCTTAGTCATAAGAATACACTAAGATGACTTTAGAGGACTAATTGTGACATGATTTCTAAATCATTAAGACGATCACAAAACATGATGCTAAAGTACTCTCCCATCTTTTCAAGATTTGAGAAACTTTTATCTTTCTGCCTAAGTTGATTCTTCTCATTCGTTCTGCCACACATCGAAACTTTTCCAATGTTTCAGGATTATACTTTAAACTTGTAAGTATAACCATATTTACTAAGCTTTATTAAATCATGACGAATAGTCTTATCGATCTTTTGTGATGGACCTGACCAGTGCAAAAGAATGTGTACTCCATCCCTTAGTTCTTCACTTGATTCACTTAAACATTTGAATAAGGAATTAGTCTTAATTTCCCAAATATGAAAATTCTCATTCATCATACAACTTCAATGATTCCAAGTTTCTATCCAACTAAAACTTGGGTGATGAGAATCTTTCCTTGTTTGGTAAATTTAGACACTACCAAAAATGAAAGAATCAAATCCACTTTCCAATATTGCTATCAACGGAATCATATAAACAATAATTTTTTCACAAATGCCATTGTAAGGATACTTAGAATAAATAAAACAAAAAATTTTATTTTAAAACTTTGCAGAAAACTTATCCTTACAATGAAAAAGCATATAAAAAACTTGTTGTTATCTATTCCTAAGCAATATTACATAACTCCTAAGTAACAGCTCAAAATTCTGTTCACCGAACCATGCGATCGAAATCCATCTTCGCGATCATAATCAGCATATACTTCCTTCTTCACTTTTTCTTTGATTCTTAAAACATCAATATGTGACCCAGTCACATCATGTAATAAGAATCTCAGAATAGAAACTTAACAGAGTTTTATAGTGGACTTTACCTGAAGATCTTTCAAGTAATTTTGGCAGCTTCGTAACTAATGCCCCTTACCATGTACCACTGTCAATGTCCATGGAAGTTTGGGAAGTTGATTTTATAATCAAATTTGCTTTACTAGTCCTCCTAATAATTGCTAATTTAGAAGCACCAAGAAAATATATAAGATCATTAAGGGTCATGTCATAGTCTGTTCCATAGTAGTCCCAAAGGAACTCACTATGTGACATAGAAAGTGATTGAACATCCAACTTTCTCAAGACTTTGACACCCAACTCTCCCGGCTTGTCAATATGTGACTTTATCACCAAGATGTGAGCACACAAATACTTTGCTTGCCAATAGGGCCTAAGTGACCTTGAACTTGTGGGTTAGGGAGAATAATTGGAGGAGATGGAGGAAGTGAAGTTCCAAGAGATTTAGGAAGATCATAGATTTCTGAGTTAGACATCTTTTGGGAGATATTCAAGATATTTGATCTAAAGTCCTTAATATAACACCCAATTTGAAATATTAAGGCTAGGACCCAACACAATATTTTATAACTTAGAAGAGGGATGTCGTAATCCAAGCTATAGAATATTTGAAGGTAGGAGAATGACGATTCACTAATTTCCACCATGAAAACAAAATAATTTAATTAGGTTTTACTTGGATTTGAAACTCCTAGATCTTTTGAGATTCATTGAATAGTTCAATGTTCAATCTCAAGTTTTCCCTTCACGTTTTGTGACTGGGATGTCGAGGAACACAAAAGAAGGTGTGAAGTAACCATGCAAATTACTTGGTACTCTGAAGTGATTACCCCTCAATCGATGTGCCGGTTAACCACACACGCTCCATCGATACTATGATAAACATTAAGTTACCCTCGACCTACCTTGTTAAATACGAGTTAGTGTGCCGGTTAACCACACACGCTCCACTAACCGACTTAAACAAAGTACAAAGTGTAATTTCATGTATTAGTACCTTATTCACATTTTCCTAAAGTAAATAAGATTGGGAATTATAAAAAACATTTAGTTACTTTATATTTATCATTAATACTTTTAATGAAGGGAGAATTATATTCCTTGTCCTACCCGTTCGGCTAACGACCCTCCACCAGTCAAGGAAGCGGTGGGTGAGAGTGGACACCCATTAAACTGCCATTTTATAGACAGTAACCTTATACCCCCCCCCCCCCCTTTATAGACCGGCTTCATGAATGACGCTTACTAATGGTAAGACGACTTGCTCTTATATATACATATAAATATTATTAACTTATAATATTATAAAGTATAAGGGTTGAATTTTAACTTTTAAAATTCTAAGGGCTAAACATGGAATTAAGGTATTCATGGGAAAACATTACAAATTCAAAAATTTGAGGGCAAGTTTTTGAAACTATTCAAAACTTTTCATTTCATAACTTATGAGTTTAATGGTTCATTAAAATGAAGACTCTTCATTTTTTATGTAACCTCTTATTCTTTAATAACACTATTAAAGAAGTGACTCTTAAACACCCATACCTTGTGGACAAGTTATGGAGTCATAATACTATTTAATAAAAAAAAATCTTCATTTTTTTATGTAACCTATGGCACTTTTATGAATTTTAAGATTCATAAATGTGACCTTTTATGTAACTTGAGGACGAGTTACAAAAACACATTTTATGAACTACCTCTATATTAATTAGGATTGAAAACAACTAAAACACAATTTTTTTCCATTAATCTAACCTGCTCATAAATCAAGGAAACATAAAGCTTTTGGTAATCCATAACTTATGGAGTTAAAAACTTGTTTTATGATGAAACTTTTCATGTTCCATAACATAAGAATAAGTTATGGAATTTCTTTAAAACATTAACACCAAATTTTGTAACTTCATAAAAACATTGAATAAATTTTTTGTTAAAACCTTTTCATATCCATAACTTATGGAGGTTTCCAAAAAAACACTTTCGATCAAACTTTTAAAACTAATAAAATAATCATATCATTTTATATTTTACTAAATTTGACTTAATTCAACTTGTATAGAAAATGATTCAAATTTTACAAATAATTAGTTTTTCACAAAAACAAGTAATTATCTTAAAATTTGACAAACATCATGTTTTTTTTCCCTTTTTTCAACTTTGAAAATAAATCATTTGCATCAATATAATAGAAAACAAACCATGGCTCTGATACCACTGTTGGGTTTTGCGCATTCTGACACTCCTAAGTGTACATGCAACCCTAAATACCTTGGATCTATGTTTTCCCTATTATACATGAAAATGTGAACTTTCCAAGGTATTCATCCATCTAGCATAATAACATTGGTTCATATGAATATCTCAAGTTAGAATTACATACCTCTTTGATGTAGAATGTCTTTATGAAGCTTGAGTGCCTAGTGCCCTAAGTGTGAGACCTCAAATGGTTCACACAACACCCAATACACTTGGAATAACTTGAGAGAATATACACACTTCATGAAAATCGGCTAGCCCTTTCACATATACTCTAGTCGCTGATTTTGTCAACAATAAGATGCTTATATAGTTAGTGACAATTAGGGTAAAGCCTAATTGTCATGGCTTTCCATTTCCTTGGATCCATGGGTTCAAATATACCACGGAGCATCCATGGAGCATCTTATGGGTTTTAGCCCAACTTGACAATCCATGGAGCATTAGCCCACTATACAAGTATGGATGATTTACACAATCAACCCATATATTTAATTAGTCTTCTTTTGATCACTTAATTAATTCTAGATTAATTCTTGATCAATACTATTTAAATAATCTTACTAATATATTAGAACTTATAATATACTAACAAACCTTAAGTGTTATTTCTCTCATTATAGTAAATCCAAATGCATGCTGCTATGCAACCCAAATGGAACATGTCGGGTCGGGTCAAAACCATGGCGATGTGTTTACCCGGTGTACTCTAAACCTTGGCGATCATGTAGACTTGATGCCTAAACCCTGGTGACTATGCAAACATAGTGCCTAAACCTTGGCGATCATGCATACTTGATGCCTAAACCCTAGTCACTATGCAGACTTAGTGACTTAACCTTGGCGATCATGTAGACTTGATGCCTAAACCCAGGTGACCATGCAGACTTGGTGCCTAATCCCAGGCGAATATTAAAACTTAGTGCCTATTGTATAAACCGTGGTAACGACGTACTTCATGTCGATTCCTTAGGATGATCCTTAGGTGTAAATGAACGATGAATAGTTGATTCTTAGGGTAGATCCTTAAGAGTAAAGAAGATAATAGTAATATGGATTGGAAATTGGGTTGATTGTTTGATGTTTAAACATAATAATTATATTATTGGGGTTGAAAACCCTATGTACTCACCAGGTATCCCAACCTGAACCACTCAGTTTATTTATATCAAAGGTGTCTATATGAAGTCACATTACACTGAGAGATTAAGGAGATATATAAATCATTAGTGATGATGAATGTAAGTTTTGTTTATGCTTACGTTTATGTACTGACGAGGACATCCCAAATGTTTTAAAATGAATAAAAATACTTTTCTTCGGAAATGATTTGATAACATATTTATCATGTTTTACTGGGAACAAATTCCGCAATATTTTTATTAAAAGAGGTACTCTGATTTTTATAAAGCATAAACAAAATCTGTCTTTTCTGGCCGTAAAAATGGGGATGTCACAGTTGGTATCCGAGCATTAGTTTAAGAGAACTAGGAATATGGATTTATTTCTAGACTTAAACTTAGAATGCTAAGCAAGGATTGTGAGGAGTGTGTCTTAGGTAATACACCTAAATAGACACAAGCACTAGCTTATTTAGAGAAAATGCCTAAGATGCTTTTATGTACTAAATGATTTATGATGCTTTATGAGGCTAAATGTATGAACAAATCTATGGTCTATTGCTGACTGGATCTAGAAACATTACGTTTTCAGACTTCTAAACGTTTAATTATGGTATTAGAACTAGCATGTAACTTTTCAGACTAATAGGAAGATTTACACGTCGATTGTATATAAAATATTTCCTATCTTAATTCTCGTCATTACACACCGAACATCTGAATTGATGTATAGATCAAAATGGCAAGAAACCAAAGTGGAGTTCGGAACGCAAATGGAAATAGGAATCAACAGCCCCTAGTGATAGAACAAATACATGTTGTAGTAGAAGTTGTACCTGAACCAATCACCATGGCTGGAGTACAAGCCATGATTCGGGCTATTTTAGCTGAAAAAAAGGAAGAAATGAGGAGGATGTTGCATGAAAATAGGGACGAACCTACCATGCCCATTGAGCAACCTGAGCTGATTCCCGAGCAATCGGAGGAAGGGAACTATATCCACCCTGTGAGTCAAGTTGGGACTCAAGGAGAACGAAGGAATGGCCAGGAGAGAGGAAACAACAAGGATGGACGAATGTATAAGAACTTCTTGGGTGCCAAGCCACCAAGACTTTCCGAAAGCCCGAAGCCGGTTGAGATTATTGTGACAACCCAAGTTGTCCCGTTACATTTCTCCGTTACCGTTAACGGAATTTTCCACTGTTTAAAAGTTTCGTTAATAAGAAGCCGTAAAATTTAATAAACATTTCAATTGTGTATGTTTACATGTCGTTAAGTCGTGAAAAAGGAAATAAAACACAGGACACACATTTTCATTCATTTGGAAAATGTCAAGTTTTATTATTACGACCACTAAATCGGGTGCGACCTAAAGCCCCGTTTAACGGCAGTATCGGGTAGAATTTCACTGTGCCCCGACTCAAAACCCTATATAAGGGTGAGTGGAGTCTATTGGAGACTTTTTACACTCTCTCTCTATACTCTCTCTCTCTAGACCCATTTTCACCCCGAATCCGCAACCAAACGCTTCCAAATTGTAAGTCCGCTTACCCTAGATTATTCTAAACATAGTGATTTATGTTTATAGCCCAAAAATCATCCAAGTAGGCATGGAATAAGGAGTTTACGGCCCAGGAACACTCTAGGGCCGTAAACCCCTAAAATGGTGCCAAACATGCCTCTAAACTTGTCCATAAGCTTGGGAATAATTAGGGGATATAGCCTAGGGGTGTTTAAACACTAAAATGCATGGATCTAGGACTCAAAGAAGAGTTTACGGCCCAAGCACATGCTTAGGCCATAAACTCCCCAAGTCATGGTCCCAAATGCACTCCAAACTCATCCTAGGGCTTATTACATAATTTAGGGACTTATCCTCTTCAGTTTAGACACTTGAAACACTCCAAAATGATTTAAAGAAAGGAGTTTATGGCCCAGACAAAGGTCAAGGCCGTAAACACCCTAAATCATGCCCAAAAGTTAGTTTTTGTCCCCCAAATGACCATAGGCTATCTCTATAAAATGTTAGGAAGGATCTAAGGGCTTAAACACAAGGAAAATGAGGGATTTCTTGGAGTTTACGGCCCAAGCATTTATCTAGGCCGTAAACTCCCCAAAACCCCCTCAAATGTTGGTTTTAATCACCCAAAATAGCATCAAACTTCATAAGAAAATTCTAGGAAGGCAATAGGGGCTTAAAACTTCACTAAACTCAAAGGTTGAGAGTTTACGGCCGTAAACTCCCTTGGGAGAGTTCCTAGGCCATAAACTCTTGTTTAGTACCCTTAGAGGCCTCAAACCCACACATACCTGTTAGGAAAAGTGCTTGGAATAATTCTATGAACAAGCTAGAAGCATCAAACACCCAAGAAATTGACCTTTGGAGTTTACGGCCGTAAACTCCCTTAGGTTGGGCCGTAAACTCCTTGTTTGGTCCATGTTGGTGTTTTAAATCCATTTACACACTTGATATGTGAGTATAGCAAAGTCCCACAACTGATAAGAGACCCTTAGCACCCGTAAACGTTACCCGGGACCCCAAACACTCAACCAAAAGTGTTTTCCACTCCTTTGAGTGTGTATAATTGTTTAATTAGTATATTATATGCTAATTGTGTGTGAACATATGTTATCATATGTTAAAATATGTCCTTGTGTGTGTTCAAGTCCTTGTGTGACCCCGAACGCCCAATCGGCACTTTCGTCGGACCTACTTATACCAGGTGAGTTCATACCCCTGAATGAACCTTTTAAATGCTTTTAAATGTTTTATAGGGGGGAATACAAGTTAAACATGCCAGTTATCATGTCAATCACATGTGATTGATAACCCGCATGCACAAGATTTAACCACTTTACACTGTTTTACCGAGTGGAACACTATAATGATTTTTACTTATTTCATAACTTTTACTTATACTGATTTATTCAAATTCATCCTAAATTGGTTTATGAAAGACCCTCTAAGGTTTTAAACGTATTTTACAAAGGAATACAATTTGTGATTTTCTCTGTACATAAAGGCTTTTCATTAAAGATTTCCCTTTTTGACGTATACTTTTACTTGTTAAACACTGCTGCTTCACTTACACTTATTTTGTACTCTGACTCGGTAACACTATCACTTATACCTATAGTCGCTTATACTTGATGATGCTTATACTTATTCACTCTCTTACTTAGTGATACGATTTCTCCTTCACTTATACTGGATAACGACTTTACTCCAGTTATACTCGATAGACGTTCTTACATCACTTATTGTCGTCTCTGCTTCGTGATACACTTATACTTGGTACGCTTATACTTCATGGTTCGATTATCCCACACTGTACACGTATACTTCACGACTCGGATGTTCCACTGTACTCTTATACTTCACGACTCAGATGTTCCACTGTACACTTATACTTCACGACTCAGATGTTCCACTGTACACTTATACTTCACGACTCGGATGTTCCACTATACACTTATACTTCACGACTCGGACGTTCCACTGTACACTTATACTTCACGACTCAGATGTTCCACTGTACACTTATACTTCACTGTATGATACACACTCAAGCATAGTTAGATGTATGTTTATGCTTCTATAGATGCATATAAATAATGATTGAAGGACTTAGGAAGGCTTGTCCGCCCTATTTCCTTTTCTTCGTTGAGATGTGGTCTGGTGGGATCGGATGTCCATCTGAAGGTCGTTCGATTCATTAGTTATATATTATGTATACGAGCATAGACATACGATTTTTCTTCAGTCTATTAAGAGTCTCTACCTCTAGTCTACACTTACATTAGAAACCCACTCCCTCTTAGTAACACACTATCCTCTATTTGGGATGCATCTTCGGGACGTGGCCTTCTCTGTCGTCTAGTTGGTAACCAGAGTCTCCTGTAGGGAGAGCGGACATTGTGTGTATAGGCCTATACGAGATTGACAACCCCGCACCCTGACTGCTAGCTACAGTCCATGGCCTACCAAGCCAAGGGGTGACAAATGTCAAAATATATAGATGCTTGTAGGGCATCTAGTACTCTAGTCAGTATGGTTACGAGTATCCTGGGTTGCCTTATAATTCATGGCTTTAAGGTAACGGTATTTCGTCAGCAATTTACACTGTATGCCGATGTCACCTTTTTCAGAGTCACACTTTTTGACCTTGCTAGACGTGTCTTTCATGTGATACTGTCTGCGGTCTGTAGTCACTGTTTTGACCTTGCGAGATGTACCCTTCATTTGGTACCGTCTGCGGTCTGTCTTCACTGTTTTGACCTTGCGAGATGTACCCTTCATTTGGTATCGTCTGCGGTCTGTCTTCACTGTTTTGACCTTGCGAGATGTACTTTTCATTTGGTACCTTCTAGGGTCTGTGTCTCCACTTGTTAGACTGAACCAGGCGTGTCGTATGTTTCATACTTTCCTGGAGTCTATGGTTCTTTACCTTAGTCAGCAGTCCTCACTGCTGAGGCATATGATATTCCGTGATGTTGTTGCTTTCCTCAATAATCAAATTCAGTATTTTGATAATGATAGCAATTTAGGGAAAACTACTTTTTACTCTACATCACTGACCAGTCTTGGTAGAAGGCTGCTTTTATTAAAGAAAATATAGGATTTTCTGGAAAGGACTCTAGTACACTGAAATCTTTTAAACTACTACTTTCTTAAGTTATTTGAATGAAATGTCACTAAATGCTTATGAACTCACCAGCATTTGTAAAAATGCTGATACTCGCTTTTCAAATAACTTGTATTCTCAGGTTAGCATTAGACAGGTACCTCCCCGGAGCTGTTGATGAAGATAGCTTTGTACCACGCTGTATTTATACTATTATTTGTATTACTTTAAAGTGTTGTAATGTAACCTTGTAAAAACTATTACTATTAATGCAATGTTTTGTTGTACTTTGATTACTATAATGCATGTGTTGTGATACTTGACATGACGTCATCCACCCCAGAACGTTTCCGCCGTTCCGGTTTTGGGGTGTGACAATTATGAATTGGATCTCCGAAATGGAGATGGTGTTTGAGAGCTGTGACTGTAGCGACAGGAAAAAGACCGTCTTTGCAGTCAGACAACTAAAGACTGGAGTGCTAAGTTGGTAGAAGTTGTTGGTAGATACAATACCACGAGGAGAAGTCATGCGAATGTCTTGGAAAGCATTCGTGGAGCAGTTGAAAATACTGTACTGCTCAGAGATAGATCTGATAGACCTAAACAACAAATTTCAGAACCTGAAGAAAGGAAAGATGAGTGTGGATTAGTATGCCACCGCATTCACCGAGAGGACGAAATTATTCCTCTACTTGGTTCCTAATGAACTCTCTAAGATATATAGGTTCGCTAACGGACTGCCCACGGACTTTGGCCCAACAGTCAAAATGGAAATTACCTTGAAAACATCCATCAGAGCAGCCATGAATGTTGAGACCCATATTAAGGAAAAGGGTCTAAAGAGAGTTGAAGTTGGCGAGAAAAGGAAGTATGAAGGATCTTCAAAATCCAACAAAGAAAGGAAATTCTCAAAGACTGAAGAAGGAGAAGGAGTAGGTGAAGCTAAGTGGTGTGAGAAGTGTAAAAAGAAATACTTCGGGAAATGTAGCGAGGTGGGGACTTGCTACAAGTGTGGAAAGACAGGGCATTACATCAGCAAGTGTGCATCCAACAAGAGGGTGTGCTACAAATGTAACAAAGAAGGGCGTGTTTCTAAAGACTGCCCGAAGAAAAACGAGGCGGCGAGCCCAGAAACGCCACCAAGGACAATGGCATTCTACATGATCCTCAACGAAGCAGAAAACTGCACAAGGAATCGAGGATAAGGAATTCATACCCGAAGATCGAGTTATGAAATAGCTAAGGGGGTAGAATCATATGATGTAGCTTATTAGAGGCATAGTCTAGGGTGAACTTGAACACTTATGTAATAGTTTCAAGAAATAATAAAACCTTCGTTTTGTTATCTGGTGTGTTAAACTGTTATGTGAATTTTTGTATGGTGACTTGGGAAACTGCGAGACATTACTTGGGACGAGTATGAGTAGGTGTGAATGGTAGTAGAGGCCTATAAATACAAAAGATATACAGCCTATAAATACAAAAGGGATAAAACACTCTGACCAAGAATTATACTTTAAAATATAACCATATTTTACCAAAGTATAATAACATCCGGAATCTAAACACTCGAACACAAGTATCACAAGAAGAACAAGAATAAAAGTCTTTAGATGTTGAGCACTACAGACAAATCTGGGCAGTTATGTAATCGTACGCTGGAATAAATGTAACCTGATCAACTACCTTTATTCGAGATGCGATGAACGTGTGCTTAGGAGTGATTGTGGTGTGCAACAGGTCTGAAACTTACCAACTAGGATTTGTTAGAGCCAAACATAAAGTTAAAATACTATAGGAGTATTTTAGAGCGCTAAAAGATTCACACTAATCCCAGAATGACATTCAGAAGATGAGAAAACAAACAAGAATTAAAATACCATAGGGGTATTTAGGATACATAGATAACCTGGCGTGAGAATTAAAAGATCCTCATTGATATACCTACAACTACAGAGGGTATACTTCCAAGGTTATATAATAAGGATCCCATAGGCTAAGAATGTGTGGTTTCGCTCTATTTCCTTTTCCTCGTTGGGATGTTGTTCTAGAGTAGTATCACATATTCGAAGGCCTATCGGATCTAAGCTATATATGATTTGTATACCCTGTGAGATCGTAGCAGGACTCGATGTGGATCATCCAGCGAAATGTTAATAATTTATTAGGATTCTTTAGACATTTCCATTCTCGCACGAACCCTGTAGAAAACCCTACCCACTTCAGTGCATAACATAAGAGTTGATTCCGACCCCGAAGAAGTTCATTCAGAAGATTTCCGTTCGGAAATAAGTGAACTGGGTCTAGACTATTGAAAGCACCAAGTGCCCATATTCTTTTAGGGACTTCGGTGGGAAATTTGCCTAAATTTCGGAGATTCCTGGTCATCCATCATGAAGTGATGACACCCACAATCGGAGTCAGAAGGAAGGCGGAGTAGAAATTCAATATGTCCATACGAGAAGAGAACCCTAGGAAACTACCCGAAGGAAACCAATGCCGATTCCAGTCAAGGATACGAGGCAGACCGAGGGAGCTAGTACGTGGAACCCCGAGAAGAGTCTTTTCCTCGTGTTCTTCACGCTAATACACCCATAAAATAATACAATTTAGTGAGTTAGTGATTACACTGCTCACGCTATGTGTTAGGTAAATCGCCTTGTTCCCGTTGCCAGTAATGCGCTTAGAGCGGATCCTCACACCTCTGTGAGGTTATTTAGCCATAAGCCCTCATGAGCCTCTCTTCCCACAGCTTCGTTCCGAACTATTCTCAAATCTCTCCAGACCGGAGAGTGAAACCTTTCTCAGTATAAAGGTAACTTAGTAGGAACGACTCGCATCATATGGCCTTTTTTCTGATATTCATACACCCACTTTGATTTCCAGGACTACATCATAGGGATGTAGGTCGACGTTCAAACAACCAATACTTGAGGCACGGGAAAAATATTATGCCTAATACGTTCAGGATGGAAATGTCTAGGGTTAACCATCGTCTCTCATTACCTTGTATTCCTTTCCGTGTAGGAAAAACCATGCCACCGAAGAAGCGTAACCAATCCACAAGCAAGAAACCTACTCTCCTATTTGATGAAGCTACGTTCCAAGCTGCAGTTTCAGCAGCCGTAGCAGCTATCATGGCTCACCTGAATGCTAACAACGCCAATGTTAGCAAGGTGCCCGTTGGAAATTCCAATTCTAACGATGGACATCATCAATCCACACTTCCATACTCAGCCACCCGAGAACCCCAACTGAACCCACTAAAGAGGAAACTCAAGATAGAGGAGGGAAGTACCTCGGCTCAAGGACTTTCCGATGGACAACGAGCTGAGGCAGTCTGTACCACTGTCAAACCCTCCCTCCCGACTCCAAGAAGACCGTATCTAGGAGACCTTCCCCACTGCAGCAGGTGCAACTACCATCATCATGGTGCCTGCCGATAACTCTATTGTGTTAGGTGCCACATGAAGAGGCATACTGCTCGTGTATGCAGAACTCCGGTGGAACGTATTGCATCAATCGCCAATGCGGCGGCCACACAGGTTTGCCGCCTATGTGGCGAGTTTGAACACTTCAAGAAGGATTGCCCAACCGAATGGAAAGACAAAGACACAGAAGGAACCTGACACTACTGCTTAGGGAGAAGCGGCAAAGAACTCATTAGATTTTGGTACGACTCTCGATCTCAGATAACTAAGCTAAGAACAATAAAAGACTAATTCAAATGCAAATTCTTTCTAGTAAGGCGAAAGTCGCAACACTGTTATAAAAATTTAAAATTCATTAGGTAAAACTATAGTGGCTAAACATATACATTACGGCCATGTATATTTAAAATGGACAGACCTAGAGTGAGCGAATGCCGCCTCATCTCCTGTTCCTCGTTTGGTTGTGGATTTAGGGTAGGGTCGCTCAGTCAACAGTCCTCCCCACCTTAAATATACCTGACTAATATATGTGAGGCGATTATAGAAACGCCTTGTGAGAATCCGTTCATGAAAAGATACTCTATTTGGAAACACTTGGAACTCTCTATAGTTCCGCGTCGAATCTATCAGTCCAAGTATCCGTGGTAGTGATACGTAGGACAAAACCCGAGACGCCTCGAACTGGTGTGCCTGTTCGGCGCATGACTCTATCGATCTTCACTTTATATCATGTCGGAGTGTGCCAACTTCGATGATTCTATTGATCATGGTTTGATCTCGTGCAACCGTGTGTAAATCCATAAGTGCTGTGTAAAAAGAACTTTCTCCATAGCCATATCGGCAAATAAAGGTTCTTTTGAACCTGAATCTAACACGAATAAATCAACCTAATACGATCCGTCAATTGTCCCTCTTATCTCAAACCTTTCGAAGTACCTAAGGGAGGGTATGTAACGACCCAATTTTCATGTCCAAAAATTTCATTTTAAAATATTACTTTTAGAAAACATTAATAAATAAAAGCATTGTTTGATCATGCCATAACACATCGCAAACCATGTTTTAATATTCAAACCATACAATCCATCAAATATCAGAGTACAATCCCAGTGAATCTCGTAAATGCAGAAACCGAAGAGTGTGTGTGTGACATACTGCTACCGTGCCGGCTCCTTTCCCCTAGCTGAGGAGGTACCTGAAACCAAAACTGAAACCGTAAGCACAAAGCTTAGTGAGCTCCCCCAACGTACCACATACCATGCAAACACATAACATAAATACTACCAGGCTATTCTGGGGTGCCTGACTACCCGGTACGGCCATTCTGGGGTGCCGACCTACCCATACGGCCATTCTGGGGTGCCGTCCTACCCGTGTCAAGCCATTCTGGGGTGCTGACTACCCATCGGTCCTAATAACCGATCCTCGGGGACTTGTCCCCTACCGCTACCTCTATCGCATAACATAACAGGCCAACATACAAGCATACCATCACATACGGTCAGATGTTTCTGGGGTGTCTGACTACCCTGCGGTCCTAATAACCGAACTCCACTACTATTGCATATAACGTATCATGAGAGCATATAACATAACAGGTAATAGCAAACCTAGATGATATCACAAAGACAATCATCTATCATACGTCCCTACTGGTGGGCCGGCATTGTGGCCTTAGGCCCACCACTACTGGAAGGTAACTCACCTCAAAGTAGCTGCTGAACTGATCGGGAACTAACTGACTGCTGCTGCTCCGGGAGTCCTCCGGCTGCAATTCCCACAAAATACTTAATCATACACTGCTAACTGTCCTTTGGGTAAAAAGACCATTTTACCCCTGGTCTAGCCCTAAGTCAAATCGAAGTCAACTTTCAGTTGACCCGACTCGCCGAGTGGATCTCCACTCGCCGAGTCCCTAGCAAACTATTGTCCTGGGTCCTTGATTCTACTCATCGAGTTGGGCTATGACTCGACGAGTTCATCTTCTAAACTGTCATTCAACTCCTTCATCCTACTCGCCGAGTTGTATGAACAACTCATCGAGTTCATCTTCATCCGAAGAACACATATGCTAAGACTCGCCGAGTTGTATGAACAACTCGCCGAGTCTGTTCCTGATCTATGAAGATTGCCTTGGACTCGTCGAGTCAGACATTGACTCGCCGAGTCCTATCATGAGTGAGTCCAGCTCCCAACTCACCTAGTCACCCCCTGTGACTCACGGCTCAACTCGATACATCATGAAGGGACCAATTCGGTGACTCGCGACCAGACTCGCCGAGTCACCTATACGACTCGTCGAGTCGTCGCCATGCATCCACCAAATACACCGATTTACTCGATTTCAGTTCATGCCATTCATAGATCTGGACTTCTAGGACACCAATCACACGTAAAGTTTCCAACTTTACGTGTGGATACTCACTAACATGGATTTTAGGGTTCAAAATGCCTCAAAAGGGTAGATCTAGGATGAACAAGCCACATGGGGCCATAAAGCTAACAGATCTGAGCTCCTGGAGCTCAATCTTGCCTAGATCTAAAGGCCCATCCACTTACTACGAAACATTAAGCACAAACAAGCTTGAGGAATTGCTCAAGAGTGTCTTAAATGAAATCTTAAGCATAGAAACAGGGGGAAAACGAGATATACCTCAATGAAATAGCTGAAAAACACAATGATGCTTGGATGGCTCTCCTTCCTCTTGATCTCCTTCCCCTTCTTGCCTCAAAACCTTCAAGAATGCACACAAGAGCCTCAAATTCACAAGAACAAGCTTAGGACGAGGGTTGGGAGCTCTGGGGGTGAATGGGGGCTGGCAAGGGGCAGATATGGGGTTTAAATAGGGTGCAAACCCCTGAAACTTAGGGTTTCATCCAACAGCGGTGACTCGCCGAGTCCAGGATATGGACTCGCCGAGTCGCCAACTTAAACGTGTCCTGTGTCTCGTCCCTACTCGGCAAGTCGGACCTAGTGACTCGCCGAGTCCAAGGCTAAAATAGGGAAATACTCAAATAAAATTCACATACCGGAAACCAGGCGCTACAAATCTCCCCCACTTATTTTAGACTTCATCCTCGAAGTCTGCTGCCCGATCCGGAAACAGCTCGGGGTAATGCTTCATCATCTCGTCCATCGGTTCCCAAGTCCATTCCGAACCCTTGCGGTGCTGCCATTGCACCTTTACTAGTTCTACCCTCTTGTTTCTCAACGTCTTTGTCTTTCTGTCAATTATTGCGACTGGGCGCTCAATGTAATTCAAGCTGTCGTCAACCTGAATATCCTCCAATGGTACTACTGCTGAATCGTCCACCAAGCACTTCCGCAGCTGCGAAACATGAAAGGTGCTGTGGATCTGACTGAGCTCGGCTGGCAGGTCCAACCTATACGCCACCTTGCCCACCCGGGCTGCAACCCTGAACGGCCCGATGAACCTTAGGCCCAACTTTCCCCGCTTCCTGAATCGAATGACACCTTTCCAAGGCGACACTTTTAGGAGAACCATATCCCCGACTTGGAATTCCAAGTCGGATCGACGTCTATCAGCGTAGCTTTTTTGCCGACTCTGTGCAGTCTGAAGTCTGTTCCGAACCTGCTGGATCTTCTCGGTCGTCTCTAGCACCACCTTGGTGCTTCTCATGACTCTCTGGCCAACCTCACCCCAACATATCGGGGTTCTGCACTTCCGCCCATACAACATCTCGAACGGTGGTCGGTCAATACTCTCGTGATAGCTGTTGTTGTAGGAGAACTCAGCCAAAGGAAGATAGGTATCCCAGCTACCACCGAAATCCAACATACACGCCCGCAACATGTCCTCCAAAGTCTGGATGGTCCGCTCACTCTGACCATCTGTCTGTGGGTGAAAGGCGGTGCTGAAATGCAGACGAGTGCCCAACTCGTCATGGAATTTCTTCCAGAATCTGGAAGTAAAACGTACATCCCTGTCCGAGATTACCGATACTGGCACTCCATGCCATGCCACAATCTCCCTGATATAGATGTCGGCCAATTTCTCGGCCGATATGCTTTCCTGGATTGGAATAAAGTGGGCACTCTTGGTCAATCTATCCACGATGACCCAAATCGAATCCACTCCACGTGCGGTCCTGGGAAGCTTTGTGATAAAATCCATCGTGATATCTTCCCATTTCCACAGTGGGATGTCCAACGGCTGCATCTTGCCATGCGGTCTCTGATGTTCGGCCTTGACCTTCCTGCAGGTCAAACACCGCTCGACGTATCATGCCACATCCCGCTTCATGCAGGGCCACCAGTAATCCGGACGAAGATCCCTATACATCTTCGTCGCCCCGGGATGAATAGAAAATCGGGACTTGTGCGCCTCCTCCATCAAAATCTGACGCACGTCACCGCGATACGGCACCCACACCCTACGGTGTAGTGTCAAAAGTCCTTTGCCATCATAATCAAAGGAGGAAACCTGACCCACCACACGCTCGCTCTTCTGATGTTCCTCCTTGATAGCCTCCTGTTGAGCCTCCCGAATCTGCTCCAATAGGGGAGTCACCACGGTCATCCTCAAACAAGCGTCCCTGATCGGCACCGTCTTGCGGCTAAGCACATCGGCCACCACATTGGCCTTCCCCGGGTGGTAAAGGATCTCGCAATCATAATCCTTCACCACGTCCAACCACCGACGCTGCCTCATGTTCAGATTCGGCTGGTCCATGAGGTACCTCAAACTCTTGTGGTCCGTGTAGATGGTACACCGAACCCCGTAGAGGTAATGTCGCCAAATCTTGAGCGCAAAGACCACCGCCCCCAACTCCAAATCGTGCGTCGGGTAATTTGTCTCGTGCGGCTTGAGCTGCCGTGAAGTGTAGGCAATGACATGCCCTCTCTGCATCAGAACTGCGCCCAACCCTGAAATGGACGCATCGCAGTAAACCACAAAATCCTCAACGCCCTCAGGCAGGGCTAGGATAGGCGCCTCACACAATTTCTGTCTCAGCATCTCAAACGCAGCCTGCTGCTCGGGTCCCCACCGAAAGACCACGGCTTTCTTCGTCAGTCGCGTCAGGGGTACGGCTATCTTGGAGAAATCTTGGATAAACCTCCGATAGTAGCCTGCCAATCCCAGGAAGCTCCGAATCTCAGATGGAGACTTTGGGACCTCCCATCTCATCACGGCCTCGACCTTGGCCGGATCAACCGGAATCCCGTTCTGGTTGACTAGGTGCCCAAGGAATTGCACCTCGCGCAACCAAAACTCACACTTGGAGAACTTGGCATACAAGCTCTCCCTCCTCAGGGTCTCCAATACCTCCCTCAGATGCTCCTCGTGTTCCTCCCGAGTCTTGGAATAGACCAAGATATCATCGATAAAGACTATCATAGACCGATCCAGCATCGGTCTACACACGCGGTTCATGAGGTCCATGAACGCGGTAGGAGCATTGGTGAGCCCAAATGGCATCACCACGAACTCGTAATGACCATAGCACGTCCGAAACGCAGTCTTCTGCATATCTTCCTCCCTGACCCTCATCTGATGATAACCTGAACGCAAGTCAATCTTGGAGAACCAAGATGCTCCCTGAAGCTGGTCAAATAGGTCATCAATCCTCGGAAGCGGGTATCGGTTCTTCACCGTTACCTTGTTCAGCTCCCGATAATCTATACACATCCGATGCGACCCGTCCTTCTTCCTCACAAACAGAATCGGGGCTCCCCAGGGTGAACTGCTCGGACGAATAAATCCCTTGTCCAGCAGCTCCTGCAGCTGCGTAGACAACTCCTGCATCTCGGGAGGAGCCAACCGATACGGTGCTTTGGCTATCGGAGCCGCACCGGGAATAAGGTCAATCCTGAACTCCACCTGTCGCTCCGGAGGTATCCCAGGTAGTTCCTCCCGGAAAACATCTGCAAAATCTCGAACCACCGGGACCTCGCTCACGGTCGCCTTACCCGCCTCCCGGGTATCCATCACATACGCGACATATCCCGCGCATCTCTGCTGAAGATAGCGCCTAGCCCTCGCTGCAGAACATACAGTGGGTCCACACTGCGGCCACTCGCCATGAATCACTAACTCTCCCCCGCTTGGGGTCCTGAATCGCATTAGCTGCTGCGCGCAATCTATCACTGCCCCATTAGGGCTCAACCAATCCATACCAATAATCACCTTGCTTCCACGCAATGGGATGGGAACCAAATCTACCAGGTAACGCTCCTCAAACAGTCGCAGAACACAATCTCGAAACACCATCGATGCTCGCACCGATCGATCGTTAGCAATCTCTACCTCTAACGGGTAATCTAACTCGCCCGAAACCTCATGAAACCTCTTGCTAAGAGCAAGAGAAACGAACGATCGGGATGCACCCGAGTCGAACAATACCTGAACCGGGATACCGTTCACATGGAACGATCCTAATACACATGTATACACACGGAGCACATATCAATATCATAACAACATAAAACAAAAGATAGAAGGAAAGAATCGTACCCGTCACCACATTGGGCGCAGCGCGTTCCTCCTCTGTAGTCAGCTGGAATGCCCGACTCCTCACCACCGGAGCCTCTGCCTTGCCCTGACGGTCATCCGTGATCCGCAGGGTCGCTGGAGCTGGCGCCTTCACTGGCACTGAAACTGTCAACATGGGGCAATTGGCCTTCTTGTGGCCCCTCTGGTTGCAATGGAAACACAGCAACTCCGATGTCTGAATAACTGTCGCAGGAGCAGTGCAATCCCTGCTGATATGCCGAAACTTGCCGCACTTGTAGTAGCCTGACGATCCCATCCTGCACGCCCCCTCGTGCGGCCTGTCGCACCTCCTGCAGCGACTCGGTCCCGACTGGCCTTTCGGCTTCCCATCTGATCCCTTGGGCTTCTTCCCCGAAGCCCCTGCTGCCTGACCGTCCTCAAGTTTCCGTTTTCGGATGTGCTCCAAATCTATCTCTCTCTCCCTAGCCCTGGCAATCATGGAGTCCAGGGTGGGGCAAACCGAAAAGCTAACATGCTCCCGGATGTCATCTCGTAGCATATAATGGTAACGAGTCCTCCTCATGTCCTCATCACCGGCATACTGGGGCACCAATAAAGCCCTCTCCCGAAACTTGGCGGTGATCTCCGCCACGGTCTCTATCGTCTGCCTCATGTCTAGAAACTCCCTGGCCAGCTGCTGAAGCTCGACCGCCGGTGCAAACTCTGCTCTGAACCTAGTCACAAAGTCCGACCAGGTCATTGCCTCGATAGCCGAGGCTCCCAACGAGTCACCCACTGACTCCCACCAATCCCGGGCTCGGTCCCGTAAACACCCTGCTGCATACCTCACCTTCGACCCCTCGGGGTAGAAGCTAGTCAACTGGGCAGACTCGATATCTGCAATCCACCGCCTGGCGACAATGGGGTCCTTCACCCCATGGAAATCCGGCGCGCCACTTCCCCTGAAGTCCTTGAAGGACAGTGTGCGAGATCCTGACTGGCTAGAGGCCAAATCGCTCCTGAATACCCGTAGGCGATCGTCCATCAACTCCATGATCCCTTCCTTGATCGACCCAAAGAGGATGGGGGTCGACTCAAGGATGCCCCTGGTGATCTCCGACGTGATGAACTCACGTAGCCTCTCATCAATCGGCTTGGTGCCTGATCCCGAACCTGACCCCTCTCCTGACCCGCCATCTGTCGGTCTCGGTCGAAGTACCACCATTCTGCAAATCATCATAATAATCATTAGTGATTCTGCTACTTTCTGAGGGATCTCAACTACTTACAGGTTCCTTGGTCTCGTCTTGGCCTTCCTCGGCTCGGGTACGGATCCTCTGCTTTCAGTAGTACGGGCCCATACTACCTTCCACATATATCCATGCCTTCTCCGAGGAATTCCTCGACTCCACCAGATCCCCTTTACTACTGCTACTCTCTGTTATTCTCATCCTAGGCTTTCCCTAGGGAAAACTCAAGTTCAACACGACTGGTCCTCAGCTGCTGTAGGTCTCCTCATAGTGCCAGTTAGCCACCACCTAAACATCATCACATGGGACGAGGATTAGATAATCCTTCAAGTAAAAGATCCGTCCCTACAACGGTTGGACTCAAACAAGAGCTGCGCAATAGGGCCAGTTCCAATACTTTGGGATTATTTAACCCTGATTACATGTGGTGTGACGTGTTTACCTAGTGGCTAACTCCCATTACCCAGAACCCCACCAAGCACGAAGCAAGCAGCATTCGGATAAGGGGAAACAGACTCAAGCCAAAACTATCCTTATAACAAGAAACGACACTTAACATAGGATGCTAAGCTCATACTATCAGCAATAACCTAAACAGGCTATCCTACTGCTGTCTACTCAATTCTAGCATGCAATATTCATAAAGCTGTAACACATAAGCAGGCACATAAGGCATCACTCCTAGATCCTTAGCCCTATTCTAGCATGCAGTTCTACGTAAGCTGATAAACATAACATAAACTTGTATGGGTACTATGGGGAATACTTACTTGAGCTCGGCCGGTCGCGCACGTCACACACTTCGCTCTTTCTTATGACTCTTTTCCAAGTTTTAGAGAACATTTTCTTTCGAAAAATCTTTCAATCCCTCGATTTGAGTTCAGACACTTCCGAAGGCGTGTCCGAATCCCTCAAACCAGGGCTCTGATACCAACTTGTAACGACCCAATTTTCATGTCCAAAAATTTCATTTTCAAATATTACTTTTAGAAAACATTAATAAATAAAAGCATTGTTTGATCACGCCATAACACATCGCAAACCATGTTTTAATATTCAAACCATACAATCCATCAAATATCATAGTACAATCCCAGTGAATCTCGTAAATGCGGAAACCGAAGAGTGTGTGTGTGACATACTGCTACCGTGCCGGCTCCTTTCCCCTAGCTGAGGAGGTACCTGAAACCAAAACTGAAACCGTAAGCACAAAGCTTAGTGAGCTCCCCCAACCTACCACATACCATGCAAACACATAACATAAATACTGCCAGGCTATTCTGGGGTGCCTGACTACCCGGTACGGCCATTCTGGGGTGCCGACCTACCCATACGGCCATTCTGGGGTGCCGTCATACCCGTGTCAAGCCATTCTGGGGTGCTGACTACCCATCGGTCCTAACAACCGATCCTCGGGGACTGGTCCCCTCCCGCTACCTCTATCGCATAACATAACAAGCCAACATACAAGCATACCATCACATACGGTCAGATGTTTCTGGGGTGTCTGACTACCCTGCGGTCCTAATAACCGGACTCCACTACTATTGCATATAACGTATCATGAGAGCATATAACATAACAGGTAATAGCAAACCTAGATGATATCACAAAGACAATCATCTATCATACGTCCCCTACTGGTGGGCCGGCATTGTGGCCTTAGGCCCACCACTACTGGAAGGTAACTCACCTCAAAGTAGCTGCTGAACTGATCGGGAACTAACTGACTGCTGCTGCTCCGGGAGTCCTCCGGCTGCAATTCCCACAATATACTTAATCATACACTGCTAACTGTCCTTTGGGTAAAAAGACCATTTTACCCCTGGTCTAGCCCTAAGTCAAATCGAAGTCAACTTTCAGTTGACCCGACTCGCCGAGTGGATCTCCACTCACCGAGTCCCTAGCAAACTATTGTCCTGGGTCCCTGATTCTACTCGTCGAGTTGGGCTATGACTCGACGAGTTCATCTTCTAAACTGTCATTCAACTCCTTCATCCTACTCGCCGAGTTGTATGAACAACTCGTCGAGTTCATCTTCATCCGAAGAACACATATGCTAAGACTCGTCGAGTTGTATGAACAACTCGCCGAGTCTGTTCCTGATCTATGAAGATTGCCTTGGACTCGTCGAGTCAGACATTGACTCGCCGAGTCCTATCATGAGTGAGTCCAGCTCCTAACTCACCTAGTCACCCCCTGTGACTCACGGCTCAACTCGATACATCATGAAGGGACCAATTCGGTGACTCGCGACCAGACTCGCCGAGTCACCTATACGACTCGTCGAGTCGTCGCCATGCATCCACCAAATACACCGATTTACTCGATTTCAGTTCATGCCATTCATAGATCTGGACTTCTAGGACACCAATCACACGTAAAGTTTCCAACTTTACGTGTGGATACTCACTAACATGGAATTTAGGGTTCAAAATGCCTCAAAAGGGTAGATCTAGGATGAACAAGCCACATGGGGCCATAAAGCTAACAGATCTGAGCTCCTGGAGCTCAATCTTGCCTAGATCTAAAGGCCCATCCACTTATTACGAAACATTAAGCACAAACAAGCTTGAGGAATTGCTCAAGAGTGTCTTAAATGAAATCTTAAGCATAGAAACAGGGGGAAAACGAGATATACCTCAATGAAACAGCTGAAAAACACAATGATGCTTGGATGGCTCTCCTTCCTCTTGATCTCCTTCCCCTTCTTGCCTCAAAACCTTCAAGAATGCACACAAGAGCCTCAAATTCACAAGAACAAGCTTAGGACGAGGGTTGGGAGCTCTGGGGGTGAATGGGGGCTGGCAAGGGGCAGATATGGGGTTTAAATAGGGTGCAAACCCCAGAAACTTAGGGTTTCATCCAACAGCGGTGACTCGCCGAGTCCAGGATATGGACTCGCCGAGTCGCCAACTTAAATGTGTCCTGCATCTCGTCCCTACTCGGCGAGTCGGACCTAGTGACTCGCCGAGTCCAAGGCTAAAATAGGGCAATACTCAAATAAAATTCACATACCGGAAACCAGGCGCTACAGGGTACCATACACTGTTGACCGACCCCTCGTAGTCAGATGAACACCGAAGTGAAACACACTACAAGATACTCTAGAAGACGACATCCGACCGAAGCATACTTCGTATAATTTCCCCGAGAGACCCTTCACACCTCGCACATTAGGTTCGTGAACCTAGAGAATAGAACTCATGAGACTGACTGCTATAATCAGGTATATGCATAAGGGCGAAATATAATTGAGATAAAAAAGATTAAAGGTGTGTGTTTCCTCCCTATTCCCTGTTCCTCGTTGGGTTGTGGGTTTGGGGTGGAGTCGCACAGCTGAACGTCCCGCCGACCTCAACTGTATACTGCTCGCATACACGCGGTATTTGCGGTTAGGCTTAGTATGAGCTCTACCACTGACCTCTTAGCAAAACACCTTCACCATATTCCATAACATAGGAGCCGAAGTCAAGAAAATCACTACGGGTTGAACTCTTAAAAGTTCCGAGTGAGAAGACTCTATACTCACTAGATTTAACCTAGACCGATAAAACCCAGAATCTCCGGATGAGTAGTTGCAGTATATGCCTGCACTACTCCGGCACTTCGTCCACCTCGTTATAGACAAGTGGTGCCTATCATCCTCTACCCTATTGCATGGAGGAAATCGTCGTCGCCCTGTAGACGATGGAATACATTCTTCGAAGAGGACACTAGAATGCCGAGAACCACAGGATAACCTTCGCCGCCAAGAATACTTGGTAAAGTGCGAACGTAGTTGCGTGAAGCCTTGTGACCCTGATCCCGAAGAGATTATAGACTTGACACCAGCCCTGGTGTTAGTCGAAGGGTTATGCAAGAGCACGCACTTTCCACGTTAGAATAAACCACAGTCTTGGAGATTCATTGGACTGTTAGGTGTTCCACGAATACTATCTCACGCAGAGATAATAGAACCACCTCCCGAGATAGTCCAACGTTCATCTAGTGAAACCCTAACTCCTCGATCCTCAGGGTTTCCGTATCTCAAGCTTCGTTAGTGCGGGTTCACTTTGCACAAGCGCGAGATAGACACTCTATAGCAAACCAATAACAATAGTCACGCAACCCACTCGACGATCTAGAAAGTCTCTATCAGCCAGTTGAAAGAAAACACGAAACCGAAGACCACCTGAGCTTCCTAAGGATTAACCTGAAGGACTACACATCCAGTACAAGCGAGAATGTTAGGAACTTCGTAATGGCGATCACGGCAGTGTTGATCTTGCCATAGAAGTACACTATGTTCTTAGTACTGAAAAGCTCTACTCCTTTCCGAGAGCTTAGGACCATCCGAGAATCCTCATGGAGACATGGTCCGACCCTTTTCAGGCCGCTACTACTTTCGGATATACCACAAGGTTCACATTCGATCGACTCACTTCTTAGGCTTGATACGTGAATTCCCGACAACACTTTTCGTACCTCACTCATCTTGATAGAATCCATCAAGAACCCTAACCTTGTAGATACACCAGTTGGAACCCACTAGCTACACGAGACGGAACCCGCATCCCGTACGCGAGGGTCTGTTGAAATGACAAACACAGACCAGAGATCACTTAGGGATGCAAGGACAATCACATAGGAAGTACTCTCTTACCTCTACTTGGCCATCCATACCTACTTCCTTGCCTAGATCTGAATTTCGGGACGAAATTCCCTCTAACGGGGGGATGATGTGACAACCCAAGTTGTCCCGTTACATTTCTCCATTACCGTTAACGGAATTTTCCACTGTTCAAAAGTTCCGTTAATAAGAAGCCGTCAAATTTAATAAGCATTTCAATTGTGTATGTTTACATGTCGTTAAGTCGTGAAAAAGGAAATAAAACACACGACACACATTTTCATTCATTTGGAAAATGTCAAGTTTTATTATTACGACCACTAAATCGGGTGCGACCTAAAGCCCTGTTTAACGGCAGTATTGGGTAGAATTTCACTGTGCCCCGACTCAAAACCCTATATAAGGGTGAGTGGAGTCTATTGGAGACTTTTTACACTCTCTCTCTATACTCTCTCTCTAGACCTGTTTTCACCTCGAATCCGCAACCAAACGCTTCCAAATTGTAAGTCCGCTTACCCTAGCTTATTCTAAACATAGTGATTTATGTTTATAGCCCAAAAATCATCCAAGAAGGCATGGAATAAGGAGTTTACGGCCCAGGAACACTCTAGGGCCGTAAACCCCTAAAATGGTGCCAAACATGCCTCTAAACTTGTCCATAAGCTTTGGAATAATTAGGGGATATAGCCTAGGGGTGTTTAAACACTAAAATGCATGGATTTAGGACTCAAAGAAGAGTTTACAGCCCAAGCACATGCTTAGGCCGTAAACTCCCCAAGTCATGGTCCCAAATGCACTCCAAACTCATCCTAGGGCTTATTACATAATTTAGGGACTTATCCTCTTGAGTTTAGACACTTGAAACACTCCAAAATGATTTAAAGAAAGGATTTTACGGCCCAGACAAAGGTCAAGGCCGTAAACACCCTAAATCATGCCCAAAAGTTAGTTTTTGTCCCCCAAATGACCATAGGCTATCTCTATAAAATGTTAGGAAGGATCTAAGGGCTTAAACACAAGGAAAATGAGGGATTTCTTGGAGTTTACGGCCCAAGCATTTATCTAGGCCGTAAACTCCCCAAAACCCCCCTCAAATGTTGGTTATAATCACCCAAAATAGCATCAAACTTCATAAGAAAATTCTAGGAAGGCAATAGGGGCTTAAAACTTCACTAAACTCAAAGGTTGAGAGTTTATGGCCGTAAACTCCCTTGG
Source organism: Lactuca saligna (assembly GCF_052625555.1). Lineage (NCBI taxonomy): Eukaryota > Viridiplantae > Streptophyta > Magnoliopsida > Asterales > Asteraceae > Lactuca > Lactuca saligna. Next base: position 173,262,823 of record NC_136419.1, read on the forward strand.
GAGAGTTCCTAGGCCGTAAACTCTTGTTTAGTACCCTTAGAGGCCTCAAACCCACACATACCTGTTAGGAAAAGTGCTTGGAATAATTCTATGAACAAGATAGAAGCATCAAACACCCAAGAAATTGACCTTTGGAGTTTACGGCTGTAAACTCCCTTAGGTTGGGCCGTAAACTCCTTGTTTGGTCCATGTTGGTGTTTTAAATCCATTTACACACTTGATATGTGAGTATAGCAAAGTCCCACAACTGATAAGAGACCCTTAGCACCCGTAAACGTTACCCGGGACCCCAAACACTCAACCAAAAGTGTTTTCCACTCCTTTGAGTGTGTATAATTGTTTAATTAGTATATTATATGCTGATTGTATGTGAACATATGTTATCATATGTTAAAATAGGTCCTTGTGTGTGTTCAAGTCCTTGCGTGACCCCGAACGCCCAATCGACACTTTCGTCGGACCTACTTACACCAGGTGAGTTCATACCCCTGAATGAACCTTTTAAATGCTTTTAAATGTTTTATAGGGGGGAATACAAGTTAAACATGCCAGTTATCATGTGAATCACATGTGATTGATAACCCGCATGCACAAGATTTAACCACTTTACACTGTTTTACCGAGTGGGACACTATAATGATTTTTACTTATTTCATAACTTTTACTTATACTGATTTATTCAAATTCATCCTAAATTGGTTTATGAAAGACCCTCTAAGGTTTTAAACGTATTTTACAAAGGAATACAATTTGTGATTTTCTCTGTACATAAAGGCTTTTCATTAAAGATTTCCCTTTTTTACGTATACTTTTACTTGTTAAACACTGCTGCTTCACTTATACTTATTTTGTACTCTGACTCGGTAACACTTTCACTTATACCTATAGTCGCTTATACTTGATGACACTTACACTTATTCACGCTCTTACTTAGTGATACGATTTCTCCTTCACTTATACTGGATAACGACTTTACTCCACTTATACTCGATAGACGTTCTTACATCACTTATTGTCATCTCTGCTTCGTGATACACTTATACTTGGTACGCTTATACTTCATGGTTCGATTATCCCACACTGTACACATATACTTCATGACTCGGATGTTCCACTGTACTCTTATACTTCACGACTCAGATGTTCCACTGTACACTTATACTTCACGACTCAGATGTTCCACTGTACACTTATACTTCACGACTCGGATGTTCCACTGTACACTTATACTTCACGACTCGGACGTTCCACTATACACTTATACTTCACGACTCAGATGCTCCACTGTACACTTATTCTTCACTGTATGATACACACTCAAGCGTAGTTAGATGTATGTTTATGCTTGTATAGATGCATATAAATAATGATTGAAGGACTTAGGAAGGCTTGTCCGCCCTATTTCCTTTTCTTCGTTGAGATGTGGTCTGGTGGGATCGGATGTCCATCTGAAGGTCGTTCGATTCATTAGTTATATATTATGTATACGAGCATAGACATACGAGTTTTCTTCAGTCTGTTAAGAGTCTCTACCTCTAGTCTACACTTACATTAGAAACCCACTCCCTCTTAGTAACACACTATCCTCTATTTGGGATGCATCTTCGGGACGCGGCCTTCTCCGTCGTCTAGTTGGTAACCAGAGTCTCCTGTAGGGAGAGCGGACATTGTGTGTATAGGCCTATACGAGATTGACAACCCCGCACCCTGACTGCTAGCTACAGTCCACGGCCTAGCAACCAAGGGGTGACAAATGTCACAATATATAGATGCTTGTAGGGCGTCTAGTACTCTAGTCAGTATGGTTACGAGTATCCTGGGTTGCCTTATAATTCATGGCTTTAAGGTAACGGTATTTCGTCAGCAATTTACACTGTATGCTGATGTCACCTTTTTTAGAGTCACATTGTTTGACCTTGCTAGACGTTTCTTTCATGTGATATTGTCTGCGGTCTGTAGTCACTGTTTTGACCTTGCGAAATGTACCCTTCATTTGGTATCGTCTGCGGTCTGTCTTCACTGTTTTGACCTTGCAAGATGTACCCTTCATTTGGTATTGTCTGCGATCTGTCTTCACTGTTTTGACCTTGCGAGATGTACCCTTCATTTGGTATCGTCTGCGGTCTGTCTTCACTGTTTTGACCTTGCGAGATGTACTTTTCATTTGGTACCTTCTGGGGTCTGTGTCTCCACTTGTTAGACTGAACCAGGCGTGTCGTATGTTTGATAGTTTCCTGGAGTCTATGGTTCTTTGCCTTAGTCAGCAGTCCTCACTGCTGAGGCATATGATATTCCCTGATGTCGTTGCTTTCCTCAATAATCAAATTCAGTATTTTGATAATGATAGCAATTTAGGGAAAACTACTTTTTACTCTACATCACTGACCAGTCTTGGTAGAAGGCTGCTTTTATTAAAGAAAATATAAGATTTTCTGGAAAGGACTCTAGTACACTGAAATCTTTTAAACTACTACTTTCTTAAGTTATTTGAATGAAATGTCACTAAATGCTTATGAACTCACCAGCATTTGTAAAAATGCTGATACTCGCCTTTCAAATAACTTGTATTCTCAGGTTAGCATTAGACAGGTACCTCCCCGGAGCTGTTGATGAAGATAGCTTTGTACCACGCTGTATTTATAATATTACTTGTATTACTTTAAAGTGTTGTAATGTAACCTTGTAAAAACTATTACTATTAATGCAATGTTTTGTTGTACTTTGATTACTATAATGCATGTGTTGTGATACTTGACATGACGTCATCCACCCCAGAACGTTTCTGCCGTTCCGGTTTTGGGGTGTGACAATTATGAATTGGATCTCCGAAATGGAGATGGTGTTTGAGAGCTGTGACTGTAGCGACAGGAAAAAGACCGTCTTTGCAGTCAGACAACTAAAGACTGGAGTGCTAAGTTGGTAGAAGTTGTTGGTAGATACAATGCCACGAGGAGAAGTCATGCGAATGTCTTGGAAAGCATTCGTGGAGCAGTTGAAAATACTGTACTGCTCAGAGATAGATCTGATAGACCTAAACAACAAATTTCAGAACCTGAAGAAAGGAAAGATGAGTGTGGATTAGAATGCCACCGCATTCACCGAGAGGACGAAATTATTCCCCTACTTGGTTCCTAATGAACTCTCTAAGATATATAGGTTCGCTAACGGACTGCCCACGGACTTTGGCCCAACAGTCAAAATGGAAATTACCTTGAAAACATCCATCAGAGCAGCCATGAATGTTGAGACCCATATTAAGGAAAAGGGTCTAAAGAGAGTTGAAGTTGGCGAGAAAAGGAAGTATGAAGGATCTTCAAAATCCAACAAAGAAAGGAAATTCTCAAAGACTGAAGAAGGAGAAGGAGTAGGTGAAGCTAAGTGGTGTGAGAAGTGTAAAAAGAAATACTTCGGGAAATGTAGCGAGGTGGGGACTTGCTACAAGTGTGGAAAGACAGGGCATTACATCAGCAAGTGTGCATCCAACAAGAGGGTGTGCTACAATTGTAACAAAGAAGGGCGTGTTTCTAAAGACTACCCGAAGAAAAACGAGGCGACGAGCCCAGAAACGCCACCAAGGACAACGGCATTCTACATGATCCTCAACGAAGCAGAAAACTGCACAAGGAATCGAGGATAAGGAATTCATACCCGAAGATCGAGTTATGAAATAGCTAAGGGGATAGAATCATATGATGTAGCTTATTAGAGGCATAGTCTAGGGTGAACTTGAACACTTATGTAATAGTTTCAAGAAATAATAAAACCTTCGTTTTGTTATCTGGTGTGTTAAACTGTTATGTGAATTTTTGTATGGTGACTTGGGAAACTGCGAGACATTACTTGGGACGAGTATGAGTAGGTGTGAATGGTAGTAGAGGCCTATAAATACAAAAGATATACAGCCTATAAATACAAAAGGGATAAAACACTCTGACCAAGAATTATACTTTAAAATATAACCATATTTTACCAAAGTATAATAACATCCGGAATCTAAACACTCGAACACAAGTATCACAAGAAGAACAAGAATAAAAGTCTTTAGATGTTGAGCACTACAGACAAATCTGGGCAGTTATGTAATTGTACGCTGGAATAAATGTAACCTGATCAACTACCTTTATTCGAGATGCGATGAACGTGTGCTTAGGAGTGATTGTGGTCTGCAACAGGCCTGAAACTTACCAACTAGGATTTGTTAGAGCCAAACATAAAGTTAAAATACTATAGGAGTATTTTAGAGCGCTAAAAGATTCACACTAATCCCAGAATGACATTCAGAAGATGAGAAAACAAACAAGAATTAAAATACCATAGGGGTATTTAGGATACATAGATAACCTGGCGTGAGAATTAAAAGATCCTCATTGATATACCTACAACTACAGAGGGTATACTTCCAAGGTTATATAATAAGGATCCCATAGGCTAAGAATGTGTGGTTTCGCTCTATTTCCTTTTCCTCGTTGGGATGTGGTTCTAGAGTAGTATCACATATTCGAAGGCCTATCGGATCTAAGCTATATATGATTTGTATACCCTGTGAGATCGTAGCAGGACTCGATGTGGATCATCCAGCGAAATGTTAATAATCTATTAGGATTCTTTAGACATTTCCATTCTCGCACGAACCCTGTAGAAAACCCTACCCACTTCAGTGCATAACATAAGAGTTGATTCCGACCCCGAAGAAGTTCATTCAGAAGATTTCCGTTCGGAAATAAGTGAACTGGGTCTAGACTATTGAAAGCACCAAGTGCCCATATTCTTTTAGGGACTTCGGTGGGAAATTCGCCTAAACTTCGGAGATTCCTGGTCATCCATCATGAAGTGATGACACCCACAATCGGAGTCAGAAGGAAGGCGGAGTAGAAATTCAATATGTCCATACGAGAAGAGAACCCTAGGAAACTACCCGAAGGAAACCAATGCCGATTCCAGTCAAGGATACGAGGCAGACCGAGGGAGCTAGTACGTGGAACCCCGAGAAGAGTCTTTTCCTCGTGTTCTTCACGCTAATACACCCATAAAATAATACAATTTAGTGAGTTAGTGATTACACTGCTCACGCTATGTGTTAGGTAAATCGCCTTGTTCCCGTTGCCAGTAATGCGCTTAGAGCGGATCCTCACACCTCTGTGAGGTTATTTAGCCATAAGCCCTCATGAGCCTCTCTTCCCGCAGCTTCGTTCCGAACTATTCTCAAATCTCTCCAGACCGGAGAGTGAAACCTTTCTCAGTATAAAGGTAACTTAGTAGGAACGACTCGCATCATATGGCCTTTTTTCTGATATTCATACACCCACTTTGATTTCCAGGACTACATCATAGGGATGTAGGTCGACGTTCAAACAACCAATACTTGAGGCACGGGAAAAATATTATGCCTAATACGTTCAGGACGGAAATGTCCAGGGTTAACCATCGTCTCTCATTACCTTGTATTCCTTTCCGTGTAGGAAAAACCATGCCACCGAAGAAGCGTAACCAATCCACAAGCAAGAAACCTACTCTCCTATTTGATGAAGCTACGTTCCAAGCTGTAGTTTCAGCAGCCGTAGCAGCTATCATGGCTCACCTGAATGCTAACAACGCCAATGTTAGCAAGGTGCCCGTTGGAAATTCCAATTCTGATGATGGACAGCATCAATCCACACTTCCATACTCAGCCACCCGAGAACCCCAACTGAACCCACTAAAGAGGAAACTCAAGATAGAGGAGGGAAGTACCTCGGCTCAAGGACTTTCCGATGGACAACGAGCTGAGGCAGTCTGTACCACTGTCAAACCCTCCCTCCCGACTCCAAGAAGACCGTATCTAGGAGACCTTCCCCACTGCAGCAGGTGCAGCTACCATCATCATGGTGCCTGCCGAGAACTCTATTGTGTTAGGTGCCACATGAAGAGGCATACTGCTCGTGTATGCAGAACTCCGGTGGAACGTATTGCATCAATCGCCAATGCGGCGGCCACACAGGTTTGCCGCCTATGTGGCGAGTTTGAACACTTCAAGAAGGATTGCCCAACCGAATGGAAAGACAAAGACACAGAAGGAACCTGACACTACTGCTTAGGGAGAAGCGGCAAAGAACTCATTAGATTTTGGTACGACTCTCGATCTCAGATAACTAAGCTAAGAACAATAAAAGACTAATTCAAATGCAAATTCTTTCCAGTAAGGCGAAAGTCGCAGCACTGTTATAAAAATTTAAAATTCATTAGGTAAAACTATAGTGGCTAAACATATACATTACGGCCATGTATATTTAAGATGGACAGACCTAGAGTGAGCGAATGCCGCCTCATCTCCTGTTCCTCGTTTGGTTGTGGATTTAGGGTAGGGTCGCTCAGTCAACAGTCCTCCCCACCTTAAATATACCTGACTAATATATGTGAGGCGATTATAGAAACGCCTTGTGAGAATCCGTTCATGAAAAGATACTCTATTTGGAAACACTTGGAACTCTCTATAGTTCCGCGTCGAATCTATCAGTCCAAGTATCCGTGGTAGTGATACGTAGGACAAAACCCGAGACGCCTCGAACTGGTGTGCCTGTTCGGCGCATGACTCTATCGATCTTCACTTTATATCATGTCGGAGTGTGCCAACTTCGATGATTCTATTGATCATGGTTTGATCTCGTGCAACCGTGTGTAAATCCATAAGTGCTGTGTAAAAAGAACTTTCTCCATAGCCATATCGGCAAATAAAGGTTCTTTTGAACCTGAATCTAACACGAATAAATCAACCTAATACGATCCGTCAATCGTCCCTCTTATCTCAAACCTTTCGAAGTACCTAAGGGAGGGTATGTAACGACCCAATTTTCATGTCCAAAAATTTCATTTTAAAATATTACTTTTAGAAAACATTAATAAATAAAAGCATTGTTTGATCATGCCATAACACATCGCAAACCATGTTTTAATATTCAAACCATACAATCCATCAAATATCAGAGTACAATCCCAGTGAATCTCGTAAATGCGGAAACCGAAGAGTGTGTGTGTGACATACTGCTACCGTGCCGGCTCCTTTCCCCTAGCTGAGGAGGTACCTGAAACCAAAACTGAAACCGTAAGCACAAAGCTTAGTGAGCTCCCCCAACGTACCACATACCATGCAAACACATACGATGATAGGTCATTAGAATATGACACATCGTTCCATTGTAGTAATAAAAGAACTTATATTAAGTTCGTATATAGTGACGATTGAGATTGTGACTTGAAGGTCATATTTTGGAGTCTGACGTGAGATAGAGAGCAAGAGCAAGATCGAGCACTGCCTGCAGTCAAGGGGTCCAAGAGTTAGATACCCATTCGAAGAAACAAGGAAGTAATGATTATTACCTAGAATGAAGAGATAACATATGGAATCATTATACTTCCCTATTTCGTTGTTGATTCCGGGACGTAATCATCCTAAGGGGGAGATAATTGTAACGCCTGCAGATCCAGGCTAGTTAATATAGAGACAATAAGCATCAAAAATGAGTTTTTGATGGAAGATTATTTAGAAGGATTAATATTAAAGAACTTGTATTATATGTTACAAGGGTTCAGTACATATAAAGAACACCGAAATCCGAGTTATAACGAAGAAGTTATGAGTCGTTGAAGTTTTTCGGCAAAACCGACACGGCACCGGGAGACGTAAATAGTGAATTTACGATAGAGGAATTTTTAGCCTTAGTAATCTAAACAAAAGTCGTAGAATATATTCAACTGAGATCGTCCATAAAAAGAACACCAAATTTGTCTTCGTATGAGGAAGTTATGAATTTTCTAACATTTGGCATAGCAGTGCATGGCCCGAAACTCGAATTTTAGTTCGAGCGGTTTTTGGCTTACACGACCTAAATGAGTGTTGAATATCTCAATAATAGGAACTCAATGGTAAAAAGACATACGAAAACAGAGTCTGTATGTAGAAGTTATGAATTTTACGCGGACATTTAACAGTATAATCTCCTCCAACTGTTAAATTTAAGATTGGTCGAGAATTAGCCAACGGAGTCTAGATGAAATTTTTAGATCTTTTTTTAACTACGTGCGATATAGAGAATGTCGAGAGTATAGCTCGTATGTTAAAGATATAGACGAAACTTGGTCCCTACTCTTTGAGCGCGATAAATTCGATACAGTTTTGTAAATCTGAGATAGAATGATAATTAGCTAACGGCGTCTAAATGAAAGTTGTAGTACTCGTAAATACCAACCCGTGGATATAAAGAACGTCAAAAATGGAGTTCGTATGAACGTGTTACAAATTATAATAGCATATTTATGTATTAAAATAAAGTATAAATCATATATACGTACACATATATATACAAATGTATAATTATTAGAAAGGTATCGACGATGCGGTTATTATAAGACAAGTGTTGAGTACTTTTGACATTAGTTTAGTACAAATATCGTTAAATCTATTTAAAATAGTGTTATGAAGGGGTGTTTAGTTGTTCATATAACTATAAGGTCATTAAGTAATTATGGAGGGTGGTTTTTGTAAATTCAATTACTATAAATAATAGGCTTGGGCTCTCATATTTCTTGCAACATTCTCTTGAGTAAAAAGTCTTTCTCTTCTTATCCCCCGAGCATTTCGGTTCCTCGTGATTCGACTTATCTTTCTGTAGTTATAGTATAGTAAGGTGAGCGCTGAAGCATTGCACGAATCTTTCCTTGAAAGATTCAGCGACAAAGTTCTGCCCTTGCAGAGCCCGACTCCTAGCTAAAACCCCCTTGTAAGTAAGTTATGCTTACCCGATTTTAATAGAGCTTATATTTAAAATTAGTATTGTTATTATGAACTTATAATAAGTATTTGAAATATTATTATATAAGTGTCGTTATCATATCTTTTTAACTACTCGCGGTACGGGGAATCTAGTTTAAAGGGCCGCATTAGGTTGTTGGATTTTAGAAATGCTATATGCCAAAATTGTCCTACCCTCCGGTGTTTTATATCTGGCCCCTGTGTGTATATAGTGGTTGGAAAGTATTGTTTAAATGCTTATATAATAATAATAAGACTAATAATTGGTCACGGTAGATATTAGACTAAAATCTAGTGGTAATAATACTAGGTTTCGTCAAAGGAAATTATTTTAAAGTAAATGAAGCGTGTCCGAGTACCGAGTCACCACCTTATCAAGTGAGTGCATGGTCACTTTCATCTAACACATAGATATGAAGTATTTTATATAGATTCGGATAATTTCTATCTATGCTTGATGAACGATTTTATACAAGTTTTATATGATTTAAATTGTATATATGTATTTATATCTACATAATATGTTGGGTAAAACATGGGTAGATGAAATATGAGTTGGATGATGAGTTGAGAGGTGATATAGACCATGAGGTGGACGATGTGAGAAGCCTTGTTCCCAAATGTTGGCCCCATCATCTAGTAGAGTATGGATGACAACCACGGACTATTCTACACAGTCCAGTGGAACACTAGCAGACTCGCAACCTGTAGGTGTTGTGAACGATGTGTTCACCCATTGTACTCTAAACCTTGGCAATCATGCTGACTTGATGCCTAAACCCTGGTGACAATGCGGACTTAGTGCCTAAACCTTGGCAATCATACAGACTTGATGCCTAAACCCTGGTGACCATGCAGACTTGGTGCCGAATCCCTGGTGACTATGCAAACTTAGTGCCTATTGTGTAAACCGTGGCAACGATGGACTTCATGCCGATTCCTTAGGATGATCCTTAGGAGTAAATGAACGAGGAATAGTTGATTCTTAGGGTAGATCCTTAAGGTAAAGAAGATAATATGGATGGGTATTTGGGTTGATTGTTTGATGTTTAAACATAATAATTATATTATTGTGGGTTGAAAACCCTATGTACTCACCAGGTTTCTCAACCTAACCCACTCAGTTTATTTATATCACTGGTGTTGACATGAAGTCACATTACACTGAGAGATTAAAGAGATATAAGTCACTAGTGATGATGAATGTAAGTTCTGTTTATGCTTATGTTTATGTATTGACGATGACATCCCAAATGTTTTAAAATGAATAAAAATACTTTTCTTTGGAAATGCTTTGAGAACGTATTTATCATGTTTTACTTGGATCAAATTCCTTAACATTTTTATTGAAAGAGGTACTCTGATTTTTGTAAAGCATAAACAAAAGCAGTCTTTTCTAGCCGTTAAAATGGGGATGTCATAGTAGATGTCTAAGTTTTGGACATGGGAAGAGTTGCTACAACACTCATGAGTGCTCATAAGTTCTGAGTATTGGAATCAACCCACGCTCACTTGTATCATATAAGTCTTCAAACCTGGAGATATGAGTTGTTGACTATGAGATGGTTATACATTGATTGTACGAAAACGCATTGGTAAGTTGATGTTATAAAACGTGCCTTTATGTATGATTCAACAATTAGTAGAACAACCATATGAGTCAAAGTTTATCTGTTCCTTCTTAGATTAGAAGTGATGTTTAGGTCCCTCGATGTTTTTGTTTTGACTTATGTATCGGGCCCGGTCAGAACTAAATAGATGTGTTCGATTAAGTTCTATGTCAAACAAATCGGAAATCGGGAAACAAAATGTTGGACAATAATTAAGAGATTGTTCCATGCATTTGTCCAGCTGATATCTAGAAAATAGGATTATATGATCACTTATCTGAATAGGCGTATCATCATCATCTCAGTTTCGCAAGACGTTGAAAGAGCTACGGTTGTTGATCAGTTCCTAAAGTCATTCTTGCAGTTATAGTTATTAGACTTATCCAAGTGGGAGACTGTTGGATTAGGTGTCTAAGTTCATAACTATTCCTGGAATGTACTTGACCCGGTTAGCATGGTCCATTTGGGTTGCATGGCATTGCAACACTTAGATAGACTAAATAAGAGAAAGGACACTTAAGGTTTATTAATATATTATAAGTTCTAATTTATTAATAATATTATTTAATTAGTATTGATTAAAGAATTAATTTGGAATTAATTAAGTAATCAAAAATATACTACTTAAATATATGGGGTTAATTGTGTAAACCATCTATTCTTGTATAGTGAGCTAATGATCCATGGTTTGTGTGGATTGGGCTAAAACCCATAAGGTGCTCCATGAACAGTCCATGGAGGTTACAAACCCGTGGATTATGGTATATAGAAATCCATGAAAATTAAGGTTTACATGGTGTAACCCTACTTGTGACACAACTATATAAAGACCCCATGGATGACCAAAATCGGAATACATACAAGAAAAGAGGGCTGGTCGAATTTTGTGAGTTAGTGAACTTCTGTCAAAGTTATTCTAAGTGTTGTGGTGTTGTGTGAGACATTTGTGGCATCACACTTGAGGTGCTAGGCTCACTAGGTTCTCAAGGAATTCAAGAAACTAAAAGGTATGTCTTTCTACTAGTATTTATGTTTTAAAGTTCCCCATGTCATGCTAGTTAAGTTAAGAACCCTAGAAAAACAAATTTGCATGTATCTTAGTAAAACATAGATCCAAGGTTTCTAGGGTTGCATGTACACCTTAGGAGTTTTAGAATGCTCAAAAACCTTCAATATGCGTATTCTATTGTGTATTGTTAGGTTTGTTGTGGTGATCCTTGAGACAAATATGGGTAGGTTTGGCAGGTAGTATGGGCCCGTATTACTAAAAGCACAGGACCCGTACACATAACAGGGAAGTCATAACCCCTAGGGCTTCGATGGGAGTTGCTTCCCTGGTATGATGTGCATTTTATTTGATCTTTCTCTTTTTTATTTTCAGTATGGTGATGTTGAGACGATTTTAGACAGGGCCTGAATCATGATCGGGAATGGTAGCCAGGATAGGTCAGCTTTGTCTAAGGATTAGGTTAGGGAGATCCTTCAGGAGAAGGTTGTTTCCCTCTTTCGGGAATAGATGCCAGAGATGTTTAGATCTATTAAGACCATTATGATGGAGTAATTTGATAAGCGATACGCTTGATGATGTAGCCACCGCAGTCGTTGATGCTATCGGGATTAAACAATATGAAGCCCCTGACATTTGATGGAATTTAGGATCCGATCATATCCATAAGGTGGCTTCCTGACATTGAGGGATGTTTCTTCACTTACTCTTCCCCGGATGACCGGAGGGTCAAGCGCACTCTGAACCTTTTGTGGTCCGGAGCTGAAGGACTGATGGAGACTCATTACCAGCTCGTATTCTTTTGAGCTGAGGGCTTCTATGAATTGGGAGCAGTTCTCGAAAAGATGTCACTACTAGAAAAACAGCCTTTTACGATGTGCAATGTGTGTCGTAAAACGCTCAGACGACGCGCAAATGCGTGTTAACGAAGGCCCCGTCATAACAAGAGATGACACACTTTTGCCTGTCATCTATTTACGACGCGCAATTACAAAACACATTTACGACGTGCGTTTACGACATATGTTGCGTATCAAGGAAGGCCCTATCATAAAGGAAGATGACACGCATTTGCGTGTTATAACCTTACGACACGAATTGCGTATCATAAAGCACCTGTCAAGAAAGGCAATGTCATAAATGAAGATGACACACATTTTTGCGTATCATAATTTTAAATGTTTAAAAAAAATATTATTTATAGATTTACTAAAATTTAATTTCATACAGATAATCGTTGCATAAAAAGATAAAACAACTCAATAGAAGTTGTAAAAAAAATTACAAACTAAATAGATACAAGAAATATAAAAAAAAAAATATACCCTCAAATGCTTTTCAAAGTCTAATCTCCATGTCAGCTCTTCAACTCACTTCTCGAGTTTGTCCTTAGTTGTGACAACATATTCTAATTTTTTTAATTACTATTTATTTTTATAAGTCAAAGCACTTAGATAAAATGTTATTATATAATACTTAGATTTTTTACTGAAAATCCACTCACCAGCTTCAACATTCTTAATTCTTTCCTGCTACCTTTGATCTCCATAGACATTGAAGTGTAAGATTTGCTTTCTACTTGTTCACCCTTGTTTCTAATCATTTTCTTAAATACTATCCATAGTACCTGACCTATAGTTACAACCTTGTTTCTTCTTCATCTTCTTCTGAACTCATCTCTTGCAACCAAAATTAAATACCATTCAAGATCATGCCATATGGCAACAAATGTGAAGATAACCCACACATTTGGGGAAAACAGAATTAGAAATAGAAACCTTCTGTCTGAAGAAATACAGATTTTAGCCAACTTATGCCCGATGGTCCGATGAAAAAGCCCACAAGGTTAGCCACCTGCCAAATAGATATAAGGGAAAAATGGTCATTTTCAAATTCTTTTAAACTAAACCAGCGTATCCGTGGAAATTGGTCCGCTGAAAAAGCCCACAATTTTACTTTTTTTCTGTTATGGTTATATATATTATTTAAATTAATTAACTTTGCAATTGGAAATTGGTCCCTTTGGAAGTGTTGTTATTTCAGGAACATAGATTAGGGTAGTTTTATGCAACACAAACCATGAGACACGCGATTGTGATAGCACCAACAACTGCATGCACTAAGCTCATGCAAAATAAACTGCTTAAATACGTTATCAGCCTATAAAACCATGACTCAAATTTCAGAGAATTCCAATCTCAAACTATTTATTTTTGTTATATATATGTATAATGAGGGTGTTTTGGTGTTTGAACATAAAAAAACAAATTCCTTCTAGGAATTGTGATATCCATCCAACCAACAAACATAGAAGTTGAAGGAATCAGACAGAACTGAATTTTGTCCATCATTTGGCAAGCAAACACACACGCCATGGAATGGAATCTCGAATTATAAGAGATTACATGGTGAAAATATTGATGCAAACTCCTTAAATTAAATGCTTTACAAAGTATATTAGATCACTGAAATTTGCTCTATTAAAACTTATTACATCACCTAAAAACAAGCTGCTGTTGATTTCAAAATCATTTCAGGAATAAAAAATATGCATGTTAACCATGCCCATAAGAGAAGTTTTATGTGCATAGCATAAACTCACCTAGATGCGGATAATTTCCACCAAAATTAAAAGTGAAATTCCACCAAAATTAAATACCATTCGAGATCATGCCATATGGAAACAAATGTGAAGACAACCTACACATTTAAAAGCTTCCTTCCAGATCCCCCAAGAGGGATGTACATGTACCTATAAGTAAAAATCATTTCATATAATAAATTAAGTTTGTTGTAGTCAATGTCATTCTTGATTTTAAAAGACAAGACAAGACATATATATATATATATATATATATATATATATATATATATATATATATATATATATATATATATATATATATATATATATAGGGTTAGGTTCATTTGAGACCACCTATATTTTGTGAGACCGTGAGACGCATTTTTTTATTTTTTATTTATTTTTTTTAGGTAATTCATGTTCCGAAAATAATATTTAAAAAAGGAATTTTTTGATTTTTCCATTTATTTTGCATTTTAAAATTATTTTTAGAATATGTACAGTATAATATTCTATTTAGAATATTTCACGTATATTTCAAAAAAAATAGAATTTTATTTTATTTTATTTTTATTTTTTTTAGTTAATTCAAGTTCCGGAAATAATATTTTAAAAACGAATTTTTAGATTTTTCCATTTATTTTGCATTTTACAATTATTTTTTAGAATATGTCAGTGTAATATTCTATTTAGAATATTTTACGTATTTTTCAAAAAAATAAAAAAACCGGAATTTTTTTTATTTTTTTTATATTTTTTTTAGTTAATTCAAGTTCCGAAAATAATATTTAAAAAAAGAATTTTTGGATTTTTCCATTTATTTTGCATTTTAAAATTATTTTTAGATTTGGTCTCACGGTCTCACAAAATTAGAATGATCTCAAATGAACCTGAACCTATATATATATATATATATATATATATATATATATATATATATATATATATATATATATATATATATATATATATATTGGTAGCTCTTCAAGGTTAGATAATAACTGAAATAAAATACATAATAAGCTTTACCTGACAAGCCATTTGTTAAAGGAATCATGCCAATTTTTCCAAAAGCTTTCCAAGTTATAGCAGTTGTTTATCCACAGTGACGTATTTTCAGGGGCTTGAATCCCACTTACCTTCCCATATAACCAAACACTAAGGTAATAATTCGTGTGTAATGTAATTACCTTACTATATTTTATTAAAAAAATAAAAATGGGGATATACATTTACTTACCAGAGCCCAAAATCGGAAGTAACGCCATATGAGGAAAAATTTGAGCCACATGAAGTTTAGGACCTGTATATGGTAAATGATGCAGGCAACATAAAACAGTGAATGTGTGTATTAATAAGTGAGGTTGTGAAATTAATTCTCACCCCATATCCAATAATGAAGACTTCCATAGGTTATAACTGTTTCCAGATTCCACTACATAATATTAAAAGATAGGAAGTTAAATGATAATACAATATGAATATGAGATATATGTTGTTATTTATCACTCACCTAATCACAAAGGCATTGTAATAGAAAAAAGTGTGTCATGATCTACATAAGTAAGAGGCTAAGGAACCAACGAAAACCATACCAAGCCACTTGTTTTAGTGTATAACTCTTCTGAGGTCTATACAACTACCACAAAAGGAATCAGATTCTTGTCAGTTCATTTCCCAAAGCAACAGATAGAATCTGTCAATTCCATCCATTTAGAAACCATGGAATGGAATGGAAACATGAATCAGAATGTAAAATGTGAAGTTGAAGAGTAGTAGGAAGTAAGAGAACCTGGGATGCAAATGCATTGAAACTTATAATAGGTACAACAATATAAAGAGGTGCATATAGCAAATAACATAGGTATATAGTATATGATAACTTGTCAATCCTCACACTTCTCTCCTATTAAAAGAAATATATTAATACCATTGATTGCCCAGAGTGAAGATCACAAGCAAGAACTCGGTCTGCTCCTGCTTCTGTTATCAGATTTGCAACAAGCTTAGTTGCAATGGATTCACGTCCTTGAGTCTGATTCATCAATTTCATAAAAACAAAACATATATATATATATATATATATATATATATATATATATATATATATATATGTATATATATATATATATACACACACACACACACACATGTAAAATTTATATGTACCCTTTAAATTTACACTTGAATTTATAATGCAAAGTTACCTTTCGATCAGCTCTTGCATATCCAAAGTATACAATAATTGCATTGATAGTTTGTGCATCAGTGATAGTTGTGAAACAATCTTTGTACATATCAGGTATTGACCACTCAAGTGACGTGGATGGAAATCTATATTGTAAACCGAATAAGTAAAGTAAATATATGTTATGTGTTTTTTTGGGTTGTTGAGTGGTTTCATTATTGATATTTTCTATGAACAACTATTTGATCGAATACCAAACTTCTTTCTAAATGCTCGATTTCTCATCACTTGCATGGTGATTGGGCACTTTTCACCTTCTTCCTTACATAAAATCTGACAATAAGAAAGGTAGGGTGTCTACCCAATTTACAAAGCATCTTTTACACCTCACCAGATGCTCTGGGATAGAAATAAGAAAAAGAAAAAATATGAAATATTCATGCCCATAAACATAATTACGATACTGCCCTTCCACAACAGAGAAATTAAAGGGTGCATCAAGGGTAAGGTTGTCATTCAAGATGTAAGGTTGTCATTCTTGTATAGGTACTCAGGGACACAGAAGGCAACTGTTGCTGGTAAGGCTGGTGGAGAAGCTTGATGTCTGCCTGCTTACCTGCTCTTTTTTATTTTTGAGTGAGACCGTTATTGGCTTTCTATTGAATTGAATTTAAGTTTTTTTTCTTGTGCCTTTAAGTTAATTCTTTTTTTCTTATGTCCCCCCCCCCCCCCTTCTTAACTGATAGCAATCTCCTCAGTTAGGGTCTCTAATATTTTTATAAAAACAAAAAAATATATAGAAAGTATTATAGATATGAAATAGTGAGTGAGCCAGGTTAGATTTTAGGAGAGTATAATTTAAAGGAATTAACTACTACCTAAGCTTCATTTCATTCTCTAATAGTAGCCGTCAATCCATGCCATGCTTTAGGGAAAACTTCATCAGTTTGAGTACCCCACCACACAGCTAACATGGGGAGGAGGTATGTGCATCATTTGGATTTCCTCATAACTGAAAATATAATCAAAATTGTTAATATAAAGTGTTCAAAACCTTAAAAAAAAGGGCCTACTTTATAAACCTTAAGGAGATAATTATCTTATACAAGTTTATACTATTAATGGAGCTACAATTATCAGATGACAGGTGGAAACTTCAAGGTTGATGATGCTAGTGTGCAAGACGCCTGGTAGTGTTCAGAGACTATTTGATCCAAATCAAGATTATGAAAGTGTTACCTTGTCAACATGTAGAATTTGTGAATTAAACAAGAAAGTTTTACCTTGTCCACATGCGAAAGATTAACCTTGCTAATTTCTCACTTTCAATCAGCAATTGGATTATAGGAGGGACACTTACAGCTCTTTCATCTTTGAATCAAATTGAGCCTCATCAAAATAAGATCCTTCATTAACCATAGTTTCCACGACTGCAAAAATAGCAGCAATAATCACTCTTAAGCAAAAGAAACCACGTGAAACATATGTGACTCTGATTATCATAAGCAAGATACAATGAGAATACAGGGTTCTTGATTGTCAGATTCACCAAGTTTCTATGACTCCCAGACAAAACTGTCGACCACATTTCAACTCTACTCCGCTTCCTCTGTGGCCCTTCCCCAATCCGCCTCACCAACCTCAATTCTTGGTGCGAACCAAGTTCGATTAAGCCATTAGAACTCGAAGTATTAGACCCATAGCTACGCCGATCTCTATCCACCACCACCAACCCATCATCCTCATCATCCTCGTCCGTAAAATCGTTATTGGAAGTTGTCACACCCCGAAAACCGAAGGCGGAAAACATTTCCGGGGTTGACTACCGTGTTGAGTATCAAATCCAATGTACATAGTAAGCAAAGTAAAACAAGCATTACATTACATAATAACAGTTTTACAATTGTTTCAAAAGTAAAGTTGTACAGTTGTGATACATAGTATATATAGGCAAAATGTAACGGGTCTTCATGTACACCGTCTTCATGCAAAAGGATCTTCAGGTACCTGTTCTAACGCTGACCTGAGAACACAAGCGGTTTGAAAATCAGCATAAAGCTGGTGAGTTCATAAGCGGTTTTGTTTTACGAAAATGTATCGGTTTCCTTTCTGTTTCTGAAATGTTATGTACACCAAGAAAATCCCGTATTTTCTTAAAAGTTGGTTATTGTTTCACAAATGTAAAGTATAGTAAGTTTGTACACTGAAAACATGTTTACTCATGTGAAAATGTATAGTTGGTTATCTGACTGGTTAAACTGTTCTGTTTACTTATCATGTGTTACCAAGAGAGTCCCATACTTTCCTTATTGTATGTTACAAATTGTAAAAGATGTAATGTTATCCATTCCGTGACTCTTTCTAGTTATGTAAGTATTACCCAGGAAAGCCCCATGCTTTCCTGCATGTATGTATCTTATGTAAACGATGTGAAAGATGTAAAAGATGTAATCGTGATTAGATTCCATGTTTTCCCCAGGAAGGTCCCGTACCTTCCTGAATGTTAGTTACAGTAAGTAAAAGATGTAAAAGATGTAAACAATGTAAACGATGTATAAAGTAATCCATTATTACTGTAAGTAAATCTCTGTTATCCTAATTGCGAGTTCCATAACCATACAATAGACTGAAACCTGTGGCAATAAGTAGTCCACATGTGGCAATAAGTCGTCCACATACTTATGACTTTCGTCACCTTTGAACCATTTCGGTTCGGCTGTAGCTAGCAGCCAGGTGTGGGGTAGTCAGCCCCGTATAGATCTATACACTCAAGTCACGCTCTCTAAATACCAGAGATTCTGGTTATGGGTGTAGTCCTCCACTCGCGTAATCCAGGTGGAGTGTTCTCCGAGGACGTGTCTCCAATCATACCGGAATAACAAATTTACTAGTAATAATATGAAAGTCCTCCACTCGCGTATGTGCGTGGAGTGTTACCGAGGACAAAACAGTGTACAGGTATTATATTCAAATGTTTTAATGTCATGCTTTTAACTGATAAAATGTGGAAAACCATTTGTGAAATACATGTAAAACATACTAGTTTAAAGACTTATTTCACAAACATATGTTACGTGATCCGTATGTTCGATCTGTTATCAGTTGTAGTTATCAGTTATAAAAGCATAAAAATATGAAACACACATTTGAAAACATGTTATGAGTACAAGAATTCCCTTGTATTTTGCTTGTGTTCCCCCCCCCTGAAAACAGTGAAAACAGTGAAAAAGGGTAGGGGTATGAACTCACCGGACTCGGAAACGTGTCGGTTTTGAATGCTAGACGTCGGTTCGGGGTTTGATTACTCGCGATGACCCTATGTAAAATGATATAATGTCTATACATATACAATTAAAGATACATTCACTAATCATATGGAACATTACACTCCAATGAGGTTAAACACCTCAAAACGAGCGTTCGGAGTGACCCGGGTGACATCTTCGGACTTGTAATGGCACTAGGGACTTGGGACATGAGTTTACTCTCCATAAGTAAACATTTAAATGAGTTTACAACCATGAAACACACTCACACATGAGTTTACGGCCGTAAACTCATGTTGGTGTGGTTTTGAGGGTTTAAGGGCTCAAATAGACCTAGAGGTTGCTAGAATGGATTTTCTAAATTGTCTTGGAACACTTGGACTGAATTTAAATCATCAAAATGCTTATTTTATGGGAGTTTACGGCCCACTATAGGCTCCTGGCCTTAAACTCCTTAATCTTCATGAAATGGGTGTCAAATGTTGTTAAAACAAATCACATGTGATTCATAAGATTATTCCAAGACCTAGTATGATTTTTATGTGACATTTGAGGGGTGTTATGGAGTTTACGGCCCATGAGACCCTCCTCATGGCCGTAAACTCTAATGTAGGGTCATACAAAGTGTTTCAAGGTCTAAAACTTGCATAGAAGGGCTTCTAAAATTCATCTAAAGGCTTTAGGGGTGTTTAGTTTGCATTCTAACACCAAAAGTTTTGGAGTTTACGGCCCAAGAACAAGCCTTGGCCGTAAACCCTTATAAGTCCCACAAATGATGTGTTTTAGACCCTTAAAGCATTTTTGGTTGGTCCCTTGATTTATTCCAAGGCTTTTGGTGGTGTTGGATGGCTTTCTAACACCTTAGAATTGGATTTATGTCACATTTTGGGGAGTTTACGGCCCAAGCACTATCCTTGGCCGTAAACTCACATAAGTCCCACAAAATTTTTGTTTCAAGTGTCCAAATGCTAAAACCAAGGTCCTACAATTCATATCTAAGCCAAAGTAGTGATTTGGAAGGGTTTTAGGGCATGAAAAAACCCCTTTTACTTGAGTTTACAGCCTAAGCTTATGCCTTGGCCGTAAACTCCTTTAAATGGCTCAAAATCATAGTTTTAAATGTTCTAAGTCCATATCTTGAAGTCCCATAGCCATATCTAAAGTCCAATTGAGTTTAGGAAGGAGTTTAAGGGCTTAAAACCCCATTAAATGGAGTTTACGGCCCAAGCTTGTTCCTTGGCCGTAAACTCATGTTCTTGGACCTAAAAACTCAATTATTTCATCAATTTTAAGGCTAAAGGTGTTGAATAACATGTTAGGGAGGTTACCTTAAAGATTTGAAGCCTTAAACTTGTGATTTGGACCTTAATTCTAGCTTGAGGAGAGAGGTTGTAAGAGTTTAGTGAGAAACTTGCCAAAAGGCTTCAAATGAAGTCTTAAACACGTTTATATAGTGTTTAAGTTTTGGACACGGTGGAATTTTACCCGATACCGGCGTTAGACGGGGTTTTTGGTCGTACCCGATTAAGTTACCGTAACCCGATACGGTAAATTCTAGAATTATTCCGATCACTAAAGTTGGGTGTTAAATTGATTTCTAAATGTATTAAGACACCCATTAAGTCATTTTAAATGTGTACTAATTAATGACTTAATTAAACGGAGAAATCGGAAATCGGAACGACGATCGGTTGCGCGAGTTGATTTATGAAAAAGTTACTTTTAAAAAGAAGCGGAAATTTCGGGTTGTTACATTATCCCCCCGTTAAAGGGAATTTCGTCCCGAAATTCAAGTTTAGAACATAAGACAAGATACAAATCATGGATAAGAAAAGAGTTGTGGATACTTCTGTTTCATTGAGTCTTCCCGTTCCCAAGTGAATTCCGGTCCCCGCTTGGCATTCCAGCGAACCTTCACTAACGGGATGCGACTTTGTTTTGTACGTTTGACTTCTCGATCCATGATTTCGATCGGTTCCTCCACAAAGTTGAGGTTTTCATTGATCTTGATCTCGTCTAAGGGAATTGTTAGAGTTTCATCGGATAGGCACTTTTTAAGATTTGAAACATGAAAGACAGGATGAATGTTACTGAGTTCGTGAGGTAAATGAAGTTTATAAGCAACTGGACCAATCCTGGAGAGGATCTCAAAGGGTCCAATGTACCTCGGATTAAGTTTCCCACGCTTGCCAAAGCGTACAGTGCCTTTCCAGGGCGAGACTTTCAACAGGACACGATCTCCAACCTGGAATTCTAGTGGTTTCCGACAATTATCAGCGTAACTCTTTTGACGATCACGTGAAGCTTTCAGTCGGTTACGGATTTGAATGATCTTTTCGGTGGTTTCGCGGATGATTTCAGGACCAGTGAGAGCACTGTCGGGGACTCGATTCCTGGCTAACTGTGTATCCCCCACCTCGGCCCAGCACAGAGGAGATCTGCACTTACGACCGTATAGGGCTTCGAACGGAGCAGCCCTAATACTGGTGTGGTAACTGTTGTTGTATGAGAACTCGATCAAGGATAGGTGTGTATCCCACGACTTTCCAAAGTCAATGACACATGCCCGAAGCATGTCCTCCAGGGTTTGGATTGTTCTCTCACTCTGTCCATCGGTCTGAGGATGATACGCCGTGCTCATATCTAGTTTGGTTCCAAGGGCTTTCTGAAGAGATTGCCAGAATCTGGAGGTAAACCTACTATCTCGATCAGAGATAATGGAAACAGGTACACCGTGAAGATGTACTACCTCCTAGATGTAGATTCGCGCGAGTCTCTCCATCTTGTATGATCCTTTGATTGGGATGAAGTGAGCGGATTTTGTCAAACGGTCGACAATTACCCATATGGTATCGTACCCACTAGAACACCTGGGTAGTTTGGTGATGAAGTCCATGGTAATCATTTCCCATTTCCACTCGGGGATCTCGGGTTGTTGGAGCAGACCTGAAGGTTTCTGATGCTCGACTTTGACTTTGGCGCAAGTCAGACACTTGCCCACGAATGTCGCTATCTCAGCTTTCATGTTTGGCCACCAGTATTGTTTCTTGAGATCCAGATACATCTTGTCCGAACCTGGGTGAACAGAGTATTTGGTTCTATGTGCTTCCTCCATGACTATTTCCCTGAATCCACCGGATTTGGGAATCCAGATTCGATTCATGAAACAGTGAACTCCATCACCTCTGATCTCAAGTTTCTTTTCCATTCCTCTCAAGGTTTCATCTGACACGTTTTCAGGTTTGAGGGCTGCATACTGAGCTTCTCGGATTTGCGTAGGTAAGTTGGAATGGATGGTCATCGTCTGGTTCTTCACTTTGTGGTTTGTACTATCCTTTCGGCTAAGGGAATCTGCTACCACATTGGCCTTGCCGGGGTGGTAACGGATTTCACACTCATAGTCACTGAGTAATTCTACCCATCGCCGTTGCCTCATGTTTAAGTCTTTTTGATTAAAGATGTGCTGCAGACTCTTGTGATCAGTGAAGATTGTGCACTTGGTTCCGTAGAGATAATGTCTCCAAATCTTCAATGCGAAGACTACTGCTCCTAGCTCCAATTCGTGTGTGGTATAGTTGACTTCATGTGCTTTCAGCTGTCTAGAGGCATAGGCAATCACCTTTCCTCTTTGCATAAGCACACAGCCTAATCCTTGATTAGACGCATCGCAGTAGACAACGAAGTCATCTGTCCCTTCGGGCAGAGACAGGACAGGCGCGCTGCATAAGGCTCTCTTCAACGTTTGGAATGCAGTCTCTTGTTTATCACTCCAACAAAAGGGTACACCTTTCTGTGTTAGAGTAGTTAAAGGTTTGGCGATTTTGGAAAAGTTCTGAATGAATCGACGATAGTAGCCGGCGAGACCTAAGAATTGACGAATTTTCATGGGTGTTTTCGGTGCCGACCAACTCTCTATCGCTTTAATCTTGGAAGGATCTACATGAATACCCTCCTCGCTTACTACATGACCGAGGAAAGTTACCTTCCGTAACCAGAATTCACATTTGGAAAATTTTGCGTAAAGCTTTTCGGATCTAAGAGTTTATAACACTAGCCTCAAGTGTTGTTTATGGTCTGCTTCACTTCGGGAGTAGACGAGGATGTCATCAATGAACACGATAACGAATTTGTCTAGGAAGGGACGGCACACCCGGTTCATCAGGTCCATGAACACAGCCGATGCATTGGTTAGACCGAAGGGCATCACTACAAACTCGTAGTGTCCATACCGAGTCCTAAAAGCTGTCTTGGGAACATCATTCTCTTGGACTCGTAATTGGTGGTACCCCGACCGATGGTCTATCTTAGAGAAGTAACTGGCTCCTTGGAGTTGATCGAAGAGGTCATCTATTCTTGGAAGAGGATATCGGTTCTTAACGGTTAACTTGTTCAGCTCACGATAGTCGATACACATCCGAAAGGACCCATCTTTCTTTTTGACAAACAGAATCGGAGCTCCCCAGGGTGAGGAACTCGGCCTAATGAATCCTTTACTGAGCAACTCATTGAGTTGACTGGATAACTCCTGCATTTCTGCGGGAGCTAAGCGATACGGGGATTTTGCTACAGGAGTAGCTCCAGGAATTAGGTCAATACAGAACTCGACCTGACGCTCGGGAGGAATTCCTGGAAGTTCTTCGGGAAACACATCGGGAAAGTTACAGACTTTGGGAATGCTCGCGAGGTCTCTAACTTCTTGTTTTTCATTGATCACATGAGCTAAGAATGCAACACACTCCTTTCGAAGGAGCTTTCGAGCTTTGATGTAAGAAATGATATGAAGGTTGGAGTTGGGTTTATCGCCATAGATTATGAGAGTTTGATTCGAAGGAAGATTGAGACGGATAGCTTTTTCGTAACAAAGAATGTCATCATGATTGGGACTCAACCAATCCATGCCAACGATAACATCAAAACTCTTAATGGAAACGGGCATGAGGTCTATAGGAAATGAGTGATCATTTAGGGTAAGCGTACAACCTATGAATACGTCGTTAGCGCTTTCTTTCTCACCATTAGCCATCTCGACGGTAAACGTTTAGTTAGTGGTTGAGGATTTGGTTTTAGATTATGTTTGAATGCATGACTAACAAAACTCCTTTCAGCACCCGAATCGAAAAGAATACTAGCATATGAGTTGTCGAGAAGGAACGTACCCGAAACAACAGTGGGATCAGCAACTGCTTCCTCCCGTCCCATGGTTAGGACCCTTCCAGTGTTACCAGCAGTTGACTTCTTGGGACAATCCCTTTTAAAGTGCCCAACTTCGCCAAAGTTGTAGCAGGCTTGACTAACACCTGCTCCCGATGATTGATTAGCTGATTGGGTAGGAGTTCTGCAGTATCGAACTGTGTGCCCTTTCTTACCACAGTTGGTGCAAGACAATTCTCGACAGGGACCAGGATGATGGTGGTATTTACACTTGTCACACAGAGGAAGGTTACCAGCATATTTACTGGTAGGAGTTGAGGCAGTGGATCCCATGGCAGAACAACAACAACAGGAGTAGCAGTAGCAGCATGGACTGCTACCGTCTGTTGTTTCTTAGATGATCCTTGAGAAGATTGACCTTTCTTCTTTTTCCAGAATTTCCTCTTTTCACCGCTCCTTTGAGTCGGCTCAGAAGTGGTAGTGATTTCCTTGACATCGTCGTTGTGATCAATCAGAATTTGTGCTAAGGTCTTGGCACTATCGTAGGTATCCGGACGAGCAGCCAGAACATGACTCTTTATTGGTTGAGATAATCCCCAAACGAACCTTTCGATCTTTTTGTTTTCAGGAGTGACTAATCCCGGGCAGAGAAGTGCAAGATCATCAAATCGGGAAGTATATGCAGCAATGTCGGAACCTTTCATCTTCAGGTTCCAGAGCTCGTGCTCTAATTTCTGCATTTCAACACGGGGGCAATACTCAGCAATGAGAAGTTCCTTCATGGCTTCCCAGCCCATGGCATTGGCTACGGGTAAGGTCAGAGATTTGACTCGGCCATTCCACCAAGTCAAAGCTTTATCCGCGAAGGTACAGGCTGCAAATTTGACTTTATCGGATTCCGCACAAGCACAGATTTCAAAGATGGACTCGATTTTCTCGAACCATCGAGAAAAAGAAATGACAACTCCAGCGCCATTAAAGGATGTTGGTTTCGCATTCATGAAATCCTTATAGGAACCCCCTTTTTGGTGTCCCTGGCTACCCTCAGGGTTTTGAGATTGAGTACCACCACCCGAACCACTAGGGTTCATTTGTGACATAGCTGCTACCATTGCAGCTGTCATCATTGTCTGAACTGATGCTAGGTCAAACTGGGGAGGAGGTGGCGGCGAAGAAGGATTGTCGTTGTTCTTTGAGCTAGCTCTCTTTCGGGGAGGCATCTTGATCTAATAAGATCAAGGAAAAGAGGATGGTAAGTCCTCTACATTGAATCGATAGATATGACAGTTATATGATTCGAGTAAACGATAAAGCAGGAAAGAGTTATCGAACAGATAATTTATCGCTAAGAGTGATCATAGAGAACTACTCGAATGAGGATTATTACAGAGGATTGAGGTCGATAAATACTCCCATAGTATTTCATGAGTTGTTTACGACAATGATTCGATGTTTGGGATATTAGGGTAAGTTTTTAGGCATGCTACATACCACAGTCACTCCAAAGCACATGTTGGTCGTGTCTCGAATGAATATAGTTGGCCAGGCCATATTGACCCTAGACACGACTACATAACTACCTAGGTTTAACCGTAGTACACAACACCCATTTACTTATGTTCTGTTCTACGTGTGGTTACGGATGATGACGGTTTGGTATACTTGTATACTTTTGAAAATACTTGTAGTTTGAAGATACTTTTAATTCAGAGCACTTAGGCCCTTTAGTGTTTATAGTTTTATACCATGTAAGGTTTCGTATACTTTATTCACTATAAACAAGGGCTCTGATACCAATCTGTCACACCCCAAAAACCGAAGGCGGAAAACATTTCCGGGGTTGACTACCGTGTTGAGTATCAAATCCAATGTACATAGTAAGCAAAGTAAAACAAGCATTACATTACATAATAACAGTTTTACAGTTGTTTCAAAAGTAAAGTTGTACAGTTGTGATACATAGTATATATAGGCAAAATGTAACGGGTCTTCATGTACACCGTCTTCATGCAAAAGGATCTTCAGGTACCTGTTCTAACGCTGACCTGAGAACACAAGCGGTTTGAAAATCAGCATAAAGCTGGTGAGTTCATAAGCGGTTTTGTTTTACGAAAATGTATCGGTTTCCTTTCTGTTTCTGAAATGTTATGTACACCAAGAAAATCCCGTATTTTCTTAAAAGTTGGTTATTGTTTCACAAATGTAAAGTATAGTAAGTTTGTACACTGAAAACATGTTTACTCATGTGAAAATGTATAGTTGGTTATCTGACTGGTTAAACTGTTCTGTTTACTTATCATGTGTTACCAAGAGAGTCCCATACTTTCCTTATTGTATGTTACAAATTGTAAAAGATGTAATGTTATCCATTCCGTGACTCTTTCTAGTTATGTAAGTATTACCCAGGAAAGCCCCATGCTTTCCTGCATGTATGTATCTTATGTAAACAATGTGAAAGATGTAAAAGATGTAATCGTGATTAGATTCCATGTTTTCCCCAGGAAGGTCCCGTACCTTCCTGAATGTTAGTTACAGTAAGTAAAAGATGTAAAATATGTAAACGATGTAAACGATGTATAAAGTAATCTATTATTACTGTAAGTAAATCTCTGTTATCCTAATTGCGAGTTCCATAACCATACAATAGACTGAAACCTGTGGCAATAAGTAGTCCACATGTGGCAATAAGTCGTCCACATACTTATGACTTTCGTCACCTTTGAACCATTTCGGTTCGGCTGTAGCTAGCAGCCAGGTGTGGGGTAGTCATCCCCGTATAGATCTATACACTCAAGTCACGCTCTCTAAATACCAGAGATTCTGGTTATGGGTGTAGTCCTCCATTCGCGTAATCCAGGTGGAGTGTTCTCCGAGGACGTGTCTCCAATCATACCGGAATAACAAATTTACTAGTAATAATATGAAAGTCCTCCACTCGCGTATGTGCGTGGAGTGTTACCAAGGACAAAACAGTGTACAGGTATTATATTCAAATGTTTTAATGTCATGCTTTTAACTGATAAAATGTGGAAAACCATTTGTGAAATACATGTAAAACATACTAGTTTAAAGACTTATTTCACAAACATATGTTACGTGATCCGTATGTTCGATCTGTTATCAGTTGTAGTTATCAGTTATAAAAGCATAAAAATATGAAACACACATTTGAAAACATGTTATGAGTACAAGAATTCCCTTGTATTTTGCTTGTGTTCCCCCCCTGAAAACATTGAAAACAGTGAAAAAGGGTAGGGGTATGAACTCACCGGACTCGGAAACGTGTCGGTTTTGAATGCTAGACGTCGGTTCGGGGTTTGATTACTCGCGATGACCCTATGTAAAATGATATAATGTCTATACATATACAATTAAAGATACATTCACTAATCATATGGAACATTACACTCCAATGAGGTTAAA
This sequence comes from Lactuca saligna, assembly GCF_052625555.1. NCBI lineage: Eukaryota > Viridiplantae > Streptophyta > Magnoliopsida > Asterales > Asteraceae > Lactuca > Lactuca saligna. Next base: position 173,290,836 of record NC_136419.1, read on the forward strand.
CACCTCAAAACGAGCGTTCGGAGTGACCCGGGTGACATCTTCGGACTTGTAATGGAACTAGGGACTTGGGACATGAGTTTACTCTCCATAAGTAAACATTTAAATGAGTTTACAACCATGAAACACACTCACACATGAGTTTACGGCCGTAAACTCATGTTGGTGTGGTTTTGAGGGTTTAAGGGCTCAAATGGACCTAGAGGTTGCTAGAATGGATTTTCTAAATTGTCTTGGAACACTTGGACTGAATTTAAATCATCAAAATGCTTATTTTATGGGAGTTTACGGCCCAGTATAGGCTCCTGGCCGTAAACTCCTTAATCTTCATGAAATGGGTGTCAAATGTTGTTAAAACAAATCACATGTGATTCATAAGATTATTCCAAGACCTAGTATGATTTTTATGTGACATTTGAGGGGTGTTATGGAGTTTACGGCCCATGAGACCCTCCTCATGGCCGTAAACTCTAATGTAGGGTCATACAAAGTGTTTCAAGGTCTAAAACTTGCATAGAAGGGCTTCTAAAATTCATCTAAAGGCTTTAGGGGTGTTTAGTTTGCATTCTAACACCAAACGTTTTGGAGTTTACGGCCCAAGAACAAGCCTTGGCCATAAACCCTTATAAGTCCCACAAATGATGTGTTTTAGACCCTTAAAGCATTTTTGGTTGGTCCCTTGATTTATTCCAAGGCTTTTGGTGGTGTTGGATGGCTTTCTAACACCTTAGAATTGGATTTATGTCACATTTTGGGGAGTTTACGGCCCAAGCACTATCCTTGGCCGTAAACTCACATAAGTCCCACAAAATTTTTGTTTCAAGTGTCCAAATGCTAAAACCAAGGTCCTACAATTCATATCTAAGCCAAAGGAGTGATTTGGAAGGGTTTTAGGGCATGAAAAAAAACCCTTTTACTTGAGTTTACGGCCTAAGCTTATTCCTTGGCCGTAAACTCCTTTAAATGGCTCAAAATCATAGTTTTAAATGTTCTAAGTCCATATCTTGAAGTCCCATAGCCATATCTAAAGTCCAATTGAGTTTAGGAAGGAGTTTAAGGGCTTAAAACCCCATTAAATGGAGTTTACGGCCCAAGATTGTTCCTTGGCCGTAAACTCATGTTCTTGGACCTAAAAACTCAATTATTTTATCAATTTTAAGGCTAAAGGTGTTGAATAACATGTTAGGGAGGTTACCTTAAAGATTTGAAGCCTTAAACTTGTGATTTGGACCTTAATTCTAGCTTGAGGAGAGAGGTTGTAAGAGTTTAGTGAGAAACTTGCCAAAAGGCTTCAAATGAAGTCTTAAACACGTTTATATAGTGTTTAAGTTTTGGACACGGTGGAATTTTACCCGATACCGGCGTTAGACGGGGTTTTTGGTCGTACCCGATTAAGTTACCGTAACCCGATACGGTAAATTCTAGAATTATTCCGATCACTAAAGTTGGGTGTTAAATTGATTTCTAAATGTATTAAGACACCCATTAAGTCATTTTAAATGTGTACTAATTAATGACTTAATTAAACGGAGAAATCGGAAATCGGAACGACGATCGGTTGCGCGAGTTGATTTATGAAAAAGTTACTTTTAAAAAGAAGCGGAAATTTCGGGTTGTTACGGAAGTATATGAGATTAGCCCCAAAATAACATAGTTCTTCCGTAGAGCGTGCACAGAGTTACCGATAACGGAGACTTGGCGACATCGTGGATATGGAAGAGTAGTGTCTGCTGGGACTGATGAAAACATACGAGACAAACACTCTTTACGGAATCCATGGCCAGTTAGAGATGACGGGGTTCGATGCTAGTGATGGTGGCTTAGGGCTTGAAAAGAGAAAGGAGAGAGAGTGCAGACCAAGGTATAGGAAGACGGGCTGCTTCAAAAGAATTGACAGCCACACAATAGAATTATGGTTCTTTGTTAAATGATTGTAGAAGGAGAAGAAGCATGAGGCGGGTGTTTAATTTTTTGGGAATTCATTTCCCACCTTCGCCTATTAAAAAAAGCGAGAACGCCCCTTTCTAAAAAAATATAAAGCGATATATTTACACGACACGCTTTTTATGGTAGATGCCCTCCGTGTTTTTTTTTTGGACACTAATTTTAGGGCACGCAAAAATGTGTGTTCTCTATTTTCAAATTTTGCAAAGTTGACATTATATTTTAGGGCACGCACAAATGTGCATCCTCTATCAGCATGTGTCAGTGTTTGCACGTCATTAAAGGGTTGTTTTCTTGTAGTGTGTTTCTAGATATGTGCCGCTAGTGGAGCATGAGAGGTTGGCCCATGAGTATTTAGATTTGAGACAGGGGACTGAGTCGGTGACAATGATCACCAAGATGTTCATGGAGAGGGCCATGCTTTGTCCTGAGTTTGCAGCTTCTGAGCAAGCTCATATGACCCATTACTTGAGGATGTTCAAGATGGATATCAGGTAGTTTGTATCCACCCAACGTTACGGTTCATTGTTGGAGTTATATGAGGGCGCCAGGCAGCGTGACATTGAGATGGATCTCCAGACAAGAGAGTAAAGACCGGTCCCAGCACACTCGCAGCCTACACCAAAATGATTCAAGGCTGCTGATACTAGATTTGGAGGGCAGATGGTTCATACTTGTGGGAAATATGTCAAGGTTCATGAGGGGGTCTGTCAATCAGGCGGTGTATGCCATAAATGTGGGAAAGAGGGGAACTATGCGAGGGATTGTCGCCAGCCAGTCCCAGTTCCGAGTTCCAAGATTTGATATCAATGTGATCAGGTAGGCCATATGAAGGCCAACTGTCCATTTCTCTCCGCCAAGCTCGCACAGGCCCCGACGCCAGCTACTTTAAGGATCACTGATGGGCGCTAGGGAAGGGCAGAGCCCCCGAGGGCTCGAGGTCGTGTGTTTCAACTCACTACCGAAGAGGCCAGAATAGCTCCAAATGTCATCACTGGTATGTTCTATTTAATACTCTATTGATTATGTATTATTTTATGCTCATGTATATACTCCTAATAGGTACGCTCTTAGTGAACTCTTTACCTGCTCTTGTGTTATTTGACTCGGGTGCGAGTCGGTACTTTGTATCTTGATCATTCAGTATAGAGTTTGATATGCCTATTGGGGAGTTGGAGTGTCCGTTGTGAGTTTCCATCATCAACGAATATTGGGTTTCTGCATCCGCAGTGTATGAGGGTTGTATATTGGAGATCTTCGAGGTGCATTATCCCATTGATCTGATCCCAATCCCCATAGGGATTTATGTGTGATAGTGGGTATAAACTGGCTGAGCAGGTTTGGTGCCATGATTAACTGTGAGGGCTAGCGAGTGGTGGTTCAAACCCCAAGTGGGGGAGAACTGGTTATCTATGGAGAGAGAGCCAACGTTGGTTCAGGGTATTGTTCAGCAGCTAGGGCTCGTCAGTATATCCAGCACGAGTGTGCAGGTTATTTGGATTATGTGGTTGTTGCTCGGTTTGTGGATCAGACTTTAGTTTCATAGGTTCTAGTTGTCAGAGAGTTTGCTGATGTGTTCCTGACGGAGTTACCCGGTGTGCCTCCTAAGTGGCAAGTTGAGTTCAGGATTGATCTTTTGTGTAACATCCAGATTCCTAGGTATATTATTTACTTATCTATTTTGTAGGATTGTTGAGCAACACAACAAGTTGGTGCTACAACTCGTCGAGTAGAGTTGGGTGTGGCCATGTGGGATTAATGACCTACTCGACGAATCTGAGAGTGGACTTGCCGAGTAGGCGTTGTGAGATGAAACCCTAAATCCCCAGGTTTAAGCTCTATTTAAGGATACTTATGGCCTCATTTGTAGCTCCCCAACTGCTTTCTTTCACTGAGAGAAACCCTAATCACCCCCTTGAGATTTTGAGAAAGTGTTGAGCTAATATTGAGAACTTTGGTGCATTTTTGGAATAGAAGAGGAGGATTTCAAGCAAGGAACTAAAGGAGGCTAATAGATCTGTTGCTAAGCATTCGGAGCTTCTGTCTAAGGTATAAAGTTCGTACCTTTCTCATTAGTTTGGCTAGATCTCATGATTTCTGAGTTTAGGGCTTCCTTTCCATCTTATTTTGGGACCTTGAAGGTATTGAGCACCTTTTGAGATATGGACATCAAATCTTGACCTTGTGAGGTCCCTAGAGTCTAAAGTTCCCTAATTTATTTAGCCATATTAGATCCTTGAATGAGAAATCTCCAATAAAGCATGTTCTTGCATTTCAAGCCCTAAGTACCATGCATAAACGTAAAGCTCGTGGCTTTAAGTGATATTTAAACCTTGAGAGCTTAGATCTAGAATGTGAGAGGGTTTTTTGCCTTGAAATCTTCTGAATACGAAATGAGTCTGAATGGACTTGCCGAGTTGATGAGCTGATTCGATGAGTTGGTTAGGGTTTGTCCCGATGAGCTGGACCATGAGATAGCTCAGCAAGTTAGGGGTTAACTCAACGAGATGGACCTTCACGAGACTACGGAGAACCATTGGGACTCAATGAGTCGCATGATTGCACTCGGTGAGTCAGGTCAACTTAGGTTGTTGACTTGATTTTCACTTCTGTTGACTTTAGTGTTTGGTCAAAATAAGTAATGGAGTCCAGGGATGGGTAAACTGGTCTTTTACCCATTCCTAGGGCTAAAGTGAAAGAGAGAACAACTTTTGGTGTAGTTGAGTATGAGTAGAGTGTTAATTAGAGATAATTATCCTATGTGTGTTAGGCGGACGCTAGATTGAGGTTTCCGAGTACGAGACTTTTACTTGCCAACTTACAAGGTGATTCTTCTCACTATACTTTACCTAGAGTGGTAATCTACTGTGTGATCGGAGGGTCTTATGAGCTGATTTGAGTTATGTAATATTATGATTGTTGCCTGTGTGATATATATATATATACATATATATATATATATATATATATATATATATATATATATATATATATATATACATATATATATATATATATATATATATATATATGTTATATTTTATGTTTACTGAGAGCGGATCGGAGGGTCCAACCTGAGATGTGGGACCGAAGGGTTTCCACCGAGACATGACTGGAGGGTCTTACTGAGTTATAGCCTCGAGTGGCTATTGCGTTGTGTGTGGTATTTTGGGAAACTCACTAAGATTCATGCTTACTGTGCTATGTATTATGTGTTTCAGGTACTTCCGAGGATCGTAGGAAGGTACCGGATTGATTATACAGACACCATAGATGGAGTTATATTTTTGTGGATCCTGGATTCGTGACAAACAATTTTTTAAATATGTATTGATATTTGATACTTGAGATTTTTGAGAAAATGTGACATGTGTTTTATTATGTTTGAAAATGAAAATTTTGGTTTGAAAATTTATGTCGTTACAAGTTGGTATCAGAGCCTTGGTTTGAGGGATTCAGATGCACCTTCGGGTGTGTTTGGACTCAAGCTGAGGATTTGAGAAAAAAATTCAAAATGGATAATTTTTCTAAAATGAGAAAAGATTTTACGAGAAAACGAGTTGGAGCAGTGCATATAATCAGCCAGAGCACGAACGGTGATTTCCCAAAATACCTTTACTTTTGTGTTATGAGATTTACATGAGATTTTTTATGAGATATTATGCATGCTAGAGAGTTGGTTATGTATTTCATATTTTAGGACTAGACTGGCCTGGTTTGTGATGCCTTAGCCTAGGAGTTACTGCTACCTGTGATTTGTTTTGAGTATGAATATGTAGCAGAGATGAGCTTATGAGAGGTCTACTGAGGGAGTAGTCTGTGTTCAGTGAGATATAGAGTACTTGCGGTCTGCGATGCTAGGAGGAGGACTTAGGGTGAATATAGCTGCAGTGTGGAAGGTAGTATTGGGATCGTACTATTGGAAACAATGGATCGGTGAGCAGTCGAAGTAATAATCCTTAGGATGCTAAGGAACAAGTAAGGGCGAGTGATCGAGTGTGAGTATTCTCGAGTGAGTCTCTGATTATTTTGTGTTGTGTTTTAGAGCCATCATGGTCGGTACGTGACACAACCCCATGAGCAGTAGGGTTATTGATGATGAGATTCACAGGATGATTCACGACAAGGTGGCTACAACCATCCGAGAGGCTCTCCAGAGATGTTTGGGTCTATTATGACCACCTTGATCGAGACGTTTGATGAGCGATATGCTGCTATTACCGAGGCGACTGTTGTTGTTGCCACCGCAACTGTCGCTGCTGCCACGCTATAGGGGGTGACTCGTTGTTGTACCAGGAGTTCAGCAACACGAAGCCACCAGAGTTTGATGGGACTCAGGATCTGATTGTTGCGATGAGATGGATCTCTGATATCGAGGGGTGTTTGTACACTTGTTCATGTACGGAGCATTTGAAGGTACGGTTCGCGGTGAACCAGCATCGCTTGGGGGAAAAGGACTAGTGGAAGTTTGTGACAGCCAGCTACACTCCTGCAGAGCACACTACAATGACATAGGAGAGGTTTAATGTGATATTTCGAGATGAGTATGTTCCCACGGTTGAGAGGGAACGGTTAGCCCAGGAGTTTCTGTCCCTCAAGCAGAGGACAGAGTCAGTGATGGTGATTACGATGATGTTCCATGAGAGGGAGTTGTTTTGCCCTAAGCATGTGTCTACCATGCAGGCACGTATGAGTTGGTATTTGAGCATTATGAGGAGGGATATTCGCGAGTTCATGGCGAACTCGACTTATCGGCCATTTGCTGAGCTTCAAGCAAATTCCCGAAAGTGGGAGATTGAGCTGGAGACCTAGGCCAGGGAGGAGGCGGAGTCTCAGGGGAGGGATTGGCGACGAGTACAGTCTCACCTAGCAGCCAAGCGGGCAAAGTCCGCTGATTCAGGATCTGGAGGCCAGAAGGGCCGCAGTTACGGGAAGTGCGGCAAGAGTCATTAGGGGGTGTGTTGAGTGGGTATTTGCTACAAGTGTGGAAAGGAGGGGCATATTGCGAGGGATTTCCCCAAGGGGTTTACAGTCTGCTTTCACTACAACCATACCAGCCATCGGAAGGCCGAGTGCCCATGGCTGCTACAGGGGTCAGCACAGGGATCTATCCCTACTACTATACGAGCTATAGAGAGTCGGCAAGCGAAGTTCGAGGTACCGTGGGTTCGTAGAAGGGCCTTTTAGCTGACAGCAAAAGAGGTCCGTGCAGCACCTGATGTCGTTAAAGGTATGTATGCTTTTACTTATTCTATTTAGAGTTATATTGTGTTTATATTGTGATATGCCTAGGTACTTTTCTTGTGAGTTTTGTACCTGCTTTGGTGTTATTTGACTCGGGTGCAAGTTGATCCTTCATATCATTCATGTTTAGTCACCACATCAGTATCCAACGTGAGGCATCGAGTCGACCTCTGAGAATTTTTATAGCCGATGAGCATGCAATGTTTGCTAATGATGTGATCTGGGGATGTGTTCTCGAGATTTTTGGTGTTGAGTTTCTGATAGATCTGGTACCGATCGCGATGGGTGATGTCTGTGTCATTGTGGGCATGGACTGGTTGAGTCGATTCAGAGTTGTGATCGACTGCGAGCATCATTTGGTGACCATACGAGACCTTACTGGGGGAGTGCTTACAGTGTATGGTGAGGGTACCCGATCTGGGTTAGCATTTTGCTCAGCTGCCACAGCGAGATAGAGTCTACAGTAGGGTTGCAGGGGTTTTGTAGCGTATATGATGGATACACGGGTTGCGGCTGAGATACTAAGTTCTATCACTGAGATTCCAATAGTGAGTGAGTTTCCGGATGCTTTCCCCGAGGAGTTAGCGGGTGTGCCTCCCGAGAGGCGAGTGGAGTTCCGGATTGATTTGGTTCCGGGAGCGGCGCCTATCGCCAAGGCACCTTATCGCCTTGCGCCATGTGAGATGCAGGAGTTATCCTCACAGCTCCAGGAGCTGTTGGTGAGGGCTTTATTAGGCCGAGTAGTTTGTGGTGGGGAGTGCCAATCCTTTTTGCCATGAAAAAGGATGGTTCACACCGGATGTGCATTGATTACCTGGAGTTGAACAAGCTGACGATCAAGAATCGTTATCCACTTCTAAGGATCGATGATCTATTCCATTAGTTCCATGGTGCGGCTTGGTTTTCCAAGATCAATTTGAGGTCTGGATATCATCAGATGAGGGTCAGGGAGGAGGATATCCAAAAGATAGACTTTAGGACTCGTTATGGGCATTACAAGCTCTTGGTGATGCCTTTTAGACTCACCAACACACCGGCAGCATTCATGGATCTCATGAACCGAGTGTTCAGGCCTATGTTGGATCAATCGGTGATCATGTTCGTTGATGATATATTAGTGTATTCGAGATCCAGAGAGCAGCATGAGGAGCATTTGAGAGAGATTCTTGGAGTATTGAGATCGGAGAGGCTTTATGCCAAATTCTCCAAGTGTGATATTTGGTTACGAGAGGTCTAGTTCCTGGGACACCTCGTTAATTAGAATGTGATTTTGGTCGATCCGGCGAAGATTAAGATAGTTATGATATGGGAGGTGCCAAGATCCCCCACCAAGATTAGCAGTTTTTTGGGATTGGCCGACTATTATTGGAGATTTATAAAAGAATTCTCCAAGATTTCCATCCCCCTCACCAGGTTGACCCGGAAGGGCGTTACTTTTACTTGGGATCCCGAGCAGCAGACCTCATTTGAGACTCTTCGCTAGAGGTTATGCAAAGCCCTTGTGTTAGCCCTTCCCGAGGGAGTGGAGGACTTTATGGTTTATTATGATGCATCTATATCTGGGTTGGGTGCGGTGCTAATACAGAGAGGTCACGTGATAGCATACGCATCGAGGCAGTTGAACCCTCATGAGACATGATATCCCACCCATGATCTAGAGTTGGGGGCGGTGGTGTTCACCCTCAAGATATGGCGCTACTATTTATACGGGGTTCGGTTTACTATATACATGGACCACAAGAGCCTGAAGTATCTCATGGATCAACACAACCAAAATATGCGGCAGAGGAGATGGTTCGATGTGGTGAATGACTATGACTATGAGATCCTGTATCATCCGGGCAAAGCTAACGTGGTAGCCGACGCCTTGAGCCGCAGAGCAAAGAGTGCCTCGATCTGAGATGTGTGTATGAGGATGACTGTGATGACTCCAGTCTTAGATACAATTCAAGTGCCCCAGGCAGAGGCCATGAGACCGGAGAACTGTAAGAGGGAGCGGGTGGTTGGGCGGGTGTAACGCCCGTGTTTCTGGGCTAAAAGCATTAATAAAGTTGTAATAGTCTAGGTCAATCTTTGCAACTCATTTTGAAGTAATAAAGAGGAATTATGTGAATATTATGTGAATTATATGCTTATTTGCTTAATTATTTTGATTTAATTAATTAATAATAAAAATAAGCATTTAAAATAAATATTAGAAAAAGCCGATATCTTTTAAGAAAGTTGCATTGGTCGAAACAAGGATTTCGGAGATATAAATAACGTCGAAATCCGAGTTATAACGAAGAAGTTATGACCTATCGAAGTTTCGCGACAAAACCGGCACGGCACAGGGAAGCATAAAAAGTGAATATTGCAATAAAGTGCTTTTTAGCCTTAACAATCTAAACTAAAGTCGTACTATTCGTTAAACCGAGAAGTTCGATAAAAAGAACGCCCAAATCTGACTTCGTATGAGGAAGTTATGATTTTTCTAAGTTTTAGCTTAGCAGTAGACAGCTAAATACTCGAATTTAAGATCGAGCGAAATTTAGCCAACACAACCTAAACGAGAATCGAAGGTCTCGTCAATAGTAGTACAACGGTAAAAAGACTGACGAAAACGGACGTCGGATGAAGAAGTTATGAATTTTTAACGGATTTTCCTGTCCCGGTCTGTTAAAAATAATTATATTAAAATTAAATTCAAAATTAGCCGACGAAGTCTAAATGAAAGTTGTAGAGCATGATTTTAGCTACGCGTGTATATAAAGAACGTCAAAAACGGAGCTCGTATGCGAAAGTTATGGATTTTAGAAGTTCGGGGCTCAAAATTCGAAAATTTTCGCATGAACAGTAACCGGACACGTCACCCCTCTCGCGAAACCGCCTCAAGGCCGAAGCTGCTGCGTCACGGAAGATGTGGCCGAATCCGGACCAGATGCGTGTCGCAATTCCCTCGGACCGAAGCCTCGGCCAATCAGAAGCCGCCTCATGGCCGCCGTGTGGCCGAGTCTCGCAGAGCCACGTCCGAGCTTCGTAGCCCGCCTTCGTGTCTCGCCTCGCTGCTGCCACGCGCCTCGTTCCCTCGCTTCCACCTCCTCCCTTCGTGACCGAGCCTCGCAGCTGCTACGTGGAGCATCCTCAACCACGAAGACCTCAGCCTCGTACCCTATAAATAGGGGGGCTACGAGATCTCCCGACTACCTTTGGAAAACTGTCATTTTCACCCCTAAACTTATATTTTGACTATTTTGACTTCCCCCGAAGCCCCAGTATCATTTTTAAAGCCCGGAATATGTCCCGAAGTGCCCGAAAACCCAGAAAATTTTATCTTTTCGGTTTTGAAGCTCCAACTCTCGCAGAGCCCGGTTTCTCAATAAAACTCACGGATTTATAAAAAACGATCATTTTAAGGAACGAATTGCTGCCCGATTATCATCAAATCATGTGAGTGTATAGTCACTTTCATCTTACACATATATATGAAGTATTTTCTATAAAATACGTGTTATGTGTAATTATATTGATTGTTTATTTGAGATGATTGTTGAATATAATGTTTTATACAAGTTATAAACTGTATATGTATTTTATCTACAAATATGTTGGGTAGAACATGGGTAGACAAAATAGTTGATGTGTGTTAAAATGATGAGAGGCCTCGATGTTGTTGTTGTTCCAGTCTTCTAGACAGTCCAGTGGAACGCTAGCAAGCTCGCAACTTGTAGGTGTTGTGAACGATGTGTTCACCGGTGTACTCCATCCCCCTCATGGTTGCCTTTAGGAAATTTATTGTTGAGGAAACCCCTTAGCAGTAGTGACCATCCCGATGATAAAATCCTTAGACTAGGTCCCTTGTATAGGTGTTTAGGGACGTAAAGTGAGGATCACGGGAATGGGTAATCAGGGTTATTGTTGGTTGATGAAATTAATAAATTTATTTTTGATCGATGAAATTAATAAATTTATTATTATTTGTGGGTTGAAAACCCTATATGCTCACCAGGCTCCCAAGCCTGACCCACTCAACTTACTGTTTTATAGTAGTGGACTCAGAGCATAATTATGATGATGATGATGATGAGGGACTTTTGGATTATAGGCCATTAGTTGTAAATAACTGTTGTAAGGCTTATAATGTACTGTTTATACTGTTGGATAAGGTGTCTAAGTCCATAACTATTTCTGGTATGTACTTGACCCGACCCGGCATGGTCCATCTGGGTTGCATGGCACCATGCAATTGGATAGACTAAATGAGAGAAATAACACTTGGAGGTTATTAATATATTATAAGTTCTAATATATTAATAATATTATTTGATTAATTTGATCAAGAATTAATTTAGAATTAATTAAGTGATCAAAAGAGAACTAATTAAATATATGGGTTGATTATGTAAATCATCCATATCTTGTATAGTGGGCTAAGAGGGTCCATGGATTATCAAGTTAGGTTCCACCCATAGGATGCTCCATGGATGCTCCATGGGTGTTACAAACCCATGGGTCATGGAAATGAAGAGTCATGACACATTAGGGTTTACATGGTGTAACCCTAGATGTGTCAACACTATATAAGAATCATATTCTCCAGCAAAATCGGCTACACATGTGAAACAAGAGGGCTAGGCCGATTTTAAGTAGTGTGCATTCTCTTAAAAGTCTTTCCAAGAGCATTTGGTGTTGTGTGAAGCATTTGAGGCATCACACTTGGGGTACTAGGCTCATAAGGTTTCAAGGAACATAAGCAACAACAAGGTAAGTTATTCTATCTATCATTCAAGTTAAAATTGTCCCCCATGTATGCTAGATAGGAATATAGCCTTGGAATTCAACTTTGCATGATAATTAGACAAAAATAGATCCAAGGTTATTAGGGTTGCATGTACACTTAGGAACTGTTAGAATGCTTAAAATCCAACAGTGGTATCAGAGCTTAGGCTTATTTGTTTGTTATTTGTGCTAAAAAGTTGAAGAAAGTCGAAAAACTTGCTGTCTGACTGCTGGACTCGTCGAGTCCATGGGGGGACTCGTCGAGTTCACTTGTATCTTCAACCTACTCGTCGAGTAGGTTAATGCACTCGGCGAGTAGGGTCGACAGAGTGCAGATTTTCGACTTTAGTTGCTGGAAATGGATTAGAAACATTACCCTAAACTGTTTTGGTACTTGAAAACTTGTTTTAGATGGTGTAATGTCTTTGCTAATTCATTTTCAACAACTAGTTATCAAAATTACAAAGTTTTAAGTGTAATTTTGATTTATTAATGTGTTCATATTCATGTTCTTGTTCTTATGATGTTTTAGATGATCATAGGAATTGTTTGTAACCTATGTGGTAGATTAATTCTTGATCATAATGTGTTTTAATGGAGTCCATAACTTGTCCTCAAGTTATGGAAAACCAAGAGTCACACTTGAATTAAAACCATTAAAAGAACACAAGAGTTAGAAAAATGAAGAGTCTTCATTTTATTACTCTATTAAACTCATAAGTTACAAGAAATGAAAAGTTTTGAAAGTTACAAAACTTGCCCTCAAGTTTTGGAACAAGTAAAGTCTTATTAAAACTTTAGTTCCAACCCTTAGAATTTTAAAAGTTAAAATTCAACCCTTATACTTATATTATTATAATTTAATAATTATATATATGTATAAGAACAAAGTCGTCTTACCGCTAGTACCCCTCATTCACGAAGCCGGTCTATAAGGTGGGTATAAGGTTGTTGCCTATAAAATGGCAACTTAATGGGTGTCCATTCTCACCCACCGCTCGCTTGACTGGTGGAGGGTCGTTAGCCGAACGGGTAGGACAAGGACTTATAAATTCTCATTAAAAGTATGATGAATATTATAAAGTAACTAAATGTTTATTAAATTCCCAATCTTGGTTACTTTAGGAAAATGTGAATAAGGTGCTAATCCATGAAATTACACTTTACACTTTGTCTAAGTCATTGGTGGAGCGTGCGTGGTTAACCGGCACACTAACTTGGACTTAACAAGGTAGGTAAAGGGTGACTTAAGGTTTATTATAGTATCGGTGGAGCGTGTGTGGTTTACCGGCACATCGATTGAGTGATAAACTTTAAGGGTACCAAGTGATTTGCATGGTTACTTCACACCTCGTTTTGTGATCCTCAGTATCCCAGTCACAAAACTTGGAGGGCACACTCGAGATTGAAACATGCCTTTGAAAAGTTCATTGAATCTCAAAGAATCTAGGAATTTCAAAGAACCAATCAAAAAAACCTAATATCAAATATTTCGGTTTTCGTGGTGGAAATTGGTGAATCATCATTCACCTACCTTTCAAATATGTTATATAGCTTGGATTATGGCATACCTCTTCTAAGTTATAATATATTGTGATTGGATCCAAGCCTTAATATTACATTTGGGTGTTTTATTAAGGAATCTCTTAGTATCTAAACTACTCTTGTCCTCTTCCTTCAGATGTCTTCAAACAATGCTGCTTCTGGCTCTACTCCTAATGGCTCCTTTACCCTTATGAACTTGTGTGGGAAAGTCACTTTTGATGGATCCAACTTTAATGAGTGGATCAGAAACATCAGGATGATTACCCGCTACGAGGACAAAGAATATGTCCTTGACAAGGAGCTTAAGGAGATTGATGAGACCACTGCAACTCCTCAGGAGATCGCTGACTTTCAGGCACATAAAAGGGATGCTACGAAAGTAGCATGCATCATGATGGCCACGATGACAGTAGAACTCCAAAAGTCCTATGAGGATTTCTACCCTTATGAAATGCACCAAGATTTGATGGAAAGATACCATCAAAGTGCACGACAAGAGAGGTACGAAATCATCTGCTCCATAATAATAACCATGATGAAGGACGTGGATTCCGTCACGAGCCACATGCAGAAAATGCAAAGGTATGTGGATCGATTGCTGAAGCTTAATGTGAACTTCCCTGAGGAGCTTGCAATAGATATAATTTTGCGCTCCTTACCATCGTGTTATGATCAATTCCACATGACATATCACATGAATAAGGAAGAGGTCACACTCAGCAAACTTCAGGGACTTTTCAAGACCGCAGAATCAGGTCTTAAGGGGAAGTCGGTTGTTAACACTCCTACTCCAAACTCCACTCCAGTTTTGGCAATTGGGAAAAGTCGAGGGAATAAGAGAAAGAGTTCTTCGAAGGGTACCAAGGTTAGGATCCTTGATGGCTATTCTTCAAGTGGAACCAAGAAAGGTTTCTTCACTCCTTCTTCTGACCCAAAAGAGGCTGAATGCTTCTATTGCCATGAAAAATCACATTGGAAGCGGAACTGCCCAAAATACCAGCAAGATGTGAAGGATGGGAAAGTTAAACCCAACCATGCAGGTATTTACACTATCATTTCTAATAACTCACCCCATTCTAAATCTTGGGTCCTTGATACCGGTTGTAGTATTCACATTTGTTGTGACTTGCAGGGACTAAGAAGAAGTGAGAATGTGGAGCAAGGAAGAATAAACTTAATCATGGGGAATAGGAAAGTTACACCTGTCACCAAGATTGGAGTTTACACTTTATCGCTAAGTAGTGGGTTAAATTTCGAATTGAATAAATGTTGTTATTCACTAGAAATGGCAAGAAATATTATTTCCTTTCATGCATTGTATAAACAAGGTTTCACCTTTTCATTTGATAATGAAGTTGGTTTGATTAATGCTTTCTTTAATAATGTTCTTTATTTTAAAGCATTACCTTGTGATGGTGTGTATGAAGTTGTATCTGTTGTAGATAACTTAGGAAATAATGTTTTGTGTATTGATTCTCTTAATAATAATAACTTGGATAAAGCATCATTATGGCATTGTCGTCTTGGAGATATAAGCAACAAACGCATAGGCCAACTCCAAAAGGATGGAGTCTTGGAGTCGTTTGACCTAAAGTCAAATGATAGTTGCGAATCATGCTTACTTGGAAAAATGACGAAGTCACCCTTCACAGGCTCGTGTGAGGGGGTGAAGGTTTGTTGGACCTTGTACACACGGATGTGTGTGGACCATTCAAACATGCCACAAGGGATGCTAATCGTTATTTGACTTTTACTGATGATTACAGTAGATATGGATATGTCTACTTAATCAAGCATAAGTCAGAGACTTTCGAAAGGTTTAAGGAATTTAAACAGGAAGTCGAGAATCAATTGGGCAGGAACATTAAGATGCTTCGATCCGATCGAGGTGGTGAGTATCTTAGTTCAGAGTTCCTCGACTATCTAAGGGAATGTGGGATTGTCTCACAATTGACACCTCCCAGAACACCGCAGTTGAATGGTGTGGCTGAGAGGCGTAATCGAACCTTGTTAGACATGGTTCGTTCCATGATGAGTCGAGCTTCGCTACCAATCTCATTCTGGGGGTATGCCTTAGAGACTGCCT
Source organism: Lactuca saligna (assembly GCF_052625555.1). Taxonomy (NCBI): domain Eukaryota; kingdom Viridiplantae; phylum Streptophyta; class Magnoliopsida; order Asterales; family Asteraceae; genus Lactuca; species Lactuca saligna. The sequence goes on from NC_136419.1 coordinate 173,306,410, forward strand.
CCCATATCCTTAATCTAGTCCCTATAAAGAAAGTTGCCAAAACTCCTCACGAGATGTCGACTGGTAAAGTACCCAAACTAGACCACATTAAGATTTGGGGTTGCGAGGCTTTCGTGAGATGCGAGACTCATGATAAGCTCGAACCTCGAAGCGAGAGGTGTATTTTCGTCGGCTACCCACAGCAATCCTTTGGTTACCTCTTCTACAGACCTAGTGATAATGTGGTCTTTGTAGCAAGAAGAGGAGTTTTTCGAGAAAGAGAGTTTATAAGCCAAGGAGATAGTGGGAGGCAAATTGATCTTGAAGAAATTCAAGAGTCAAGTGCTGAAGGAACTTCAAACTCTAGCCCTCAACTTGAGGAGGAAACTCCTGTTGAGCCAATTGACGAATTTGCACCTCTGAGGCGTTCCACGAGAGTTAGGAGTGCACCTGAGCATTACTATGGATTCCATATTACTGCAGAAGGTGAGACCCTCATTAGTGATGGGACACTAGTAAGTCAAGATGACCCTAACAGCTACGAGGAAGCCATGGCAGGCCCTGAGTCTGCTAAATGGAAAGAGGCTATGGATAGCGAGATACAATCCATGTATGACAATCAAGTTTGGAACTTGGTTGAGAATGTACCAGGTCGTAAGACAGTAGGGTGCAAGTGGATCTTCAAGAAGAAGACCGACATGGATGGTGATGTACACACTTATAAGGCTCGACTGGTCACAAAGGGCTTCTCTCAAATTCCTGGAGTGGATTATGATGAGACCTTTTCTCCAGTAGCCAAGATTAAGTCTATTAGGGTTATGTTAGCCATATCCGCATTTCATGACTATGAAATTTGGCAAATGGATGTCAAAACCGCTTTCCTTAATGGAAAGTTAGCTGAAGATGTTTACATGAGTCAGCCAGAAGGTTTTGTCAGCATCGAGTACCCTAATAGAGTGTGTAAGCTTGAGAAATCCATCTATGGATTAAAGCAAGCACCTCGCAGATGGAATCTTTGCTTTGATGAAAAGCTCAAGGAATTTGGCTTTTCTAGGAGTGAAGATGAATCTTGTGCGTATGTCAAGGCTAGTGGGAGTATAGTTAGCTTTTTGGTATTGTATGTGGATGACATACTACTCATAGGAAACGGCATTCCAACCCTGCAGAAAGTAAAGTCCTGGCTTGGGAAGTGTTTCACTATGAAGGACCTTGGTGAAGCTTCCTATATTTTAGGGATAAGGATCTTGAGAGATCGGAGTAAAAGACTAATTGGACTTAGTCAGAGTACCTACTTGGATAAGGTGCTGAAGAGATTCAGCATGCAGGACTCCAAGAAAGGAGAGTTACCCATCCAGAGTAATGCCAAATTGAGTAAGACACAAAGCCCTAGCACTGAGGCTGAGATAGCAGAAATGAGTCGAATACCTTATGCTTCGGCTGTAGGATCGATCATGTATGCTATGACGTGTACTCGACCTAATGTAGCCTTTGCCCTGAGCATGGTTAGCAGGTTTCAGGGGAACCCTAGCAAGGCGCACTGGACTGCGGTAAAGAATATTCTCAAGTACCTACGAAGGACTAAGGACTGGGTCCTTACCCTCGGTGGGAGTGATGACTTGAGAGTTGTAGGGTATAGTGATGCTAGCTTCTAGACTGATAGGGATAATTTCCGCTCTCAGTTGGGCTGGGTCTTTACCCTAAACGGAGGAGCAACTTCTTGGAAGAGTTCCAAGCAAGAGATAGTGGCTGATTCAACTTGCAAATCAGAGTATATTGCAGCGAGCGAGGCGGCAAAGGAAGCTATATGGCTAAAGAACTTCATCGGAGACCTTGGAGTTGTACCATCTATTGAAGAGCCAATGGAAATTTTCTGTGATAGTGAAAGCACTGTTGCCTTAGCCAAGGAACCAAGGGATCACGGGAGATCCAGACACATCGATATAAAATACCATTTTATTAGACATCGAATAGAAGAAGGACTCCTCGTGGCAAAGAGGGTATCATTGGATGAGAACCCAGCAGATCCCCTCACGAAGGGACTGACTCGGGTTAAGCATCTCCAGCATGCTCGGAGCATAGGGCTAAAGGATGATATTAGATTTAGTAGTTACATAACCTCGAAATTTGTAAAGTGTAATTGACATTAGATGATGAATAAAAGGTGTTTTATTTATGAGTAAAGTGTTGCTATATCTTGTCAATCGTTTACTATATTTCTTTTGCATGTTTTGACTTCCAGAATAATTTTGTTTGTTATAACATATTATTGAAACCTCCACAGTTGGTCATATGTCGGAAGTAGGTATGACTCAAGACTGTCATGATTGGTTGCAGAGGTCTAAGGTGTTAGACAAGGCTACAACAATCATGAGTGCTCATAAGTTCTGAGCATTGGACTCAACCCACGCTCACTAGAATCACTTCATGGAATTCTATCTCGAGTGATTGTGAGACGGTAGTATCATATAAGTCTTCAAACCTAGAGATATGATTTGTTACTTACAAGTTGGTTATGCATTGATTGTACGAAAACGCATTGGTAACTCGATGTTATAAATCGTGCTATTGTGTGTAATTCAATGAGTGGTAGAACAAACATATGAGTCGAAGTTTATCTGTTCCTTCTTGGATTAGAAGCTGATATCTGGGCCCCTCGATGATTTTGTTTTAAACTATGTACCGGGCCCGGTCAGAACTAAGTTGATGTGTTCAATTAAGTTCTTTGTCAAACAAATCGGAAATCGGGAAACAAGCTGTTGGACAATAAGTAAGACATTGTTCCATGTATTTTTCCGACTGATATCTAGAACAGAGGATTATATGATCACTTATCTTAAATGGTGTACCATCATCTTCTCAGTTCCGAGAAACCTTGAAAAGAGCTACGATTGCCGATCGGTTCCTAAAGTCATACTTGCAGTAATAGTTATTAGACTTATCCAAGTGGGAGACTGTTGGATAAGGTGTCTAAGTCCATAACTATTTCTGGTATGTACTTGACCCGGCCCGGCATGGTCCATTTGGGTTGCATGGCACCATGCAATTGGATAGACTAAATGAGAGAAATAACACTTGGAGATTATTAATATATTATAAGTTCTAATATATTAATAATATTATTTGATTAGTTTGATCAAGAATTAATTTAGAATTAATTAAGTGATCAAAAGAGAACTAATTAAATATATGGGTTGATTATGTAAATCATCCATATCTTGTATAGTGGGCTAAGAGGCTCCATGGATTATCAAGTTGGGTTCCACCCATAGGATGCTCCATGGATGCTCCATGAGAGTTGCAAACCCATGGGTCATGGAAATGAAGAGTCATGACACATTAGGTTTACATGGTGTAACCCTAGATGTGTCAACACTATATAAGAATCATATTCTCCAGCAAAATCGGATACACATGTGAAACAAGAGGGCTAGGCCGATTTCAAGTAGTGTGCATTCTCTCAAAAGTCTTTCCAATAGCATTTGGTGTTGTGTGAAGCATTTGAGGCATCACACTTGGGGTGCTAGGCTCATAAGGTTTCAAGGAACATAAGCAACAACAAGGTAAGTTATTCTATCTATCATTCAAGTTAAAATTGTTCCCCATGTATGCTAGATAGGAATATAGCCTTGGAATTCAACTTTGCATGATAATTAGACAAACATAGATCCAAGGTTATTAGGGTTGCATGTACACTTAGGAAGTGTTAGAATGCTCAAAATCCAACATATACTTATGTACTGTATCGAACATGACATCCCGAGTCTTTTAATGAAATACATTTCTAAGGAAATGCTTTTGATAAATCTTTATCATATTATTGTTTTGGAACAAATTCCGCAATTCTTTTATTAAAAGGTACTTTGATTTTGAAATAAAGTATAAACAAAACCGGTCTTTTCTGGCCGTGAAAGTGGGGATGTCTCAGTTGGTATCAGAGCATTAGTTTAAGCGAACTAGGAATTTGTAGGATTTATAGACTTAAACTTAGAATGCTAAGCAATGATTGTGAGGTGTGAGCACTAGTATATTTTAGGAAAGATGCCTAAAATGTTTTTGTGTTCTAAATGTTAGGTGTTTGTTATATATGATATTTTTGTTCGGATCTATGGTCTGTTGCCGACCGGATCTGGAAAACCTTATGTGTGTAGGATTCTAAGCGTATGATTACGATATTAGAACTAGCATGTAAACGTTTTGGAGTCTATAGTGAATAAAGATCTAAATTCACCTTATTCGGTGTATAGATCAAGATGGAAAGGACCCGTAGCAGAAACGTAAACGCAAATGGGGATAAGAACCAACCCCCAGTGGTTCAGCAAATACCTGTTGTTGAAGAAGTTGCACCTGAGCCAGTCACCATGGCTGGAGTTCAAGCCGTAATTCAGGCTATGCTAGCTAGACAAAGGGAAGAAATGAGACGGATCTCCACGAGAATAGGGACGAATCTACCATACATGTTGAACCGATGGAGCCAGTTCTCGAGCAATCTGAGGAAGGGAACTAAAGCCGCCAAGTGAGTCAAATAGGGACTCAAGGTGAGCAAAGGGATGGCCCAAAAGGGAGAAACAATAAGGATGGGCGGATGTACAAAAATTTCTTGGGTGCGAAACCACCAAGTCTCTCAGGAAGCCCAAAGCCTGTTGAGATCATGGATTGGATCTCCGAGATGGAAATAGTGTTTGAAAGTTGCGACTGCAGCGAGAAGTATAAGACTGTCTTCGTTGTGAGACAATTGAAAACCGGAGTCTTGAGCTGGTGGAAGCTATTGGCAGATACAATGCTGCGAGGAGAAGCTCTGAAAATGTCGTGGGATGATTTCTTGGAACAACTGAAGGCGCAGTACTGTTCAGAGATAGATATGATTGATCTGAACAATGAGTTCCAAAATTTGAAAAAGGGGGAAATAAGCATCGATGACTATGCTGTTGCATTCACGGAAAAGATGAAGTTGTTTTCATACCTAGTGGCAACCGAACTTTCCAATGTTGAGAAGTTTGTAAACGGACTGCCGGTTGACTTTGGCCCAACAGTCAAAATGGCAACCACTCTGAAATTAGCCGTTCGAGCAGCTAAGAATGTGGAGACCCAACAAAAGGAAAGAGGTCTAGAAAGGGCTAACGTTGGTGAGAAACAGAATTTCGATGGATCCTCGAAGTCCAACAAGAAGAGTAGATTCTCGAAGTCTGGTTCGAGAGGAGGAGGATCAGAAGCGAAGTGGTGTGACAAGTGTAAGAAGAATCACTCTGGAAAGTGTGACGGAGGGGTCACTTATTTCAAATGTGGAAAGCCTGGGCACTATACCAACGAATGCACATTCACTAAGAAGGTCTGTTATGAGTGCAACGAGGAGGGGCACATTTCAAAAGATTGCCCAAAGAAGAAGGAGGCAGGAAGACCCAACATACCACCAAAGCCGAAGACGAGAGCCTTCCAGATGACACCTGAGGCTGCAAAGGAGGCAGCAGACGTCGCTTCAGGTAACTTTCTTGTAAATGGTTTGCCTGCAAACATACTATTTGATTCCGGAGCCAACTACTCCTTTGTGTCGCATAAATTTGGTGGGAAATTAGCATTACCTGTAGAAAAACTTGATAATGGACTGATTGTAGAAGTTACCAGTGGCAAATTCATACCTGTTAGTAATCGTATTAGTAACATCGTCATTGACCTAAACGAAAACGAATTCCACGAAGAGCTATTACCCATAGAGTTAAACGGTTTCGACATCGTTTTGGGTATGGATTGGCTTAGCACCAACGATGCTGAGATTCTTTGCAAGAAGAAGATTGTAAGGGTGAACCCACCCGGAAGAGAATCATTTATGGTGTACGGGGACAAACGCAGAGTGAATTCTGGAATTATCTCCCTGATGAAAGGCAGGAAATGTTTGTCCAAAGGATGTGCGTCGTACTTGGCATTCGTAATCGATGCTAAGAAGGAGAAGAAAGAGGTGCAGAGTATACCGGTTGTATGTGATTATCCAGAAGTCTTTCCTGAAGATCTTCCCGGATTACCACCTGATAGGCAAGTGGAGTTTCGTATAGACTTGTTACCAGGAACAACACCAATAGCAAAGGCACCTTACCGATTAGCACTGACGGAGATGAAGGAGCTCATGACGCAACTTCAGGAGCTGTTGGACAGCGGTTTCATTCGACCTAGTTCATCACCCTGGAGAGCTCCGGTGTTATTCGTAAAGAAGAAGGATGGAAGCATGAGAATGTGTATTGATTAAAAAGAGCTGAACAAAGAAACGATAAAGAACAAGTACCCATTGCCAAGGATCGATGACCTGTTCGACCAGTTACAGGGTTCGAGCTATTTCTCGAAGATCGATCTTAGGTCGGGATACCATCAACTAAAGGTGAGAGAGCAGGATATCGAAAAGACTGCATTTTGAACAAGATATGGACACTATGAATTTTTGGTTATGTCGTTCGGGCTAACCAATGCTCCTGCAGCATTCATGGATTTGATGAACAGGGTTTGTAAACCATTCCTCGATAAATCTGTGATAGTGTTCATCGACGACATTCTCATCTACTCGAAAAGCCAAGAGGAGCATGAAAAGCATCTACGTGAAGTGCTAGAAGTCCTGAAAAAGGAGAAGTTGTATGCAAAGTTCTCCAAATGTGAATTTTGGATTCAAGAAGTCCAATTCTTGGGTCATGTGATTAACCAAGAAGGAATAATGGTTGATCCAGCAAAGATTGAAGCTGTAATGAAGTGGGAACAACCAAAAAGTCTTACGGAGATTCGAAGCTTTTTAGGATTAGCTGGATATTACCGAAGATTTATCCAAGGCTTTTCTTCGATGGTCGTTCCACTGACAACCTTGACCCACAAAGGAGCTACTTATACTTGGAGTGAAAAGCATAAGGAAGCCTTTGAGAAGTTGAAGAAGAAATTATGTGAAGAACCAATTCTTTCTTTACCCGAAGGAGTTGAAGACTTTGCAGTCTATAGTGATGCATCTGGAGTTGGGTTAGGTTAAGTTTTGACCCAGTGAGATAAAGTGATAGCATATGCATCAAGACAACTAAAGGAGTATGAAAAGAACTACCTTACTCATGATTTGGAGTTGGCAGCGGTAGTTTTCGCTCTAAACATATGGAGACATTACCTCTATGGTACGAAGTGCAAACTTTTCACTGATCATAAGAGTCTCTAGTATCTCTTTAATAAGAAGGAACTGAATATGAGGCAACGACGCTGGCTGGAATTACTCAAAGACTACGACTGTGAGATACTTTATCACCATGGTAAAGCAAATGTTGCTGCTGATGCTCTCATTCGGAAAGTCAACCTTGAAAAGAAAAGGCCAAGAGCGTTGAGAATTGAGGTTGTCTCAACAATTGTGGAGAGTATAAAGAAAGCTCAGGAAGAAGCTTTAGAGAAGAATGACCGAAAAGAAGAACGTCTGGGCAAAACATTAGTATTCGGTACAAATAACCAAGGGTTGAAGGTATTCCAAGATAGGACTTGGGTACCTAAGATGGGAGGAGTAAGAGATGTTCTGATGGAAGAAGCTCACAAGACCATGTACTCGATTCATCTCGGCAGTACGAAAATGTATAGGGATTTAAAACCCCATTACTGGTGGCCAACGATGAAGCTCGATGTTGCTAAGTATGTGGCCGAATATGTGACATGTGCAAGAGTCAAGGCACAGCATCAGAAACCGTATGGGAGTTTAGAACCTTTACCTGTACCCATGGGTAAATGGGAAGACATCACCATGGATTTTGTGACTAAACTACCCAGAACAAAGAGCGGTCACGACATGATTTGGGTGGTCATGGATCGTTTCACCAAGAGTGCACACTTCATAGCAGCCAATGAAAAATGGTCTATGGATAAGCTTGCGAATGCTTACGTGAAGGAAATTGTGAGACTTCACGGTGTTCCTCTAACAATTGTATCAGATCGTGATAGTCGTTTCACGTCATGATTTTGGAAAAGTCTACAAGAGGAAATGGGTACCAAGTTGTGTTTAAGTACAACTTACCATCCAAAAACTGATGGTCAGAGAGAAAGAACAATACAAACACTTGAAGATATGCTGAGAGCATGTACCCAGGAATTCCAAGGTAACTGGGATGAACATTTACCTTTAGTAGAATTTTCCTACAACAATAGTTTCCACTCGAGCATAAAGATGGCACCTTATCACGCTTTGTATGGACAGAAGTGTCGTACGCCGTCTTGTTGGCTTGAAGATGGAGAAACGCAGTTTATAGGACCTGAGACTGTCCATCAGACTGCTAAAAAGTTGAAAGTGATTAGGGAAAGGATGTTAGCAGCTCAGGATCATCAAAAGAGCTATGCTGACAAGAAAAGAAAACCGATAACATTCGAGGTTGGTGATTCGGTTTTGCTTAAAGTCTCGCTGTGGAAGGGACTTATAAGATTTGGTAAAAGGGTAAAGTTGAGTCCAAGGTTTATTGGACCATTTAAAGTTCTTTAGAGGATTGGGAATCAAGATTACAAGCTAGAACTACCAGAAGAACTAGATGGTATTCATAACACTTTCCATGTGTGTTATTTAAGGAAGTTCACAGGAGATGTTCCCGACATAATTCCAATATTTGAGTTAAGACTGGATGAAAGCAAGAGGTTAACCGAAGAACCAGAGGCAATCGTTGACCGTAAGACTAAAAAGTTGCGACGCAAGATGGTCGATTTAGTGCTTGTGCAAAGGAAACATACGAATGAGCCAAATCTCACCTGGGAAACGGAGAGTGACATGATGAGTCGCTACCCATATTTGTTTGCTGATGTGTGATTTCGAGGACGGAATCATCCTAAGGGGGAGAGAATTGTAATGCCCGTGTTTCTGGGCTAAAAGCATTAATAAACTTGTAATAGTCTAGGTCAACCTTTGCAACTCATTTTGAAGTAATAAAGAGGAATTATGTGAATATTATGTGAATTATATGATTATTTGCTTAATTATTATGATTTAATTAATTAATAATAAAAATAAGCATTTAAAATAAATATTAGAAAAATCCGATATCTTTTAAGAAAGTTGTAGTGGCCGAAACAAGGATTCCGGAGATATAAATAACGTCGAAATCCGAGTTATAACAAAGAAGTTATGACATGTCGAAGTTTCGCGACAAAACCGGCACGGCACCGGGAAGCGTAAAAAGTGAATATTGCAATAAAGTGCTTTTTAGCCTTAATACGTCTGGAATACGTCCCGAAGTGCCCGAAATACGTCCCGAAGTGCCCGAAAATCCGGAAAATTTTTATCTTTTCAGTTTTGAAGCTCCAACTCTCGCAGAGCCCGGTTTCTCAATAAAACTCTCGGTTTTATATGAAACGATCATTTTAAGGAACGAATTGCTGCCCGATTATCATCAAATCATGTGAGTGTATAGTCATTTTCATCTTACACATAGATATGAAGTATTTTCTATAAAATATGTGTTATGTGTAATTATATTGATTGTTTATTTGAGATGATTGTTGAATACAATGTTTTATACAAGTTATAAACTGTATATGTATTTTATCTACAAATATGTTGGGTAGAACATGGGTAGACAAAATAATTGATGTGTGTTAAAATGATGAGAGGCCTCGATGTTGTTGTTGTTCCAGTCATCTAGCGGAGTATGGATGACGACCACGGACTCTTCTAGACAGTCCAGTGGAACGCTAGCAAGCTCGCAACCTGTAGGTGTTGTGAACGATGTGTTCACCGGTGTACTCCATCCCCCTCATGGTTGCCTTTAGGACATTTATTTTTGAGGAAACCCCTTAGCAGTAGTGTCCATCCCGATGATAAAATCCTTAGACTAGGTCCCTTGTATAGGTGTTTAGGGACATAAAGTGAGGATAGCGGGAATGGGTAATCAGGGTTATTGTTGGTTGACGAAATTAATAAATTTATTGTTGATCGATGAAATTAATAAACTTATTATTATTTGTGGGTTGAAAACCCTATATGCTCACCAGGCTCCCACGCCTGACCCACTCAGCTTACTGTTTTACAGGTAGTGGACTCAGAGCATAATTATGATGATGATGAGGGACTTTTGGATTATAGGCCATTAGTTGTAAATAACTGTTGTAAGGCTTATAATGTACTGTTTATACTTATGTACTGTATCGAACATGACATCCCGAGTCTTTTAATGAAATACATTTCTAAGGAAATACTTTTGATAAATCTTTATCATATTATTGTTTTGGGACAAATTCCGCAATTCTTTTATTAAAAGGTTACTCTGATTTTGAAATAAAGTATAAACAAAAACCGGTCTTTCTGGCCGTGAAATTGGGGATGTCTCAGCGGGTGTCCAAGTTTGTGACGGGTAGCCGAGGGCTTATGACTTTCTGAGGGAGGATTTACGGTGCCCTATACTGATGGAGGAGGTGCATAGATCGAGATTCTCGATCCATCCTGTGGCCACAAAGATGTATTTGGACCTAAAGAGAGATTGCTGGTGGCCCTATATGAAGAGGGATGTTACTTGGGTAGTTGAGAGGTGGTTGAACTATCGTCGGGTCAAGGCAGAGCACCAGCATCCACATGGTCCACTGTAGCCACTGGAGATTCCCTAATGGAAGTGGGAACAGATCTCGATGGACTTTATCACCAAGTATTGAGGCCTGCGCGTAGAGTTGACACGATTTGGGTGATTATGGACCGACTGACGAAGAATGCTAACTTTCCTGCTATTAGTGAGAGCTCTTCTACAGAGAGATTGGCCAAGATCTATGTGAGAGAAGTGGTAGAACGGCATGGATTTTTGATCTCGATAGTGTCAGATCGAGTCGTGTGTTTCACTTCCAGGTTTTGGAAGAAATTTTATGAGGAGTTGGGCACGCGCTTGCACTTCAGTACTGCGTACCACCCACAGACGAACGAGCAGAGTGACCTGACAATTTAAATGCTTGAGCACATGTTGGGTGCACGTGTCATAGACTTTGGAGGAAGTTGGGACACCTACATACCACTGGCTGAGTTTTCTTACAACAATAGCCATCAATCGAGTATTGGTATGCCTCCCTTTGAGCTTCTGTATGGGAGGAGGTGTCGGACTCCCATTTGTTGGGGAGAAGTGGGGTAGAGAGTGATGGGTGGCACGGATATAATGCTGAAGACGACCGAGCTATTTATGTAGGTCAGACAGAGGTTATTGATGGCACAGAGTCGCCAGAAGAGTTATGCGAACAGGTGACGATCCGAGCTAGAATTTCAGGTCGGAGATTTTGTGCTCCTGAAGGTATCCCCATGGAAAGGGGTGATCTGATTTAGGAAGCAGGGCAAGTTGGGCCCCCGATACATCGGTCTTTTCAGAGTGACCGCCAGAGTGGGTAGAGTAGCATACCAGTTGAAGCTACCTGCAGAGTTGATTCAGATCCATAACACCTTCCACACATCCAAGTTGAGGAAGTGTGTAGCTGATGAGACGACAGTAGTACCATTAGACGACATTCAGGTAGATGTGAGCCTGAATTATATTGAGAGGCTGATCGCGATTTTGGATCGAAAGGTGAAGGTTCTGAGGAACAAGGAGGTGCCTCTGGTTCAGGTCCAGTGGCAACATCGGAGAGGGTCCGATTTGACTTGGGAGCCGGAGTCGGAAATGCGGGAGCCGCCTCGAGAGTTATTTGCGGAGCATGACTTCGAGGGCGAAGTCTTAATCTACTGGGGATGAATTGTAACATCTAGATACCTAGATATATTATTTACTTATTTATTTTTGAGGATTGTTGAGCAACTCGACGAGTTTGTGCTATAACTCGTCGAGTAGATTCGGGTGTGGCCATGTGGGATTAATGACCTACTCGACGAATCTGAGAGTCGACTTGCCGAGTAGGCGCTGTGAGATGAAACCCTAGATCCCAGGGTTTGGGGTCTATATAAGGACACTTATAGCCTTATTTGCAGCTCCCCATCTGCTTTCCTTCATTGATAGAAACTCTAATTTCCCCCTTGAGCTTTTGAGAAAGTATTGAGCTAATATTGAGAAATTTGGTGCTTTTTTGGAAAAGAAGAGGAAGATTTCAAGCAAGCAATAAAAGGAGGCTGATATATATGTTGCTAAGCATCCATGAGCTTCTGTTTAAGGTATAAAGTTCATACATTTCTCATTAGTTTGGCTAGATCTCATGATTTTAGAGTTTAGGGCTTCCTTTCCATCTTATTTTGGGACCTTGAAGGTATTGAGCACCTTTTGAGATATGGACATCTGATTTGGACCTTGTGAGGACCCTAGAGTCTAAAGTTCACTACTTTATTCGGCCATATTTGATCCTTGAATGAGAAATCTCTAATAAATCATGTTCTTGGCATTTCAAACCCTAAGTGCCATGCATGAATGTAAAGCTCGTGGCTTTATGTGATATTGCAGAAATGAATGGATCAGAAGGGGGTTGGATTCTCTATTTCCGCGTTGGGCAGGAGGTAAAGACTATCAAAGAAGATTGCCCTCCTGGTAAGGAATAGGGAAAAAATGTGTTGTCATCTATCTTGACTAGTTTCCTGAGGTGTTGGAAATCCAGAATTGCTCAGAGAATCACTAGTGCTATTTAGCCCATCGATTCGACAGAAAAGAAATCATCTTTGACGATTTCTCATTCCTTCCCTGCCGAGTCGCCTCTCTTCGCCATTCGGTGCCTCTACCTTCCCTTTCTATAACATAGCCAAGTTCCCTCCTTTACAATCACTAGGAAAAAATAAAAACCAATCAAATCCCTATCATATCAGTACGTCTTTGTGATTTTTCCGAACTTAGGGGACTTTACTCGACTCATTTCCAAGTTTCCTGCACTACTCAAGTACGTATATGAGGACCTCCTTCCCTTCTGCCCACTTTCCATTCACATGGTTCTCAAAGCAGAGGAGGAAGGGTGGGAAGTATGTACCACGAGCCCTGTATCCCACACATCTATCTAGAAGCAAGTGTAGTTCACCGGTTCCATCGAATGATCCTATTTGTCGGAAAAGATCGTGTGAGTGTGTAGTTATGCTTCAGATGCTTCGACATAGGATAAATCGACCCAATTCATGTTCTATTCTGGTGCACTCGCTTTATATCTTCGACACACAAGGAAGGACGCGGTGGGAAGGAAGAGACATCATATTACTAAAGGTCTCACCCTGGAATGGTATGATCCGCTTCAGGAAGAGGGGAAATTTGGGTCCCTGATACATTGGGCCATTCAGGATCATTGCTAGGGTTGGCAAAGTGGCATATAGAATAGATCTCCTAGAGGATCTTACTCATATCCACAACACTTTCCATGTGTCACAACTGCGAAAGTGCATATTAGATGAGGAAGTGGTACCATTGAACGATATACAGGTCGACGAGCGCCTGAATTACGTAGAGCAACTAGTGGTCGTTCTTGAGAGGAAAGTGAAGGTTCTACAGAACAAAGAAGTACCTTTGGTAAAGGTATAGTGGTACCACTGGAGGGGATTCGAGTGGACGTGGGAGCCGGAGGCAGAGATGCGGGAGCATTACCCCGACTTATTTACAGCAGCATACTTCGAGGACAAAGTCTAGTTCAAGTGGGGGAGAATTGTAACACCCCGACTCCCATGTATAAAAATTAAAGCTTATATCCACATTCTTAGACCTACTCGACGAGTTGGATGCCCCAACTCGTCATGTAGAAGCGGTTCAGGACGCGTAATTTTAGGATGTCTAATCAACAAGTTGGAGGGCCCCAACTCGACGAGTAGGAGTTGGGGAATGAAACCCTAATTTCCAGGGTTTTACACCCTATTTAAATGGTCACTAGCCTCCCTCTTCCTCCTTTACCGTCCCCCTTGAGCTTAGAAAACCCTAATCACGTCTACTCTCCATTTTTGTGTGTTAAGAGGCTTGGAAGGTAGATTTTGTGAAGAGAGCTTGAAGTCTAAGGAGATTGGAGAAAAAAAAAAGCTTGTGGATCTGATTTCTACTTCATTTGGCATCATCTTGAAGGTAACAAGTTGTTACCTTGACTTTTCTCTAGCTAGATCTCTTCATGCAAAGGTTTAGGGACATTTCTAGTTGGTTGTGGGTCATTTTGGGTATTGGGCATGATCTAAAGTTGCAACTTCAAATCTGGGCTCCACTAAGTCCTTATAGTCATAAAGTTCTAGTCTTTAGGAAGTTATGACCTTCCCTTTACCTAGAACACCTTCTTTAGCTTGGTTTTAGCTTTTAAGACCTTGCATGCATGTAAAGTTTGCAACTTTACGTGGTAACTATGCCTTAGGAAGCTAGATCTACAATTTGGAGCTTTGAGGTAGCTTAAAAACGTTTGAATGAGAAATAGACTGAAGGGACACGACGAGTTGCATGGTTAACTCGATGAGTTAGATGAAGATTGGTTGTTTTTGGTTTCTGCATGGACTCGACAAGTCAGTGAGATGACTCGATGAGTTAGTTAGGATTTTCCCGACATTTAGACACCGCATTGACTCAACGAGTTTTTTGGAAACTTGGTGAGTCAATTAGGTTTTTCATGATTTCTCAAGTTCTGGAAGAACTCGACGAGTCAGTGGGCTATACTCAATGAGTTTGGTCAACATGGACTATTGACTTTGACTTTGACCAAGGATTGACCATTTTGACTTCTGAGGGTATTTTGGTAAATTGAGTAATTATGGAAGTAGATCATTGGTGGTTTTAGGTGTTAGTAGTTGGAGCCGTACCTCAGAAGTTTGACATTCCAGTTACGATCGACATTGTGACATGTGTTGTCCTAACTATACTTAGGGCTCGAAGGCACCAAGGCTGGCCCATTGGATCTAATATCCTAGTAGTTGATGATATGTTGAGTATGAGATAGTTATGCATGCTAGTTGTTATGTCAGTTTGGTAGATTTGTAGGACTACCTGCGTTACTGTTTGGTTATCTGTATATGTTTATAGTTGTTATATGTCGACATGTTGTGTGGGTAGGTTTGAGGTTGCACTGCTTCGTGTAGTGACCAACAAACCCTGGAGTGTGCCAGATATTTGTTGAGGGCCGGGAGAGCATACCGGACTCATACTGAGGAATCCTAGGCATTCCATTTGCGAGATGAGGGCTAGGGGAGCATGGCAGACTCGTACTAAGGGCCGATCAGTTATATTCTAGTTTTAGGATTGTAAGGGGCAAGCCAGTCATAAGTTGTCGGCTCGAGAGCAAACCAGACTTATGTTGTGGGCTCTAGGGCAAGCCATATGAGAAATGTGGTCCCGAAAGGCAAGCCAGCCTCACACTGTGGGCTCAGGGGTAATCATGTCCGTAGAGTTGTGGACCCATTACATGTTGTTATTTGTATATGTGCTATTTGTTATGTATCAGTATTTTGGAAGAACTCATTAAGCTTTGTGCTTATAGTTTTTGATTTTATTTTAGGTACTTCGGATGATCGCGGGTAGGCGAAGGCATGATTGTGCACCTCCTCACATTTTATGATTTTTTTTCTGAGATACTCTAACATGGAACTATTTTGAAAACAAATTTGTAATAATTATTGGTTTTTGAATGATTTAAAAAGTTTTAAATCGGCATTATTTTTATGAATGTTACATTATTATTATTATTATTATTATTATTATTATTATTATTATTATTATTATTATTATTATTATTATTTAAGATAAAAGTCTCTCTTTCTCTCTCTCTCTCTCTCTCTCTCTCTCTTTCTCTCTCCTTATCTCTCTTTCTCTCATCAAAAAGACTTCGATGACCAAATCCTCTCCATATCTATCACCTTCTTTTCCTATTATGAAGCTCTAATAGTCGACAACCCTCATCTCTAGTAAGTTTCTGGCCCCATACTGCCTCCATTCCCCTTTTCCTTCTCTTTTTCCAACAAATTGGTTTACGTCTTGTAGCTTGAAGCCTGCCATCTAGACCGACTATAATCATAAAACCTCGATACTATCGACAACGTTGAATCCGATAACAAATCTATCAGCTTGAAACATGATAATTGTGACAGCCTACTCATCTATTTCCCTCAGTCGCAAAAATCTTTTAGGGTTCTTATTTAGATTTAGATTTTGTGTGTTCTGAAAATTTCTAGGTTAGTTTAGAAGTTTAAATTTCAATTCCTATAATTCATGTTCATTATTATGTGGATATATGTAGATTTTATGGTATTGAAGAGCATTTATGGGTTCCTTTTATTATCTCAAAGATTTTCTAATTTCCAATTTTTGCAATTCATGTTAATATATGCAATTCATGTTCATCAATGAGAAACTGGGAGTTGTCTTCATGCATAGTATTGATGAAGAATAGAGGGTTGAATTTTATAAACATTGTAATCACCCACTTCTTGATGTATATTCTGAAATCCCATGAGCTTTTATGCGTTTTTATCAGGTGGAATCCCTGATGGTGGTGTGTAGATGTAAGCACGGTTGAATCTATTGAGGTTAAACTAAGATGAGTTTCTATATGATTAAATCGTTGAATGGATATGTTTTTGTCACACCTCGAAACCGATGGTGGAAACGTTCCGGGGCGGAGGACGTCATGTAAAGTATCACAACCAATGTACATAGTAAGCATAGTAACACAACTATTACATTACATAGAAATATTTACATTTGTTTGAAAGAAAAGTTATACATGATTATATATACATCCAAAATGAACAAAAGTAAAGACGAGGCTGCTAAAATGCTCCGTCTTCTCCAAAAGATTGCGGGATACCTATCTAACGTTGACCTGAGAATACAAGCAGTTTTAAAAATATCAGCATAAAGCTGGTGAGTTCATAAGCGGTTTGTATCTGTAAAAGAACAAGTTTCCTTTGGTTTTCTGAAAAAGTTGTTATCCAAGAAAATCCCATATTTTCTTATAAGAAAAGTTTAGTTATCCATTTGTTACACGGTTTAGTTAAGAACAGTTATGTTATCTCAGGAAAAACCCTTATTTTCCTTAAAAGTTGGTGGTTGGTTATCGGTTCTGAATGCAGTGTACAAGTATCTACCATACTTGTAGTGTTTAAGTGGAATATCCTGAAAGCCTGGTTATCTTTGAAAGTACATTAGTTTTAACATGTATATAAGACTAATAAGTGGGTAGTTTTAATATATAAAACTATAGAAGAAAGAAAGGAATCCGTGAATAAAGTTAATTAATTTAATACGTATTGTGAGTCGTATAACCATACTAATTTGACCCGTGACCTCCTTGACGTTCTTCAGGTGTCGTTCGATTCCAAAATTTTTCACCCCAGGCGTGCCCGCCTAACTGTAGCTAGCAGTTAAGGTGTGAGATTGTCAGTCCCGAATAGATCTATCCATAAATTTCACGTTCTCCCTCCAGGAGACTCTGGTTATACTTCCAGAGAGGATTTACTGGTACCCCGAAGGGAATAATGAAGACAAATCTCACAAGCTAGTATTACTAATTCACAGGATAATAGATTGTTCTCGAGTTTCGAAATAGTTTGGTACAAGGTAAAGTATAAATAATCAAATACGAGATAATTGTTTAACAAGATACTGTAGATTAATCATGGATAAAATAAATCAGACATAGTTTATATTATTGACTTTGCACGAAGTTTGAATCCATAAAACAAGTAATGACGATCCCAAATTATTCCCTTAATAATTTGAATGATTAGATAAGTTATAAATTGGATGATTTGATAAATTCCCAAATTGTTTGAAAACTATGTAATTACATTCTGAAAATCTCCCTTATTCTCTACATATTACAAAAGGGATTGAGTATTTAAAGTTTTTCAGGAAATCATATAATTGCATCAGTTTTAAGTTTCAAAAATCTTTTATGATTTGCTTGTATTCCCCCCTGAAAACATTGGAAAACACGGAAAAGGTGTAGGGGTATGAACTCACCAGTCGAGAAATGTGCTGGTTAGGATGCTAAGTGTTAGTTCAGGGCTTGAATACATGCGAGGTTCCTATGTAATATGAACAGATACATAATTGTATCTAATCAAACTTTGAACTACTAATTAAATAAGAATATACACTCCGAGGCGCGAAAACACTTCATTTCCAGTGTTAGGAATGATCCGGGTTGCATCTAAGGAGGTGTAAGGCCTAGATATGGAGTTTGCTCTTCAAGAGTAAACTCCTAGGGGAGTTTTAGGCCTAATGACCATATCCCCATGAGTTTACGGCCGTAAACTCATGGGTGGTGTGTTCTTAGATGCTTAATG
The DNA here is from genome assembly GCF_052625555.1 of Lactuca saligna. Lineage (NCBI taxonomy): Eukaryota > Viridiplantae > Streptophyta > Magnoliopsida > Asterales > Asteraceae > Lactuca > Lactuca saligna. The sequence goes on from NC_136419.1 coordinate 173,324,540, forward strand.
TTTTACAACACTTGTGGAATTAGGCTAGGTTCAGTTCTAAGGCAATGGAAGTGATTAAACCATCATATGGACCATTTTAAGGAGTTTACGCTTGTAAACAAGTTGTTTACGGCCGTAAACTCTCACATGCACTTTCCTTTTGTGTTTTGGTGATCCTAGGTTAAGCAAAATTGACTCTAGTCCAAAGTACAAGTCATGGAAGGAAGTTAGGGCACCGTTTGACCACTTTATAGGAGTTTACGGTCAAGGAACCATTCCTTGGGGGGTTTACGGATGTAATATCCTAAGGACATGGTTTCCTTCAAGTTTAAGGTCCCTAACACAATGGTGGTTGGCTCTAGACGTTATTCCAAGCCATAGGAGGTGTTTAAGGGGCATTTTAACACCTTAAATGGTGTTTACGGTCCATGAAGGATGGTTTACAGTCCAAGCATGATCTTGGGCCGTAAACTCATGTTTACTCCCAAAATATTAAGATTTTGGTGTTCTAAGTCCATTCATGCAAGCCCCTAAGTCATAACTAAGTACTAGAAGTGATTTGGGAGGGTTTTGGGGCTTCAAAACCCCATTTAAATGTGTTTACGGTTTGGGGTTGTTCTTGGGCCGTAAACACATGTCTTTGGTACTTTTGGATGATTTTGACACGAATATGTATGCTAAACAAGCTAATCTATAAGCTAGGATGGATTACTTACCAATTTGGAGCTTGAAATGGGTGATTTTGGATCAAGATTTGGATTGTAGAGAGAGAGAGAGAGAGTAGTGAGAGAGAGTGAAAAAGCTTCAAATGAAGTCCACTCACCCTTATATAGGGTTTGAGTTTGAGGCCCGATGGAAATCTACCCGATACCGATGTTAAGCGAGGCTTATAGTCATACCCGATTAAGTTGTCGTAACTCGACGTGGTTGAAACTAAAAATTTTCCAAGTGAATATTGAGGGTGATTTCACGCGTTTCTAATGTGTTTGGACACTAATGAGGTCATAATGAAGTCTCAAGTTAATTAACTTAATCCAAAAGTTAACGGGAAAAATTGAAATACAAACGAGTTTTATTGACAGAAACAAGTTACAGTGACGGAAAATTTTCGGATTATCACAGTTTTTGATTTGATGCAGATTTTAAAGATTGATGGATATTAATGGTGAAGTTGCTTTGTCGATGATGCAGATTTCAACAAAATTAGGAATGTATGTTTACTTTTTTTAATTTACGGGAGCATTTGGTTTCGTTTCTTTTTCTTCTAGAAATTAAAGGAGGAGAGAGAGAGAGAGAGAGAGAGAGAGAGAGAGAGAGAGAGAGAGAGAGAGAGAGAGAGAGAGAGAGAGAGAAAGGGAGAGAGGGAGGGAGAGGGAGAGGGAGAGACCTTTTATATATTAAATAATTATATTTAATTTAAAAAGAGGGATAAAACATTATAAATAATCATTGTGGTAGTGAAATGATGAAAATGCCCTTTAGTTAAAGAACAAAACTTAACGGAGTTAGCAATGATAACCAATCATCAAAAGTTTTGAAAGAACATGGATCATCAATAAAATTTTAAACGTTGGGGACTAAATTTCAGATCTGAAGAAACCACAAGGACCATTTATGATATTTTTTTTTTCTAATAATAATAATAATAATAATAATAGTAATAGTAACAGAGACAGTGACAATCACAATAATAATAACAATGACAATGAAAACGACGATAATCACAATCACAATCACAATGATAATAATAATAATAATAATAATAATAATAATATTATGTTACACGATAATACATTATATATAATTATTTATAGGGCGTTTGGAATTGTTTTTTAAGTGACTTTTTGATTTTTGGCTTTTGCAAAAAGTCAAAAATTCTAAAAGATGTTTGATATTTGTAAAAGGCATTTTGAAATTAATGGCAAGAAGAAATTGATGGTTTTTTAAAAGATAAGAAATCATAATTTTTTGTGATTTTTGCCTTCAAAAGTAAAAAATATTAAGCAAACACTTTTCTTTGGACTTTTGTCTCCTTAAAAATTAAAAAAAAAAAATCTTTTATAAAAAGACTTTCCATCTTAAAAAACAATTTCAAACGCCCTTTTAAACTTTAAAACACAAATAACAGGTCAACCAAACAATTTCAAACGCCCTTTTAAACTTTAAAACACAAATAACAGGTCAACCAAGTGGCAATGTATATTGTTTGAGGAATAAAAGTTCACGGTTTCGAAGCCAATGGTACCCTTCCCCCACCATTTTTTTTTTTCAAAAATGAAGCATCGCTAACTTGGCTCTCCAAGTCGGCGACTACGTAAGCAAGCAGTTCCAATAGGTCTAAGGGTGACATGTTGAATCCGATTAAAGGTCAAATATGAACATGTTTTCCCAAATATTACCAATAAATGAATCTTAAAATCCAGTGGTAGAACCAAAAATTTTGATATGAGGGTACAAATATTATCAATATTCTATGTAGTTATCATATCCCTGACATTGAAAAATATGTTACAATCTTTTTACCTGGGATACGATAACATAGAAATGTTTACAAATAAATTTTTTTATATACATAAAACAATTTTTTGGGGATGCTGCAGTACCCCCAACGTCCCATGTAGCTCCATCATTGGTAAAATCGCTGCATGGACAAAACCGATAAAAATCACAAAACTTAAGGAGTTTTCTTTCAAAAGGCCTAAATTCATATTATATTTCAACGGATTAACAAGATCCTACTATTCAAAAGTCAAAACCCGATTAACCAGATTTTTACTTAACACATTTTGTTTTTTTTTGTTTTGTTTTTTTTTTTTTTTTTTTGAAAATACCGGAAAATCTTGAATAGTTTAACCCTATTCGAAAAGGTTAATACGATGGGATATATACAGTAAAGTGCCAATATTTTCATCGATTTGACAAGAAAGTCCTAAACTTTATTTTTTTAATAGTAAAGTCCAAATTACAGGCACTTTTTAACACTTTTACAATTTTTTCCTGGTTAGCCGGTAATTAGGACTTTTTTGTCAACAAAATAAAGTTTAAGGCTTTCTTGTCAAATTGTCAATCAGGACTTTACTGTTAAAAAAATAAAGTTTAAGAATTTTTTTATCAAATCGTTGAAAATATTGGAACTTTAGTGTATATATAATTTTTTTGGTTAGAAATTTAATGATATGATACTCTTTAAGCATAAGAGTTATTGAAACTTTACTAGATTAGTGAATGTTTCAATAACTCTTATGCTTAAAGAGTATCATATTATTAATTTCTAACCATAAAAATTATATATATACTCTAAAGTTCCGATATTTTCAACGATTTGATAAAAAAAGTCTTAAACTTTATTTTTTTGACAGTAAAATCCTAATTGATGATTTGACAAAAAAATCGTAAACTTTATTTTTCTGACAAAAAGATCATAATTACCGGCTAACCAGGAAAAAATGGTAAAAATGTTAAAAACTGTGGTTAATTTACACTTTATTATCAAAAAAATAAATTTTCGAATTTTTTTATCAAATCGATGAAAATATTCGAAGTTGACGGACTAGATCCCTAATAGGATTAATAGCCCTACTCATGCGACTATCATATTAAGTTGGTTTTAAAGAAATACAACAAACATTTCCCCTTGTTTTCCATATAGAAAGTCAATAATTCCTATGGGCACCAAGCTATTTGTATTGGACTAAACCAAACGAATTCAATGGTACCCCACAAGTAATTTCTTCGCGGATAGCCTTTCCTATCTTCACGTTATCAACACCATTAAAGCCGGTGGAAGCTCCAAACAATGGCGACAATGACCACAATGATCTCTTCACTCCCTTCAACCTCTGCATTCCAATTACCCACTTCCACTCCTTCGCCAACAACTCTCGCCTTAATCAACCCCACCTCCACTACCATATCTTATAATCGCAGAAAACCCAACAAGACCAAGAATCTGCTGATCCGAGCATCATCTCGTATGATCGAGAAGGAGACGGCGGAGACACACCGTCCCGACACTTTCCTCCGAGAATCCGATGGTGGTTCGTCAAATCAGGATGTGGGGACGAATTCAGTCAGGGCACGATTCGAGAAGATGATAAGGGAAGCGCAGGATAGCGTTTGCGCTGCCATTGAAGCGGCTGACGGAGGTGGGAAGTTTAAGGAGGATGTCTGGTCAAGGCCAGGAGGCGGCGGTGGGATCAGCAGGGTTTTACAAGACGGCGCCGTTTGGGAGAAGGCTGGAGTCAATGTGTCTGTAGTCTATGGTGTGATGCCCCCAGAAGCATATAGGGCTGCTAAACCTGCAAATAGTGCCGAAAATGGCAACTTTAAGCCTGAACCTGTTCCATTTTTCGCTGCTGGAATCAGCTCCGTAAGTCGATCTTCAAATTTTGATCTCAAACCCTAAATACATTCAAACTCACCTCAATTCTGACAAATGTTGGTTGTTTGGATGCTGGTTTTAGCTAATTATTGCCATATCAAGTTTCAATTATCAGTTTTGAGCCTTTAGGTAAGAATAATTAGGATTCTGATTAATACAGGCAACTATTGCTCCTGTATCAGCTCTAAGCACAAACAATTTCTTCTTCTTCTTCTTTTTTCTTTAATCTTTTGTAAATAATAAATGTGTTAAACATGATTTACTATATAATCACAAAGGGTATTCCTTGTCTTTTGGCAGGTTTTACACCCAAAGAACCCTTTTGCACCTACACTGCATTTCAATTATCGTTATTTTGAGACTGATGCTCCAAAAGGTAGGATCCTCCTTAAAATGTTTCTCTAGAACTAGAAATATTAAATCTATATACGAATCAATATGATTGTGAGGTTTTGTTTCTTTCTAGCTTAGTGGACTTAATCCAATAAGCTATCTATACAGATGTTTCTTTTTGACTTAAATACAGAAAGAAAGACTTAATAAAAAAAGCCAGGGAAACGAAACTTTCCCCATTAATTGATAACTTCTACAAAGTTTCCACATTTATTTATATCCTTCCATTTCCCTAAGTGTGCCTTCAATTCATTTTCTCAAATATTATATATGCATACAACACTTTATCAAATGAAGAATATTTTATTTGTAATTTTATACAGATGCTCCCGGAGCACCAAGACAGTGGTGGTTTGGTGGTGGTACTGATTTGACTCCTGCTTATATATTCGAGGAAGATGTCAGACACTTCCATTCGGTATTTTTTTTTTTTTTTCCATAATAGCATCATACTTACATTTTATTTACTGATAATAGCAATATATATATGTACCACATAATAGCAAGGTAATTATAATTCTTTACACATAATAGCAACATGCTTGCAATTCCATACACATAATGCAATGCCCTTCCTTTTGTTTATTGATAGGGTTATATACAGAAGAACACAACAAATTATATATCCATATGCAGAAAAACCCTTATATTATATTTATGTTCAGAATAACCCTTATATTATTATTCACACTTTTTTTCTTCTTCAAGGTACAAAAAGCTGCTTGTGACAAGTTTGACCCGAGTTTCTATCCACGGTTTAAGAAATGGTGTGATGACTATTTCTACATTAAGGTATACACTTTATGATTTTTTTTTGAGTAAATTACTGAAATCGTCCCTGTGGTTTGGTTAAAATTGCATATTTGGTCCCTAACTTTTATTTTGCACTCGGATCGTCCCTGTGGTTTGATTTTGTTGCATTTTTCGTCCCTATGGTTTGGTAAAAATTGCATGTTTGGTCCCTAACTTTATGTATGTAAGGGTCGAAAAACGCAACAAAATCAAACCACAGGGACGATCCGAGTGCAAAAGAAAAGTTAGGGACTAAACGTGCAATTTTAACCAAACCATAGGGACGATTTCAGTAATTTACTCTTTTTTTTCTTTGGATCTTGTTCTATGATTTTACGGATTTCATTGAATTTGGCTGGAATTGGAATTCAATTCTTCCATTGGAATTCACACAAAAAAAAAAAAAAAAAAACTCATTTTTTGTAAATATGCAGCACCGAGACGAGAGGCGAGGGCTTGGAGGCATATTTTTTGATGATCTTAACGACTATGATCAGGAAATGCTACTCTCCTTTGCTACAGGTAAAATCGTAACCTTTCTAGGGCTATTTTCGACTTTTTGTTAACAAGGAGGGCGTTTATGTCTTTTTTCACACGCAATTTGATTACAGAATGTGCAAACTCGGTGGTGGATGCGTACATTCCAATTATAGAAAGGAGAAAGGATTTGCCATTCACAGATCAAAACAAGGCATGGCAACAACTCCGAAGGGGACGATATGTAGAATTCAACTTGGTATGAAACTCTATTATTATTCCTTTTGTTATTATTGTTAAAAACACTTGATCAATGTCTATAATCATAAAGATAATAGTATTACTTTAAAAAAAAATATATTAATTTAGTGGCTAAATTATTCACATACTGAAGGTGTATGATCGAGGAACAACATTTGGTCTCAAAACCGGAGGTCGAATTGAAAGCATTCTTGTCTCTCTTCCACTAACAGCCCGGTGGGAATATGACCATGTAAGTTTTTTTTTTTTTTTTTTTTTTTTGGTACTTTTTTTTTCGTTAATCTTTTTTATTGTTTTTAAATAATTTGAAAACGGAAGGCTTATAATGTTGGGATGATTTTCTATGCATAGAAACCAGAAGAGGGGAGCGAAGAATGGAAACTTTTGGATGCTTGTATTAACCCTAAGGAGTGGATTTGAAGATTTGATGATGTTTTTATTACATGTAATATTCATGTTATGTTATCTTTAGGATTTCCTTTTTTGCATCGAGTTTTGTTAATTGTAGAGATGATGTTATTTGAGATGGTAGTTGAGTGAGTAGATTGTAAACAGGATCATGAAAGGTTAAAGGAGTTGTAAGTTGTTTTATATACGTATATTCTTTTTGTTATGTTCTTATTATAAGATAAAAAAAAGGGAATAATAGCAATATATAACTTGAACTCGTAAAATGCTTGAAAATTTGATGTTAGATTGTCGTTATTGATAAAGAAATGTTGATACATTTTTATTATGTCCAACGAATGGTGAGTAAATTGATATTATGTGTAAAAAATGTAATTATCTTGCTATTTTTAATAAAAAGAAAAGGAATAGGAACATTTGCTCTTGTTGCCAATATACGTATTGTACTTTATTTTTTTTTCATCCGTAATAAAAATCTACTTAAATGTATTGATGTAAACTTTTACTTCTCAAATTTACCATGGTAAAACTTAGAGGTAAAACTTAGAATTATCATCCTCCTCCACATGTCGTTTACTTTTTTGTCTTTAATTTGATATCAGTGATGCTTCTTTTGTCTATCTCAACCAGGTTATTGATTATGTTCAATCTTTTAACCATATCATCATATGAGGTTGCACCACAATCATTCTGTAAATTGGTTTCATCATTTATTTTCAAAATTTCTGTCTAACCTTTCGAAATATTAAGAAAAATATTTTGACCATATACGTGAATTGGACACATGCATGATATCATTTTCCACCGATTCTATACCAACTTCAAGAAATTAATCAAACCATAGTCAAAAGATCCATTCATAAGCACCAATATGCAATGAATATAATGTAATTATGTAAGCACCACTACTGATTCGACCAAACACTTTTTAATCACTTGAAACAAAAAACTCTGAGTTTTGCTCATTTTTATTCACAATTTATTAACACAAATATAGCTCAGATAAATTAAACTTGTTGCAGAAATAAAATCCCTAAATACTAAAGAACAATTTTGACAAAAAAAATATCATACCTTTTGTTATGACAGAAATACATATATGTAACAAACGAAATTGAAAATATATGTAAATACAAGAATCAATTCATAAGAAAAACATACTTGAACACTAATTATCACAAATTATAAAATCGAAATTGTAAAGATTGAGGCCAGCGAACTGCAATATCCTAAGAAAGGAATTTGCCTGGTAGGGATCTATCTAGATGATACAACAATCTATTCAAGATTGGATCTTGATCCTGTCAAAATTCTCCATGCTTCCTTGATTTTCCAAAAAAAAAAAAGAGAAAGCGAGTGGCATTTTTGTGTATTATGATCAACCCTTCATCTGTCAATTGATCACATTTATATAGGCTGTCAGATAGCAATTAAAACTGCTAACCGTCATAATTGTTCAAAACCGAAATTAACTGTCAATTCAATTAATTAACAATTAACAAATTTTATCATTAAAAAATCAATTTTAAAATTTGTTAATAAAATATAAAGTAATTAGTCTACGGAGCCCAAGAGTCTCAAGGCCCAAGACCATATCTTTAACCAGACAAAAATACAAAGATGGTCCCTGCGATATACATTTTTTTTAGGGTTTAGTCCAAACATCGATTTTTTTTTTTAGATTTGTGGTCATTTTGGCCAAGTTTCAATGCGTATTTGGTCCCTTGGCAAACTGAAATGACTGTAATGCCCCTCATGTATTTATTTTTCATTTTTCTTTCATTTTTTCTCTCTCTCTCTCTCTCTATATATATATATATATATATATATATATATATATATATATATATATATATATATATATATATATATATATAAAATAAAGAGAGGCCCCCCCCCCCTCTCTCTCTCTCTCTCTCTCTCTCTCTCTCTCTCTTTCTCCACCCATGTTCATCATCATCCTCGGTTACCTATCACTATGAATCAAAGGGTGAGTTAACCCTTTCTCCTTATTCTATTGAAACCTGTAATCGATTGGAACCATTTTAAACATAACCAAAATTGAGATTGGATCGAGAACCCATTCAGAGAAAACCATCCTTCGTTTGAGACACATTTATTCATTTATTCAATCTCATCGAAGAAACATAAGTCAACCAACACAAACCTAAAAATATTTTCGTCTGTTGACCATCGATAGTGAAGCAACAATCACAATCGAAAATGACTCTGTTCAACTATCTTTCAACAAACTGTAACTTCCCAAAAATAAGACCCAAAATTTTTCATTTTTAAATTAATAAAACACTAAACCATATCATTCTCATTAAACTAAGGTAATCAAACTTGATCAATACATCATCATTATCAGAGTAAATCACAAAATGTGGAATCGAATGGTGTGTGCCCAACAATCATCCCAGGTTCTTCCCTTTGGAACCAAAAGTACCTAAAATATAAACTAAAAACTGTAAGCATAAAGCTTATTGAGTTCCCCAAAATACCACATACCATACATACATAAATAAACACATAATGTGTAACACCCCGTTTACTAAATAATTAAATAGACAAATTAATGAATACATAGTAGCCCTAAAATCAATAATAATTTAGCAAGGTGTTGGTTTCGAGGAGTTAAATGTCATAATTTTAGAAGTCAGGGGTTAAAATGGAAAAGTCCCGGATTGGTTTTGTAAATATTTATGAAGGTAAGGACTTCTTGGTAAATTATTGGGACTTAATTTGAAGAGATTTTGGAGGTTAAGGGGCTGAAAGATAATATATGGACTTAAGTTGAAAGTATTTTGTAAAGGAGGGGCTATTTGGTTACGTTCATACTCAATTTGAAAGAAAAGGGTAAGGAGGGACCAAATGTAGGATTATGGAATGAAGTTTATAGGGTCAGGGTATTTAACCTGTTACCCTCGTCCAACACTAACCCTAAACACTACATCGACCGCCACCCATACTACTCTCATCCTCAGCCGCCGCTTGCATCACCAAGAGTTGATCGTCACCTTTTTCCACCCGCTACCTCACTGTTGAGGCCAGTGGCGGATCCAGAGATGATTGTAAGGGGGGTGCATAGTGTAAAACTACTATTATTATGGGGGCCATTAACTGAAAATCAATAATAATCATAACTTTTCTATATAAAATTTAGTTAAAAAGCATGGTAAGTGGGGTGTATGCAACCCAGTAAAACCCCCTGTATCCGCTATTGGTTGAGGCTGCAAACCACTGGACTAGCACTGGAACATCCAGCGCTGTGTTGCTCCAAGCTGCCAACGAACCTGTGAACCGCAAGGTGATCGACAAACCACTGCTGATGGCGAAATCATCCATTGATGCTGCTTTGCCGCTGACGAAGGCAATATATGTGAGTTGACATTATGCTTGTTGGGGCAGAAGAGGCTGAAAGAAGAACCACGACGTCGCTGCCGTTGTTCCCCCCATCGGGGACTATACGCCTTCCTCATCTTCGTTCTTGTTGCCGAGACGCTATCCACTACCAACGTAAGCGCCACTATTGCCGACATCTTAGGCCATTGTCGTCGCCATGCGCCACCAGGTGGGTGGTTGGGTTCATCAATCGAGAATGTGTGTGTGTGATGGTTTGTTGGTCGGTAACTGAGAAGATAACCACCATGGCCGCTAGCTATGGTGGTTGCCGCTTTCTGCCGCCACCAGCCACTAAGAGAGGTGGTTGTGTGTGCGTGAAATTGTGTTATGTGCATGTCTATTTCAGTTGAAGTGGTGTTTGGATGTTACTTGGCCGTATTCCACGAGAAAAGCCACCACCACCACCACCACGGTATGTGGTGTTTGGTATGTGTGTATCTCATTGTGTGTTTATTTTGGGGATGTTTTGTTGTATAATTGTAATAAGTGACCAGAGTAATCAAGGAAATTATAACCACCACCACCACGAAGTGGTGGTCGCCGCCGTTGACCATCACTACCCGAGGTGGTAATAGGGGGTGCCCGGCTTAATTAATAGTTATTTAACCTAATAACTTAACAAATGGACTAATTGGAATGTGATTGGGTTGGAAACCCTAATTTTGGATTTGTTGGTTTGGACTTATCGGGACCCGCGTTTTGGGTCATTGGAATTGAATAATGAATTATGTCGGACCACACCGTATGAGTTACCTAGTAGAATGATGGACTTAATGGATTAAGTCCTTAATGGTTTAAGTGTTTCTAATTAACCCTCATCACCATTTTATGTGAAAAACCTAATTTTGTTTGGGCCTTGAGTTGGGCCTTTCTGTTGGGCTTTTGTGGTTGAGTTATTGATGGGCCATCTAAGAACAAGTACATAGACTAAAATATTTCGATGGGCTTTAGGGTAAGGCCCATGTGAGGGGTTTGGGCCTAATTTGGAAAATTGGGCCATAGATAGGTCATATGTTGGGCCTTGATTTATTATTTGGCTTTTGGGCCTCCAGAGTTTGAGTTTAGGCCTTGGCTTTGGAACAAGCTAGGTTAGGGGTAAAATGGTCTTTTTATCCTAAGTATGGACTTATGTTTATGCATTGAAACCAAAATGGATAACTGGGTTCTATTTTGATGTTGATAGTTCGGGTGTCTGTCAGTCAACAGCCAGAGATTTATTTAACGGACTTCAGCAGTGTGAGGTGAGTCTCTTCACTGTTTGTATGGGTCGAAGGCACCAATGCCGACCCATTTGGTTTATGTCTAGTAGGAAGACCTGGGGGTTATCCCTAGACATTATGTATAAAGGACCGGGAGGCGGCTCCTGACACACTATATGCTATTATGTATGATAAGAAGACCCGGGGGTTAGCCTTGGACATTATGTATGAAAGATCAAGAGGCGGCTCCTGACACATTGTATGCTATTATGTATGGTAGGAAGGCCCGAGGGTTAGCCCTAGGAATTATGTATGAAAGATCAGGAGGCAGCTCTTGGTACATTGTATGCGATTATATATGGTAGGAGGACCTGGGGGTTATCCCTAGGCATTATGTACGAAAGACCAGGAGGTGGCTCATGGCACATAATATGCTAAGTAGCCAAGTAGAGTAGTTTGTATGCTAGTTGTCTTTGTGATTACTTGCATGAAAGACCCGGAGGTGGCTCTTGGCACTTGTCTATAAGACCCAGGGGGTAGCCCCTGGATTGGCAAGAAGGACTACGTGGAGGCCCGTGGCATAACGGAAAGACTATGTGCGACACATAGCATCTTATATGATTACGATTGATATGTATGGCTCACGGTTATGTATGGCATGTATGGATCAATCGATATGTATGGTATGTGGTATTTGGGGAACTCACTAAGCTTCGTGCTTACGGTTTACAATTTTGGTTTCAGGTACTTCTTCTTCAAAAGGAAAGGAGTCGACATGATCATAGCGCATCACACTATGTTTTCCATACATGAGATCTTTGGGATTACACTCTGATATTGTTTTATGATAACATGTTTTAATTATTGACACTTTGGTTTTGTCATCGGATGTTATTATGGATGTTTTTATACTATTGGTTTTATAATAACTTAATTATAATTGAAATTTTTTGTCTTAAATTTTGGGATATTACAAGTTGTTATCAGAGCTTTGGTTTGAGGGATTCAGACACACCTTCGGGGGTGTCTGGACTCAAATTGAGGGAAAGATTTTTACAAGAAAAATAATATTTCTAAAATTAAAAATTAAGGATTTTAATAAAGAACAAGGAGTATGATTGGTGCAATCGGTCAATCTCAAGTAAGTTTCCCCCAAGATACCCATACATGTTATGTTATGATATTAATTGTGAATATGTGAATTGCATGCTAGATTAGGGCTAAGGATCTAGGAAGGATGTCTTATATGCCTATTGTATGTGCTTGTAGACTTTTATGATAGTACCGATCAGTCAGTGATAGGATGGCATGTTTAGGTTATGCCTGATTGTATGAGCTTTAGAATTGCATGCTAGTATAGATTCCTGATGAGAGGATAGAATGGATTGATTGGAGTTTGTTGGTATGTTTGACCATTATCTGAATACTGCTTGCTTTGTGCTTTGTGGTCTCTTATCAATGTGAGTTATCTACTAAGTGAATATGCTAAGTCACATGTGGCATAGGCTGGATAATCTCAGAGTGATGGACTTGACCCTATTGCGCAACTCTCATTTAAATCGAACCATTATAGGGATGAGTCTTTACTTGAAGGATTATCTGATCCCTATTACATGTGGCTATATTCATGAGGTAGGTAGTTGACATTATTGGGAATCCTTCAGCAGTTGAGGAATGGGTGGGTTCGAGAACCTAGGAAAGCCTAGGATATGCTTCAGTGGGTTAGTGGTGAGGTTTAATGAGACTTGGGTGCATCAGTTTGAGGAAGTGACTTCGAGGATTTGGGAGGATTGCTGAGGAAAGTATGGATAGGTTTGGAAGGTAGTATTAGGATCGTACTACTAAAAGCACATGACCCATACTCGAATTGGTGAGAGTCTTGGAGAATCTGAGAAGCTTCGGGGAGGAGAATCCTTGAGTATGTTTTGATCATTGGTTTTGTGGGGTTTTTTTTTCCAGTTTGGAGATGAGCACTCAGGGAGGCAGTTCTGGTTCAAGATTAGGTCCCAGATCAGGTGGTGAGCCATTCGGGGGAAGGACTGTCAAGATTTTGAGTTTGCGTTGGACTAAGGAGATGGAAGGTTTTTCCGCACTAGTCTCCCCATAGGAGCCAAGGTTTGGTTCGCCTTGGATCTCCTGTATCGGGCGGCAAGGAGCTATTGGGAATTAGTTGTGCAATCTATTGTGCTTTTTGAGTTGAAGAGTATGTCTTGGGAGGAGTTTGTGACCCGGTTTGGGGCAGAGGATGTTCTTGCTGTTGCAGTTTAGCCATTGGCAAGTGAGCTAGTGAGTATGACAGGGTGTTAGTGATGGGTTTTAGACATAAGAACTTTCCTATGTGCGCATGCAAAACCCTAATGCTTGGATCTAGGCTTTCTAATTAAACATGCTTTGAATCCAAGACTTCTAATGCCTAATTGGGTTAAATAACAACATTGAAATAGATCTAGAACCATACCTTTGAATTCCTTGTTGATCTTGTTGTCTTGGAGCTTCTAGAGTCACAAATGTCACTCCTCTAATGGCTTACAAACACCAATAGCAAGGAAGATGATTTAGGAGAGAGGAGAGGGGAGGAAATCGGCCAGAGTTCTCTTACTTTTTTGATGAGATTTCGATTTCCCTTACCCATAGGGTCTATTTATACTTGCAGACTCCTTAAGGGTTACAGTCTAAACCCTAATTGGATAATCTTCTCTTAAGGCTATCCAAATCCATTCCTAGATAACATCATGGACGATTTTGAGCTATCCTTTAGCTCCTAGAATTTGTCCAATCCATATCTGTATGGATTTACAGTCTCAAGTTTAACTATCAAACAATTGACAGTTTATACCCTCTTATTTAATAAATCTCTTTAAGTCACCAAATTAATTCCAATTAATCTATGACTTATATTAATCAAATAACTATATATTATTCCTTATAATATTTACTCTCTCTTAACAAATCATCCATCAAGTTGCTATGGTGAAGGAAACCCAAAAGGACCATGCACAACCAGGTCAAATACTTGCCTAATATAGTTGCAGCCTTAGACACTATTCCAACCGTTAGACCCTGAAGGATATGACTTCCAGATTTTGAGGATGTGAGATCGATTTGGAGCACCTTGGGAAGAGAGGGTCATGCCATGTGTGTATGGTAGAGGGTCCCAGGAAGAGACCCAAGACTTTTGATGACCGGGTGAAAGGCCATCATGGTCGGAGTCAGTGAAACACCTGTAGGAAAGTGCATAAGGGAATGTCATTCTAGGGGTTTAGGCTGCTACAAGTGTAGCGGGGTTGGTCATGTCAGCAAAGATTGTTCTCAGGAGGCAAACCCATTATGTTTCCACTGTATTAGGTGGGCCACAAGAAGGTCGATTGTCCGAGGAGGAGGACAAGAGTCCCATCAAATAGGAGTCATGCTCTGTAGTGTCAGATAGGAGAAGTTAGGACTCCAACAGGCGGTGTTGCGGGTATGTATCTTTGCCTTCTTTCACTTTTATCTGCACATTGTTGTGGGAATTTTGCCGTGGTTTGGAATACTCTAGCAGGTTGAGTAAGTGTATCCCTGGTTTATTTCTTTGCTCCTGTTGATGTATATCTTCAAATATTGTCATATGCCATTTGCATAACGTGAACTACTAGTGGTTAGTGTAAGGTCGTTTCCCTTTTGTTGGTTTAGGGTGTTCAGTGTTCTCCCGGTTCTTAGTATAGATCGGCCAGGGGAATTATGGGAATGTTTGAGGTCAGTGTCACCAGGATGACTATTCAACATCTTCAGGACTTGGTGGTCAGTAGTTGATCTTGGAGTGACTGTTGGAAGCAACAAGGGAAGTGGTTTGTTGTTGAGGTGTTGGTTGGAGCATCTATCGTTGAACTTCTAGATTTGAGTGCGGTATCATTTCAAGCATCAGGGGTTTTCGGTTACGTTGGGACTCAAGAAGTGTCATTTGGTCTTTAGAAGTTGTGTGGACTTTTGGGGTTCTACTAGTGATAGAGCACTAGCATTGGTAAGCGTTGGTTACCATTAGATCGATTGTTAGAAAGCAAAAGGGGATTGGGAATCCTTCAGTTCTGATGTGTTGTGAAGAGAATCTAAGTGGGGGAGAATCGATCAAGTACTCAAGAGAAGAAGTAGGAATGAATCTAGAATGAGTTCGCATCCCCGTCAGGGAGGAAAGCGGTCGAGTGGCCGTCTAGGTTGAAGATTGTGTGACATCCCAAAATCGAGACCTAATTTTTTTTTTAATTATATTAATTATAAAAATAGTTTACGAAAAACATCGTTCTATCATTTCAAAACATCAAGTCACAAATTACAAGTCTCGACAACCATAACATGAAATAGTAAAATGTCAGAGTACAATCCCAGGGTTCTCATAGCGGAAATCATGTGTGTGCGATGCGCTGCTACCCTGCTGGCTACTTCCCCTTATCTGAAGAGGCACCTGAAACCAAAACTAAAAACTGTAAGCACGAAGCCTAGTGAGTTCCCCTAACATACCACATACCATACAATCATACATACTACCGGATAATTCTGGGGTACCCGACCTACCGATGTCAAGCCATTTTGGGGTGCTGACCTACCCGTGTCAGGTCGTTTTGGGGTGCCTGTATACCCTCCGGTCTATCTCACCCGGTCACGGGGACTATTTCACCCCTACCACTATCATATAATACCATATCATAATCATGCTGTCAGACATATCTGGGGTGTCCGACCTACCCTTCGGTCCTAACGACCGAATCATGAGGCTATTCCCCTCCTACTACCACTAACACTTATAGCATATCATACTGGCATATAGAGCACATCAGGTAGTATAAAACCAAACAATTATCACAAAGACAATCATGTCAACTATAATAAACCACTAGTGGGCCGACCTTGGTGCCTTAGACCCACTTCTACTAGAAGGTAACTCACCTCGACATGTGTAGTGTTTGCACTGTCCTCGGTGTGAAAATCGACTCTTCCTGACTCCTCAATTGCTACAAAACATCCTTTCTACATTACCAATTCATACAAATAACCCTTACGAGGGTCACTAAATTCCAAGTCAAAGTCAAAACCCTGGTCAAAGTGAACATATGGTTGACAAGACTCGCCGAGTTGGTCTACCAACTTGTCGAGTCCCCACATCCACAAAATGCCACAATCCCGTCCCTACTCGTCGATTCTAGCCAGAGCTTGACGAGTTCATCTTTAACAATATATCAAACTATCTTCAATTGACTCGTCGAGTTCATCCTTGAACTCATCGAGTTCATCCTCATCCATATAAAGGTGTTCAATCTATAACTTGTCGAGTTCATCCTTGAACTCGTCGAGTTCGTCTTCATGTGGCTGGGAAATTGCCTTCAACTCGCCGAGTTCCTCTTTGAACTCGTCGAGTCCTTCGATCTTCAAGTCCACAACAAACCCCTAACATGCTGAGTGTTTCTTCCACTCAACCAAAGACCATTTCTAGAAGACACTGGGGGGAAATGTGACCTGACTCATCGAGTCACCCAAGTGACTTGCCCAGTCCCTCTTTGTCCAAAACTATTCAGTTGATTATAATGGGTCTTAATGAATCAAAACCATAGATCTAACCTTTTAAGGTCCATTTTATACGTAAAGTTCCAATCTTGACGTTCATGCGTGTGCTTTTTGGCACCAAAAAGCAATAAAAAGAGGTATATAAGAAGCATGGGTCTCCCATGGCCATAAAGTTGGCACCTTTATGCCGTGGGAATGCTCAATGGTTCCATATCTGAAGTGTAACTCCAAAAACACTCACAAAATCTGATTATATTCACAAACTCATAAAAAGGTAGAAAATAGCCCCAAAACAAGATCTAAGAGATAGATAGTCAAGGTTAAAGCTTTGTACCTTGAATGAACTGAGAATGAAGCAAAACCTCTATATATACTAGCTTCCACTTAAACTCCCAAGCTCTTTTTTTCTCTTCCAACTTCAAATGCACACAAAAGTCACCAAAAAGCTCAAGAACACTCAAAAGAGGCTTAGGGTTCGTGTTAGGGCTTTCTCTGGGTTAGGAGGAACAATGGAGGTTGGGTTGGGGCGTTATAAGTTATTTAAATAGGGTGCAAACCCCAAATATTAGGGTTTCATCCAGATAGTCCTACTCGTCGAGTCGGTCTCCCGACTCGTCGAGTAGGTCACTTATTCTACCGATCCAAAGTTGGGTCTACACGTTGAGTTGGGCCTCTAACTTGCCGAGTCCCAGAGCAAAACATGAAATTACTAGGATTTAAATACGTACCAGGAACCGTGTGTTACAAATCTCCCCCACTTATTTTAGACTTCGTCCTTGAAATCTGCTGATGAATCTGGAAAAAGCTCGGGGTAATGTTCCCTCATCTCGTCCTCTGGATCCCAAGTCCATTCCGATCCCTTGTGGTGCTGCCATTGCACCTTCACCAACATCATCCTCTTGTTCCTCAAATCCCTCGACTTCGAGTCGAGGATAGCTACTGGTCGCTCGATGTAGTTCAGGCTGTCATCCACTTGAATATCCTGTAAAGGCACCACTGTCGAATCGTCTACCAGACACTTTCGCATCTGGGAAACGTGAAAAGTGCTGTTAATATGACTGAGTTCGGCCGACAAATCCAACCTATACACCACATTGCCCACCCGGGCTACAACACTGAAAGGTCCAATATACCTGGGGCCCAAACTTGCCCCGCTTCCTAAACCGAATGACGCCTTTCCAGGGCGACACCTTCAGGAGTACCATATCCTCGACATGGAATTCCACGTCCAAACGACGCTTGTCGTCATAACTTTTCTGCCAAAATTTAAGCATTCTGAAGCCTACTCCGCACTTGCTGGATCCTCTCTGTAGTCTTGAGTACCATTTCGGTACTCCCCATGACCCTTTGGCTAACCTCACCCCAACATATCGGGGTCCTGCACTTCCTACCATATAGCATCTCGAAAGGAGGACGGTGGATACTCGCGTGATAGCTGTTATTATAGGAAAACTCTGCAAAAGGAAGGCAAGTATCCTAACTACCTCCAAAGTCTAAAACACATGCCTGCAGCATATCCTGGTCTGGATGGTTCACTCACTCTGACCATCCGTTTGCGGGTGAAAAGCGGTGCTAAAGTGCAGACGAGTACCCAGCTTGTCGTGAAACTTCTTCCAGAATTTAGAAGTGAACCGAACATCTCTGTAGGAAATCACCGAAACTGGCACCCCGTGCCGAGCCACTACCTCTCTGATATAGATGTTGGCCAAATTTTTGGCCGAAATGCTATCCTAAATCGGAATTAAATGGGCTCTCTTGGTCAACCGATCCACGATGAACCATATTGAATCCCCTCCCCACACGGTCCTGGGAAGCTTCGTGATGAAATCCATACTGATATCTTCCCATTTCCACAATCAAATATCCAACAGCTGGGTCTTACCGTGAGGCCTCTGGTGCTCAGCCTTAACCTTCCTGCAGGTCAGGCATCTCTCAACGAACCAAGCTACATCCCTCTTTATGTAGGGATACCAATAATCAAGACAAAGATCCATGTACATCTTCGTCACCTTAGGATGGATTGAAAACCAGGATTTATGCGCCTCCTCCATAAATACCTGGTGCACACCTCCATGATATAGGACCCACACCCTGCAGTGTACAGTTAACAATCCACAACTATCATAATCGAAGGAGGAAATTTGACCCACAGTACGCTTACTCTTATGATGTTCCTCTTTCATGACCTCCTCCTGGGAATCTTGAATCCGCTCCAACAGTAGAGTCACCAAGGTCATTCTCATGCAAATATCTCTGATCAGTGCTGCCTTGCGGCTAAGTGCATCAACCACAACATTGGCCTTCCCCGGGTGAGAGAGGATCTCACAATCGTAATCTTTCACCACATCAAGCCATCAACATTATCTCATGTTCAGATTTGGCTGATCCATATGGTACCTCAAACTCTTATGGTCTGTGTAAATGGTAAAACGGACCCCATAAAGGTAATGACACCAAATCTTGAGGGAGAAAATTGTTGGATAAGGTGTCTAAGTCAATAAGTTTTTTTGGTATTTACTTGACCTAGTTTGGCATGGTCCATTTGGATTGCATGGGATCATGCATTTGGATAGACTAAAATGAAAGAAATAACACTTAAGGTTTATTAATATATTATAAGTTCGAATATATTAATAATATTATTTAATTAGTATTGATCAAGAATTAATTTGGAATTAATTAAGTGATCAAAAAGAGACTAATTAAATATATGGGTTGATTGTGTTAATCATCTATACTTATATAGTGGGCTAATGCTTCATGGATTATCAAGTTTGGCTAAACCCATAAGATGCTCCATGGTGTAACATCCATAAAATTCAAACCAAATTTAAACTTTTTCATTCATAAATAAAAACCACATAACATTGTTCACAAAAATGTTTTCAAATCATTTTCCATCAGAGTGTCCCAAAAATCATAACATAGGATGAGGGGCGATACGCTCACGCGTTCGCCTTTCCACGATTTCCTGAAGTACCTAAAACAGTAAACTGAAAACTGTAAGCCCGAGGGCTTAGTGAGCTACCCCAAAAATACCAACACCACACTGACAATACCATAACAGTAATAATCAATCAACATGCATTTTGGGCCATTGGCCGCACTGGACCGCCCTACCGGGCCTACAGTTTGTCTAGATCTATCCCCAGCCTTCGGTATGACTGGTCCGCCATGTGGGCCTACAGTCTCCTCGGACCGCTCATAGGGTATGATGGTCTTTAGCAAGAAGCATGACCGCCTCAACCCAACCAACAAGCAAATAACCATGTGCGCATAACAATCATATACTGGAATATTCAAACATCATACATACCTATCTCACTGATCACAATCATGAATTCTCCTATAATTAGAGTACCGACCTAGCAGGTCACTATTACACCAACCCCTACGGATCATAAAAGCATAACATACTATCTACCTCGATTCCGAACTAACAATTCATGACCACATGCAACATACCATAACAATAAAAATAAAAGGAACGACCTTGGTGTCGTAGACCTTATCGATATAGCGAGGATAACTCACCTTGCAGATGTCGACTCGGAAGGTAAAGTCCAACTCTTCGATCACTCGACACCGACCCCACCACCTAAACGATAGTTCAATATACATATAAGTCTTTAACCTTGTAAGGTACTCCATAACCTAATATTGAACCCTTGGTCAAGGTCAAAGTCCTCAGTCAAGGTCAACAGTCCATGTTGACCTCAACTCACCGAGTACACCTAGCTACACGCCGAGTCCCTTGAAGCGCAATCCAAATCGCCGAGTCATTGAGGTGACTCGTCGAGTTCCTTCGAATCCCGATCAGACATTAAGGCCACCCATCGAGTTCCCTCCTTGTGACTCGACGGATATACTTGCGAACATTATTCTTGGTTAAAACTCATCTGACTCGTCGAGTTGTTCTTCAACTCGTCGAGTCTCACGACAATCTTCATCGGACTCGCAGAGTTGTTCAACCAATTCGTCGAGTTCAATTTCCATCTTCATGCAACTCGCCGAGTTGACCCTGCGACTCGTCGAGTCCATTCAGTCCTCTTTCCATACAGATCCATTTTGAGCCATGTAGCGGCTCCAAATCACAGATCGAAGCTTCTAGGGCATGCTTATCACGTAAAGTTGCAAACTTTACATGCATGCATGGCTTTAAAGGCTCAAAATGGAAAATCTAAACTATTGATGGGTTTTTATGAGCAAAGGGGACCTCAATCACGACTACAGCTACAACTTTATGCTTTTAGAATCCAAAGAGAGTCCAGATCTGAAGTTACAACTTCAGATCTAGCCTATAGCTCATCATACCAACTTGATATTCCATGAAAACCCTAAAACTCACCCAACACAGGAGATCTATAAGGAGAATGATGCTTTGAGTACCTTTTGAAGTTGATATCTGAGATGAGTGTTGATTCCCATACACCAATTGCTTCAATCTCCTTCTCCTCTAAGTCTTCTCCCTCCAAGAACTCTCTTTCAAGCTTCAAACACACACACAAGGAATACACACACGAATAAGGATCTCAAGGGTTCTTTGGAACGGCAAGGAGGTCCAAGGGAGGCTAAGGTCCCTTTAAATAGGGGTGCAAACCCCGGGAATTAGGGTTTCACTTTCCAGCTCCTACTCGCCGAGTAGGTCACTTAACCCGCGATCCTTCTCACAGCTACTCGATGAGTAGGTAAACCAACTCGTCGAGTAGGGCATAATCCAAAAACTTATATTAACAATACCTGAGAATTCGGGTGTTACAACTCTCCCCCACTTGAACTAGACTTCGCCTTCGAAGTCTGCTGGAATAAATAATGCCGGGTAATGCTCGCGCATCTCCGCCTCCGGCTCCCATGTCCATTCGGATCCCTTCCGATGTTCCCATTGTACCTTTACCAAAGGTATTTCCTTGCTCCGCAGAATTTTCTTCTTCCTTTCCAAAATCGCCACAGGCCTTTCTACATAGTTCAGGCGCTCATCGAACTGAATATCATCCAACGATACCATTGCCTCCTAGTCCATAATGCATTTTTGCAATTGTGAAACATGAAATGTGTTGTGGATCCGGATAAGCTTCTCCGGAAGTTCTAGCCTATAAGCCACCCTACCAACCCTGGCGATAATCATGAACGACCCGATGTAACGGGGACCCAATTTTCCCCTCTTCCTAAAGCGGATCACACCCTTCCAGGGTGAGACCTTTAGAAGAACCATGTTACTCGCCTGAAATTCCAGCTCAGATCGGCATCAGTCGGCATAACTTTTTGCCGACTCTGAGCGGTCTGCAGTCGCTGTCTAATCTGCTATATCATTTCAGTAGTTTGCAGAACTACCTCTGTCCAACCCATCACTCTGTGCCCAACCTTGCCCCAACAGACTGGGATCCTACACTTCGGCCCATACAACAGCTCGAAAGGCGGGGCGCCAATACTGGAATGATAGCTGTTGTTGTAGGCGAACTCTGCAAGCGGTAGGTGGGAATCCCAACTCCCACCGAAATCAATAACGCACACCCTCAACATATCCTCGAGGGTCTGAATGGTCTGCTCACTCTGCCAATCAGTCTTCGGATGGAACGCTGTACTAAAATGCAGTCGTGTACCCATTTCCTCATGGAACTTTTGCCAAAAACGAGAAGTAAACCTTACATCTCAATCGGAAACTATAGAAACTGGAACCCCGTGGCGAGAGACAATCTCCCTGACGTACATGTCGGCCAACTTCTCTGCCGATGAACTCTCCCGTATGGCTAGGAAATGGGCACTCTTGGTCAATCGATCCACGATGACCCATATAGCATCGAACCCCCTTGCTGTCTTCTGCAACTTCGTGATGAAATCCATTGCGATCCTTTCCCACTTCCACATGGGAATCTCCAGAGGCTGTAGCTTACCATGCGGCCTCGGATGCTCGGCCTTGACCATCCTACAGGTCAAGCACCTCTCAACAAACCAAGCGATATCTCGCTTCATACCAGGCCACCAATAACTTGAACTCAAATCACGTACATCTTGGTGGCTCCCAGGTGAATCGAAAAATGAGACTTATGAGCCTCCTCCATCACTATCTACCGGACCACTCCAGACATCGGAACCCAAACCCGACCATAAGGGGTCAACAATCCGCGACTATCCTGAACAAACCAGGCGCTTTCGTCCTTAATCCTCTCCAACTTCCAGTTCTTTGGCCTCATGCCCTCAATCTGGGCATCTATGATCAAACCCATCAGTGGGGAATCCACTGCTATCCTCATACAACTGGCTGGGGTCGAGAACCTAGCTAACTTGCAGCTCAGAGCATCCGCAACCACATTCGCTTTACCAGGGTGGTAAAGGATCTCGCAATCATAGTCCTTGACCACATCCAGCCACCTGCGCTGCCTCATGTTTAGGTTCGGTTGATCCGTGATGTGTCTCAAACTCTTGTGATCAGTGTATATAGTACAACGGACCCTATATAGATAGTGCCTCAAAATCTTGAGAGCCAAAACCACCGCTCCCAACTCAAGATCATGAGTAGGGTATCTCGTCTCATGCAGATTCAGCTACCGCGACGCGTAGGCTACCAGTCGTCCCCTCTGCATGAGAACTGCCCCAAAGCATGTGATGGATGCATCACAAAATACCACAAAATCCTCGACTCCATTGGGGAGTGTTAACACCGACGCCTCGCATAAACACTGCCAGAGGGTTTCAAATGCCCTCTGCTGCTCAGGCCCCCACCTGAAATCCACCCCTTTCCTCGTTAAACGAGTGAGGGGTACGAAAATCTTGGAGAAATCACAAATGAATCTACGATAATACCCTGCTAAACCCAAGAAACTCCTGATGTCTGAGGGAGATTTCGGAGTCTCCCACTGCATTACCGCCTCCACCTTGGCCGGATCGACCAAAATCCCCTCCTGGTTCACGAGATGTCCGAGGAACTGGGCATCTCGTAACCAAAAGTTGCATTTTGAGAACTTGGCATACAACTGTTCTCACCTCAGAACCCCTAGCAGATCCCTAAGATGCTTCTCATGCTGCTCTCGAGTCTTGGAATACACCAAGATATTATCTATGAACACAGTGACCGAGCGATCGAGCATCGGTCTGCAGACTCAGTTCATTAGATCCATGAACACCAATGGCGCGTTGGTGAACCCAAACGGCATCACCACAAACTCGTAATGAACATAACGAGTCTGAAACTCGGTCTTTTCCACGTCCTCCTCCCTCACCCTGACCTGGTGATTTCCTGATCTCAAATCAATCTTGGAAAACCAAGACGCACCCTGTAGCTGATCAAAAAGATCATCTATCCTCGGGAGTGGATAACGGTCGTTCACTGTTAACTTGTTCGGTTCCCTATAGTCAAAGCACATCCTGTGCGAACCGTCCTTCTTCCTGACGAAAAGGATCGGTGCTCCCTAAGGTGAACTACTCGGACGAATAAACTGCTTGCCCAGCAGCTCCTACAACTGAGATGACAGCTCCTGCATCTCAAGCGGTTCCAGTCAGTACGATACCTTGGCGATAGGGGTCGCACCTGGAACTAAGTCGATCATGAACTCAGCCTGCCTCTCCGGAGGCACTCCGGGTAACATCTCCAGAAACACATCAACAAATTCCCTCACCACCGGGACCTTAGAAACTGAGAGCTGCTCTCTAACCCGCGTATCTACCACATACGTCAAATAACCGGCACACCCATCCTGAATATACTATCGAGCCCTGGCTGCTAAACAAAACCCTGATCCCAACCTGGTGCCCTCACCATACACTACAAGTTCTCCCCCACTTGGGGTTCGAACCACCACCCGCTGTTCCTCACAGTCGATCATGGTGCCAAAACGGCTAAGCCAATCCACCCTATAAACACACATACATCTCCCATGGAAATAGGAACCAAATCTATCAAGAATGACACCCCAAAAATCACTAACTCGCATCCCCGGTAGACCGAAGAAGCATAAACCCCATGCTCGTTAGCGATCGAAAATCACAACGGATACTCAAGATCATCTATCGGCACACTGAAACCTCTAGAAAAGGACTGAGATACAAACGACCGACTCGCCCCCGAGTCAAATAATACTAGAGCGAGCAACGAATTTACTAAAAATGTACCTAATCACACGTACAATCAATAATCATAGCATAATACAATAACTGAGACAGAGAATAGAAACGTACCAGCAACCACATCTGGTTCTGACTTGGCCTCCTCTGCCGTGAGCTGGAAGGCGTGACACTGAGCCTTTGGAGGCTCCACCTTGACTGGCCTCCCTTCTCCAATCCTCATAGCAGCTGATGCGGAACCCTGCGCCAACTTAGCGGCGAGTTGCAGAGAGTTGGCCTTCACATGACCAACCTGATGACAATGGTAACAAATCCTCATATCTGCGGGAAGGGCGGACTGATGGTAGTCCCTGGCATAGTGCCCCTCCTTGCCACATTTCTAGCACCCACCTCCTGCTCTACAAACTCTCGAATGAACCCTGCCAAACTTTCTACAAGTGCGGCTCTACTGACCCCCAAACTGTGTATCAGTGGTCTTAGACCGCTTAGGCGCTGACTGAGACTGTGCTGGTGCCTGATGCTTCTCCTTCAGCTGCATCTCTATCTCCAACTCACGCCGCCTCGTGGCTTCCTGAAGGTCCAGGAGGGTATCACATCGCTGTGTAGACACGAACTGCCGAATATCAATCTTGAGCATACTCAGATAACGAGTCATCTGAGACTACTCTGAAGCGAACTCCGGGCAAAACATAGCCCTCTCCTTGAACATACGGGTAATCTCTATCACAAACTCCCCATCCTGTCTTAAGGTCAGAAACTCCTGTGCAAGCCGCTCCCGCTCAACGCGTGGAACGTAGTGGGTGTGGAACATATCTATGAACTGCTCCCAAGTAATAGCAGCCCGCTGATCATCAGTATATGACCCAGTCGTCAGTCTCCACCAGTCCTTTTCCCCAAGCCTCAGCAAGTTCAGGGCACACCTAACCTTTTAGTCAGTAGGACATGAGCACATGAAGAAACAACCCTCCACGTCCGATAACCACCTCATAGCCCTAATCGCATCCTGTGTACCATCAAACGTTGGGGGCTTCGTATTATCAAAGTCCCGATACTGGAAAGCCCTGCCGGCTCCTCCACCAACCCCTGCCGTGGTTACACCCGAAGTGGCTGCCGCGACAGCTATCTTTGATAGAGCTGCATATCGCTCATCAAAATACTTAATCATCATGGTCTTAATCGACCCAAACATCTCTGGAAGCTATGCTCGGAACGCAACAACAATCTCGTCGTGCATGATCTCCCGGATCCTGACATCCAACTCCTCTGTCCCTATCTGAACGACGGGCTCGGGTGCTACCGGCACCTCCAACCCTCCATCTCTCGACCTCGATCCTGATCCTGATCTGGATCCTGAAGCAACACGTCTCGTCACCACCATACTGAAATATATATACAAGTCATCAGATAAATAACATAATGTCAGGAGACTAAAACCCAATAACCCTAGGGGTTGTGACCTCCTTGCTACGCGTATGGGTCCTGTGCTTTCAGTAGTATGGGCCCATACTACCTTCCATACCTACCCATATTTGCCTTAAGTATCATTACAACACCCTAACAATATCATCAACATAGGA
The DNA here is from genome assembly GCF_052625555.1 of Lactuca saligna. Classification (NCBI taxonomy): domain Eukaryota; kingdom Viridiplantae; phylum Streptophyta; class Magnoliopsida; order Asterales; family Asteraceae; genus Lactuca; species Lactuca saligna. Next base: position 173,351,002 of record NC_136419.1, read on the forward strand.
AATGCGTTCCACCCTTATTCTAGGGGAATAACAAATACCTCGCATTTAGACTCACCACTTAACACGACTCTCACATTCATGAAACTTCCATCATCCCCTGCAACGCTAATGCACGCTAGCTACACATAATGCTGGACCCAATAGACTTTCGAATATCCGATTCTTCCCGAAGGCCGAATTAACATTCTCAGCCTATAAGTTCTTTATTACGCACAACCGTTGTAACATCCGTAATCCCAGGTATATTATTTAATATTTATTTTTTTGAATTATGTGAAGGAACTCGGTGAGTTGATGCGTAGACTCGCCGAGTAGGGTCATGATTATTCATCTGGGTTCGCATTGGACTCGGCGATTCCACGCTGTTTGATGAAACCCTAATCCTCCAGGGTTGGAGCATATTTAAGGGTACTCTTAGCCTCCCATTGCGGCTACCAGTCCCTTGAGAGCACCCTTAGTGATCTATATCGTTTGGAAGGAAGGAGAAGCCTTTATTGATCTTTCTATCCTTGGCTTGGCAAAAAGAAGGTGATCAAGAGCAAGACGAGGCTGAAGGAGGTGTGATTCAAGTGGTTTCAAAGTCCAGAGATTCCAACTTCAGGTATTCATTCGAACCTTCTTCAGTTTTAGTATTGAACTTAGAGATTAGGGTTTTGTAACCTCTTGTGAGGATGTTTATGAGGAGCAATTGGTCCCTTATCGAGTCTATGCTTTGGATCTCGATTCAAAGAGGTTCAAAGACTTCAATCCACTATGCTTTATGGGTCCTTGAGGGGTGATTGGACTTAGGTTGCCATTTTTGGGACTAAATCTCCATTTGATGCCATTATGTATGTTTATAAGAATCAAGTTCCTACTTTACATGATTATATTGATTGGGAAGGCCAGATCTATGGAATTGAGGTACAGATCTGACCTCAGGAGGTCAAAAGAATCTGTGCATGGCATGTACTCGCCGAGTTGTTCTTGGGACTCGACGAGTTGAGTCAAGGTAGCCCCGCGATTCATGCCAGGGGACTCGTCGAGTAAAGGGAGGGACTCGACGTGTTAAATGGAACTAAGAAGTTAAGTGGAGACAGGTGGACTCACCGAGTTTCCCAAGTGCACTCGCCGAGTCGGGTCAAAGTTTGACCCTTGACTTTGGTTGACTTTTAGGGTTTGGTCAGCAGCGAGGCCTTTGAGTCAGAAGAGGGGTAAAATGGTCTTTTACCCTTCTGAAGATGTTAAGAAAGGTTAGAGTACATTTATATTCATAGGAATATTTGCCTTATGTGTTTAGGCGGAGGCTAGATCGCATTCCTACCGAGTCAATGATTTACTGAGATATCAGAGGTGAGTCTTCTCACCATACTGTACCCGGAAGGGTGTCTATGGGTGACCGGAAGGTCGGATTTGTTATAAGAAGTATGCATTGTATGTGATTAAGTTAACTGTTTGTATGTGCTATGTATGATATGCTTGATATGGGCTGGAAGGTATTATGTTATGGGCCAGAAGGCATTATGATGTGGACCGGAAGGTCGATGCTGGTAGGACCGGAAGGTTTACCAGGTTGGGACGGAAGTCCCCTGAGACACTTGGACCGGAAGGTCATGGCCTGGAAAGGCGTATGTGCATAAGTAGTATTTTGGGGAACTCACTAAGCATTTATGCTTACAGTTGTTGTGTTATATGTGTCAGGTACTAGCGAGGACCGTGGGAAGGCGCCGACGTGATCTGTACACACTGACGGAAGATTTATTTTATGATCTTGGGATTTGACATGTTTTGTATTAAGATATGATACATTGGATTTTTATGGCTTGATTTGGATGAAAACATGTTTTAAGAAATGAATTTTATTTTTTGAAAATTCGCATTGTTACAAGTTGGTATCAGAGCCTTGGTTTGAGGGATTCGGGTGCACCTTCGGGCGTAACTGAACTGAAACCGAGGATTTGAGAAAAAAATTTCAATAATAAAAGCATAAAATTTTATCATAGATTTTGTGATAACCAAAGAAGAAGCAGTGTGTATGGTCAGCCAGTGCCCGAACGGTGAAATCCCCAAAATACCCTTACAAAATGTGTTATGAGATATGTTATGATATGTTATGCATGCTAGAGTAGAGTAGGTATTCATATTAGGACTAGAGTGACCTGATTTGTGATGCCTTAGTCTAGGGGAATCCTGCTGCTATGAGATGCCTTGATAGCGAGTAGGTAGCCTATGCATAGCAAGAATAGAGTACTCGCGTTCTGGGGTCCAAGGAGGAGGACCTGGGGTGAATGTTGATGCGGTGTAATCATTAGTATAGGGTCCGTACTACTGAAGACACCGGATCAGTGGGCAACCCAAGTAAGAATCCTTTAGGTATCGGAGGCCGAGTAGGGTTGCGTTATTGAGTGCGAGTACGCTCGATCGAGTCTCTGACATTTTTATGTTGTATTTCAGAGGCATTATGGTTGGGACACGCTACAGACCTGGGACGAGCGGTGTGAGTGACGAGGAGCTTCATCAGATGATCCACGATGAGGTGGCTGCGGCAATCAGGGCTGAGATTCCGGAGATGTTTAGGTCTATCAAGACCACGCTGTTGGAGACTTTTGATGAGCGGTACGCCGCAGTGACTGAGGCCATAGCCGCTGCAGCTACACCGGCTGTGGCTGCTGCCAGACCTCAGGGAGGTGACTCGTTGTTGTTCCGGGAGTTCAGCAACACGAAGCCACCCAAGTTTGATGGGACGCATGATCCGATCGCTGCGATGAGATGGATTGCTGACATTGAGGGATGCTTCTATACATGTTCATGTCCAGAGCATCTGAGGGTACGATTCGCTTTGAACCAGCTGCACCTAGGAGCGAAGGATTGGTGGAAGTTCGTGACAGCGAACTTCACTCTTGCAGAGATTTCGACAGTGACCTGGGAGAGGTTCACCACCATGTTCAGAGATGAGTATGTTCCCCCGGTGGAGAGGGAACGGTTGATTCAGGAGTTCTTGACCCTCAAGCACGGTAATGATTTAGTTGTTGTGGTCACCCGGAAGTTTCATGAGAGGGCGATGTTCTGCCCTGAGCAGGTGTCTACTGAGCAGGCACGGATGAGCCGATATTTCGGTATTCTAAGGAGGGACATTCAGGAGTTCGTATCGAACTCGACGTACCGGACATTTGCTGAGCTCCAAGAAAATACCCAGAAGAGGGAGATTGAGTTGGAGACTCAGGTCAGGGAGGAGGTCGAGTCTCAGAGGATGGATCGGCGGCCGAATCAGTCTCAGCCGGCAGCCAAGCGGACCAAGTCCGCCGATTCGAGGATGGAAGGCCAAAAGGGCCGCACTTGCGGAAAGTGCGGCAAGGGTCATGAGGGGGCATGTCGATCAGGTGCTTGCTACAAATGTGGCAAGGAGGGGCACATCACCAGGGATTGCCCCAAGGGATTTATGGTTTGCTTCCATTGCAACCAGACCGGCCATCGGAAGGCCAAGTGTCCTCAGCTTCAACAGGGATCAACACAGGGATCTGCGCCTGCTGCTAGGGTTACCGAGATTCGACCGGCAAAGGCCGAGGCTCCAAAGGTTCGTGGGAGAGCTTTTCAGTTGACTGCAGAGGAGGTCCGCGCAGCGCTCGATGTCGTGGCTGGTATGTTTTCTTTCGTGTATTTACTTTCATGTATTTACTTTCATGTTGAGATAGTGTGATTATATTATGATATGCGTAGGTACTTTTCTTGTGAATTCTGTACCTGCCTTGGTATTATTTGACTCGGGTGCGAGTCGGTCTTTTGTATCTTTGGCTTTTAGTCAGCACATCAGTATTGATCGGGAGGTGATGAGTCGACCCCTGAGGGTTTCCATAGTTGATGAGAAAGCGGTGTATGCCACCGAGGTGATTCGAGGATGTGTGCTCGAGATTTTTGGCATCGAGTTTCCGATTGATCTGGTTCCTATCGCGATGGGAGATGTCTGTGTCATCGTGGGCATGGACTGGTTGAGTAAGTTTGGAGTGGTTATTGACTGCGAGAGACAGCTGGTGACCATACGAGACCCTAGTGGGGGAGTTCTTACTGTGTATAGCGAGGGGACCCGGTGTGGGTCAGCGTTTTGCTCGGCTGCTAGGGCGAGGAAGAGTTTGCAGCAAGGTTGTCGTGGGTTTGTAGCTTATGTGATGGACACACGAATGGCCACGAGGAGGCCAAGTTCGATCGATGAGGTCCCGATAGTGTGCGAGTTTCCGGATGTTTTCCCCGAGGAACTGCCGGGCGTGCCTCCGGAGAGACAAGTGAAGTTCTGTATCGATTTGGTTCCGGGAGCAACACCTATCGCCAAGGTGCCTTATCGCCTCGCTCCACCAGAGATGTAGGAGTTATCCTGACAACTTCAGGAGATGTTGGGGAGGGGGTTCATTCGACCGAATAGCTCACCTTGGGGAGCGATGATTCTTTTTGTCAAGAAGAAGAATGGTTCGCACCGAATGTGTATTGATTACCGGGAGTTGAACAAGTTGACGGTCAATAACCGGTATCCATCACCTAGGATCGATGATCTGTTCGATCAGTTGCAAGGGGCATCTTGGTTCTCCAAGATAGACTTGAGGTCGGGTTATCATCAGATGAGGGTTGAAGACACCCAGAAGACTGCATTCGAAACTCGTTATGGACATTACGAGTTTGTGGTGATGCCTTTTGGGCTCACCAATGCCCCAGCTGCGTTCATGGATCTCATGAACAGGTTGTGCAGGCCGATGCTGGATTGGTCGGTGATCGTATTCATTGATGATATTTTGGTATATTCGAGGTCTAGAGAGCAGTATGAGGAGCATTTGAGGGAGATCCTTGGAGTTCTGAGATCGGAGGGGCTGTATGCCAAATTCTCCAAGTGTGATTTCTGGTTTCGAGAGGTCCAGTTCCTAGGGCAGCTTGTTAACCAGAAAGGGATATTGGTCGATCCGGCCAGGATCGAGGCGGTGATGAGATGGGCGGTGCCGAGATCACCCACTGAGATCAGGAGTTTTCTGGGATTGGCCGGCTATTATCGAAGGTTTATTAAGGATTTATAGAAGATCGTCGTGCCACTTACCAAGATGACCCGGAAGGGTGTTTCATTTTCATGGGGTTCGGAGCAGCAGTCCTCGTTTGAGACACTTCGCCAGAAGTTCTGCGAAGCCCCAATGCTCGCACTCCCGGAAGGGATGGAAGATTTTGTGGTATATTGTGATGCATCGATATCTGGGTTAGGGATAGTGCTTATGCAAAGGGGGCACGTTATAGCGTATGTGTCAAGGCAGCTGAAGCCTCATGATTCGAGATATCCCACCCGTGATTTGGAGTTGGGGGCTGTGGTGTTTGCCCTCAAGATCTGGTGTCACTATCTGTATGGGGTTCGATGTACCATATACACGGACCACAAGAGTCTGAAGTACATGATGGATCAGCCAAACTTGAATATGCGCCAGAGGAGATGGTTGGATGTGGTAAAGGATTATGATTGTGAGATCCTGTACCACCCGAGCAAGGCTAATGTCGTAGCTGATGCTTTGTGCCGTAGGACGGAGAGCACCCCGATTCGAGACGTTTGTATGAGGTTGACAGTGATGACACTGGTATTGGACACCATCCAAGGGGCCCAGGCTAAGGCTACGAGACCAGAAAAATGAAAGAGGGAGTGAGTTGTCGGGCAGGTTTCGGAGTTCGTTACCGATAGCTGGGGACTTATGATATTTGAGGGTCGGATTTGGGTACCGTTTGTGGGCGGGACGCGTACCATTTTGATGGAAGAGGCACATCGATCGAAGTTCTCGAACCACCCTAGGGCCACTAAGATGTATTTGGATCTAAAGAAAGAGTATTGGTGGCCCTTTATGAAGAGGGATGTTGCATGGTTTGTTGAGAGGTGCCTAACTTGTCGCCAGGTTAAGGCCGAACACCAGCGTCCGCATGGTAAGCTGCAGCCGCTGGAGATCCTTGAGTGGAAGTGGGAACAGATTACCATGGATTTTATCACCAAATTGCCAAGGACTGCAAGGGGAGTCGATGCAATTTGGGTGATTGTGGATAGGTTGACGAAGAGCGCTCATTTTCTTGCTATCAGTGAGAGCTCTTCTGCTGAGAGGTTGGCAGAGTTGTATGTGAGGGAGGTGGTATCACGGCATGGGGTTTCGATGTCGATTGTTTCAGATCGAGACATACGATTTACTTCCATATTTTGGAAGAAGTTTCACGAGGAGTTGGGTACGAGGCTGCATTTTAGTACCGCATACCACCCACAGACGGACTGGCAGAGTGAGCAGACGATTCAGACACTCAAGGATATGCTCCGAGCATGTGTTTTGGATTTTGGTGGAAGTTGGGACACATATTTACCCTTGGCAGAGTTTTCGTACAACAACAACCATCATTCGAGCATTGGTATGCCACCCTTTGAGCTGTTGTATGGGAGGAGGTGTTGGACCCCCATATGCTGGGGAGAAGTGGGGCAACGGGTAATGGGTAGTACGGAGATCGTGCTTCACACGACAGAGCATATACAATAGGTCAGGCAGAGATTGTTGACCGCTCAAAGTCGCCAGAAGAGTTATGCGGACAGGCGTCGGTCTGAGCTCGAGTTTCAGATTGGTGACCTCGTACTCTTAAAGGTCTCACCTTGGAAAGGAGTGATCCGATTCAAGAAAAGGGGCAAGTTTGGGCCTCGATATATTGGACCTTTCAGGGTAGTCGCAAGGGTAGGCAGGGTAGCCTGCCGTTTGGATCTACCTGCGGAGTTGGGGCAGATTCACGACACTTTTCATGTGTCGCAATTGAGAAAGTTTATAGCTGACAAGTCGGCAGTGGTACCATTAGAGGACATTCAGGTGGATGCAGGCCTGAACTATTAGGAGAGACCGGTGGCAATTAGGGATCGGAAGGTCAAGGTTCTGAGGAACAAGGAAGTGCCTTTGGTGCAAGTGCACTGGCAGCACAGGAAGGGGTCAGAGCTGACTTGGGAACCGGAGCGCGAGATTGGTGAGCAACATCCTGAATTGTTTATAGAATGAGACATCAAGGACGAAGTCTGATTCTAGTGGGGGAGAATTGTAACATCCGGAATCCCAGGTATATTATTTAATATTTATTTTTTTAAATTATGTGAAGGAACTCGGCGAGTTGATGCGTAGACTCGCCGAGTAGGGTCGTGATTGTTCATCCGGGTTCGCATTGGACTCGGCGAGTCCATGAGTGGACTCCGCAAGTCCATGGTGTTTGATGAAACCCTAATCCTCCGGGGTTGGAGCGTATTTAAGGGTACTCTTAGCCTCCCATTGCGGCTACCAGTCCCTTGAGAGTACCCTTAGTGATCTATATCGTTTGGAAGGAAGGAGAAGCCTTTATTGATCTTTCTATCCTTGGCTTGGAAAAAAGAAGGTGATCAAGAGCAAGAGGAGGCTGAAGGGGGTGTGATTCAAGTGGTTTCAGAGTCCAGAAATTCCAACTTGAGGTATTCATTCGAACCTTCTTCAGTTTTAGTATTGAACTTAGAGATTAGGGTTTTCTAACCTCTTGAGGATGTTTATGAGGAGCCATTGGTCCCTTATCGAGTCTATGCTTTGGATCTCGACTCAAAGAGGTTAAGAGGCTTCAATCCAGTATGCTTTATGGGTCCTTGAGAGGTGATTGGACTTAGGTTGCCATTTTTGGGACTAAATCTCCATTTGATGCCATTATGTATGTTTATAAGCATCAAGTTTCGAGCTTTACGTGATTATATTGATTGGGAAGGTCAGATCTATGGAACTGAGGTACAGATCTGACCTTAGGAGGTCAAAAGAATGTATGCATTGCATGTACTCGCCGAGTTATTCTTGGGACTCAGCGAGTTGAGTCAAGGTAGCCCCGCGATTCATGCCAGGGGACTCGTCGAGTAAAAGGAGGGACTCGACGTGTTAAATGGGACTAAGGAGTTAAGTGGAGACAGGTGGACTCGCCGAGTTGCCGAAGTGCACTCGCTGAGTCGGGTCAAAGTTTGACTGTTGACTTTTGGTTGACTTTTAGGGTTTGGTCAGCAGCGAGGCCTTTGAGTCAGAAGAGGGGTAAAATGGTCTTTTACCCTTCTGAAGATGCTAAGAAAGGTTAGAGTACAGTTATATTTATAGGAATATTTGCCTTATGTGTTTAGGCGGAGGCTTGATCGATTTCCTACCGAGTCAATGATTTACCGAGATATCAGAGGTGAGTCTTCTCACCCTACTGTACCCGGAAGGGTGTCTATGGGTGACCGGAAGGTTGGATATGTTATAAGAAGTATGCATTGTACGTGATTAAGTTAACTATTTGTATGTGATGTGTATGTTATGCTTGATATGGGCTGGAAGGTATTATGTTATGGGCCAGAAGGCATTATGATGTGGACCGGAAGGTCGATGCTGGTAGGACCGGAAGGTTTACCGGGTTGGGACGGAAGTCCCCTGAGACACATGGACCGGAAGGTCATGGCCTGGAAAGGCGTATGTGCATAAGTAGTATTTTGGGGAACTCACTAAGCATTTATGCTTACAGTTGTTGTGTTATGTGTTTCAGGTACTAGCGAGGACCGTGGGAAGGCGTCGGCGTGATCTGTACACATTGAAGGAAGATTTATTTTATGATCTTGGGATTTGACATGTTTTGTATTATGATATGATACATTGGATTTTTATGGCTTGATTTGGATAAAAACATGTTTTAAGAAATGAAAAATGTCTTTGAAAATTCACATTGTTACAACTGTGATGCATACACTAAACATCTATGTTGGGTATTTGGTGTTGCATCTTGGGCTCGTCTCTTAGCCCATTTTGTATACGGTATGGGCCTGTCCATCCGTAACTTGTTTTTGTTAGGGTTTGTGTATTAATAGATGCTTGTATGCATCTTTTTCATAACAGATAGATCGTTTTTTACGTGTAATTTAGAAGATCTCTTTTGTAACCCTAAAATCCTCTACAACGGAAGTTCTTTATCGAGCTCTGCTAAGGATTGAACGTTCTAATCATTCGACTCATTCTGATCCATTCTTGAGTATTGTTTCATTGTTTTACTTTCATTATCTACCTGTTACAAAGATCTAATCGATCAAAGAGATTTTAAATCTCATGAATTGGTATCAGAGCAGGAGGCTGTGTAATTCATACACATCTCTTCTTTGAAAGAAGCTATTCGGGTTTATTCCACATTAACTGATATTTATTGAGCCGTCACTCCATAATTGACGTATCTCATTACTTATTCGTTTTGCCTAATATTATATATTACAAGTCTGATCTTTCAAACAGGTTAAACGATCAAGCATGGACGATTCTCAATCAAATCCTATCAACATCTCAAACAGTATTGGGTCAACAACAAATATTCCTATCCTTTACACCCAAGATTACGAAGTCTAGGCACATCACTTTGAAGATTATATCATTGGATCTGAAGACAATGGATATCTTATTTGGGAAGCAATCGTGTCTGGACCATTCGCTCATTCAGCAACGTCAAGAATCATTAAAACTCAGAAAGAGTATAATGATCTGTTGAAAGACGTAAAAGATATTGCCCAAGACGAAAAGGATAAATTTCAGTGCAATATTAAAGCATTGAGACTAATTAGATTCGCTCTTCAATCTGACACTTTCAGGCTGGTGAGTTCGTGCAACACTGCTAAAGAAATATGGGATAGGTTGCGAGAGCTGTATTCCACAGATGAAGATCTCGAGCATTCAATTCAAACCTTACTTTTGTCTGAATTTGGTGAATTTAAGCAGAATCCTGAAGAAACTGTTACTCAGACGTTCGATCACTTCAATCATCTTCTTAGTAAGATGATTAAACACGATATTGAAAGGAAGTTGATTGAACAAAAGGTTACGTTTTTAAACGGTCTTAGATCTGAGTGGAGAGCAGTTGTGTCCACTGTTAAAGCACATGAGCATTTCAAATCTTACTCATTGGCAAAGCTGGTAGGGATTTTGAAATCCCAAGAAATGATTGTCTTGCAGGAGAAAAATGTGGTTTTGAGCTTGGGATCATTGGCCCTTATGTCCAAAAGCAAAGGTGTGGTGGAAGATGAAGACCTTAACTTAGAAGACTATGAACTTACCTCTGAAGACTATGCAATGATGGTGTCAAACCCGAAGAGGTTCATCAAGAAAAGGTTCCCTACCAATAAGAACTGAAATTGGCAGGGAAGTTATAGCTCTGAAAAGGTCAGGGAAGAACCGAAGGCAGAAGAACCAAAGAAAGAACCAAAAGGTGAAGGAGATTCGGGAGTGAACTGCTACTATTGTGGAAGAAAGAACCACTATGTTAAAGACTGTGTCCTAAAGAAAATGGCAGGAAAGGATGAGGAGAAAGATGAAGAAGTTGTGTTAATGAAAAAGATGGAAGAGATAAAGAGAAAGAAAACTATCACTAACCCTTCAATGAATGCTTTAATTGTACAGGGTTCGGTAGCGGATGATGAGTTCGGTGGCGTTGAGGTCTGGTCAACCGACTCTGAGGATGATGAAGTTAGGAAGCCATCTCATGGAAAGGCTTATGTTGCGAAAGATGAAGGAAGAGGTGGAAAGTGCTTGATGGTGTCGGATGTATCTCAAATGAGGGGATACAACACAGGCAGTGGAAATAGAGACACGAAGGAGCGAGAGGACTTATGGTTCACAGCAAAACCTCTCAGCGTGCAGTTTAATGAGCTTGATGAATTAATCAAGAAGGTACAATCTATTTTTGTTTCATTCAAAGTCCCACAAAACTCATATGAAAAAGAATTAAAAAATGTAAATTCAAGAATCTCTCATCTAGATAGCAGTTTAACTCAAACACGGGTCACCAATTCTAACCTAACTGACCAAATAAGCAGTGTGTCTTCAAAGAGTGAGGAACGGAGGATGTGGATAGAGCTGAAGGAGTCGGAGCTGATCAAATCCAAAGACGAAAACATTTATTTGCAAAGAGACAATTTAAAACTTTTGAAACAAAGAAATGTGTTTTGTTTGATTGGTAAGCGTCTTTATTCTAACATTACTCAACTTCATCTTAACTGCGAAATAGGACAGAAAATTCATCGCATGATTTTGCCCTTCCTTGAGTTTCAGGAAGATGAAATCGACGCTGAAGCATACAATTGCGAATGTGTAGTTTCGTCTGAGGATGTAAATCCAACTTATATGTATGGCCTAGACAAAATCGAATCTTTCATAAAGTCCAAGGACCATAAGGACATGCTGAAAAATCTTTTGGATGAAAATGATAAAATGAGTCTGAGGACCGAAACCATACAAAAGTTTGACTCATTGAATTCCAATTTGAGCTCAGAAAATAAAATTAATGTTGAAAATGCATCTGAGCTTAATGAGGATGATGATATGAGTGAAATTTCTGTAGAGGATGAAGTTGACTGTTCTGAGTTTGTCAAGAGCGAACCCGAAAACCACAAAAGTCTTATTTCAGAAAATTCTGTGGAGTTTGCTCGTCTGTCCCAACAAAAGTCCCTGATCCTTGAAGAAAAGGCTGTTGTATACCAAAACGTAAGGCCAACTCCAAATCAGGTGTATAAGGTCACAGGTGTAACCGAACATCAGACAGACGAACTCACAGCCATTGTAAACGAAGATAATGCTGATGGTTGTGATGAGTTCTTCTGGTCCGCCCCTATCGACAATGCTGATGAAACAGTTGGTTTATCAGAGCGAACATCCTGGAAAACAAAAGGAAGATATATTCCAGAGCTGCTGAACAAGCCTGATAACTTTGACGTGCCAAGTACTAGTAGCACTAAAGAAATCCCATTAAATGAAGTCACTCCCACAACCGAAACCTCATCTAACCAAGCGAACATGTTGTTCAAAAGCCAAAACAAAAGGCGAATATTCACAGGCAACCCAAACAGGTGAAAAACCAAAAGCAACAGAGGAATCTGAGATACAAGAAGAATCTCTCAGAGCGAAAATAGTTCTGGCAATCTCAAAATGATCATTTTTCTGATCATAACAGGAAGTCAGAGAAAAGGGAAGTCAGACCGCAAGAAGGTATTAACAACCGAAAGCATAGGTTCGGCTCAGAGCACACAAGCAACCGAAAGCATAGGTTCGGTTCTGAGCACACAAGCTACCGAAAGCATAGGTTCGGCTCAGAGCACACAAGCAACCGAAAGCACAGGTTCGGTTCCGAGAGCATAGGTTACCAAGGTTCAAGGTTCGGTCTCTCCCATGACCACCAACAAAAGGGTCACCTAGAATATCAAGTCCAGCAAACTTCTCAATCTAAATTCTCTCATTCTAATTCTTCTCAACCCCATTCTGAATCCAATTCTGTTCAAACTCAAAATCCAAAATCTTCAACAGATATGAAAGGAAAATCGAAGGTTTCCTCGGTCAAGAGTGATCAAAAGAATTCCAAAGTCCAAACACCTGAACCTGAATTCAAACCAACTGCAACAAATCCCAATAAAATTAAAGTTTACACCATTTAGAAGAAAAATGAAACAACGTTAATAAAAAGAACATATTTGGTTGATATTTCTCTCACTATTCCTGTTCCTGTGAAAGGCTCACCTGGACCCAAGAAACTTTGGGTTCCTAAATCTGCTTAATTTTTGCAGGTTATCAGTGACGAGCAGTTCGACGAAGAATGCTATATTGACAATGGCTGCTCGCGTCACATGACAGGAAGGAAAGAAGAGCTGAGGGAATTTCGTTCTCTTTCAAATGGTGGAAATGTCAAGTTTGGGAACAACTCGTATGGCACGATTAAAGGTTATGGGATGATAACGAATGGAGACTTCACAATTAGAAAAGTTGCATACGTTAAAGGACTGCAGCACAATCTCATCAGTGTGTCTCAGCTTGTTGGAGGTATCGGTCTTAAAGTTTCATTTGATGATGAGGGTTCGGAAATAATAGAGAAGAAGACAAAAAGGGTAATTCTCAAATCGGAGCGCAAAGGAGAAATGTTTCCTCTCAATCTCAAACCTATCAAAGGAAACCCAGCTATTTGTCTGTTATCCAAAGCACATTATGATGAAAGCTGGTTGTGGCACCGAAGGCTCTCCCATCTCAATTTCAAGGATATTAATAAACTTGTCACAGGAGGTCATGTTAGGGGTCTTCCATTGCTCAAGTTTGATCAGGAACATTTGTGTGCTGCGTGTGAAATGGGGAAGCAAAGTCGTCAATGTCACCCATCCATCATAAACACAAAGGTTGTTGAACCACTTAAGTTAATTCACATTGACTTGTGTGGTCCATCTTCTATTGAAAGCATAGGCGGTAGCAAGTATATTCTTGTTATTGTCGATGACTTTTCACGTTTTACATGGGTGTTCTTTCTGAAGCACAAATCTGAGGCAACTCTCAAGCTGAAGCCGTTTATCAAGCAAGTTGAAGTGCAGCTGAGGAAAGCTGTATGCAACATCAGAAGCGACAATGGGCTGGAGTTCAAAAATAAAGAATTTGAAGACTTTCTAGCAGAAAAAGGAATCAGTCACAACTTCTCAGCTCCCTACATCCCTCAATAAAATGGCATTGTTGAAAGACGAAACCGATCTTTGTGTGAGGCGGCCAGAACCATGTTAAGTTTCACTTCCTTACCATTATATTTCTGGGTTGATGCTATTTCTGCAACTTGTTTTACATAGAATAGGTCCTATCTCAATAAGCGTTTCACTCTCACCCCTTATGAGATCATCAACAACAGAAAACCAAATGTCAAATTCTTCCACGTGTTCGGCTCACGATGCTTTATCTTCAATTCTAAAGAACATCGTAACAAGTTCGACGTAAAAGCCGATGAAGGGATTTTTCTGGGATACTCTCTAATTTCAAAAGCATATCGGGTATTAAACAAGTGTTCAAGGAAGATTGAAGAGACATATTATGTGACTTTCGATGACAGCTTCGTCAAAAGGATGAAGGCTACTGAAGAAGCAATTGGAGAAATTTTCATACAAACAGGTCATGTTACGGCCTCGATTGCTAATTTGTTTGAGCAGTTTGTGGAGTTATTCGATGAACCTGAGAAAGCTACTCTCTCGGAAGCTAAGGTAGCAGACAACAAAATCAACCATCTGAAGCAAATCGTCGATGAAGCTGCCAAACGACTGGGTGACGGAGAATCAGCTCCAAATAAAACTTCTCAGCACAATACATCAGTTGAGGGGGAGGATCCATCCTCTTCAAAATAGTCAAGCTTTCCAGTTGAGGGGGAGCACTCTAGTCCTTTAGCACCCGAAGGTACTGTAGCACCCGAACGCTCCACAGCACCCGAAGGCACTGTAGCACCCGAAGGTACTGTAGCACCCGAACGCTCCATAGCACCCGAAAGTACTGTAGCAACTGAAAGCTCAAAACCGTCAGAGAGCACAACTTCACCCGAAAGTCCTACTACACCAGAAAGCTCATCATTCAAGGGGGAGAATGCCAATACGTTTTATGACGAAGATAGTCAATCAGAATTGGAAGAATTGGTGAACGCTGAGTTGGATCCTTCCTATGATCCAAATTACCCTCCTCTTGTCAAATGGACTAGAGATCATCATGTTTCACAGGTTGTGGGTGATGTCTCTAAAAAATTGTTGACCAGAACTCAACTGAAGGCAAAACAAACTTCTTCATTTTCCAAAGTTGAGTTCTGCATGTTTAACTCTTTCGTCTCAAAGGTTAAACCAAAGACAGTAAACACCGCTCTTGATCACTCTGATTGGGTTCAAGCTATGCAAGACAAACGTAATGAGTTCGAAAGAAATAAAGTTTGGCGTCTCATTCCAACTCCTCAAGATGCCTCCGTTGTTGGTCTCAAATGGGTCTTTAGAAATAAAATGGAAAAGGAAGGCAACGTAATACGGAACAAAGTTCGTTTAGTGGTGAAAGGATACTGCCAGGAAGAAGGAATTGATTACGAAGAGACTTTCGCTCCAGTTGCAAGGCTGGAATCTGTTCGAATATTTCTTGCCTATGCAGCGCACAAAAACTTCGATGTCTACCAAATGGACGTAAAATGCGCTTTTCTGAATGGAGAACTTGAAGAAACGGTCTACGTGGAGCAACCTCCTAGTTTTGTCAATGAGAAGTTCCCAAATCACTGTTATATTCTGGACAAGGCAGTTTACGGTCTGAAACAAGCACCTAGGGCCTGGTATGAAACGCTAACTAAGTTTTTAAAGATGTCCAAATTCAAACAAGGATCGGTTGACCCAACCTTCTTTTGTAAGAAGGAAGGTAACCACCTTATGATTGTATACATCTATGTCGATGATATCATCTTTGGCTCAACGAATCCCATCTTAACAGCTGAATTCAGAAAGCTGATGGAGACTAAATTTGAAATGAGCTCCATGGGTCCGATTAACTTTTTCCTTGGTTTAAATATTAGATAGGGACCCGAAGGCATCTTTATCAACCAGGAAGCATACACCAAAACTCTTCCTGCCAAATTTGGTATGATGGGAGACTCAAAGGTCAAAGTTCCAATGGCGTTCGGCACCAAACTCACACCTTCCCTGGAGAAACCGGCAGTTGACATTACGCTATACCACCAGATGATTGGGTCCTTAATGTATCTTACTGCTAGCAGGCCTGATATCATGTTTTCTGTATGTTATTGTGCTAGGTTTCAGGCGAATCCTCGAGAACCACATATGCTTGCAGTGAAAAATTTACTCAGGTATCTGAAGCGAACCACCTCTCTCGGTCTATGGTATCCATCAAATTCAGGCTTCTTCGTTAAAGCCTTCTCAGATGCAGACCTTGGAGGATGCGGTTTAGACAGGAAAAGCACCACAGGGGGTTGCCAATTCCTTGATTGGATGTTGGTCAGCTGGCAGTCAAAGAAGCAAACTTGCGTTTCCCTTTCTACAGCTGAAGCAAAGTACATCGCAGCCACTTCTTGTACATCTCAAGTCATTTGGATCCAAAGCCAGCTCAGAGATTATGGACTCAACATGAAAAAGATCCCACTATATTGCGATTCAGAAAGTGCAATTAGGATCTGTCATAACCCGGTGCAACACTCTAAGACCAAGCATATAGCACTCAGGTATCACTTCATTAAGGATCATGTGGAGGATGGAAATGTTGAAATTCACTTTGTTCGAACCACTGATCAACTGGCCGATATTTTCACCAAAGCCCTACCTGAAGCAAGTCTCAATAAGATCCTTCAAGGACTAGGAATGATGGAATCGGAATCGGTACCAAAAACACCATCTCAAAGTTAAAAGTTGGAAGCGAAATGAACCGAACGCTCGGTCTATTTCGGGTTCGGTTCACATGGGAACCGAAATGAACCCAACGCTCGGTCTATTTCGGGTTCGGTCCCATTGCACATATTTTCGCTCAATCTCAAAAAGGTGTTGTCTATGGTTGTATCCTTTTGTAAAAAGTTGTTTTCCAAAAATCCAAAAAAAAAATTTTGAACCGAAATGAACCGAGCGTTCGGTCCATTTCGGGTTCGGTTCAATTTTTTTTATTTTATTCTGTTTGGTTTTTCTCTTTTCAAAAACTTAAAATCTCCAAAAATATTTTTCTTTTTCTTTCATTCTTGTTTAAATATAGATGGGGCAGGTTTCGTTCTCATACTTTATAATAGTTAAGCCTCCCTAGAAGCATGCTGATGCATGTTGTCCAAAGCCTCAACTGATTTTGAATAAAAGCCTTAATGACTAGGTATATAAAACCTTGTCTTCCCAATAAGGCTGCTCCATTTATTCTAATCCTGAGCTACCTTACTCTTTTCTCATATGGGTTAAGAGTTTACTGCTTGGTCACTATTTTCAGCAGAGGTACTATAGTTTCTCTTCACCACCTCAATATTTTTCTCCATCATATTTCGGTCCCATATCGTAAACCTTGAGACTCTCAGAATTAACCACTGAGGTTTATGGTTACACAATATTTGTGTTTATGATCTGAGCCTCGTGTCACTACGTGCTTAGTGAAACCCAAAATTCAATACCTAACATGAATTGATGGTAAACATGAAATCTCTTTTCGTTGTGAGATTCTTATGAAATTGTTATTTACCATAACATTTCTTCCCTTAGAATCCTATTTTAATTTTTTTTTTGAGATTTCAACATCACACATCTTCAATAAGTCACTAAATACATATTCCAACCTACTTGTTCAACAGACCACATCGGTCTCACAGGTACTTCATTTAGTCTCGGTCTTATGTCAAGGTCCGGGATTCTAAAATGAAGTGAAAGCCACCCTTTTAAGCCTTATAAAAAGATGCCTTTCAACACTTATTAATAAGTGATTGATCGTAATTCAACGGGAATCCATACAGACACTTTAAGGTCTCTCTTGACCTTGAAGAAAGTGATTCTTGCCCGGGATCAACTGTTTTGTGTCTATATTGACATCACAAATTCCCACATAAATATCGCTTTATTTCCTTATCTTTGACACTCTATGCACGAAAATCTTTGATTTTCCAAAAATCTAGTTCGGTTCCATCATAATCTTGTGTTTAGATGACAACTATTTAACAGATAAGATGCTGACTCAGCCGACAGAGTAACGGCTTCAATAGTGAGTTGACGGGCACGCGTGCAAAGCGGAACAATTTTTCTCTCTCATGCGTAATCATCAGGGGTGCCAACCGTCGTGCTTCTATCACATCCGAAACTGTTTCGTGTATCAAGAAGATTTGGGGGATTATTCTTCTCTTTCCTCTACCCACAGTATAAAAGGAACACTTCTTCTTCATTCCATACTTACAGCAATCAAAAATTAAATGAGCAAAATCAGGCGATTTATACTCTACTGTTCATCATCCTCAACATTCAACAATGGCGGACTCTTCCTCTGTTCAGGAAACCTCTTCCCGCACCAACATTCTTCCCATTCGCGCTCAACAAAGTCTGGTGATCGATTTAAACCCTAAAGCCTACGAGAATTATATGTATCCTATGGTGGAGTGTCTCAAATACTCTCCATTGGTACTAGCCCTTTCCAAGATCGAGATTGTGCCCATGGTATGTCTTTCCCAGGTCTTCTCCACTGCTCATTATGATAGATCAGTGGATCGAATCTACTTCGACCTTCTTTCTCACAAGACCTCCATTTCCAAGCAACGATTCTGCTGGCTCCTAGGTTTTGAAGTCGATGAATCTAGGGTTAATCCCGATTCCATCACAGTGGGACAGTTATTTTCGATGTTCTACAACATGGGCTACACGGAAATTCTCACGACGGTTACCAAGTTCAAGAAGTCGTGTCTTCCTCCTCCATGGAATGGCTTCTTCACCATTTTGTTCAAAGGGCTCTCTGAGCGTAGTTCTGGTTCTGATGGGGCCAGCAAGTTGTTCATGACCATTCTCTATGGTCTATACCATGGCATCAACCTCGACTACGGCTCGGTTCTCTGGCAACAACTCATTCAGAGCCTAGCCTCCTCCTCTCGCCACACTGAAGTGTCCTATGCCAGATTTTGGATGCTGATCACCAAGTGGGCCATGGCTAAACTTCATGTTCCAACTGTTGTAGATTCCCTCCTCTCCTCCATCAGTGTCTTCCAAACCACCAAGATCATCGTTACTGATCCGACCAAGTTCTCTTTCGTCGGATCCATTTCGGATTCTATGTCCGCTGCTGTGTCCAAGGAGAGCGTTATAATGAAGGCCTACAAGGACTTTCGTCCTTCGGGTCCACGGGAACTTTCTGCGGAAATGGTTCAGTCCATTAATGACGCAGATAAACCAGC
Organism: Lactuca saligna; assembly: GCF_052625555.1. Lineage (NCBI taxonomy): Eukaryota > Viridiplantae > Streptophyta > Magnoliopsida > Asterales > Asteraceae > Lactuca > Lactuca saligna. The sequence goes on from NC_136419.1 coordinate 173,369,677, forward strand.
TGCTAGAGGGAAGAAATCCGAGAAAAGGAAGATCAAGAAAGCAGCAAAGGGGGCAAAGGGTCCTTCTCCTACGAAGCGAAAACCCTCAAAGATAGATCTTTCCCCCCAGTGAAGAAGAAGAAAGCACAGCCGAAGAGGAAACTTATTCTCTCTTCTTCATCCAGCGATTCAGAAGATAACCACTTTGACTCAGACGAGTCGTCTAGAGGCAAAACTCCTCCTCACTCGCCTACTCATGAGGTACCTGTTTCCTCAAAACCTCCTTCCCCTTCTCCTATCTCCACCTCCTCCATTCCCACCACAACCTCCTCTATTTCCATTCCCTCCATATCTAACCCTATTTCTATTCCCCCCCATAACTACCTCTACTACCATTTCACCCACAACTACTTCCATACCACCACCAATCTTCACAGAAGCCACCAAAACCACCACCAGTGAGGTTCCAACCAACGTATCTGATACGGGGGTTCAAACTTCACAACCTGAACCCACTTCTGTTCCCGAACCCACTTCCACTACCGCACCATCCGCTGCACCCTTATCTCCTACTCCGTCAGCTGAAACCGAAACCTTTTTAGGAGGGGAGGATATGGTTTTTGATTCCATCTACTACAGCCCCTACCAACTCCAAAGTGATGATGATGATGATGCTCCAGTTACCAAAAAGCACATCAAGGAACTCCACGAGAAGATTGATAATCTTGTGGCTTCTTCCTCTTCCTCAAAATCTCACCTTTCGGAGGCTGCCATTCAAGGGATGGTGGAATCTCTCTCCAAAGCACATGAAGCCTCCATCAGCTCAACTGTTGCTGCTACTGATAAATCAACAAAGGCTAGTGCTGCTGCGACCGAAAAAGTCGAAAAACTATTTCAAGATGCCCAGATTTTGCTGGAGTCTTTGCAGGCGGCATCAGAAACAAATACCAAGAAGATTCGCACCGTTGTGGAGAAGCTGATCCATTCTTTCGAAACCGAAAAAGACCAATTTGCTAGCTTCCATCAGAACCTCAAAGAAGACGATCAATCTTTTCAATCTTCGGTTGCGGATCGTCTTCTTACCTTTCAAGCCACTCTTGCCGCCGAGTCTACTACCAAGGACGAGCTTGCTTGTAAATCTTCCGAGCTTACTCTTGCAACTCATCAGCTCTCCCAAGCCGAGAAGGAGATCGATTCTCTTCGGTCCGGAGTTGTGTTTCAGATGTCCATGGAGCTCTGTCCAACATTATTGAAGCCCATGATCCGATTCTTAACTATTCGGTGAGGCGCACTCTTACAGAGAAGCTCGCTCATGCTCTTGCCCTGCTTAGCCGCATTGAAGGTATTCCTGAGCAGGAGGAACATCCGAAACAAGGGGAAGAAGGGAAGCCCACAGCTTAATCAAAACCCCCTCCAATTTCCAAAGCTCAATCACTTCTAGTTTCATCACTTGTCCCTCCGAAAGCACCCAAACCAACAACTATTCCTGCATCAGGTTTGAGTGCTCAAAGCAAAGACAAACAAATCATCGATGACAATGATGAAGGTGATGTTCAAGAACCGATTGTCAGCTTACTGAGGAAACAGGCCAGAGAGAAGGAGCTTGATGAAAATGCTCGCATTGCCAGAGAGGCTGAAGCCAAGGAGAGGAAGATAAAGGAGGCTCATGATCTCCTTGAAAGCAGAAAAACTCTATTTCCTCCTTGGACTCTCGATGTGGTTGTCAAAGAAGCCATTGAGTCCCCCTGCACTCTTTGGCTATAACCGGTGATCTCCTTGGACCGGGTCAATTCGGTCGATTCCCAATTTGACATGCCCCTGACCAGAAAAGCTTTTATCTTCCATGCATTCGCCCACATAGTTGAAGTTCCTCATCCTCACCCGAAGGTTGATAGGGAGCTTGTAGACTATTATCTGAGGAGCGCTCAACCTCAGTATCTGACGTGGAGCACACAGAAGATCATCAACGTTCGGGTTCTCAAACCTGTTCGGGAGGGAAACTTCATCAATGTCAGATTCAAGGTCTTAAGGGGATCTGACAAAACCGAGCGTTCCATCTCTCTGGCTGATCTTCCCAACTTAAACCCTCATGATTGGATAGTCTTGCACAACATTCTTCTTGTTAATGAAGTGGAATATGGTCCGATCATAGACCATTTCAAGAGAATGTTGGTTTGTTATATTTTGGAGGTTGCTAAGCTGGATCAAGATGTTGCTAATGTTCTCAGGAAGAAGCCCATCATCACTCCTGTCGGTTCTGCAAGCGATATAAACAGAATGAAGATGGGAAATATTGATCCGAAACAAAACTCAGTCATGTTCACCAGGGTAGAAGGTCAGAAATGCTTATTTGCTTTGGCTGACAAACATCTTTACACCACTTCCTGCTTGGAGCATGTTCTGGGTATCATCAATCGATGCAAACAGAACTTGGAGAGTGATAAAAAGTACTTCAACGATATGATCAATCGGTACATTCACTTCCGACAAACACTTCTTGCTATCATTCCCTACCTATTCAAGATTGTGAAGAAAGCCAGTGCCGCAGGAGTAAGCAAGCTGGAGTGAGGTCTCGCCCCAATTGACGCAAAGGGGGAGATCGTTAGGTATTTGGTGTTGCGTCTTGGGCTCGTCTCTTAGCCCATTTTGTATACGGTAAGGGCATGTCCATCCGTAACTTGTTTTGTTAGGGTTTGTGTATTAATAGATGCTTGCATGCATCTTTTTCATAACAGATAGATTGTTTTTTACGTGTAATTTAGAAGATCTCTTTTGTAACCCTAAAATCCTCTACAGCGGAAGTTCTTTATCGAGTTCTTCTGAGGATTGAATGTTCTAATCATTCGACTCATTCAGATCCATTCTTGAGTATTGTTTCATTGTTTTACTTTCATTATCTACCTGTTACAAAGATCTAATTGATCAATGAGATTTTAAATCTCATCAATCTACAGTTATTATGTCAATTCCACATACAAGAAACCCTAGGCTACTAGGCATCATGCAATCAGGCAAATCTAACATGTGATTCCTGAAGATCCCTAGCCTAGCACTAGCATGTTGTTCTAACATATCAAAATATCAAATAACTGCATGGTATTTTGGGATTTACTTACATGCTCCGGCTGATCGTACCCTCTGCATCCTCCATCCTTTATTTTGAAAACCATTTTAAAACTTATTTCCGAAAATCTCCTTGATTTGAGATTGGATTCAGACGAGTGTTCCTCCAATTCACTAAAACCAAGGCTCTGATACCAACTTGTAACATCCATAAAATTCACACCAAATTTAAACTTTTTCATTCATAAATAAAAACCACATAGCATTGTTTACAAAAATGTTTTCAAATCATTTTCCATCAAAGTGTCCCAAAAGCATAACATAAGGATGAGGGGCGATACGGTCACGCCATCACCTTTCCACGATCTCCTGAAGTACCTGAAATAGTAAACTGAAAACTATAAGCCCGAGGGCTTAGTGAGCTACCCCAAAAATACCAACACCACACTGACAATACCATAACAGTAATAATCAATCAACATGCATATTGGGCCATCGGCCGGACTGGACCGCCTACCGGGCCTATAGTCTGTCTGGATCTATCCCAAGCCTTCGGTATGACTGGTCCGCCACGTGGGCCTACAGTCTCCCCGGACCACTCATAGGGTATGATGGCCTTTAGCAAGAAGCAGGGACCACCTCAACCCAACCAATAAGCAAATAACCATGTGCGCATAGCAATCATATACTGGCATACTCAAACATCAAACATACATATCTCACTAATCACAATCATAGAATTCTCCTGTAATTAGATTACCGACCTAGCAGGTCACTATCACACCAATCCCTACGGATCATAAAAGCATAACATACTATCTACCTCGATTCCGAACTAACAATTCAAGACCACATGCAACATACCATAGTAATAACAATTAAAGGGTCGACCTTGTTGCCGTAGACCCTATCGATATAGTGAGGATAACTCACCTCACAGATGTCGACTCGGAAGGTAAAATCCAACTCTCGGATCACTCGACACCGACCCCACCACCTATAACCGTAGTTCAATATATGCATAAGTCTTTAACCTTGTAATGTAATCCATAACCCAATAGTCAACCCCTGGTCAAGGTCAATAGTCCATGTTGACCTTAACTCGCGGAGTTCACCCAGCTACTCGTTGAGTCCCTTGAAGTGCAATCCAACTCGCCGAGTTATCGAGGTGACTCGTCGAGTTCCTTCGAATCCCGATCAGACCTTAAGGCCACCTGTCGGGTTCCCTGCTTGTGACTCGACGGATATACTCGCGAACATTATTCTTGGTTAAAACTCATCCGACTCGTCGAGTTGTTCTTCAAATCGTCGAGTCTCACCACAATCTTCATCAGACTCGTCGAGTTGTTCAACCAACTCGTCGAGTTCAATGGCCATCTTCATGCGACTCGTCGAGTCGACCCTGCGACTCGCAGAGTCCATTCAGTCCTCTTTCCATACAGATCCATTTTGAGCCATGCAGCGGCTCCAAATCACAGATCCAAGCTTCTATGCATGCTTATCATATAAAGTTGCAAACTTTACGTGCATGCATGGCTTTAAAGGCTCAAAATGTCAAATCTAAGCTATTGATGGGTCTTTATGCACAAATGGGACCTCAATCATGACTAAAGCTGCAACTTTATTGTTTTAGAATCCAAAGAGAGTCCATATCTGAAGTTACAACTTTAGATCTAGCCCATAGCTCATCATAGCAACTTGATATTCCATGAAAACCCTACAACTCACCCAATAAAGGAGATATATAAGGAGAATGATGGTTTGGGTATCTTTTGAAGTTGATATCTGAGATTAGTGTTGATTCCCACACTCCAATTGCTTCAATCTTCTTCTCCTCCAAGTCTTCTCCCTCCAATAAATCTCTTTCAAGCTTCTAACACACACACAAGTCACACAGACACGAATAAGGCTCTTAAGGGTTCTTTGGAACTTCAAGGAGGTCCAAGGGAGGCTAAGGTCCCTTTAAATAGGGGTGCAAACCCCGGGAATTAGGGTTTCACTTGCCAGCTCCTACTCGCCGAGTCCCAATATGGACTCGTCGAGTAGGTCACTTAACCCGCGATCCTTGTCACTACTACTCGACGAGTAGGTAAACCAACTCGTCGAGTAAGGCCTAATCCAAAAACTCATATTAACAATACCTGAGAATCGGGGCGTTACACATGGTTTTTATAGAATCTATGGGTCATGGAAATGAAAACTCATGACAATTAGGGTTTACATGGTGTAACCCTAATTGTAACACACTATATAAGTAATAATTTGTTCACCAATATAGGCCACTAAGATATATATGTGAGGGATATCCGATTTCAAGAAGTGTTCCATTTCTCTCTAAGTTATTCCAAATGCATTTAGTGTTGTGTGAGACACTTGAGGCATCACACTTGAGGTGTTAGGCTCACAAGGTTTTCAAGGAATCCTAACTACTACAAGGTATGTAGATCTTACTAACTTTTATGTTTAAAAGTTCCCCATGTATACTAGATAGGTTATGAACCTGGGAAAAACAATTTTGCATGTCTCATATATAAAACATAGAACCAAGGTTTCCAGGGTTGCATGTACACCATAGGAGTGTTAGAATGCTCAAAACCCTTCAGTGGTATCAGAGCCTAGGCTTGTTTGCTTGATATTTGATGCAAAAATTGTCAAAAATAGCTGAAAATCTTGTTGTCTAGATAGTGGAACCGCCGAGTCCATGGGGGGACTCGATGAGTCGAAGCACATATTCATCCTACTCATCGAGTAAGTTCTTGCACTCGACGAGTATGAGCCTCATACTGCATATTTTCGACTTTTGCTGCTGGAAATTGACTAGAAACATTACCCTAAACTGTTTTGGTGTTTTAAAACTTGTTTTAGATGGTGTAATGTTTGTTCTTATCCATTTACAATGGCTAATATCAAAATTTCAAGTTTTATATGGTTTATTTATGATTCTTGAAATTGTTGATATGCATACTCATGTACTTATGAGTTTAGAAGATTGTAGGAATTATTTGTATCTTGTTTGTTAGCTTAATTCTTGATCTTTATGTGTTTTAATGGAATCCATAATTTGTCCTCAAGTTATGGATTACCAAAAATCTTTCTTTTAAAGTCCATTAAGAAAACACATAGGTTACATAAAATGAAAAGTCACTCATTTTATTACATCATTAACTCATAAGTTATGAAGGATGAAAGGTTTTGTAAAGTTATAAAACTTGCCCTCAAGTTTTGGAACATTAAAGTCACTTTAAAAACTTTAGTTCCAACCCCTAGTATTTTAAAAGTTAAATTTCAACCCTTATACTTATAATATTATAAGTTGTATATATATATATATATATATATATATATATATATATATATATATATATATATATATATATATATATATATATATATATATATCATGGTTGCAGAAATTGGGATTAATCGGTGATTAATCGTAGACTAATCGTTTGGCGTTCTCCAACCGTCGAGGATTAGGGTATTAATCGAAAATTTAAGATTAATCGGGTTTGGCAGATTTAATCGGTTAACAAAAGTTAAAAAAGAGTCAGAAAAAAGTCAAAAAAATGTCAAAAATTTTTAAACAAGTTACTTTTTTTTTCAAAGGAACAACTTATTTTTTTACTCCAAAATTTTCAAATTTTCAAAATTTTCAAAATTTCAAATATTATACCAAAATGTTCATATTTCTGTATTTTCAAATTTTCAAATTACAAACTTTCTTATTTTCTAATTTTGAAGTACTCTTTTTTCTTAAGATATATCAATATTTGATTAATTTTAATATTTTATTAATAATCTATGGTCCCTGATTAATCTCCGATTAATCCCCGCCAAGACCGATTAATTCCTTAACACCAGTCGACCGTCGAGCTACCGCTGAACGATTTTTACAACTTATATATATATATATATGTGTGTGTGTGTGTGTGTGTGTGCATGTGTGTGTGTAAGAACAAAAGTCGTTTTACCGTTAGTAGGCCTCATTCAAGAAGCTGGTCTATAAGGGGGCGGGGTATAAGGTTATTGCCTATGAAATGGCAGCTTAATGGGTGTCCATTCTCACCCACCGCTTCCTTCACTGGTGGAAGGTCGTTAGTCGAACGGGTAGAACAATGACTTTAAATTCTCATTAAAAGTATAATGATACTAAAGTAACTAAATGTTTTTATAAATTCCCAATCTTAGTTACTTTAGGAAAATGTGAATAAGATGCTAACCCATGAAATTACACTTTGCACTTTGTTTAAGTCATTAGTGGAGCGTGTGTGGTTAACCGGCACAACAACTTGGACTTAAAGAAGGTTGGCAAAGGGTAACTTAATGTTTGTCATAGTATTGATGGAGCATGTGTGGTTAACTGGCACATCAATTGAGGGGTAAATATTAAGGGTACCAAGTAATTTGCATGGTTACTTCACACCTTGTTTTGTGATCATTGGCATCCCAGTCACAAAACTTGAAGGGCACACTTGAGATTGAAACATGCCATTGAAAAGTTCAATGCATCTCAAAAAATCTAGGAGTTTCAAAACCAATTAAAACCTAATACTTTATTTCTTTTTTCATGGTGGAAACTGGTGAATCATCATTCACCTACCTTCAAATATTTTATAGCTTGGATTACAACATCCCTCTTCTAAGTAATAAAATATTATGCTGGGTCCTAGCCTTAATATTACATTTGGATGTTTTATTAAGGACTATCTTTATATATAATCTAAACTTGTCTTTCTTCTTTTTTAGATGTCTTCAAACAATGTTGCTTCTGGCTCAACCCCTACCGGCTCATTCTCTCTCATGAACCTTTGTGGGAGAGTCATCTTCGATGGTTCCAACTTTATGGATTGGATCCGGAACATCAGGATGGGCACTTGCTACGAGGACAAGGAATATTTCCTCGACAAGGAGCTAAAAGAAATCGATGAGTCTATTGCTACGCCTGAGGATATCGCTGAATTTAGGACTCATGAGAGAGATGCCATGAATGTAGCTTTCATCATGATGGCCATAATGACAGCTGAACTGCAAAAGTCCTATGAGGACTATTACCCTTTTGAGATGCACCAGGACTTGATGGACTGCTACCATCAAAGTGCTCGCCAAGAGATGTATGAGATCATCTGCTCCATGATAACAAGTTGAATGAAGGATGGTGAACCCATCACCAGCCACTTGTAGAAAATGCAAAGGTATGTGGACCGGTTGCTGAAACTAAATGTGAACTTCCCCGAGGAGTTGGCAATTGATATAATTTTACACTCCTTACCTTCTTGTTTTGATCAATTCCGAATGACATACCACATGAACAAGGAGGAAGTTACACTCAACAACTTCAAGGACTCTTGAAGACCGCCGAAAGTGGTCTTAAGGGTAAGTCGGTTGTTACCACTCCTACTCCTACCACGGCCCCTGTCTTGGCAATCAGGCAAGGCAAAGGGAAGAAGAGGAAGAGCCCTTCGAAGGGTACCAACAAGGGTTTACCTTTTCTTTTGATAATGAATATGGTAGTATTAATGCTTTCTTTAATAATGTTCTTTATTTTAAAGCATTACTTTGTGATGGTGTGTATGAAGCTGTGTTTGTTGTAGATAACCTAGGAAATAATGTGTTGTGTATTGATTCTTCCACTAACTTGGATAAAGCATCATTATGGCATTATCGACTTGGACATGTAAGCAAGAAACGCATAGGCCAACTCCATAATGATGGAGTCTTGGAGTCATTTAACCTAAAGTCGGATGATAGTTGTGAATCTTGTCTACTTGGAAAAATGACAAAATCACCCTTCACTGGTTCTTGTGATACGGGTGAAGGTATGTTGGATTTGGTACACACGGATGTATGTGGAACCTTCAGAACCACCACAAGGGATGCTAAACGCTACTATGTGACTTTTACTGATGATTTTAGTAGATATGGATATGTCTACATAATCAAGAATAAGTCAGAAACCTTCGAAAAGTTCAAAGAGTTTAACCAGGAAGTGAAGAATCAATTGGGCAGGAACATTAAGATGCTTCGATCCGATCGAGGTAGTCTGCATCTTAGTACAGAGTTCCTTGACTATTTTAAGGAATGTGGGATTTGACACCTCCCAAGACACCATAGTTTAATGGTGTGGCTGAGAGGCGTAATCGAACTGTAACATCCCAAAATCCGAGGCCAAAAATTTCACTTTTGATTAGGTGATTTATAAAATGGTTCATCAAAACATTCCCAAAATCATGTCAATACATAAAACCATAATATCATGTTTCAAAACCAAATCATATGAAATAACAAAATATCAGAGTACAATACCAGAAAACTCTAAGCGAAAATCATAAGTGTGCGTGTGTGATGCACTGCTACACCGCTAGCTCCTTCCCCTTAGATGAAGAGGTACCTGAACCCAAAACTGAAACTGTAAGCACAAAGTTTAGTGAGTTCCCCCATCATACCACATACCATATAATCACATAGCATACATACTACCGGGTAATTCTGAGGCACCCGTTCCACCCATGTCAGGCCATTATGGGGTGCTGACTTACCCATGTCAAGCCATTCTGGGGTGCTGACCTACCCATGTCAAGCCATTCTGGGGTGCTGACCTACCCATGTCAAGCCATTCTGGGGTGCTGACCTACCCTCCAATCTATCACAACTGAACACAGGGACTATTCCACCCCTCTTACTAACACATAACATCATATCATAATCATGATGGCAGACATATCTGGGGAGTCCGACCGACCCATTGGTCCTAACGATCGAATCAGGGACTAGTCCCCTTCTACTGATACTATCTAATATAACATGGCAATTAGCAAACTAACATACTCACATATCTAGCAGTCTACCATACTCACGTATCCAATAGTCAGACCAAACAGCTATCACAAAGATAACAATCCCAATTAACAATTATTAGTGAGCTGGCCTTGGTGCATTAGACCCATTCCTACTAGAAGGTAATTCACCTCGATGTGGTGTAGTGTCTGAACTGTCCTTGGCATGAAGGTCGGCCCATCCCAACTAACAATTACAAGATGCTCCCTGTAGCTGGTCAAAGAGGTCATCGATCCTCAGAAGTGGGTAACGATTATTCACCATTACCTTATTCAGCTCCCAATAATCTATACACATCCGATGCGACCCGTCCTTCTTCTTCTCAAATAGAATCGGGGCTCCCCAGGGAGAACTGCTCGGTCTAATGAATCCTTTTTCTAACAGCTCCTGCAGCTATGTAGACAACTACTGCATCTCAGGAGGAGCCAACCGTTATGGTGCCTTGGCTATCGGAGCCGCACCATGGACTAGGTTGATCTTGAACTCTACCTCCCTCTTCGGAGGTATCCCAGGCAACTCCTCAGGGAATACATCCGCAAACTCTTGTACCACAGGCACATCACCCACAACTTCCTTACCTGCCTCCCAGGTATCCATAACATAGGCAAAAAATCCTGTGCAACCCTGCTGAAGGTAGCGGCTAGCTCTCGTTGCTGAAAATAAAGTTGGTCCTCGCTATGGCCTCTCGCCCTGAATCACTAGCTTTCCCCTAATTAGGGTCCTCATCCGAACCAACTGCTACACTCAGTCAATCACTGCCCCATTAGGGCTTAGCCAATCCATAACAATAATAACCTTGTTCCCCCGCAAAGGTATGGGAACCAAATCTACCAGGTAACGCTCCTCGAATAGCCTCAAAACACAATCTCAGCAGACCTCTGATGCTCACACTCACCGGTCATCCGTAATCTCGACCTGTAGAGGGCAATCCAACATACCAGAAGACTCAGGAAACTTCTTGCTAAGTGCAAGAGAGACAAACGATCGGGTAGCACCCGAATCAAAGAAGACCTGAACTGAGATACCGTTCACGTGGAACGTTCCTAAACAGAGCACATACATAACATATCAAAACCACAGCTACATATCATAAAAGCGTAAGAAAGAAATCATATTTGTCACCACATGAGGTGCAGTGCATGCCTCCTCGACTATCAACTGAAATGCTCGGCTCCGCACCACATGAGCCTTTACCTTGGCCTTTCGTCCATCCATAACCCATGTTGATGTTGGGGTCACCGGCGCCGTTGGCACTGCTGCTGTCGCTGATGTTAATCTAGGGCAGTTGGCCTTCTTATGCCCCCTCTGATTGCAATCGAAGCAAATCAAGTCTGACATCTGCACTAAGGGGGCAGGGGCAGTATAATCCCTGAAAAAGAGGCCCATCTTGCCGCACTTATAGCAGCTCGACGATCCTGCTCTACAAACTCCCTCATGCGGCCTGCCGCATTTCCTGCAGCGGCTCTCGCCCGACTGGCCCTTCGATCTGACGTCGGATACCTTGGGTTTCTTCCCCGAAACCCCTGTCACCTGCTCAGTCTCTGCTTTCCTCTTCCTAACATGCTCGAAATCGAGCTCCCTCTCCTGCGCCCTAGCAATAATGGACTCCTAGGTCCAACAGGCTGAGTAGCTGACATGCTCCCGAATATCAGCCCTCAACATATCATTGTAGCGGGTCTTCTGCATCTTTTCATCCCCCGCATACTGGGGTGCCAACAGGTCCCTCTCCCTAAACTTGGCAGTGATCCCCGCTACTGTCTCAGTCGTCTGCCTCATATCCAAAAACTCCCTGGCCACAAAATCTGACCACGTCATAGCCTCGATGGTCACAAAATCTGACCACGTCATAGCCTCGATGGTTGGGGATCCCAATAAGTCACTAATTGACTCCTACCAGTCTCTAGCTCTATATCTCAGATACCCCGCAACAAAGCGGACCTTTGACCCTTCCAGGAAGAAGCTTGTCAATTGTGTAGACTCTATGTCTGTGATCCATCTCCTGGCAGCAATGGGATCGTTTATCATGTGAAAATCCGGTGCACCACTTCTTCTAAAGTCCTTGAAGGACAGTGTGTGCATACCCGACTGGCTGGACGCCTCCTCCATCAACTCAATAATCCCTTCCTTGATCAACCCAAAATAACCAGGGTCAACTAAAGGATACTTCACATGATCTCAAACGCAATGAACTCGCGTAGCTCGTCATCAACCTACTCGGATCCTGCACCCGAGCCTGATCCTGATCCTGATCCTTGACCTCCGGCTTCATGATGTGTGATCGCCATATTGCAAATAAACACATAAACGTCAGGATCATACTGTTGGAATAGTGTCTAAAGCTGCAACTATATTAGGCAAGTATTTGACCCGGTTGTGCATGGTCCTTTTGGATTGCCTTCACCATAGCAACTTGATGGATGATTTGTTAAGAGAGAGTAAATATTATAAGGAATAATATATGGTTATTTGATTAATATAAGTCATACATTAATTGGAATTAATTTGGTGACTTAAAGAGATTAATTAAATAAGAGGGTATAAACTGTCAATTGTTTGATAGTTACACTTTAGACTATAAATCCTTATCCAAGATAGGATGGACGATTTCTAGGGCTTGGATAAGCCAAAACCGTCCATAGGGTTATCAAGGAAAGGATATGGATTAACTTAAAGTCTAAGTTATCCAGTTAGGGTTAAAGCTGTAATCCTTAAGGAGTCTACAAGTATAAATAGACCCTAGGGGTGATAGAATTCGACACACCATCAAAAGTAGAGATACTTTGGCCAAATTCCTCCCCTCTCCTCTCTCCTAAATCATCTTTCTTGCTATTGGTGTTTGTAAGCCATTAGAGGAGTGACATTTGTGACTGTAGAAGCTCCAAGACAACAAGATCAACAAGGAATTCAAAGGTATGGTTCTAGATCTGTTTCAATGTTGTTATTTAACCTAATTAGCCATTAGAAGTCTTGGATTCAAAGCATGTTTAATTAGAAAGCCTAGATCCGAGCATTAGGGTTTTGCATGCGCACATAGGAAAGTTCTTATGGCTAAAACCCATCAGTGGTATCAGAGCCTAGCTTGGTTTTCTTTAAATTGTTGCTTGATTAACTGAAACAAACCTGCAAAATTCGATTTTTTGGTTTCTGCGTCATGGACTCGGCGAGTTCCAAAGGACTCGGCGAGTCCCTTTGTGTACTCGGCGAGTCCGGGCGTCAGGATTAGGAAAAACCAGGATTTTTTCATGTTTATCTTATGGAAACTTACCTTAATCATATTAGATCAACCCTAATCTGATTTTTTGATATATATGACTATAATCTTGATCTAATTAAAGATATTTATCATCTAATAAAATATTTAATCTCCTTATATGATAATTGATTAATTATTTTGATAATTATCTTAAAAGAAATCTTGGATAAATCAAATATAGATAATTAGGATATTAATTGTTAATTGGAATTATTTGTTATTTGATCCTCCATGTTTTAAATGTTTAAAACTTGCCCTCAAGTTTTGAAATTTTTTATTTGTGATTAAAAGGTTTTAATTTAGACAACTTAAATTTCAAACCCTATGTTTTAAAAGGTTTAAAACACAACCTTATACTAATATGATATTACTAGAATAATATATATATGTATAACTAAATGCTAGTCTTACCGTTAGTAGGCCTCATTCACGAAGCCGATCTATAAGGTGGGTACAAGGTTGCGGCCTATAAAATGGCGCTTAATGGGTGTACACTCACACCCACCGCTTGCTTGATTGGTGGAGGGTCGTTAGCCGAACGGGTAGGATAGGGCAACCTCATCCTCTCATTAAAAGTATAATAAGAAATACAAAGTAACTACACGTTTTAAAAAATTTCCCAATCTTAGTTACTTTAGGAAAAGTGAATTGATGCAATCCCATGAAATTACACTTTGCACCCTTGCTAAGAAGTTAGTGGAGCGTGTGTGGTTTACCGGCACACTAATTGGTTCTAAGCAAAGGTGGCAAAGGGTGATTCATTGTTTATCATAGTTCGATGGAGCGTGTGTGGTTTACCGGCACATCGAATAGGTGATCGTTACAATGAAGGCACCATGTGAATTTGCATGGTAATTCACACCCGCTTTGTGATCCTCGGCATCCCAGTCACAAACAAGAGGGGCATATCGATATTTAAACATGCCATTGAATAGTTTCAATGAATCTCATCCGAACCTAGGAATTCTCAATACACTTAGGACTAATAGTCTAGGTTTTGTAATGGAGAATTAGTGAATCGTCATTCACTTACCTTCAATTTATTTTCATGTTAGATTACGGCATCCCTTTTCTAATATGAAAATGTTATTGTTGGATCCTAAACCTAATTTTTCTTATTGGGTGATAATTAGGGATTCTTATTCTAATCTATCTTTGTCCTTTCTATAGATGTCGAATGCAAACAACGCTGCTGCTAGTTCTTTCACGTTGATGAGCCTTTGCCAAAAGGTCACCTTCGATGGAACGAACTTTAGCGAATGGATAAGATACATTCGCACCATTGCTCGCTATGAGGATAAGGAGTATGTCCTAGATGAAAAGCTTGAGAAGATCAACCCCGAAATCGCTACTCCGGCCGAAATCACCGCTTTTGAGACTCATGAGCGAGATGCAACGAAGGTACATTGCATCATGATTGCCACCATGAACTCCGAATTCCAAAAGTCCTACGAGGACATGTATCGATACCACCAAAACGCGAGACAAGAGCATTATGAGATTTTTACTAACATGATTTCTGCTAAGATGGGTCATGGAGAATCTCTTATCGTGCACCTGCAAAAGATGCAAAGGTATGTCGATCGCCTTCGCAAGTTAAATGTTGACTTTGGGGAAGACTTGGCGATCGACATGGTGCTTCACTCTTTTCCTCCAATGTACAACCAATTTAGGATGACCTACCACATGAACAAAGAGGAGGTCACCCTAAGCAAACTCCAAGGTCTTTTGAGAGTCGCTGAGAGCAACTTCAAAGACAAGTCTGTTGCACTTACTCCCAATCCGTCTGCTGCTCCTGTCTTGGCAATTGGTCAAGGAAAGGGAAAGAAGAGGAAGGCTTCATTAAAGAACTATCGCAAGGTTAAAGCCTGAGATGGTGCCTCTTCTAGAGGGACCAAAGTTGATCCCTCTAAGCCCTATCCTAACCCAAAGGAGGCAGAGTTCCACCACTGCCACAAGATAGGACATTGGAAGAGAAACTGCCCAGAATACCTGCAAGCAATCAAAGAAGGAAAGATCAAGCCATCTTTCGCAGGTATATACACAATTAAATCTAACGATTCTAATCATGCTATTTCTTGGGTTCTTGACACCGGTTGTGGTTATCACATTTGTTCAAGTGTGCAGGGACTAAGAAGAAGTAGGGATGTGGAGCAAGGAAGGATCAATCTAATCATGGGGAACAGAAGATTGTTGCCTGTTACCAAGATTGGAGTGTATTCTTTAGTGCTTAGGAATAATTTATGTTTAGATTTGAACAATTGTTGCTATTCGCTAGAAATATCTAGAAACATCATTTCATTTCATGGTTTATATAGACAAGGATTTAGATTTTCTTTTAATAATGAGAATGGTTCTATTTTGGCTTATCTAAATAGTGTCTTTTACTTTGAAGCTATACCATGTAATGGAATATATGAAACTGTTATGATTGTTGATAACTTAGGAAATGATGTTTTGAATATTGATTCTTCCACTAGTATGGATAAAGCATCCTTGTGGCATTGCCATCTTGGACATGTCAACAAGAAACGCATAGCCCAACTCCAAAAGGATGGAGTGTTGGAGTCATTCGACCTTAGGGAAGATGACACATGCGAGTCTTGTTTACTTGGAAAGATGACTAAGTCACCCTTCACAAATACTTGTGAAAGGGGTGAGGGGCTATTGGACCTAATACATACCGATGTATGTGGACCCTTTAGATCAACCACGAAGGATGGGAACCGCTTCTATGTGACTTTTACCGATGATTATAGTAGATATGGGTATATCTATTTAATCAAGCAAAAGTCAGAAACCTTTGAAAAGTTCAAAGAGTTCAAGAATGAAGTGGAGAATCAATTGGGTAGGAAAATCAAGATGCTTCGATCCGATCGAGGAGGAGAGTACCTAAGTCTTGAATTCCACGATTATCTCAAGGAGTGTGGAATAGTTTCGCAATTGATGCCTCCTAGGACACCACAGTTGAATGGTGTGGCAGAAAGGCGTAATCGAACCTTATTGGATATGGTTCGCTCTATGATGAGTCGTCCTTCACTACTTATCTTCTTTTGGGGGTATGCCTTAGAGACTGCCACCCATATCCTTAATCGAGTCCCTACTAAGAAGGTTGCCAAAACACCTCAGGAGTTGTGGACGGGGAAAGCTCCCTTGTTGGCACACATCAAGGTTTGGGGTTGCGAGGCTTTCGTAAGACGAGATACTCACGACATGCTTGAACCTCGAAGTGAGGATGTATTTTCATCGGCTACCCGCATACATCCTTTGGATATATCTTCTATAGACCGAAGGACAATGTTGTCTTTGTTGCGAGGAGAGGAGTTTTCCGAGAGCGAGAACTCATAAGCCAAGGAGACAGTGGGAGGCAAATCGAACTTGAAGAGATTCAAGAGTCGATAGATGAAGGAACCTCTACCGCTGGCATTCAACCCGAGGAGGAAACTCCGGTTGAACCGATTGACAAGTCCTTACCTCTTAGACGTTCCGATAGAGTTAGAGTTCATCCCCAGTTTTATGGTTTTCATATTACTACCGAAGGGGACACGTATATTAGTGATGGTACACTAGTAAATCTTGATGAACCTGATAGCTATAAGGAAGCCATGGCAGGCCTGAAGTCTGCGAAATGGAAAGAGGCAATGGATAGCGAGATCCAATCCATGTACGATAACCAAGTTTGGAATTTGGTTGATTATGTGCCCGGACGTAAGACCGTTGGGTGCAAGTGGATCTTCAAGAAGAAGACCGACGTGGATGGGAACGTACACACGTATAAAGCGCGATTGGTTGCGAAGGGCTTTACTCAAACTCCAGGAGTTGACTATGATGAGACCTTCTCACCAGTTGCGAAGATTAAATCTATTAGAGTGATGCTAGCAATTGCCGCATTTCATGATTATGAAATTTGGCAAATGGATGTCAAGACCGCCTTCCTTAACGGAAAGTTGGCTGAGGATGTTTACATGGCTCAGCCAGAGGGGTTTGTGAATCCGAAGCATCCAAATAGAGTGTGTAAGCTTGAGAAGTCCATTTATGGACTTAAGCAAGCGTCTCGCAGATGGAATCTTTGCTTCGATGAGAAAGTCAAAGAGTTTGGATTTGTACGAAGCGAAGAAAAATCTTGTGTATATGTCAAGGCCAGTGGGAGTATAGTAAGCTTCCTCGTTCTATATGTCGATGACATATTACTCATAGGAAACGACATCCCGACTCTGCAGGAAGTCAAGTCCTGGCTCGGGAAGTGTTTCGCTATGAAGGACCTCGGAGAGGCTTCTTACATTTTGGGAATAAGGATAGTAAGAGAAAGAAGTAAGAGACTAATTGGACTTAGACAGAATACTTACTTAGAGAAGGTACTAAAACGTTTTAGTATGGAAAACTCAAAGAAGGGAGAACTACCGATACAAGGAAATGCCAAGTTGAGTAAGACTCAAAGTCCGAGTACTGAAGCTGAAATAGCAGAAATGAGCCGAGTACCGTACGCTTCCGCAGTTGGCTCAATCATGTACGCTATGACTTGTACTCGCCCTGATGTAGCCTTCGCTTTGAGCATGGTTAGCAGATATCAAGGGAACCCTGGCAAAGCACATTGGATTGCGATAATAAACATCCTTAAGTACCTTCGGAGGACGAAAGAATGGTTCTTAGTCCTTGGAGGGAGTGATGACTTGAAGGTGCGAGGGTATAGTGATGCCAGTTTTCAGACCGATAGGGACAACTACCGTTCGCAGTCGGGCTGGGTCTTTACCCTAAATGGAGGAGCAGTAACTTGGAAGAGTTCCAAGCAAGAAACCGTAGCTGATTCAACGTGCGAATCAGAGTACATCGCAGCGAGCGAAGCGTCGAAGGAGGCAATATGGCTAAAGAACTTCATTGGTGATCTTGGAGTTGTGCCTGCCATAAAGGAGCCCATGGAGATTTTCTGTGATAACGAAGGTGCGGTTTCCTTGACCAAGGAACCGAGGGATCATGGTAGATCAAGACATATCAACAGAAAATATCACTTCATTAGACATCATGTAGAAGAAGGACACCTTATAGTTAAGAGGATATCATCAGAAGATAACCCAGCAGATCCGCTTACGAAGGGACTGAGTAGGGTTAAGCACTTGCAGCATGCTAGGAGTATTGGGCTGAAGGATGATATTAGTATAGATTAGATAGTATTAGAAACGTATAATAGATAAATGTAATTAACATTTGATGATTAAATAAAGGAGTTTTATTTATAAGTAAAGTTACTGTCATATGTTAATTGTTTAACTATTGTTTCACTTTGCATGTTTTGACTTCCAAAATAATTGAATTTATTAGGAATAATCGAATTATTCAAATTGTCCACAATCGTTCATATGTTGGAAGTAGATATGAATGAAGATTGTCATGAATTGGTTTGTAGATTGTCTAAATGGTGTTAGACATAGCAAGGGTTGATGCAACGTTCATGAGTGCTTATGAACTGGTTTTGAGCATTGGAACAAACCCGCGCTTGCTGGAATCACTTTATGGAATACGATATAAAAGGTGATCGCAAGACGATAATATCATATAGTCTTAAAATCTAGATATATGGTTTATTATTTGTTAATTGATTGTACATTGATAATGCGAAAATGCATCAGTAACTTGGTGTTATAAAACGCATTGTTGTGTATAGTTGGTTAATGAATAAGTAAATGCATATAAGTCAAAGTTTATCTGTAAATTTTATCCTAAGAGGGTAGAAGAGATATCTTGGCCACTCGATGATTTGATTTGACTTATGTGCCGGGCCCGGTCAGAACTGAATTGATGTGTTTGATTAAGTTCTATGTCGAATAAATCGGAGATCGAGAAATCAAATGCTAGACTAACCATTCCATAGGATTTACAGCATGATATCTAACAGAGGACTGTACGATCCCTTATCTAAAGGACAAGATTGATTAGATCAGAGTTTGATAGCGTCTTTGAGAGCTACGATTGCAAACCGAATTGTACTTGTATAGTTACTAGACTTATCCAAGTGGGAGACTATTGGAATAGTGTCTAAGGCTGCAACTATATTAGGCAAGTATTTGACCCGGTTGTGCATGGTCCTTTTGGGTTGCCTTCACCATAGCAACTTGATGGATGATTTGTTAAGAGAGAGTAAATATTATAAGGAATAATATATGGTTATTTGATTAATATAAGTTATAGATTAATTGGAATTAATTTGGTGACTTAAAGAGATTAATTAAATAAGAGGGTATAAACTGTCAATTGTTTGATAGTTACACTTTAGACTATAAATCCTTATCCAAGATAGGATGGACGATTTCTAGGGCTTGGATAAGCCAAAATCGTCCATAGGGTTATCAAGGAAAGGATATGGATTAACTTAAAGTCTAAGTTATCCAATTAGGGTTAAAGCTGTAATCCTTAAGGAGTCTACAAGTATAAATAGACCCTAGGGGTGAGGGAATTCGACACACCATCAAAAGTAGAGATACTTTGGCCGAATTCCTCCCCTCTCCTCTCTCCTAAATCATCTTTCTTGCTATTGGTGTTTGTAAGCCATTAGAGGAGTGACATTTGTGACTCTAGAAGCTCCAAGACAACAAGATCAACAAGGAATTCAAAGGTATGGTTCTAGATCTATTTCAATGTTGTTATTTAACCTAATTAGCTATTAGAAGTCTTGGATTCAAAGCATGTTTAATTAGAAAGCCTAGATCCGAGCATTAGGGTTTTGCATGCGCACATAGGAAAGTTCTTATGGCTAAAACCCATCACATACATGCTCTCAAGAGGTCTCACACACTCTCCAAGTTCCCTAGTTCCATCTCGGCCCTCCTTGACTCAAGTACGGATCGCCTACTTCCAATAGTGCGGGCCCATCCTACCTTTCACATCTATCTGTACTTTCCTCAAGTATTTCTTTAACTTCACCATTTCCCTTTACTGATACCCTTTCCCACTAATCTTGTCCTAGGCTTTCCTATGGCACCCTTCGACCTATTTTCCGCCATCAGCTGCACTAGGAGTCCCTACTTCCCTTCCTTAACTAGCTTGCGAATACTGTTACATATCCACTCACTAATTAGTTTAAGTTAGCTAGGACCCCATAAGCATAAAGCAAGCAACATTCGTGCATTAAGTAACCACATCATGCATAACCTAATCAGGCTATCCTACCGTTTGCTAAACGGACCTAGCATAGAACTCATACAACAGGCATTGAAGGCATCTTCCTAGATCCTTAGCCCTACTCTAGCATCCAGTTCTCAGAATCATATATCAAGTATACAAGGCATCCTTCTAGATCCTTAGTCCTAATCTAGCATGCAGTTCTCAGAATAATAAATAATACACATAACATAACAAGTATGGGTATCTTGGGGAAAACTTCTTTGGCTCGGCCGTTCGCACGCATTACACACTTTCTGCTTTCTCAAATTTCTTTAACATAAAATTTTAGAAAATGTTTTCTTTGAAAAATCTTTTAGTCCCTTGGTTTGAGTCCAGACACCCCCGAGGGTGTGTTCAAATCCCTCAAACCAGGGCTCTTATACCAACTTGTAACATCCCAAAATTCGAGGCAAAAAATTTCACTTTTGATTAGGTGATTTATAAATTGGTTCATCAAAACATTGCCAAAATCATGTCAATACATAAAACCATAATATCATGTTTCAAAACCAAATCATCTAAAATAACAAAATATCAAAGTACAATCACAGAATACTCTAAGCGGAATTCATAAGTGTGTGTGTATGATGCGTTGCTACACCGCTAACTCCTTCCCCTTGGATGAAGAGGTATCTGAAACCAAAACTAAAAATGTAAGCACAAAGCTTAGTGAGTTCCCCCATCATACCACATTCCATACAATCACATAGCATACATACTACCAGGCAATTCTGGGGTGCCCTTCCTACCCATGTCAAGCCATTCTGGGGTGCTGACCTACCCATGTCAAGCCATTCTTGGGTGCTAACCTACCCTCCGGTCTATCTCAACCGAACACGAGGACTATTCCACCCCCTACTACTAACACATAACATCATATCATAATCATGCTGTCAGACATATCTGAGGTGTCCGACCTACCCATTGGTCCTAACGACTGGATCAGGGACTAGTCCCCTTCTACTGATACGATCTCATATAACATGGAAATTAGCAAACTAGCATAGTCACATATCTAGAATTATAGCATACTCATATATCCAACAATCATACGACTCACTTATCACAAAGATAACAATCCCAACTAACAATTACTAGTGGGTTGGCCTTGGTGCCTTAGACCTACTCCTATTAGAAGGTAACTTACCTCGATGTCATGTAGTGTCTGAACTGTCCTTGGCGTGAAGGTCGGCTCTCCTCGACTCCTCAATCCCTATACAACAACCCTCAAGTCATCAACAGAACATACAACCCTAACCATGGTCAATACCAAAACCAGGCAGAGTCAACATTGGCCAGAGTCAAGACCTAGTTGACCTGACTCACCGAGTTGGTCTACTAACTCATCGAGTCCATACTCCATTTACCCGATCTAACCCAGACTCCACTCATTGAGTCTAGCAAGAACTCATCAAGTTCTCCTTCATTCAAACCATTGGGACCATCTTCATCCGACTCGTCGAGTTCTTCCTTGAACTCGGGAAGTTCATCTCCCTCATAAGAAAGTGTCGAGTCTACGAATCGCCGAGTTGTATGAAGAACTCGTCAAGTTCATCTTCAAGGATTGGGAGATTTCCTTGGACTCACCGAGTCTGCTCATACACTCATCGAGTCCCATGATTCCCAGGTCCCTTTTCACGTCTAAACATCTACGGGACTTTCCTCCCTAACAACTGGTCCATCCACAAAAAGGATTTGGTGGCCATTACATCACGACTCATCGATTCCATCCTTGATCAATACTACACAGTCGATTTAGATGAGCCTTAACACCTCAAAACCATATATCTAGCCCCCTAGTGTCCATTTCATACGTAAAGCTCCAAACTTGGTGCACATGCATGGGGGCTTTGGCTCAAAAATCCATAAAAGGTGCTCTACAAGATGCATGGGGCTCTCATGGCCATAATGTTGGCACCTTTATGCCATGAGACCCTTCGAATGTCTCAGATCTGAAGTCAAGACCCTAAATAACACTCCACAAATCCGATTATGGCTTGGAAATCCCTAAATGTGACCAAAACCCAAGTCTAAAGATGAAGAAACACATAGAAGACCAAAACAGGGGCATTTTACCTTGATTGTGCTGAAAATGCAACTAGATCCTTAAATCTCTAAGCCCCAACTCGAACTCTCTAGCTTCTTTCTTCTTCTTCAAGCTTCAAAAACCACCAAATGTACCAAAATGGCCTTAGAACACTAAAAAACGAATAGGGTTATGATACACAACTTTCTAGGAGTGATAAGGGCAATAGAGGTTGAGATAAGGTGTTTAAATAGGGTACAAACCCTCAGATTTAGGGTTTCATTCAACCAGCACCTACTTGCTGAGTCAGTCCCCTGAATCATATAGTAGGTTACTTAAACTGTCCGTAGGTCACGACTCTACTCAACAAGTTGGACCTCCAACTCCTCGAGTCCTACTGAAAAACACAAAATACTTGAATAATAGGCATAGCAGGAATCAGGTGTTACGTGAACTTTGTTGGACATGGTTCGTTCCATGATGATTCGAGCTTCCCTACCAATATCATTTTGGGGGTATGCCTTAGAGACTGCCGTCCATATTCTTAATCTAGTCTCTACCAAAAAGTTTGCCAAAACACCTCATGAGATGTCGACCGTAAAAGTTCCAAATCTGGACCACATTAAGATTTGGGGTTGCGAGGCTTTCGTGAGGCGCGAGACTCTCGATAAGCTCGAACCCCGAATTAAGAGGTGTATTTTCACTGGGGTTACAGACCCAGTGATAATGTGATCTTTGTAGCTAGGAGTGGAGTCTTTCGAGAGATCGAGAAAGAGAGAGAGAGAGAGAGAGAGAGAGAGAGAGAGAGAGAGAGAGAGAGTTCATAAGCCAAGGAAAAGTGGGAGGCAAATTGACCTTGAAAAAAAATTCAAGAGTCAAGTGGTAAAGGAACCTCAAACACTAGCAACCAACCTGAGGAGGAAACTCTTGTTGATGTGACTGATGAGTCTGTACCTTTAAGGTGCTCCATGAGAGTTAGGAATGCACCTGGGCATTACTATGGTTTCCATATTACTGCGTAAGGTGATACACTTATCAGTGATAACATACTGATTGGTCTGAATGAACCTAACAACTACACAGAAGCCATAGCAGGCCCTGAGGTTGCTAAATGGAAAGAGGCTATGGACAACAAGATACAGTCCATGTATGACAATCAAGTTTGGAACTTGGTTGACAATGTACCAGGTCCTAAGACAGTTGGGTGCAAATGGATCTTCAAGAAGAATACCGAAAGCGATGGTAATGTGTACACTTATAAAGAGCGATTGGTTGCAAAGGGCTTTTCTTAAACTCCGGGAATTGATTATGATGAGACCTTTTCACCAGTAGCAAAGATTAAGTGTATTAGACTTATGTTAGCCATTGCTGCATTTCATGATTATGAAATATGACAAATGGATGTCAAACCCGCTTTCCTTAACAGAATGTTGGACGAGGATGTTTACATGAGTCAGCCATAGGGTTTTGTCAGCATAAAATACCCTAATAGAGTGTGTGTAAGCTTGAGAAATCCATATATGGATCAAAACAAGCACCTCGCAGATGGAATCTTTGTTTCGATGGGAAAGTCAAAGAGTTTGGATTTTTTAGGAGCGAAGAGGAATCTTGTGTATATGTCAAGGCTAGTAGGAGTATAGTAAGCTTTTTGGTATTGTACCTGGATGACATACTACTCATGGGAAATGACATCCCAACTTTGTAGGAGGTTAAGTCCTAGCTTGGGAAGTGTTTCGCTATGAAGGACCTTGGAGAAGCTTCCTATATCCTAGGGATAAGGATTTTGAGAGACAGGAGTAAAAGACTAATTTGCCTTAGTTAGAGTACCTACTTGGATAAGGTGATGAATAGGTTTAACATGTAGAATTCCAAGAAAGGAGAGTCACCGATCTAGAGTAAAGCCAGATTGAGTAAGACTTAGTGTCCGAATACAGAGGACGAGATAGCTGAGATCAGTCAAGTTCCATATTCTTCCGCTGTAGGCTCGATCATGTATGCTATGACTTGTATTCGTCCTGATCTACCCTTCTCCTTGAGCATGGTTAGCAGATATCAGGAGAACCACACTCACTAGGCTGTCATGAAGAACATTCTTAAGTACCTGTGGAGGACTAAGGACTGGGTCCTTACCCTCAGTAGTAGTGATGACTTGAGAGTAGTAGGGTATAGTGATGCTAGCTTCCAGACTAATAGGCATAATTTCCGCTCTCAGTCAGGCTGGGTCTTTACCTTAAATGGGGGAGCAATAACTTGGAAAAGTTCCAAGCAGGAGACAATGGATGATTCAACTTGCGAATAAGAGTATATAGCAGCAAGCAAGGTAGCAAAGGAGGCTATATGGATAAAGAACTTCACTGGAGACCTTGGAGTTGTACCAGCTATAAAGGAGCCTGTGGAAATTTTCTATGATAATGAAAGTGTAGTTGCCTTAGCCAAGGAACCAAGGGATCACAGGAGATCCTGACACATCGACATAAAATATCATTTCACCAAACATCGTATAGAAGAAGGACTCCTCGTGGCAAAGAGGGTATCATCGGATGACAACCCAACAGATCCCCTCAGGAAGGGACTGGGTAGGGTTAAGCATCTCTAGCATGCGAGGTGCATTGGGCTGAAGGATGATATTAGTTTCAATACTTAGATAGCTTTGAAATTTGTAAAGCGTATTTAACATTTAATGATGAATAAAATTTGTCATTTATTTATGAGTAAAGTGTTCCTATCTTTTGTCAAACATTTACTATAATTTCATTTTGCATCTTTTGACTTCCAGAATAAGTATGTCATGGTATATCATATTATTCAAATTTTCCACAGTCAGTCAAATGTTGGAAGTAGATATTAGTCAATACTATCAAGAGTTGGCTTGTATATGTCTAAGTTGTTGGACATAGAAAAGAGGTGCTACAACACTCATGAGTGCTCATAAGATCTGAGTATTGGATTTAACCCACGCTCACTTGTATCACTTCATAGAATTTATCTCGAGTGATCATGAGACGACAATATCATATAAGTCTTCAAACCTAGAGATATGACTTGTTGCTTATGAGTTGGTTATGCATTGATTATACGAAAACACATTGGAAATTTGATGTTATAAAACGTGCCTTTGTGTATAATTCAACAAGTAGTAGAACAAGCATATGAGTTAAATTTTATCTGTTCCTTCTTGGATTAGAAGTGATATTTGGTCCCCTCGATGATTGTGTTTTGACCTATGTGTCGGGCCCAGTCAGAACTAAATTGATGTGTTCGATTAAGTTCTATGTCAAACAAATCGGAAATTAGGAAAAAAACTACAGGACAAAAAGTAAGACATAGTTCCATGTATTTGTCTAGCTGATATCTAGAACAGAGGATTATATGATTACTTTTCTTAAATGGTGTATCATCATCATCTCAGTTTTGAGAGACCATGAAAGAGCTACTACTGTTAATTGGTTCCTGAAGTTATACTTGCAGTCATAGTTATTAGACTCATCCAAGTGGGAGACTATTGGATAAGGTGTTTAAGTCCATAACTATTTATGGTATGTACTTGACCCGGTTTGGCATGGTCTATTTGGGTTGCATGGCATCATGCATTTGAATAGACTAAAATGAGAGAAATAACACTTATGGGTTGATTGTGTTAATTTATTATAAGTTCTAATATATTAATAATATTATTTAATTAGTATTGATCAAAAATTAATTTGGAATTAATTAAGTGATCAAAAGGAGACTAATTAAATATATGGGTTGATTGTGTTAATCATCCATACTTATATAGTGGGCTAATGCTTCATGGATTATCAAGTTGGGCTAAAACCCATAGGATGCTCCATGGTGTTTATAGAACCCATGGGTCATGGAAATGAAAAGTCATGACAATTAGGGTTTAACTCTAATTGTAACACACTATATAAGTAATACTTTATTCACCAAAATAGGCCACTAAGATATACAAGTGAGGGCTACCCGATTTCAAGAAGTGTTCCATTTCTCTTTAAGTTATTCCAAGTGCATTTGGTGTTGTGTGATACATCTGAGGCATCACACTTGAGGTGCTAGGCTCACAAGGCTTTCAAGGAATCCTAACTACTATAAGGTATGTATATCTTACTAACTTTTATGTTTAAAAGTTCCCCATGTATGCTAGATACGTTATGAACCTTGGAAAAGCAATTTTGCATGTATCATAGATAAAACATAGATCCAAGGTTTCTAGGGTTGCATGTACACCATATGAGTGTTAGAAGGCTCAAAACCCTTCAAAAACAATTATCCTCAACTCTAAATCATGTGTCATATAGTTCGCCTCATGAGGCTTCAGCTACCTCGACACGTAGGCGATAACATGCCCCCTCTACATCAATACGGTGCCCAATCCCGAGATGGACGCATCGCAATACACCACAAAATCCTCCACGCCCTCTGGTAGGGCTAAGATTGGCGCCTCACATAATCTCTGTCTTGATGTTTCAAATGTTGTCTGTTGCTCAGGCCCCCAGCAAAAGACCAGGACTTTCCTTGTCAACCGGGTCAAGGGCACGACTATCTTTGAGAAGTACTTAATGAATCTCCAATAATAACCTTCTAGTCCTAGGAAGCTCTGAATCCTAGATGGAGAACTGGGAACCTCCCACCTCATCCCGGCCTCCACTTTGGCCGGGTTGACTGAGATCCTGTTAAGGTTGACAAGGTGCCCAAGAAACTGCACCTCGTGCAACCAGAACTCACACTTGGAGAATTTATCCTACAAGCTCTCCCTCCTAAGAGTATTCAATACCTCCCACAATTGCTCCTCATGTTGCTCCTGTGTCTTGGAATAGACCAAGATGTCATCAATGAAAACTATCACAGACCGATCCAAAATCAGTCTACACACGCGGTTCATGAGATCTATGAAAACAGAAGGAGCATTGGTGAGCCCAAAAGCCATCATCACGAACTTGTAGTGACGATATTGCATCTGAAAAGCAGTCTTCTTCACATCCTCCTATCTAACCATCATCTGATAATAACCCGAATGCATATCGATCTTAGAGAACCAAGATGCTCCCTGAAGCTAGTCAAATAGATCATCAATCCTCGGGAGTGGGTAACGGTTCTTCACCACTACCTTATTTATCTCTCGGTAATCTATACACATCTGATGCGACCCGCCCTTCTTTTTCAAAAATAGTATCGGGGCTCCCCAAGGTGAATTGCTCGGTCTAATGAATCCCTTGTCTAACAGCTCTTGCAGCTGTGTAGACAACTCTTGGATCTTAGGAGGAGCTAGTCGATACGATGCCTTGGCTATTGGAGCCGCACTAGGGACTAGGTCGATCCTGATCTCTACATGCCTTTCCGGAGGTATTCCAGGTAGCTCCTATGGAAATACATTCGAGTACTCTCGTACCACCGACACGCCACTCATCATCGCCTTGACCGTCTTCCAGGTATCCAAGACATAGGCGAAATACCCTACACACCCCTGCTGGAGGTAGCGTCTAGCTCTCATTGCTCAACATAAAGTTGGTCCACGTTGTGGCCTCTTGCTTTGACTCACCAACTCTCCCCTACTTGGGGTCCTGACCTGGACCAACTTTTGCGTGCAATCGATCACCGCACAATTGGGGTCAATAAATCCATGCCTATAATAACCTTGTTCCCCCGTAATGGTATGGGAACCAAGTCTACCAAGTAGTGTGCCTCGAACAGCCTCAAAACACAATCCCTAAAAACCTATGATGCTCGCACTAATCATTCGTCCGCAATCTTGACCTCTAGTGGGCAATGTAACATGCCTGAAGATTCAGGGAACCTCTTGCTAAGCGCAAGAGAGACAAATGATCTGATAGCACCCGAATCAAACAACACCTGAATTGGGATATCGTTCACATGGAACGATCCTAAACAAAACATATAACATAATACATCAATATCACAAGAAACATATAATAAAAATTAGAGAGAAGAAACCATACCCGTCACCACATCGGGTGCAGCGCGTACCTCCTCAGCTATCAACTGAAAAGATTGGCTCCTGACCACTAGAGCCTTTGACTTGACCTTCTGGCCATCCGTAACCCGTGCAGTTGCTGGAGTCAACGCCACCACTGGCGCTACTTTTTCTATCAATCTAAGGCAGTTTGCCTTTTTATTTTCCCTCTGATTGCAATGAAAGCGAATCAGTTCTGATGTGTGAACAGTAGGGGCAGGGCCAATACAATCCCTGCCAAAGTGCCACATCTTGCCGCACTTGTAGCAGCCTGATGATCCCAGTCTACAAGCTCCCTCATGCGGCCTACCACATTTCCTATAGCGTCTTTGGCCCGACTGGCCCTTCGACCTCGTATCGGATCCCTTGGGTTTCTTCCCCGAAACCCCAGTAACCTGCTCCATCTTTGCCTTCCTCTTCCTGAGGTTCTCTAAGTCAATCTCTCTCTCTCTCTCTCTCTCTCTCACCCTAGCAATCATGGACTCCAGGGTCGGGCAGGCTGAGTAGCTGACATGCTCCCAAATATCATCCCTCAACATATGATGATAGCGGGTCTTCAGTATCTCCTCATCCCATGCATATTGAGGTACCAACAAGGCCCTCTCTTGGAACTTGGCGGTGATTTCCGCAACTGACTCTATAGTCTGTCTCATGTCAAGAAACTCCTTGGCCAGCTGCTGAAGCTCCATAGCTAGCTTAAACTCATCCCAGAACCTGGTCACAAAGTCTGACCAAGTCATACCCTCGATGGCTGGGGCTCCCAGTGAGTCACCAAATGACTCTCACCAATACCTAGTTCTATCCCTCAAATAACCTACATCAAATCAGACATTCGACCCCTCTGGGAAGAAGCTCGTAACTACTTAGACTCGACGTCTGCGATCCATCTCCTGGCAGCAATGGGGTCCTTCACCCCATGAAATTCTGGTGCACCACTCCACCTGAAGTCCTTGAAGTACACTGTGCGTGTATCTGACTGGTTGGACGCCAAGTCACTCCTAAATTTCCGGAGGTGATCCTCCATCAGCTTAATAATCCCCTCCTTGATCGACCTAAAAATGAATGGGGTCGCCTCAAGGAAACCTTTCGTGATCTCAAACGCGATGAACTCGCGTAGCCCGTCATCAACCTACTTGGATGTCGTACACGAGCCTGATACTGATCCTGACCCTGACCCTGAACCTCCTGTTCCATGTTACGTAATCGCCATACAGAAATAAACACATAAATGTCAGGGTCATACATACTCTCGAGAGGTCTCACACACTCTCCAAGTTTCTTGGTTATATCTTAACCCTCCTTGATTCGAGTACGGATCCTCTACTTCTAGTACTACGGGCCCATACTACCTTCCACATCTATCCGTACTTTCCTCAAGAATTGCTTCAACTTCACCGAGTCCCTTCTAGTAATACTACTTTCTGAACTAATCTCATCCTAGGCTTGTCCTAGGGCACTCTCCGACCTACTCTCCACCATTAGCTACAGAAGGAGTCCCTACCATCTTTCCATAACTAGCTTGCGAATACTATTACATATTCGCTTACTAGTTAGTTAAAGCTAGTTGGAACCCCTATAAGCACAAAGCAAGTAGCATTTGTGCATTGAGTAACCAGTATTATGCATAACCTAATCAGGCTACCATACTGATTACTAACCAGCCCTAACATATAGCTCAATAAACACATACAATAGGCATGTAAGGCATGCTTCCTAGATCCTTAGCCCTAATCTAACATGCAGTTCTCATAATCACATAACAGGCATACAAGGCATCCTCCCTAGATCCTTAGCCCTAGTCTTGCATGAAATTCTCATAATCACATCATATAACATAACATAACATGTATGTGTATCTTGGGAAAAACTAACTTGAGCTCGGCCGATCGCACACATCACACACCTTGTTCATTCTGAAAACTCCTTATTTTTAGATTTTAGAAAACTATTTTTCTTGTAAAAATCCTTCAAACCCTCGATTTAAGTCTAGACACCCCCGAAGGTGTGTACCTGAATCACTCAAACCAAGGCTCTGATACCAACTAGTAACATCCCAAAATTGAGACCCAAATTTTTTTATTTAGTTGTATTAATTATAAAAATAGTTTAAGAAAAACATCATGCTATCATTTCAAAACATCAAGTCACAAATCACAAGTCTCGACAACCATAACATCGAATACTAAAATGTAAGAATATAATCCCATGGTTCTCATAGCGGAAATCATGTGTGTGCGATGCGTTGCTACCTTGCCGGCTCCTTCCCCTTAGATGAAGAGGTACCTGAAACCAAAACTAAAAACTGTAAGCACAAATCTTAGTGAGTTTCCCCAACATACCACATACCATACAATCATACATACTGTCGGGCAATTCTGGGGTTCCCGACCTACCCATCTCAAGCCATTTTGGGGTGCTAATCTACCCATATCAAGCCATTTTGGGGTACTGACCTACCCGTGTCAGGCCATTCTGGAGTGCCTGCATACCCTACGGTCTATCTCACCCAGTCACGGGGACTATTTCACCCATACCACTATCACATAATAACATATCATATTCATGTTGTCAGGCATATCTTAGGTGTCCAACCTACCCTTCGGTCCTAACAACCGAATCATGCGGCTATTCCCCTCCTACTACCATTAACACTTATAGCATATCATACTGGCATATAAAACACATCAGGTAGTAGCAAACTATACAATTATCACAAATTCAATCATCTCAACTATAATTAACCACTAGTGGGTCGGACTTGGTGCCTTAGACCCACTTCTACTGGAAGGTAACTCACTTCGATGTCGTGTAGTGTCTAAACTGTCCTCGGTGTGAAAATCGAGTCTTCCTGACTCCTCAATCCCTACACAACATCCTTTCTACATTACCAATTCATACACATAACCCTTACGAAGGTCACTAAATTCCAAGTCAAAAGTCAAAGTCAACTTTTGTTTAAAGTCAACATTTGGTTGACCAGACTCGCTGAGTTGGTCCACCAACTCGTCAAGTCCCCACCTCCACAAAATGCCACAATCTCGTCCCTACACATCAAGTCTAGCAAGAGATCGACGAGTTTGCCTTCAACAACACATCAGACTATCTTCAACCGACTCACCGAGTTCATCCTTGAACTCGTCGAGTTCATCTTCATCCGTATGAAGGTGTTTAGTCTATGATGTTGGGTTTTGAGCATTCTAACACTCCTAAGTGTACATGAAACCCTAAATACCTTAGATCTATGATTTCTCTATTATAAATGAAAATATGAATATTCTAAGGTATTACCCTATCTAGCATACAATCTTTTAATACTTGGGTAATATTACATACCTCTTGATGTGACTTGACTCCATGATGCTCGAGATCCTAGTGCCCCAATTGTGACACCTCAAATGGTACACACAACATCATCAACACTTGGAATAACCATGAGAAGAAGACACTTCATGCTCAAATCGGCTAGCCCTCCTATATGTATCACTAGCGCCAAATTCTTGAGCTAAATGGGTCCTTATATAGTGTGCATATTAGGGTTACACCATGTAACCCATGACTATACCCATTCCTCATGCTCCGTGGGTTTTAATCTCCATGGAGTATCCATGGATCACCACATGGGTTAAACCCAACATAAGGAATCATGGATCATAAGCCCACATATATAATAATGAATTTACACAATCAATCCCCATATATTTAATTAGTCTCTTTTGATCACTAAATTAAGTCCAAAATAATTCTTGATGAATACTAATAACATGATTTCATATTAATATATTAGAATTTATAATATATTAATATGTCACAAATGTCCTCTTCTCATAAACGGTCTATCCAAATGTTCCGATGCCATGCAATCCAAACGGACAATGCCAAGTTGCGTCAAGTACATACCAATTATAGTTATGGACTTAGACACTAATCCAACAGTCTCCCACTTGGATAAGTCTAAAACTATTATTAAGTATGACTTCAAAACCTAACTGGCAATCGTAGCTCTCAAAAGCCGCTGTCAGACTCTGACCTTGTCGAAGAACTCTGGCCTTTGTCAATGAGTTGTCCATTAGATAAGGGATCATATATTCCTCCATTCTAGATATCATATGGACTGAGACATGGATGATGAATCATTCTCTCTGTACATTTGTTGTTTCCTGATTTCCGATTTATGACGCCTGACTGATTGAATAGATCAAATCAGTCCAGGCTTGGCCAAGCACTCATATGTGTCATCATTAAATCATCGAGGGGCCCATAGATATCACTTTTATCCTAAAGGTAAAAGGAATGGATAAAATTCGATTCATATGGCTTGTTCTACCACTTGTTGCATCATACACAAAGGCACGTTTTATAACATCGAGTTAAGAATGCGTGTCCGTGCGATCAATGTATAACCAACTCATAGTAACAACTCATATCTCTACGTTTGAAGAATATAAGATATTATTGTCTCATGATCACTCGTGATAAAATCCATGAAGTCATTCCAATGAGCGTGGGTTGAATCCAATACTCAGAACTTATGAGCACTCATGAGTGTTGTAACACGACTTTGTCCAACATCTTAGACCTCTACAAGCCAACCCATGACAGTCTTGTTTCATATCTACTTCCAACATATGAATGACTGTGGATGGTTTGAATAACTTAGTCATTCAGAAAGAACGACCTAGTTATTCTAGAAGTCAAAACACGCAAAGTGAAACACAAGAGTAATCGAATCCAATAAGGTCTCAAAACTTATGAATATAAATAAAACATCTTTTATTTATCACCATATTGATTACCCATCGTTTATTTCATACTATTTCAAACTATCAACTTTGTGCTTGAATGAAAAAACAATAGTTTTCCCATGCTCCAAGCGTGTACACTATGTTTTTCTAAACACTAGTCATGCTATACACCAAGTATGCACACTATGTTTGTCTATGATCTTTACATTGTGAAATAGATCGATTGAACATAATTCCAATGATTCTCATTTCACAATCCCAAATCCTTACCGCAAATGCAAGAAATCCAAATTCATGCCATTTACCGAAATATTGTTAGATTCTAAACTTGTATGTATTGATCCTCGTCTAATGATTATGCACAAAGTCACAAATACTTGTCAACAGACATTACAGAGTATTCCAATGGAGATCAACTCCATGGAAACATCATTTTTGCATTCATTTTTTCTAATCTTACACAGATTTATTGAACAACTTCCTCCTTCCCATTTCCCATTTTAACTATCACTTCTGAACAATAATTGCCTCTTTTCTAAATATGTCAATATGGTCCTTCTAAAAGTTAACATTATACTTCCAACTGTCCCTGAGCAACCAATCTTTGGTAGACCTTAGATTTTCCTCGACAATTGCTTAATCCTTTTAGTCAAATCGAATTCTAGACCTTTCCCTTCTTAATGCACCAAACATGTGGAAAGTTTTAGAAAGGATGAATATTATAGCACATGCAATCAATCCTATATCCGAAGCATATGGGATACAATTCATGATGTGTTACATAAATACATGATACTAGACCAATCCTTTTGCTACAATATTTCTATTTGCCAAGTTCTCATAATTCAGATTATGAAAAGGGATGCCGTAATCATAATCGAATTTTAGAACGCAAATAATAGACCCATATATAGAATTTCCTTATTAAAACACCAGCAAAATTTAGGACAAAAATAAATTGTCCAATAACCTTAATTGGGATAAATAAAGTGATAGAGATCGTAACTAGGTTTCCAAAAATATAATGAACACTAAAATCCGAGTTATAACGAAGAAGTTATGACTGATCAAAGATACGCGACAATACCGGTAAAAAACTGTTAAACACAAAACGAGAAATTTCAATAAAATACTTTTCAACCTTAGGTGTCCAAATGAAGGTCATAGATATCCCAAAACCATAAACATACATAAAAAGAACGCCCAAATCTGACTTCATATGAGGGAGTTATGATTTTTCGAAGTTTCGGACATAGCAGTAGACAGCTAAAAACTCGAAATCGAGATCAAACGACTTTTTGCCAACATGACCTAAACGATAATTGAAGATCTCATCAATGGTATTACAACGGTAAAAAGTCTGACAAAAACGGACATCGGACGAAGAAGTTATAGATTTCTAACAGTGTTTTCCTGTCCCGACCTACTAAAAGTAATATATTAATAATATATTAAAAACAAAGTCAAAATTAGCCAATGGAGTCTAAACGAGATTTTTCGATCATAATCTCACCTATACGTGGATATAAAGAACGTTGAAAACGGAGTTCGTATGTGAAAGTTATGAATTTCTGAAGTTCAGGCACAAAACCCCAAAACTGTCAGTGTTCACAACGTGAACTGACTTCTGACGCCTCTGGAGCCTGACAGACACAAGTTGCGATGACGCACCTGATGAAGAATGAACTCACGACGTGAATATTTGAGATTCACGACGTGAGACCCAAAATTCACCCTATAAATAAGGATTGAGGGCAGCCGGCTTTGGTTGTTCATTTCCATCCTTTCTCCTACTTCTACACACCATTAAGCCCCTCTAAACTACCCCGAAACCCCGGTAACACCTCTAACACACGACTCAAGTCACGAAGTCCAGAAGATCCCGAGAAACTTGCTTCTTTTCAGTCGAAGGAGTGCCCGAGTTGAGTCTCGTCTCCTTCAACTCACCACTTCTATCAAGTGAGTTCATACCCCTACAACTATGTTTTCAAATAATTTGTAAATGGTTTTATACAATTTTAAGGGGGGGGGGGGGGGAATACAAGTAAACACACGATTATTCTCGTGTGAAAAACATGAATCTTTTGCTATACTCTTTGTTATTTAATCAATCATATGTGATTTATAATTGTGTTTCAAACAATAAGACTTCATATACCTCAAACTGTGTTATCAGACAAACTACTTTTAAATTTTTTTATAAACTGAAATCAAGTCATCAATATTTATTATTAAACTCTTCAAAAGGTTTTACAAAAACTTCCTTTTTAACTTATATATCGTCAAATGCATGCTTATATATGTATAGATATGTAAGTAATGTTTAAAGGACTTAGAACTGCTAACCCACTTTATTTCCTTTTTCTTGTTTGAATGTGTACTTAGAGTAATCGGTAAGTTGTTCGAAGGTCGTCTAAACATTAGTTATATATTATGTATACATATTTAGATATAAAAGTACTAGTCAATCATTCAAATACTACAAAGAAGAATACTATAACAGAAATTACTAGTAAGCTATTATAGGTATAGTTTAGGAGAATACTATCATAAACAAATATTAGACAGAGAATACTACAACAAAGAATACTATCATATACAAGTACATACTAAGATACTATAGCAGAAAGAACATACTTAGGTGCTATAGCATGAACAACTACATGATCTAACTATACCAAGGATCAGTAACGCATTTTTCTAAACAATAGGTGATAATAAATTAGGTATACATGATCATATAACTTTAATGTGGATACTACGGCCTAACAATTCATTGCACAAGTCACTCTTGTTTCCCAGAATCTCTTGTAGGGAGAACGTTTAGTATGGGAACCTACCTATCACATTATGACCTTAATAAAACAAATATTAGACAGGGAATACTATAATAGAGAATACTACAGCAGAGAATACTATCATATACAAGTACATACTAAGATACTATAACGGAAAGAACATTCTAAGATACTATAACAGAAAGAACATACTAAGATGCTATAGCATGGAACAACTACAAGATCTAACTATATCAATGATCACCAACGCATTGTTCTAAACAAAATGTGATAATAAATTGGGTATGCATGATCATATAACTTTAATGTGGCTACTACGACCTAGCAATTCGTTGCGGAAATCACTCTTGTTTCCCATAATCTCTTGTACGGAGAACGTTTAGTATGGAACTACTTATCACATTCTGACCTTAATAAAAGAAATATGTTTTCAGTTAATTAGTATGGCAGGTTGTCAATTCTGAAGACCCATGAATACTTACTTTTCCCATTACTTTCATATAGTGATAGTTCTAATTGAAAGTCAATGCCAGCTATTTTCGAGTTAAGATAGTTATAAACTAGGGAAAAGCATCCACTTTTATAGTGAAACAAACATTCAAAACAATTAGGTCTTGGCAGAAGACTACATTTTATACTAGTAGGAAATATGGGATTTTCTAGAGGTTTTTAAACATATACAAAATTTTACATTGAATATTTACAAACATTTTCATTCAAACTTTTACAAACATTTACATTCAAACTTATACAAACATTGACATTAAATACTTATGAACTCACCAGCTTAAATGCTAATCTATGCTTTCAAAATAACTTGTATTCTCAGGTCGTCGGTAGACAGGTACCAATGCCAGGTTTTGAGAAGAAGAAGCATCTTCAAGACTCGTCTTTTATTTTGATTATTCATTTTTGTTGTCTTATTACTACTAAAAACACTTTTATGAAATTATACTATTAATTCCATGGATGATGTTGTTGCTTGTTTCCTATTTTGCATTGGTATGATACTGTACATGATGTCCTCCGCCCCGAATGTTTCCGTTATTCTGGTTTTCAGGTGTGACACTTATGTTGAGCCATTCCAACACTATATATATATATATATATATATATATATATATATATATATATATATATATATATATATCTATATATATATATATATATATATATATATCAGTGACTAAAGATGATTAAAACCTCAATCTAAGCTTTTAGAATTTAAATGAAGTATAATTTCCTCTCCCTTGATTATAGCAAAACAACTTTTTCAACCCCTGCAACTTCACGAATTGAAACTTTTGTTTTCTATAATTAACATTGCTATCTTGCAGTACTAATAATAATTATCATGCTCCCACTAACATGATGATTATTAGCATAACACATATGCTCCCACTAGCTTTCACATGTACTCAGAAATTAGTTGGACTTCTAGAAATCAATACTTTGTTGGCTTTCTTACCAAAGTTCAGACTTCTGATACAAGATGCTTTGATAAAAACTTTATCAAAATCATACAACTTTCCTTAGATAGCATGCATGTGTGTCTAAACAATTTCAGAACTATGAAAAGGATGTCGTAATCATAGTCTCAATTGTTTAGACCTTTTGCCATCTGCTTCAAATCTCCTTAGTGGAAGTGTTTCCTCACCATCGTTTTCAAGTATTAAAGAGAAACCTTATGACCCTTATATTTTATGAAAAGGATGTCGTAATCATAGTCTCAATTGTTTAGACCTTTTGCCATCTGCTTCAAATCTCCTTGGTGGAAGTGTTTCCTCACCATCGTTTTCAAGTATTAAAGAGAAACCTTATGACCCTTATATTTTATGGTGTATGTGTTCTTATCCATGTGAATTTATCAAAACCATAATCACAAGACAAGGATAATGACAAATCCAAACTCATATGGACTGAACTCAATCTTAATTGCTTGCTACCTGGCAACACAAGCGCCTGCCATTACTTTCAAGTTGTTATGCAACCAATTGAGAACTCAAAGAACTCATATGCAAATCCAACTTTAACTGGAATGGGCACATAAATAGAAATATGTCAACACGATATGTTATAAACCTCACGTCGTGTGCTCGTGTTAAATTATAGGTTTTTATTCTTGATTAGATCTTGAAATTCTTCCAGGATCTTTAAGACTCCAACTGTCCACTTGACATATAAGATTGTCTTGCCAAATATTCAAGAGATAGTTTGGATTCTTTATCAAGACAGACACTTCACATAATTGGTCTTAGTTGGTCTTTGTTTTATCCAAAACATCACAACTTTTCATAGCTCCTCTTCTTGATTTGACCACTTCAACAATTCATAGCTCCTCTTCTTAGCTATCAGAATGCACATAGAGGATGAATTGTGATAAGGTCTCTTAATCATTAAGATGATCATATAACATGATACTAAAGTACTTTCCCATCTTTTTGGATTTGAGAAACTTTTATCCTTTTCGCTAATTTGATTCTTCTCATTTGTTTGGCCATACAACGAATTTTTTTCCAATGTATCAGAATTACACTTAAACTTGTAATTGTAACCATATTTACTAAATGATGTGTGTAAAACCAACTAGTTTTAATCCTACTAACTTAAACACAAAGACAAACACACGAAAGGCAGTGTACCTATCGATTAGCAGTTTAGTTCAGGTAAGTACGGTATCGAACACAGGGAACGGTAAACACTTAAAATAGATGTTAATATTATCTAAAGAAAACAAGTAATAGAAAGGGGGTTTTCTCTAGTTTTGCAAGACTAGAAACTTAAACAATTAACTAAAACTTAAACTAACAAACTAAGAGCTAAGCAAATAAAAATCAACTAAATTCAATAATAAAGAGGACTTCTGTTTAGGTTCGAATCATTTGTTCCTATGGATGATTTTATGGTAAATATATCGAATTAATTATTCATTGGTTACCGACTAAAGTGATTAGATTCACATTCACTATACCTAATCCTTAGAAAACATATTAATTCAAGCAATGGCCAGTTGTCTAAATTAATGAATTTTCTAGTTTGTTGATTCGGGTTTAGAAAGACTTGTAATTATCTAATCAAATTGTTTATTCAATTAACCTCTTGTTGATGGTGTATCACACAAGCTCACACATTAACTTACGTATCTTCAAGTTAATTCTAGTTTCACATTCGTTATTCCTAGACATACAACTATATGGTCACGTAAATCATATGAAATTAGCAACTAAGAGATGTTCATACAACTTAATTACTGATTTATTAACAGAAGAATAGTTATTGTTAACACATAAGGTTCTTTAACAAGCTTAATAAAACATAATCACCAATTAAAATTAATCCTAATCAAATAATCAATCCATGTTCACAAATTCATCTACCTAAACAGAAGTTATGAGTTTTTAGCTCATGAATACAATGGAAACAAGCACAAAAACGAAATCAATTGGTAAAAAACATAGTTCAAACAAGATATTAGGTAAGATTAAACTTGATTTTGACTTGATTCTCCTTAAAATTTAATGTAGGGTTGATTCCCTTGCTTCCCATGCTCCAACAGCACCTTTAGTCGACAATTGGCCTCCAAGGGTTCATCTCCATGCTAGGGTATCGATCTGAAAGTCCCTTTATATAGATTTTCACAAAACAGGGGCTACTCGGCGAGTCCATTGACCTACTCAGCGAGTACATCACTTAAAACCCGTGTGCGGCAAGTCAGCGCGTCCAGAATCGCGAAACTTCCGACCAACTCGGCGCGTAATCGACCCTACTCGCTGAGTACGTTTGGAATCAGCATTTTCTCAAAACACGAAAGTCATCCGAAATTGTGTCTAGTTTTCAGAACATTTTGAACCTTGTCAATCGAAGTTACGGTTCATGAGATATGGCCAAAACACTGACGAGGGGTCAAGCTGTCCAACAACATCCTTCTTTCTTCAAAATCCATGATCCAAGCGTCCAATCGCTAGTTCCGCTTCATTTTCCTTTCGAGCATGTATTTGTTGCTGAAAATGAAATATTTAATCTAATTAAGCACCTTTTGTTCATTAAATGAGACAAAATCAACATAAAGTATTAAGATAATGCATGAATTTTATAACTAAATATGCCCATATCAAAATACCCCACACTTGACTTTTGCTTGCCCCCAAGCAAAACTGAATTTTAGTACACCAATATTACATAAGACAATCCCAATCAAACCCAGACATTATGCCAAGACCGCAACGCATGCATTTGTGTCTAAAATTTTCCTAATAACCCCCATACTCCAAATACTCACAATCCTCATAAACATTCGCCCGCTTTTTCCGAACAATGCTCATTTTATGCATCCCTCCGAATCCATCCTCAGAAAACCTCTTAACCTCAAGGTATTTTTGGTTGAGCAACCCAAGCATACATAATCTAGACAATTACAATTTATGATACCACATTGGAGCTCTTTGGAATTCTTCACTTCTTTGACATTTAATCTTTAATTTCTTTGAATTCACCACCTTGTTGTTTGATTTTTGGTATCTTCAACCTTTTTGAATTTCTTTGGAATTTTCGATCTTTTAATTTTCACTTTAATTGCTCCAAAATTCTTACAACTTTTCTTGTAATTCTCTCTCTTTTTTAACATGTAACTCACTTTTTTCACTCAAAATCCTACATGCTTAAGCAGGGGCACTCAACTTCAACCTTTATTGGTTAAAGATAAAATTTTCCTGGATACATTTCTGGTACACGATGCTAAACATATTGCATCCTTCAAACTAAGTGAGGTCGTGTTTTTGTCCCATGATTTCACTGGAATAAGGAAGCCACAAATGCACTAGAACGTATATAGGCTCAACTAAACATTTGGGTCTTCATGCAATCATCAAATATAATACTAGCATAATCCCTAATTGCTTTACCAAAATTTTCTAAATTAATCCTAGCAAATTTTATGCAAAACTTTAAAAGTTAACTAGTGTAACCAACCTGATGAGATTAAACTAACCTTTAATCTATAAAGATCGATTAGATCTTGAACAAGTATATAAACATAAACAATATGAACGCAATAATAAGAATAAGTCAAGATGGAATCAAACGTGTCGAATGATTAAACAAAATCCTCAGAAGAGCTCTATTAAGAACATCAACTGTAGAGGATTGGAAGGTTACAAGAACGATTAAAGAAACCTGTTATCGTCTAGATGAATCGCTATTTCGTAGATCTCTAAAAACCTTAACCTAATATGCATGCAAGCGTAAACTTATATACAAAACATAAAAGGTTCACGGCTCGACAGGACCAAACCGGAATACAAAATAACTTATGCTTATCGAGCCCAAAAGACGCAATCTTCAAAAATAATCTCTAGCCCAACAATCTCCCCCTTTGCGTCAATTTGGAGCGAGACCTTCACTAGTTACTTGGGCCAGCAGCTGAAGCAGGTACCTTCTTCTTCACGATACTAAACAGACATTTGGTGATGGAGAGAATGGTCTGTCTAAACCGAATGAACCAATTAATCATATCTTCGAAGTACTTGATGTCATCAGCCATGTTCTCTTTACACCGTTTGATAATGAATAGCACATGCTCCAAACAAGTTGTGGTGTAAAGGTGCTTGTCAGCTAAAGCGAAGAGGAATTTCTGTCCTTCCGCTCTAGTGAACATAACCGAGTTGCGTCTCGGGTCTATCCTGCCCAATTGCATTTGGTTGAGATCACTGGCCGATCCCACAGGAGCAATCTTTGGTTTCTTCTTGAAGACGGTGGCGACCTCCTGATCTATTAGGGCAACCTGCATGATGTAGCAGGCTAACATCCTTTTGACATGGTCTAGAATGGGACCATATTCGGCTTCATTAGTCAAAAGGATATTATACAGGACAATCCAATCATGAGGATTTAGATTCGGTAGATCTGCCAGGGAGATAATATGAGCAGTTCTTGCAGATCCCCGAATCAACTTGAACCGAACGTTTATGAAACGACCTTCGGTATAAGGTTTCAGCACCCGAACGTTTACAATCTTCTGGGCGCTCCAAGTGAGGAATTGAGGACGAGCAGCTGCCAGATAGAAGTCAATGAGCTCCCTGTCAAGCTCAGCATTCGGGTGAGGGACTTCAAATATGTTTGAGAAGACGTGGAAGATGAACGCCTTTCGAGTCAGCAGCATATCGAACTGCAAATCGACAATGTTGTTGCAGTCGAACGAGATAACCGGCTCGAGCCATAAAATGCTAGGAGTTTCAATGGCCTCTTTAATCAAACGTTCCCTGGTCCAGGCAGGGAAGAGAGTCTTTCGGCTCTCAAGGAGATCGTGGGCTTCCTTTTGTTTGCGTTCGGCTTCTTCAGCCTCTCGCGCCACACGACTGGCATCATCATCAACCTTGCGACTGTTCTTTCTTTTTAAAATGTCAACAATGGTCTCCTTGTCTCCTTCTTCATCTTCTTCCTCAGCTAAGTTTTTGCCTTTGTTCTTCACACCCGAGCCTAAGGCTTGACCAGTCGGAGATGGTTCGGTCGTGTGAGTAGCTTTGGAGGAAGGAGGTGGTTTCGATCCTGTCTTCTCATCTCCCCCTTGTTTCGGAATGGACACGAAACTCGGTAGCCCTTCGACTTTGTTGAGAAGATCGATGCCCGGAGAGAGTTTTTCAGTGAGGGAACGCGTCATCGAAAAATTTAGAATGGGATCGTGTGCTTCCAGGATGTTGGATATTGCGGCGTGGACATCCGAAACACACGTCTTGATCGCCTTTCTTTCGGATCGAAGATCTTCCAGTTGTTGTTGGGAGTTGGAGAGTTGTGTGCTCTTGACCTCTAGGGCGGTTGTTTTGTTTGCCAGATCGTCCATCAGGGAATGCTCGGTTGCAAGATCCTCTTGTAGCTTGGCTAGGCGAGCATCGATGGAGGCACGAAGTGCCGAGTTGTCGTCGCTTAGGTGTTGGCGACGAGTAGCGAACGATGTCAACTCCGATGAGACAAAGTTGGCCAATTGTTGAACAATTGGTTCCAAAGATGTCTTGGTGGCATTGGCGCTTTCCTGCAAGGACTTCAGCAGGGCAGAAGCGTCAGAGAATAGTTTATCGACTTTTGCGGTCGCCGCCTCACAGGCTCTAGTGGATGCATCAATCGCAGCAGTTGCTGAGGCCACCGAATCATGTTGAGCCCTGGAGAAGGCATCAACAATTTTCTGAAGAGCATCTTCAGAAAGAGAGGACTGCTGGTTGGAAGAGGAGGCGAGAAGTAGGTCAATCTTCTCGTTAAGCTCTTTGAGATGCTTCTTTGTTCCTGGAGCATCATCCTCCTCATCACTCTGAACCTGAAACGGACTATAGTAGACCGAATCAAAGATCATATTTTCACCACCAAGATAAGGGTTTTCGCCCTCAGAGGCATTTTCAGGAGATGAAGGGGGTGGTGAAGTTGGGTGTTGTGGGTTTGGTAGGATCAGGTTGAGTGGGT
This sequence comes from Lactuca saligna, assembly GCF_052625555.1. NCBI lineage: Eukaryota > Viridiplantae > Streptophyta > Magnoliopsida > Asterales > Asteraceae > Lactuca > Lactuca saligna. Next base: position 173,412,947 of record NC_136419.1, read on the forward strand.
GTTGGTATAATTTTAGGTGGTGGTTGAGTATGGGTAGTTTCGGTTGTATGGGTTTTGGTTTGTGGTGGTTCGGTTACGTGAGGTGATTCGGTTGTAGTGGTAAAGATTGGTGGAGGTGAAGGAACTGGGGAATAGGGAAGTTCCATCTCTGGGGTAGGGGGCCGAGGTGGTGTGTTGCCTCGTTGAGGAGATTCGGCTCCTTGAGAGCCGTCAGAACCCGAACTCTCACCCTCAGAGTCACTCGAAGAAGAGGGAATTATAAGCTTTCGCTTCGGTTGAGTCTTCCTCCTCTTTGGTTGTGGGGATTGTGCAGCTTTCGTTTGTTTCCTCTTTTTGGGAGAAGGTCCCTTTGGAGCTTTGGACGCATGCTTCCCTTTTTCCGCCTTTTTGCCCCTGCTCACCAGTTTGTCTGCATCGTGAATTGACCTGAGCATATCCGGTGTCAGTTCCCTTGGACCAGATGGCCTTAGCTCCTTGATCTTCCGAATCAACCTGCTGTCAGAGGGCACGTCGCCATACATTGACTCCGGGATGGAGCCAATGAAGGAAAATTTCGATGCATCTGAGACGATGATCTTCTTGGTATGGAACGTACCAACAGAAGACATCGATGCACCGTCAGCAGTAGGAACATCAAATCTATCCATGGCCCATTTTGTAATCAGGATCCAGAATCGGGCCAACGACACCTCAGAGTGTCGGGATGATGAGGAGAGGCTTTGAATAAGCTGTTGCCATAGGACAAACCCATAGTCCAGGTTAATCCCGTTGTAAACCCCGTACATTATTGTTAGGAAGAGACGACTTGCACCGTCGGATCCTGAGCTCCTTTCCGACAAGCCCTTGAAAAGGACTGTAAATAGGCCATTCCACTGTGGCGGTAGGCATGACTTTTTGAACTTAGCGACAGAGGTAAGAACTTCTGTGTATCCCATGTTGTAAAACATGTTATACAGATGACCAATCTGAATCGACTCCGGATGAACTCTTGAAGGGTCAACAGCAAACCCTAGCAAGGTGCAGAAACGTTGGCGAGAGACTGAGGTTTTGTGTTCTGCAATCTCGAAAAACACCCGGTCGACGGCCTTGTCGTAGTATGCAGTCGCGTAAACCTGCAATAGGGCCACCATTGGCACAGATTCAATTCTGGAGAGAGCCGGAACAAGTTGGGAATACTTCAAACATTCTATGACCGGCGACATATAGGAGTCGTACGCCAGTGGGTTAAGATCAATGACCAGACATTGTTGTGGGCGAATGGGAAGGATCTGTGAGGTAGCATGAACAGAAGAGGAATCAGCAATTTTTGCAGGTATTAAGAAGATAATGAACAGGAAACTGTTTGGGAGTATTTGCGCTTTGGAAATTTTGAAGGTGGTAAAGAGGTAAAAGGTGGTGTAGTGGGCTATTTATAGTGGGTGATAGGAGAGAGAAAAATCGTTTCAAATCTCTTATGGAAATTTGAACCGGGTTGTTGAGTGACAGATGGATGAGAGTTGAGGCGTGCGATGATCACGTAGGAGAGAGAGTGTCATGTTCCTAGGATCACGCCGCCCAACAAGCGCCGTTTCAAAGAGACAAGCCGTTACTATTTCCACACGCGCATTTAATGCCACAGGACAAGAGAGAACTTAAGGTTTAAGAGTGGATTCCCGTTAAATTACGATCAACCATTTATTAACAAATGTTGAAAGGCTTCTTTTAATTAGGCTAAATAAGGGTGGCTTGGAATAATATAAAATCTCAGAAGAAAATTAAAAACTGGATCCCAAGGGAAGAAATGTTATGGTGTTTAACAATTTCATAGGAATCACACAAAGTAGAATTTGAGATTTTAGTAGGGTACATTCGTCAATCCTTTAGAGAAAACTTGAGCAACTTAATTGCTCACCGTCAATTCATTAGGTGTTGAATTTTGGGTTTCACTTAGCTCGTAGTGACACGAGACTAAGATCATAAACACAGATATTGTGTAACCATAAACCTCAGCGGTAATTTCTGAGAGTCTCAAGGGTTACTTTGATGGAATGAGTGTAGTGGAGAGGTAAAGTGGAGATGGTGTAAGAGAACGTAGTACCTCTGTTGCGAAAATAAGGACCAAGCAGGAAACTCTTAACTCATGTGAGAAAAGAGTAAGGTAGCTCACGATTAGAATAAATGAGTTGGCCTTATTGGGAAGACAAGGTTTGTGTATACCAGGTCATGAAGGCCATTATTCAAAATGTTATGAGGCTTGAGACACATACAGCAACATGCTTCTAGGGACACTTAGGTAATTCATCAAATTTATCCCCATAAACGAACACGAACACACAAGAAATAAAAAAAAAAAAAGATTTTTGGAGTTTTTGAGATTAACAAAAAAAAGCAAGAAGAAAAGAAAAAGAATAAACCTTAAAAAAAACTTTGGAAAGAATATGAAAAACCGAACCCGAACGTTCAGTTGGATTCGGTTCAAGAAAAATTTGAAAAACCGAACCCGAACCTTCGGTTGGTTTCGGTTTAGGAAAATTTTGAAAAACCGAACCCGAACCTTCGGTTGGTTTCGGTTCAACAAAATTTTGAAAAACCAAGGAATTTAGACATACAAGTAAAAATACTTTTAACACAAGGAAGAACAAAATTGTACAATAAATATATAACAGAGAAAGACTACCTTTGAAGTAATGAGCGAGTCAGATAGTTGAACCGAACCAGAACGTTCGGTTGGTTTCGCTTCTTACGTTTGAGGTTGAGAGGTAGTGTGAGGTACTGACTCTGATTCCATCATACCTAGCCCTTGTAATATTTTATTGAATGATGCTTCAGGAAGAGCTTTGGTAAAGACGTCAGCCAGTTGATCAGTGCTTCTTACGAAGTGAACTTCGACGTTTCCATCTTCCACGTGATCTTTGATGAAGTGATACCTCAGTGCTATGTGTTTGGTTTTAGAGTGTTGCACTGGGTTATGACAGATCCTAATTGCACTTTCAGAGTCACAATATAGTGGGATCTTCTTCATATTGAGTCCATAGTCTCGAAGTTGACTCTGGATCCAAATCACTTGTGATGTGCAAGATGCAGCGGCAATGTATTCCGCTTCGGCAGTAGACAATGACACACACGTTTGTTTCTTGGATTGCTAGCTGACCAACTTCCCGTCAAGGAATTGACAGCCACCAGTTGTGCTTTTACGGTCGAGTCCACATCCTCCAAGGTCAGCATCAGAATAGGCTTGAACGAAGAAGCCTGAGTTGGATGGATACCATAGACCTAAGGAGGTGGTTCGTTTGAGATAGCGTAAGATGTTCTTCACAGCAAGCATGTGAGGTTCGCGTGGGTTTGCCTGAAATCGAGCACAATAACACACAGAAAACATGATATCAGGTCTGCTAGCAGTTAGATACATCAGTGAGCCTATCATTTGACGATAGAGCGTGATATCGATAGCCGGTTTGTCTAAAGATGGGGTAAGCTTGGTGCCGAATGCCATTGGGACTTTGACTTTTGAGTCTCCTATCATGTCAAACTTTGCTAGGAGAGTCATCGTGTAAGATTCCTGATTAATAAAGATGCCTTCGGGTCCCTGTCTTATGTTTAAACCAAGGAAAAAGTTAATAGGACCCATTGAGCTCATTTCAAACTTAGTCTCCATCAACTTTCTGAATTCAGCTGTTAAGCTGGGATTCGTGGAGCCAAAGATGATGTCATCGACATAAATTTGAACTATCATAAGGTGGTTACCTTCCTTTTTGCGAAAGAAGTGGGGTCAACCGAACCTTGTTTAAATTTAGACATCTTCAAAAATTTTGTAAGCGTTTCATACCAGGCTCTCGGAGCTTGTTTGAGGCCGTACACAGCTTTATCTAGAATATAGCAATGATTTGGATGCTTTTCGTTCACGAACCCAGGAGGTTGCTCCACATACACAGTTTCTTCGAGTTCTCCATTGAGAAATGCACACTTGACGTCCATTTTGAAAACCTCAAAGTTTTTGTGAGCAGCATAAGCCAGAAATATTCTAACGGATTCTAACCTAGCTACTGGAGCGAAAGTCTCTTCATAGTCTATCCCTTCCTCCTGACAGTATCCCTTTACCACCAGACGAGCCTTGTTCCTTATAACATTACCTTCCTTGTCCATTTTGTTCCTAAAAACCCATTTGAGACCCACAACCGAAGCATCTGGAGGAGTTGGAATGAGGTGCCAGACTTTTTTCCTTTCAAATTCGTTCAGTTCATCCTGCATTGCTTGAACCCAATCAGAGTGATCTAGGGCAGTGTTAATTGTCTTCGGTTCAACTTTTGATACGAATGAGTTAAACATACAAAACTCAACCTTTGAAAATAAGGATGTCTGTTTTGCCTTCAGTTGTGATCGGATCAGAACTTTTTCAGATACATCACCAACTATTTGAGAGATAGGATGATCTCTGGTCCATTTGATAAGAGGAGGGTAATTCGGATCAAAGGTTGGGTCTAGTTCAGCATTAATCATTTCTTCTGGCTCAGATTGGCTATCGTACTCAAGTGTCATATCATTATGTTCCCCCTCAATTGATGAGCTTTGAGAAACATGAGGTTCAGGTGTCTCTTGTGGTGCTGAGCTTCCAGGCGTTGAAGCACCTTCGGTTGGAGAGGTATCATCGGTTGGAGAAGCACCTTCGGGTGATGAAGGACCTTCGGTTGAAGTGGTAGAATTTGGCTCCCCCTCGACTTGTGAGCTTGGCTCTCCCTCGACTTTTGATACGAATGAGTTAAACATACAAAACTCAACCTTTGAAAATAAGGATGTCTGTTTTGCCTTCAGTTGTGATCGGATCAGAACTTTTTCAGATACATCACCAACTATTTGAGAGATAGGATGATCTCTGGTCCATTTGATAAGAGGAGGGTAATTCGGATCAAAGGTTGGGTCTAGTTCAGCATTAATCATTTCTTCTGGCTCAGATTGGCTATCGTACTCAAGTGTCATATCATTATGTTCCCCCTCAATTGATGAGCTTTGAGAAACATGAGGTTCAGGTGTCTCTTGTGGTGCTGAGCTTCCAGGCGTTGAAGCACCTTCGGTTGGAGAGGTATCATCGGTTGGAGAAGCACCTTCGGGTGATGAAGGACCTTCGGTTGAAGTGGTAGAATTTGGCTCCCCCTCGACTTGTGAGCTTGGCTCTCCCTCGACTTGTGAGCTTGGCTCTCCCTCGACTTGTGAGCTTGGCTCCCCCTCGACTTGTGAGCTTGGCTCCCCCTCGACTTGAGCGTTGTTGGAAGGAGAGTCATTAGTGGTCGATCCTCCTTCATGCATTCTTCTTGCAGCATCTTCGACAATCTGCTTCATATGATCAACTTTGTTTTCTGCTGCACCTGCTTCGGAGAGTGAAGCTTTCTCTGGTTCGTCAAAGAGCTCCAGAAATGTCTCGTATAAATTGGCGACCGAGACTGTGACCTGGCCAGTTAGAGGAAAGATTTCCCCAGCGGTGTCTTCTTTAGCCTGTAGCTTCTTGACATAGCTTTCGTCAAAGGTCACATAGTATGTCTCTTCAATCCTTCTCGAACACTTGTTTAGGACCCTGTACGCCTTGGATGTGAGCGAGTAACCCAGAAAAATTCCCTCGTCGGCTTTGACATCAAACTTGTTGCGGTGTTCTTTAGAATTAAAGATGAAACACCTTGAGCCGAACACATGGAAAAATTTCACATTGGGCTTTCTGTTGTTTAGTATCTCATATGGTGTGAGCGTGAATCGCTTGTTGAGATAGGACCTGTTCTGTGTAAAACAAGCAGTCAAAATAGCATCAACCCAAAAATAAAGAGGTAAGGAAGCGAAACTTAGCATAGTTCGGGCAGCTTCACACAAAGATCGGTTTCGTCTTTCGACTATTCCATTCTGTTGTGGTGTGTAGGGAGCTGAGAAATTGTGACTAATTCCCTTTTCTGCAAGAAACTCTTCAAACTCCCTGTTCTTGAATTCAAGACCATTGTCGCTCCTGATGTTGCGAACAACCTTCTTGAGCTGTACTTCAATTTGCTTGATAAACACTTTCAGCTTTTGAGTCGATTCTGATTTGAGCTTTAGAAAGAATACCCATGTAAATCGTGAAAATTCATCAACAATAACAAGAATATACTTGCTACCACCGATGCTTTCGATAGATGAAGGACCACACAAATCGATATGAAGTAATTCGAGTGGTTCAACAACTTTTGTGTTGATTATAGATGGGTGACTTTGACGACTCTGCTTCCCCATTTCGCATGCAGCACACAAATGATCTCTGTCGAACTTGAGCAATGGAAGACCCCTAACATGACCTCCAGTGACAAGTCAGTTGATATCTTTAAAATTGAGATGAGGGAGTCTTCGGTGCCACAACCAGCTTTCGTCGGATTGAGCTTTTGACAACAAGCATATAGCTGGGTTTCCTTTGATGGGTTTAAGGTTTAAGGGAAACCTTTCACCCTTTCGCTCTGACTTGAGAATCACTTTCTTTGTCTTTTTCTCTATGATTTCAGAACCTTCATCATCGAATGAGACTTTGAGACCTGTACCCCCAACAAGCTGAGGTACACTAATGAGGTTGTGTTCTTCCACATAAGCCACCTTCCTTATGGTAAAGTCCCCATTTGTTATCATCCCGTATCCCTTTATGGTGCCGAACGAATTATTTCCAAACTTGACGTTGCCACCATTTGCAAGAGATCTGTATTCCCTAAGCTCCTCTTTCCTCCCTGTCATGTGACGTGAGCAGCCACTATCGATGTACCATTCTTCGTCGAACTGCTCGTCACTTATAACCTGCAAAAATTAGGTAGATTTAGGAACCCAAAGTTTCCTGGGTCCACGTGAGCTTTGCATGGGAACGGGAACAGTAAGAGAGACGTCAACAAGATAAGTTCGTTTTATAAGAGTTGTTTCATCTTTCTTTTTAATGGTAAAAACTTTTATTTTGTTAGGATTGGGTGTGTTCGGTTTGGACTCTGGTTTAGATTCATTGACCTTCTGCTTTCCCTTTTGTTCAGCTAACGACTATGATTTTTGAAAACTAGTGGAGTTAGCTTTAGAACAAGAGGAAGATGAATTGGTGGAAGTAGAAGAATTAGAAGAACGAGAAGAATTAGAATGAAAGAATTTGGATTGAGATGACTTCCTTGCTGGAGACTCGAGGTGATCTTTTTGCTTTTGATCGTTGGAGGGACTAACCTTAGACTCTTTCAGCTCTTTTGACTTCAGAACCGAACCTTTGCCTTCGGTTGATATTTTCTCGTGAACCAAATCTTGGCTTTCGGTTGTTGTGACTTTCAAGCTTTCCTACAGGATTGTTTTCATACTTCAGATTCTTGTCTTGGTGTGAGAAATATGCATTTTGGGAATGCCAGAATTGTTTCCTTTTAGAAAGGTTCTTCTTGTATCTATTGTTCCTTTCTCTCTTCCTATTCCTCATCTGATTAGGTCGATGATGAACATTCGCTTTCGTTTTTGGTGTCTCCTTGGCTGGTTCCTTTTGAACTGCAGGAGTTTTACTTTGAGCCGAAGGAGCAGAGGGAATGTCTGTAGAAGTTCCACTTTGAGCTGAGGGAGTATCTTTTGTACCATTGGTGCTTGGCTCATCGAAATTATCCGGCTTATTCAAGGGTTCAGGTATGTATCTTCCTTTGCTCTTCCAGGAAGTTCTTTTAGATAAACCAATGGTTTCGTTTGCATTATCTATTGGAGCTTCCCAGAAGTACTCATCGCAGCCATCAGCATTGTCTTCGTTTACAATAGCTGTGAGTTCAGCTGTTTGATGTTCGGTAACTCCTGTCACCTTGTATACTTGATTCGGAGTGGTCCTGACCTTTTGATACACAACTGCTTTCTCAACTAATATCGGGGACTTTTGATGGGATAATCGAGCGAACTCCACTGAATTTTCAGAAATGAGATTCTTGTGGTTTTCAGGTTCGTTTTTAACAAATTCTGAGCAGTCAACCGTGTCCTCTACAGAAATTTCACTCATGTTATCATCTACGTTAAGCTCAGATGCATTTTCAACATCAATTTTATTTTCTGAGCTTATGTTGGCGTTTAAAGAGTCAAATTTTTGCATGGTTTCAGTTCTCAGTTTAAGTCTGTCATTTTCATCCAAAAGTTTTTTAAGCATGTCCTTGTGGTCCTTGGATTTAATGAAGGACTCAATTTTGTCCAGTCCATACATGTAGGTCGGATTGACATCATCAGACGATATCACACTCTCACAATTGTAGGCTTCGGCATCGATTTCATTCTCCTTAAACTCTAGGAAGGGAAAAATCATGCGATGGATCTTTTGGCCTATTTCACAATCCAAGTGAAGCTGAGTAATATTAGAATACAAACGTTTAGCAATTAAACAAAAAACATTTCGCTGTTTTAACAATTTTAAATTGTCTCTTTGCAAGTAAATGTTTTCGTCTTTAACTTTAACTAATTCCGACTCCTTTAACTCGATCCACATTCTCCGCTCCTCACTCTTCGACGCCACCCTGCTTAATTGATCAGTTAGGTTAGAATTGGTGACTCGAGTTTGAGTTAAGCTACTATCTAGATGAGAAATTCTTGTATTAACGTTTTTTAGTTCTTTCTCATATGAGGACGGTGGTACTTTGGATAAAATAAAAACAGATTGTACCTTCTTTATCAGTTCATCGAGCTCATTGAACAGTTGGCTAAGTGGTTTGGCCGCAAAGCACATGTCCTCCTGTACCTTCGGTCCATCGCTTCCTCCATCGGTGTTGTATCCCCTCATTTGAGATACGTCAGTTACCATGAAGCATCTTCCTCCACTGCTTTCCTCCTTAGCCACATAAGCCTTTCCATGGGTAGGCTTCCTCACTTCATCGTCTTCTGAGTCGGTAGACCAAACTTCCGTGCTACCGAACTCATCATCTTTAACCGAAACCTGCACAATGAGAGCATTAATAGAGGGGTTAGCGGTAGACTTCTTCTTTCTCAACTCGTCCAATCTTTTCTGCAACACAGCTTCCTCATCATTTCCATTATCCTTTTCAGCCATCTTCTTAAGGACACAGTCCTTAGCATAGTGGTTTTTCCCACCACAGTAGAAACAGCTTACTCCGGAATCGCCATCCACCTTCGGTTCCTTATTGTGCTCCTCAGCCTTCGGTTCATTGTTCACCTTTTCAGAGCTGTAACTCCCCTGCCATGTTCGGTTTTTGTTGCTGGGGAATCTCTTCTTTATGAACCTCTTGGGATTGGACACCATCATGGCATAATCCTCAGACGTGAGATCATATTCCTCCAAGTTGAGATCTTCATCCTCCATCATAGCTTTACTTTTAGATAGGAGGGCCAACGAACCAAGACTAGAAACGACGTTCTTTTCTTGCACCACAATCTTCTCTTGGGACTTAAGAATACCCACCAGTTTCGCCAAAGAGTATGATTTAAACTGCTCATGGGCTTTGACTGTGGAAACTACTGCTCTCCATTCAGACCTCAATCCGTTCAAGAAAGTAACTTTCTGTTTGATAAGCTTCCTTTCAATATCATGTTTGATCATCTTGCTGAGAAGATGATTGAAGCGATCAAACGTCTGGGTCACCATTTCTTCGACTCCTTGCCTGAATTCTCCAAACTCAGATAAAAGCAAAGTTTGAATAGAATGTTCAAGATCCTCGTCTGTAGAGTACAGTTCACGAAGTCTATCCCAAACTTCCTTTGCCGTCATGCATGAGCTGACCAACCTGAATGTGTCGGACTGAAGGGCGAATCTAATCAACCTTAACGCTTTAATATTGCACTGGAATTTATCCTTTTCATCTTGTGCAATATCCTTCACGTCCTTTAGCAGATCATTGAACTCCTTTTGTGTCATGATGATTCTGGACGATGCAGAATGAGAAAACGGTCCATTGGTGATGGCTTCCCATATGAGGTACCCATTATCCTCCGATCCAATCACATAGTCTTCAAAGTGATGCGCCCATACTTCATAGTCATGGGTGTATAAGATTGGAATCTCTGTCGTTGAACCGATGCTGTTGGAAATATTAATAAGGTTTGATTGCGTCGCGTCCATTATGATCGTAAAAACCTGTTCAAAGATCAGACTTGTAATAAAGCAGATTAGGGCAAAACAATAAATATCAATATACGTCAATAAAGAGATGACGGCTCAATAAATAGTGATAATTGAGGAAAAACCCTAATGGAAATCTTTTTCACAGAAAAGATGTGTATAGATTACACAGCCTCCTGCTCTGATACCAATTGATGAGATTAAATTAACCTTTAATCTATAAAGATCGATTAGATCTTGAACAAGTATATAAACATAAACAATATGAACGCAATAATAAGAATAAGTCAAGATGGAATCAAACGTGTCGAATGATTAAACAAAATCCTCAGAAGAGCTCTATTAAGAACATCAACTGTAGAGGATTGGAAGGTTACAAGAACAATTAAGGAAACCTGTTATCATCTAGATGAATCGCTATTTCGTAGATCTCTAAAAACCTTAACCTAATATGAATGCAAGCGTAAACTTATATACAAAACATAAAAGGTTCACGGCTGGACAGGCCCAAACCGGAATACAAAATAACTTATGCTTATCGAGCCCAAAAGACGCAATCTTCAAAAATAATCTCTAGCCCAACACAACCAACCCCCTACCCTACACTTAATTTATGAAATGTCCCCATTGCATATCATGCATGATAAAGAGCAATAAAAATAAGGAGAGAATTGGAACAAACTCCCCTGGGATAGTAGTGGCGAGGTTGATATCTATTCTCTTCAGCTCCATCTTCAATTTACTTTAGACATGGGAACAGCTCATCCATATCTTGAGTGTCAAAATCTCGTGTGGTACAGTCTTTATAAAAGCTCCAAACATAAGGGAAAAACTCTTGGAAATGCTCGGAAAATGATCTTCAAAGAATAGAATCAATGCCCATATCAAATGTCATCAAATCTTCAGCTCAAAATTAAGAAGAATGAGCGAATTGTCGAGTCAGTATGTAGACTCACCGAGTTGAAGCGTAAATGGCAGAAGAATCGTGAATTTTCACATGGACTCGGCGAGTCCATAAGATGCACTCGGCGAGTAGACCGCTGTGTGACAAAATTTTTATTCTGCCTAAGTCCGTTTCTGATGTATGGAGGTTATATAAACTACTAATTTCCCTTATTTTTCTTTAGGAAATAAAAACTTTATAACCCTTGTATCAATTGGACTCATAGCTTGACTCAAAACTTCGTTTCCTCTCTCTCCTAGACTCGATTTATCGCTTCATCAGCCTTGACTCTAGACCTTCACATGCATCCTTACACTCAAACTGAAGAGATCAAAAACAAAAACCAAGTAATAAAAAAAACATTAAAATAAAAAAATCCTAAATTATCCTTAAACACTAGAAGTTTAGAAAGAAAAAGAAAAGAAAATTATAATGACGGGTTGCCTCCCGCAAGCGCTTCTTTTTGTGCGAGTCTTTAGCTGGATTCTCAACTTAATAAACTTCTAATAAATTCGATGCCCATCCATCCATTGCATTAAATATTTTCTTTGGACCAATTTGTAAAATTTGGCCCTTTGCTTCAAAAATTGGCCAAACGAGCTTGAATTCATAAAACCCAAGAATATTGACAAGGGTTGGAACCCGTTGGATACTAATCATAAATGGATCGTGCTTCAGAACTTTCTCCAAAGTTGGAATCGTCACCCCATGCTTCGAAACACAAACCGGAAGAACAGGGGACCACGTCGTGGTAATGGTCAAACCACAACTTGGTTCCTGCAACTCAGGTTTTTCTTGTTCTTCATCTGACCCCTCTGCTAGTAATCTTTCTAGTTCCTCCAAATCTCTTTCTGGATTAAATTCTTCATCTTTTAACTCTAGCTCTTGTGACTCAGATTGTTCTTGTGTGTTGGGCAAGATGTTACCTAACCATCTATCAAATTTCTTCAAATCTTCATCCCATCCACACTCCTCATCTTCTTGCTCAATTTCCTATACTACTTCCTCAAGAAAAGCATCAAAAGCATCGAGATTTGGAAAATACATAATAAATAAAAATAAAAATAAACTTAATAAATAAAAAAAATTAATCAACAAATAAAATAAAAAATATGATAACAATTAGCAAATAAAATTAACTATTTAGAACCGTTCCCCAGCAACGGCGCCAAAAACTTGATGTGTGTAAAACCAACTAGTTTTAATCCTACTAACTTAAACACAAAGACAAACACACGAAAGGCAGTGTACCTATCGATTAGCAGTTTAGTTCATGTAAGTAGGGTATCGAACACAGGAAACGGTAAACAATTAAAATAGATGTTAATATTATCTAAAGAAAACAAGTAATAGAAAGGGGGGTTTTCTCTAGTTTTGCAAGACTAGAAACTTAAACAATTAACTAAAACTTAAACTAACAAACTAAGAGCTAAGCAAATAAAAATCAACTAAATTCAATAATAAAGAGGACTTCTGTTTAGGTTCGAATCATTTGTTCCTATGGATGATTTTATGGTAACTATATCGAATTAATTATTCATTGGTTACCGACTAAAGTGATTAGATTCACATTCACTATAGCTAATCCTTAGAAAACAGATTAATTCAAGCAATGGCCAGTTGTCTAAATTAATGAATTTTCTAGTTTGTTGATTCGGGTTTAGAAAGACTTGTAATTAGCTAATCAAATTATTTATTCAATTAACCTCTTGTTGATGGTGTATCACACAAGCTCACACATTAACTTACCTATCTTCAAGTTAATTCTAGTTTCACATTCGTTATTCCTAGACATACAACTATGTGGTCACGTAAATCATATGAAATTAGCAACTAAGAGATGTTCATACAACTTAATTACTGATTTATTAACAGAAGAATAGTTATTGTTAACATATAAGGTTCTTTAACAAGCTTAATAAAACATAATCACCAATTAAAATTAATCCTAATCAAATAATCAATCCATGTTCACAAATTCATCTACCTAAACAGAAGTTATGAGTTTTTAGCTCATGATTACAATGGAAACAAGCACAAAAACGAAATCAATTGGTAAAAACATAGTTCAAACAAGAGATTAGGTAAGAGTAAACTTGATTTTGACTTGATTCTCCTTAAAATTGAATGTAGGGTTGATTCCCTTGCTTCCCACGCTCCAACAGCACCTTTAGTCGACAATTAGCCTCCAAGGGTTCATCTCCATGCTAGGGTATCGATCTAAAAGTCCCTTTATATAGATTTTCACAAAAAAGGGGCTACTCGGCGAGTCCATTGACTTAATCGGCGAGTACATCACTTAAAACTCGTGTGCGGCAAGCCAGCGCGTCCAGAATCGCGAAACTTCTGACCAACTCGGCGAGTAATCGACCCTACTCGCCGAGTACGTTTGGAATCAGCATTTTCTCAAAACACGAAAGTCATCCGAAATTGTGTATAGTTTTCATAACATTTTGAATCTCGTCAATTGGAGTTACGGTTCATGAGATATGGCTAAAACACCGACGAGGGGTCAAGCTGTCCAACAACATCCTTCTTTCTTCAAAATCCATGATCCAAGCGTCCAATCGAGCATGTATTTGTTGCTGAAAATGAAATATTTAATCTAATTAAGCACCTTTTGTTCATTAAATGAGACAAAATCAACATAAAGTATTAAGATAATGCATGAATTTTATAACTAAATATGCCCATATCAAAATACCCCACACTTGACTTTTGCTTGCCCCCAAGCAAAACTGAATTTTAGTACACTGATATTACATAAGACAATCCCAATCAAACCCAGCCATTATGCCAAGACCGCAACGCATGCATTTATGTCTAAAATTTTCCTAATAACCCCCCATACTCCAAATACTCACAATCCTCATAAACATTCGCTCGCTTTTTCCGAACAATGCTCATTTTATGCATCCCTCCGAATCCATCCTCAGAAAACCTCTTAACCTCAAGGTATTTTTGGTTGAGCAACCCAAGCATACATAATCTAGACAATTACAATTTATGATACCACATTGGAGCTCTTTGGAATTCTTCACTTCTTTGACATTTAATCTTTAATTTCTTTGAATTCACCACCTTGTTGTTTTATTTTTGGTATCTTCAACCTTTTTGAATTTTTCGGAATTTTCGATCTTTTAATTTTCACTTTAATTGCTCCAAAATTCTTACAACTTTTCTTGTAATTCTCTGTCTTTTTTAACATGTAACTCACTTTTTTCACTCAAAATCCTACATGCTTAAGCAGGGGCACTCAACTTCAACCTTTATTGGTTAAAGATAAAATTTTCCTAGATACATTTCTGGTACACGATGCTAAACATATTGCATCCTTCAAACTAAGTGAGGTCGTGTTTTTGTCCCATGATTTCACTGGAATAAGGAAGCCACAAATGCACTAGAACGTATATAGGCTCAACTAAACATTTGGGTCTTCATGCAATCATCAAATATAATACTAGCATAATCCCTAATTGCTTTACCAAAATTTTCTAAATTAATCCTAGCAAAATTTATGCAAAACTTTAAAAATTAACTAGTGTAACCAAAAACTTGATGTGTCTAAAACCAACTAGTTTTAATCCTACTAACTTAGACACAAAATAAACACACGAAAGGCAGTGTACCTATCGATTAGTAATATAGTTCAAGCAAGTAGGGTATCGAACACAGGGAACGGTAAACAATTAAAATAAATGCTAATATTATCTAAATAAAACAAATAACAAAAAAGGGTTTTCTCTAGTTTTACAAGACTAGAAACTTAATTAGAATAACCAACACACAAATTAACTAACTAGCAACTAAAACAATTAATTACCAACTAAACTCAATAGTAAAGAGGACTTCTGTTTAGGTACGACTCATTTGTTCCCATGGATGATTTTAATGTATCGGATTAATTCTTCATTGGCTACCGATTAAGATAATTAGGTTCATGTTCGCTATTCCTAATTCTTAGGAAACAAATTAACTCAAGCAGTGGCCAGTTGTCTAAATCAACGGATTTCCTAGTTATTGATTCGGGTTAAATAAGACTTGTAATAGTTAATCAAATTGGTGATTCAATTAACCTCTTGTTGATGGTGTATCACACAAGCTCACACATTAACTTACCTATCTTCAAGTTAATTCTAGTTTCACATTCGTTATTCCTAGACATACAACTATGTGGTCACGTAAATCATATGAAATTAGCAACTAAGAGATGTTCATACAACTTAATTACTGATTTATTAACAGAAGAATAGTTATTGTTAACACATAAGGTTCTTTAACAAGCTTAATAAAACATAATCACCAATTAAAATTAATCCTAATCGAATAATCAATCCATGTTCACAAATTCATCTACCTAAACAGAAGTTATGAGTTTTTAGCTCATGATTACAATGGAAACAAGCACAAAAACGAAATCAATTGGTAAAAACATAGTTCAAACAAGAGATTAGGTAAGAGTAAACTTGATTTTGACTTGATTCTCCTTAAAATTGAATGTAGGGTTGATTCCCTTGCTTCCCACGCTCCAACAGCACCTTTAGTCGACAATTGGCCTCCAAGGGTTCATCTCCATGCTAGGGTATCGATCTGAAAGTCCCTTTATATAGATTTTCACAAAACAGGGGCTACTCGGCGAGTACATCACTTAAAACCCGTGTGCGGCAAGTCAGCGCATCCAGAATCGTGAAACTTCTGACCAACTCAGCGAGTAATCGACCCTACTCGCCGAGTACGTTTGGAATCAGCATTTTCTCAAAACACGAAAGTCATCCGAAATTGTGTATAGTTTTCATAACATTTTGAATCTCGTCAATCGGAGTTACGATGCATGAGATATGGCCAAAACACTGATGAGGGGTCAAGCTGTCCAACAACGTCCTTCTTTCTTCAAAATCCATGATCCAAGCGTCCAATCGCTAGTTCCGCTTCATTTTCCTTTCAAGCATGTATTTGTTGTTGAAAATGAAATATTTAATCTAATTAAGCACCTTTTGTTCATTAAATGAGACAAAATCAACATAAAGTATTAAGATAATGCATGAATTTTATAACTAAATATGCCCATATCACTAAACTTTAGTAAATCATGAAGAATAGTCTTATACATCTTTTGTGGTGGACTTGATTAATGCACAAGAATGTGTACTTGATCCCTTAGCCCTTCACTTGACTCACATATACATGTGAACAAGGAATTAGTCTTAATTTTTCCAAAGCTGAAAGCTCTCATTCATCATACTGTACAACTTGTATGATTCCAAGTTTCTATCCAACAGAAAACTTGTTAGATGAGAAGCTTTCCTTATTTGGTAAATTTAGACACTACCACAAATGAAATAGTCAAATTCATATTTTCAATATTTCTAGAAACATACAAACATCAAGTTTTCATAAATGCCATTGCAAGGAGATATAAAATAAAGTAAAACAAACTTTTATTTATTTGTAAAATGAGGAAAAAACTTTTCCTTACAATGCAACATTAAATGAAAACTATGCTATTACATGTGTCCTAGAAATCTATCATAACTCCTAAGAGTAGCTTAAGAATCCGATCTTCAATCAAGCGATAGAAATCCATCTTCGTGATCATATTCAACATACTCTTTCTTTAAGTTTCCTTCACTTTTCCTTTGATTCTTAAAACATCAACATGTGACCCAGTCACATCATGTAATAAGAATATTAGAATAGAAACTTAATCGAGTTAGATAGTGGACTTTACCTGAAATAGAGTCAAACTTATTGACTTTACCAGCCTTATGATCTTTTAGGTAAATTTGGCAACTTCGCAACCAATGCCCTTTCCTTTTGGCAATAGAACCATATGGACCCTTTGGCAATGGTACATGGGACAATCTCATACTTAGCCTTTCTCTTTACCATCTGGTCAACCGAGTTGACTATAGCCGATCCCTTTCCATTGGGAAGAGAAAGTTTTTCTGAATTTCCAATGTTACCATTGTCAATGTCCATTGAAGGTTTGGAAAGTTGATCTACTAATAAAATTTGCTTTACCAAAGCTCTAAATCATTGTTGATTCAGTAGTACCAAGAAAATAGATAAGATCATTAAGGGTCATGTCATAGTCTATTTCATAGTAGTCCCAAAGGTAACTCACTATGTGACTTAGAAAGTGATTGAACATCCAACTTTCTTAAGACTTTGACACCTAACTCTCCCGGCTTGTCAATATGTGACTTCATCGCCAAGATGTGAGCACACATAGACTTGGCTTGCCATTAGGTCTTGAGTGATCTTGAACTTGTGGGTAATGGAGAATAATTGGAGGATGTGGAGGAGGTGAAGTTTCAAGAGACTTATGAAGATCAAAGATGTCTGAACCAGACATATTTTTGGGAGATATTCTAGATAGTTGATATAAAGTCCTTAATATAACACCCAATATGAAATATTAAGGCTAGGACCCAACACAATACTTTTATAACTTGGAAGAGGGATGTCGTAATCCAAGCTATAAAATATTTGAAGGTAGGCGAATGACGATTCACCAATATCCACTATGAAAACGAAATAATTTAATTAGGTTATACTTGGATTTGAAACTCCTAGATATTTTTGAGATTCATTGAATTGTTCAATGGCATGTTTCAATCTCGAGTGTGCCCTTCATGTTTTGTGACCGGGATGCCGAGGATCACAAAACAAGGTGTGAAGTAACCATGCAAATTACTTGGTACCCTTAATATTTGCCCTTCAATTGATGTGTCGGTTAACCACATGCACTCCACAGATGCTATGATAAATATTAAGTTACCCTTTGCCTACCTTGTTAAATCAAGCTACTTTGTTGGTTAACCACATACGCTCCAGTAACCGACTTAAGCAAAGTGCAAAGTGTAATTTCATGGATTAGCACCTTATTCACATGTTTCTAAAGTAACTAAGATTGGTAATTATAAAAAAACATTTAGTTACTTTATAATAATCATTAATACTTTTAATGAAGGGAGAATTCTAGTCCTTGTATTACCCATTTGGCTAACGACCCTCCACCAATCAAGGAAGTGGTGGGTGAGAATGGACACCCATTAAACTGCCATTTTATAGGCAGTAACCTTATACCCCCCTTATAAACCGGCTTCGTGAATGAGACCTACTAATGGTAAGACGACGTGTTCTTATATATATATATATATATATATATATATATATATATATATGTGTGTGTGTGTGTGTGTGTGTGTGTGTGTGTGTGTGTGTGTGTATATATATATATATATATATATATATATATATATATGTTATCTACTTATAATATTATAAAGTATAAGGGCTGAATTTTAACTTTTAAAATTCTAAGGGCTTAACTTGAAACCAAAGTATTCATGGGGAAAACTTTACAAATTCCAAAACGTGAGGGAAAGTTTTGAAACTATTCAAAACTCTTGGATTTTCATAACTTATAAGTTTAATTAAAGTTTTAAAAACTTTTAATGAAGAGACTTTTAGACATTCATAACTTGAGGACAAGTTATGAAGCCATAAAAACTATTTATAAGAAAAAGACTCTACATTTTTTTTTTTGAAATGTAAAGAAATTTTATGAGTTTTAAGATTCATAAATGTGACTTTTCATATAACTTGAGGACAAGTTACAAGAAACACATTTTATGAACAACTTTTAGATTAATTTGGATTGAAAACAACTAACACATATTTTTGATTAATCTAAAATAACTCATACAACAAGGTAACACAAAAAAAACTTTTGGTAATCCATAACTTGAGGACAAATTATAGACTCCATTAAAATACATTTAGATCAAGAATTAACTAACAAACACTTTTGTAAATAATTCCTATGATCTACCAATACTCATAAGCATGAACAATCCATATCAATAATTTCAAAAATTACATAAATCTTGAAATTTTGATTTTATCCTTGAAATTGGTTTACTATAATCATTACCACTTTAAAAACAGGTTTTAAAAGTCCAAAACAGATTAAGGTAATGATTCTATACCAATTCCAGCTTTAAAACTCGAAGATATGCTCCCAGGGGGTCCAACTCGGCGAGTTGGATGAGTCTGTACTTGGACTCATCGAGTCCCCTGTCCAGACAGCACAAATCTTCGATTTGCCAGCTATTTAAGCAAGTATAACAAGAAAACAAGCCTAGGCTATGATACCACTGTTGGGTTTTGAGCATTCTAACACTCCTAAGTGTATATGAAACCCTAAATACCTTGGATTTATGTTTTCCCTATTATACAAGCAAATATGAATATTCCAAGGTATTACCCTATCTAGCATACAATCTTTTAATACTTGGGTAATATAACAAGTCAGAATACATACCTATTGATGTGATTTGACTCCAAGAAGCTCGAGAGCCTAGTGCCCCAAGTGTGACACCTCAAATGGTTCACACAACATCATCAACACTTGGAATAACCATGAGAAGAAGACACTTCATGCTCAAATCGACTAGCCCTCATATATGTATCACTAGCATCAATTTCTTGAGCTAAAGGGGTCCTTATATAGTGTGCATATTAGGGTTACACCATGTAACCCATGACTTTACCCATTCCTTATGCTCCATGGTTTTTAATCTCCATGGAGTATCCATGGGTCACCACATGGGTTAAACCCAACATAAGGAATCATGGATCATAAGCCCACATACATAAGAATGAATGATTTACACAATCAATCCCCATATATTTAATTAGTCTCTTTTGATCACTAAATTAAGTCCAAATTAATTCTTGATCAATACTAATAACATGATTTCATATTAATATATTAGAGCTTATAATATATTAATATGTCACAAATGTCCTCTTCTCATAAACGGTCTATCCAAATGTTTCGATGCCATGCAACCCAAATGGACCATGCAGAGTCAGATCAAGTACATACCGATTATAGTTATGGACTTAGACACTAATCCAACATATGACTCGCCAAGTTCATCCTTGAACTTGTCGGGTCCATCTTCTTGTGGTTCGGACATTGCCTTGAACTTACCGAGTTCCTCCTTAAACTCATCGAGTCCTTCGATCTTCAAGTCCATAACATACCCCTAATAGGCTGAGTGTTCCTCCCCCCCCCCCCCCCCCCAACCAAAGACCATTTCCAGAAGACACTCAGGGGAAAATGCGACAAGACTCGTTGAGTCAACCAAGCGACTCACAGAGTCCCTCTTTGTCCAAAACTATTTAGTCGATTATAATGGGTCTTAATGCATCAAAACCATATATCTGACCTCCTAAGGTCCATTTTATACGTAAAGTTTGAATCTTGATGTCCATGCATGGGGTTTTTGGCCCAAAAATCCATAAAAGAGGTATATAAGAAGCATGGATCTCCCATGGCCATAAAGTTGGCACCTTTATACCATGGGAACCCTTAATGGTTCCAGATATGAAGTTGAACTCCAAACACACTCACAAAATCCGATTATAACTTCACAAACTCATAAAAAGGTAGAAAATAGCCCCAAAAAATGATCTAAGAGATATATGGTCAAGGTTCAATCTTTTTACCTTGAATGAACTAAGAATGAAGCAAAACCTCTAGATCTCCTAGCTTCCACTTGAATTCCCAAGCTCCCTTCTTCTCTTCCAACTTCAAATGCACTCAAAAGTCACCAAAAATCTCAAGAACACTCAAAAGAGGCTTAGGGTTCAAGTTAGGCCTTTCTTTGGGTTGTGAGAAATAACGGAGGGTGGTTTGGGGCATTATAAGTTGTTTAAATAGGGTGTAAACCATAAATATTAGGGTTTCATCCAGACAGTCCTACTCGTCAATTCGGTCTCCCTACTTATCGAGTAGGTCACTTATCCTACTGATCCAAAGTCGGGTCTACTCGATTAGTGAGGCCTCTAACTTGCCGTGTCCCAGAGAAAAACATGAAATTACTAGGACTTAAATACATACCAGGAACCGAGTGTTACAGGAAGATGTTCCAACATTTGGTTAATGTTTTTCCTTGGCATCAGATAGTAGGTTTCAGGGACCAGGTTCGAGGTCTAGTTAGGACTCAAGTTTAGTTGAGTGTTACGTTGAGTGCATGTTCGACCCAGTTTGGATAAGTGTTGTAAGTGTGCAGGTGTAGCCGTAGCATTCACTAGGTTGGTAGATAGTGCTAGAGTGGTGTAAGTCTGCGGGTGTAGCCGTAGCATTCACCAAGTTACCAGATAGTGCTAGAGTGTGTAAGTATGCAGGTGTAGCAGTAAAACTCACTAGGTTGGTAGATAGTGCTAGAGTGTTGTAAGTCTGTAGGTGTAGCTATAGCAATCACTAGGTTGGTAGGTAGCATGGGATTATTGTTAGATCGCGGGAAGAATTGTAGAACCTACTAGTTTGGGTGCAACAGTAAGGACGTGGCAAATGCATGGATTGGGTTATAGAATTACCCAGATGGGTTAGATCTGGTTGAGCCGGTGACAAGATAGTGGAAACCCAATCATAGTCATGGGATCAAGGAAGCGCTGTACCGCATAAGGTTGTTTGTGATATACCGCTATGTTTAGTCATGTTGCATTCACTTTAGTATTGGGTTTAATGACGACAGGAGTCGTCGTATGGATCCGAACAGTTGGATCAGGACGTCTTAGAGCCACAGTGGCAAGATAACTAGTGGTAACTATTCTTAGATAAGGATTTCGTTCGGAAGTCGTATTGGGCGACGGCGTGGGAGTCTTTTGGATCAGCAACTGGGCCGGAACCCAGTATTTTAGATTACTGGCATGCGAATTGAGACCAAGGAGGTCTCGGTGGATTTTAGAAAGCTGCCAGGAGGCAACATATTGTTTCAGGCAATTTAGAGTTTCAGGCGGTTTAGTGTTTCAGGAAGCTCCAATGTATCGGGCAGTATTGGTGTTTTAGGATTTCATGTATGGACGGAGTAACTGATTAATTGGGAAATGATAAATCACTTGCAGTGGGATTAAATAATTATTAGATTAGATGTCTAAACCCATAACTATTATTGGTATGTACTCGACCCGAAAGTAGCATGGTCCATTTAGGTTGCATGGCATCAGAAAAAGCATATTCATATTGATTGTGCATAAAAATTTATCATTTTGCTACAAATGAATACATGGAATCACAAATGAATATACTTGTTCTCGCGTTCTCAACATTTTAGGTGTTCTCATTTGATCATTTCCCTATATGTATATATATATATATATATATATATATGTATAAGAACAAAGTTGGTCTTACTTTTAGTAGGCATCATTCACGATACGCATGGTTATTCACACCTTGTTTGTGATCCTCGACATCCTAATCACAAACTTGAGAGAGCACAATTGAGACAGAAACATGCCATTGAAAAGTTCAATGAATCTCAAAAGGTCTAGGAGTTTCAAATGCAATTAAAAGCTACTATTTTATTTTTTTTTTCATGGTGGAAATTGGTGTATCGTCATTCACCTACCTGCAAATATTTTATAGCTTGGATCACGACATCCCTCTTCCAAGTTATAAAATCTTGTGTTGGGTCCTAGCCTTAATATTTCATATTGGGTGTTCTATTAAGGACTTAAATCAACTAACTTGAATTTCTCCCGTTGTAGATGTCTGGTTCAAACAACTATGATCTTCCCAAATCTCTTGGAACATGCTTTCCTAATGAAGATGATGTCCCACGATTAGATCATGGAAATCATACTTCTCTTCCTCCACCTTCTCCAATTATTCTCCCTAACCTATAAGTTCTTGAATAGTTCAAGGTCACTAAGCCCTATTGGCAAGCAATGTCTATGTGTGCTCACATCTTGCAGATGTAGTCACATATATTGACAAGCTGGGAGAGTTGGGTGTCAAAGTCTTGAGGAAACTTGTTTTTTACTAGGTCCATCAATCACTTTTCTAAGTCACATAGTGAGTTCCTTTGGGACTACTATGTAACAGCCTATGACATGAACCTTCATGATCTTACCTATTTGCTTGATGCTCCTGAATCAATAATGATTTGGAGCACTGGTAAAGAAAATTTGATTAGAAGATCAACTTCCCAAACTTCCATGGACATTGACAATGGTAACATTGGAAATCTAGAAAAACTTTCTTTTCCCAATGGAAAGGGATCGGCCATAGTCAACTCGGTTGACCAAATGGTAAAGAGAAAGGAAAAGCCTGAGATTGTCCCGTGTACCATTCCCAAAGGGTCCATATGTTTCTATTATCAATGGAAGGGGCATTCATTGCGAAGCTGCCCTGACTACCTGAAAGATCTAAGAGAAGGAAGTATCAAAAAGTTTGACTCTGCTTCATGTAGGTCCACTATCTAACTCTTTTAAATTCCTAATTGATGATTCTTAATACAAAATGTGACTCGGTTACATTTTCATGTTTGGCAGGATCAAGCAAAGGGAAAGAAACTTAAAGGAAGAGTATGTTGAATCTGATCATGAAGATGGATTTCAATCGCATGGTTCGAAGATCGGATTCTTGAGCTACTACTTAGGAGTTATGATAGATTTCTAGGAAATGTGTAATAGCATAGTTTTCATTTAAAGTTGCATTATAAGGAAAAAGTTTTTTCCGCATTTTATAAGTAAATAAAATTTTGTTTTGCTTTATTTCATATCTCCTTGCAATGGCATTTATGGAAAATTGATGTTTGCATGTTTCTAGCGATATTGGAAATATGAATTTGATTCTTTCATTTGTGGTAGTGTCTAAATTTACCAAATAAGGAAAGATTCCCATTACCCAAGTTTCAATTGGACCAAAACTTGGAATCATGCAAATTGTATAGTATGATGAATGAGAATTTTCATATTTGGAAAATTAAGACTAATTCCTTGTTCACATGTATATGTGAGTCAAGTGAAGGGCTAAGGGATCAAGTACACATTCTTGTGCGTTGGTCAAGTCCACCACAAAAGATCAGTAAGACTATTTATCATGATTTACTAAAGTTTAGTAAATGTGGTTATACTTACAAGTTTAAGTATAATTCTAAAGCATTGGAAAAGTTTTGATATATGGCAGAACGAATGAGAAGAATCAAATTTGGCAAAAAGATAAAAGTTTCTTAAATCTGAAAAGATGGGAGAGTACTTTAGTATCATGTTTTATGATCATCTTAATGATTGTGAGACCATATCACAATTCATCCTCTAAGGACATCTTAGTGCATTCTTATGGCTAAGAAGAGGAGTCATGAATCGTTGAAATGGTTAAATCAAGAAGATGATTCATGATTCATTCCAAAACAAGTCTTAGAGTCATACTCCAAGATTCTACTTGAGTGCACATCTTAAAGAAGGTTTATTAACACGTGTCAAATGTAAAAGTAAAATGTGTTCTACTTTTGTACATTTGAAATTGGTAAGCTGTGATGTTTTGGATAAAACAAAGACCAACTAAGGCCAATTGTGTGAAGTGTTTTTCTTGATAAGAATTTGCACTATCTCTTGAATATTTGTTTGTCAAGGAATGGGTCTTGGCAGAGTACAAAGGGAGTCTAAACAATCCTAAAATATTTTCAAGATCCAATCAAGAATAAAACCTGTAGTTTATCACTAACACACGACTTGAGGTTTATAACCTATCATGTTGACATATTATTATTGATGTGCCCATTCTGGTTAAAGTTGACTACGCATCTGAGTTCTAAAAGTTCTCAGTTGTTTGCATAACAACTTGGAAGCAATAGCAGACCCTTTTGCTCCCAGGTGGCAAGAATTTAAGATTGCACAAGTTCAGTCCATATGAGTTTGGATTTGTCACTAACCTTGTCTTGTTATTATGGTTTTGAAAAATTCACATGGATAGGAACTCACATACCATAAAATCTAAGTTTCATAAAGTTTTTCTCTAATTCATGAAAATGATAGTGAGGAAACGCTTTTACTAAGTAGATTTTAAGTAGATAGCAATTGTGATATTTGCATTCTCAAAGTCGTTAGTGGAGAGTGTGTGGTTAACCGGCACACTAACATGGACTTGTGAGGAATGGAAAAGGTCTAAACAATTGAGACTATAACTACGGCATCCATTTTCATAGTTCTAAAATTGTTTAGACACACATGTGTGCTATTTAAGGAACGGTGTATGATTTTGATAAAGTTTTATCAAAGCATCTCATATTAGAAGTCTGAACTTTGGTGTATGGCATGACTATTGTTTGGATAAGCATAGTGTGCATGCTTAGAGCATGGCATGACTATTGTTTTGATTCAAGTATGAAGTTGATTAATTGAAACATTATACAACGAATAATGTGTAATCAATATGGTGATAAATAAAAGGTGTTCTATTTATATTCATAAGTTCTGAGGCGATATTGGATTCAATTATTCGTGTGTTTCACTTTGCATGTTTTGACTTCAAGAATAACTAGGTCATTCTTCTCGAATGACTAAGTTATTCAAACCATCCACAGTTGATAATACGTTGGAATTAGGTATTAAGGCAAGACTGTCATGAAGTTGGGTTGTAGATGTCTAAGGTGTTGGACATAGCAAAAGTTGCTAGAACATTCATGAATGCTCATAAGTTCTGAGTATTGGATTAAACCCACGCTCATTTGAATGGATTCATGGATTTTATCAAGAGTGATCATGAGACGATAATATATTATATTCTTCAATAGACATTATGAGTTGTTGACAATGAGTTGGTTATACATTGATTGTACGAAAACGCATTGCTAACTCGATGTTATAAAACATGCCTTTGTGTATCATTCAACAAGTAGTAGAACAAGCATATGAGTCGAAGTTTATCCATTCCTTTTACCCTTGGAACGATAAAAGAGATATCTGTGGGCCCCTAAATGATTTAGTAATGACACCCCTAAGTGCTTGGCCAAGCCTGGACTGATTTGATTTGTTCAATTAGTCGGTCGTCATAAATCGGAAATTGGGAAACAACAAAGGGACAAAGAGAATGATTATAATCCATGTCTTAGTTAATATGATATCTATAATGGAGAAATATATGATCCCTTATCTAATGGACAATTTATTTGATTAGGTCAGAGTTCGACAACAACTTTAAGAGCTACGATTACTAGTCGGGATCTTAGAGTCATACGCAATAATAGTTTTAGACTTATCCAAGTGGGAGACAATTGGATTAGATGTCTAAGCCCATAACTATTATTGGTATGTACTCGACCCGAAAGTAGCATGGTTCATTTGGGTTGCATGGCATCGGAACAATTGGATACACAAAATGAGAAATAGGATACTTCTAATTTATATTAATATATTATAAGTTCTAATATATTAATATGAAATCATATTATTTAATTAGTATTGATCAAGAATATTTAGAATTAATCTAGTGATAAAAAAGGAACTAATAAAATATGGACTCTTATGTGTGTGTCTGTGTGTGTGTATATATATATATATACATATATATATATATATATATATATATATATATATATATATATATATATGTATAGGATGGGCCAAGTTCATTTAGGTTGGGATAAGCTTGCATGGATAGTCCATGGAGCTTTTAACCCATAGATCCTAAGGAAATGAAAGGTCATGGGTATTAGGGTTTACATGAATGTAACCCTAATCCTCCACACGATATAAAGAGGTCTATGGTTCATGAAATGGGTGCTAAGTGCTAGGTACTACAGTGTATGTACAAAAACAGGGAAAACCGATTTCATGAGTGTGAACCTAAGTATCCTTATTATCTAGTTATTCCAATTGTTTTTAGTGTTGTGTGATTCCATTTGAGGTGCAACACTTGGGGCACTAAGCTCTTAAAGGTTCAAGACTTCATGCTCCATCAAAAGGTATGTCATCTAACTAGGCTCTATAGTATAGTTACTTCATATTTTGCTAGTTAGGATGAAACCTTGGAATATTGAATATTTCCAAATATAATAGAGAAAACATAGATCCAAGGTTTATTGGGTTGCATGTACACCATAGGAGTGTTATAATGCTCAAAACCCTTCAATAATCTCATAGTAGTTGATTTGACTCTGTTGCGCAGCTCTCGTCTAAGTCTAACCTTTGTAGGGATAAGTCTCCTACTCGAAGGATTATCTAAGTCTATTGTCAAGTATAAGTCTATTGTCAAACCATATTGAGACGACAGATTTCAGAAGGAGTAGATGTGATCATGTTGCATGGAATTCATTCATATTTTGGTTCTAAAACCCTGCAAGGGATGGTTTTAGTTTCCTTGGAAAGGCTAGGGTATGTTTGTGGTTGTGGTCGTGTTGCATAACTAGTTTGGCGTGTCAGGAGTGGTAAGGAATTATTTCGAGGATAAAATCTAATTTATGTGGGGGAGAGCTATAACACCCTAAATTTTTAATAAATAAATAAACAAATTAATGAATGAATAGTAGCCCTAAAGTCAATAATAATTTAGGAAGGTGTTGGTTTTGAGGAGTTAACTGTCATAATTTTAGAAGTCAGGGGTTAAAAGTTAAAGTTCTGGATTGTTTTTGTAAATATTTATGAAGGCAGGGACTGCTTGGTAAACTATTGGGAGTTAATTTGAAGTGATTTCGGAGGCTAAAGGGCTGGAAGGTAATATATGGACTTAAGTTGAAAGTAATTTGTAAAGGAGGAGCTATTTGGTTACATTCATACTCAATTTGAAAGAAAAGGGAGAAGGAGGGACCAAATGTGGCATTATGGAATGAAGTTTATGGGGTCGGGGTATTTAACCCGTTACCCTCATACAACCCTAACCCTAAACACTACACCGGCCACCATCCTCACTACTCTCATCCTCAGCCACCGCTTGCATCACCAAGAGTCGAACGCCACCTTTTTCCGCCTGCTACTCCGCTGTTGAGGTCAAACCACCAGAGAAGCACTGGAACATCCAACAATACGTTGCTCCAAGCTGCCAATGAAGTTGTGAATCATAAAGTGACCAGGGAACCACTGCTGCCAGCGAAATCATCCATCGATGTTGCTTCACTGCTGACGAAGGCAATATACGTGAGTTGATATTGTGCTTTTCGGGGCAGAAGAGGCTCAAAAAGAATCACGACGTCACCACCATTGTTCCCTCGTTGGAGACCGTACGCCTTCCTCGTCTTCCTTCTTGCTGTCGATACACTGTCTCGTTGCCGATGTAAACGCCGTTGTTGCTGACATCTCAGGCCATTTTCTTGCCATGTGCCACCAGGTGGGTGGTTGGTTTCATCAATCGAGAAATGTGTGCGTGACCGTTTTTTGGTTGGAAACTGAAAAGATAACCACCATGGTTGCTAACCATGGTGGATGCCACCTTCTGCCACCACCAGCCACCGAGAGAGGTGGTTGTATGTTTATGAAAAGGTGTTATGTCCATGTTTATTTAAGTTGAAGTGGTTTTTCGATGTTGCTTGGATGGATTTCACGAGAAAAGCCACCACCACCACCACCACCATGAGGCGGTGACTGCCACCTCCAACCACCACCTGTCGACATAAGGTGGATGTTGTTTGTGTGTGTGTATCTTATTGTGTGTTTATTTTGGGGATGTTGTGTTGTATAATTGTAATAAGTAACCGAAATAATCAAGGAAATTATAACCACCGCTGTAAGGTGGTGGCCAACGCCGTTGACCACCATTACCCGAGGTGGTAGTGGGTGGTGTCCGACTTAATTAATAATTAATTTTAACTAAAAACTTAACAAATGGACTAATTGGAACGTGACTAGGTTGGAAAGCCTAGTTAGGGTTTAGAAAACCCTAATTTTGGATTTGTTGGTTTGGACTTATCGGGACCCACGTTTTGGGCCATTGGAATTGAATAATGAATTACGCCAGACTACACCGTATGAGTTACCTAGTAGAATGATGGACTTAATGGATTAAGTCCTTAATTGTTTAAGTGTTTCTAATTAACCCTAATTGCCATTTTATGTGAAAACCGTAATTTTGTTTGGGCCTTCCGTTGGGCCTTTCTGATGGGCTTTGGTGTTTGGGCTATTGATTGGCCATCCAAGAACACGTACATGGGCTAGAATATTTCGATGGGATTTAGGGTAAGGCCTATGTGAGGGGTTTGGCCTAATTTAGAAAATTGGGCCATAGATAGGCATATATAGGGGTAAAATGGTCTTTTTACCCCACTTATGGACTTATAGTTATGCATTGAAACCAAAATGGTTAACTGGGTTCTGTTTTGATGTTGACAGTTCGGGGGTCTGTCAGTCAGCAACCATAGATTTATTTGTGGGACTTTAGCAGTCCTCAGTGAGTCTTCTCATTGTTTGTATGGGTCGAAGGCACTAATGTCGGCCCATTTGGTTTATGTATGGTAGGAAGACTCGGGGGTTAGCCCTAGGCAGTATGTATGAAAGACCGGGAGGCGGATCCTGGCACACTGTATGCTATTATGTATGTGTCACACCCCGAAAACCTAAGGCGGAAACATTTATGGGTCGAACTCCATGTTCAGTATCAAATCCAATGCACATAGTAAGCAAAGTAACGAAACATTACATTACATATTAGAATTTACATATGTTCAAAAGTAACGTGTTACAAGCGTTATACATATGTGAAAAAAAGTAGAGACGAGTCTTCTGTACGCTCCATCTTCTCCAAAAGGATTGCTAGGTACCTATCTAGTGTTGACCTGAGAATACAAGCAGTTTGAAAATCAGCATAAAGCTGGTGAGTTTATAAGAGGTTTGTTTTCTGAAAATGTATTAGTTTCCTTTGGTTTTATGAAAAGTTTACTATCCAATAAAATCCCATATTTTCTTATCTGTAATGTTAGATCAATAGGTTACACGGTTCTGGTTATGTTTAACTATGATCTCAGGAAAATCCAATATTTTCCTAAAAGTAAGTTTAGTTATTGAATTTTGATGTAATGTTTGATTACCTTTCGTACTTGTTATATTAAATAGGTATTTTGATAACCTAATGGTGTTACACTTGAGTGTACCTAGATACATGCCTTCGTATTCGTATTCCTATTCTTAATCATATTCATATTTATATTTTATATCTGTATTCGTATTATATTTGTAGTACTATTCGTATTCGTATTCATATTCCTACTCCTAATCCTAATCATATTCATATTCGTATTCGTATTCGTATTCGCATTCGTATTCACATTTGTCTTTGCAGTCGTATTCCTATCCTCTTCCTACTTCTAATACTATTCGTATTCGTATTCGTATTTGTATTCGTATTCGTATTCGCAATCGTATTCACTGTCGTATTCCTATCCCTATTCCTATTCCTAATACTATTCGTATTCGTATTCGTATTCGTATTTGTATTCGTATTCGTATTCGTATTCGTATTCACATTCACATTCGTATTCGCAAGCATATTCCTATCCCTATTCCTACTCCTAATACTATTCGTATTCGTATTCGTATTTGTATTCGTATTCGCATTCGTATTCGCAGTATTATTTTAGTATTCCTATTCGTTCTATTCCTAGTTGTACTTTCTATTCCTAATTGTACTTTCGTATTCGTTCTGTTCCTAGTTATACTTTCGTATTCGTTTTGTTCCTAGTTGTACTTTCATATTCGTATTCGTATTAGTTCTAATTGATGATTAGTATGAATTATTCGTACATTATGAAATATAATTTAGATTGTAGCACTTTATCAAGAAATCTATGATTAGTCTGAAAGTTAACTTCGTAATTCGAACTATTTGATAAACACAGTTTTTGATATTAGAACATACAGAATGAAAACAATTGAACTGAAAATAATAAGTTGGAGTACAAAATTTCCTTGTACTTTTGCTTGTATTCCCCCCGTGACAACAGTGAAAAACATTTGAAAAAGGGTAGGGGTATGAACTCACCGGTTGAGGAATGCGTCGGTTTGGATCCTAAACGTCAGTTCTGGGTTTGCAAACGCACAAGATTCCTATGTATGATGACAAGATACACATTTGTATCAAATTAGGACTTGAATTATTTATTTTTTAGGGACAAACACTCCTAGATGCGAAAACACTCATTTACAAGCGTTTGGAAGGACCCGGGTGGCATTTGAGGACACATATGGCTTGGATATTGTGTTTACTCTTTGAGAGTAAACCCCCTTATGGAGTTTTCGGCCCTAAGACCATCTCCATATGATTTCACGGCCGTGAACTCATGGGTGTGGGTTTTATGGTGCTAAATGGCTTTATATGACTTGGGAAAATTAGCTAGGATTAAATCTAAGGCCTTGGAATGGAGTAACTTCACCTATGGACCATTTATTGGATTTTACGGCTGTAAACATGTAGTTTACGGCCGTAAACTCCACCATACCCAATTCTTAATTCATTTGGTGAGGCTAGGATAATCACATGTGATTCCAACTATTTTTCCAAGCCTTGGTATGAGTTTTGGGCATCATTTGACACATAAAGAGGAGTTTACGGCCCTGGAACTTGTCCTTGGGGTGTCATGGCCGTAAACTCTCATTCGGAGGGTGTTTGACATGATTAAGGTCCCCAAACTATTTTTAGATGATTCTAGGATTTATTCCAAGGCTATTGATGGGTTTACATGGCTTTTTAACACTAGAAAATGAGTTTACTCCCCATGAATGAGGAGTTTATGGCCCAAGCTTGTTCTTGGGCAGTAAACTCATGTTTACTCCTCAAAAACTATGTTTAATGTGTTATAAGTCCGAATTGGTAAGCCATATGGTCATATGTAAGTCCCAATGTTGGTTTGGAGGGGTTAATTTGCTCAAAAACCCATTTATTAAGTGTTTATGGCCCAAGCTTGCTCCATGGCTGTAAACACATCTTCCAGGTCCAAAATCAAAGTTTAAACACTAATTTGAAGGCCTAAGAGGTTAAACAACAAGTTAGGGATGTTACCTCAAGGATTTGGAGCCTTAAATCAATGTTTTGGACCTTGAATTTTTGGTTGAGGAGAGAGGTTAGAGAGAGAGTAGTGAGAGAGAGGAAAGGCTTCAAATGAAGTCTTTTGAGCTTTAAATAGGTCGTAAGTTTGGGACACAGTGGAATTCTACCCGATACCAACGTTAAACGGGGCTTTTGGTCGCACCCGATTAAGTTACCATAATCCGACGGGATAGAATTTAGAATTTTTCAATTTAATTATTTTGGGCCATATTCATGAGTTTTTAAGGGATTTCAGCACTCGTGAGATTATAATAAACATTTAAGTTTAAATGTCTTAGCCCAAAAACGGAATCGGAACGAATTAATAAACGGCGAATTTTTACGGACGAAATGGGTTTCGGCGATGGACAACTTCGGGTTGTCACATTATCCCCCCGTTAGAGGGAATTTCATCCCGAAATTCAAAGATTAAGACACAGATCATGAAATGAAAAGGGATGTGGATGAATCTATTGCTTCGGTTCTTCACGCTCCTAAGTGGGATCGGGCCTCCGCTTGACACTCCAGCGAACCCTTACTATCGGGATGTGGTTTTGTTTCGTACATTTGATCTCTCCATCCATGATCTCAACTTGTTCTTCCATGGAGGCTCAAACTTTCGTTGACTTCAATCTCATCAAAGGAATTACTAAGGTTTCATCGGGTAGATACTCCTTAAGGACAGAGACGTGGGGTACCGAATGGATGCTACTAAGTCCTGAGGGTAGTCGGAGTTTGTAAGCTACGGAATCAATCCTAATGAGGATTTCGAAAAGTTCTATGTTCCTTGGGATACGCGTTTTAGAATGTAACACACCATTTTTCTCATTGTTGGCTACCGTGATGATGGACGTTTCGATTACTAATTGAGGATTATGTTTATGAAGTGATTCGAATGAATAGTTAACAGTTTATCTTTTAGGACTAGAATTGAAAAAGAATTGAAAGCAGAAGGGTTGTCGAAGAGGAAAAATACCTGAGGCAACTGTGGGATCGGCGGCTGTCTCACCTTGTCCTGTGGGATACGCGTTTCAGAATGTAACACACCATTTTTCTCATTGTTGGCTACCGTGATGATGGACGTTTCGATTACTAATTGAGGATTATGTTTATGAAGAGATTCGAATGAATAGTTAACAGTTTATCTTTTAGGACTAGAATTGAAAAAGAATTGAAAGCAGAAGGGTTGTCGAAGAGGAAAAATACCTGAGGCAACTGTGGGATCGGCGGCTGTCTCACCTTGTCCTATAGCTAGGACTCTTAAAGTGTTTCCAATTGTTGTTGCATTGGGGCAGTTCCTCTTATAATGTCCGACTTTACCGCAACTATAACAGGCCTGACTGATGCCCGCTCCGAGAGCTTGATTTGTTGGTGTTCTGCAACTCCGTGCAAGGTGACCCTCTTGGCCACAATTTTTGCAAAATTTAACATGACAAGGACCGGGGATGTAGTGGTGGTAACTGCACTGGTTACACCACGGGAGAACACCGGCATATCCGATGATAGGTGCTTGGGCTAGGAAACCTACAACAGAAACAGTAGCAGGGGTAGTGGTAGCGTGCACCGCCACCATCTGTTGTTTCTTCGAGAAATCTTGTGAAGACTGACATTTCTCCCCCGCCTCCCAATACTTTCTTTTCTCACCACTTCTTTCTGTAGGCTCAAGAGTGGTGGCTGCTTCCTCTACATCCTCACTATGGTTGATCAAGATTTGCGCTAGGCATTTGGCGCTATCGTATGTATCCGGCTTCGCAGCTAAAACATTCCCTTTGGTTGGTTGAGTCAATCCCTAGATAAACCTCTCAATCTTCTTACTTCTGGGGTAACCATCCCTGGACAAAGAAGCGCCAAGTCCTCAAACTTGGATGTGTAGGCTGCGATATCAGAACCTTTCATCTTCAGGTTCCAGAGTTCATGCTCCAGCTTTTGAATTTCACCCTAAGGGAAATACTCTGCGTGGAAGTTCCTTCATAACTTCCCAACCCATAGCATTGGCTACAGGTAGAGTTATGGATTTGACTCGGCCGTTCCACCAAGTTAGAGCTTTATTGGTGAGAGTGTAGGCGGCAAACTTCACCTTGTCGGATTCTGAACAAGCACAGATCTCGAAAATAGATTCGATCTTCTCTAACCACCGAGTTAGAGCTATGATACCTCCTATGCCATCGAAGAATGTGGGTTTTGCGCTCATAAAGTCTTTATAGGAACACTCCTTTCGGTGTCCCTGGCTACGTTCCTGGTTTTGAGGCTGGGGACCACCTCCTGAACTACTGGGGTTCGTTTATGACATGGCTGATGTCAATGCTGCAATTAAAATTGTCTGAAGTGTTGCAAGATCGACTTGAAGAGAAGGTGGTGGTGGAGGAGGATTGTTGTTGGCTTTTGACCTGGGTCTCTTTCTTGGAGGCATCTTGATCTAATAAGATCAGGAAAGAGAGGATGGTAAGTCCTCCGAATTGAATCAAGAGATATGATACAAGGGATATCTCTTTATGACAGACATAATATTCTATTAAGCAATAAAGCAGGAAGGAGTTATCAAATCAAATAAATTATTGCTAAAGGAATGATTGAGGAGCAAGGCTGGGATGAGGATTTCTATAATGGATTTGGCTCGAGAAATACTACCATAGTATTTTTGTCTCGCTGCAATGACGGCTCAGTTTTTGGGTATTGCGTAAGTTTTAGGCATGCCGCACACCACAGTCACTCCCAAACACATGTTGGCTGTGTCTCGAATAATTATAGTTGGCCAGGCAATATTGATCCTAGACACGACTACATAACTGCCCACATTTAACCGTAGCGTACAATACCCATTTACTTATGTTTTGTTCTACTAGTAGTAACGGATTTCAACGGTTGGGTATACTTGTATACTTTTGAAAATCGTTATATTCGAGGTATACTTTTAGTTCAGAGCACTTAGGCCCTTTAGTGTTTATAGTTTTATACCATGTAAGGTTTGGTATACTAGTTCACTATAAACAAGGGCTCTGATACCAATCTGTCACACCCCGAAAATCTAAGGCGGAAACATTTTCGGGGCTGACTCCACGTTGAGTATCCAATCCAATGCACATAGTAAGCAAAGTAAACAACCATTAAATTACATATTAGAATTTACATATGTTCAAAGGTAACGTGTTACAAGTGTTATACATATATGAAAAAAAGTAGAGACGAGTTTTCTGTACGCTCCGTCTTCTCCAAAAGGATTGCTAGGTACCTATCTAGTCTTGACCTGAGAATACAAGCAGTTTGAAAATCAGCATAAAGTTGGTGAGTTCATAAGAGGTTTGTTTTCTGAAAATGTACTAGTTTCCTTTGGTTTTCTGAAAAGTTTACTATCCAAGAAAATCCAATATTTTCTTATATGTAATGTTTGATTAATTGTTGGGTTACACGGTTCTGGTTATGTTTAACTATGATCTCAGGAAAATCCTATATTTTCCTAAAAGTAAGTTTAGTTATTGAATTTCGGTGTGATGTTTGATTACCTTTCGTACTTGTTATATTAACTAGGTATTCTGATAACCTAATGGTGTTAAAACCTGAGTGTACCTAGATACGTGCCTTCGTATTCGTATTCCTATTCTTAATCATATTCATATTTATATTTTATATTTTTATTCGTATTATATTTGTAGTACTATTCGTATTCGTATTCGTATTCCTACTCCTAATCCTAATCATATTCGTATTCGTATTCGTATTCGCATTCGTATTCGCAGTCGTATTCCTATCACTATTCCTACTTCTAATACTATTCGTATTCGTATTCATATTCATATTCGTATTTGCATTCGTATTTGCAGTCGTACTCCTATTCCTATTCCTACTCCTAATACTATTCGTATTCGTATTCATATTCGTATTCGTATTCACATTCGTATTCGTAGTCGTATTCCTATCCCTAATCCTACTCCTAATACTATTCGTATTCATATTCGTATTCGTATTCGTATTTGCATTCATATTAGCAATATTATTTTAGTATTCCTATTCGTTCTATTCCTAGTTGTACTTTCTATTCCTAATTGTACTTTCGTATTCGTTCTATTCCTAGTTATACTTTCGTATTCGTTCTGTTCCTAGTTGTACTTTCGTATTCGTATTCGTATTAGTTCTAATTGATGATTAGTATGAATTATTCGTACATTATGAAATATAATTTAGATTGTAGCACTTTATCAAGAAATCTATGATTAGTCTGAAAGTTAACTTCGTAATTCGAACTATTTGATAAACACAGTTTTTGATATTAGAACATATAGAATGAAAACAATTGAACTGAAAATAATAAGTTGGAGTACAAGATTTCCTTGTACTTTTGCTTGTATTCCCCCCGTGACAACAGTGAAAAACATTTGAAAAAGGGTAGGGGTATGAACTCACCGGTTGAGGAATGCGTCGGTTTGGATCCTAAACGTCAGTTCTGGGTTTGCAAACGCACAAGATTCCTATGTATGATGACAAGATACACATTTGTATCAAATTAGGACTTGAATTATTTATTTTTTAGGGACAAACACTCCTAGATGCGAAAACACTCATTTACAAGCGTTTGGAAGGACCCGGGTGGCATTTGAGGACACATATGGCTTGGATATTGTGTTTACTCTTCGAGAGTAAACCCCCTTATGGAGTTTTGGGCCCTAAGACCATCTCCATATGAGTTCACGACCGTGAACTCATGGGTGTGGGTTTTATGGTGCTAAATGGCTTTATATGACTTGGGAAAATTAGCTAGGATTAAATCTAAGGCCTTGGAATGGAGTAACTTCACCTATGGACCATTTATTGGATTTTACGGCTATAAACATGTATTTTACGGCCGTAAACTCCACCATACCCAATTCTTAATTCATTTGGTGAGGCTAGGACAATCACATGTGATTCCAACTATTTTTCCAAGCCTTGGTATGAGTTTTGGGCATCATTTGACACATAAAGAGGAGTTTACGGCCCTGGAACTTGTCCTTGGGGTGTCATGGCCGTAAACTCTCATTTGGAGGGTGTTTGACATGATTAAGGTCCCCAAACTGTTTTTAGATGATTCTAGGATTTATTCCAAGGCTATTGATGGGTTTACATGGCTTTTTAACACTAGAAAATGAGTTTACTCCCCATGAATGAGGAGTTTATGGCCCAAGCTTGTTCTTGGGCAGTAAACTCATGTTTACTCCTCAAAAACCATGTTTAATGTGTTATAAGTCCGAATTGGTAAGCCATATGGTCATATCTAAGTCCCAATGTTGGTTTGGAGGGGTTAATTTACTCAAAAACCCATTTATTAAGTGTTTACGGCCCAAGCTTGCTCCTTGGCCATAAACACATCTTCCAAGTCCAAAATCAAAGTTTAAACACTAATTTGAAGGCCTAAGAGGTCAAACAACAAGTTAAGGATGTTACGTCAAGGATTTGGAGCCTTAAATCAATGTTTTGGACCTTGAATTTTTGGTTGAGAGAGGTTAGAGAGAGAGAGAGAGAGTAGTGAGAGAGAGGAAAGGCTTCAAATGAAGTCTTTTAAGCTTTAAATAGGTTGTAAGTTTGGGACACGGTGGAATTCTACCCGATACCGATGTTAAACGGGGCTTTTGGTCGCACCCGATTAAGTTACCGTAATCCGGCGGGATAGAATTTAGAATTTTTCAATTTAATTATTTTGGGCCATATTCATGAGTTTTTAAGGGATTTGAACACTCATGAGATTATAATAAACATATAACTTTAAATTTCTTAGCCCAAAAACGGAATCGGAACGAATTGATAAACGGCGAATTTTTACGGACGAAATAGGTTTCGGAGATGGACAATTTCGGGTTGTCACAGTATGGTAGGAAGACACGGGGCTTAGCCCTAGGCATTATGGATGAAAGACCAGGACGCGTCTCCTGGCACACTGGTGGTTGTCGAGGCCAACACAAATAATAACCCTAATTATTACACACTAAAATAGTGTATAGTGGTAAAGGGATCGAATCCACGGAGACTGGTTCAATTTGATAACTCTATGAAAAATCTCTTTGTAAAATACTTGGAATATGACAATAAATTAAAAATGGGGGTTTTGATGTTTTGAAATACTTGAAACAAACTAGAATTAACTATGATTTAAATAGACAATTGCAACAAAAATAAGAATTTGATGTAAAATCAATAAGGGAAAGATGGTTGACTTAAAGTTTTCTCACTTTGACTTTTGATGAACATATCATTAGAATTCAATGGTGCAATACTTGTTTTAAATCCTCAATTTGACTATAGTAATCCAAGAAGCTTGAGATTACCTAGACTTTTCTTAATTGTTGAAATGGCTAGAGAAGCTCATAACAATTTCCTTAGTCAAAGTCACTAATTCCAAATAGCATGTAATTAGTGAAAGTCAACTAGCATTTAGAACCAAAAAGTCACCAAATCCAAGAGGGGTCAAATGCTTTCACCACCATGTTGGAGGAAATGTTTTTATGATTGTGTGAAGTAAAAACAACACAAAAATCATTTGTTGCTTGCTAATTTGAGGATCCTTTACTTAATCAAGAAATTAGCCAACTAATCACCACAAACACATTTAAACTCATGAACTAAAACATACAAGTAATGATAAGATGTTAAAACACAAAACATTTCCATAAAGATTCAAGAACATGTTCATGGATTCTTCAACATTCAACAAAAGTTCAAAGGATTAAACAAAAGTCAACCAAGATTAGTTTAGCCAAGCATGGCTAAACACAAAGAAACAAAGTTAGAGAAATTTGTACCAAACATTAAGCAAGAATCAAGAGGTAAAAATATGATGTTCTTCAAGGGTTCTTGGCCTTCAAAAGTCTCCAAAACTCCAGAGAGAATCTTCAAAAATCGGATGTCCAAGAGTATCCAAAAGATGGGCACCAACCTTCCTCAAATAGCTCAAAAGAAGAATTCCCGAAATTGCCCCTGCAGGGCCTTGCGCGACCCGCGTGATGCTGCACAGGTGGGTTGCGCAGGTGGTGCCTGACATGGGCTTCTTTGAGATTTTGGGCCTCTAAAGCATATCCCACTAGCCCAGATCGAATCCAATCACCTCCTAGCCCATTTTCTTCAAGTTTTTCTTCATTTAAAGCCTAATTTGACCTCTCCAAATCCTCCAAAGCTCGTGAACTCGCCCGATTAATAATTTTCATACGCTTGAATGTTCCCCCGCATCTTTCAAATTTAAAGCTCAATTCTTCCAAGCCTTCAAGCAATTGACAAGTCCACCCCATGAATCACCTTCATAGCCATCAAGCATGAAATCTCCAATTCCCTTCAAGCCCAATCGCCTCGCAAGAGTGCCGCCCCGCTAGTTTCCAAGAAAATCTGCAATAATGCTCAAGAAACTAGAAAGTACCCCGAAATGGTCATAAAAATAACAAAAGGGAAAATATGCATGAAAGTTAACTAAAATGCGAATGAAATGTACTAAAATAAACTATAAAAATAAGTAAATAAAATGAAGCTATCACACACTGTATGCTATTATGTATGGTAGGAAGATCCAGGGGTTAGCCCTAGGCATTATGTATGAAAAAACAGGAGGCGGCTCCTGACACACTATATGCGATTATGTATGGTAGGAACACCTGAGGGTTAGCCCTAGGCATTGTGTACGAAAGACCAGGAGGTGGCTCCTGGCACATAGTATGCTAAATAGCCAAGTAAAGTAGTTTGTATGCTAGTTGTCTCTGTGATTGCTTTCATGGAAGACCCGGAGGTGGCTCCTGGCACTTGTTTGTAAGACCGAGGGGGTGCCCCTGGCTTGGCAAGAAAGACCACGTGGTGGATCGTGGCATAATGACAAGACTATATGTGGCACATAACATCTTATATGATTATGATTGATATGTATGGCTCACAGTTATATATGGTATGTTTGGATCAGTCGATATGTATGGTAGGTGGTATTTGGGGAACTCACTATGCTTCGTGCTTACGGTTTTCAGTTTTGGTTTCAGGTACTTCTTCTTCATAAGGAAAGGAGTCAACATGATCACAACGATCACACTATGTTTTCTGCACATGATATCTTTGGGAATACACTCTAATATTGTTTTATGATTACATGTTTTGATTATGGACATTTATATTTTATCATGGGATGTTATTATGGATGTTTTTATACTGTTGGTTTTATAATAAATTAATTATAAATGAAATTTTTGGTCTTAAATTTTAGGATGTTACATAATGGGCTCTGCGCGTCATCGGTCCCCACCTGACATCTGGCCCTACTCGATATACAGATATGTCAGTCATCAGGCCCTGCCCGATATACATATAAACATATAATCATACAAAGATACAAATACATGTGATAATCACAAAGATAATAGCGTATAGTACAATCATCGGGCCCCGCCCGGTAAACATATACACATAATGCATGCAAGTGTCACGCAGACAACTAGCATACTAAAATATGAAACCATGTGTCGACAACCCTACATTGGTACCTTTGACTCACTAAACATAGTGAGGTAACTCACCTCAGACTGCTGAATCCTCTAGATAAGTCTCTGACTATGGACCCGCTAAAATTCCCACACTATAATTCACAAAATAACATCCAATTAATAATTGGATCCCAACTCACACTAAGAGTTCAAACTAGGGTAAATGTCCTTTTTACCCTTTACCCAACTTGGCCCAAGGTCAAGGCCCAATCCGAATGTCTAAAGGGCCCAAATTCCAAAATAATCACCCGAAGCCCAAATATGGCCCAATAAAATATCAACAGACCAACAATAGAACTCTAATGGACCAACATGGGCCAAGAGAACTAAAGTCCAACTTGGCCTAAAACCGAGAGCACAAAAGTTTGAAGCCCAATCTCCTAAGTACATGGGGCGTACTCAGCTCGTATGGTTAGTGACTCGCTTTAGGGATTGTACGTACAACATACATGCTTGTACGCACTACGTACTCCACCAACTTGGCCAATTTTCAATATTAAGCTCTTAATCGATCCAACCTAAACTCATATCTAACTTCCTTAAGGTGGTTTATCAAGCAAAGTTGTCAACTTTACATGCATGCATGGCTTAATAGGGCTCTAGAGCTTAATAAATGACTTAACACATGCATGAGACCAAAACCAGCATAAAGTTTGCACCTTTATGCTTAATAAATCCTTAATATGCCCATATCTACAAGGATAAGATCCAAAATTAACCTTAGCTCACAATCACCAACCAAAAGGTACCAAAATGACCATAAACTAGCTAAAGAGTAGATCAATGCAAAGATTTTTCAAGGTATAGACTTTATACCTCAAAAGTCACTGGATCTCTAAGAACTCCTCCAAGGAATAAGTCTTCAAACTTTTTCTTCTACCACTTCAAGATGCACAAAACCCACCAAAGATCAAAACCAAGGCTCAATATCACCACACAAGGCAAAGGTACGAATTAGGTGTAGCGCCCGATTCCTGATACATAATTTAATATAAATTTTTGCAGATTTGTTCTAGGACTCAGCGAGTTGGAGGCCCCAACTCGTCGAGTAGAGGTTAATATTGGACGCGGGAAGAAGAACCTACTCGACGAGTCGGATGCCCTGACTCGACGGGTAGGCTTTTCTGGATGAAACCCTAATTTAAGAGTTTGCACCTTATTTAAAAGCCTTAACACTCCAGTTGTGGTCTCCCCCATTGCCTCCCTTTGTCCATAAAGCCCTAAATGAAAACCCTAACCTTTTTTGAGTATTCTTGAGCCATTTTTGCGTGTTTGTGGTGGTTGTGAAGCTTGAGAAGGAAGAAGGAGCTTGGGAGCTCAAGTGGAAGCTAGTAGATCACGAATTTGTGTCCCATTTCCAGCTCATTGGAGGTAAAAAGCTTCAACCTTGACCTTTTATCTCTTAGATCTCTAGTTAGGGTTCATTTCTACATTTTCTAAACTTTTATAGAGGAAAATTCGAGATTTTGTGGTTCTAAGAGGGTATGACTTCAATCTGG
Source organism: Lactuca saligna (assembly GCF_052625555.1). Taxonomy (NCBI): domain Eukaryota; kingdom Viridiplantae; phylum Streptophyta; class Magnoliopsida; order Asterales; family Asteraceae; genus Lactuca; species Lactuca saligna. The sequence goes on from NC_136419.1 coordinate 173,454,711, forward strand.
AACCATTGAGAGTTCTTATGGCATCAAGGTACCAACTTTATTGCCATAAGCACCACATGCATCTTGTAGACTCCATTTTAGGGCCATTTGAGCCAAATACCCCATGCATAGACGACAAGTTTGGTACTTTACGTGTATTATGGACCCTAGGAGGTCAGATCTATTTTGTGGATGCATTAATACCAACTGAAATCAAGTGTATAGTTTTGGATGTAGAGGGACTCGGTGAGTCACTCATGTGACTCGGCGAGTCAGGTCACATTTCCCACCAAATCCCTTTTGAAAATGGACCATGTGTTAAGTTAGACGAGCACTCAGTCGGTTGGGCTCATTAAGGACCTGAAAATCATGGGACTCGATGAGTTTATTAACTAACTCGGTGAGTTCAAGGCTATGTCCCAAGAATATGAAGATGGACTCAGCGAGTCAAGGAAGAACTCGGTGAGTCCAACACTAAGAGCATCACCTTGCAAGAAGATGAACTTGATGAGTCAAGGACTAAACGTCTTAACTAGCATGAATATGTGCTCGGCGAGTCAAGGGATGAACTCGATGAGTCGCTTGCAAAGGGTCCCGACTCTGTATCATGGAACTCGACGAGTTGGTGGACCAACTCGACTAGTTGATCGGAAGTTGACTTTGACCAGGTTGTTGACTTTGACTTTGACCATGACCTAAGTTGACCATGAAATGGTAACTAAGGAAGATGATTATGTGTAGGATTTGAGAGGAGTTGATCCTAGCAGCAAGCACAGTTCAGACACTTCACGACACTAAGGTGAGTTACCTTCCAGTAGAAGTGGGTTGAAGGAACCAATATCGGCCCACTAGTAGTTGATTATAGTTGAGATGATTATCTTTGTGATAATAGTTTGGTTTACCACTATCTGTTATTTTTTATGTGCTAGTATGATACGATGTTATGTGATAGTGGTAGTAGGGGGAAAAGTCCCTATATCCGGCTGATAGGGCCAAGGGGTAGGTCGGACACCCCGGTATGTCTGACAGTATAATTATGTTATGCTTTTATATGGTAGTAGTAGGGGGTGAAATAGTTCTTGTAACCGGCTGAGATAAACTGGAGGGGTAGGTCGGACACCCCGGTATGTATGACAAGGGTAGGTTAGGCACCCCGGTATGCCTAGCAGGGGTAGGATAGGCACCCCGATATGCCTAGCAGGGGTAGGTTAAGCACCCCGGTATGCTCAGCAGGGTCGGTTGGGGACCTATATATGCTTGGTAGTATGTGATATGTATGGTATGTGGTATGATTGTGGAACTCACTAAGCTTTGTGCTTATGATTTCCAGTTTTGGTTTTAGGTACTTTCTCATCGAATGGGAAGGAGCTGGCACGGTAGCAACGCATCGCACACACATGATTCCGTATTTTGAGATCCATGAGATTGTATTATGATAATACTATTATTTTGATGATATGATTTTTGGGACTAGTGATTATGGTTTTATGAATTGGAATGACGATGATGATGTTTTTTAGTATCTGTTTTATAAGTAGTATGAGTAAAAACAAAATTTTTGGTCTTGAAAATTGGGATGTTAAATTAGGGTTTTCAAAGGTATGGAGGCTGGTTAAACAATGCCAAAAAAGACTATATTATGGTTTATATAGGGTACATGCCCTAAAATAGGGCTTCAAAACTGGTCACGTACGCCCAATGTACGTGGATGAGCTCTGCAATCAAAATATAGTAGTACACTCAGTGTACAAGGAGTACACCCAACATACTCTAGCTTTCCTGAAGTTGAAAATTCTGCCCTCTAGGGACCAATTCTACAAAACATTACACCCTAAGGATCTAAACTGAAAAGTACAATGAATCAAGTGTTACAACTCTCCCCCACTTAAATTAAATTTCATCCTCAAAATCATTCTTCACTATCCCAGGCACACCAGACAGCCTGAGCAAGACAGCCACAACCCCGAGCATACAACAGCCTTCCCAAAGGCAACCGAGCCTAACCTTAGCAGGGCTCTCAAAACCTGATGATGAACGAATCCTTTTTCAACCTAACTTAATCCCCTGTATAATAACCACTTCTACTTTAATCTAAATTTCAAATCTCAAATTTGTCTGACTCCCCAACATACCGCCCATACCGAAGCACTGATAATTCCATTCCACTTGTCTTCCAAACTGACTACTCAGCTTCTGATTACATGAAGTTCCTACTAGAGAACAGATTCATAGACCAATTGCTAATGTTTTAAACTTTTCACTTGACGGAAGGGATTAGATATTCCTTCGAGGAAAGGCTCATCCTGATGTTAACATACGATTCCATGAATATATGAATATATTCAATTTTATATTGCTATTCTACTATATATATATATATATATATATAATAATAATTTAGTAAATTTTTATATGAATGTTAAATATGTGACTGTTCATATATTCGTTGATGAATAATGTCATAAAGTTGTACATACAAAATTTTAATGTGAATATTAATGTATGATTGTTCATATATTTGTTGATGAATAATGTCATAACATTGTATATACAAAATTCATAGCAGAATAGTAACATAAAAGTAGTGTTCTCACATTATCTCTTTATTTAGTGTTCTCAAATTCTTTCGGTCGTGCTATCATCTTTAATCGGCACCACCACCAGCGACCCACCCCTAGCGCACCACAAGCATCGAACACACCACCAATGACCGCTCACCACCCCCACCGCACCACCATTGACTCCCCTTCACCATCGTGGTCCGCCTCCTGTATGTGTCCTCCTCTAACCATCGCTTTCGGGATCCTTCTTCCACAACCATCGTACGCTTTAATCACCATAGCTCAATCAGCGTTTCTATCGTTGATTTTAGGTCACTATGACCACCAGGAAGAGCAACAGCCACCGTCAGAGTTTTCTCTGCCTCCAATGTTGGACTTCGATTTCCTTCATCATGATTGGCTAAAAAAAATATAACTCATTGGCTTGCAACTGATACGTGTTCTCCCCCTTTTCTTCTTCACTAGACAAACCCACAATAGTGATATTCCAGATTTCACACTGATGTTTAATTATCAATAACTTTTCCCAATTTCATCTATGATTGATATTGATTACTTTCTTAAACAAACCATCGATGTCAAGTTTGTTGGTGTTTAACTTTCTAGCTAGTAATTGATTTTGTGAAAGTTCTTGAATTTAATTTTATTCTTTCTCATTGAAATTTAGTTTCCTCGCAACCCTAGTATGTCTTGTTTTTCAGAAGGGGTTCACCAGGTAGTCAATTTGAAGGTTTGATAATCTATTTAAAACTATCTATGCGAAGAACCAAAAGCTCTTTTAGGAGGTATTTTTTATTTTTATCTTTTTTAAATTAAAATAATAGAGTATAAATTTTGTATTTGTTATTGTGATCACTGTGTTCAATACTTTGGTTATGTATGATCATGAACAATACAAAATTAGATTTTGGAAAACTAATTCTTCTGATATGTGCTGAAGGGGATCTTGTCAAACCTAATTTTGACTTTAAAGGTCAACCATTTAAAGTCTAAAGTTACCACTGATGGAATACTTTTGAGTTTTGGCATTAGTACACAGTCTAAAAGTAATTTATGCTTTATCAACACACTTTTTGTTAAAAACAAAATTCATTTTTAAAATTTTCCAATCACACTATCTTCATAGGAGTCATGCCTGAGGGTATAACATCTATAAATCTCATCAACATCATCATGGATACACTCTCCGATAAGCTCTAAAAGCAAAATTCTAGCTCATTCTTTGTTGAAAAGTAACACACAGTCTCTTCCCAGTTCAATAAGCTCTTTAGGAGATAGAAGTCTATTCATCACATTTTATAGGGGGTGACAAATGTATGCTTATCTCTTCATTCTTTCTTAACCTTACATTAATGGATATATATATATATATATATATATATATATATATATATATATATATATATATATATATATATATATATATATTTATCTATTTATTTTTGTAATATGACATTCTCTTCTTTTTTATAACTGCTAAGACTGGAGGGTGTGGGTGTGAAATTTTCATAACTTTTTATGGGCCACAACATGTTTTTCCTCACTTTCCTTTCCCTCACCTAAACACAATGAGTGGGAGGAAAGCTTCCCTCACTATTTTGTTGTTGTTTTTTTAAATAAAATTAATTCTTTTTTATGATTTATAATTTTTAAATTAATAATAAACATAAAATTTAGTTAAAAATAAAAAGCATTACATTAATTAAAATGAAATTACATTAAACCTAATATCTAAATAAGTAGAAAAAAAACACAAACAAAAAATCAAACAAACCACAACATAGAAAACATAATTAATATCATAATTTAAAAAAAAAAAAAAAAACAAAATACGTCACTTGGAATTATCGTCCTTGTCATCGACCTCATCGTCTTATCATTCTCCTGAACGTCACTCTCGTCATCGGAATCCTTGCTTTCGACGAACATATCAGAATTCTCGTCTGATTCGTCAAACAAGTCATCATGACAAAAAAAACTATTGGCGGTTGAATATGTGTCTTATAAACGTGCTCCACCAAATCGGCATGAAGGGCGTGATGAATGTCGCGATTGTTTACTTCTCTTCTATTTTCCTATACTCTTGTGTACCAATAGCTAATCCTTTGACATTTGGCAAAACTTCATTTTCGTTGTACCGACATATCGCTCTTCATTCGTCTTCAAGAATCATATTATGCAATATGATACATGCATACATTACGTGTTGTAACCTTTTCACTTCATATGACCTTGCCCCTGCTGCAAGTACTTGCCAACGTCTCTTAAGTACACCAAATGTTCGCTCCACAACCTTCCTACCTGACTCTTGCACCTCTTTAAACCTTTTCCTTTGCAGGTCGTTATGGCATGTAAATGATTTCATAAAAACAAACAAGAGAGGATATATATCGTCAGTAAGATAGTATCCACGCTTATATGCTACCTTATTTGCTTAAAAAGCTACATCATGCGACTTTCCAATGTAGATATTATTGAATACCGGCGACTGGTCTAGCACATTGATGTCATTGTTTGCACCATATGAACCAAAGAATGTGTGCCATATCCAAAGATCATGTGATGCGATAGCCTTTAGAATGATCATCGGATCTTTGTGGTCGCCTCTTATGTACTGACCAAGCCATGCGTTAAGGCATAATGACCAAGTCCAATGCATGTCATCGATACTACCTAGCATTCTAAGGAATCCATGCTTGCCTTCATGAACCGTGTACAATTGGTGGATATTGTTCATAGTTGGTTTGCGCAAATATCGTTTCCCATAAACCAAACAAATCACTTTGCAGAACTTGTACACACACTCCCGTACGGTACGCTCTGACATCCTAAAATACTCATCCTATTTGTCTGCACCTATGTCGTATGCTAACTGACGAATTGCAGCCATGCATTTTTGAATTAGAGAGAAACCTTTTATCCGTCTCGCATCAATTTTCCATTGGAAATATGGAAAACGGCCTTCCAAATCGCCAACAATACATAAAAATAGTTATGTCCTCATCTGGAACCGACGACGAAACTTTACAGCGTAGATGGCGTCGTTTGCAAAGTAGTCTTCTATAAGACGATTATATTCATCTTCACGATTTCTACACAACAATGGGTTTCTTGGTTTAGATCGTGCATGTGATGTTTCGCCATGACGGAACCGGTTTTCAAAGTATGCAACTGTTTTCGCCATGACGGAACTGATAAACTTAGCCTCCTCTTGATCCATGGAATCGGATGATGATAATGATGACATTTTGATTAATATTTTTTAGAGAGAGTAAGAAGGTATTAGTTAAAAAAATGTTAGGTGTTGTGGTATTTATAGTGAGGGAATATATATATATATATATATATATATATATATATATATATATATATATATATATATATATATATATATATATTAACGTTAATATAGTCGTTGGAACAAAAAAAAATAAAAAAATAAATTACGAACAGCCAATCGGAGGAGGAGGGAGAACGCAGCAGCCCCATCCCTCATTCCTTCCCCGCCCTCGCTTTCCCGCAACGCCAGTGCGGTGTTCATTGGAGCAGGAAGCTTCCCGCCCTTCTTCCCACACCCCACACCGTCGAGCTTAATGTGCTCTTATGGAGAAACAAAAAGATATCAACAAGTGTCCTATGTCTTGCAACTGCAGTTTGGATGCTCTTTCAATGGCTTGGCTATGATTTTCCTCCTCTTGTCTGTTTTGGTCCGATTATATTTTTTATATTAGTAATTTTAATTATGGTTCAAAATTCATATATTTAAAATTTTTAATATTGATGTTACCAAAATTTCTAACTTTTTCTTATTTAAAAATTTTACAAATTTCAAAAATATGTTTTACAAGTTTTAGAATGCATCATATATCTACTTTACAATTGTTAACAAATAAAATTACATTGCTATAAAACTTTAGTTCTCAAAGGATGTTCGTGAAATTTTCAGTTTTGTAGTTGATCAAGAAAACAAGCATAAAAAATTGTCAAGAGTACACAAATTTCAGTCTGATCACCACATCCAAACAGGATTTAGATCCATTTGATAGTTACTCTCTTTTTATCTTTCAAGAAAAGACTAAAATATCCATTTGATAGTTACTTAATGGTCAATCTTGTAAGCCTAGGTGCTGGATTGCGATCTTAGCCTACCTGCAGTATGGTAAAAACATATTTTCTTTTTACAAATGATTATCAATATGTTTATACATATAGATACCTCTGATCTGATATGTTTTTGTTTTGGGTTTCAGATGAAGTGTGTTGAAATGTTCAAGCAATTACAATTTTGATCTAGGTACAACCGAATTATGTAATCTTATGAAAATGGCCTTTTGTTAAATAAAACACTGACTTTACATTTGTCCAATATATTACAAAGAGCCCAAAACAATCCAGCCCATGCATAGCATGGACAATACCTTCCTAGTTTATATAAACAAAGTTAATTTGATTAAAATTAATAAATAAAAAAGATAAATCTAGATAATTGTGGACCTTTAAATATACGATTTTTTAAATAGTTACTAATTTGCCCGTGTTTATACCAAAAAACATATACATAAATTGTATGTCTAACTTTCCCCTAGATTAAAACTCTACTTTATTTAGAAGTTTTGAAAATTCGTATTTAATTTGTAGTCAAAACCAATAAATTTCTTATTGGGTTATTATAAGTTCTTTGAAGGATTCACCACAAAATATATTATATAAATAAACCTTTTAAGCGGTGTCGATCAATGTCGAAAATAAGTTACGATGGTTGTGGGGAGATGAAGAGGATACCAGATATTTTTGGGTTTGAATTACCATCATCACCACTTTGTGTTTGTTGGGGGAACAACGAACACAAGAACCGATCCATATCGTAGATGATATTTTTTATAAATTCGTAAATAAAGTGTTTTGTTTTTTTTTTTTTTTTGACATATAACAATTTATGTTTTGGAGAAATTATCTATATAATATGAAAAGGAAACAAATATGTCATTAGTGTGTATGATAAAAAGGGTGTTGTATAAAGATATAACCCTGGATAGTTCAGATTAATCCTATTTTCTAGGATCGTTCAAAAGAAGAACGAGTATGAAATGAATAAAAATCAATAAAGTGGGCATTGATATTGCTTTACAATAAATAGGCTCACATCCAAAGAAGAATGATTAGGAAATGAATAAAATCAATAAAGTGGGTATTCATATCGCTTTCCAAAAAGTTGTGTTTTCCACTAAGCGATGTTGGTGGAGAAAATGCCTACATGCATACAGGCAAAATATGCTGTACAAATCACAAGACAAAGAGGCAACAATGGGTTTTGGTTGGTATGCCTTTACCTTCCCTTTTCTCCATACTTTTTCGTACCAGGCTTACTTTACGTATTCTTGAATAAGTGATGATCATTTGTGATGAATTATGAAAGTATCGATTAGTATTATATATGTTTTGATTTGGTATGTATAATATAATGATTTACATAAAGGACATTATACTATATAAGATGAATAAAAAGCATAAAATAAATACAATGCTTAACGCTCCCCTTATTTTGAATCGTCTCGAATGCTAAAATTATTTTTAAAGTTTAAGGTAAATGTGTATGTAGTCCCTATGAAAATTAATATATCTTCAAACTGATGAACGGATGGTATATACATGACCCATATACGCCCGAATACAACATATTCTATTAGACTATATTCGTATGAAATATTTATATTGTACATATTTATTTAAATATCTTGTATACAACATCCCTAAATTAGAGGGATCTCATGTATTTATATATGACATGAATGAAAAAAAGTGAGCAAACAATTTTTACCAAACTTTATGGTAGTAGAGTCCCAACCAACCCTAACTCTTCTCCCTTTCCTTTCTTGTAAACCCAGTTTTGTATAGTCTTCACCCTCAATGGGCAACAAGAACACTGAAGACAACAAAACTCGCCTAAACCCTTTGTTTTCTATCAATAATATAAAAAATTCTATCCAACTCATGTTAGATGAGAATAACAACCACTATGCAATATGAGTGCAAATATTTCACCTCCATGTGTGTGCATACAAAATATTTGATCACATTAAAGAAGGTATACCATGGCTTGTAACTATCAATGAACTAACTTAGTGATGCCTTGATGCCATTGTCAAGCAGTAGATATAGCATGATCTGTTCCAATTTACTCCACCTGATTATAAATAAAGGTGCATCAATCCTTGAACTTTGGAAGCAGACAGTGGGAGATCTTACAAAATAATAAAACTACACATGCAATATGATGTGTTTTACATGCAATAACGTGGATAAATCCTTAACATTTAAGGGTACATGCAACATATTAGATCTAGGTCATAACATTATTGAAGTAACATTCTATTGAGCAAGAAGAAATCTATGAAGCCTAGGTATTTTCGAAAAACATAAACAAGTTTGAGTTTCCATACCTTATAGTTATTGTAGTAAATAACTAAAACACACTTCTTGAATACACTTGGAAGCAAGCACCACAATTATCGTGCTTGTCATGGTTCACACCCAAACCCTAGAAACCAAGGAAACTTGTAAAGAGAGAGGAGAGCAATCAAAAATTTCGGCTATCCTTAGGTCTAGAAGACATGCCCGAAATTGCTAATTATAGGGATCCTTATATAATGCAACTTGAAAACCTTAGATAATCCTAAAATGAATAAAATAATATTATTTCCTTCTGGTAATTATCCAACTTCATAATTATCCTCCAAGGATAATTCTAGAAACCCTCAATCCTCTAAAATCGTACAACGATATAGGAAGGTTCTGGATTGCTTCTTGTTCACCTAATGAATGATTAAACTTTAATCCCCGTACTTTTAATTAATTAAATTTATCCCAAAGTTAATTCCAGTTAATTTATGATTAATTTTTAATTAAATAATAATATTTCTAACTAATATATTATTCTCATAATATATTAACAAATCATTTATTTTGATTTCTAATTAAATTATTAATCATATAATAAATTAATAAATTAGTTTCTCTATCTAAAAGTTATCCTATTCAATTACTAGGTTTGAGGGCAACCCAAATGGACTGTGCTACCATCAATTCAAGTATATCAATTACAGTATTGGGCTTAGACACCTAATCCAACAGTCTCCTACTTTGATAAGTGTATAACTATAACTGCCAGTATAACTTCTGAACCGATCAGCAAATTGTAGCTTCTAAAAGGCGTTGTTGAACTTTGACCTAATCAATTATGTGTCCTAGTGTAAGTGATCAAATATTCCTTCATTCTACAAGATATAGTATGGATACGAGACATAGATTAAAATCAATCTCATTGTCCAAAATTCTGTTTCTCGATTTCCCGATTTATGATGACTAAATTCAGACTGCTAATTGAACACATCAATTTAGTCCGGACTTGGTCAAGCACTTCAGATGTCGACATCAAATCATCGAGGAGTCCAAATATATCGCTTTTCCTTTTAAGGAAAAAGGAATGAATAAAATTTGACTCATATGCTTGTAACTTTTACTCACTAAATCGCACATGACACTACATTTTATAACATCAAATTACTGATGCGTTTTCGTAATACCAATGTACAACCGACTTGTAAATTAAAACTAATATATCTTAGTTTTAAGAATATAAGATATTATCATCTCATAATTACTCGTGATAGAATCCATGAAGTAATTCTCTGGGAATAGATTTATCAAATACTAAAAATCTCCATTTTTCTAAGTAGCCATGAACATTGTAGCAACCATTGCAATGCCTAATATACATAGACAATCTACAATTCAATTCATGACAGTCTTATTTCACTACTTACTTCCAAAAGTATGAGCGATTGTGGACTTTCAGATAATCAAATTATTCAGGAAGTAAATTATGCGAAATGAAATACAATAATAAACTATTTAACTATGGTCTCAAAACTAGTTAGGATAAATAAAACACTTATTATTTAATCACCATAATAGTTATGAATTTATTCATTGTATAATGTTTCGAGTAATCAACTATTTACTTGAATTAAGCACTAGTAATACTATGTTATGAACATGCATACTATGACTCTCTATGGTTATTCCTTTGTGAACAGATCGACTGTACATTATTCAAATTATGCTCATTTCATAATTCCAAATTCTTGTCACTGTCTAAAATGTATTGGAATTCTAATCTTACATGTGTTGATTTTTCTGTGATGTCGAGGCTTCAAAGTCATAGAGACTGAGCCAATAATATTATAGAATATTCCATTGGAACTTTGTTACTAAAAACAATTCCAAGGTAATGGAGGTTCTAATTCAAGGTACGCTCCTTCAATACTTTTCTTGCGTTAAAGTTTCCAATTCAAATATAGACTCAATAATCAACTCCATTTATGGAAAAAATTTCCATATTCCCATAAAGCCATCAATTTTGACCAAGAATCATCTTAATGTAAAACATAACACTATGGCCTTACCAAAAAAATATCATTCTTCCAACTGTCTATAGTAACCAATATTCAGTATTTTGGGTTTTATGTATTATATCATCCCTATGGTGCACATACAACCCTAATGCTTTGGATCTAAGTTTTCTCTAGTGATACATGCAAATTTCATTTTCCAAAGCATGAAGCCTAAACTAGCATACTACTTGATATATGAATCATAAAAACTAGTTGGAAGATTACCTTTTGTTGTAGCTTGTTGTATTTGGCCTTTAAGAACTTAGTACATCAAGTGTGATGCCTCAATGGTTCACAAAACACCACCAACAATTGGAAAACTTGAGAGAGAAAGGTTATGAGGCACTCAAAATCAGCTATAGTATCTCTAAGATCACTAGTGTATATCATTTTAGGCCAAGGGGTTATATATATATATATATATATATATATATATATATATATATATATATATATATATATATAGTGTAGAATCCAAGAATCATATGTAACCCTAATTCTTACACTTATGCTTATGATCCATAATCCATATGGACTAACTCTGCATGGACTCTTACATAAATTTAGCCCATCATGGATCAATAGCCCAAACCATATGTATCACTGATTTACATAATCAATCCTCGTTAATTTAATTAGTCTCTTTTGATCACTAAATTAATTCCAAATTAATTCTTGAACAATACTAATTAAATAATATGATTTCACAATTAATATATTATACTTATATTATATTAATAAAATCACAAATAACCTCTTTCTCAAATATCCATCCTATCAGGTTATTCTGGTGAATGCAACCTAAAATGGACCATGCTAATCTCAGGTCAAGTACATACCAATTATAGTTATGGGCTTAGACACCTAATCCAACAGTCTCCTACTTGGATAAGTCCAATAACTATAACTGCAAGTACGAATTAAACTTGACTAGCAATCATAGCTCTTAAAAGCCGCTGTCGAACTCTGACCTAGTCAATGACATGTATGCTAGATAAGGGATCATATATTCCTCAATTCTAGATTTTGTATGGACTAAGACATGGATTATAATCATTGTCTCTATCCATTTATTGTTTCCCTATTTCCGATATATGACGACTGACTAACTGAACAAATCAAATCAGTCCAGGCTTGACCAAACGCTTTGGGTTGTCATCATTAAATCATTGAGGGGCCCACTGATATCGCTTTTATCCCTCTAAGGGTAAAAGGAACATATAAAATTTGACTCATATGCTTTCTCTATTTACTCATCAAATCACACACAATAATATGTTTTATAACACCAAGTTACTGGTGCGTTTACATATTATCAATGTGCAACTGACTTGTAAACTGCAACTATATGTCTTCATTTCATGAATATAAGATATTATCGTCTCACTAATCACGCGTGATAAATCCATGAAGTGATTAGAAGATTAATGATAGTTAGTTGGTTTGTTAATTTGATAGTTTGGTTATATATAGATAAATTCATAATCGGTAGTTTTATTATCATTTGGGAATTTTTAGTTTGGTTTAAGTTAATAGGTTAACTTACAAGTTTAGTTGTTATTTACTATGTAGTTGGAGAATCTTCGATCAATGTCCAACGATCCGGAGTCTAATGTGGAACATATATGTGGGAACGAGGGTGGTGGTGATGATGACACGTTGTATTAGTTTTATCTTTTAATAGAGGTTGTCTCCTGATCTCGATCCCGAACCGGATCCTGCCCTGAGACGTCTCGTAATCGCCATACAAAAAATACTCCACAAGATATTAGGCATTCCTCATAATAACCCCAAGAACTAGCTCACAACAAAAGCCTAGGGGTTGTGACTTCCTTGATACACGTATGGGTCCTGTGCTTTCAGTAGTATAGGCCCATACTACCTTCCACACCTACACATATTTGTATTAAGTATCAACACAACACCCTAACAATAGCATACACATAACGAACACTCGATCCCCACTCCTAAAGGAGCACCACTATCCCATAACCGACCTATCGGTCTCACGCAACTCTCCCATCCATGAAACTTCCACCAACCCTGCAGCACTAGTGTATGCTAGTCATACATAACGCTGGACCTTATAGACTTTCGAATATCCAATCCTACCCTAAACTCCCAAACATACAAGAACAGAACATAAGGCCAAATCAAACATTCTCAGGCTATAAGATCTTAATTATGTATAACCATGATGCATACACTAAATAACTACAGTGATGATGTCAATTTCATACAAAGGAAACCCTAGGCTAGCAGGCATCATATAATTAGGCGATTCTATCATGCAATTCCTGAAGATCCCTAGCCTAGTACTAGCATGTTGTTCTAACATATCACATAATCAAATAACTCGTATGGTATTTTAGGGTTTACTTACTGGCTCTGGCTGATCGTACCCTTTGCATCCTCCTTTACTTATTTTGAAAAACCTTTTGAAAACCATTTTGAAAATCCCTCTTTGATTTGAGACTAGATTCACACGAATGTTCCTCCAATTCACTCAAACCAAGGCTCTGATACCAACTTGTAACGACCATAAAATTTGAGCCAAATTAAAACATTTTAATTCATTCAAAACCATAAAGTTCATACATCTTGTTTTCAAAATAGTTTAAACATCAGAGTATTCCCCAGAACCATATCACATAAATCATACAACATGAGGAGCGGTACAATCACACCTTAGCCTTCCCATGATCTCCTGAAGTACCTGAAACAAAACACTGAATTGTAAGCCCGAAAGCTTAGTGAGTTACCCCTAAAATACTAACCACACAAAAACATACTCATAACATAGCACAAATAGAACAGTCGTGTACGTTGGGTCCACTGTGTGACTGGTCTGCCCGCACTGTGCCTTCAGTCAACCTGGTCCACTCTCCGGGCCTCGGCACGTCTGGTCCGCCCTCTTGGGGCCTTCAGCCTATCTGGACCGCTCGTTGGGCCTTCGGAATATCCGTTCCGCCCTGGGTATGTTGGCCTACAACACAAAGCAGGACCCGTCTCAACCCAACCCCCGTCAAACAACCATGTGCATATAAAACAATTAATCACATAACAAAGCCTTAACCAGACAAACAGTCTACCAGATCACATAGCATATCAACATCCTAACTAGGATTTCGAGCTAACCGGTCACTAGCATAACATTACCCTATATACCGGTTTGTGCTTTATATAGGGCATAACCCTCGGGATTAGGGCTTTCTCCCTTCAGCACCAACTCGTCGAGTACAAGCCGCCGAATCGGCGAGTGGGCCACTTAAACCCGCGATAAATCCCGCTCCGACTCGGCGAGTAAGCATGCCTACTCGTCGAGTCCCTTTCCTTAATTTACAATTTAAGCCCTTCAACAACACCTCTGGAATTTGGGGTGTTACACTGAAACTGGCAGGGAAGCTACAACTCAGAAAAGGCGAAAGAGGAGATCAAGATTAATCCTCATTAAGAAGAAGAGAAGAAGGAGAACAAACTGGTAGGAGACTCCGAATATGACTGTAACTTCTGCCATGACAAAAACCACTTTGCTAAAGATTGCATGTTAAGAAAGCTATCGGAGAAGGAGGGTGAAGATGATGAAGCATAACATATGCGCAAGCTGGAGGAGATAAAGAAGAAGAAAGCCTCTAACAATTCTATGAATGCTTTGATTATGCAGGAGAACATTGTTGATGATGAGTTCGGTGGCGTAGAGGTCTGTTCTACAGACCCTGAAGATGAAGAACTACGTAAACCCACGCATGGCAGGGCATTTGTGGCGAAAGAAGATAGTACTGAGTTTGTTAGGAGATGCTTGATGGTGATAGCTGGAGTGTCACAAATGAGGGGCTACACAACCGAAGGCGAGTATGATGAGGCAAATCAGAAGGAAGATAAGTGTTTTGCTACCAAACCTGTGAGCGAAAGGATCAACGACTGCGATCAGTTGATCAAGAATGTACAATCCATTCTAGAATCACTTAAAATACGTGTAACAAACAATGAAAAGGAATTAAACGAATTGAAATTCAAATTTTCATAGTTTAAGTGGAAGTCTAATGCAAACACGCCTCACAAATGCTAACCTAACAGGCCAAATTTTGTGCCAAAATTTTATAAAATATTATTTAATACACTATCGTCAATTTTTTGAAAAAATATTTTGGCACGTTTTAAATTGATTTAATTGAAAAAAAAAATCAAAGTTTATTTTCATCCATTTATGTATCATATTCTTTGATTCATATTTAAAATGTTTAGGTATAATTTTGTGACTAAAATTGTTAGTTTTTATCAAATATATACGTTAATTTGTATAATTTTTATTTTTATTTTTTACACAATAATATATAAAAGTTGATTTAGATTTAATTATTAATTAAAACTAAATATATAAACGTTAATTTGTGTCATTTTTATTTTTATTTTTTATATAATAATACATAATAGTTGATCTAGATTTATTAATTATTTATAACAAAGTAATTAAAATATTAAAAAATCACTTTGTAGTTTAAAAAAATCAGTTTATTTATATTTTAATTTATTTTAGTAGCATGCAGATGTTAAAAAAAATAGACTTATTTTTTCAGACTGCATACGTTTGGTCCACCTATTCTAATACAGAGGTCTACAGATATGGTCCGCAGACTGTAGACTGCCTACGTTAAAAAAAAAAAAAAAGAAACAAATGACACTTAAATATACAATGTCAACAACACAACTTTAAAAACAAATATATTAACACTGTAACGTTTTATTGCATGTCTTTTTGGAGTAAACCATCCAATAACAAAAAATAAATAAATAAATAAATAAAATAAAATAAAATAAAATCATAATAAAAGGGAATCAAAAAATTCAAACAATTAAATTATAGAAGATTGATTTTGAAAATAAATAATTAATTAATTAAAAAAATGCTGTTCATGCTCAAAACTAAATAAAAAAACTCTAGGTCGATTTAGCGAAACAATGTGTCGTTTGAAATTATTTAAAAAAAAAAAAAAGAATTGTTTTTTTGTTGTTTGAAAAATTAGGGTTAAACACCCCCACCCCCACCCCCATAATAATAATAATAATAAATGATGTGTACGTTTATCTAAGAAGTTATCGCGATCGAATTTCAGTATCTGTTGCAAGCCGCTATTTGAAATCGTAGTTATCACGGTGATATAACGGTGTTTTAATATTATGTATAATTTATATTATATATTTATAAAAAGTTATATATTAGAGTCTTAATAGTGTATAGAATTAATATCATAAAAAGTCATATAAAACATAACATAAACCATATCTATCATACTTATAAAGCTTGCATTTTTCCTTGATTGTCATGCATTTGAAACCCCCCACAATAATTTACTAAAACCTCATGCATTTAAAACCCCCAACACCTTTTCACCTTCTTAATAATTAATCACACATAATCAATGGTAATTCATATGAGATAATAATTTGCTAAAACCTCATGCATTTGTATGATATTAGAACATGTTTGAGTTTTTGGGTTTTAGACTTTAGTAAATAGGTAATCCGTTTGATACGTTGGATTTGAAGCTATCTTATTCGAATTACCCAAAACAAGAGATAATTAATAATATATGTTCATGCATGTTTTGTACAAGTCCCAATCAAAATACAATATATCATGATCATACAATTAAGTGTCTTTTATTTCATTTTTGGCTTTATAACAAAAGTTTGTTTACGTGGCGAATAAAGAAAACTTGAAGATGAATATTTAGGTTGGATGTTTATATAAGATTTGTTTTAAATATATAATATAGATATAAACACACAAATGTGTATCAAATACAGTCCATCACAAATTTAATGTTATAAACTACAATAAAACTCAAAGTGGTTTTCCAAATATAATGTTTATACAATAATATAATATATTAGAAGAATATCATATATTAGACGAATCCCGCATATTGTGCAGAAATTTAGTTGCATAGATAATATATTATTATTATTATATTTTATTTAAAATATGTTAGGGTCATTTGCTTATTACATTGTTGTATTAGGCACTATAGTCTTATATTTTAAACGACTCTTACAAAAATGATATCTGTAATTTGAATATAACATAATATCTTATGATGTTTATTTAATGATATTATCTTTGATTAAGCATTTTTTAATTGAAATCAACTTTATTATAGTTAAAAATTTTGACTCCGTTTTTTCTTTTTATTAGTTCTAGAATATGATTTTTTATATTAACTTAAAATATGTCACTATTTTAAAATAGATTGAGAATGAGATTTTTTATATTTACTTTAAATACGGCACCATTTTCTATTCAATAGTAAAACTAACAAAAGTCGTTAAATATGTATTTTAATGAGCTTCAACATAAATATACGACCACAAATGAGAATTCATATCTAATCAATCATCAACTAATTACATTAGATACTAATGTGTACATAAAAATTACATTTAAAATTTTAAACTAATAGTTAAAAAAATTTATTATTTATTATGATAAAAAATCTGTAAATCAAAAAAT
The DNA here is from genome assembly GCF_052625555.1 of Lactuca saligna. NCBI lineage: Eukaryota > Viridiplantae > Streptophyta > Magnoliopsida > Asterales > Asteraceae > Lactuca > Lactuca saligna. Next base: position 173,472,215 of record NC_136419.1, read on the forward strand.
ATACATGTTATTTAATTGCATACAAGTTTTATGTATGACTTATTCACAATACATTAAACCATATATAACCATATTAAACTACATAGTTATCCCACTACACAACGCACGGACATTCACCTAGTATAAGTTTATAATATGGAAACTAAAAAGTATCAAAATATTATCGCACCTCAAGCCGTTAGTAGTTTCTAAGTATAAAAAGAGACAAGAAATAGAAGTTTTCATTCGTTGCTTTGTAGTTTATAATTAGTTCTTCATTATTTGGAATGATTAAAACAAAAAGTGTAGTGGACGAATTAAAAAAACAAATACAGATTTAATACTGAAATAGACCACAATCGGTTTTTTCTTGGTCAAATTAGCTCAATGTATACGAAATTGTAAAAACGGATGTAGGATCACTATAGCGCTAATGGCGTTCGCGGTAAATGGCAATCAATAGCATCAATAACAGCGCCACCGTTAATAATAAAAGCTATTTCAAATAGTGGTTCAGTACCACCAAAAAACATTATAGCACTCTTATAGCACGCTATGATAGCATAGATTTTTATACACATAAAATTTTCACATGTTTTACAAAACAATACACCATCAAGAGACCAAAACTCGATTTCTAATGCTAATAATTACGAACAAATTGTTCTGATACCACTTTTAAATCACAGTGTTTGTTTACAATAACATAAAGTGAATAATTGGTTAAAGAAAATAAAGATCAAACACTATGATCCAAACAACTAATTTAACCTACAAGAACTATTTTAAGGTCACCTAGTTATGGAAGCTAATGGAGATAGGGGTCTAAAGCATCACCTAACACAGAGTAACGCACCCATAAACAAATAACCAAGCAAGTATAACTTCTAATGAAACCCCGATCATAACCAACCAACACCAAACTTATTACAAAAATATATGTTGGTTATGACCATGATTATCAATATCATGATCTTGATGGTAGATCATACGATCTTATAATCATAAGCGTGAAAAACGAGTCATGTCGTATACGGTTCAAATATGGGTTGAGGTAGTTGCAAGTAATATTGTAGGATCGTAGAATCGGGATATGATCCAATCACATAGTCCTTTGATTTTTTTTAATATTTAAATAATTAGAAAAAATAAAAATAAAATAAACAAATTGAAAATTTGAATTTACCATTTTAGGATGTTTGCTCTATCCATTTAACCTTTACTTTTTAATATTGTGATTGATATTTTGTAGTTTTTATAACTTTATATCAGAAAACAAAAAATAGAACGGTGTAGATATTTTTCATTTTTTATACTTATAAGTTGAAATTATGTTTTTATTGTGGAATTTCAGGATCCGATCAATGGTATTGTAAACCTAGAGATGATCATACATAAAATCTTGATTTTAACAATCTTGGTGGACTCCTTACATTGTAGTTAAGTAATGTATTAATTATTGTTCTAAAAAAATTCTTGAAAAAATATCATTGGCTCTGATCATAAGGACTCCTTACATTGATCAGATCATAATGAAAATTTTTAGAACAATTAGTTAAATAGCCTCAACAGCGATTATAACGAAGAGAAGGCTGCATAAGGATATGACATGCCAAATAATCCAATCTACTTTACGTCCTTCGAACTGATTAGAATTCCAAGTACAAGAACGCAAAAGAATAGCCTCAAATAAGGAGATCGTCGATTTGTTACTTTGGTTTATTTCGTGGAATAAATATACTACTATGGGTAATAAAATGTAGTCATACTATATATATGCATCATCATTAAAAAGCTGTAGTCATAATATATATATGCATCATCATTAAAAAGCTGTTACTCGATTTATTAATACCCCTATGAGTACGTGTGAATATCTTTCCGAGGTTTTGCTTGCTTTAACTTAAGGAAATCATTTTGAAAAAATTGTACCAATTTAATAGAAAGATAACTACCCTGGAAAAGGCCCTCCAAATTCCAGTAACACAACAACAAACATAAAGTGGAAAGCACAATTGCAGAACACTTTACCACATCAAGAAAAGCTAAAACAAACAACACACAAACCACCCACGGAAAAAAGTACGTAATTCCAAAATCACTCATCTTAGATGAAGTTTCTCCGATCTTGTTGTCCATAAAAAATAATATATCTTCTCCTATCTATCTTCAAACCTTTAAGTGCTAGAATCCGCGGTAGTTTCAGTGAACCTAAATTTAGATTTTCAACATCCTGATTTGCATAAATAAAGATTCAACATATTCGTTTCTAGATTAGGGTTTCCAAGCTGAAGCCCATACAACTGATTCATCTTTCCAAGCCAAATAGATTCCAGAGTCTGTTTTGGTATTGGTTTGATCGTGTACAAGAGACCATCCAGTTCGATACCTTCTAAGCAACGCCTTTACATCGTCCACCACGTCATCACTAAACCCTACATTGGAAAAAACCTCCTTCAGCCTCTCACACCATTGGTTACCTTTCTCCCTCCTCTCGCAATCTCCTGAGCCAATATTCTGTTTGTCATCACAAGACAAAACCCTAATGATGCTTCTTGAGCACTCTCTCTCTAACATCAACCTTTCATTGCTCGTGGGTGTAAAGCTATCTTCCAACATCTCAAAGTACAAAGTGTAGTACCTCAAACAATCATCAAAGCACTTCACAAAGTCGCTTCTAGAACTAGTAAAATCGGCTTCTTCTTCTACTATGGTCACCACACGAGGCTTTAAAGAGCTGAATAGCCGAATCACGTCACCTCTTTCTTCTACCTCAACTCTTTTTAAAGCCCCTATACAATTCACCGCTACAGCTTCGTCTTCCTTGACACCTAACTCTTCCTTGGTAAGATTCCCTAGTGGCATATTTGATCCATTGATTACCTTAATCTCGAAAGGAACACCCATCAAACGAGCAAATTTCTCCATTCTTTGAGTGATCTCTTTCATTACTGAACTCACGAGGCTGGCTGTGACAACCACAGTCAACTTTAGGCTAGGAGTTTCATCGCTCCGAGTCGCTAAAGCTTCAAGCAAAGTAGGCCATTGGGTGCAAAGCGTGTTGCTTATATCAATTATATGAAGTTTGGTCTCACCATCAAAAGCCTCCAAAATAGCACCATTAGATGCGACATGGCCGAACGTAGTCCAAGGCGAAACCTCTTGGAACTTAAGTATGAGTTTTCTGGCGGAATCAAAACAGTGGCTCTTGTCGGCGACTGAGACCAACGTCTTGTAGCATCTTTGTCCAGACTCCGTTGCTTTGCAAAAGAGAGCTTGCAAGAAGTAATAAGCGAGTTTCTGATCACAGTCACCATAGGGCGATGATAGCTCGTTTAACATCCATAGAAGGTGGTTGATCTTGGCGGAGTCTTTTTCAGAGATGGCTTGAGCACACTGTCGTAGAAGTCTAGAAGCCCACTTATCGTCGTCTGGACAAGTCTCGCCACCACCAGAGTCTGTGTATGTGTGGATGCTTTGCTCTTTTCTTGTTGTGTGGTGGTTGGTGTAGGGAGAGAGTTGTGTTCTCTCCATTAGAAAAAAAATGTGTATGAATGATGAGTTGTATATCTTGCAGGCTATCAACACTTTTCATTGCAACGACTTGGCCGTCTTCTAGACATACTAGTGCTTCAAACGTTTGGTGGGTGTTTAGAATTATATACTGATTATTTGATTTTTTGTCTATATTTTTAAAGACATTTCGTAAACGGACTTTTGTCCTAATTGATTTTAACGAATCCTTTGAACCAAAAAATCTTGTATTTAAGACTTGTGATTACCCTTATCATTATGTATAAGTTTTTAAATAATTTGTAGGTGCCTATTTGCCGTCGTCAATGGGGCCGATTCCTTTTTAGTTGTTATGCGACAGCATCACTTCAACAAATACAAGCTTTAATTATGCATGTCACATCCTTGATGATATATAATATAGTAGATAATAAATTTAATGCAATCTTGAATTAATTATCTTTTTTTTTAGTATCTGTGAAAAGTCGAATATTAATTACTATATTGTTTTGATGTGTTAAGTTTTTGTTGGTAGTCCGTGGAGTATTAGACGGTAGGGTGCTCAAAAATAAATTAGGAACAAATGTTTAAAGTTCAACTCAATCGTGACTTTTTATATATGATGTTTTTGGGAACATCGCGATTTACCACCAAATGTTTAGCATAAAACCATATATAAATGTCGACAATCAAAAGTGTTGATACTCACAGTTTTTAGGGAAAAAATGGAATTAAAGTTAAAACTTTGTTTTAGTTTATTAGGTTAAAGCTTTAAGGGTTTTTTTTTTTTTTTTTTTTTTTTTTTTTTTTTTTTTTTTTTTTCATAAAAAAAAAAAAACCCTTCAAATTTAAATTGAAATGTTATTGGGAAAATGACTGATATAGGTAATTATGTTTCAAAATTATTCAAAAAATACCATTTAAATTTGATGTGCTCAAAAAACATCATCCAAGTAAAGCATTTGTACAAAAAACACCAACGAAGTATACTCTTTGTTCAAATTTAGCTCTGTGGTAACCGGCAATTACCAGTAAAAAATAGGTAAAGAAAAAAAGAGAAGAGGAAATAACTCAAAGAGGTAACTATGTTTCAAAATCGTTCAAAAAACACCATCCGAGTTTGGTATATTCAAAAAACACCATAAAATAAACTTTTTGTATAAAAAACACCAACAAACTATATGTTTTGTTCAAATATTACCCACCGGTAATTGACTCTTACATGTTAAATCATGAGTTGGCTTAACTATTATGACATGACATAAAAATTATTGATAAAACAATAAATGATATATTCCTCCTTTAAAACTTGATTTAGGGTTTTTTCATGAACGAATGGCTTCTTCTTCTCCTATGATTGCTCTTCCTCTTCTAAAGTGATGATCTCGAACTCAAGTCCAAAACCCTAATTCTTGACTTAAGGCAAAAATGGCCCCTTTACCTCTGCCTTTATGGGCCTCCCTCCCCTTAAGGCCCAAATCCATAAAAATCCCCAAAAGGCATCCAAGCCTAACTATAAGGCCTTTAATGCCCAATATGGCCCAAGAACCCCAACATGACCTTAAGCCTAAAATGACTTGCTACAATTAGGTGGGCCTGAGGCCTAACTTAAACAATTCCATGCATACGCTCAACGTATGTTGAAGCCTCTATGATTTTGAAGCCAATACGCCCGGTGTACTCCTAGCGTACGCCCAACATACTCAGCTAGGGTTAAGGGTCAAGAACTAATCTTCCGAAGGCCATAAGTTCTTCATTCCAAGTTCGATTTCATCATTCTTTATATCCACAGGAGCTAATTTAGGCATCAAACAACCATATCGAGGGTCTAAAGTATATGTTGGGCGTATGCATGGACTTGTTTAAGTTCGGCCTTAGGTCTATCTGATTGTAGCAGGTCATTTTTTGGGCTTAAGGCCATGTTGGGGGTTCGTGGGTCATATTGGGCCTTAGAGGCCTTAGAGTTGGGCATGGATGCCTTTTGGGGCTTTTTGTGGATTTGGGCCTTAAGGGGAGGGAGGCCCATTAAGGTAGGGGTAAAGGAGCCCTTGTTGCCTTAAGTCAAGAATTAGGGTTTTGGACTTGAGTTCGGGATCATCACTTTAGAAGAAGAAGCGCAATCATAGGAGAAGAAGAAGTCATTCGTTCATGAAAAAACCCTAAATCGAGTTTTAAAGGAGGATTATATATTATTTATTGTTTTGTCAATAATTATTCTGCCAAGTCATAATAGTTAAGCCTTAGCCAAGTCATCATTTAACGTGTAAGAGCTAGTTACCGGTGGGCAATATTTGAACAAAACATATAGTTTGTTGGTGTGCTTAGGACCCATATTAAAAAATATCTTAAACAATAATTAATGTTGTGTACTTATTTTATTATTTAAAATGTTATATTTCCTAATAGTTGTACTTTTCATTATTAACTTTGAGAAAAGAAATTATTTTTACGATTTTAAGTCTTTGTTCACCGTAGACATAAATAGGATTCTCCCCTTCGATAGGAATGCATATCATCTTTTCGTAGCACTAGAGTTCCGCGTGGTTCTTTGACAACCAAATCATGCCAAGAATAATATCAAAGTTGGGCGAGGAGATAGGAATCAGATTAGCAAGAAAATTATAGCCTTCAATTTCTATGACACAAGCCCTATAGATTTTATTAGCAAGTAACCTGCAGTATCTAGATGAAATGGTTGCGCGAGTGTATAGTAAGAAATTTGAAAGGAATGCGCATATTCATGAGACACAAAAGAATCTGAGGCACCAGAATCAAATAAGAGGTGAGCAGGTCTAGAATTGACTAGAAATATACCAGTTACAACATTCGGGTCTTCACGTGCCTCCTCTATGGTAATCTGGAATGCACGACTTTTAACTTTTGACACCTCCTCTGTTTTAGTTGGAGTACTCTTTGGTTGTTGAACGAAAGCTTGACTCCCCGCCATTTGACAAGATCGAGTAGGGCGGAAACGCTTCCTGTGGCCAGTAACACCACATGCATAGCAGGTAACATTCTTCATTGGGCAAACGGACTTCATGTTTGAATCAATTCAAATAGGTCGAGCTAATGGAATAGAGGAAACATGAATAGTTCGATCAATACGAACTGCTTCGGAACAGAAAGAGTGGCACTGTATATCTCTAGATCATGCTCAGGCTTTCAGGCATACTCTACAGCTTTATCAATGTTAGAATATCCTGATTGATCACGAAATCATGGATTTCATATCGTAATCCTTCCATGAATAACTGAATTTTATCGTCTTCAGTTGGAATATACTTTGCAACAAACTGTGCTCTTTCATTGAATTGAGTTTCATACTCATTCACAGTCATTCCTCCCTGCTTAAGCTCGAGAAACTCTTTCTCCAATCTTCTACTCATGTATAGAGGACAATACTTTCTTAACAAGCGAGTTTTGAACATCTCCTAGGGTAAGTTCTCCTGACCAGACTCATTTAGAGCTTCAAATGTTGCTTCCCACCAGACCAAGGCTTCTCCAACGAGCATTGCAGAGGCATAGTTAGCCTTGTTGTCATTAATTACATGAGAGATACGAAATATTTTCTCTGTGTTTTGGATCCAAGTAAGAACAACAATAGGATCGAGGACACCTGTAAACTCTGTAGCAGCACTACTTTTGAATGTCTTGAACGAGGGACACTTTGCCTTCTCTCTCGAAGATTCTCTAGTGGATTTCTCTTTGCCTTTATCATTATCCTTCTTGTGTTCTTCGAAAGTCTTCCGAATAACACCAGTAAGTTTATCTAAGAGTCACACCTCACGAGGGGATATCGGAGTATCTAATTCATCAGGATGAGAATCTCCACCCCGATCTGGTGTATGACTACTCACCTGTTCAGCCATTACTCTGAAAATTTGGAGTAACATTGTATTTTAGAATATTAGGATTTATTATAACCTAATAATTCACTTAAGTCTTTCCTATGGTTTGTATCCATATACTTATAATGAATCCGTTCATATATTGAAATTCTAATAGTTTAAGTCTAAATACCAATCCATGGGATTTAGTTCACTTAAACTACTACTCTAATACGATGATTGGACGACCTCTTTCATACTTATCATTATTAGTCCAAGTTACTACAAAACAAGCTATATGCATATTTGTAAAACAATATTTTACATTGATAGTTTAATTACATAAGACTGGATACAAACCGACTAAGTTTTAATGTAATACATAACTACCCAGGAAATTAAAATTTTATACATACATGATCACTAAATACAAAAGTAATATTATTAACTATCCTAAATCTTCCAATAGTATATGTATGTACTAGATGCTTATTACCTGCAATAGTTAAACACTAAGAGGGATAAGCGGTGATGCTTAGTGAGTTCAGTAATAGATACAATATATACCAATATGACAGAAGCAAATAGGAACAAAGAACAACAAAGGCATATGTGAATCATGTGACAAACTTTCCATTTTAATCAATAAATTGATTTCAAGATTTACAATCAATGAGACATAAAATTTTCAACTTGATATACATCAATAAAGCTTCAGCCCAAGTGGCACAAAAAATATACAATTTCTGATTATCATTTTACTAGAATATACAGGTTTTCAGCCCTACATAGCCCTATGTCAATACCAAAAGTGATACAAGTCATGCTCTACATGGCTAAAGGCATAAAGTTGATACCATAAGTTATACGAGTCATGCTCTACATGGCCAAAGACATAATACCAATACCAGAAGTGATACGAGACTTGCTCTACATGGCCAAAGGCACATTGCCAATATTAGAAGTTATACAAGACGTGCTCTACATAGCCAATGGTATAAATCCATACTCAGGATAAAACGGGAAAGCATATTACACATATAACACATAACATACAATTGTTTCTATATATTGAACTCACTGTGAAATAACCGGAGGTTAAAATGGTAATTTGAGTAGCACTTCGTTTCTATAAATAACTTTCTTCAATGAAAAGCGGGATCTTCATTGAAAACTGGGCCTTGCGAGGGTTGAGTTTCAAACCGAAAAGATAAATTTCTCGGGGTCTTCGGCTGCTTCGAGATGTTCTTCGGGTGCTAGGTATGATAACGGGGCTTCGCGGGATGTAAAATAGCTTGAAAGAAGGTTTAAGGTGAAAAAGTGTGCAAAAATCCAACGAAAACCGGGAGGGTTCGCACCCCCTGGTTATATAGGGTGCGAGGTCTTTGGCCGAAGAGGGAAGGAGGAAGACACGCATCAGTTCGGAGGCGAGGGGGAGGAGCACACGTCGGATCTCGTAGGCGAGGTGGATAACTTCGGACATGACACGGGTGCGACACACAGCAGATTTTGGTTGGACCTCCATTCGGATGCACCACGAGTCAGACACGCGTCATGCATGCGAGGGTTGTACATGGCCAATTCTGAGCCTAACATGCAAAGATTCTCGAATTTTTTGCCCAAAACTTCAAAAACTCATAACTTTCGCATACGAGCTCCATTTTCGATGTTCTTTATATCGACGCGTATGTGAGATTATACTCTATAACTTTCCTTTAGACTCTGTTGGCTAATTTTGAATTTACTTTTAATATTATTATTTTAAGCAGACAGAGATAGGAAAATCCGTTAAAATTTCATAACATTTTCATTTGACGTTCGTTTTCGTCTGTCCTTTTACCGTTATACTGTTATTGATAACATCTTCGATTCTCATTTAGGTTGTGTCGGCTAAAAATCACTCGATCTTTATTTCGAGTGTTTAGCTGTACATTGGTATACCGAATTTTAGAAAAATCATAATTTCCTCATACAAAGTAAGATTTTGACTTTCTTTTTATGAAAGTTCGCCGTTTAACAAATACTACGACTTTCATTTAGATTACTAACGCTAAAAAGTAGTTTATTGAAAACTCACTTTTTACGCTAAATAGTGTTTTTGCTGGTTTTTTCGTGGATCCTCGATTGGTCATAATTTCTTCGTTATAACTCGGATGTCGATGAGGTTTTTGCCTAAACGTTTCTAATGAGATAATATACAACTTTCAATAACATTATTTTTATTTATTTCCAACTTTATATTTTCGTTAATTTTGATAGTTGACTTTTGATCGGAATCTCATACGACTTCCAATATTTTCCGAATGATTCTAAACATAATTTTACTTGAAATCTCGTAAAAACTATATTTTTAGAACTCAACACTCAAAAACATATAATATTATTCATTTTAAGTTAATAAGATTTACAAAACACGATAATCGGACAAGGTTATTAACGTGTATGTTACAATCTCATTGATTCATAGTCATCCACAGAGATTTTTGCTCCACTTCCCCCATCCTCGAGTTGATCACCCTGTATTCATCCTTTAGGACTTAGGACTATAACTACCCCAGAAAGGTTGTCCCCATTCCATCCTGCAAGAGAGTAGCCTCACAGTCATTATCCCCAAGACCATCAAAGAAGCCTTTCCCCACCCATAAATAGACTCACAGGTGGATGAGTGGACTTGGGATGAGAGCATTGGGTTTTATGAGGTCGAAGAGTCCTACCACGAACCTAGGAGTGATCCCATTCTAGAGAATACCACATATATAGCAATCTCGGTATTAGTCCTATGAGTAACGCGACACGGGGATCATATAAATCAGGTGTAAGAGGATCGTGATTCACTGAGGAGGGGGATCAGATTAATTGCTGGTAGAGTTAGAGATTTAGAGCAGGGGTGAGATATAGATGAAATGAGGATCCTCCATCCAGACGATCATCTGGAGGAGACTCATTCTCTAGTGTAATATCATTATATTATGATCGAGATTCTAGAGCAGTATGTAAGGGAGTCGCAACTGAGAGTGATGGTGCTAGAGATAGGTACAACAAATATGGAGGTTATAATTAGTTGCCTTCAGCACCAGTTAGCAGATATAGTGGCTTGGATGGTTTTTTGTTTTGGCCTATGGTAGATAGTTCTAGCCAAGGAAAGCTAAGAACTATAATTTTTGGGTTTGAGGGAGGGAAAATTAGTGTAGTACGAAAATAAGGTGTTTCTATGTCTTTTTCTTGGAAAATATATTTTTCCTATTCAAACCACATCAATGTATACTCATTTGGAAAATATGATGTGAAAATTTGTGGAAGTTAATGAAAATTATGTGATCTTATTGTATAATGTGTTATGTGTTTGTTTCATTTTCTTCATATAGTAAATTGTCTTAGCTATATTATCAAAGTAAAACTCAAAATTTATCTTAACAACTAACATAGGCCATAAATTTAGCATCATGCCTCGCACCAGAAGAGACCAAGGATAACCCTAACCCAATCTCGAGCTTATGGGCTCCGTCACGATTAAGGCATTAGTAACCTAACATGTCAGTGATGCAATAGCTAAGCTAGAAACCTCTATGAACGTAGGATCAGGAGACAATGGAGGTGAGAGTTTGCAAGGAGATAACTTAGGTCCAACCCGGGTCTGTTCATATAAAGACTTTATGAACTGTAAGCCAAAACTCTTCCATGGAAATGAAGGTAGAGTTTCTTTGACTAGGTGGACAGAAAAGATGGAGCCTACCTTTTAGATAAGATTTTGTTAAGAGGAATACAAGGCTTAGTTCATCACCTCTGCCCTGGCAGATGCAGCCCTAAGCTGGTGGACCAGTTACACAAAGACCATCGACATTAATATAGTGAATTCCATGTCATGGAGTGAGCTAAAGAAACTCATGATTGAGGACTACTACTAATGCGAGGAGATGAAAAATCTAGAGTAGGAGTTATCGAATCTGACGCTGAAGGATGTCGATGTTGCCAATTATACAAGCCGTTTCAATGACCTTGCCACATTATGTCTCGGTATATTTGGGGTTTGCCTCAGCCTATCCAGGGTTTAGTCACTGCCTCAAAGCCAACCACCTTCAACAGCGCCAAGAGACTAGCCTTTAGTTTGACCAATAAAGAGATTTGTCATGGGAAGATGGTCCAGAACACTAACCTTCCGAAGGTGGAGGGTAGAAAAAGGAAGTTTGGAAGGGAGTCCAAAAGGAAGGCTAGGAAACCAACATAAATGAAGTGGTAAGTGATTCTGGCATTTTTGGTTATGAAAACTGTAACGCCCGCAGATTCGGGCTAGTCAATTTAAAGGCAATAGGGGTCAAAAACGACTTTTCGAAAAAAATATTATTTAGAATAAATAATCTTAACCAAGTTGTAGAATATGTCACAAGGTTTCCGTACATATAAAGAACGCCGAAATCCGAGTTATAACGAAGAAGTTATGACCCGTCGAAGTTTCGCGTCGGAACCGGCACGGCGCCAGGAAGCATAAATAGTAAATTTATGATAGAGAGAGATTTAGCCTTAGCGCTCTAAACGAAAGTCGTAGAATATGTTAAACTAAGAACATCGATAAAAAGAACGCCCAAATCTGACTTCGTATGCAGAAGTTATGATTTTTCGAAGTTTCGGATTAGCGGTGTACAGCCCGAAATTCGAATTTTAGATCGATTGATTTTTAGCCGACACAACCTAAACAAGAATTGAAGATCTCGTTATTAGTAGCGTAAAGATAAAAAGACAGACGAAAATGGACATCGGATAAAGAAGTTATGAGATTTTAACGGACCAATCCTGTCCCGGCCTGTTAAAAATATAACTTTAAAAATAAAGTCAAAATTAGCCGACGGAGTCTAAACGAAAGTTGTAGAGTACGTCTCCACCTACGTGTGGATATAAAGAACGTCAAAAACGGAGTTCGTATGAACGAGTTACAAATTATAATAGCATATTTACGTATTAAAATAAAGTATTAATCATGTATACGTACACATATATATACATATGTATATATCATTAGAAAGGTATCGACGATGCGGTCATTATAAGACTAATGTTGAGTTCTTTCGACATTAGTTTAGTATAAATATCATTAAATCCATTTAAAATAGTATTATAGAGGGGTGTTTAGTTGTTTATATAACTAAAAGGTCATTAAGTAATTATGGAGGGTAGTTTTTGAAAATTCAATTAGTATAAATAAGAGCCTTGGGCTCTCATATTTCTTGCACCATTCTCTTGATTCAAGAGTCTTTCTCTCCTTATCCCCCGAGCATTTCGGTCCCTCGTGATTCGACTTCTCTTTCTGTAGTTTTAGTATAGTAAGGTGAGCGCTGAAGCGCTGCACGAATCTTTCTTAGAAAGATTCAGCGACGAAGTTCTGCCCCTGCAGAGCCCGACTCCTAGCTAAAATCCCCTTGAAAGTAAGTTATGCTTACCCTATTTTAAATATAGTTTATATTTAAAATTAGTATTGTTATTATAAATTTATAATAAATATTTGAGCTATTATTATGACTTATATAAGTGTCGTTATAATATCTTTTAACTACTCGCGGTACGGGGAATCTGGTTTAAAGGGCCGCATAGGGTTGTTGGATTTCAGAAGTGCTATACGCCAAATGGTCCTCCCCTCCGGTGTTTTATGTCTGGCCCCTGTCTGTACATAGTAGTTGGAAAGTATTGTTTAAACGCTTATATAATAATAATAATAAGACTAATAATTAGTGACGGTAATATTAGACTAAAATCTAGTGGTGATAATATTAGGTTTTGTCAAAGGAAATTATTTTAAAGTAAACGAAGCGCTGTCCGAGTACCGAGTCACCACCTTCTCAGGTGAGTGCATAGTCTCTTTCATCTTACACATAGATATGAAGTATTTTATATAAACTACGTGCTATGTGTGCATATTATCTGAATACTTGCTGTCTATGCTGGATGAACGTTTTATACATGTTTTAAAGAATTTAAGCTGTATACGTATTTTATATATACGGATATGTTGGGTATGAGATGGGTAGATGAATGATGAGAGATAGAAGATGATACATTGGCAGCTATAGACTTAGTGCCTATGGGACAAACACCGGTAGCTATGGACTTAGTACCTGTTAAACGTTGGTAGCTATGGATTTAGTACCTGTTGGGAATTGGTAGCTATGGACTTAGTACCTATTGAACATTGGTAGCTATGGACTTAGTACCTATTAGATAAAGACTGGTAGCTATGGATTTAGTACCTGATGAATAGACCATAGCAGCTATGGAATTAGTGCTTTATGAACGAACATTGGCAGCTATGGATTTAGTGTCAGTCCTATAACCCTGGAGGTAAGGGACTTCGGAATAAACGAATGCAGGATAGATGACTCTTAGGTTAAATCCTTAAAGAGTAAAGAAGATAATGGGGATGGGTAATTGGGTTGATTGTTTGATTGAACATAGTAGTTATATTATTGTGGGTTGAAAACCCTATGTACTCACCAGGTTTCCCAACCTGACCCACTCAGTTTATGTATTTCACAGGTGACGAAGTAAAGTGACATTACACTGAGAGATTTAAAAGAGATGTAGATCACTTGTGTAAATCATTGTAAGTTCTGTTTATGCTTATGTTTCGGTATTAACGATGACATCCCAAACATTGTAAAATGAAATAAATACGTTTCTTCGAAAATGTTTTAATAACGTATTTACCATGTTTTTCTGGGAACAAATTCCGCAACCTTTTTATAAAATGAAGTACTCTGATTTTTATAAAGCATAAACAAAATCGGTCTTTTCTGGCCGTGATTTTGGGGATGTCACAATTGGTATCAGAGCATTAGTTTAAGAGAACTAGGAATATGGATTTATTTCTAGACTTAAACTTAGAATGCTAAGCGATGATTGTGAGGTGTGAGCACTAGCTTATTTTAGGAATAATGCCTAAATTGCTTTTATGTGATAAATGCTTTGCGCATGATATGATTTGTTCGGATCTATGGTTTGTTGCCGACCGGATCTGGAAACTTTATGTGTTTAGGATTCTAAGCGTTTAACTACGATATTAGAACTAGCATATAAATGTTTCGGGGTGATAAGGATGATTTAAGACGTCAATCCTAAATTAAGATCTAGATTCACCTTATTCGGTGTAGAGATCAAGATGGCAAGAACCCGTAGCGGAAACGTAAATGCGAATGGGAACCGAAACCAACCCCCAGTGGTTCAGCAAATACCTGTTGCTGAAGAAGTTGCGCCTGAGCCAGTCACCATGGCTGGAGTTCAAGCCATGATTCGGGCTATGTTAGCTGAACAAAGGGAAGAAATGAGACAAATGTTGAACAGGGACGAACCTACCGTACATGTTGAACCGACGGAGCCAGTTCCCGAGCAATCTGAGGAAGGGAACTACAGCCGCCAAATGAGTCAAGTAGGGACTCAAGGTGAGCAAAGGGATGGCCCAGAAGGGAGAAACAACAAGGATGGTCGGATGTACAACAATTTCTTGGGTGCGAAACCACCAAGTCTCTCAGGAAGCCCGAAGCCGGTTGAGATTATGGATTGGATCTCTGAGATGGAAATGGTGTTTGAGAGCTGCAGCTGTAACGAGAAACAGAAGACTGTCTTCGCAGTAAGACAGCTGAAAACTGGAGTCTTGAGCTGGTGGAAGCTATTGGCAGATACGATGCCACGAGGAGAAGCCTTAAGGATGTTGTGGGAAGAGTTTTTGGAACAGTTGAAAATGCAATACTGCTCGGAGATAGATCTGATAGACCTAAACAACGAGTTTCAGAACCTGAAGAAAGGAAAGATGAGTGTTGATGAGTATGCCACCGCATTCACCGAGAGGATGAAGCTATTCCCCTACTTGGTGCCTACTGAACTCTCCAAGATTGATAGGTTTGCTAACGGGCTGCCCACTGACTTTGGCCCAATGGTCAAAATGACAACTACCTTGAAAGCAGCTGTTAGGGCAGCTAAGAACGTAGAGGCCCAGATAAGAGGAAAGGGTCTAGAAAAAGATAAGGTAGGAGAGAAGCGGAAGTTTGAAGGATCTTCGAGGCCGAACAAGGAAAGAAAATTCTCAAAGCTTGGAGGAGCAAATGGAGGTGAAGCAAGATGGTGTGATAGATGCAAGAAGAAGCATGGTGGAAAGTGCAACGAAGAAGTGACTTGTTACAAGTGTGGGAGGACTGGTCACTATTCCAAAGACTACACGCATAATGACAAAGTATGCTATGGATGTGGAGGCAAGGGGCACATGTCCAGAGACTGCCTAAGGAAAAATAAAGCAGCAAGACCAGAAACGCCACCAAGGCCAAGGGCATTTCACATGATCCTCGACGAAGCAGAGAACCATGCGAGGAATCAAGAATGAGGACTTCTTACCCGGGGATCGGATTATGCAGTAGTCATAGTTTCGTATGATGTAGCCTAGTAGAGGCATAGTCTAGGGTGAACTTGAACACCTATGTAATCGTTTCAAGAAATGATATAAAACCTTCGTTTTGTTATCTGATGTGTTGAATAATGTTATGAATTGTTGCATGGTGACTTGGGAAACTGCGAGACAATACTTGGGACGAGTATGAGTAGGTGTGAATGGTAGTAGAGGCCTATACTACCGGAAGCACATGACTCACACTTGGATTGGGGAAAGTCACAAGGTTACCAAGAAGCCAGTAATTGATTTCGTTTTATTCAAGTATGTCGTTACCATTGTTTCGGTAATGACTAAGAAGATTGTTGTTATCCCAACCCTAGTGGTCATGTCACATTGAGTCCAACTACGATAAGTAGGTTACGTGGTTTAGAGAACCAAGTTTGATGTAGCGTCCAACTTTAACCAAACAACTGAAATCAAAGCGACCAATAGAAGTATCGGCTCGACACTAAAGAAGTTGGTAGCTAGAAATGTTACATGTTAAAGTGTGATTATATCACATTAGAACGTGAAGGAAGGCATAGTTTATTTCAGAATTTAACTCTAAAAGACCTAAGTCTAAACGAGCGTCACATGATGATACGTCGTAATCTGAAGTCTAGCCTGAGGTAGAGAGCAGGTGCACGATCGAGTACTGCTTACAGTCAATGAGTCTAAGAGATAGACTTGAAGGAATATAGAAGTTATAATTATTACCTAGGATGAAGAGATGACGTATGGAGTCATTATACGAGCCCTTTTTCGTTGATGATTCCGGGACGTAATCATCCTAAGGGGGAGATAATTGTAACGTCCGCAGATCCGGGCTAGTCAATTTAAAGGCAATAGGGGTCAAAAACGACTTTTCGACAAAAAGATTATTTAGAATAAATAATCTTAACCAAGTTGTAGAATATGTCACAAGGTTTCCGTACATATAAAGAACGCCGAAATCCGAGTTATAACGAAGAAGTTATGACCCGTCGAAGTTTCGCGTCGGAACCGGCACGGCGCCGGGAAGCGTAAATAGTAAATTTATGATAGAGAGAGATTTAGCCTTAGCGCTCTAAATGAAAGTCGTAGAATATGTTAAACTAAGAACATCGATAAAAAGAACGCCCAAATCTGACTTCGTATGCAGAAGTTATGATTTTTCGAAGTTTCGGATTAGCGGTGTACAACTCGAAATTCGAATTTTAGATCGATTGATTTTTAGCCGACACAACCTAAACAAGAATCGAAGATCTCGTTATTAGTAGCGTAACGATAAAAAGACAGACGAAAATGGACATCAGATAAAGAAGTTATGAGATTTTAACGGACCAATCCTGTCCCGGCCTGTTAAAAATATAACTTTAAAAATAAAGTCAAAATTAGCCGACAGAGTCTAAACGAAAGTTGTAGAGTACGTCTCCACCTACGCATGGATATAAAGAACGTCAAAAACGGAGTTCGTATGAACGAGTTACAAATTATAATAGCATATTTACGTATTAAAATAAAGTATAAATCATGTATACGTACACATATATATACATATGTATATATCATTAGAAAGGTATCGACGATGCGGTCATTATAAGACTAATGTTGAGTTCTTTCGACATTAGTTTAGTATAAATATCATTAAATCCATTTAAAATAGTATTATAGAGGGGTGTTTAGTTGTTTATATAACTAAAAGGTCATTAAGTAATTATGGAGGGTAGTTTTTGAAAATTCAATTAGTATAAATAAGAGCCTTGGGCTCTCATATTTCTTGCACCATTCTCTTGATTCAAGAGTCTTTCTCTCCTTATCCCCCGAGCATTTCGGTCCCTCGTGATTCGACTTCTCTTTCTGTAGTTTTAGTATAGTAAGGTGAGCGCTGAAGCGCTGCACGAATCTTTCTTAGAAAGATTCAGCGACGAAGTTCTGCCCCTGCAGAGCCCGACTCCTAGCTAAAATCCCCTTGAAAGTAAGTTATGCTTACCCTATTTTAAATATAGTTTATATTTAAAATTAGTATTGTTATTATAAATTTATAATAAATATTTGAGCTATTATTATGACTTATATAAGTGTCGTTATAATATCTTTTAACTACTCGCGGTACGGGGAATCTGGTTTAAAGGGCCGCATAGGGTTGTTGGATTTCAGAAGTGCTATACGCCAAATGGTCCTGCCCTCCGGTGTTTTATGTCTGGCCCCTGTCTGTACATAGTAGTTGGAAAGTATTGTTTAAACGCTTATATAATAATAATAATAAGACTAATAATTAGTGACGGTAATATTAGACTAAAATCTAGTGGTGATAATATTAGGTTTTGTCAAAGGAAATTATTTTAAAGTAAACGAAGCGCTGTCCGAGTACCGAGTCACCACCTTCTCAGGTGAGTGCATAGTCTCTTTCATCTTACACATAGATATGAAGTATTTTATATAAACTACGTGCTATGTGTGCATATTATCTGAATACTTGCTGTCTATGCTGGATGAACGTTTTATACATGTTTTAAAGAATTTAAGCTGTATACGTATTTTATATATACGAATATGTTGGGTATGAGATGGGTAGATGAATGATGAGAGATAGAAGATGATACATTGGCAGCTATAGACTTAGTGCCTATGGGACAAACACCGGTAGCTATGGACTTAGTACCTGTTAAACGTTGGTAGCTATGGATTTAGTACCTGTTGGGAATTGGTAGCTATGGACTTAGTACCTGTTGAACATTGGTAGCTATGGACTTAGTACCTATTAGATAAAGACTGGTAGCTATGGATTTAGTACCTGATGAATAGACCATAGCAGCTATGGAATTAGTGCTTTATGAACGAACATTGGCAGCTATGGATTTAGTGTCAGTCCTATAACCCTGGAGGTAAGGGACTTCGGAATAAACGAATGCAGGATAGATGACTCTTAGGTTAAATCCTTAAAGAGTAAAGAAGATAATGGGGATGGGTAATTGGGTTGATTGTTTGATTGAACATAGTAATTATATTATTGTGGGTTGAAAACCCTATGTACTCACCAGGTTTCCCAACCTGACCCACTCAGTTTATGTATATCACAGGTGACGAAGTGAAGTGACATTACACTGAGAGATTTAAAAGAGATGTAGATCACTATTGTAAATCATTGTAAGTTCTGTTTATGCTTATGTTTCGGTATTAACGATGACATCCCAAACATTGTAAAATGAAATAAATACGTTTCTTCGAAAATCTTTTAATAACGTATTTACCATGTTTTTCTGGGAACAAATTCCGCAACCTTTTTATAAAATGAAGTACTCTGATTTTTATAAAGCATAAACAAAATCGGTCTTTTCTGGCCGTGATTTTGGGGATGTCACAAAAACCTTGACAAGGACTACCTCTAGAAGTATCCCAAGATGCAATGAGTGTAGGTTTAGTCAGAATGGAGCATTTTGGATTTACATCAACTACAACAAGAAAGTTCATTTTGCCAATAGGTTCAAAACCCCACCCAATCGAGGAACCACAACAACAAAAGGTTGAGTGTGCTATGAGTGTAAAGAAGATGGAGACATCAGGAAGATTCTCCTAAACTGAAGGGTCAAAGAGGTAATGTTAGAAGTAGGTCATTTGTGATATGAGACAAAGAAGCCATCCAATATCCGATGGTAGTTACAAGTAAGTTCCTAACCAATAATTTATATGCAAATATACTTTTTGATATCAATGCCGATTGAAGCTATATTACCCTCAAATTTAGGAAATCATTAGATCATCCATATGGTAAACTTAGCGAAGCTTATAAAGTATAAATGGTTAATGGTCAAGTCGGTAGTACCTAAAAGATACTTAGGAATTGTACCTTAACATTAGATAATCATGCTTTTCTCGTCGAACTTATGCTAATGGTCACTGGAAGTTTCAACACCATTATTAGTATAGATTGGTTATCCCCTAACCACATCGAAGTATTATGATTTGAGAAAGCATTACGTCTACCCATACCAAATAGAGAACCCTTAATCGTCCGCGGTGATAAACCCTATAGAGATCTTAGGATCATCTCTTACATGAAGGCCATGAAATACTTGCAAAAAAAGTATTATCCCTTCTTAGCTCATTTTGTCAATAGGAAAGATAATAAGAAGAAAAAGATTGAGGAAGTACCTCAGGTGTTCGATTATACTGATGTATTCCCTGAAGATCTACCAGGTCTTCCGCCAGCTCGACAAATAGAGTTTCAGATCGTTCTAATTCTAGGAGCTGCCCTAGTAGCAAAGTCTCCTTATAGGTTGGCACCATCAGAGATGCAGGAACTCTCCAGCTAACTACAAGACTATCTTGACAAGGGTTTTATTATACCAAGCTTCTCAGCGTGGGGAGCACCCATTCTATTTGTCAATAAGAAGGATGGATCTTTCTGGACTTGCATCAACTATAGAGAGCTAAATAAATTAACCATTAAGAATAAATATCCATTACCAAAAATAGATGATATATGCGATTAACTGCAAGGATCCATATATTTCTCTAAGATCGATATGAGATCTAGGTATCATCAACTTCAAGTCATTGAAGAAGACATTCCAAAAACTACTTTCAGAATGTGTTATGGTCATTATGAGTTTTTAGTCATGCCCTTCAGATTGACTAATGCCCCAGCTATTTTAATGGATCAAATGAACTGAGTGTGTAAACCCTACTTGGACAAATTCATGATTGTATTCATCGACGATATCCTGGCATACTCATGAACCAAAGAAGAGCATGGGAAACATCTTCAAGTGATCCTGGAGCTTTTAAGAAAAGAAAGGTTTTTTGAAAAATTCTCTAAGTCCAAATTTTGGATAAGAGAAGTACAGTTTCTTAGGCATGTGGTAAGCAACAGAGGTATTTATGTCGACCCTTCCAAGATCAAAGCGATAAAGAGTTAGGAAGTGCCAAAGACCCCAACATAGGTTCATCATCTTTTAGGCCTGGCTGGGTATTACCAGATATTTATAGAAAATTTCTCTCGCATAGTCAAACCCCACACAACATTAACCCAAAATGAAATAATTTTTTTGGGAAGACCAACAAGAAACAACATTCCAAAATCTGAACGAAATGTTTTATGGCGCATCAATATTGTCCTTTCCAAAAGGTACTGATGACTGCGTAGTATATTGCAAGCTTCGTATCATGGGTTGGGATATGTATTAATGTAAAGGTAGAAGGTCATAACATATGCCTCAAGACAACTCAATTTCCATTAGAAGAACTACATCACCCACGTCCTAGATTTTGGAGCTGTAGTTTTTTTCCTTGAAGATTTGTTGTCATTTCTTGTACGAAACAAAGTCTATAATATACATGGATCATAAGGGTCTGCATCACATCTTCGGTCAGAAAGAGATCAACATGAGATAAAGAAGATGGTTAGATTTGCTAAACAACTATGATTATGAAGTTCATTATCACCCAGGAAAGGATAATGTCGTAGTTGATGCCTTGAGCCATAAACAATAGTTAAACCTCGTAGAGTCAAAGCACTCATTATGACTATTCAGTCTAACCTAGTCTAAAAGATTAGAAGTTCTCAACTTGAAGCTTTAATGGAAGAAAACATTAAAGAAGAATGCCTCAGGGGAATGGAAAGGAAACTCGAGATTAAGGATGACGGAATGAGATATTTTATGAGTCGAGTATGCGTTCCGAAATTTGGAAAAGTCAAATACATAGTTCTAAATAAGGCCTATAGGACTAGATATTCCATCCATACTGGAGGAGACAATATGTATCTAGACCTAAAATCCCTTTATTGGTGGCCAAACATGAAGGCTAAGATTGCAAAGTACATAAGTAAATGCCTAACGTGTTCCAACGTAAAAGCAGAACATCAACGAACCTAGGGATTGTTGCAACAACCAGATATTATCGATTGGAAGTGGGATTAGATCCGAATGGAGTTTTTTACCAAATTACCAAAGACTAGTGCTGGCTACGAAACTATTTGGGTAGTTGTAGATAGATTAACCAAGTTTGCTCACTTCATAGCAATAAAAGAGACGAATAAGATGAAGAAGCAGAAAAGGATGTACTTTAGAGAAATCGTCAAATTGTAAGGTGTAAACACATCTTTTATATATGATAGAGATAGAAGATTTAGCTCCTGCTTATGGAAGAATATGCAAAAGTCCCTTGGTACTCGCCTAGATATGAGTACAACCTACCATCCTTTAACTGATGGCCAAAGGAGAGAACTATCCAAACACTGAAATACATGCTCAGAGCATGTGTGGTAGATTTTTCAAGTGCATGGGATACTCACCTTCCTTGGTTGAATTCTAATGAAATAATAGCTATCAAACAAGAATTAAAGGAACACTGTTCAAATCACAATACATCCGAAAATTTTGATCTCCCATTTGTTGGACAAAAGTTGGTGATACCCAACTGGCCAAGAAATTCGTAGGGGATACGCTATTAACATGTAACATCCGATGTCAAGCTAATTTCTGTTTCAACCCTATGTTTGAATGATATTGTATTTTAGCCCTTGGGATTGGAAAGGATTGCAAAATGGTCCATTATGGCAATATGGTAATTTTTTCCAAGGATAGTACGTTGAGTGTACGTTGTGTATGCTAGGCATACTAGGGCACGCCATAGTGTGCTGCGTGTACACATCATACGCAGGGAGTACGTGAAGAATGTGCAAACCCTAAATTTTAGTGTTTGGTCCATATATAAACCCCATTTTATCATCATATCTCATTTCCTCATCAGCCCCCGTCTGTGAAAATCAAGCCCAAGCAAACCCTAACTGATAGAGTGCATTTTGGATCCCATTAGAGTGTTTTGGAGCTCTTCTTGAAGAATAAGAAGGTGGTGAGAAGAGCTTGGACCATGGAAGCATCTTTGATATGAGATTAGCTTCTTGATAGCAACCTCCAGGAGGTATAAACTTTACATCTTGATCACTCCATCTTGTAGATCTGGACATTTCTTCCTTTAAGACATTTACTATCCCAAAAATGGTGATTCTTGAATATGACATGTTCTTGACCCAATAAGTCGTCCTTTCAGACCTTCTGACGGGTCTTGAGTCATAAAAATGTGGTCTTGTGGGTTAGTTTCAGTCCATGCATGATGTAGAGGGTCTTAATGCATAAGATGTTAAGGGTTTGTCTTTTAAGCACTTAATGGAAATGTAATTTTATAAACTTGGAAAATTTATGAATCATGATGATATTTTAGCCTTGGATCTAATTTTTGACCTAAAAATCTAGAGTAATAAGCTCTTAATGGGGAAAGGATGAACTCACACGTTTGTTGGGTGTACCAAGTGGTATGCTACACGTACGTGGTCAGTGCCCCGTAAGCTGGTCAACTAGCGAGTACGCCCCACATACAGAAGAGTACGCCCAACATACTCGACTGAGTCGACTAGGTTGGGTTGGATCGGGTAGGATGACTCGGCTGGGTGTTGACTTTGACCAAGTCTGACTTAATGGTATTTTCAGTATTTTGGATTGTGTTTGAGAATTGGTCATTTGGATGTATAGGCGATGGTTATAGTTGCAATTCAGAGTTGGGACTTCATCAACTATTGTTAAGATTGAGAGTATGTTCTCCTTATTGTACTTACGGGTCGAAAGAACTAAGGCCAACCCATTGGATTGATATCCTAGCATATATTAATTTATGATATTCTAAGTATGGGATAAATCTGTAATATTATATGATAGTTACTACTATGCGTAGACTGATTGATCTAGAGGACTACCTGTAATTTCTGGCTGCATGTTTATCTATCTGTTGATTATGTTTATTATATGTCATATGTCGATATGTTGTGTTGTGATGAAACTTTACTGCTATATGCATGAGTCAACAGACCACGGGTATTCCAGTCCGATGACTAAATGGACCCAAGGGTATTCTAGTCTGATAATTGAGTGGGACCTCTATATACTAGTATTCCAATCCGATGAATGAGTAGACGTATTATATGTTGGCATTCCATTTCATAAATATCAGCTAGCTTCTCGACCGATATACTCTGCTGGATTGGTATGAAATGCACGCTCTTAGTCAGTCGATCCACTATGATCCAAATCGAATCAACTCCCCGTGCGGTCCTGGGAAGCTTAGTGATGAAATCCATGGTGATATCCTCTCATTTCCACATAGGAATGTCTAACGGCTGCATCTTGTCGTGGGGTCTCTGGTGTTCCGCCTTGACCATCCTACAGGTCAGGTATCTCTCTACGTACGAAGCCACGTCCCGCTTTATGCAGAGTTACCAATAATCGGGTCAAAGATCTTTATACATCTTCGTCGCCCCTGGATGGATGGAGAACCGGGACTTGCGGGCCTCATCCATCAACACCTACCGTACTCCTCCCCAATACGTTACCCAGACTCTCCCATGAAGGGTCAACAATCCTCGACTGTCATAGTCGAAAGAAGCTACTCGGCCCACAAGCCTCTCACATTTACGCCTCTCCTCCTTTAGGCCCTCGACCTGAGCCTCTCTAATATGCTCCAACAATGGATTAATCACCATCATCCTCATACATACATCTCTAATCGGTGCCGCCACCGCCTTGCTATAACATCCCGAGTTCAGAGGTGCAAAGTTCAGGGTTCAAAGTGAAAATGTGAATGGTCAACTCGGCGAGTCCATGGGGAGACTCGGCGAGTAGGGTCGCGATTCTGGTCACGTGTCTAGTGGCCAACTCGGCGAGTCGGTGGCTGGACTCGGCGAGTTGGTGTTGTGTGGAGAAAACCCTAATCCTAGGGATTTGGCCATATATAAAGAACATAATACCCTCTCCCCAGCCTCTTTGCTCTCCCTCGAAGTCCAGAAACCCTAATATTCATTGTGAGAGAATTAAAGAACATTTGGATCTTGAAGAGGTGTTTGTTGAAGAGATCTTTGAAGATTAAGAGGCTTGGAGCAAGGGGCTTTTTCAAGGTTTTGACTTATTTTTCTGTTGGAGCCTTCTGTTGAGGTAATGATTCGTTGCTTGAGCTGTTATCCATCTAGATCTATCATTTGTGGGATTTTTGGGTGTATATCTAGTGCTATCTTGAGTTTGGAGGTTAGATCTGAGGTTGCTACCTCAGATCTAGAGTATTTGTAACGACCAAAATTTCGAAACAATTAAAACTTTTTCAAAACAATCCATTTTAATAACGTTGTTACAAAAAGGTTTTCAATACATTATTTAACAGAGTATTTTCCCAGGTCCATTTCATAAAACACCAACGCGAGGAACGGTACAATCACGCCTTTGCCTTGCCACAGACTCCTGAGAACCTGAAAACATAAAAACCACAACTGTAAGCCCGAAAGCTTAGTGAGATACCCCCAAAATACCAACCACATATACGCCCTTCCAGGCCACAACCTTCCGGTCCAAAACATATCGCCTTTCGGCCCATAACAATGCCTTCCGGCCCATAACACATTGCCTTCCGGCCCATAACATATTGCCCTCTGGCCCATAACATATCGCCTTTAGGCCCGCAACGTAAAAGCATATATATATCATGACAGAACATAGAACAACCATGCATACCGGGTTACACTCCAGACCAGACAACCATACACATAACATGTAATCATATAACAGTTCACAGTTAGCAAATCGATCAACAGATCACATAACATATCATTACCCTAACCAAGATACTAGCCTATCCGATCACTAGCATAACATCACCCTACGACTAAGCCAACATAATAATTATGCACATACGCCTTTCCAGGCAATGACCTTCCGGTCCACATCGCATTGCCTTCCGGCCCACAACATGTAATGCCTTCCGGACAACAACATATAATGCCTTCCGGCCCATAACGTAACGCCTTCCGGCCTATATCTCGCAATATCATACATCAGACAATTACCCGGATTTCCATCCGATAAAAGGGTTGGCCTTGGTGCCTTAAACCCGATAGATATAGTGAGGATAACTCACCTCGAAACTGCCGACTGAATAGATAACCCAAGCTGCTCCGATTCCTGATACGATCTCCACCACTGGACAGCCACCAATGCACTGAACTCAAAACCATAATCAACAATTACCAAAATACCCCTGGAAACCACTGGTCAACCCTTGGTCAAAGACTGGGTCAAAGTCAACCCCTGACTGACCCTACTCGCCGAGTCAACCCTATGACTCGCCGAGTTCCCAACTCAAAACTTCACTCAATCCGCAACCTAACTCGTTGAGTCATCCCGAGACTCGCCGAGTCTAACAACTTTGAGTCCACTCGCACATAACTCACCGAGTCATCCCTTGACTTGCCGATTCTTCGACTCAACCAGAAAATATTGGGACTCTTCGACAAGACTCGCCGAGTCCAGGAACAGACTCGCCAAGTCTAAGGCTATCTTCAACCTACTCGCCGAGTTGTTCATCCAACTCGTCGAGTTCCAGCTCATCTTCAAGCAACTCGTCGAGTCCACCCATGTGACTCGCCGAGTACCACCGGTCTGCATCCAAACAGAAGCGTTCCAGACCATGCAATTGATCCAAAACATAGATCTAGCCTCCTACAACTCATCCATCACGTAAAGTGGCAATCTTTACGTGAATCCAAAGAGATCTATGCATTTTGCACATTATGGCTAAGGTTTGGGACAAGATAGCTTCATCCAACACTCAACACAAGGACTTTCCTGCATTCCAACTCTCCTCGATTCCAGATCTAAGGTAGCAACCTCAGATCTAACCTCTAGATTCCAATATCACCCAAGATAAGCTTCCCTCAAACCCCAAAATGAATAAACAAGATAACAACAGCCTAAGAACGAGATATTACCTCAAAAGAATGCCCCAATCTGCAAGGAACTCGAATCCAAGCAAATCCCCTTGCTCCACACCTTCAAACTTCCAAACTTTCTTCAACAAATACTTCTCCAAGCCCCAATCCACTCAACAATGGTGCTTCTCCATGATTTTAGGGTTTCAGGGACTCAAAGGGTGATAAAGAGGCTGGGGAGGAAACATAATGCTCTTTATATAGGGCTCAACCCCGAGAATTAGGGTTTTCTCCACTCAGCGCCTACTCGCCGAGTCAATCTCATTGACTCGCCGAGTCGGCTATTTAACACACGACCAAGTCGCGACTCTACTCGCCGAGTCCATCCATGGACTCGCCGAGTCACTCTTTCCTAAATTACACTTTTAGCCCTTCCCCTCAACCCTTGCTATTTTGGGATGTTACAATATTGATGATCCAAAAGAGCATAAAGTCCCTTTTCAAGAGCTGTTGATGAAGTCTTTCAGCCCCAAACCTTAGCCTAAGAGTGTATTATGCTTAGATCTCCTTGGATTCACATAAAGTTTTCCGCTTTACGTGATGGATGGCTTGTATAAGAGTAGATCTATGGATTTGAGACCCTGCATGGTTTGGAAAGCCTCTGTATGGGTTGAGAGCTAGTGGTACTCGGCGATTCACATGGGTGCACTCGGTAAGTTGCATGAAGATAGGCAGAACATCGACAAGTTGGAAGAACAACTCGGTGAGTTGGTTCAAGATATCCTTGGACTCGGCGAGTCGGTTCTTGGACTCGGCGAGTCACGGGATGACTCAGTGAGTTGAGTACGGTTTGACTCAGTGTAGTGGGACTCGACGAGTTGAGTCGTGCTATGGGAGTTTCAGTGCACGGGGACTCGACGAGTCAGTGGGTTGAATCGGCGAGTAGAGTCAGTCAGGAGGATTGGCTTTGACTGAGGACTTTGACTTTGACCAAGAGTTGACCAGTTGATTTCCAAGGGTATTTTGATTGTTATTGGTATATATTGGTTTCGGTGATTCAGTGGTGGAGTTCGTGTCGGTGGTCGAAGCAACGTGATATTGTTCTTCAGTCAGCAGTAGCAGGTGAGTCTTCTCACTATACTTTACCTTGAGTGGTAATTAGAGTTATGTGACAGAGTTACTGTATGCTATTTATGTGATGTGTGGCACTGCGTTATTTGTATGTGATTTATGTTGTGTGTATATCAGAGTTAGGACCGGAAGGTCCACAGAGCTAGGACCAGATGGTCCACAAAGTTAGGTTTAGAGTTATGTGTCGGTGTAATTGTATGCTATTTATTTTCTGAGATTTATTGTGATATGTGATATCCATGATTCTGAGTTATCAGAGTTAGGACCTTTGGGTCCATAGAGTTAGGACCAGAGGGTCCACAGAGAGTTGGGACTGGAGGGTCCCACTGAGACACATAGAGTTAGGGCCCAAGGGCCCGCAGAGTTATAGCCTTAAGTGGCTAATATATGTTAGAGTGGTATTTTGGAGAACTCACTAAGCTTCGTGCTTACAGTGTTTTATGTTATGTGTTTCAGGTTTCTCAAGTTCATGGGACGGCACCGACTCGATTGTACACACTAGGGGAAGCGTTTGTATTGAAGATCCTGGTTTATTAATTGATTGAACAAAAGATTTATGTATTGAAACTTAAACATATGGGATTTTTTATGAAAAGTGTTAAAGGGATAAACTATTTTAATTTTCAAAATTTTGTTTGAAAAATTGCGGTGTTACAAGTTGGTATCAGAGCCTTGGTTTGAGGGATTTGATGTACCTTCGGGTAAATCTGGACTCAAACTGAGGAAGTAACAAAAGTTTTCAATAAATGATTTTCTAAAAGATGAATAAGAGTTCAAAGAGAAAGCGAGAAAGAGTAGTGTGTACAATCAGCCAGAGCCCGAACGGTGATTTCCCAAAATACCCTTACTTTTGTGTGATGAGATATTTATGATACATTTTATAAGATATTATGCATGCTAGAGACAGGCTAGGTATTTCATATCTTAGGACTAGAGTGGCCTGATTTGTGATGCTTTAGCCTAGGAGTTGTTTTTATATGTGATTTGATTTTGAGTATGAGTGAGAGTATTCAGTTGGAATCCTTTTAGGGGATTTAAGTAGAGGAGTAATCTAGGAGAGACGCCTAGATGAGTGTTGTGGTGTTTATCGAAGAATAGTTAGAACCCGCGAGGGGCAGAGTTGCAGAGTTCGGTGGTACCTTGAGAATTAGAAGAGCTAGCAGAGTTATCATCCAGAGTGAGCTCAATGTATTCTTCGATGCCAGAATGCTGCTTGCTTCGTGCTTTGTGGAACTCTCGATGATGGGATTTAGCTACCAAGTAAATATGACGATATTCAGGAGGTAGATGACTAGCATCATTAGGAGCTCTTCAGCAGCTGATGGCGGAGAAATAGGGGTGACCTTAGTTGGCGGAGTAGAGCATTTCGCTAAGGAGCGAGCACACATGGCGGAATTAGTGAACGAGAAGGTTGAGCAGCTATTTAGGAGCTCTAGAATGGTCCATGTGGAAAGTATGGGTAGGTGTGGCAGGTAGTATGGGACCATACTATCGAAAGCAGAGGACCCATACTCAATACAGGGAGTATTCTAAAGGTTCTAAGTAGCAGATTGAGGTGTGATATCATGGTTCGAGTACCATACAGCATAGCGGATTGAGGAGTGATGTCATGGTTCGAGTACCATACATCGTAGCAGATTGAGGGGTGATGTCATGGTTCGAGTACCATACATCGTAGCAGATTGAGGAGTGATTTCATGGTTCGAGTACCATACATTGTAGCAGATTAAGAAGAGATGTCAGGGGCTGAGTACCATGGTTCTTAGCAATTGATGCTTGTGATTCTCCGGTTGTCCGATCAGGATTGATTGGTGGAGTTTGGATGCGATGGGGTTTTAGGCCTAAGGACCATGATTGAGTCTGAAGAGGCATCCCTTAAGAGGGAGGTCAGGAGCATTTCAGAGTATTATTGTTAAGATGTCAGATGTAGTCGCAAGACTTAGGGATTTGTGGAGAAGGCATTTATGGGGGATTGCAGCCTGAGTGAGCGATCAGTCAATGGAGGAGATGTCACCTTCTGTGACATGATGGGTGCTATTTATGTTTCTATGGGAAACAGGAGAAACATGAGATTTTGATTTTGGGGTTTAGGAGGAAAACCATGCGGATTGGCATTTATGACAATTTTCCACCAGAGTATCAGGCAACATGTCTTCCACGAGGTAAAGATATATCATGAGCATGTAGTCGGTTGGGACTGAGGTGGTCAAGGACCACGTTGCACCCTATTTGAGTATAGTAGGGCGTGTGGTAGCGGTATCAGTATCAGTGGGCAATCCAGATGAGTATATCAGGGCGGCAACTCTTCTGTCTATCATGGATATTGAGTATGGGAGTGGAGTCCCTATTCTTGTGATAATTCAGGTGTTGGAACTTGGGTTGAGAAGTCGAGGTTGAGGAGTACGATGATTTATTGTTTCAGTCTAAGAGTTGGTGATATTACTGGACAGTTGAGATGTTCGGTATTGGGATGGTATGAGACTTTGAACGACTAGAGTCAGTCGTGATGAGAAGTTCCTAAGGATTTCTTCTGAGATTCAGGGTATTCGAGGTTGCTTGATCTCTTTAAAGGAGATTATCGGGCATTACATAGCACCTTCCAAGGGCAGTTGCGATATTGCTAGTGGAAGCAGTCTGTGGGATGGTGTGTGCATCAATTGGTGATGGTTTGAACCCTAAGTGGGGGAGAACCGGGTATGTTATTGAGGGAACCAGAGATTTGTGAAAGATAGGTTAGGGGTTGGATACAAAAATCTGCAGCTCGAATTCATGAGGCCAAGGTCATTGATGATCAAGGAAAGGAACAGAGCGAGATAATGCATGTGGTATGTGTATGAGAAAGGATGGGTGTCTCCTCGGTAGTTGGCAAATGGTCAGGAATTTGGTGGTGGCCAGGGCCGTTTCAAAGGGAAGACTCGTAATGATGGTATGGACGGCTGAGAACTTCTAGATAGAAGATTATTGTGCAGTTAATCCCCAGGCTGGAATGTGTATTCTTGCTTGGATTGAGCAGTGGGGAAAAGGGTTTCGAAGGATCACCAGCATGTTCTGAAGTGTTAGCGCTTTCTTTGTATTCCAATTGAAATTTTGGATACACTGCAGTTACGCATTGGGTGAAAAGGAGAATTATTTATGGAGATCAGAGGGAACGAATTGTTATATTTGTATGGTGCTGGGAGTAGGAGATCGGTGGTTGAGGCAGGACATTGTGATGTCCTGTAATGGTGTTCCGTGGTGACCGGGAATAATGTCCCAATCTCGGAGTTATTTAGAATCTTAAGTTTCAGACGACCAGTGGTGAATTATGTATTTTCGGTTCCAGTGGGAGCCCTTCGGGTATTAACATCAAGAGGAATTATTTATGAAAGGGGATCTCCGCAGAGGTAAGTATTTTTGTTATATCGGTTGCCGCCCGAGTCTGTGATGCATATATGTGACAAGTGTGTGTAGCTATCTATGATAGTCTACGGAGCATGAGTTAGTCGAGGTCGTGTGTCATTGGGATGAGAATGAGAGTATCGGGTGAAGTTACGGGGAGTCGTAGTATTCACTAGTCAGATGGTGTTGTGATGCTATGGGGATCCCTAGTACTCACAAGTTAGAAAGAGGGAGTCGTGGTACTACGGGGAGCCGTAGTACTCACTTATCAGTTGGTGTTGTGGTGCTACGGGGAGCCGTAGTACTCACTAGTCAGAGGCTGTCGTGTTATTGCGAGGAGCCATAATACTCACTAGACGAAAAAAGAGTGTGAGATTGGAGTGTTCCCCGATCAGGGTATGATGCAGAAGAGTTTTAGGATTGAGTAGCCTTAGTATAGAGTTTTTGGAGCCTAGTGGTTGAACCAAGGGCAGAACTGGAGGTCAGAGTTGAGACGATCTTCAGTTGGATTGTATTTTTCATATGAGGAAAAGAGAATTTCGTGACTTGTGAGTCACTGGGCCGGGATAGTGGTCACGGGGAGGAAGCTAGTGAAATATTTTGGATCATGTTATAGGTGATATTTTGAGGTTCAGATGTGGAGTTAGAAGCTGACCTGGTGCTCAGTATCGAAGTGAGATATGAAAAATGAGCTAGAGTTTATCATGGTGATGTCTAAGGACACTTCAGAGTGAGCGGACGATTCAGACGCTCGAAGACATGCTTCGGACATGTGTATTAGATTTTGGAGGGTGTTGGGACACGTATATACTCTTGGCTGAGTTTTCCTGTACAACAACCATCATTCGAGCATTGGTATACCACCCTTTTAGCTGTTCTATAGGAGGAGGTGTCGGAACCCCATTTGCTGGGAAGAGGTGGTGCATGGACCCGAGAGTCCTTGCGAGTAGATTTAGAGCATGTGCGATACATGGAGTAGCAGTTACTCTACTAGGGATAGTGTAGAGTGGGGTGTGACCACCATGACACTTGTCTGAAGTGGCAAGGTTGACAAGTAGATTTCCTTGGGTAAGGAAACAGAAAGGTATGTAACTCCGGGAGGAGTGTTGGTTCACGGAAGTGAAAGCCGTAGTGAGAATGGATGATTAAGATTATGGTGGTTGAACACTGAGTCTGTGCCAGTGGTATGGAAGCGCATCCGGGTTGGGTGTCTGTTGAGGTTGCGGAAGAATCTCCGGTGGTTTAGGACCAAAGGAGTTCGAAAGAAATGCTAGAATAGAGCCTTGGATTTAAGTATGGTTGTGATTAGGAGGTTATGTATATAGTGGTAATTCATCCTAGGGATGTCGGATGGTATCGTCAGTATGTTGGGTTTTTCCAACCCGAGGATGTAGAGCAGGCTCAGCATGTGTATGTGATTGCAGAGGAGAGCTCGGGAGAGTTGTTTAGGATCTGTAGGATGGGTCATCCTATCAGCATGGAAAGAAAAGAGTTGGATTCGGATTGAAAGCATGATGAGTCCCAGAAGTGAATTCGATAAAGGTTATGCTAATCAAGGAAAGGGATAGCAGTTTGGTATCGGGTCAGAACCTGGTGGTCCGTGGTGATGTCCAGCTGTGAAAGGGTTAAGCGATCATTGTGATTTGGAGCGAGTGAAGTAGCATGGAGTGATACGCGGTTGATAAGTGTGGGTATCAGAGTATGAGGTGGTGGTTTGGGAACCGCAGTAGGGGAAGAGATAGGTTTTGGGTTTCGATGGTAGTGTTTTAAGGAACCTGGTTTGGTTAATGCCAAGTGGTGCATTGCGAGAGTAGTTTATGGAGTTGTGTTGCCACAGGCTTCGAGGACGAAGCCTAACTTAAGTGGGGGAGAATTGTAACATCCCGAGTTCAGGGGTGCAAAGTTTAGGGTTCAAAGTGAAAAATGTGAATGGTCAACTCGACGAGTCCATGGGGAGACTCGGCGAGTAGGGTCGCGATTCTGGTCACGTGTCTAGTGGCCAACTCGGCGAGTCGGTGGCTGGACTCCGCTAGTTGGTTCTGTGTGGAGACAACCCTAATCCCAGGGATTTGGCCTTATATAAAGAACATAATACCCTCTCCCCAGCCTCTTTTCTCTCCCTTGAAGTCCAGAAACCCTAATATTCGTTGTGAGAGAATTAGAGAACGTTTGGATCTTGAAGGGGTGTTTGTTGAAGAGATATTTGAAGATTAAGAGGCTTGGAGCAAGGGGCTTTTTCAAGGATTTGACTTATTCTTCTGTTGGAGCCTTCTTTTGAGGTAATGATTCGTTGCTTGAGCTGTGATCCATCTAGTTCTATAATTTATGGGATTTTTGGGTGTATATCTAGTGCTATCTTGAGTTTGGAGGTTAGATCTGAGGTTGCTACCTCAGATCTAGAGTATTGATGATCCAAAAGAGCATAAAGTCCCTATTCAAGAGCTTTTGATGAAGTGTTTTAGCCCCAAACCTTAGCCCAAGAGTGTATTATGCTTAGATCTCCTTGGATTCACGTTAAGTTTGCCACTTTACGTGATGGATGGCTTGTATAAGAGTAGATCTATGGATTTGAGACCCTGCATGGCTTGGAAAGCCTATGTATGGGTTCAGAGCTAGTGGTACTCGGTTAGACACATGGGTGCACTCGGCGAGTTGCATGAAGATAGGCAGAAACTCGGCGAGTTGGTTGAAGATAGCCTTGGACTCGGCGAGTATGTTCATGGACTCGGTGAGTCTAGTCTTGAGGTCCTAACCTTTTCTGGTTAAGCTGAGAATCGGTGAGTCAAGAGATGACTCAGTGAGTTGAGTAAGGTTTGTCTCAGAGTTGTGGGACTCGGCGAGTCTTGGGGCGACTCGGTGAGTTGATTCGTGTTATGGGAGTTTCAGAGCATGGGGACTCGACGAGGCAGTGGGTTGACTCGTCGAGTAGAGTCAGTGAGGAGGGTTGGCTTTGACTGAGGACTTTGACTTTGACCAAGAGTTGACCAGTTGATTTCCAAGGGTATTTTGATTATTATTGGTATATATTGGTTTCGGTGATTCAGTGGTGGAGTTCGTGTCGGTAGTCGGAGCAAGGTGATCTTGTTCTTCAGTCAGCAGTAGCAGGTGAGTCTTCTCATTATACTTTACCTTGAGTGGTAATTAGAGTTATGTGACAGAGTTACTGTATGCTATTTATGTGATGTGTGGCATTGCGTTATTTCTATGTGATTTATGCTGTGTGTATATTAGAGTTAGGACCGGAAGGTCCACAGAGCTAGCACCAGATGGTCCACAAAGTTAGGTTTAGTGTTATGTGCCAGTGTAATTGCATGCTATATATTTTCTGAGATTTATTGTGATATGTGATATACATGATTCTGAGTTATCAGAGTTAGGACCTTTGGGTCCATAGAGTTAGGACCAGAGGGTCCACAGAGAGTTGGGACTAGAAGGTCTCACTGAGACACACAGAGTTAGGGCCCAAGGTCCCGCATAGTTATAGCCTTAAGTGGCTAATATATGTTAGAGTGGTATTTTGGGGAACTCACTAAGCTTCGTGCTTATAGTGTTTTGTGTTATGTGTTTCAGGTTTCTTAGGTTCACGGGATGGCACCGGCTCGATTGTACACACCAGGGGAAGTGTTTGTTTTGAAGATCATGGTTTATTAATTGATTGAACAAAAGATTTATGTATTGAAACTTAAACAAATGGGATTTTTATGAAAAGTGTTAAAGAGATAAACTATTTTAATTTTCAAAAATTTGTTTGAAAATTTGCGGTGTTACACTTGCGGCTCAGGGTGTAGGCCACAACGTTAGCCTTGCCCGGATGATAAAGGAACTCGCAATCGTAGTCCTTTATCACATCTAACCATCGACGATGCCTCATGTTCAAATTCGACTGGTCCATGAGGTACGTCAAACTCTTGTGATCCATGTAATTAGTACAGCAGACTCGATAGAGGTAATTTCTCCAAATCTTGAGGGCAAACACCACTACCCCCAGCTCTAAATCGTGCGTCAGATAGTTAACCCCGTTGCATCAACACCACTCCCATACCTGTGATCGAGGCATCACATTAGACTACAAAAACCTCTACACCCTCTGGCAGGGTAGGAATCGGCGCCTCGCACAGCCTCCGCCTGAGGGTTTCGAATGTCGCCTGCTGCTCAGGCCCCCAACAAAACACCACCGACTTCTTTGTTAGTCGATTGAGTGGAACTGTTACCTTGGAAAAATTCTGGATGAATCTCCTGTAGTACGCTGCCAATCCCAGGAAGCTCCGAATCCCTGATTGAGACCTCGGAACTTCCCATTGCATCACGACCTCTTTAACATTGTAAAAATGTGAACAATTTTTCACTTTTGAAAAACCATGAAATATAGTTTGCATTCATAAATAAAAACATTGTATCAACATTGTATCAGTACAGAACCCCAAGATCAAAATATTTAAACTCCAGTGTGCATGTGTACGAGTCATGCTGGCGCTTTCCCGCGATCATCGCTAGTACCTGAAACACATAACATATAACACTGTAAGCATAAATTCTTAGTGAGTTCCCCAAAATACCACATATATCACATACGCCTTTCCAGGCCATATGACCTTCTGATCCAAGTGTCTTAGGGTATTTCCGTCCCAAACTCGGTTGACCTTTCGGTCCGTATCATCTTGACCTTCCGGCACACATCATGCTCGTATCACATAACATATCACATATAACTTACATCGCATATACATCATACACATAATACCCTTCGGTCACATAAAATTAACCCATCGGGTAAGGCATAGTGAGAAGACTCACCTCAGACGTCTCGTAAATCTGTAACATGGTAGAAGTATTTCCTAGCTTCTGCCTATTCACACAAAGTAAATACCCTCATAAACATAACACTCGAGGCTAGACTCGACCCTCTGTCGTCACCCTCATAAGGGTAAAAGGCTATTTTATCCCCCCCCCCCCCCATGACTCAAAGACCCCATTATTGACCAAACCCTAAAAGTCAACAAAAGTCAACGGTCAACTTTGACACAACTCACCGAGTGCACTCCGGTCACTCGGTGAGTACACACATTTCCACTAACCCTCTATCCCGCTTGGTACGTCGAGTCCTACCCCATGCTCAACGAGTCACACCTGACATGAATCACGGGGCTACCCCGACTCAACTCGCCGAGTCTCAAGAACAACTCGGCCAGTATCGCCTTGAAGTCCAGTCTTTTAATCCCCTTCTGACTCACTGAGTTATCTCCCAACTCGGCAAGTCTACTTACTGAGTAATCTGTGTGGGCCTTAACCCTACTCGCCGAGTCCCAAGAACAACTCGGCGAGTTCATGTCATGCACAAACTCTATAGATCTCCTGTGGTCAGATTTGTGCCCCTAATCCATAGATCTGGCCTTCCCAAGCATAAATGTCATGTAATGTCTGAATCTTGATGCTTATAACTTAACCAATAAGCATCAAATGATGATTTTGTCCCAAACACCTTAACCCAGGTTGACCTCCAATGTTCTTCATAAAGCTTGAAGAATAAGGCTCTCTGTACCTCTATGGGTCCAAGTACAAAGCCTTATCTCTAGAAGGGACTATTTGGACCTCAAATCAACTTAGTCAAGGGTACAAGAAACCCTAAAACCACATATCCTTCCCGAAACAGATGAAGAGTCGAAATATTACCTCAAATGAATGATCTTTAGCTTTTAGTCCTTAGAATAACAACCTCCTTTGCTTTCCCTTGGCTAGAATCTCCTTCTTCTTACTAAATGACACCACAAAGATCAACAATGATCACTTCTTGCTTCTCAAACGATCTGAGACTCTCTCTGGGGGGTAGTAGCCACAATGGACGGCCATAAGGGACTTTAAATAGGTTCCAAGCCCTGGAAATTAGGGCTTCACTAAACAGCGTGGACTCGCCGAGTCCACAAATGGACTCGCTGAGTCCGGTCATGAAATAGAATGAACATCTGCATCCCTACTCGGCGAGTCTTGGCACCAACTCGCCAAGTTCCTTCACAAACTCCAAAAAAATAAATGAACAATAATATACCTGGGAATCCGGATGTTACAATTCTCCCCCACTAGAATCAGACTTCGCCCTCGAAGTCTCACTCTGAAAACAACTCCGGATGCTGCTCACGCATCTTATGCTCCGGTTCCCAAGTAAGCTCCGACCCCTTCCGATGCTGGCACTGGACCTGTACCAGAGGCACTTCCTTGTTCCTGAATATCCTCCAATGGTTTCACCACTGGTTTCTCGATGTAGTTAAGACCCACATCCACCTGAATATCCTCCAATGGCACCATTGCCGACTCATCGGCTATACACTTTCTCAGCTGCGACACATGGAAGGTATCATGAATCTGGTCCAACTCTGCAGGTAAATCCAAACGATACGCTACCCTACCCACCCTCGTGATCACTCTGAACGACCCAATATAACGAGGCCCCAACTGTAACGCCCGTAGATCCGGGCTAGTCAATTTAGAGGCAATAGGGGTCGAAAACGACTTTTTGACAAAATATTATTTAGAATAAATAATCTTAACCATGTTGTAGAATATGTTACAAGGTTTCCGTACATATAAATAACGCCAAAATCCGAGTTATAACGAAGAAGTTATGACCCGTTGAAGTTTCGCGACGGAACCAACACGATACCGGGAAGCGTAAATAGTGAATTTACGATAGAGCGAGATTTAGCCTTAGCGATCTAAACAAAAGTCGTATAATATGTTAGACTAAGAACATCGATAAAAAGAACGCCCAAATCTAACTTCGTATGAAGAAGTTATGATTTTTCAAAGAACGGACCAATCCTGTCCCGGCCTTTTAATAATATAAAATTTAAAATTGAGCCAAAATTAGCTGATGGAGTCCAAACGAAAGTTGTAAAATACATTTCCACCTTTGCGAGGATATAAAGAACGTCTAAAACGGAGCTTGTATGTGAAAGTTATGATTTTTTGAAGTTGGGACTCGAAAATGCGAAACCTAGTGCGAGATTGATGAAGTGGCTCAATCAGGGCCGTCGCTTGCTGAACACGGAGTCGCTTCGGATTTGCGACACGTTGCCCTTCACATTACGCCCAACATCCGGAACCGGGTACGCCCAACGTACTTCGGTCTTGTGTGGTCCGAGAAGCAAACACGCAGCCCCACCCTAAGAGCACCACCTGTCCGCATAATCCGATGCTACACCCCGCGTAAGGGCCTCGGTACGCCCAGCGTACTCCAATGCTGAGGCCTATATAAGGGAGGCGAAGCCTCTCAGATTTTTCACACCTTTCCACCTTCTTTCTCTCTCTAAGTGCTATAAACCCCCCTAAGCACTAGATAAAACCCCTAGCTCCCGAGGGAAGCCCCGAGGCTCCCGGAGTCCCGAGAAAAAGAGCCTTTCGGTTTCGAAACGCTGCTCCAAATAAGTTTCGATTTTCGATAAAATTCGTTGTAAGTGTGCTACGCTTACGCAATTTTTAATTTAGCTTTCGAATAAGTAGAGGAATGTTATTAGGTCCTTAAAATAATTATTTGGGCTATTATTATGAGTTATACTGAGTGTTATTAAGGCTTATATAATAATAATAATAGTCAGACTAAGTAATTTGTCGTGATTATCGTTAGACTAAACCCTAGTGGTGTTGGTACTAGGTTTTATCGAAGGAAAATGTTTTGAGAGTATCGAAGCGTTGTTCGAGTACTAAGTCACCACCTTTCAAGTGAGTGCATAGTCATTTTCATCTTACACATAGATATGAAGTATTTTATAAACCACGTGCTATGTGTGCATATTATCTGAATACTTGCTGTCTATGCTGGATGAACGTTTTATACATGTTTTAAATGATTTAAATTGTATACGTATTTTATATATATGAAAATGTGTTGGGTAAAACATGGGTAGATGAAATAGTTGCAGTGTGATAACACGATGAATGACATCAATGTTGACAGTGATCCAGTCATGTAGTGGAGTATAGATGACGACCCTGGACGATACTAGACAGTCCAGTGGAACGCTAGCAGGCTTGCAACGTGTAGGTGTTTTTGAACTAGGTGCTCATTAGGTATTTTTGAACTGAGTGTGTTCACTAGGTATTTTGAACTGAGTGTGTTCACTAGGTATTTTGAACTGAGTGTGTTCACTAGTTACTTTTGAACTAAGTGTTTACCAGATGTTTTGGACTATGTGTTCACGGGTTATAATCTATAACCCTTGGTAACAATGGACTTCATGCCGATTCCTTAGGATGATCCTTAGGAATAAATAAACAAGGAATAGTTGATTCTTAAGGTAGATCGTTAAGACTAAAGAAGATAATAGGATGGGTAATTGGGTTGATTGTTTGATTGTTTAATCATAATAATTATATTATTGTGGGTTGAAAGCCCTATGTACTCACCAGATTTCCCAACCTGACCCACTCAGTTTATTTACATCACAGGTGCTGATATGAAGTCACATTACACTTAGAGATTAAAGAGATGTAGATCACTAGTGTAAATAAATGTATGTTCCGTTAGTGCTTACATTTCTGTATTGACGATGACATCCCAAACGTTTTAATATAAATAAAATACGTTTCTTCGAAAATGTTTTGATAACGTATTTATCGTATTTTTCTGGGAACAAATTCCGCAACATTTTTAAGAAAAGAAGTACTCTGATTTTTAAAGCATAAACAAAATCAGTCTTTTCTTGCCGAGAAAATGGGGATGTCACAGTTGGTATCAGAGCCTTAGTTTAAGCGAACTAGGAATATGGATTTATTTCTAGACTTAAACTTAGAATGCTAAGCGATGATTGTGAGGTGTGAGCACTAGCTTATTTTAGGAATTATGCCTAAAATGCTTTTATGTGCTAAATGCTTTATGCCTTATGTGCTGTTATTTATTCGGATCTATGGTCTGTTGCCGACCGGATCTGGAAACCTTACGTGTTTAGGATTCTAAACGTACGACTACGATATTAGAACTAGCATGTAAACGTTTCGGAGTGACAAGGATAATTTAAACGTCAATCCTAAGTAAAGGTCTAGATTCACCTTATTTGGTGTATAGATCAAGATGGAAAGGACCCGTAGCAGAAACGTGAATGCAAATGAGAATAGGAACCAACCCCCAGTGGTTCAGCAAATACCTGTTGTAGAAGAAGTTACACCTGAGTTAGTCACCATGGTTGGAGTTCAAGCCATGATTCGGGCTATACTAGCTGAACAAAGGGAAGAAATGAGGTGGATGTCAAATAGGGATGAACCTACTATACCCATTGAGCAACCTGAGCTGATTCCCGAGCAATCGGAGGAAGGGAACTACAGCCGCCAAGTGAGTCAAGTGGGACTCAAGGTGATCAAAGGGATAGCTCGGAGAGGAGAAACGACAAGGATGGGCAAATGTACAAGAATTTCTTGGGTGCGAAACCACCAAGCTGATGGGTTTTGAGCATTCTAACACTTCCTAAGTGTACATGCAACCCTAATAACCTTGGATCTATGTTTGTCTAATTTGTCATGCAAAGTTGAATTCCAAGGTTATATCCTATCTAGCATACATGGGGAACAATTTTAACATAAAGTATAGATAGAATAACTTACCTTGTTGTTGCTTGTGTTCCTTGAAACCTTGTGAGCCTAGCACCTCAAGTGGTGATGCCTCAAATGCTTCACACAACACCAAATGCTCTTGGAAGAACTTATGAGAGAATTCACACTCTTCAAAATCGGCCAAGCCCCCTTATTACTTAGTGTAACCGATTTGGGAGGAGATCATATTCCTTATATAGTGTTGATACATCTAGGGTTAAACCCTAATGTGTCATGACTCTTCATTTCCATGACCCATGGGTTTGTAACTCCCATGGAGCATCCTATGGGTGGAACTCAACTTGATGATCCATGGAGCCTTTTAGCCCACTATACAAGATATGGATGATTTACTTAATCAACCCATATATTTAATTAGTTATCTTTTGATCACTTAATTAATTCTAAATTAATTCTTGATCAAACTAATCAAATAATATTATTAATATATTAGAACTTATAATATATTAATAATCTCCAAGCGTTATTTCTCTCATTTAGTTTATCCAATTGCATGGTGCCATGCAACCCAAATGGACCATGCCGGGTCGGGTCAAGTACATACCAGAAATAGTTATGGACTTAGACACCTTATCCAACAGTCTCCCACTTGGATAAGTCTAGTAACTATTACTGCAAGTATGACTTCAGGAACCGATCGGCAATCGTAGCTCTTTACAAGGTTTCTCGAAACTTGAGAAGATGATGGTACGCCATTTAAGATAAGTGATCATATA
The DNA here is from genome assembly GCF_052625555.1 of Lactuca saligna. NCBI lineage: Eukaryota > Viridiplantae > Streptophyta > Magnoliopsida > Asterales > Asteraceae > Lactuca > Lactuca saligna. Next base: position 173,513,489 of record NC_136419.1, read on the forward strand.
ATCCTCTGTTCTAGATATCAGTCGGACAAATACATGGAACAATGTCTTACTTATTGTCCAACATTTGTTTCCCGATTTCCGATTTGTTTGACAAAGAACTTTATTGAACACATCAATCTAGTTCTGACCGGGCCCGGTACATAGGTCAAAACAAAATCATCGAGGGGCCCAGATATCAGCTTCTAATCCAAGAAGGAACAGATAAACTTCGACTCATATGTTTGTTCTACTACTTATTGAATTACACATAAGAGCACGATTTTATAACATCGAGTTACCAATGCGTTTTTCGTACAATCAATGCATAACCAACTCGTAAGTAACAAATCATATCTCTAGGTTTAAAGACTTATATGATATTACCGTCTCACGATCACTCGAGATAGAATTCCATGAAGTGATTCCAGTGAGCGTGGGTTGAGTCCAATGCTCAGAACTTATGAGCACTCATGATTGTTGTAGCCTTGTCCCAGACCTCTACAATCAAACATGACAGTCTTGATTCATACCTACTTCCGACATATGACCGACTGTGGAGGTTTGAATAATATGTTATACCAAACAGAATTATTCTGGAAGTCAAAACATGCAAAAGAAATATAGTAAACGATCGACAAGAGATAGCAACACTTTACTCATAAATAAAACACTTTTTATTCATCATCAAATGTCAATTACACTTTACAAATTTCGAGATTATCTAACTACTAAATCTAATATCATCCTTCAGCCCTATGCTCCGAGCATGCTGGAGATGCTTAACCCGAGTCAGTCCCTTCGTGAGGGGATCTGCCGGATTCTCATCTGATGATACCCTCTTTGCCACGAGGAGTCCTTCTTCGATCCGATGTCTGATGAAATGATATTTTCTGTCAATGTGTCTGGATCTCCCGTGATCCCTTGGTTCCTTGGCTAAGGCAACAACACTTTCACTATCACAGAAAATTTCTATCGGCTCTTTAATAGCTGGTACAACTCCAAGGTCTCCAATGAAGTTCCTCAGCCATAACGCCTCCTTTGCTGCTTCGCTAGCTGCAATATACTCTGATTCACAAGTAGAATCAGCCACTGTCTCTTGCTTGGAACTCTTCCAAGAAATTGCTCCTCCATTTAGGGTAAAGACCCATCCCGACTGAGAGCGGAAGTTATCCCTATCAGTCTGGAAGCTAGCATCACTATACCCTACAACTCTCAAGTCATCACTCCCACCGAGGGTAAGGACCCAGTCCTTAGTCCTTCGTAGGTACTTGAGAATAGTCTTTACCGCAGTCCAGTGTGCCTTGCCAGGATTCCCCTGAAACCTGCTAACCATGCTCAAGGCAAAGGCTACATCAGGTCGAGTACACGTCATAGCATACATGATCGAACCTACAGCCGAAGCATAAGGTAATCGACTCATTTCTGCTATCTCAGCCTCAGTGTTAGGGCTTTGTGTCTTACTCAGCTTGGCACTACTCTGGATGGGCAACTCTCCTTTCTTGGAGTTTTGCATTCTGAATCTCTTCAGAATCTTCTCCAAGTAGGTACTTTGACTAAGTCCAATTAGTCTTTTACTCCGATCTCTCAAGATTCTTATCCCCAAAATATAGGCAGCTTCACCAAGGTCCTTCATAGCGAAACACTTTCCAAGCTAGGACTTTACTTCCTGCAAGGTTGGAATGTCGTTTCCTATGAGTAGTATGTCATCCACATACAATACCAAAAAGCTAACTATACTCCCACTAGCCTTGACATATACACAAGATTCATCTTCACTCCTAGAAAAGCCAAATTCCTTGACCTTTTCATCAAAGCAAAGATTCCATCTGCGAGGTGCTTGCTTTAATCCATAAATGGATTTCTCAAGCTTACACACTCTATTAGGGTACTCGTTACTGACAAAACCCTCTGGCTGACTCATGTAAACATCTTCAGCCAACTTCCCATTAAGGAAAGCGGTTTTGACATCCATTTGCCAAATTTCATAGTCATGAAATGCGGCTATGGCTAACAGAACCCGAATAGACTTAATCTTGGCTACCGGAGAAAAGGTCTCATCATAGTCCACTCCAGGAATTTGAGAGAAGCCCTTTGCAACCAGTCTAGCCTTATAAGTGTGTACTTTACCATCCATGTCGGTCTTCTTCTTGAAGACCCATTTGCACCCTACAGTCTTTCGACCTGGTACATTCTCAACCAAGTTCCAAACTTGATTGTCATACATGGATTGTATCTCGCTATCCATAGCCTCTCTCCATTTGGCAGACTCGGGGCCTGCCATGGCTTCCTCGTAGCTGTTAGGGTCATCTTGACTTACTAGTGTCTCATCACTAATAAGTGTCTCACCTTCTGCAGTAATATGGAATCCATAGTAATGCTCAGGTGCACTCCTAACTCTCGTGGAACGCCTCAGAGGTACAGATTCGTCAATTGGCTCAACAGGAGTTTCCTCCTCAAGTTGAGGGCTAGAGTTTGAAGTTCCTTCACCACTTGACTCTTGAATTTCTTCAAGATCAACTTGCCTCCCACTGTCTCCTTGGCTTATAAACTCTCTCTCTCGAAAGACTCCTCTTCTTGCTACAAAGACCACATTGTCACTAGGTCTGTAGAAGAGGTAACCAAAGGATTGCTGTGGATAGCCGATGAAAATACATCTCTCGCTTCGGGGTTCGAGCTTATCATGAGTCTCGTGTCTCACGAAAGCCTCGCAGCCCCAAATCTTGATGTGGTCTAGTTTAGGTACTTTACCAGTCCACATCTCGTGAGGAGTTTTGGCAACTTTCTTTGTAGGGACTAGATTGAGGATATGGGCGGTAGTCTCTAAGGCATACCCCCAGAATGAGATTGGTAGCGAAGCTTGACTCATCATGGAACGAACCATGTCCAACAAGGTTCGATTACGCCTCTCAGCCACACCATTCAATTGCGGTGTCCTGGGAGGTGTCAATTGTGAGACAATCCCACATTCCTTTAGATAGTCGAGGAACTCTGAACTAAGATACTCACCACCTCGATCGGATCGAAGCATCTTAATGTTCCTGCCCAATTGATTCTCGACTTCCTGTTTAAATTCCTTAAACTTCTCGAAAGTCTCTGACTTATGCTTGATTAAGTAGACATATCCATATCTACTGTAATCATCGGTAAAAGTCAAATAATAACGATTAGCATCTCTTGTGGCATGTTTGAATGGTCCACACACATCCGTGTGTATAAGGTCCAACAAACCTTCACCCCTTTCACACGATCCTGTGAAGGGTGAATTTGTCATTTTTCCAAGTAAGCATGATTCGCAACTATCATTTGACTTTAGGTCAAACGACTCCAAGACTCCATGCTTTTGGAGTTGGCCTATGCGTTTCTTGCTTATATGTCCAAGACGACAATGCCATAACGATGCTTTATCCAAGTTATTATTATTAGTAGAATCAATACACAAAACATTATTTCCTAAGTTATCTACAATAGATACAGCTTCATACACACCATCACAAGGTAATGCTTTAAAATAAAGTACATTATTAAAGAAAGCATTAATCGAACCAACTTCATTATCAAACGAAAAGGTGAAACCTTGTTTGTACAATGCATGAAAGGAAATAATATTTCTTGCCATTTCTGGTGAATAACAACACTTATTCAAATCTAAATTTAACCCACTACTTAGCGATAAAGTATAAACTCCAATCTTGGTGACAGGTGTAACTTTCCTATTCCCCATGATTAAGTTTATTCTTCCTTGCTCCACATTCTCACTTCTTCCTAGTCCCTGCAAGTCACAACAAATATGAATACCGCAACCTGTATCAAGGACCCAAGATTTCGAATGGGGTGAGTTATTAGAAATGATAGTGTAAATACCTGCATGGTTGGGTTTGACTTTCCCATCCTTCACATCTTGCTGGTACTTTGGGCAGTTCCGCTTCCAATGAGCTTTTTCGTGGCAATAGAAGCATTCAGCCTCTTTTGGGTCAGAAGAAGGAGTAATGAAACCTTTCTTGGTTCCACTTGAAGAAGAGCCATCAAGGGTCCGAGCCTTGGTACCCTTTGAAGATCTCTTTCTCTTCCTCCCTCGACTCTGCCCGATTGCCAAGACCGGAGTTGTTTCTGGAGTAGGAGTGATAGCAACCGACTTCCCCTTAAGACCTGTTTCTGCGGTCTTGAGAAGTCCCTGAAGTTTGCTGAGGGTGACCTCTTCCTTGTTCATGTGATATGTCATGCGGAATTGATCATAGCACGATGGTAAGGAGTGCAAAATGATATCTATTGCAAGCTCCTCAGGGAAGTTCACATTGAGCTTCAGCAAACGATCCACATACCTTTGCATTTTCTGCATGTGGCTCGTGACGGACTCTCCGTCCTTCATCATGGTTGTTATCATGGAGCAGATGACTTCGTACCTCTCTTGTCGTGCACTTTGATGGTATCTTTCCATCAAATCTTGGTGCATTTCATAAGGGTAGAAGTCTTCATAAGACTTTTGGAGTTCAGCTGTCATGGTGGCTAACATGATGCAAGCCACCTTGGTTGCATCTCTTTCATGAGTATGAAAGTCAGCGATCTCCTGGGGAGTTGCAGTGGACTCGTCAATTTCCTTAAGCTCCTTGTCAAGGACATATTCTTTGTCCTCGTAGCGGGTAATCATCCTGATGTTTCTGATCCATTTGTTGAAGTTGGATCCATCAAAGGTGACTTTCCCACATAGACTCATAAGAGTAAAGGAGCCATTAGGATTCGAGCCAGAAGAATTATTTGAAGACATCTGAAAAGAAGAACAAGTTTAGTTTAGATTTAAGAGAGTCCTTAATAAAACACCCAAATATAATATTAAGGCTAGGATCCAATCACAATATAATATAACTTAGAAGAGGTATGCCGTAATCTAAGCTATACCATATTTGAAAGGTAGGTGAATGACGATTCACCAATTTCCACCACGAAAACCGAAATATTAAATATTTAGTTTTTATTGGTTTTAGAAATTCCTAGATTCTTTGAGATCCAATGAACGTTTCAAAGGCATGTTTCGATCTCGGGAGTGCCCTCCAGGTTTTGTGACTGGGATGCCGAGGATCACAAAACGAGGTGTGAAGTAACCATGCAAATCACTTGGTACCCTTAAAGTTTATCACTCAATCGATGTGCCGGTAAACCACACACGCTCCACCGATACTATAATAAACCTTAAGTCACCCTTTACCTACCTTGTTAAGTCCAAGTTAGTGTGCCGGTTAACCACACACGCTCCACCAACGACTTTGACAAAGTGTAAAGTGTAATTTCATGGATTAGCACCTTATTCACATTTTTCCTAAAGTAACTAAGATTGGGAATTTAATAAACATTTAGTTACTTTATTATATTCAGCATACTTTGAATGAGAATTTATAAGTCCTTGTCTTACCCGTTCGGCTAACGACCCTCCACCAGTCAAGCAAGCGGTGGGTGAGAATATACACCCATTAAGTCACCATTTTATTGGCAACAACCTTATACCCACCTTATAGACCGGCTTCGTGAATGAGGCATACTAGCGGTAAGACGACTTGTTCTTATACATATATATATATAATTATTAAATTATCATAATATAAGTATAAGGGTTGAATTTTAACTTTTAAAATTCTAGGGGTTGGAACTAAAGTTTTAACTTAACTTTACTTGTTCCAAAACTTGAGGGCAAGTTTTGTAACTTTCAAAACTTTTCATTTCTTGTAACTTATGAGTTTAATAGAGTCATAAAATGAAGACTCTTCATTTTTATAACTCTTGTGTTTTCTTAATGGTTTTTAACTCAAGTGACTCTTGGTTTTCCATAACTTAAGGATAAGTTATGGACTCCATTAAAACACATTATGATCAAGAATTAAACTACCAAATAGGTTACAAATAATTCCTATGATCATCTAAAACATCATAAGAACAAGAACATGAATATGAACATAATCAAAAATTACATAAAACTTTGTAATTTTGATAACTAGTTGTTGTAAATGAATTAGCAAAACATTACACCACCAAAAACAAGTTTATATTTACTAAAACAGTTTAGGGTAATGTTTCTAATTCATTTTCCAGCAACTGAATCGAAATTCTGCACTCATTCGACCCTACTCGCCGAGTGCATGAACATGACTCGCCGAGTTGGCTGAAGATACACATGGACTCGACGAGTCCCCCCTATAGACTCGACGAGTCCGATCGCAGACAGCAAATTTCCGATTCTGTTTTCAACTTTTAAGCACAAATAAGAACAAACAAGCCTAGGCTCTGATACCACTGATGGGTTTTGAGCATTCTAACACTTCCTAAGTGTACATGCAACCCTAATAACCTTGGATCTATGTTTGTCTAATTTGTCATGCAAAGTTGAATTCCAAGGTTATATCCTATCTAGCATACATGGGGAACAATTTTAACATAAAGTATAGATAGAATAACTTACCTTGTTGTTGCTTGTGTTCCTTGAAACCTTGTGAGCCTAGCACCTCAAGTGGTGATGCCTCAAATGCTTCACACAACACCAAATGCTCTTGGAAGAACTTATGAGAGAATTCACACTCTTCAAAATAGGCCAAGCCGCCTTATTACTTAGTGTAACCGATTTGGGAGGAGATCATATTCCTTATATAGTGTTGACACATCTAGGGTTAAAACCTAATGTGTCATGACTCTTCATTTCCATGACCCATGGGTTTGTAACTCCCATGGAGCATCCATGGAGCATCCTATGGGTGGAACTCAACTTGATGATCCATGGAGCCTTTTAGCCCACTATACAAGATATGGATGATTTACTTAATCAATCCATATATTTAATTAGTTATCTTTTGATCACTTAATTAATTCTAAATTAATTCTTGATCAAACTAATCAAATAATATTATTAATATATTAGAACTTATAATATATTAATAATCTCCAAGCGTTATTTCTCTCATTTAGTTTATCCAATTGCATGGTGCCATGCAACCCAAATGGACCATGCCGGGTCGGGTCAAGTACATACCAGAAATAGTTATGGACTTAGACACCTTATCCAACACAAGCCTCTCAGGAAGCCCAAAGCCTGTTGAGATTATGGATTGGATCTCCGAGATGGAAATGGTGTTTGAGAGCTGCGACTGTAGCGAGAAACAAAAGACTGTCTTCGCTATAAGACAACTGAAAACTAGATTTTTGAGCTGGTGGAAGCTATTGGCAGATACGATGCCACGAGGAGAAGCCTTAAGGATGTCATGGGAATAGTTCTTGGAAAAGTTGAAAATGCAGTACTGCTTGGAGATAGTTCTAATAGACCTAAACAACGAGTTTCAGAAACTGAAGAAAGGGAAGATGAGTGTTGATGAGTATGCCACCGCATTCACCGAGAGGATGAAGCTATTCCCCTACTTGGTGCCTACTGAACTCTCCAAGATTGACAGGTTTGCTAACGGATTACCCACTGACTTTGGCCCAATGGTCAAAATGGTAACTACCTTGAAAAAAGTTGTTAGGGCAGCTAAGAATGTAGAGGCCCAGATAAGAGAAAAGGGTCTACAAAAAGATAAGGCAGGAGAGAAGCGGAAGTTTGAAGGATCTTCAAGGTCCAACAAGGAAAGAAAATTCTCAAAGCTTGGAGGAGGAGATGGAGGTGAAGCGAGATGGTGTGATAAATGCAAGAAGAAGCATTGTGGGAAGTGCAACTATTCCAAGGACTGCACACATAATGATAAAGTATGCTACAGATGTGGAGGCAAGGGGAACATGTCCAGAGACTGCCCAAGGAAAAATAAAGCAGCAAGACCAGAAACACCACCGAGGCCAAGGGCATTTCACATGATCCTCGACGAAGCAGAAAACCATGCGAGGAATCAAGGATGAGGACTTCATACCCGAAGATCAAGATATGCAGTAGCCATAGTATTGTACGATGTAGCCCATTAGAAGCATAGTCAAGGGTGAACTTGAACACCTATGTAATAGTTTCAAGAAATAATAAAATCTTCGTTTTGTTATCTGGTGTGTTAAACTGTTATGTGATTTTCTTGAATGGTGACTTGGAAAACTGCAAGACAATACTTGGGACGAGTATGAGTAGGTGTGAAAGGTAGTAGATGCATATACTATTGGAAGCACAGGACTCACGCTTGGATCAGGGAAAGTCACAAGGTTACCAAGAAACTAGTAATTGATTTCGATTTATTCAAGTGTGTTGTTACCATCATTTTGGTAATGACTAAGAAGATTGTTGATATTCCGACCCTAGTGGTCATATCAAATTGAGTCCGACTACGATGAGTATGTTACGTGGTTCAGAGAACCAAGTTCGATGTTGCACCGACTAAATCCAGAAGAATTAATCAAAGTGATCAGTAGAAGTATCACGATGTGCTACCTTTTAAGATGTAAATTAGAACATGAAGGAAGGTATAGATTGTTCCAAAATTTGACTCTAAATGACCTAAGTCCAAGCAATGCATCACACGATGATAGGTCATTAGAATATGACACAGCATTCCATTAAATTCGTATCAACTGAGGATTGACATTGTAACTTGAAGGTCATAATTTGGAGACTAACATGAGATCGAGAGCGGATGCAAGATCAAGCACTGCCTGTAGTCAAGGAGTCTAAGAGGTAAATACTCGTTCGAAGAAACATCGAAGTTATGACTTAGAATGAATAGATAATGAATGGAGTCATCATGTGACCCCTGTTTCGTTGATGATTCCGGGACGTAATCATCCTAAGGGGGAGATAATTGTAACTCCCGTAGATCCGGGCTAGTCAACTTAGAGGCAATAGGGGTCGAAAACGACTTTTCGACAAAAGATTATTTAGAATAAATAATCTTAACCAAGTTGTAGAATATGTTACAAGGTTTCTGTACATATAAAGAACACTGAAATCCGAGTTATAACGAAGAAGTTATGACCCGTTGAAGTTTCGCGAAGGAACCAACACGATACCAGGAAGCGTAAATAGTGAATTTACGATAGAGCGAGATTTAGCCTTAGAGATCTAAACAAAAGTCGTAGAATATGTTAGACTAAGAACATCGATAAAAAGAACGCCCAAATTTGACTTCGTATGAAGAAGTTATGATTTTTCGAAGTTTCGGATTAGCAGTGTACAACCCGAAATTCGAATGTTAGATTGGGTGATTTTTAGCGACACGACTTAAACGAGAATCGAAGATCTCATTAAGAGTAGCGTAATGAGAAAAAGATGGGCGAAAACGAACATCGGATGAAGAAGTTATGAGAATTTAACGGACCAATCCTATCCCGGCCTGTTAATAATATAAAATTTAAAATTGAGCCAAAACTAGCTGACGCAGTCTAAACGAAAGTTGTAGAGTACGTTCCCACCTTCGCGTGGATATAAAGAACTTAAAAAACGGAGCTTTTATGTGAAAGTTATGATTTTTTAAAGTTGGGACTCGAAAATGCGAAACCTGGTGCGAGATTGATGACGAGGCTCAATCAGGGCCGTCGCTTGCTGAACACGGAGTCGCTTCGGATTTGCGACACGTCACCCTTCGCATTACGGCCAGCATCGGGAACCGGGTACGACTAGCGTAGGGGACTCGGTACACCCAAGGTACTCCGAGGCTGAGGCCTATATAAGGGAGGCTAAGCCTTTCGGATTTTTCACACCTTTACACCTTCTTTCTCTCACTACTTTCTCTCTCTAAGTGCTATAAACCCCCCTAAGCCCTAGATAAAACCCCTAGCTCCCAAGGGAAGCCCCGAGGCTCCCGGAGTCCTGAGAAAAAGAGCCTTTCGGTTTTGAAACGCTGCTCCAAATATGTTCCGGTTTTCGATAACTCTTCTGGAAACTCTGAGCGGTTAGGAACCACTGTCGGACCTGCTGAATCTGCTCAGTCATCTGAAGCACGATCTCTGTAATTCCCATCACACGCTGCCCTACTTCTCCCCAGCAAATGGGGGTCCGATACCTCCTCCCATACAACAGCTCAGCGGGCGGCATACCAATGCTCGAATGATGGCTGTTGTTGTAGGAAAACTCCGCTAAGGGCAAATACGTGTCCCAGCTTCCGCCGAAATCTAGCACACATGCTCGAAGCATGTCCTCGAGCGTCTGAATCATCCGCTCACTCTGTTCGTCAGTCTGCGGGTGGTATGCGGTACTAAAATGCAACCTCGTACCCAACTCCTCATGGAATTTCTTCCGAAATCTGGAAGTGAAACGCACATCTCGATCTGAGACAATCGAAATTGGTACCCCATGTTGCGATACCACCTCACTCACATACAATTCTGCTATACTCTCAGTAGAAGTGCTCTCACTGATGGAAAGGAAGTGAGCGCTCTTCGTCAACCTGTCCACAATCACCCAAATTGCATCGACACCCGTAGCAGTCCTCAGCAGCTTGGTGATAAAATCCATGGTTATCTATTCCCACTTCCACTCGGGAACCTCCAATGGCTGCAACTCGCCATGCGGATGCTGGTTCTCAGCCTTAACCTTGCGACAGGTTAGGCACCTCTCAACGAACTACGTGACATCCCTCTTCATACAAGGCCACCAATATTCCCTCTTCAGATCCAAGTACATCTTAGTGGCATCGTGATGGATTGAGAACTTCGTTCTATGCGCCTCCTCCATCAAAACGGTACGCGTTCCGCCCACAAACGGTACCCAAATCCATACGTGAAAAGTCATAAGCCCTCGGTTATCGGTAACGAACTCTAATACCTAACCGATAACTCGCTCCCTCTTCTTGTTTTCCGGTCTCACGACCTCGGTCTGGGCACCTCGGATAGTGTCCAACACCGGAGTCATCACTGTCAATCTCATACAAATGTCTTGCATCAGAACGCTCTCCGCCTTACAACTTAGGGTATCGGCTACCACATTAGCCTTACCCGGGAGATACAGGATCTCGCAATCATATTCCTTTACCACATCCAGCCATATCCTCTGACGCATATTCAGGTTGGGCTGATCCATCAAGTACTTCAGGCTCTTATGATCCGTGTAAATGGTACATCGGACCCCATACAGATAGTGATGCTAGATCTTGAGGGCGAACACTACTGCCCCCAACTCCAAATCGTGGGTAGGATACCTCGCCTCATGAGGCTTCAGCTGCCTCGATGCATAAGCTATCACATGCCCTTTCTACATAAGCACTGCTCCCAACCCGGATATTGACGCGTCACAATATACCACAAAATCCTCCATTCCTTCCGGAAGGGCTAACACCGGGGTTTCGCATAGCCTTTGGGGTAGTGTCTCGAAGGAGGCCTGCTGCTCTGGACCCCAAGCAAAAAATACACCCTTCCGGGTCAATTTAGTGAGTGGCATAGCGATCTTGGAGAAATCCCTGATAAACCTCCGATAATAGCCTGCCAGTCCTAGGAAACTCCTGATCTCCGTTGGTGACCTCGGCACCTCCCAACTCATCACCGCCTCAATCTTGGCCGGTTCGACCAATATCCCTTTCTGGTTAACGAGATGTCCCAGGAACTGGACCTCTCGCAACTAGAAATCACACTTGGAGAATTTTGCATAAAGCCTCTCCGATCTCAAAACCCCGAGGGCCTCCCTCAAATGCTCCTCATGCTGCTCGCTAGACCTCGAGTACACCAAAATGTCGTCAATGAATACGATCAGCGAGCGATCCAACATCGGTCTGCACACCCTGTTCATTAGATCCATGAACACTGCTGGTGAGTTGGTGAGCCCGAAAGGCATCACCACTAACTCATAATGCCCGTAACGAGTCCTAAATGATGTCTTTTGGATATCCTCATCCCGCACCCTTACCTGATGATATCCAGACCTCAGGTCGATCTTGGAGAACCAAGATTCTCCCTGCAACTGATCGAACAAATCATCAATCCTCGATAACGGATAACGTTACTTGACCATCAACTTGTTCAACTCCCGGTAATCTACGCACATCCGGTGTGAACCATCCTTTTTCTTGACGAAAAGGATAGGTGCTCCCTACGGCGAACTGCTCGGCCGAATAAATCCATTCCCCAGCAGCTCATGAAGCTGCGAGGACAACTCCTGCATCTCGGGAGGCGCAAGGCGATAGTGCGCCTTGGCAGTAGGCGCAGCCCCCAGGATCAGGTCGATACCTAACTCTACCTGCCTTGCGGGAGGCACACCCAACAACTCCTCTGGAAATACGTCCAGGAACTCACGCACTATTGGGACCTCTTCCACTGACCTCGGTCTCTCTGAATCAACCCATCACATATGCTATAAATCCCTTACATCCCTGCTGAAGACTCTATCTCGCCCTGGCGGCTGAAAAAAACGCCGACCCAAAACGTGTACCATCACCGTACACTGTAAGAACTCCCCCACTAGGGTCTCGCATGGTCACCAGCTGTCACTCGCAGTCGATGATCGCTCCAAATCTGCTCAACCAGTCCATGCCCACGATGATACAAACATCCCCCATCGTAATGGGGACCAAATCGATTGGAAACGCAACCCCGAAAATTTTAAGCACACAACCTCGAATCACCTCGGTGACATAGACCACCCTCTCATCCGCTATGGAAACTCTCAGAGGTCGACTCAACGCCTCTCTACTCATACTGATGTGCCGACTAAATGCCAATGATACAAAAGATCGACTCGTACCCGAGTCAAATAACACTAGAGCAAGTACAAAATTCACAAGAAAAGTACCTACGCATAACATAATATAAGCACAATATCTCAGTATCAAATGAGTACATGATAGAGTACATACCAACCACGAAGTCAAGTGTTGCACGTACCTCCTCCGCTGTCAGCTGAAATGCTCTCCCTTACGCCTTCGGCATCTCGGCTTTCACAGGCCAACTCTTACTAGCTCGTGTAACAGTAGGGGCAGCTCCCTGAGGTGCTCCCTGCGTCATCCCTCGCAACTGTGAACATTCCGCCTTCTGGTGCCCGGTTTGGTTGCACTGAAAACAGACCATGAATCCCTTGGGGCAATCCTTGGCGATATCCCCCTCCTTGCCACACTTGTAGCAAGCACCAACCCTACAAACTCCATCATGACCCTTGCCGCACTTTCCGCAAGTGCAGCCCTTCTGACCCCCAGTCCTCGAATCGGTGGGCTTGGCCCGCTTGGCTGCCGGTTGAGACTGTACCGGCCGCCGATCCATCCTCTGAGACTTGGCCTCCTCCTTGGCCCGTGTCTCCAATTCGATCTCCCTCTTCCGGGAATTTGCCTAAAGCTCAACAAATGTCCGGTATGATGAGTTTGCCACAAACTCATGAATGTCTCTCCTCAAAATGCTCAGATATCGACTCATACGTTCCTGCTCGGTCGACACGTGCTCAGGGCAGAACATCGCCCTCTCGTGAAACCTCCGTGTAATCTCTATAACCAACTGAGTACCCTGCTTAAGGGTTAGAAACTCCTATGCCAATTGCTCCCTCTCCACCTGTGGAACGTACTCATCTCGGAACATAGTAATGAACCCTTCCCAGGTTACTGCAACAAGCTCAGCAGGGGTGTAGTGTGCCGTCACAAACTTCCACCAGTCCTTTGCTCCCAAGCGAAGCTGGTTCAGTGTGAACCAAACTCTCAGATGCTCCAGACAGGAACATGTGTAGAAGCACCCCTCTATGTCAGAAACCCACCTCATTGCGGCTATCGGATCCTGAGTTCCGTCAAATTCTGGTGGCTTCGTGTTGTTGAACGAGTCACCCCCTTGCGGCCTGGCAGCAGCAACGGCCGCAGTGGCTGCAGCAACAGCAACATCAGAAAGAGCAGCATACCGCTCATCAAAAGTCTCAATCAAAGTGGTATTAATAGACCCGAACATCTCTGGAATCTCAGCCCTGGTGGCCGTAGCTACCTCCTCGTGGATGATCCTACGGATCTTGTCATCACTCGTCCCGTTGACCTCTGGTGTGTGGCGCGTCCCAACCATGATCTCCCTCTGAAATACAACATAAGAATATTAGGAACCCACTCGAGTATAATCACACTCGATAACTCCACCCCACTGGTTCCTTAGTGCCCAAAGGATTCTTACTTGGCTGCACACCAACCCGGTATCTTCAGTAGTACGGGCCCAATACTACCGTCTATACCGCATCGGCATTCATCCCAAGTTCTCCTCTTTGAGCCCTAAATCCCAAGTGCTCTACTCTTACTATCATGTGCTACCCGCTAGCAATTCTCTCATAAGCACCTCGTTGCTACCTAAACACTCTTAAGCATTTCTAGCAGCAAAACCCCTAGACTAAGGCATCATATATTAGGCCACTCTAGTCCTAATAAGAATAACTAATCTACTCTAGCATGCATATCGTAATACATCATATATCATAACATAGCATATCTGATAACATTTATTATGAGAGTATTTTGGGAAATCACCGTTCGAGCGCTGGCTGATCGTACACACGACTCTGCTCCATTTGTCTCGAAACCCTTGTTCTCTTTTTCAAAAATTTTACTTTATTAAAAAAAATTCCCTCAAATCCCCAGTTTGAGTTCAGATACGCCCGAAGATGTATCCGAATCCCTCAAACCAAGGCTCTGATACCAACTTGTACCACCGTAAAATTTTGAACAATTTTTCACTTTTGAAAAACCATGAAATATAGTTTGCATTCATAAATAAAAACATTGTATCAGTACAAAACCCCAAGATCAAAATATTTAAACTCCAGTGTGCGTGTGTACGAGTCATGCCGGCGCCTTCCCGCAATCATCGCTAGTACCTGAAACACATAACATATAACACTGTAAGAATAAATGCTTAGTGAGTTCCCCAAAATACTACATATATCATATACACCTTTCCAGGCCATAGGACCTTGTGATCCAAGTGTCTCAGGGGATTTCCATCCCAAACTCGGTTGACCTTCCGGTCCGTATCATCTTGACCTTCCGGCCCACATCATATTCATATCACTTAACATATCACATATAACTTACATCGCATATACATCATACACATAAGACCCTTCGGTCACATACAAATACCCCATCGGGTAAGGAGTAGTGAGAAGACTCACCTCAGATGTCTCGTAAATCTCTAACTTGGTAGAAGTATTGCCAAGCCTCCGCCTATTCACACAAAGTAAATAACCTCATAAACATAACACTCGAGGATAGACTCGACCCTCTATTGTCACCCTCATAAGGGTAAAAGCGTATTTTATCCCCCCCATGACTCAAAGACCCCATTGTTAACCAAACCCTAAAAGTCAACGGTCAACTTTGACTCAACTCGACGAGTGCACTCCGGTGACTCGGCGAGCGCACACATGTCCACTAACCCTCTATCCTGCTTGGTACGTCGAGTCCTACCCCATGCTCAACGAGTCACATATGACATGAATCGCGGGGCTACCTCGACTCAACTCACCGAGTCGCAAGAACAACTCAGCGAGTACCGCCTTGAACTCCAGTCTTTTAATCCCCTTCTGACTCACTGAGTTATCTCCTAACTCGGCAAGTCTACTTATTGAGTAATCTGTGTGGGCCTTAACCCTACTCGCCAAGTCCCAAGAACAACTCGGCGAGTTCATGCAATGCACAAACTCTATAGATCTCCTGTGGTCAGATCTGTGCCCCTAATCCATAGATATGGCCTTCCCAAGCATGAATGTCACGTAAAGTCTGAGTCTTGATGCTTATAACTCAACCAGTAAGCATCAAATGATGATTTTGTCCCAAACACCTTAAACCAAGGTCATGACCTCCATTGTTCTTCATAAAGCTTGAAGAATAAGGCTCTCTGGACCTCTATGGGTCCAGGTGCAAAGCCTTATCTCTAGAAGGGACTATTTGGACCTCAAATCAACTTAGTCAAGGGTACAAGAAACCCTAAAAACACATATCCTTCCCAAAACAGAAGAAGAGTCGAAATATTACCTCAAATGAATGATCTTTAGCTTTTAGTCCTTAGAATAGAAACCTCCTTTGCTTTACCTTGGCTAGAATCTCCTTCTTCTTACTAAATGACACCACAAAGATCAACAATGATCACTCCTTGCTTCTCAAACGATCTGAGACTCTCTCTGGGTGGTAGTAGCCACAATGGATGGCCATAAGGTCCTTTAAATAGGTTGCAAGCCCTGGAAATTAGGGCTTCACTAAACAGCGTGGACTTGCTGATTCCACAGATGGACTCGCCGAGTCCGGTCATGAAATAGAATGAACATCCGCGTCCCTACTCGGCGAGTCTTGGCGCCAACTCGCCGAGTTCCTTCACAAACTCCAAAAAAATTAAATGAACAATAATATACCTGGGAATCCGGATGTTACAACCTCAATCTTGGCCGGATCTACTAGAATACCCTTTTGGTTGACGAGGTGACCAAGGAATTGCACCTCCCGCAACTAGCACTCGCACTTGGAGAACTTTGCAAAAAGTCTCTCCCTCCTCAGTGAATCTAGAACCGCTCTCAGGTGCTCCTCATGCTGCTCCTAAGTCTTTGAGTAAACCAAGATATCATCAATGAATACTATCACAGACCGATCCAGCATGGGTCTGCATACGCGGTTCATGAGGTCTATGAACGCGGCTGGCGCATTGGTGAGCCCAAAGGGCATCACCACAAACTTATAATAACCATAGTGGGTCCTAAAAGCGGTCTTCTGGACATCCTCACCCCTGACCAGCATCTGATGGTAACCAGAGTGCATATCAATCTTAGAAAACCAAGATGCTCCCTGAAGCCGATCGAACAAGTTGTCTATCCTCGGGAGTGGGTAACGGTTCTTCACCGTTACCTTGTTCAACTCCCGGTAATCTATACACATACGGTGCGACCCATCCTTCTTCCTCACAAACAGGATCGGGGCTCCCCATGGGGAAATACTGGGTCTAATGAAACCATTGTCTAGTAGCTGTTGTAGCTGCGTAGACAACTCATGTATCTCTGGAGGAGCCAACTGATATGGTTCCTTAGTTATCGGAGCCGCACCAGGGACTAGGTAAATCCTGAACTCAACCTGTCTCTCTGGAGGTATCCCAGGAAATCCTCTGGGAATACGTCCGGGTAGCCTCGCACCACCGGTACGTTGTCGACTGTTGCCTTGCCCTTCTCCCGGGTATCTAGAACGTAGGCGACGAACCCTGCGTAACCCTGCTGAAAGTAACGCCTCGCTCTCGCTACTGAGCAAAGAATCGGTCCGCGCTGTGACCTCTCGCCCTGAATCACTAACTCTCCCCTACTTAGGGTGCGGACCCTCACTAGCTGTAGCTCACAATATATCACCGCCCCATTGCGGCTTAGCCAATCCATACACACTATAACCTTATTCCGTCGTAGGGGAATAGGAAGCAGGTCTACTGAAAACAACTCATCAAATAACTAAAGCGAACACCCCTTATGCACTCTCATGACCTCGATGCTCCTGTCATCAACTATCTCAACCTCAAGTGGACAATCCAGCTTCCCCCGAGCTCTGCTAAACCTCTCGCTAAGCGCAATCGAAACAAACAATCGGGTAGCCCATGAATCAAACAAGACTGTAGCTGAAATGCTGTTCACTAAGAACGACCCTATACGAAAACATATAATCATGAGAAACAATTAATATCAATAAGAAGGTAAGAGAAAGACACATACCCATCACCACATCAGGAGTCGCTCGCGCCTCCTCTGCTGTTATCTGAAAAGCCCTACTCTTCGCCACCGGCGCCTCAGCCCGGCCCTTACGACCATCCGTAATCCTCAAAGTAGCAGGGGAAGGTTCCGACACCTTCCCTACTATGGCTAAGCTCGGACATTGGGACTTTTTATGTCCCCTCTGATTACAATGAAAGAAAATCAGATTTGATGCTGTGGTGGTGGTATTAGTAGCTGTACAGTCTCTACTCATATGCCCAGTCCGGCCGCACATAAAGAAGTCGGGACTCCCTGCCTTACACACCCCATCCTGCACTCTCCCACACTTGCCACACCGACTGTGGCTCTGCTATCCCCTGGACCTATGATCTGACACCTTGGGTCTCTTGCCCAAACTCCCTACACCTGTAGTCACCTCTGGCTTCCTCTTCCTCTCCATCTCTAGATCTATCTCTCTCTCATGAGCCCTCACAATCATATCGTCCAGCATTTTACAGGTGGACCGGCTCATAAACTGGTGGATATCACTCCACAACATCTCATGATAACGAGCCTTCTTCATTTCCTCATCAGTTGCATACTGAGGAACAATAAGGGCCCTCTCCCTGTACTTGGTGGTAATTTCCGCCAGTGACTCTATAATATAAGTTACATCCTGAAACTCCTTGGCTAATTGTTGCACCTTGATAACCGGTGGAAACTCGGCTCTGAACCTGGTGGTAAAATCAGCCCAAGTTATAGCATCAAGTGTTGCGTTATCCCTGATGACATGCCCAACCTCCTCCCACCAGTCACGTGCCCTGTCCTTTAGAAGACAGGATGCTAGTATGACCGTGTCCCCCTCGGGACATCTGCTGGTGTGGAATGCGTTGGCAACATTTGCCAACCATATAGTACTCGCGATGGGGTCCTGCGCACCATGATAGTCTAGAGCTCCACAAGCTCTGAACTCCCTGAAGGTGAGTGTGCACGACCCCATCATAGTCGCCACCTCAGCACGAAACGTGCTCAACTTCTCCTCCATCAACTCCAAAATACCCTCCTTGATCGAACCAACTATCACAGGAGTTTGCTCAAGTATGATACGGGTAACCTCTGAAGTGAAAAACTCCCTAGTCTGCTCATCCAAATGCTCGGCCCCTGAGCCTGATTCTGATCCCTCCTGGCACTTGAACTGCTGCCTGCTGGTCTAGAGCATAAAACCACCATTCTCTGAAAGCACATCACATTACACGTTAGAAACACTTATATACCTCGATGGATCACTATTAATTACAGGTTTCCTGGTCTCGCCTCGGCCTTCCTTGATTTAAGTATAGATCCTCTACTTCCAGTAGTATAGGCCCCTACTACTTTCCACATCAATCTATACCTTCCTCAAGAACTGCCTCAACTCCACCAAGTCCCCTCTACTACTATTGATCTTTTCTACTCTCATCCTAGGCTTGCCCTAGGGAAATTCATGACTCTACTCAAACCAGTCCTCAGCTGCTGAAGGCCTCCTTGTAATGCCAATTAGCCATCACCTGAATATCATCACATGTGATGAGGCTCAAATAATCCTTCGACTAAAAGACTCATCTTTACAACGGTTAGACTCAAACAAGAGCTGCGCAATAGAGCCAAATCCAACACTCTGAGATTATTTAACCCTGATCACATGTGACTTGACGTATTCACCTAATGGTTAATTCCCATTATTCAGAATCCCACAAAGCACAAAGCAAGCAGCATTTGGACATAGGAAACTACTCAAGCAAGTCTATCCTCATAACAAAAAAGCGTACTAGCATACAATGCTAAGCTCATACTTTCAGGCATAACCTAAATAGGTTATCCTACTACTGTCTACTCAATGCTGGCATGCAATTATCATAGAGCTGAAACACATATGGCAAGCACATAAGGCATCCTCCTAGATCCTTAGTCCTATTCTAGCATGTTGTTCTATTGAAACTGAAACTGATAAGCATAACATAATTTGTATGGGTAATTTGGGAGTACTTACTTGAGGTCGGTTGATCGGATGCACCACACCCTTTTCTCTTTCTCAAAATTCCTTTCATTTCAATTTCTTTTCCAGAGGTTCTGTTGAAAGTATTTTTCTTTTGAAAAAAAAAATCTTTTAGCATCCCCTTAGTTTGAGTCCAATCATACCCGAAGGTGTGCCTGATTCCCTCAAACCAAGTCTCTGATACCAACTTGTAACATCCAAAAAATACGACCCAAAATTTTTTGTTTTAATAGTACTAAAATCACATCATCGATAACATACCAACAAAAATTGTGGATCAAGTATCCCAAAAGGTCATAACAAATGTAACATAACAACTGTATCAAAACATATCACAGTTTCTGATGAAAACTCCCAGGATAAGGAAAACTGAAGCTGTGGTATGTGCGATGCTATCATCTCGAGCTCCTCCCCTTACTAGCGGAAGAACCTGAAACCAAAACTGAAGCTGTAAGCACGAAGCTTAGCAAGCTCCCCCAAAGTACCACATACCATACGATAACATATAAACACATATAGGGCCCTGCCCACAGCATCGGGCCCCGCCTGGCATCGGATCGAAATCCAGAATAACTTGGGCCCCTCCCACTGCATCGGGCCCCACCCGACATCAGATCGAATTCTAGAGTACTTGGGCCCCGCCCACTGCATCGGGCCCCGCCCGGCATCGGACCGAAGTCCGGAATAACTTGGGCCCCGCCCGGCATCGAACCAAAGTTTGGAATAAACTGGATATAACATATTATTAAAATATAGCGTAATCACATTCTGTATCGGGCTTGCCCGACATACTACACATAACAAAACATGCATGAATCACGAAGACATCAAACATCCATACTACTGTATCGGACCGAAGTCCAAAACTACTGCTAAATAAACGTGCTGGCATTATGGCCGTAGACCCATTCCTACTAGAAGCAAACTCACCTCGTAACTATATCTATTGAAAAGCTAAATCCGAAACTGGATGATTGTTGCTCTAGAATTCCCTGGCTACAATTTCCATAAACACTAAATTACATACCGATAACTAAACTGAGGGTATAATGACCATTTTACCCCTGATCAAAGTCAAAGTCCCTGATCAAGGTCAACAGTCCATGTTGACCTTAACTCACCGAGTACCCGAGGCTACTCGCCGAGTTCCTTGAAACTCCTTCGCACTCGCTGAGTTCTTACGATTTTTGGTCGAACCCTTAAGACTACTCGCTGGGTTTCCTTCTAACCACACGACGGATACACACGCATTCATAACTTGGGGAAAAGTCATCCGACTCGCCGAGTTGTTCATACAACTCGTCGAGTCTATGGTAATCTTCATCGGACTTGCCGAGTTGCTCATCCTACTCGTCGAGTCCACGACTATCTTCATATGACTCGCCGAGTCAACCTTGCAACTCGCTGAGTCCATTCAGTCCTTTTTCCATACCGACCTGTTTTAAGCCATGCAGCGGCTCCAAATCACAGATCCAAGATTCTAGGGCATGCTTTTTACGTGAAGTTGCAAACTTTACGTGCATGCATGGCTATAAAGGCTCTAAATGCCTAATTTAAGTTCTTCATGGGGCTTCATGCTCAAGAGGGACTTCAATCATGACCAAGACTACAACTTTATCCTTCTAGAATCCAAGGAGGGTCCAGATCTGACGTTACAACTTCAGATCTAGCCCATAGCTCATCTTATCAACTTAACATTCCATAAAAGAAACCCTAGAACTCAACCAATATAAGATCTATAAGGAAATGGTGATTTGGGTACCTCTAGAAGATGATAACTGAGATAAGTGTTGATTCCCACACTCCACTTGCTCCAATCTCCTTCTCCTCCAAGCCTTCTCCCTCCAAGGATCATCTTTTCAGGCTTCAACGCATAAGGGCACACACACACACATATTAGGGTCTCACAAGTGTTCTCTAGAACTGTAAATAGGCCCAAAGGGGATGAGGTTCCATTAAATAGGGTGTAAAACCCCGAGAATTAGGGTTTCATTTGCCAGCACCTACTCACCAAGTCCCAATATAGACTTGTCGAGTAGGTCACTTATCACGCGATCCCACCCTACTGCTACTCGACGAGTAGGGCGACCAACTCGTCGAGTAGGCCTTAACCCAAAAAATCTTATTTAAATCATACATGAGAATTGGGGCGTTACAGATTAACGAAGAGTGCCCACTTTTTGGCCATCCAGGAGAGCTCTTCGACCGAGAAGTTGGCATATGTGTATGTTCGGGAGATTAGTTCTCATCATGGCGTTCTGGTCTCTATTGTTTCAGACTGAGATGTTCGGTTCATTTCTTGTTTTTGGTAGAAGTTCCACGATGAACTGGGCATGAGGCTACATTTCAGCACTACTTAACATCCGCATACCGATGGTCAGAGTGAGCGGACTATCCAGACACTTGAGGATATGTTGCGGGCTTATGTCATAGATTTTGATGGTAGTTAGGATTCCTACCTACCTCTTGTGGAGTTTTACTACAACAACAGCTATCACTCCAGCAATGGTTCCCCAGATTTTGAACTCTTGTATGGTCGGAGCCATCGTACCCCGTTATGTTAGGGAGAGGTTGGTCACAGGGTCATGGGAAGGACCGAAGTGGTCGTTCAGACCATGGATCTTATTCATCATATCAAGAAGGAACTACAGACTGCTCGGATTTGGTAGAAGAGTTATACCGACCGACGTCAGTCGGATTTGGAGTTTAGGTTGGCGATATGGTATTACTGAAGGTCTCACCCTGGAATGGTGTGATATGCTTTAGCAAGAGGGGGAAATTGGGTCCCCATTTTATTAGACCATTCCGTGTGATAGCCAAGGTGACCTACCAGTATGATTTTATGAGTGAGCTTAGTCAGATCGACAACACGTTTCATGACTCTCAGTAGTGGAAGTGTGTATTGTACGATGAGGCAGTGGTCCCTTTGGATGATATTCAAGTTGATGAATGCCTAAATTATATTGAGAGGCTAGTGGCCATATTGTATAGAAAGATGAATATCCTACGCAATGTAACATCCCCAATTTCACAGCCACAAAAGACCGATTTGTTTTAATATCAGAGTTATCTTCTAAAGAAAACAGTTGCGGAATTTTTCCTAAAAACAAAATATGATAACCATTTATCAAAATATTTCTCAAAAAAGAAGGTATTTTTATTAAATAATAAAACCTCGGGATGTCATGTTCCGATACAGATCAAAAGCATAAAAAATATAAAATAGACCTTACAACAGTCATTTATAACAACTGATCTACAATCCAAAATCTCTCGTCAAGTCCACTAACTTGTACTCTTGTGCTATTACCTATAATGCAAAGAAAACTGAGTGGGTCAGGCTTGGGAGCCTGGTGAGCATATAGGGTTTTCAACCCACAATAATATATTTATTATATTCAATCATCAAACAATCAACCCAATTACCCATCCCCATTATCTTCTTTATTTCCTAAGGTTTTACCCTATGAATCGATTATACTTTCTTCATTCACTCCTAAGGATTTACCTAAGGAACTGGCAAAAATTCCATTTTCTACCACGGTTTATACAACAGGCACTATATCGCATAGTCACCAGGGTTCATACAATTGGCACTATGTCTCATAGTCACCAAGGTTTACACAATAGGCACTACGTCTCATAGTCACCTGGGTTTACACAAAAGGCACGAAGTCACATCGTCACCAAGGTTTATCAAATAGGCATGAAGTTGCATCGTCACCAAGTCTTACTCAATAGGCACGAAGTCGCATCGTCACCAACTATTCCATCTACCCATGTTCTACCCAACATTTTTGTAGATATAAATACAAACACAATCTAAATCATTTAACACCCGTATAAAAATATCAATTCCAAGTCCATCTCAAATAGAAAATTAATATATAAAACATAACACTTATTTCATAGCTAATACTTTATATTTATGTGTTAGAAGAACTATGCACTCACACATATAAACAACAATATATATATATATATATATATATATATATATATATATATATATATATATGTATATACACACACACACATAACACGTATTTTATAAAATACTTCATATCTATGTGTAAGATGAAAGTGACTATAGACTCACTTGATCAGAAGATGATCGGGCAGCACTACGACTTGCAGAAGTAGTATTCCTCAGTAGATCTCGAAGATCTTTACAAAAACCGGGCTCCTCGCAGGCACGGCTTCGGCTCGGGAATCTCACTTCTTGGGATCCTCGGGGCTTTGAAACTTGCTTTGGGGCTCGGAAATGATACCGGGGCTTCGGGATATAATTGGCACCCAAATCGAGGCAAAAACTAGAGAGAAGAAAGAGTTTGAACAAAAGAAATCGGCAGCTCTCGCATTCTATTTATAGGTTGCTAGGTCTGGGATTATGTTGGGCGTAATTTCCATGTACGATGGGCGTACTCAGTACGCTGGGCGTAATTTCCTAGTACGCTTGGCGTACTCAGTACGCTTGGCGTACTCAGTACGCTGGGCGTAATTTTGGTAACGCTGGGCGTATGCTTCGAATAAGCTTTGGTATGTGTGCCATGATCTTCAAAAATTCATAACTTTCGCATACGAGCTTCGGTTTCGACGTTTTTTATATCCATGTGTAGGTAAGATTATGCTCTACAACTTTCATTTAGACTTCGTTGGCTAATTGTAACTTTATTTTATTATTGTTTATTTTTAGTAGGTCGGGATAGAAAAAACTTCATTAGAAATTCATAACTTCTTCGTCCGACGTCCGTTTTTGTCTGTCTTTTTACCGTTGGACTACTATCAACAAGATCTTCGATTCTCATTTAGATTGTTTCGGCTAAAAACCACTCGATCTCAAATCGAGTATTCGGGTTGCATACCGCTAAGTCGAAACTTAGAAAAATCATAACTTCCTCATACGCAGTCAGATACATATGTTCTTTTTATGCACGCTCATGGTTTAACGAACTTTGCGACTTTTGTTTAGATCATTAAGGCTAAATATTAATCTAACGTAAATTCACATTTTACATCATTCAGCGTCATGTCGGTTCTGTCACGAAACTTCGGCATGTCATAACTTCTTCGTTATAACTCGGATTTCGGCGTTCTTTATATGCACGAAAACCTTGTGACATATACTACACTTAGTTAAAATTATTTATTCTAAATAATCTTCTATCAAAAAGTCGTTTTTGATGCTTATCATCTCTAAATTGACTAGCCTTAATCTACGGGCGTTACAATTATCTCCCCCTTAGGATGATTATGTCCCGGAATCATCAACGAAACAAGGCTTGAATAATGATTCCATATGTTAACTTTCAATCCTAATTAGTAACTATGATGTTCAATCTTACATCTGCTCTTCATACTATGTTGGACTTTCAATCGTAACCTTTAATATATAAAATAAATCCTTATTGTGGACTCCTTTTTCTTCTTAGGATAAATACATTCATTTATCTATTGTAATAAACCAATGGGTCGTGTCCTGATGACCTCTCATCGTATGATGCAACGCTTAGACTCAAGTCTCATAAAGTCAAATTTCGGAATGGAATATACCTTCCTTCATATTCTAATGTGATATAATCACATTTTTACATGTTGCGTTTCTAGCTACAAGCCTCCTTAACAACGAGCGTGATGTTATCAATCGCATTGATTTCAATCTTCTGACTGAGTCAGATGCTATCTCGAAATTGGTTCTATGAACCACGTAAAAAACTCATCATAGTCGGACTTAATTTGATATGACCGCTAGGGTCAGAATATAAATCATCTTCTTAGTCACTATCGAAACAATGATAACGACATACTTGAATGAAACGAGATCAATCACTAGCTTCTTGGTAACCTTGTGACTTTCCCTGATCTAAGTTTTAGTCATGTGCTTCCAGTAGTATATGCATCTACTACCTTTCACACCTACTCATACTCGTCCCAAGTATTGTCTCTCTGTCGAACCAAGTCACTATACAAAAATGACACAATCATTTAACACATCAGGTATTAAAACCATAAATATCACATAAATATCAAAATCAGGGTTTACATCATAACTTGAAATGATTACAAAAAAGTTCAAGTTCACCCTATACTATGCCTTTAATTGGCTACATTATAAGTTGATCCTTGGATATAAATTCATCATCCTTGATTCGCTTTGTCGATGATCATGTGGAATGCCCTTGGCTGTGGCGGTGCGTTTTTCTTTGGGCAGTCTCTAGAAATATGCCATTCCTCGTTACATCCATAGCACACCTTTTTTTGGATGCACACTTATTGGCGTAATGCCTCATCTTCCTACATTTGTAGCAAGTGATCTCCTCGCTACACTTCCCGAAGTGTTTCTTTTTACACTTCTCGCACCACTTAGCTTCATCTCTTCCTCCAGATTTCGAGAATTTGGTTTCTTTGTTGATTATTGAAGATCCTTCATGTTTCCTCTTCTCTCCAACTTCAGCTCTCTTCAGACCCTTTTCTTTTATTTGGGTCTCAACATTTTTGGCTACCCATATGGCGGCTATCAAAGTGGTTGCTTGCTTGACTATCGAACCAAAGTCCGCTAGTGATCCATTGGCAAACTTGTTGACCTTGGAAAGTTCAGTTGGAAGTAGGTATGGAATAAGCTTCATCTTTTCCGTAAATCTTGTGGCGTATTCAGTGACGCTCAATTTTCCCTTCTTCAGATTCTAGAACTCATTGTTGATTTCCAGAAGATCCTGCTCAGAGTAGTATTGCATTTTCAGTTGCACCACAAATTCTTCCCAACACATCTTGCTAGCTTCACCCTTGGGCATCGAACCAGCCAGTAACTTCCACCAGCTCAGTACTCCAGATTTTAACAGAGGAATTGCAAGAGCGGTCTTCTGTCTATTGCTACACTCGCAACTTTCAAACATTTTCTCCATCTCGGAGATCCAGTCCATTACTTGCACAGGTGTCGGGTTCCTAGAAAGACACGGTGGTTTGGATGCCATGAAATCCTTGTACTTGCATCCACATCCGTCATTTCCTCCATCCTAGTAGTTCTGCCTTACCATCGGTCGGTCGTCTCGACTAATGATCCCTCTAAAGTTTCCTCCTTCAGATTGCATTCCATTTGCTTCGGGCTGTTCAATTAGTATTGTAAATTCTTCACGATTCTGCTGAAGCAAATGCCTTGTTTCCTCCATCTAATGATCCAACATCATTTGAATGATTGCTTGCACACCAGCCATTGTCATTGGCTCAGTTGTTACTGCTGCTGCAACAGCTACTTGCTCAATCACGGGTGGTTGATTCCTGTTCTCGTTCGCATTTCCAACTCCACTTCTTGTTCTTGCCATTTTGATCTATACATCGGCCAAGGTGAATTTAGATCCGCATTCATGATAGATATTTAAATCCTCCATATCACTCCAAAACATTTGCATGCTAGTTTTAATACCGTAGTCGTACGTTTAGAATCCTAAGCACATAAGGTTTCCAGACCCGGTCGGCAACAGACCATAGATCCGAACAAATAATATCATATATGGCAACATATAACATTTAGCACATAAAAGAATTTTAGGCAACTTTCCTAAAATATACTAGTGCATGTGACTTAAAATATGGTAGACACTCATCTCACAATCATTTCTTAGCATTCTAAGTTTAAGTCTAGAAATCCTACAGATTTCCTAGTTTGCTTAAACTAATGCTCTGATACCAACTGTGACATCCCCAATTTCATGGCCAGAAAAGACCGATTTGTTTATGCTTTGTTTTAAAATCAAAGTTATCTTCTAAAGAAAACAGTTGAGGAATTTGTCCCAAAAACAAATATGATAACCATTTATCAAAATATTTCTCAAAAAGAAGGTATTTTTATTAAATAATAAAACCTCGGGATGTCATGATCCGATAAAGATCAAAAGTATAAACAATATAAAATAGACCTTACAACAATCATTTATAACCACTTATCTACAATCCAAAATCTCTCGTGAAGTCCACTAACTTATACTCTTGTGCCATTACCTATAATGCAAAGAAAACTGAGTGGGTCAGGCTTGGGAGGCTGGTGAGCATATAGGGTTTTCAACCCACAATAATATATTTATTATATTCAATCATCAAACAATCAACCGAATTACCCATCCCCATTATCTTCTTTATTTCTTAAGGTTTTAACCTAAGAATCGATTATACTTTCTTCATTCATTCCTACGGATTTACCTAAGGAACTAGCACAAAGTCCATTTGCTACCACGGTTTATACAACAGACACTATGTCGCATAGTCACCAGGGTTCATACAATTGGCAATAAGTGTCATAGTCACCAAGGTTTACACAATAGATACTACGTCTCATAGTCACCTGGGTTTATACAAAAGGCACGAAGTCACATCGTCACCAAGGTTTATCAAATAGGCACGAAGTCGCATCGTCACCAAGTCTTACTCAATAGGCACGGAGTCGCATCGTCACCAACTATTCCATCTACCCATGTTCTACCTAACATTTTTGTAGATATAAATACAAACACAATTTAAATCATTTAACACCCGTATAAAAACATCAATTCCAAGTCCATCTCAAATAGGCAATTAATATATAACACATAACACATATTTCATAGCTAATACTTTATATTTATGTGTTAGAAGAAAGTAACTATGCACTCACACATATAAACTATATATATATATATATATATATATATATATATATATATATAACACATAACATGTATTTTATAAAATACTTCATATCTATGTGTAAGATGAAAGTGACTATAGACTCACTTGATCAGAAGATGATCGGGCAGCACTACGACTTGCAGAAGTAGTATTCCTCCGTAGATCTAGAAGATCTTTACAAAAATCGGGCTCCTCGCGGGCTGGGCTTCGGCTCGGGAATCTCACTTCTCGGGATCCTTGGGGCTTCAAAACTTGCTTCGGGGCTCGGGAATGATACCAGGGCTTCGGGATATAACTGGCACGCAAATCGTGGCTAAAACTAGAAAGAAGAAAGAGTTTGAACAAAAAAAAACGACACCTCTCGCATTCTATTTATAGGCTGTTGGGTCTGGGATTACGCTGGGAATTATTTCCAAGTACGATGGGCGTACTCAGTATGCTAGGCATAATTTCCAAGTATGCTTGGCGTACTCAGTACGTTGTGCATAATTTTAGTTACGTTGGGCGTACGCTTCGGATGAGCTTTGGTATGTGTGCCACGATCTTTAAAAATTCATACTTTCGCATACGATCTCTGTTTTCGATGTTCTTTATATCCACGCGTAGGTGAGATTATGCTCTACAACTTTTGTTAGACTCCGTTGGCTAATTTTGAATTTATTTTTTTATTATTTATTTTTAGTAGGTCGGGACAGAAAAACTTCTTTAGAAATTCATAACATCTTCGTCCGACGTCCGTTTTTGTCTGTCTTTTTACCATTGGACTACTATCAAAAAGACCTTCGATTCTCGTTTAGATTGTTTCGGCTAAAAACCGCTCGATCTCAAATCGAGTATTCGGGTTGCATACCGCTAAGTCGAAACTTAGAAAAATCATAACTTCCTCATACGAAGTCAGATACGGACGTTATTTTATGCACGCTCATGGTTTAACGAATTCTACAACTTTTGTTTAGATCATTAAGGCTAAATATTAATCTAACATAAATTCATTTTTTTACGTCATTCAGCATCATGCCGGTTCTGTTAGGAAAACTTCGAAAGGTCATAACTTCTTCGTTATAACTCGGATTTCGACGTTCTTTATATGCACGGAAACCTTGTGAAATATACTACAACTTAGTTAAGATTATTTATTCTAAATAATCTTCTATCAAAAAGTATTTTTTGATGCTTGCCGTCTCTAAATTAAATAGCCCTAATCTACGGGCGTTACACGCAACAAGCATATACCTTTGGTAATGGTTCGGTAACAACATCAGAGATGCTCCGAGTAGACTTGGGAGCTGGATGCCGATATACGGGAATATTATCCGGAGTTATTCGCGACGGAAGACTTCGAGGATGAAGTCTAGTTCATGTGGGATCGAATTGTAACATCACAATGTCAAGGTAATTTCTATTTCAATCCTATGTGAGAATGATATTGTATTTTAGCCCTTGCGATTCGAAAGGATTGCAAAATGTCCCATTGTGGCGATATGGTAATTTTGTCCAAGTGGAGTACGCTGAGTGCACACTGTGTACGCTAGGTGTACTACGACGCGCCCTAGTACACTGTATATACACCTCGTACGTGGGGCATACATGAAGAATGTACAAACCCTAAATTTTAGGGTTCGGTCCATATATAAACACCATTATAGCCTCATATCTCATTTCTACATGAGCCCCCCTCTTTGAAAATCCACCCCAAGAAAACCCTAAATGATATAGTTTTTTTTTTTTTTGGATCCCATTGGAGTGTTTTGGAAGTGTTCTTAAAGAAGAAGGTGGTTAAAAGAGATTGCAGCTTGGAAGTATCTTGGATCTAAGATTACTTTCTTGATAGCAACATCCAGGTGGTATAAAGTTTACATCTTGATCACTCCATCTTGTAAATCTAGACATTTCTTTTTTTAAGACACTTTTGTTCACAAAATGGTGATTCTTGATCATGCCATGTTCTTGACCCAATAAGTTATCCTTTAAGTTCTTATGAGGGGTTTTGAGTCATAAAATGTGGTCTTGTGGGTTAGTTTCACTCTATGAATGCTATAGAGGTTCTTAATGCATTAAGATGTTGAGGGTTTGTGTTTTAAGCACTTAATACACATGCAAAGTCATAAAGTTGGAAACTTTATGACTTACAATGGTAGTTTAGCCTTGGATCTGATTTTTGATGTAAAGATCTAGAGTATTAAGTTTTTGACGGGGAAAGGGTTCAATTGGCACGTATGTTGGGCATACCAAGTGGTACGCTGCGTGTACGTGGTAAGTGCCTCGTAAGCTGTTAAACCACTAAGTACACCCACGTGCAGAAGAGTATGCCTAGTGTACTCGGCTGAGTCGACTCTTACAGATTGGCTCGGCTAGTTAACTAGGCAAGGTGTTGACTTTGACCAAGATTGATCAATTTTGACTTAAGGGTATTTTGGTTATTTTGGATTGTGTTTGACAATTGGTCAATTGGATGGATAGGTGACGGTTAGAGATGAGATTCAGAGTTGGGCTCATCAACTAGTGTTCATATTGAGAGGTGAATTCTCCTCACTATACTTATAGGTCGAAGGCACCAAGACTGACCCGTTAGATTAATATCTTGTTATACATTGATTTATGATATTTGGAGTATGGGATAGATCTATAAGATTATATTGATAGTTGCTGATATGCATAGGCAGGTAGATCTATAGGACTACATATCATTTCTGGCTTAATATTTATCTATATGTTGATTATGTTCGTTATCTGTGACATGTCGACATATTAAGTATGTTTTGTAGTTTTGTATGTCATTAGGCAACCCCAATTTTAGATTCAAATACAAGAATCATTCAGGAATTCTCAGTCAATGAATAGTTAATGGTTCCCATTTGTCATAAATTTTGTGTCATGAATTTTGGCTTTTTTGAATGAAAATATACATTTTACTTTTCAATAGAAAAGTGAGGGGAAGTTTTTTGACATTTTATGTTTTGAGATACTATACAATCATTCGAAGGGGTGGTCAAACAAAAGGGGAAAAGCGTTTCTTTTAGAACTTTTATAAATTTTGAAAAAAAGGATGAAATTAAAAAGGGATGCAAGTACAATAAACTATAGTTTAGTAATCCAACCAAAAAAAAATTAATCTTATTATGTATCGTTTTGGCGGCATGGCCGAGTGGTAAGGCGGGGGACTGCAAATCCTTTTTCCGCATTTCAAATCCGAGTGCCGCCTCATCAACAAACGAATCAAAATTTATTATCTGCTGATACAAATCACCCAATTTTTACCCAACAAATAAGGCGATAGTTGATACTTGGTTGATTCTAAACATCTGTTCTGGAGATTTTGCAAAAGATTGGAAATCTTTCAATCTAAAATTTAGATAAAGATTATATTATAATGGTCAAAGAAAGACTTCCCGATTCCATTCTACTGCTAATATTGTGTTGACTTGAGAATTTACTACTATGTGCATGAGTTAACAAATCGGGGGTGTTCTAGTTTGATGATTGAATGGACCTGAGGGTATTCCAATCCGATGACTAAGTGGGCCCACTGTATATTGGTATTCTAGTCCAATGACTTAGTGGACCCATTGTATGTTGGCATTCCAGTCCGATGACTGATTGGGCCAAGGGTAATCCAACCTCATGGCTGCGAACCTGTGGATATTCCAGTCGAATAACTAATCGGACCCAGCATGCTTGTTCATTTATCATATATGTTTTGTGTGGTGGTACCTTGGGGAAAATCACTAAGCATTGGCTTATAGTTTTTGGGTTATGGATGCAGGTACTTTCGAGGATCGTGGGAAGGCGAAGGCGTGACCTGTACACATACTTATGTTATTGATCTTGGGAAACTTTATTTTGAATAATGTTTTGAAAACAACGATTTTGTAAACACTTTTATTAGTAAATGGGTTGATTTGAAAATTTTGAATTCGTTGAGATTTTTTAGACGTTACAAAATAGACCTGGATATTATACATGAGACAACTGAAGAGATAATGCAGATACGAGAGTGCATAAAGGCAACACATGACTATCAAAAGAGATACACTGATGTAAGGTGCAAACCCCTAGAGTTCCAAGTCAGAGATAGGGTGATGCTTTATGTATCTCCTTGAAAAGGAGTTATAAGATTCGAAAAGCAAGGTAAACTGAATCCGCAATACATAGGACCATTCGAAATCCTTGATTGTATAGGTCAAGTTGCCTCTCGGCTTAAGTTAACCCAAGAGCTTGATAACAAGCATGACGTCTTCCATGTGTCTAATATTAAAAAGTCACAAGCATGACGTCTATCTAATAATACGCTTGTCATTCCACTTGATGAAATTCAGATTAACCGTGAACTCAACTTCATCGAAGAGCCAATCTAAATCATGGACAGAGACGTAAAACGACTCAAGCAGAGTCGAATTCCCATTGTCAAGGTACGATGGAACTGTAAACGAGGACTAGAGTATACACGGGAATGAGAGGACCAAATGAAGGACAAGTACCCTCACTTGTTCGAAGGAAGCCCGAAAATAAGATAAAATTTCAGGATGAAATTTCCTAAATAGGGAGGGAAGGTGACAATCGAGAGGATTCCGTCACTACTCACCATTAGGAAAGAGTAGGAAAAATAGATGTAATAGCTTAATATTGTAATATTTCATTTTCAGATAATAAAAATCAAATGTGTCGTTACATTTATTGTAAAAATGACTGTTAAGCTCAAAAATTAAGCATTCAAAAAGTTGTACCGTCTTTTAAGCTGGTTAACATACTTGTAAAGTACTCGTTAACATGATCCGAAGGATATACTACTCCTAAAAACCCGACTCCAAAGGAAAGAGTTATGAATTCTATAAAAATACAACCACCTTACAAATCTGACTACCAAGAGGCATGCCTTACAATGGTAGATAAAATCTGTTGGGATTAAAAAAAATATCCTAAAAGATAGTAAATTATGACTAATAAAATATCATATAAAATAATGATAGGATCGATAAATATCCTAAAAGATAGTAATTTAGGATTAATAGAATATACCTTAAGATAATAAGATAGGATCGTCAAATATCTTATAGAGATAGTAAATTAGGATTGGTAAAGTTTCCTAAAAGTTAGCAAGTTAGGGTCGATAAAATATCTTAAGAAAGGTTTTTGTAAAGGATGAAATGGGATTGTTAATTTAATACAACAAAATAAAGAAGAAAACTATAAAAACGTATGCACTCACCAACATTATCTTGATGTTTTAAATAATAGATGTATTCTTAGGGAGATGGGTGTGGAGGATAGTCATGCGCAGGAAGAGCACTTCAAGGAAGCTTGTTGGAGTTTTTTTTTTTTTTGTTTGTCATTTCTACTTATGTTCAAGGTGTATGCTTGACCTATTAAACAATGTAATCCCAAATAAAATATAATAAATAAAAGTATCATTTGTGATATAATTATGTGTCATGTTATATATATATATATATATATATATATATACACACACACACACACACACATACACAATATCCCTACATTGTACAGCCCGATGTTTCTACCGCTGGATGAGGGTGTGACAAAATACCTAAATTATCCATGAGAATTAGGAGGAAGATAGGTTTGGAGTATATGCCTCGATCCAATATCCCTACATCTCACAGTCCGACGTTTCCGCCGCTGACCGGAGGTGTGACAAAACACATAAATTAACCATGAGAATGAGGAGGAATATAGATTTGGAGTATAATACATTATCTTCGATCCAATTGTAAAGGAGAATAGGATGAAACCTATTATTGCAGAAACGGCTTACCCCTTAATGAGAGACATGTTTAACTAATCATTAGATGCGAAAGGCTAGCTAAAAAACTATTTTTTTTTATCATTGTGTAGTTGATAAACTAATAATGATTGCTAAAAACTAGTTGAGAAGATAGATATGAAACATAAAATAGCATAAAAGGATATGTGCACATATAGTTTAAAAGCTAACAAATATAAAGTCCAAAAAGTCCACATTTAATATTGATCTCCACAATATCACCTTACCTTCAACTCTTCAAGGTTACTGACTAGACTGCATACAGTAAGGCTACCCATAAAAGAAAATGATTGCATTTTCTTTTTATTATCTAAAATGAAAATTTCAAAGTAGCTACATTTGGTATCTATTTAACCTTACTTTCCAACTCAAAATGTCACTGCCACACATAGAGGCCAACCCAAAGAAATGACTAGAAGGAAATAGGGTAACCATCTAATTATTGGGTTTTCTATGCAACTATAGATTAGTAAATTAAGGCAATGGAAGCATTCAAATTCCTCCTATGTGTACATGCACCATATGATCTAAGTTTTATGTTATAACAACTTACTTTTAAATCAATGAAATTGAATTCTATCAAGATGGATATGATTACTAACCTTTAGGGAAAAAATCGTATTTGTCGTCAACAACTTGTAAATCTCTAAATCCTTGTAATCACTAGGAAGGACTAGCACCCAAAGTATAATGCCTCTAATGGCTCACACCCAAATGACTAAAACCCTAAAATATTTTGGATAAATGATACTTGAGAAATCGAAATCTCCAATTATGGGGAATGTTGAGAATAAAATTGATGAATGGCTAAGGGTTTATTTCAAGCCGAGGTAAGTTCCAGACAAAGCAGTTTTGAATCAATTAAATAATAGATTTAATCGAGACTCAAATCTCTTCCTTATGTATTATCTAGAATCAAGGTTCTCAAAATCGTGATCTTGATCGTAGGATTGTACGATCATAGGTATGAAAAACAAGTCGGATTGTATACGAATCGTATTTAACATAGCATCACAGATAAGATTGTAGGATCATTGGTAGGATAGTAGGATAAAGATCTGATCCGATCCTACCTTCCTTTGATTTTTTTTTTGAAAATGAGAAAATGGAATATACCATTTTATATCTTTTACCCATTACCAGTTTATCATTTATTATTTTGTGTTGTGAGTTATGACTAATGTTTTCAGGTTTTTATAACTTTTGAAAGGAAAACTAAATGCTTAAGATATTTTTCATGTTTTAAAATTATAAGTTAAAATTATGATTTATTTTGTTGGATCTTAGGATCCCGATCTCCATCCTACGATTCTGATTTTGCAAATCCAAAAAAGATCCTATGCAGCATCCCGATCTTGATAACCTTGCCTATAGGGATGAGCATCGGAACCGGGTACATGCTTTTGGAACTGGAACCGGCTCGGAACTGCCGATTTTGGAACCGAAACTGCCTATAATGATTTTGGAAGCCTCCTATAAGCCCCAAAATCATCCACCCTCTTTAGGGTTCTAAAATGATCATCTTCTTCAACTATTGAGCAATTAAAATTCGGTCCTTACTCCTTTAATCAATTCTTGATTAATTTTAATTCATTCCAATTAGTTCCAAATTAATTGTAATTAGTTTCTAATTGATTTATTAACATGTAGTAAATCAATTAACTAATTATCTCAATCTCTTAAATCTATTCGAGCTTTTTTTGCTCTTGAGGGCAACACCAAAAGGAATTTGTTAATATCCTCAAACTTATATTAATTTAGTTATGATATTGGATACCCATTTACAATAGCAATTTCTTAAAATTGTATAAATTACCTAGTATTATGTGTTTTTTTTATTAAAAATTTGGCTAAATCGTATATGAGAGAAGAATATGGGTTCTTTTGAGAATATTTTCATTTAGTTTTATATTAGATCACTAAAGTTTGTAAAACTTACTTAGTTGTAGCAACTACATCTAAATATAAAAAACTTATGAGTATCATAATAAAATGAATTAAGAAAATTATTTATTAATAAGAAAACAGTTAAATAGATACGAATAAGGTTGATTTTTAAATAAATTTTCTTGGAATTAATTATATCATCAATATCTATATATATAGTTATAAAGGAAACATTTTTTTTCTTTTACTACATTCATTTGAAACTCCCATGCATTTTTCCTTTCACCACATTCATTTGATTCTCTCATGACTTTTCAATTTCTTTCTAATAATGATTATAAGTTGGTTAATAATATTAAATAAATATCAAACCTAAAGTATAATCATATAAAAATTGAATTTCAATTTTAAGAGAATATCTTAATTTTATTTATAAAGTTATGTGTTTTTTTTATTACTTTTATTAGTTTTAATATATTGTTGGATGTAAACCATTATCATTTTAAAGTTACAACTTTTGAACAATTTATATAAAATACTTAAATTATAATTTTGCATATAACATTACATAATCAACTTAACTATAAATTTTAGTTTAACTTAAACAATCCAAAAAATATTTTCTAAATAGTTAAAAGTGATAAATTTATTGTGTCTTTCTAATAATTATTGAAGAGAATTGTTATCGAGAATTTAGAAAAGAAAAGATAGATTTGAACGATTAAAGATGAAGAACACAAAAAGTAAATATTAATCAGATCTCATATTGATTAAGACTGATTACAGAATAAGCAGAAGAGAGTTTTTGCATTCGTGTCTTCTACTTCTAGCCTAAGTCCCTATTTATAGGGAACAAACAAAAAATATACTAAGTCTATACATTTTCACTTCGCACACAAAATGACTTAGTAAAATAACATAAAATGCGAAACAACACAATACACTATATTTGACATTTTACAATTTACATCAACATTCTCCCCCTTTGAAAACAGTCGATGCAATTCAACTCAAAAGCTTTTGAATTGCAGAGTGAATTGTCCTTCGCACTTCTCCATACCAGGAGATCACCTTCTTCAGATCTTTCTTGTCTCCTTCGTTATTCTTCTTGCAATTATTCATACGTACTATGAAGTGCGTATATTGCGAAGAATTATATCTTTCAATCTCTGAGACTTTGAACAAAAACTTCTACGGATTTCCTTTTGTATCCCTTCCAGAAAACACCATGCCAAATGGTTTCAGGCATATTTCACCAACAACATACTTTGACAAAGCAGATTGAGTCAAAGTCTCCTCCCATGGAACTTTTACTTCACTTCCCAGCACATTTGCTAATTCTTCATCTGTAAGAGCTAAACAATCGAAATAGTTATCGATAAATGTCTTCACATGTGCGAAGCCAACCTTGAATACATCTGTATCAGAGCCTTTAAGATTGTTTTCTTCCATATGCTTCAGTATCAGAGCTACTTGAATTAAATCATTGCAGTTCATCTATGGAAAATCAGCTACTGTGAAGTCATATTGTTTGTTGTCTGCTCTGATAACAAAATATCGAAAATTTTGAAGCATCTCTTCAAACAAAACATCCTTCTTTATAGTCACCACCTTTTTAATTTTCATCAGAGACCAAACTTCATCTGGATTCTTCCCCAAGACTGCATGAAATCTGATTTTCATTTGAGTATAATCATTAGGATTATCAAATTTCTCACTGATCTTGTATTGAGCATTGATGAACAACATTTCATTTATCGGGAAATCCAATTGACAATGATCTGAGTTCGCAGTATCATAACTTCTTTTTGGCTTCTTCTCGAACTCATACATCTCCCTACACACAACTTTTGACTCTATTGTTTCATAAGAGTAAAGTTTTGCAGGATCTCCTTTGTTCATGGAGGGAGGATCACTTGCCCTTTGTCTCATTATACTTTGAACTTGTCTCATCCTCTCCATTTCAGCCTCTGTCTCAGCTTTCAACTCCTCCTTTGATTTTT
The DNA here is from genome assembly GCF_052625555.1 of Lactuca saligna. Lineage (NCBI taxonomy): Eukaryota > Viridiplantae > Streptophyta > Magnoliopsida > Asterales > Asteraceae > Lactuca > Lactuca saligna. Next base: position 173,551,375 of record NC_136419.1, read on the forward strand.
CATATAATATTCCTTTTCCTCTTCCTACAACATCTTTCTGAGGTTTTGAGCTTGAACCTCCTTCGTTTCCTCCAATAACAATACCTTTGGAAATTGTTTTTGTGGTAATTGTAGTTGAAGAAATCGGTTTCATAGGAATTGGAAGAGTAGCTACAAGTTGAGTTGATATCACTTTTCCAACTGTTTTCGCGTCCTCTTCTTTACTTCGAATTTCCTCTCCCCCTTGCACCCCTGTGGAAACAGGCGGAGCACTCTTCGGTAGTAAAGAAGTGAAATTTGTAAGTGGAGAAAGAGCTTTTTGAATAGCTTGTTCTAAAGTATTAATCTTTAGAGACAAGAATTCAGGAGTAAAGATTTGAGTGGATGAAGAATGCAAAACTGCTGTTTTAAGCTCAGTGACTAACTGTATTAGCTTATCAAACTTCTCCAATGTTGCGGCTTTATGAGCTTCAAGAACAGGAATATCATTAAGCTTTTGAAGTTAAGAAGAAATCTCCACAATCTGCTTTTGAACATCTGCTTGTTTCGTATGAACATCCTGAAGATCCTTCGCAAGGTCAGACTTCAACTCCTGAATTTTGAAGTTGACATCCTCACGAACTTTCTTGACATCTTGGACAAAAAGAATATGACGTTCTTTTGTAGCAGCTTCAAGATCTTGAACAACAGAAGTAAAATTGCTCCCTTGTGATGTAATTCTGAGCTCATTATTTTTATCTGATTGAGCAATCTTTTCCATGATCCTTTTCTCAGCTCCTTTTATCATAATATCAACCTCCATGGCAGATATTGAAGACATTCGACCAGAATCAGCTTGTGTTTGAATAATGGTCTTTAACTTCTGATTCAAAATTTTAAACTGTTTTCCTGTCATCAGCATATGATCAGGAATATCTTCTTCATCTGAATCAAAAGGAATATCATCAAGTATCCCACCAAAGGCACCTCCTTCGACTTCAGTATCAGACAATTGTTGCGAAGGTTGAGGATTTTCGGGTGATTGAGATGGAAAAAGTGTTGTGAATGGGTTTTGAAGGGCATGATCAAATATGGATGAAGTGGTGGATAAATTTGTAACAGGTAATGAAATGGGTAAAGATGTTTGGATTGTTGGTGCAACACTCAGGATAGGTGCCCCCGTATTAGATACGTTGACAACCATATCGGAAATAGGTACCTCCTCAGAAACTGATTCGGTGAGAACTATTTCTAGTGGTTTGGTTTGTGGAATAGTGGTAGAAATTTGCGAAGTGTGAATTATGGGTAAAGAAACAGTTACCATAGATGTGACGGGTGGAGTTTCCGGAAGTATTTCTTCATCAGATGATTCATTGCGAATCACCATCTTCCTTCTTTTGACCATCGTACGTTGCATATTTTTCGCAACATCTTCAACTCGCTGTCTTTTCTTGCCTGGAGATACTGGCGCAGGAATATTGTGAATAGTAACACCTTTACTACTCACTTCAGCTTTGCGAATTTGCTTCAGTACCCCAGACTTAGAAGGTAAGAGTTCCTTCTTCGATTTTGATGAAGTTTCTTCGGTTGGAATAGCTTCATCTGGTACTGTTGGTGAGGATGAACCCTTCGCATTTTTCTTACTAACCTTCTTTGTCTTAGATGGAGTAGCAACATTTGGTAAGACTCCAGTCTGATCAGCTGTATTAATAGTTCGCAAATATCTCACCAAAACTTTGTGAGTTGGAGAAACTTTGCAAAGCATCGCATCTGGAATACGAGCCACACGAGAAAATATTGCTTCATCATCTTCTACAGTTTTTGGAAATTAATAGAAGGAAAATTCAGCAACTTCAACATTTGTCATCACTGGAATTTATTCTTTCTCATAAACTTTTTCCAGGATTAAGCTCCGGTATCTTGCACAGGAAATCCCCTTCTCCGAATTTGTATTTTCCAGGCTTTTAACAAATTCCTTCCACAATTGGGTTGCATAATCAACATTAATATCATAGTATATGCCCATTACCATAGCATATACTTCCACTCTTCCTCTATCCAGTCCGACTAATCTTCCTGTAAGACACCTTAGAAAAATACCAAATAGCAAAATTCCAGATACATGGCAACCCAGACTTTCGGAAGTCACTTATTTTTGTCAACTCCGGTTGATGCCCCATCTCATTGAACATATGAATGATCTGCGAGTTGACAGGTTTGACAAACGGAGGGTTGTTTGGAATCTGAAAAATTTCCACAAACAAGTTCTTGGACAGTTTAACCCGTTTGTTGTTTGTTAAGTTGAAAGTAATCACATCTGCCGTGTGATTGTATGATGCCGTTGAAGCTGCACGAGATAGCCACACCATCAGAACCGAGAATGAACTGAACATGGCAGTTGATAAAGGTGATCGTTTCAGAGCAACAATAAGCATCTTCAATTCTTCTGGATAAGCGGAAACTTTTGGATCAACTTGGTAATTGGTGCTTTGAATCTTCATCAGTGATTGAGAAAGAACCTCATCAGTGTTGGAAGTAGTGGCTGCCATTGTTAGGGTTTTGAGAAAGAAAGTTGAAGTTTGGATCAAGGTGTAATCTTTGAAGTTTTGTGAGAGTTCTTGTTTGCATAACCGTACATAGTGTTCTTGAACCCCCTTTTATAGGTTGCTCAAAATTGATTTGAAATTAAAGCGGGATACATTTAATGTTATCCGACGTGGCACCTTGAAACTCGGATCATGACTGCAAAAGGTAAAAACATTCCAAAAAGTAATTGTCACATCTCCTTGAAAATCGGATAGAATACCAACGACTTTGAGTATACAGCCTGTCAAGTATCCGTTATAGAATTCGAACCAGTAAAATCCTTCGCATGGAAGCAAGGCTCTTTCACTTTTAGGATTTAAAGTGAAGTCATATGCTAGACTTGCGAAGTCATCAGTCTGAGTTGGTTTTACTCAGAACCTCAAGGATTTCGTGTGTGCATTGTGCCAACGAAATAAGATAAGAAACAAAAATATTTGTAATGTTGTGATGTCAAAAATTCAATTTGACATGAATGCAGTAAAACCCTAGGCAAAGGTTGCTTCGTTAATCATCAAGAGAGATAATCAACTGCTTGTGTAGTTTCCCGTGAATTACAATCGAATACTTGTAGAGAAGTATCAAAGGGCTTCTTTTAAAAGTCATTTTGGATTTGTTTGAAATTTCATTACATATCAGCCTTAACATAAGGTGAGAAATTGTAAATGAAATTACTTGTTTGACCAGTGTAGTCAGTGACAAGTTGGCTTATGAATTTTTTTATCATGACAAGGATTTGCGAATAAAACTTACACTGAAATCATATTCAAAAGAAAATTTGTTCTGGATCTTGTTGGGTAACAAACATTCTTGGTTCTGAATATTTGATCAAGATCACACATGCGAATTGAATATGATTTGAAGTTTCGAAATTTTTGATACTGAAACAAAGGTTTCGTAAAAATCTAGAACAAAGTTCCCCGTCAATTCCTTAAGGTTTATGATTTTTGGGTTTCACTTTCATCATGGACTCATGATGTTAGATCATAAACATAGAGTTGTGATTTTTCTAGGTTTTGATTGGTTTGATCAAAAACCTCAAGGACAAATCTCTTCAAAAAAAATTTTGGAGTGTAAGAATTGTTTGGTTTAAAAAGATTCGATAAGAATCGAAGTGTACCTCTGTTATAATGGACAAAACAGAAAACTCTTAACTCATTTGAGAAGAGTAAGGTAGCTCATTTGTGACTTATGTGAATATAAGCCTTTTTGGGAAGAAATTTTCATGTGATAATTTCATTAAGGCTTTCTTTTCACACATAGAGTCATGTTGAGGATTTTGGTCTACATACAGCAACATGCTTCTAGGGACATCCTAACTAGTTTAAAAAAAATTTAATACCTTCCCATAGAAACAAAAATGTATGACCTCTTCGCATTTTAGCCCTGCATTAAATTCTCAGCACACAGTTGAAAGAACAAAGAAAATTATAATATTTTTGTGATTTTTGAATTTTTCAAAATTAAAGAAAAGAAAAAAAAATAATATCTTTTTGAATTTTTGATTTTTCATAAGTAAATACAAAAAAATAAAATCTTTTTGGATTTTTGATTTTTCAAAAGAAAATACAAAAAATAAAATCTTTTTGGATTTTTGATTTTTCAAAAGAAAAGAAAATAATATTCGTAAAACTTACCTTAGTTGTTATGAACTCAGATGCGAAAAGATGTGGATGCGAAGCCATGCGAAGCCTGTGAATGAACAGTAACCTCTGAATAATATTGACTCATATCTGATGAACAAAACGTTTAGTCTTGTGTTGATGAAATTGAATTCGCATTAATCATCCCCAAACCTGCTAAAATTCTAACAAATGATTTTTCATCAAGAGGTTTTGTAAAAATATCAGCAAGTTGTTCAGTTGTTTTGACAAAATGAATTTCAATATTCCCATCTTCCACATGATCTTTGATAAAATGATATCAAAGAGCAATGTGTTTTGTCTTTGAATATTGCATTGGATTGTGACAAATGTGAATCGCACTTTGTGAATCACAATACAAAGGAATCTTTTTCATGTTTATTGCATAATCACGAAGTTGACTCTGAATCCAAATAATTTGCAAAGTGCAAGCAGCTGCATATATGTATTCTGCCTCAGCGGTTGATATAGCCACACAAGTCTGTTTCTTTGATTGCCAGCTCACCAACTTTCCATCCAATAGTTGACATCCACCAGTCGTACTTTTTCTATCCAAGGTACATCCTCCTAGATCAGAATCTGAAAAAGCTTGAATGAAAAATCCTGTTTTCGCAGGATACCAAAGTCCTAAAGAAACGGTTCCCTTTAGATATCGAAAAATATTTTTCACTGCCGTCAAATGAGGTTCTCTTGGATTAGCTTGATATCTAGCACAACAACAAACCGAAAACATAATATCAGGTCTACTTGCAGTTAAGTACAATAAAGACCCTATCATGCTACGATACAATGTTAAATCAACAGCAGGAGCATCTAACGAAGGAGTTAGTCGTGTTCCTACAGCCATAGGGACTCTGAGCTTCGTGCTATTAAGCATTCCAAACTATTCAAGCAAGTTCTTCGTATATTTTTCTTGACTGATTAAGATTCCTTGCCTGTTCTGTCTTATGTTTAAACCAAGAAAATTATTAATTTTTCCCATCATGCTCACTTCAAACTGACTTTTCATTAAATTTTCAAATTCAAGTGACAATGCTGGATCAGTTGAACCAAAGATAATATCATCAACATAAATTTGAACAAGCATTAGATGACACCCAACTTTCTTGCGAAATAATGTGGGGTCGACTGATCCTTGTTTAAATTTAGATTGTTTCAAGAAATTTGTAAGTGTTGCATACCAGGCCCTTGGTGCTTGTTTTAACCCATATACAGCTTTATCTAAAATATAAACATGATCAAGATGCTCATTGTTTACAAATCCTGGTGGTTGTTCAACATACACTATTTCTTCGAGTTTTCCATTTAAGAATGCACATTTAACATCCATTTGATAAACATCAAAGTCTTTGTGAGCTGCATAGGCTAAAAATATGCGAACTGCTTCAAGTCTTGCAACAGGTGCAAATGTTTCCTCATAATCAATGCCTTCTTGTTGCGAATAACCTTTAACCACTAGTCTTGCTTTATTTCGAATAATATTGCCATCTTTGTCGGTTTTGTTTTTAAAAATCCATTTTAATCCAACAATTGAAACATCAGAAGGTTTAGAAACTAATCTCCAAACCTTGTTTCGTTCAAATTCAGCCAATTCAGATTGCATAACAACAACCCAATCTGAGTGTTCCATAGCATTCTTTACTGTTTTTGGCTCTATTTTCGAAATAAAGACATTAAACATACAAAGTTCTTGGTTTGCATTCAGTACCTCATTTTTCGCACGAAGTTGAGCTCTAGTCAACACACCTTCTTGTGGATTACCAATTACATGTTCTTTTGGATGATTTCTTGTCCATTTCGCAAGTGGTGGATAATTTGGATCAAATTCTAATGGTACATCTTCATACATATCTTCATTTTTAGATCCTGCAACAGAAAAGTTATCATTAAATTCATGAAATTCTGCATTTTTATCAAGATAATGTCTCTGTTTCATCATGCTCTCCCTCAACATGATCTGCATTTTGATACTCCCCCTTAAAATGATGTTCCTGTTGATTTTGCGAATGCTCCCCCTCAACTTGATGTTCCTGTTGATTTTGCGAATGCTCCCCCTCAACTTGATGATTCATAATTTCTTTCTCCCCCTCAAAAGTTGGCAAACAATCTTCTTGAATACTTGTGTGTTCCTCCTCCATATGAACATCTGGTGTGCTTTCACAAGTTATCGATGTTGTAGTTATCGTTGACTCATCAGTATGTTTTGAAGATTCTGATGTTTGATTATCAGGAGCATTATTCTCTGCATCAATTGCCCTGTCAAGAATTCCGAAAATTAAGTCATAATCAAAATCATTAATTTCAGAATTATCAATTTGAGTATTTGAATCCACAAGTATTTGTTTATTATCAAATTTACTATCAATTTGTTTAAGATAGTAATCATCAAATTTTAAATTGAAAGTTTCTTCAATTTTTCTTGTTCGTTTATTAAGCACTCTGTATGCAAACTGAATTCTGTGAATATCCTAAGAAGATGCCTTCATCAGCTTTTGCTTGAAACTTGGACAAATTATCTTTGAGATTCATAATAAAGCACCTGCAACCAAAAACATGAAAAAATTTTGCATTAGGTTTCCGATTATTGATTATTTCATATGGAGTAACATTGAATCTTCGATGTATGTATGATCGATTCTGAGTAAAACGTGTTGTGGACACAGCTTCTGCCCAAAGATATTGAGGTAGATTCGCATATGTTAACATGGTTCTGGCAGCTTCGCATATAGATCGATTTCTTCTTTCAACTACACCATTTTGCTGTGGAGTATATGGTGATGAGAAATTATGCGAAATGCCTTTGTTTGTGAGAAAAATGTCAAGAGTTTGATTTTAAACTCCAAACCATTATCACTTTTAATTTTTCGTACATTCTTCTTCAGACTAATTTCAATCTTTTTGATAAAATCAATCATCGTCTGAGCAACTTCAGATTTTAACTTGAGAAAAAACACCCACGTGAATCTAGAGAAATCATCTACAACAACTAAAATATACCGCTTTTTATTTATTGTTGCAACAGTTGATGGTCCACAAAGATTAATGTGAAGAAGTTCCAATGGATCTACTATTTTTGAATCTATCACAATCGGATGACCTTTGCGATGTTGTTTTCCTTGTTCGCAAGCTGCACACAAAGAATCATTGTCAAATTTTAGTACTGGTAACCCTTGAACTAAATCTTCAGTTACAAGTTTATTTATATTTCGAAAGTTCAAATGTGACAATCTTCTATGCCAAAGCCAACTGAGATCATTAGATGCTTTTGATAGTAAACACACAGCTGGTTTTCCCACAATTGGTTTGATGTCCAGTGTAAACATATCACCATATCTTTTGGATTTGAGAAGTATTTCATTTGTCTTTGCATTTGAGATGATACTTCCTTCCTCATTAAATACAACTTGATTTCCAGTACCCACAACAAGTTGTGATACACTTATCAAATTATGTTGAAGTCCTTCAACATAAGCAACTCTGTTTACTATGAAGTTTCCATTTGTGACTTTCCCATACCCTTTCACTTGACACTTGTGATTATTTCCAAATTTGACTACTCCAGCATTTTCCAAGCTTCTGTAATCTCGCAAATTTTCCTTTCTTCCAGTCATATGACGAGAGCAACCACTATCAATATACCATTTCGTATCATATTACCCGTCACATATCACCTGCATTTATTGAAAAAATTTAGGAACCCAAGACTTATTGGGTTCATCATTAGTAGAATTAAACAACTTTTTGGAATTTAAAAACCATGTTTTCACTTTGTTTGTAACATAATCCATTATATCAACATCATCAGTTCTAGATATTGAGATATAGTCATTCAATAATTTTGGATTCTCATTTATTGTAATCTTATCCTTCACAACATTCGCATTTTCGATAATTGGTTTCCATTTTTGAACCGGAACTTGCGAATTATGAGATGATATACTAGCAGTTGAAGAATTATTTGTGAACTTATCAAATGCACTTTTGATTTGATCTTCTGAAAACTTTCCGATTTGATATTTCTTTCCTTTCCCTTCAAACCAATGATTGATCGTACTTACATCAGATTTTCCTTTTGTGTATGAAACTTTGGTTGGTTTTGATATTGAAGGATTTGGAAAATTTGGTTGTTTTGGTGAAAATTTCACTTTGACTTGAGTTGAGTTCTTCACACTTGATGAAGTATTCGTGAATTTGCCAACATTTTGAAACTTTTGATTATTTGCAAATTTTTGCGAATTCTCAAATTTTCAATTGTTGTCATATTTGCGAATATATGGAACTTTGTCAACAGAGTTTATTTGTTTATGAAAACTTGAATATGTTTGTGTGTTTTTGTTTTGAAATTTTGATGATGTTTTTGAAATTTGTTCTTTTTCATCTCTTGATTTTTCATTAGTCACAACTTGCCAGAATATTGCTTTTCTTACTTGTCTTTTTGAAACATTATTTTCTGTTGAATAATTTCCAACCATCAATTTGAATTCTTGAGAATTTAGTTTCACTACAACCTTTGAGTTTTCAGCTTTTTCAAAAATTTTGTTTGATTTTTCACCTTTAACCACCCATTTTTGTATTGATTTTTGTTTTTGAAATACATAAGGATTTTGGGTTAAATTGTTTTCTTCTGTGTTTTGATTTGCGAAAAAACCTTCAGTCGTGGACTTTTGATTATCTTTTTCAATTATTTTATTGAACTCAGGATGAACATTCTCAGCATTTCCGGTTGTGACAAAAACTTGATTTGGAAAAATAGTTTTATCAGTACGTACAAAATTTGGATATACCACTGTGTTGGTTTCCAAATAATGTGCGCCTTTGTCATTTAAAATTTTGTCAAATTCTTTTGTATTTTCAAACACTTGATCAACCACAACCCTTTGATGTGTTTCAGTTGAAATTTTCTTTTCTTCTTTGTTTTCCTCAGTGTCATCAGATTTCCAGCTTTCAACTTCCACATTATCAAACTTACAATGTTGCGAAGTTGAAGATTTATCAATTTCATCCTCTACTATTGAATCAACTATTATTTCTTTATCTTTGATCTTGGATATTATATTAATGATTGACAATTGAGAACAATCAATCTCTTCTTCTTCTATCTCACTGATTTCACTCACATTATCAGAATTTTCATCAATATCAGCATAATTGAATTGTGACGTAAGAGTTGAATTTTCGGTTTTCTTTATGATTTTCACGTGTTCACTTTTTGTCAAACTTTCATTTACAATGTTAACCAACTCATCAGCATTCAGAAATTCATCAATTTTGACAATACCATATGAATATCTATCATCAGGTATGTTGTCAAACTGAGCAATTGTACTTTCGCAATCATAAGAAACAACATCAACTTTTTCACGTTCATACTCAAGAAAAGGTAAAATTTTCCTATGTTGTTCTTTGCTAATATTAGAAGAATGATGTAAAGCTGTTAATTTTGCATACAATCATTTTGCAGAATTACAATATATGTTTCTTTGTGCTAGCAACAACCTAACATCATTAGTAAGATTATTCCTATCACAATCTATATTTTTGACTTGCATTTCCAATTTTTCAACTCTGCCCTTCTTTATTTCTAAATCTCTTCGTGTCTCACTAAGTTGCACATTTAATTTCTTAGCTTCATTACTAGCAGACACAATAACAGAATCAAAATAAGCCACAGTATCATCAAATGAAACAATTTCAGCATCATAAGCAGATAAAGGAATATTAAAAGATTCAAGAATTGCACGTACCTTGGTTGTAATGGGTGACTTGTCAGTGGATTTAGACACAAAACATCGCCCTGAAATGTTCTCTTCACAATCCTCAAAACTTGCGAACATTGCTTCATGTGTGCGATGCCTCATTTCCTCATAATCAGATCCTGAAGACCAGATCTGATAAGTTCCACTTTCTTCTTCATTAGAGTCTCCCTTAGCAACTAAAGACACTCCTTTGGTCTTAGCACGTAATTCTTCAATCTTTTCGGAGTAGCATGCTTCATCTTTAACTTTTTCTTTCTTCTCTTCTTTCTTTCGCAACATGCAATCAACTTCGAAATGATTCGCACCATTGCAATAGTGACAGTAAATTCCTGAATCACCCTTCAACTTTTTCTCTTCATTCGCATTTTTCTGTTTTTCATCTATTTTCTCCATTTTCTTCCTCTCCTCCCCTCCAGTTCTTGTGACATCATTTTTCCCATCACTATTCTTTCCTTTTGGATTAAAAGGCTTTTTGAAAAACTTTTTAACTCTGTTGTTTGAATAGAATGCTACAGCTTCATCATCGGAGTTCATCAAAAATCCTTCTTCATATGAACCATCTTTTTCATCAGTTTCTGATACCTTTGAAACAAGAGCCAAAGGACCACCAATAGCTTGTTTTGATTCTTCATACATTTCTGTGACCTCACATTCATGTGTTTTCAGTTGATTGTAAAGATCATTCAATGTAGTTGTATCAAAACTTTGTTGATTCTTAATCATCATGCTCACACTTCGCCATTCCTTGCGAAGACCCATAATGAAAGTTAAATTGAACTCCATGAGAGATCTAGTGATACCATACCTATTGCAGTGAAACATAAGCTCATTTAGACGATCATAGTAATTTTCGAGAGTTTCTGTATCATTTTGTCTGAATTCCTTCAGTTCAACTAGACATTGCTTCACAAGTTGATCTTCGTCTTTTCGCTACCTTGATACTTTTCTTTTAGAGTATTCCAGATATCTTTGGCTGTTTTACAACTACGAATGTAATTGTAAATCACAGGAGGTAGAGCACCTCTTAGTTCTCTCATGCATCTCTTTTCATTATTCTTCAGTCGACTTCGTTGTTCTTCAACATCAGTAGATGCAGTGGATGATCCAATTGGTTGAACATTAGCAGGAGCTTGTACTGTTCCATCGATACACTTCCAAAGTTCTTCATCAATTCCATTTAAGTAATCTTCCATTCTATCAGCCCAATGATCATAGTGTTCTGGAATTAACATCGGAATTTTGGTTGAGGAACCAAGCAAGTGAGAGAAAGAAGTCATTGTATTCATGTTGAAGTTCGCCATTGATGAACACAGAAAATATCCGAAAACTTGAAAACTTGATGAATTTCAGAATTTGATTAAATGAAATGATCACAAATCACTAATCGATTACTCGACTTAACAATTCAAATACGGAATCAATTCAAATCTGAAGATCAATAGTGATTTTCAAAACCAAAAATGCGCAGAAAATTTTGAGTAAAAATGTAACTCAAAAAGCAAATGATTCTTATACGAAAATCAGATCTAAGCAGTTTGAATCCTGCTCTGATACCAATTGAAGAGAATTGTTATCGAGAATTTAGAAAAGAAAAGATAGATTTGAACGATTAAAGATGAAGAACACAAAAAGTAAATATTAATCAGATCTCATATTGATTAAGACTGATTACAGAATAAGCAGAAGAGAGTTTTTGCATTCGTGTCTTCTACTTCTAGCCTAAGTCCTTATTTATAGGGAACAAACAAAAAATATACTAAGTCTATACATTTTCACTTCGCACACAAAATGACTTAGTAAAATAACATAAAATGCGAAACAACACAATACACTATATTCGACTTTTTACAATTTACATCAACAATTATTATAAGTTGGTTAATAAAGTTAAACAAATTTCAAACGTAAAGTATAATTATAAATAAACTAAAACTTAATATTAAAATAATATCTTTACTTCTACTTATAAAGTTATGTCTTTAACTTTTAATATATTATACTTAAATTTTAGATTTAATATGTTGTTGTATGTAAACCATTATCAGTTTAAAGCTACAACTTTTGAACAGTTTTGACAAAATACTTAAATTGTTAATTTAAATATAACATTACAGTGTTAACTTAAATATAAATTTCAGTTCCACTTAATAAACCCAATAAATATTCTGTGAATAGTTAAAAATGATTAATTGTAGTGCAAAATGCAAAAACTAAATTATAATCTTAATTTAACTAAAATATTTCCTAAAGATATTTTTATAATCATTAAGAGTTTTCAAATAAGTATTTTAAAATAAATTACAATAACAATACTTAAAAATAACTCTATATAATGATTATATTGTTACCTTTAAAATCAAAAGACAATATTTGATGTTTTAAATAATTAGAATGATAGAAATTAAAAGGTTAAGTAAATAATTTTTAAAAAATTAATTAACAATAACAATAACTATAAATAACATTAAATCATATATAATATTTAATTTTATTTGTGAGTAACTTGCGGGTAGAAGTCATTCAAACGGTTGAGATTATGCAATTATAATATATGTATATATAATATCATATAATTCAAAAATATCAATCTCTTATATCAATTTATTATACGAATTATTATATCAAATATAACAACAACGTTATAGTTAAATTAAAAAAGACATTTATTTGTAAAGATTTCAACTATATATGTGTTTGTACGCAACGCGCAATGTAACAATAGTTGTCATATTGGCACAATGCTTTAAAACACATGTAATGTCATCCTCAAGCACATTTCCATAAATTCACATCCACATATTTTTCAAAAAAACGACAAAGCATATCATGGTTATCTTCATTCTTTTCCTATTTTAACATGTAAAACATTTTCTTAACAACAAAAAATAGAAGTAGACTAGATTGACACCCGTCATCCCTAATTTCATGTATCTTAATTCATGCTAGACAAAAATTCCAAATATTTTACTAAGAAAAACTTTTTTGATATGTTTGGAAACGAGCATCAAGAGCTTTTAGAAGCTTTTAGTTTTGAAGAAAAAAAAAAACTAGAATTAAAGAAAAACTTCATTTGGAGAAATTTAATGAATTTTTAATCTGTTCAATTATTTTACAACTTGAAAAAGCTTTCACCATATTCGTTGAGAGTTTTTGATTATAATAGGGTGGATGGAAAAAATATTTATTATTTTAGTGTTCTTTCAAAACTATTTACAATTTTAATGTTTTTCTTATTTTTCTTTACTTTTTAGTTTCTTTTTTTTAATTTAAATATCTTTTTTTTTCTTTTTCATTCCACCTTTATATATATATATATATATATATATATATATATATATATATATATATATATATATATATATATATATATATATATATGATAGCTTTCATTTTAGTTTTTTTATCCTTTTTTTACTGTTTTTTAAATATATGTTTTTTATTTATTTTTTTCTGTTTTATTTAAATATTCAATTTTCTTATACAACATTTTTACCATCAAATTTTAGCCTCAACATTAAAAAATTATCAAAAACCACCATTATAATTAATTTTTATGGTGCAAAAATTCCAATATTCACATACATTAAAGTGAAAAAAAAGACATCTCAACATTCTCTTACAAAAAAAACACCACAAAAAAAACTTCAATATTGTTTATTACAAAAAGAAAAACAACACAATTAGCTTCATCTTGAACTGGTAAAAAATTATTACCTCTAAAAAATAATAATAATAATAATAATAAGAGAATAACCATAATAAATGCCATAAAAATATTATTTTTTTTAAATTATCTTGGCATAGACGGACATCGTTTTCGATTATGTCCCGGTTGCCTATAAACTCCACAAAGATTGACATTTCTTCCTTCTTTAATATCCATGTCATTTTTTAGTCTTGTTGAAATGCTAATCTTTGTGGAATTTGTAGGCAACCAGGACATAATCGAAAACGATGTTCGTCTATGCCAAGGTAATTTAAAAAAAAATAATATTATTATGGTATTTGTTATGGTTATTCTCTTATTATTATTATTATTATTATTATTATTATTATTATTATTATTATTATTTACAGGTAATGATTTTTTACCGGTTCAAGATGAAGCTAATTGTGATGTTTTTCTTTTTGTAATAAACAATGTTGAAGTTTTTATGTGGTGTTTTTTTGTAAGAAACAATGTTGAGATGTCTTTTTTTTCACTTTAAAAACATTGCATGTGAATGTTGTAATTTTTACACCTTAAAATTTGATTGTAGTGGTGGTTTTTGATGATTTTTTAATGTTGAGGCTAAAATTTGATGGTAAAAAGGTTGTATAAGAAAATCGGATATTTAAATAAAACATAAAAAAATAATAATAAGAAAACATATATTTAAAAAACAGTAAAAAAGGATAAAAAAAAACTAAAATGAAAGTTGTCATATATATATATATATATATATATATATATATATATATATATATATATATATATATATATATATATATATATATATATATATATATATATATATATATAACAATAAAAAGGTGGAATAAAAAAGAAAAAAATAAGATATTAAAATTAAAAAAAAATTGAAAAGAAACTAAAAAGTAAAGAAAAATAAGAAAAACAATAAAAATGTGGAATAAAAAAGAAAAAAAGAAAAATAAGATATTTAAATTAAAAAAAAGGAAACTAAAATAATAAAGAAAAAGAAGAAAAACACTAAAATGGTAAATAGTTTTGAAAGAACACTAAAATGGTAAATATTTTTTCCATCGTCAAAAACTCCATTTGTTGAACAAGTCTATACATATACAAGTTGTAACTCCCGAATCCCCAAACATACCCTTAATCTTAATTAATATATTGGGTAATTCACTATATATTCATTTTCCTTTCGGTAAGCTTCCAACTATAAAGACTATGGATTGTAATATTATAATACATTATTGGTTTATTGATTTAGACATTTCCTCGTTGATTTTTTGTATTAGAAAACGAATCTTTCATTGATTATAATACATTATTGGTTTATTGATTTAGACATTTTTCCTTTCATCACATTCATCTGAAACTCTCATGACTTTTCAATTTCTTTCTAATAATAATTATAATTTTGTTAATTAGGTTAAATAAATATCAAACCTAAAGTGTAATCATATATAAACTAAATTTCAATATTAAAATAATATATTTACTTCTACTTATAAAGTTATGTTTTTTAACTTTTAACATATTATACTTAATTTATTAGTTTTAATATATTGTTGGATGTAAACCATTATCATTTTAAATATATAATTTTGGAACAATTTGTATAAAATACTTCAATTATTAATTTAAATATAACATTACATGGTCAACATAAATAGAAATTTTATTTTAACTTAAACAACCAAATGAATATTTTGTAAATAGTGAAAAGTGATAAATTATAGTGTCTTTCTAATAATGATTATAAGTTATTTAATAAGGTTAAATAAATATCAAACATAAAGTGTAATCATAAATATACTAAATTTCAAGTTAAAAAAAATATATTTACTTCTACTTATAAAATTAAAGGGAGTATTTTTTTTATCACATTCATTTGAAACTCTAATGCATTTTTCCTTTCACCATATTGATTTGAAACTCTCGTAACTTTTCAATTTGTTTCTAATAATAATTATAAATTGGTTAATAAGGTTAAGCAAATATCAAACTTAAAGTGTAATCATATATAAACTAAATTTGAATATTAAAATAATATCTTTACTTCAACTTATAAATTTATGTTTTTATAACTTTTATCATATTCTACTTAATTTAATTGTTTTAATATAGTATTGGATGTAAACCATTATCATTTTAAAGATATAATTTTGGAACAATTTTTATAAAATACTTAAATTATTAATTTAAATATGATATTACAGACACAACTTAAATATAAATTTTAGTTTAACATAAACAACCCAAAAAATATTTTTTAAATAGTTAAAAGTGATCAATTGTAGTGTCTTTCTAATAATGATTATAAGTGGTTTAATAAAGTTAAATAAATATCAAACCTAACGTATAATCATAACTAAACTGAATTTCAATTTTAAAATAATATATTTAGTTCTACTTATAAAGTTATGTCTTTAACTTTTAATATATTATATTTACTTTATTAGATTTAAAATGTTATTGCAGGTAAATTATTATCAGTTTAAAACTACAATATTTGAACAACTTGGACAAAATACTTAAATTATTAATTTAAATATAACATTACAGTATCAACATAAATATAAATATAAATTTCACTTGAAAAACAAAGAATATTTTATAAATAGTTAAAAGTGATAAATTGTAGTGATAAATGCAAAAAACTAAATTGTAATCTCAATTTAACTAAAATATTTCCTAAAGATATTTTTAGAATCGTTAAAAGTTTTCAAATAAATAGCTTCAAATAGCTTACAATAACAATACTTAAAAATAACTCTATATAACTAATTATATTGTTACCTTTAAAAAAAATAATGTTCGGTGTTTTAAAAAATTATAATGATAGAAATTAAAACATTAAGCAAATAAATTTTAAAAAGTTAATTAACAATAACAACAACTATAAATAACATTAGACCATATGTTATATTTATTTTAATTCATGTGTAATTCGTCGGTAGAAGTCATTCAAACGATTGACTAAACTATAATAATAAAATCTCATATTATATTTCTAGTTACAAAAATTATGACTTTAACTTTTTAACATAATATAATTAACTTATTAGTTTAAAAATGTTATTGATTGTGAGAAACTATCATTTTAAAGTCACAACATTTGTATAATTTATGAGTTGATGCAAAATAGTTAAATTATTAATTTCAATATAATATTGATCAATTAACTTAAATCAAAATTTCAGTTAAACTCGAAAAAAATCGAAAAACTGTTTTATAAATAGTTGATTCTAAATTATAGTGTTAAACCTAAATTGTAATCCTAAATTAACAAAAAAAAACCATGAAACTATTTTTTATAATCATTAACATTTTTTAAATAAATAGCTTAAAAATAACTTAAAATAAGAATAGTTAAAAGTTATATTATATTAAAAAAAACTATAATATTTACTTTAAAAATAAAAACAATGTTTTTTTGTTTTAAATAACTATAGTCATAGAAACTAACAATATTCATCAAATAAATTTTAAAAACATTAAATTTCTGAAACCAAATTAAAATGATTAAGAGTTTCGAAAGACGTTATTTTAAATAACTTACAACAACAATAATTAAAAGTAAAATTATAAAACAAAAATAACATTGTTGTCTTTATAAACAAAAACAATGTTTCATATTTTAAATAGTTACAATGATAGAAATTAAAATCTTAAGCAAATAAAATTTTTTAAAATTAATTAATCATAAAATATTATTAAATCATATATTATATTTAATTTTATTAATAAGTAACCTTCATGTAGACGTTATTAAGACACTTAGGATTAAACAATTTTAAAAGCTATCCACATTATCATATAATTCAAACCAAACAATGTTTATACGAAGTTATTCTAAAATTTATTATATAAAACTTAATAACAATGTCATTGATATATTTAAAAAACATATATTTATAATAATTTCAAGTATATTGTTGTATTCTACGCAACACACGGGTATTCACCTAGTTATTAAAATAAAAGACAACAAAATGCTAAAGATTAGAGCGTTTCTACACCGGATAGTGACAAATTGCCTTCATTTAGAAAAAAATATGATCGTGTGTCTTCTATACGGTCAAATTTTTTGAACCGCACCACGTTATCGATGTCGGGTATAATGTGTAATTCATCAATGTTGTAATATGTCATTCATTACATTGATGACAAAAATGACTTATTATGTTTGCTTATCTTACACCCATTAATTTCATTGGTTATGTTTATAAAACTATCTTGAAGGTTTTGGCAGAAAGAAAAAAAAAACGTTATTGACTTAGTTACTAGCAACAAGCTAAACAATTATCGCGGTCAAAAATATAATAACGGTCACCAGCCGCTATTTGAAATCGCGGTTCTCGCAGCGGTATAACGGTGGTATAGCGTTTTTTTATATTATTTAGAATATATATATATATATATATATATATATATATATATATATATATATATATATATATATATTCTAAATAATATATATATATATATATATATATATATATATATATATATATATATATATTAAAGTATTAATCAGTAAATCATAGTGTAAAGTTAAACCCAATCCAGTTAATTAGTTAATCAATAAATCATTATTCACATATCATATTTAGTTAATCATACTTTACATATCATAATTAGTTAATCATACTTCTCAAACCGATTACCAATGCCCAGTTAATCATACTTTAATACAGTCAACAAGAAAACATATGCAATACTTACTATTTTATCATACTTTAACACAATTCCAATTATCAAGTGAAATGATTATTTAATATGATAGTTAATCATAATGTAGTACTTCAAATTTTCGACATAATTAGCAAGACAATACATACATGATTTCATTAGAAGTCATGACAGTCACAAAATTACAATTTTATTTAATATAAGAGTCTGTTTCCACTTAAGTTTGCAAGTTCGACGTCAATTTTCATTCTTTTTCTCGAAATCATGCAATGCAACAATATATAAACTTTTTTGTAAAACATGTAGAGGGAGAGTAGTTAATTGAAATGGAACTTTTGTAATTTATTTTTCTTGAACCCTTGTTGTAAGGCTCTCGAGTCTTTCACAATTGTTATATAAATGAATTAGCTATTTATCATCTTGTATATAACACCTACTAAGATGAATTATATACCTTTAAATTGAGCGTCCATATTGTCATTCATATATATATATATATATATATATATATATATATATATATATATATATATATATATATATATATATATATATATATATATATATATATATATATATATATATATATATGAACGAACCTTAAGAACGAACCTACTAAGATGATTTATATACTTTTAAATTGAGCGTCCATATTCTCATTGATTTTTTTTTTTTTTTTTTTTTTATTATTTTTTTTTTTTAATAATTTAATAACGATTAAAAAGATGTTTGCACTGTTTAAATTGCAAATTAATCTCCTACAAAAAATAGAAAGACTTAATAGAATTTTAAGTTGAGGCAAACCCTTGATATAAATCAATCAACAAAATTGTTTAAATCCTTAAATTTTTATGTCAAAACAAAGATGTTTATTAATCTAAAATTTTCAGTTAATTGAACATGTTTATTAATTTAAAATATTCAATTAACTTCCAGTATAGTTTAAATTAAAAAAAAAAAAAAAAAAGAACTATATAATAAATAAATAAATATAATTTGTTGTTATATGAGTGTAAAGCTTCCAGTATAGTATAGGTCGTCTGGCTAGTACCACCATTTACAATATGTTTCTCCAAATTATTTTCAAATGATACATACAAAAGTGCGTGAAGCCTTTCTAGCTCAGTTCTAAAGATCCTAATGAGTCATAAGCAACTAAAACTACCATACTGCAGCCCGCAATTATAATTTTATTATGAATAAGTTTTTTTTTTAAATAACCACTACAAAATGTTTTCAATTAAAAATCAATGAAGGAAATTTTAATATATTTTATGACATAATAAAGAACATGTTGAAACTGAAATAAAATGTTCTGAACGTACTACATTGTCATTGAGTAATACTCTTCAGCAACCCAACATTCTTGTCAACATTTATAGGTGCAGAAAGAAAAAGGAGAAATAATTTAAAAAAAAAAAAAAAAACTATAAAATAGTATTAGACCATATATGCAAATGTGCTCAAGAATACATAAAAACTTACTTCGTTTAGATCACCAAGACATACATGTATGCTCTTTTTGGTTCATTCTCAATATATAAAGCTATATATAGAAAATGCATATAAATCACCCCAAATAATGGTAGTTATCAAAAAAATTAATAAACACACTTTTTCTACTTAGAGGGTCAAAGTATTATTAGAGAAATTTGGTTGTCTTTGAGCCATTAACTGATTTTGACCCCTGTAAAAAATGCAATAAAGATCCACCAAAACAATTGAAATTATATATCAAACTAAAGAAATGTTATTAATTTACCCATCCAATGCTTTGAAGTTCTGAAGCACCTGAAGCAAAAGACAAAGATTAACATTTGGTGTGTATATTAGGTAGTAATAAAAAATGGTTATATAGAGTAATTTCATCGAACATATGGTGTTTAGAAAGAAAAAAAAGCCACAAACAAACATACACATATATACTTATAACTTATATTAAACATTTCATCAAGTGGTTTATTAACATGAAATTGATTGTCACAACTAGAAATTCTATGTCTTGTAATCACTATACTCAAGTAAATGTTGAAATCAAAAACTCAAAAACAAGTATGATGCTTACTCAATGGGAAACTAAACCCCAATTCACTACATCAAACAATTGGAAAACCCTAGAAGTTCTTGTTAAGTCCATTTTGGACTAGAACTTCCTTATTGGATCCAAATGGACCAATAAGCTTCCAATTGGACTATCATGGGCTTAGAACCCTAATTGGGCTCTAATTGGACCCACATCTATTTATTTCAACATTTTGGGCCATGTTGGACCTAGAATGAAATAAATACAAAATTTTGAACCATGATTAACCTAAACTAGCCCAACAAAGTGTAAAAATCATACTATATTTCTTTTGGGACTAAAAACCATCCAACTTAACATCTACATGGGTTAGGACATTAAAGCCCAATTTTTTTTCCTTTCCATTTCAAATTCTCGGCCCAAAAGCCCAAAACCAAGAAGGAAGAGTTGACTTAAAGCCTTGCCACCTCACTATTATCCCACATATCTCCATGCATGGACCAACATGCATCTAGGATTGTCAACTCAACTCTCTCTCTTCTCTTCTTCTTGAACTCGGCCGAGAGCAACACCCACACACACACAAAACACTCACAAACTCTCTCTAAATCACTCAAGGCTTCTTTCTTCTTCTCCATCCAAAATCTCGAGATTTAGGAAGCATTCAAGGAAGTTCTTCCACAAAAATCATCATCTAAGGTAAGGTTTTGCTTGGATCTATGACTTGTATTCGTTGTTATATCAAAAATCTCTTCCTAATCCATGCAAAAATCGTGATCTTGCACTCTAGAAACCCCATAAACTCGAAAACTTCATCAAGGAGTGCAAAGGCCAAAAATCACTTCATTTCTTCCATTCTTTCTTCAAAAACCGAATCAACACCCAATGTGAGTTTCATACCCCCTTATTTTCGGTTTTTATAAGTTTTTGTGGGGGAGAATACAAGCAAAGGTGTAGATCCATCATTATGTGTATGTTGTGGTTGATTTCTATGCTTATATGTATGTTTTGTATGATTTTGATGATAGATCTAGTATGAAATGCTAAAAACCGAGACATGTATTTTATTATAGCATAAAATATACTACTACATGCAAAGTATACTAAGAAAAATGGCCAAATGGCTTGACAACACTTAATTTGGGCTAAAAACTCATTTTTTTTTTACATAAAATGTTGAAAATACAAAGTTAAAGGGCCTAAAATGAAATATTTCGAAATCTGATGGGTGAGATGAGTCAAAACAGTTTACATAATGTATTTTCAGAAAATATACTATTTAGAGGGTTAAAAACATAAATTCCAAGCTTATTGGGCTAAATATGACATTTTCGGCCCAATGAGGCCCAATATGCGAAATTTTCTAATTTGGAGGACCAAAACTGCATTTTTCTGTAAAACAGTGGACTATAAGTGTTCCATGTACTTTTCAAAGGTTTAAAATGCTTTTCAAATTTAAAAAGGACCAAAGTTGCAAAAGTTTTCCAAATTGGGTCAAAAATGTAAAAATTGCGAAAAAGAGGGGTTATAACCGAGAAAACTGCAATTTCAAGGACTTAAACTGTTTTCTATGATAAATATGCTGGAAAATACTTATTTCAAATATTTTTGGTGTTAAAAATGTCAAGAAAATTGATTTAAGGACCAAACCGGAAAGTTTTTAAATAAAGGGGTGAAAAGGGTAAATTCTACAATTAAGGAGGGGCTGAAAACAGAAAATCTTCAAGGCTAGTTAATACATGTAATTTGACCAATTGATGGTACCACGCTTGTCGACGAAATACAATACATTACAATACCAAAAGTCGTTGTTAAACGAATTGGTTCGGTCTCGAACCAATAAAAATCCGAAACCACTAACACGACGACGTTACGACATTACGATTCATAACTAATAACGATGGAGAATTCACTATACATGCGAGTGTGCACAGACGTCTACGCACCATCTTTGGGCCCCAAAAGTGTAAAATCTTGTTCGTTGAGCCTAGCTAGCCCAATGACCTGATCTTAAGGCCCGAAGATCTCTCTCTCTTACGAAGTGTTGGGTTTTACCGATCCGACATAACGTAAAAGGACTTTCAATGGCAAACGTGCTGCTGGTCCCCAAGGGTCCTTCAGTGCTGCTAGTAAAGTCGGTAACTCACGATTGCGGGTTGGGCTTCGGGCCCTTCGCAATTGCATTAGTCTTGAACGACGCGGGGAAATACCGAGGGTTTCGCACCTTCTCTCCTTCCCTCCGGTCGTGGGACTACACAAGTCCGGGAGGATCGAGTTGTGTGAAGAATTACGAGTGGCGCCTAAGGGATCGCTTGTAAGGTTGTCGATTGGACGTTTTCATTAATGCACGTCACAACACTTCACCCATTGTATTCTCAATGCCTCCGGAGCTCAACGATTTCCTCTAACGCAACGAAACAATGGCATACAAACTAAGTAATGCAAAGTGATAGAAAAACGTCGGGTTTTCCTAGGGTTTTCAACAATTACAATTATGAATTAAACGTCGAATTTTCACAACTCTTACGCTTACATCTATAGAATTCAAACAAGCATACTCATGGATCAACACATATTTTTACACTATTCTATTTTTAGAAAATATTGGATTTTCTGATGGGTTTCAAACAATACATTGGATTTCAAACACTACTTATGAACTCACCAACATTTCATATGTTGACGTTTTCAAAATACTTGTATTCTCAGGTAACAGATAAGGTGAAGGATGATTTGTACTCTATGATGTTTGCTGTGGTTTAAGTGGTGTTGAACGGTTATTTTGAGAATGTAACGTTTGAACAATGTAACGAATGTAAACGCTATCGGTTGTATTATTCCAAATGTTGGTGATGTTTTATGTTATGTTTCATGTATATGCATTGTGATGGTATTCAATGAGTCACAATAGCCCTCGGACGTTTCCGCCGTCTGGTTCGGGGGTGTGACAGGTTGGTATCAGAGCATTGTTTATAGTGAACTAGCATATCTAGCCACACATGGATATGCAACTATAAACCAAAAAGAGGGACTAACATAACTCTGAACAAAACAAGTAAATAAAACACGCTTGCTTGTATTAGGAATAAGAACATAACGCCGAATCAAACACAATAATGCTGGTGTCTCGGTTAAATTGGGACTGTTCTTAGTAATACCAAGGAGTGAATGTAGCCTGATCAACTACATTCTTTCCAAAGTAAAACTAATGCACGTCTTGATGAGATCGGGATTTCTAGGGAACCTAAAACTATACCCATCTACCACTAAAACGAGAACGCCTACTTGATCTATGCGATGATTGTAGCACCCTAGGAATGACGTTAGCATAATTACACACTCTCGCAGACCGCATGGCTGGTTTTCATCACCCCGGAGATCCCTACTTCCCTAACCAGGGGAACAACGGATGGTTAGAGGAGGAGCCCGAGGAAGAGCCTGAGGAGGAGCCTGAGGAAGACCCCGAAGAGGAATCTGATGGGGAACCGGAGGCCGAAGTTGAGGGTGAACCTGCCGAATCAGAGGAAGATGAAGGAAGCCTCGAGGAGGATGCTGATGATAGTGACAGGGGTGACTCGGATGCGGAGTCCGAAGTCATCAACCCCCCTTACCCGATCAGGGTGCATGCCTATCGAGTAGGCCCCACTGGTCCCACACCTCCCTGGGGTATTGATCTTTGGAGATGGAGCAGACAGCAGGGACAGCGACCCCCGTACGGCATGTCACGCGAGTTCTTTGACCTGAGAGACGGAGGACCGGCTGATCGAGCCCTTCCAGTCATGGTGAAATGGTTACGGAATACGGGCGACCTTGCCCAGGACACTGCGGATCAGGTGCACCAGTTGAGGACTAGGGTCGAGCGTGCGGAGCAGGAGACGCGCGACGTCCTTCGAGAGTTTCACATGAGGCAGGTTCGGTGGGAGTCTCGACTCTGGGACGCGGAACGCTTGGTGGCTCGTCTTCAGGGAGCATCCACATCCTCAGCACCACCTTCGGACGCAACTCATCGCGGTTAGGGATAGACTTATCATAGTAGGTCGTTAGGAAATATGCTATGTACTCCGACTCTATGTTTAAGTGACTACACTACTCATAGAGTCGTTATGCTGTCGAACTAGTATCACTCATGTATGCTCCTACGAGCAAATTTTCATGTATCAAATGCGGATAATATTAATAAATTTTTACGTGTTTTATTACGATATTGCAAATTGCTATGTGTTGAGATATTATTATTGATTGGTAAATGATAGTAGTGTTTAAGTTCGTACCATGCACCTAGTCAGTAGGATCACGACCTCACCGAAACCACATACCCTCAACATCTTTCCGTTTTGTCACAGAAAGATGCCTCTCCGACCTACTCGCGGAAACCCAGGACCAACCCCACCTGAAGTTGACTCAGTCGCCTTCCAGGCAGCTGTATCTACAGCAGTCACTGCAACAATTGCGCAAATTCAACAAGGGAACAATGGAGGAGTCAATGGGCAAGGAGTCGGAAGTTCAAACAATGGAATGAATCAAGGACCCACCAAGGCATGTACCTACAAGGACTTCACAAACGCCAAACCACGAACTTTTAATGGCACTGTAGGAGTGATCACTCTGAAGTGATGGATCGAAAAGGTGGAGTCGGTATTCAAGATATGCGACTGCCCTGAGCACATGAAGGTGAAGTTCGCAGCCTGCACTTTTGTGGATCAAGCACTCACCTGGTGGAACGGACATGTAGAATCCATGACACTCCCTGTAGCCAACTCTATGCCGTGGACGGAGATGAAAGAAATGTTAATGGCAGAGTACTGCCCACGAGGCGAAATACAGAAGATGGAACAAGAGCTATGGAACCTCACTGTGCAGAACGCGAATATCGATGCCTACGTATCGAGATTTAGCGAACTATCTCTGCTGTGCCCGGGTATGATCACCTCGGAAGGAAAGAAGATTGAGCGATTCACCTGGGGACTCACATCACCAATTCAAGGGAATGTGATAGCTGCAAACCCCGAAACATTTGACAGTGCAAAGAGACTGGCAAAAAGGTTGTACGACCATAATAACAAAAAGGGAGAGAAGCCAGTGGAGGCTGAGAAGACGAAGGAAGGAGATGGCAAGAGGGGAAAGAACAATAAGATGAAGGGGCGCCAGGGCCCCGACACCTCCAAGAAGCAGCAGACAGTGGCGGTTAATGCCGTTACCACATCGGCTCCAGCCGCACCACATGCTCCAACCTCAGCCACTTCAAATGCTTCCAAACCTTATTCCGGTAATCTTCCCAAATGCAACAAGTGCGGTTTCCATCACTATGGAGAATGCAAGGATTTTCAGTGCACCAGTTGCAAACGAAGGGGTCACACCGCAAAGTACTGCAAGGCTTACCCTCCCCATAACCAAAATCAGGGAATCAACAACAACAACCCTCGCAACAACAACAACGCCCATGCCAGCGGCAACAACGCAGGGCCTAGCTACACCTGCTACGGATGCGGGAAGACTGGACACATCCGCCGAGACTGTCCCAACAACAACAATTTAAGAAATGGAGGAACAGGAAGGATGTTGACCATGGGTCAGAGTGAGGCTATTCAAGACCCCTCTGTTGTTACCGGTACGTTTCTCTTAAACCACGCTTATGCATGCATCTTATTTGACACCGGAGCGGAACGAAGTTTCGTAAGCAATAAGTTTAAGCACTTATTAAAACAACTTCCCCAAAAGCTAAATGAAGCCTATACGGTGGAAATGGCCAATGGGAAAACCGAGTCCACTGGGGAAATCTACACCGGATGTACCCTAACCCTTAATCAACACGTTTTTCGAATAGACCTAATGCCAGTGTCAATTAGGAGCTTCGACGTGATCATCGGCATAGACTGGTTAAGCCCCCACCATGCCGAAATTATGTGTCATGAGAAGGCCGTCCGTCTTCGCCTTCCAAATCACGAAACCCTAGTAATTTACGGAGACAAATCTAGCATGAACCTTCGCCTCGTTTTGTGTGTCAAGGCACAAAAATATCTACGAAGGAACAATCTGGCGTTCCTGGCTCACGTGGTGGACAAAACCAAGGAGGAGATTAACGTTCGAGACATTCCCGTAGTATGTGAATTTACGGATGTGTTTCCTGAAGATCTTCCGGGAGTGCCCCCAGAGAGACAGGTTGAATTTCGAATTGACCTTATCCCAGGAGCAACTCCTCTTGCTAAATCACCCTATCGGTTGGCTCCTGCTGAGATGCAGGAATTATCCAGCCAACTCAGCGAACTTTTGGATAAGGGATTTATTCGACCTAGTTACTCGCCATGGGGAGCTCCGGTGCTCTTTGTCAAAAAGAAAGACGGATCTTTTAGAATGTGTATCGATTACAGAGAGTTAAACAAACTCACAATCAAGAACCGCTACCCACTCCCACGAATCGATGACCTATTTGACCAGCTCCAAGGGGCTAGTTATTTTTCTAAAATAGATCTACGGTCCGGATACCACCAACTCAAAGTCCGGGAAGAGGATATTCCAAAAACCGCTTTCCGAACTCGCTACGGACATTATGAATTTGTCGTAATGCCCTTCGGTCTAACGAATGCCCCTGCCGCATTTATGGACCTAATGAATCGAATCTGCCAACCGTTTCTTGACAACTTTGTCATTGTTTTTATCGATGACATCCTCGTCTATTCTCGAAGCAAGGAAGAGCATGGCCAACATCTCCGACAAGTCTTAGAAACTCTACGATCAGAAAAACTTTATGCCAAACTCTCCAAGTGTGAGTTCTGGCTGCGGAGCGTGAACTTCCTAGGTCATGTGGTCAGCCAAGATGGAATCCATGTGGATCCCTCTAAGGTCAAAGCTGTAGAAGGTTGGGCAATCCCGACAACGCCCACGGAAATTCGTCAATTCTTGGGATTAGCAGGCTACTATAGGAGGTTCATTCAAAACTTCTCTAAGATCGCCAAGCCACTTACCTCGCTTACGCAAAAGGGCGTACCATTCAAATGGACAGACAAACAAGAAATCGCATTTCGAACCTTGAAGCAAGCTCTCTGTAGCGCACCTGTACTATCTCTGCCTGAAGGAACGGAAGACTTTGTAGTCTACTGCGACGCATCAAATCAGGGTTTAGGTTGCGTTCTCATGCAACGTGGGAGAGTGATAGCCTATGCATCCCGCCAGCTAAAGACGCATGAAGTAAACTACACGACCCATGACCTAGAGTTGGGAGCTGTAGTCTTTGCCCTAAAAATTTGGAGGCATTGCCTTTACGGTACAAAGTGCACCGTCTTCACGGATCACAAGAGTCTCCAACACATCTTAAACCAAAAGGAGTTAAACATGAGGCGATGAAGATGGGTTGAGTTGCTAAACAATTATGAGTGCGAGATTAAGTACCACCCAGGCAAGGCCAACGTGGTAGCTGACGCATTAAGTCGGAAGGAGTACTCTAATCGTTGTACAAAAACTCTCTCGATAACCATTCAGTCACACCTGGCCACTCAACTTGCAGTAGCCCAGTCAGAGGCCATGAAGACGGAAAATAGAGCAAGCGAAGTATTGCGCGGAATGGAAAAGAACCTGGAGGCAAAGGAGAATGGAGTATACTATTTCATGAACCGTATTTGGGTCCCTAAATTTGGAGGGTTTAGAGATGTTGTCATGAAGGAAGCCCACAAGACGCGATACTCCATTCACCCCAGTTCTGATAAGATGTATTTGGATATTAAACAACATTATTGGTTGCCTAACATGAAGGCGGAAATCGCGACCTACGTCAGTAAGTGCCTTACATGCGCCAAAGTAAAGGTGGAATACCAGAAACCTTCAGGATTGTTGCAGCAACCGGAAATTCCCGAGTGGAAATGGGAGGGGATTTCTATGGATTTCATTACCAAGCTACCCAAGACGTCGGACGGACTGGATACCATATGGGTAATCATCGATCGACTGACGAAATCTGCCCATTTCCTGCCAATCAAGGAATCCTACAAGATGGAGAGACTGACGCGGTTGTACCTATGAGAAATCGTGAGACTCCATGGAGTGCCAAAATCTATTATCTCGGATAGGGATAGTAGGTTTACGTCCCGATTTTGGCAATCACTCCATAAGGCGATGGGAACAAACCTCGATATGAGCACCGCTTATCATCCACAAACGGATGGTCAAAGCGAGCGAACTATCCAAACGCTCGAAGATATGCTCCGTGCGTGTGTGATAGACTTTGGAAAGTCTTGGGATACCCACCTACCCTTAATCGAGTTCTCATACAACAATAGTTACCATTCGAGCATCAAGGTGGCTCCTTTCGAAGCACTTTACGGACGTAAATGTAGATCACCGTTATGTTGGGCTGAAGTAGGTGACACCCAACTAGCAAAAACACATGCGTCAGACAAAGAACTAACGGGACCGGAGATCATCCGTGAAACCACGAAAAAGATCGTTCAAATCAGAGCTCGATTGCAAGCATCGCGTGACCGACAAAAGAGCTACGCTGACAAACGGCGAAAGCCCTTAGAATTTCAGGTCGGTGATCGAGTACTGTTAAAAGTCTCGCCCTGGAAAGGGGTTATACGTTTCGGAAAATGGGGAAAGCTGAACCCGCGATACATTGGACCTTTCGAAATCGTCGCTCGAATTGGTCCAGTAGCATACAGACTGCAACTACCCGCAGAGCTAAACGGTGTACACCCCGTGTTTCACGTATCTAATATGAAGAAGTGTCTCTCAGATGAAACTCTCGTCACTCCTCTTGACGAAATCGAAATCAATGAGAAACTCCTGTTCGTTGAAGAACCAATCGAAATCATGGACAGGGAGGTGAAGCGTACTAAGCAGAGTCGCATCCCGATCGTGAAAGTACGGTGGAACGCAAAGCGTGGGCCAGAATTCACTTGGGAACGCGAAGACCAAATGAAGCAAAAGTACCCTCACCTATTCTAGCTTTCTCAAATCTAGCTTTCAAACAGAATTTCGGGACGAAATTCCCTCTAACGGGGGGATGATGTCACAACTAGAAATTCTATGTCTTGAAATCAAAAACTCAAAAACAAGTATGATGCTTACTCAATGGGAAACTAAACCCCAATTCACTACATCAAACAATTGGAAAACCCTAGAAGTTCTTGTTAAGTCCATTTTGGACTAGAACTTCCTTATTGGATCCAAATGGACCAATAAGCTTCCAATTGGACTATCATGGGCTTAGAACCCTAATTGGGCTCTAATTGGACCCACATCTATTTATTTCAACATTTTGGGCCATGTTGGACCTAGAATGAAATAAATACAAAATTTTGAACCATGATTAACCTAAACTAGCCCAACAAAGTGTAAAAATCATACTATATTTCTTTTGGGACTAAAAACCATCCAACTTAACATCTACATGGGTTAGGACATTAAAGCCCAATTTTTTTTCCTTTCCATTTCAAATTCTCGGCCCAAAAGCCCAAAACCAAGAAGGAAGAGTTGACTTAAAGCCTTGCCACCTCACTATTATCCCACATATCTCCATGCATGGACCAACATGCATCTAGGATTGTCAACTCAACTCTCTCTCTTCTCTTCTTCTTGAACTCGGCCGAGAGCAACACCCACACACACACAAAACACTCACAAACTCTCTCTAAATCACTCAAGGCTTCTTTCTTCTTCTCCATCCAAAATCTCGAGATTTAGGAAGCATTCAAGGAAGTTCTTCCACAAAAATCATCATCTAAGGTAAGGTTTTGCTTGGATCTATGACTTGTATTCCTTGTTTTATCAAAAATCTCTTCCTAATCCATGCAAAAATCGTGATCTTGCACTCTAGAAACCCCATAAACTCGAAAACTTCATCAAGGAGTGCAAAGGCCAAAAATCACTTCATTTCTTCCATTCTTTCTTCAAAAACCGAATCAACACCCAAGGTGAGTTTCATACCCCCTTATTTTCGGTTTTTATAAGTTTTTGTGGGGGAGAATACAAGCAAAGGTGTAGATCCTTCATTATGTGTATGTTGTGGTTGATTTCTATGCTTATATGTATGTTTTGTATGATTTTGATGATAGATCTAGTATGAAATGCTAAAAACCGAGACATGTATTTTATTATAGCATAAAATATACTACTACATGCAAAGTATACTAAGAAAAATGGCCAAATGGCTTGACAACACTTAATTTGGGCTAAAAACTCATTTTTTTTTACATAAAATGTTGAAAATACAAAGTTAAAGGGCCTAAAATGAAATATTTCGAAATCTGATGGGTGAGATGAGTCAAAACAGTTTACATAATGTATTTTCTGAAAATATACTATTTAGAGGGTTAAAAACATAAATTCCAAGCTTATTGGGCTAAATATGACATTTTCGGCCCAATGAGGCCCAATATGCGAAATTTTCTAATTTGGAGGACCAAAACTGCATTTTTCTGTAAAATAGTGGACTATAAGTGTTCCATGTACTTTTCAAAGGTTTAAAATGCTTTTCAAATTTAAAAAGGACAAAAGTTGCAAAAGTTTTCCAAATTGGGTCAAAAATGTAAAAATTGCGAAAAAGAGGGGTTATAACCGAGAAAACTGCAATTTCAAGGACTTAAACTGTTTTCTATGATAAATATGCTGGAAAATACTTATTTCAAATATTTTTGGTGTTAAAAATGTCAAGAAAATTGATTTAAGGACCAAACCGGAAAGTTTTTAAATAAAGGGGTGAAAAGGGTAAATTCTACAATTAAGGAGGGGCTGAAAACAGAAAATCTTCAAGGCTAGTTAATACATGCAATTTGACCAATTGATGGTACCACGCTTGTCGATGAAATACAATACATTACAATACGAAAAGTCGTTGTTAAACGAATTGGTTCGGTCTCGAACCAATAAAAATCCGAAACCACTAACACGACGACGTTACGACATTACGATTCATAACTAATAACGATGGAGAATTCACTATACATGCGAGTGTGCACAGACGTCTACGCACCATCTTTGGGCCCCAAAAGTGTAAAATCTTGTTCGTTGAGCCTAGCTAGCCCAATGACCTGATCTTAAGGCCCGAAGATATCTCTCTCTTACGAAGTGTTGGGTTTTACCGATCCGACATAACGTAAAAGGACTTTCAATGGCAAACGTGCTGCTGGTCCCCAAGGGTCCTTCAGTGCTGCTAGTAAAGTCGGTAACTCACGATTGCGGGTTGGGCTTCGGGCCCTTCGCAATTGCATTAGTCTTGAACGACGCGGGGAAATACCGAGGGTTTCGCACCTTCTCTCCTTCCCTCCGGTCGTGGGACTACACAAGTCCGGGAGGATCGAGTTGTGTGAAGAATTACGAGTGGCGCCTAAGGGATCGCTTGTAAGGTTGTCGATTGGACGTTTTCATTAACGTACGTCACAACACTTCACCACCCATTGTATTCTCAATGCCTCCGGAGCTCAACGATTTCCTCTAACGCAACGAAACAATGGCATACAAACTAAGTAATGCAAAGTGATAGGAAAATGTCGGGTTTTCCTAGGGTTTTCAACAATTACAATTATGAATTAAACGTCGAATTTTCACAACTCTTACGCTTACATCTATAGAATTCAAACAAGCATACTCATGGATCAACACATATTTTTACACT
The DNA here is from genome assembly GCF_052625555.1 of Lactuca saligna. Classification (NCBI taxonomy): domain Eukaryota; kingdom Viridiplantae; phylum Streptophyta; class Magnoliopsida; order Asterales; family Asteraceae; genus Lactuca; species Lactuca saligna. Next base: position 173,583,326 of record NC_136419.1, read on the forward strand.
ATTCTATTTTTAGAAAATATCGGATTTTCTGATGGGTTTCAAACAATACATTGGATTTCAAACACTACTTATGAACTCACCAACATTTCATATGTTGACGTTTTCAAAATACTTGTATTCTCAGGTAACAGATAAGGTGAAGGATGATTTGTACTCTATGATGTTTGCTGTGGTTTAAGTGGTGTTGAACAGTTATTTTGAGAATGTAACGTTTGAACAATGTAACGAATGTAAACGCTATCGGTTGTATTATTCCAAATGTTGGTGATGTTTTATGTTATGTTTCATGTATATGCATTGTGATGGTATTCAATGAGTCACAATAGCCCTCGGACGTTTCCGCCGTCTGGTTCGGGGGTGTGACATTGATCTTAGTGACAAAGATAGAGGAGTGAAAGAGGAGAAAGGTCTAGGATGTCAGTCAGAAGCACACATCAAGTATCTATCAGGACAATAGAGAGAGAGAGAGAGAGAGAGAGAGAGAGAGAGAGAGATGTGAATACCAAAATCTGTAATGTGTAGAAGATAAAGAATTTTCAAAATTTAAATCCATTTTCTCAAGTCACGACAAATAGACAAGGAAATCTATGATTTGTAGCAAAAAGTAGTTACCTCAAGATATATTTTCCACATTCATTTTCATGTTTCTGTAACAAAGTATTGACATCTTATCCTTTAGAAATTCGATTAAGTGGAAACCTAGGGAGGAAAATTTGGGCAAAGTTTCAAATCAGAGAAATATAGAGGGTGTGATTGGGAGCTTATGTAAAAGCTTACCTGGAGGACCGTAACCGGAGGCCTCCGGCCCATGGCAGTCTCTGATTTTCAATTAGAGGGTGCATGTGTGTGGTGTTGCTTTAATATTGAGTTTAGGGCTTTTAGGGAGAACAATATGAGTGGAAATGGTGGTGATAGCTAGGTTTATTGAATGTGAGAAAATAGAAAGGCTTTGCACAAAGGAATGAGGGAAAAGAAGGTTATCATTTTAGTGATAATTAGGAGATAAAAGGGGGGGATAAGGGGAAGTTGGTTGATTCAATTGGCCAACTGGGTCAATTAGTGATAAAAGGTGGCAACAATGGGGATTTTGAGAGAGGGGAAAGGGAATCAAAAAAGTAATCAAAGTGAGTAGTGGTGGTTATTCAGTTCGCTATGGTTAAATTTCATGGTTTAACATAATGAAGATGATGACGATGCTTGTGGTTGAAGGAAATGATGATGGTGGTGGAGCATGGTGGTATTGTCGTTGGCTGAAACTTTGAATCAACGTTGAGAGGGAGTGAGAGAAGGCGAGAAAGATGTTATATAACCTGTAAGTGAAGTTAGGCTGATTAAGTTGGTTGAAGAAGAGGAATATTTGGTTAATTTTGACCGATTCAAATTGCTAAAATTAGGGAATATGGAGTTACGTTTGACCAAATTACTTTTCTTAATTTTTTATAATATTGTTAATGTATAAAAGGTTAGTACATAATGCTTTAAGGGTTATACCTTTTAAAATTCAGCATTTGAGGCTAAATGCTTATTAATATATATATATATATATATATATATATATATATATATATATATATATATATATATATATATATATATATATATATTGTGGTAGAAATATTATTAAGATTCACGTTCTGGATAATGAAATAGTTATATGGGCGAAAAAGAGGGAAAACAAATATATGATATTTAAAATCACCTTTGATAAGGATTTTTATAGCTTTAGTTGGTCTTTCTTGATGTGTATGATGATGTTAATGATATTTTATGAAAATTTATTTCTTGTATTCTTTCATGTATTATCTATAACAAAGTTTTAATCATTATCAGTGTTGTAAAAATCTTGACTGGGTCCCAATTAATCTCGGATTAGGCCATAGACACTACTGAGCTGAAGGTGCCTAACGATCAATCATGCCCACACAATGAGTGAAAGAGTACCAATCGATAAAATGTTAACATTTTGAAGAAGTTCTATATGAATAAAATCCTTTCATGGAATGATTAGTGTTGTATTAATCATATTAACCTATTTTGTTGTGATATTAGTGATATTTACAAATTTTTTTATGATATTAGTAATATTTAATTTTTTAAAATTCGAAAAATTAGCAATTTTGGGTCCCCGATTAATGCCCACCTAGCTGACGTCAAACGGTTTTACAACCTTGATCATTGTTAATGTAAATTATCCTTAAGAGTTCAAGATGTAAAAATGTGTTTGCTAAGGTGATCCACTCTCATCCTTTTCTTTTCATCATTTTAAAAGGACGTAGAGAGTCGATTATGGAAGCCGTTGAAAATGGATTCTATAAAAGGTTGAATCTCCGTAAAAATAGTTGGTGCTTCTCTATATTCCAATTTGTAGACAACATAATTTTCTATGTTCTAAAGAGAATATGTTGAATTCCATTTGATTTCATAGATGTTTCTTCCTTTCCTCTAGGGTAAAAGTAAACATGTCTAAAATCAACGTAACTGGGATTTTACAAAATGATATTGAGATTACAAATATGGATTCTTGCCAAGTTGTGGCACATACTCCTTCTCGTTCAATTACAAAGGTGTTTTTTTGTTGGGGGTAAGATGTCAGATATTAGTAATTGGTAGCTAATAATTGATAATTTTTATAAATAAAATCTATAAAGTTAGAAGGCTAAAAATTTTATGTATTGTGTCATTTGAACATGTGTAAGGATTTCGTTTGCAACGCAGGTTCCTACATGTTCTTTATGTTTTAAAATCCTCATCTATCGTGATCAACCACCTCGAAATCATCTGTAAAAATTTCTTTTAGGAAGGTTGCAATGCAACCATAAATATGACATGTATTGCTTGAAAAAAAACATTATCAGTTGCAAGGAGAATGGAGGTCTAGACATCGGTAACTTGAGGGCCCTTCAAACGTGTATTGCTCAAAAAATGATGGTGCAGATTCCAAAGTGAATAAGATTGAAACAAGAAAAGGGTGATCCAGTATATTCATAATATTAATAGTAGCATTGGATATGTCAAGTCTATTGTAAATCATGGTGTAATTTGGGAATTATAAATCATTTATACATACAAATTGGCCAACACAACATAGATCTCAATAATCTTTTTAATACTACTCATAAGAACTGGAAAAAATTGGGTTGGTTAGGTTGGTGGCTAATATATCGCATCATCTCTTATAAAGATTATTAATGCCTCATTTCTTGACCATAATCCTTTCGAAACCATATCGATTCAAAATGATTGGTATAGCTAACATTCTGGTATTGAGAACGAGCCTTGGTAAAATACCTACATGAGCTAACATAAAGAGTTTTAGTGTTAGCACAACCTCATTCCATTTTCCTCTATGTAATTAAAACCCTAAACTAAAATATCTTATTTAGAACACCTAGTTTTAAAATGTTTCTATTATTGAGATAGCGAACCGCAAAAGGATTGAGTAACGATCTTGGTCTTCAAGGGAATAAAGTTTAGAACCTATTGGATGTTGATAATTTTGGGTTAAGTGATTAAAGCCATCAAATTGTGCTTCGAAGTAGAAAGGGTAAAATAGGAAAAGTTATATATTAGGCTTCTTTCATGGATTATTGTTTTAGATTGACATTTTTTAAGCCAAAAGTAATTATATAGGGTTATAGGGCTCGTCAATACATTTCTGTGCATATAAAGATCGTCAAAAATGGAGTTGAAATTAAGAAGTTATCACTATTTGAAGTTGGAATGGAATTTGGTGAAAACCTATTGTCACGACATGACAAAAATGTTGTCATGACGTGAGGGTCATCACGAGGTGACAAATAGGATATCACGACATGAAAACTAAGCAACCAAATCCCATAATTTTTAGTGTTTTCTATGTATTTAAAGAGTCATTATGTGTTTTTGGGGTATTTTTCCATCCTCCATCTCATCTAAGGCCTCTTGATAGAAACCCTAGCCTCCCTTTCACCACTTTGAGCCTCCCCTCTCCTCTCTTATCCAGTTTTTGAGTTCTGGTGAATTTTAGAAAGATGCTCTTTCAAGATGGAGTTTGCAGCCTTGCATAAGAAGATTTTAACTTCCAACTCTCTTTTAGACCTTGGGTATGATTCAAGATTGCACCTTTATGCTTATAAGTTGCTAGATCTAGATTCTAAGTTTCTTTTTGGTCCATTAAATGAAGATTGTGTTCTTAGATGTGATAAAGTTTGCAGCTTTATCATTTTAGCTTGTCACAAGAGTATTTTGCTTTATGTATATGATCTTTCCTGATATTTTGCGTACTATACTTGAAGATAGGATCTTATCTTGGTCATTTTGACCTAACTTGTGTTCAAGACATGCATGACTAAAAAGAAACAATTTTTATTGTCCTTTGGGTTGGGGAAAGCCTCCTGGAAAGTTGGATTTGATGACTTAATGGATTACGGACTCAAACCATTAGGATTATGCTGTTGGATTTAGTGTCTAAGCCTATAACTATAACTGTGATGTACTTGACCTAATTGTAGCATGGTCCTTTTGAATTGCCTTCACCAGTGCAATTTGATAGGATAGACTTTCAAGAATAAGGTTATTTATGATTTATTAATATATTAGTATAATATATTAATATGAAATCATATTACTTAATTACTATTGATCAAGAATTAATTTGGATTTAATTTTGTGATCAAAAGAGACTAATTAAATATATGGGGATTGATTGTGTAAATCATTGATTCTTATAGTGTGGGCTAATGATCAATGGTTATTTAGGATGTGCTAAACCAATGTGATAATCCATGGAGGTTTTAACCCATGGAACCTAAGTAATATGAAATGTCATTAGGGTTTACAAGGTATAACCCTAGCACTTTCCACATAATAAATAGACCCCTCTAGAGCTAAAATCGCTTGCCACAATATTCTTGGAGAGCGTGTATTGATTTTGAGCTAAGTAACTTATTCTCTCAAGCCTCCTCTTGCATATTGGTGTTTGTGAACCATTAGAGGCATCACACTTGAGGTGATCAAGCTTTCAATGGTCAAGAACTACAAGTCCTTCTAAGAGGTAAGTCATCTGACTAGTTGTATTGCTCAAATGTCAATGTATATGTTAATTAGGATGCATGTTTTGGAAATTGAAAATGCATGTATAATTAGAGAAAACATAGATCCAAAGCATATAGGGTTGCATGTACACCATAAGAGTGTTATAGTGCTCAAAATCCAACAGCGGTATCACAGACTAGGGTTGTTTCATGTTATACTTAATGCTTGTTAATTTGTCACGTTGAAAAAATTGATTTTCTAGCCTCTGACTGATGAATTCACCGAGTCCACTAGCTGACTCAACGAGTCCACTCAGTAAGAAGGTCAACTCGACATGTCAGTTCATGCACTCATCGAGTCCCTGACTTTGGGTTTAGAATTTCGAGTTTTCTTGGCCGAGATTGGATTGGAACCACTACTATAAACTGTTTACATCATCAAATCTGTTTTATGATATGGTAGTGATTATGATCATCCAATCACAAGATAATTGTCAAAGTTTTAAGAAAATTGTTGTTTTATGTGATAAACAAAGCTGCTTGCAAATTGTTGACTTGATATTATATTGGTTATGAGTTTAGTTAGATCAATCTTGAATTACTTGAATATTTTTGTTAGTTAAAATGTTGATCTTAATGCTTTTAATAACCTCCATAACATGTCCTCAAGTTATGGAAAACGAAAGGTCTCATCCATTAAAATGCAACTAAACTCATAAGTTATAAAAATGAAAAGTTTTAACAAGTTTCAAAACATGCCCTCAAGTTTTGGAATTTGGAAAGTCTCACTAATGAAACTTTAATTCCAAACCCTAGAATTTGAAAAGTTAAAATTCATCCCTTATACTTTAAAATATTATAAGTTTAATAATATATATATATATATATATATATATATATATATATATATATATATATATATATATATAAGTGGTATCACAGACTAGGGTTGTTTCATGTTATACTTAATGATTGTTAATGTGTCACGTTGAAAAAATTTATTTTCTGGCCTCTGACTGATGAATTCACCGAGTCCACTAGCTGACTCAACGAGTCCACTCAGTAAGAAGGTCATCTCGACGTGTCAGTTCATGCACTCATCGAGTCCCTGACTTTGGGTTTAGAATTTCGAGTTTTCTTGGCCGAGATTGGATTGGAACCACTACTATAAACTGTTTACATCATTAAATCTGTTTTATGATATGGTAGTGATTATGATCATCCAATCACAAGATAATTGTCAAAGTTTTAAGAAAATTGTTGTTTTATGTGATAAACAAAGCTGCTTGCAAATTGTTGACTTGATATTATATTGGTTATGAGTTTAGTTAGATCAATCTTGAATTACTTGAATATTTTTGTTAGTTAAAATGTTGATCTTAATGCTTTTAATAACCTCCATAACATGTCATCAAGTTATGGAAAATGAAAGGTCTCATCCATTAAAATGCAACTAAACTCATAAGTTATAAAAATGAAAAGTTTTAACAAGTTTCAAAACATGCCCTCAAGTTTTGGAATTTGGAAAGTCTCACTAATGAAACTTTAATTCCAAACCCTAGAATTTGAAAAGTTAAAATTCATCCCTTATACTTTAAAATATTATAAGTCTAATAATATATATATATATATATATATATATATATATATATATATATATATATATATATATATATATATATATATATATATATATATATAACAAGTCAGTCTTACCGTTAGTAGGCCTCATTCACGAAGCCGGTCTGTAGGGGGGTATAAGATTACTGCCTATAAAATGATGGTTTAATGCGTGTCCACTCTCGCCCACCGCCTCCTTGACTAGTTGAGGGTCATTAGTCGAATGGGTAGGATAGGACATTAATTCTCATTAAAAGTATAATGATAAATGTAAACTAACTAAACTTTTATTAAATTCCCAATCTTAGTTACTTTAGGAAAAATGTGAACATGGTGCTAATCCATGAAATTACACTTTGCACCTTGTTAAGGAATTAGTGGAGCGTGTGTAGTTAATTGACACAAATTTGGGACTGGAAATGTGTGGCAAAGAGTAGCTTGATGTTAATCATAGATCAATGGAGCGTGTGTGGTTAACTGACACATAGATTAGGTGATTTGTAACATTGGGTGTACCAAGCTAATTTTCATGGTTATTCACACCTGGTTAGTGATCATCGGAATCCAAGTCACAAACTTGAAGGGCACAATCTAGATTTAAACAAGCCATTGAAAATTCAATGAATTACAAAGGATCTAGGAATTTCAAATCCAATTAAAACTTAATAATCTATTTCGTTTATCATGGTGGAAATTTAAATCCTCATCTACCTACCTTCAAATATTTTACAATTGGATTATGACATCCCTTTTCGCAATTGTAGAATATTGTGTTGGGTCTTTGACTTAATATTTCATTTGGGTGTTATATTGAGGATGTTCAACTAATCTAAACTTTTCTCTTCTTCATTTTCAAATGTCTATCCCAAACAATGCTTCAAACCCAATCCCTTCACGCTCTTTCTCCCTCATGAACCTATGTGGGTGGGTCATTTTTTATGGCTTGAACTTCAATGTCTGGATTCGAAACATCCGAATGACTATTCGCTACGAGGAAAAAGAATATGTCCTAGATAAAGATTTGAAGGAGATTGATGTCACCACTGCTACCCCTGAATAAATCATTGAACATACTACTCATGAGAGGGATACGACAAAGGTGATGTGTCTAATGATTGCTACCATGACTGCTGAGCTACAGAAGTCCTATAAGGACTACTATCCTTTTGAAATATTTCAAGATTTGATGGGAATATACCATCAAAGTGCTCGATAGGAAATGTATGAGATCATTGCCTCCATGATCACAACCAATATGAAGGATGGAGTGTCCATTATGGCCTAGCTGCAAAAGATGCAAATATGTCGACCGCTTGCTAAAATTAAATGTCAATTTCAATGGAGAGTTGGCCATAGACATAATTCTACACTCTTTACCTTCTTGTTATGATCAGTTCTGTATGACCTATCATATGAACAAGGAGGAGTCACTCTTATCAAGCTTCAAGGCCTTCTAAGAATTGCGGAAAGCAACTTGAAAGGCAAGTCGGTTGTATCTACTCCTACTACTACTTTTGCCCCTGTTCTAGCAATAGGACAAGGGAAAGGGAAGAAGAGAAAGACTCCCTACAAGAGCCACAAGGGAAAGTCTCTTGATGGATCCTCTTCAAGTGGAACCTAAGCTGGTTCTACTAATCCCTCTTCCAATCCGAAGGATGCAGAGTGCTTCCACTGTCATGAAAAGGGGCATTGGAAACGAAGCTACCCCAAGTACTTGCAGGATATAAAGGATGGCAAGATCAAGCCTTCCTTTGTAGGTATTTACACTATTCAATATAATAAATCATCACATGCTAATTCTTGTGTCCTTGATACATGTTGTGGATTTCACATTTGTTCTAATTTGCAGGGACTAAAAAGAAGTAGCAATGTGGAGCACGGGAAGATAAACTAAATCATGGGATATAGGAAAGTATCGCATGTAACCAAGTTTATTCTTTATTGCTTATTAATGGTTTTAATTTAGATTTGAATAATTGTTGTTACTCGGTCGATATGGAGAGAAATATTATTTCCTTTCACAATTTGTATAAAAAAGGTTTTACCTTTCCTTTTAATAATGAAATTGATGGTATTAATGCTTATTACAATGATGCATTTTATTTTGAAGCATTACCTCGCAATGATATATATGAAATTGTGATGGTTGTAGATAACCTTGGAAATAATGTGTTGAATATTGATTTGTCCAATGTTTTGGACAAGGCATGCTTGTAGCATTGTCATCTTGGACATGTCAGCAAGAAGCGCCTAGCCCAACTCCAAAAGGATGGAATCTTGGAGTCATTCAACTTGAAGTGGGATGACACTTGCGAGTCTTGTTTATTTGTAAAGATGACTAAGTCACCCTTCACTGGTACATGTGAAGTGGGTGTAGGTTTGTTGGATATCATACACACTGATGTGTATGGACCATTCAGAACCACCATAAGGGGTGATAACCGCTTCTATGTGACTTTCACTGATGATTACAGCAGATATGGCTATATCTACTTAATCAAGCATACTTCAAAAATCTTTAAAAATTTCAAAGTGTTTAAGCAGGAAATGGAGAATTAATTGCGCAGGAAGATAAAGATGATACAATCTGATCGTAGAGGAGAGTATCTTAGTATCGAGTTCCTTGACTATCTTAAATAATGTGGAACTGTTTCACAGTTGATGGGGCCTAGGACTCCACAGCTTAATGGTATGGCTGAAAGGCGCAACCGAACCTTGTTGGACATGGTTCATTCCATGATGAGTCAAGCTTTGTTACCTATCTCATTATGGGGGTATGCCTTAGAGACTGTCGCCCATATCCTAAATGTAGTCCCTACTAAGAAGGTTGCCAAAACACCTCACGAGATGTGGACATGGAAAGTTCCCACATTTGATGCCATAAAAGTTTGGGGTTGTGAGTCTTTTGTGAGTAAAGCAACTCACGACAAGCTCAAACCTTGGAGTGAGTGTTGTATTTTCATCAGCTTCCCGCATAATTCCTTTAGGTATCTCTTCTATAGATCGAGTGACAATGTTTTCTTCGTTGGGAGGAGAGGAGTCTTTCGAGAGAGAGATAGAACTCATATGCCAAGATGACAGTAGGAGGCATATTGATCTTGAAAAGCTTCAAGATTTAAATGATGAAGGAACCTCAAACACTAGCACTCAACCCAAGGAGGAAATTCTGTTTGAATCAATTCACGAGTCCATACCTATGAGGCGTTCCAATAGAGTTAGTGTTCCACCTGTATTACATGGTTTTCATAAAACAGTTGAAGGTGATACATTTATTAGTGATAGCACACTGATAAATCTGGATGAACCTAACACCTACAAGGAAGCCATGGCAGGCCCTAAGTTTACTAAGTGGAAAGAGGCAACGGACAACGAGATTCAGTCCATGTATGACAATCAAGTTTGGAACTTGGTTGACAATGTACTCGGTCATAAGACGGTCGGGTGCAAATGGATATTCAAGAAGAATACCGACATGGATGGGAAAGTACACACATATAAGGCATGACAGGTTGCGAAGGGCTTTACTCAAACTCAGAGAGTTGACTATGATGAGACCTTCTCACCACTAGTGAAAATTAAATCTAAAAGAGCTATGCTAGCCATAGCTGCATTTCATGACTATGAAATATGGCAAATGGATGTCAAAACCGCTTTCCTTAATGGAAAGTTGGCTGAAGATGTTTACATGAGTCAGCCAGAGGGTTTTGTCAATGTAAAGTACCTTAACATAGTGTGTAAGCTTGAGAAATCCATTTATGGATTAAAACAAGCATCTCACAGATGGAATCTTTGTTTTGATGAGAAAGTCAAGGAGTTTGGATTTTCGAGAAGTGAGGATGAGTCTTGTGTATATGTCAAAGCTAGTGGGAGTATAGTAAGCTTTTTGGTGTTGTATGTAGATGACATAATACTCATAGGAAATGGCATCCCATCCTTACAGGAGGTTAAGTCCTGGCTTGGGAAGTGTTTCGCTATGAAGGACCTTGGGGAAGCTGCTTACATCCTAGGGATAAGGATATTGAGAAATAGAAGTAAAAAACTAATAGGACTTAGTCAAAGTACCTACTTGGAGAAGGTGTTGAAGCGTTTCAGCATGGAGAACTCCAAGAAAGGTGACTTACCTATCCAATGGAATACCAAAATGAGTAAGACTTAGAGTCCAAGTACAGAGGATAAGATATTAGAAATGATTCGAGTACCATATGTTTCCGCTCTTGGCTCGATCATGTATGTTATGACTTGTACTCGCCTTGATGTGGCCTTTGCTTTGAGCATGGCCAACAGATATCAAGGGAATCCTGGTAAAGCTCATTCGATTGCAGTTAAGAACATTCTTAAATACCCGCAGAGGACTAAGGACTGGGTCCTTACCCTTGGTGGGAGTGATGACTAGAGAGTGATTGGGTATAACGACACCAACTTTCAAACCGACAGAGATAACTTCTGCTCTCAGCCGGGCTGGGTATTTACCCTTAATGGAGGGGCAATAACATCGAAAAGTTCCAAGCAGGAGATTGTGGCTGATTCAACATGCAAATCAGAGTATATAGCAGCAAGCGAAGCATCGGAGGAGGTGATATGGTTGAAAAACTTCATGGGAGACCTTGGAGTCATACCATCCATAAAGGAGCCTGTGGAGATTTTCTGCGATAATGAAGGGGTGGTTTCCTTAACCAAGGATCCAAGATATCATGGTAGATCTAGGAATATATACAGAAAATACCACTTCATAAGACATCAAGTAGAAGAAGGACACCTCATGGTGAAGAGGATATCTTCTGAGGACAACCCAACAGATCCCCTTACAAAGGGATTGAATATTGTTAAGCATTATAGCATGCAAGGGACATTGGGCTAATGGATGATATTAGTTTTAGTGATTAGATAAATAGAAACTTGTAATAGCTAAACTGTAATTGACATTTGATGATTAAATAAAATGAGTTTTATTTATAAGTAAAGTTACTGTCTTATGTCAACTATTTATTATTGTTTCACTTTGCATGTTTTGACTTCCAGAATAATAAGATTATTCAAACTATCCACGGTCGATCATACTTTGGAAGTAGGTATGCGGCTAGACTGCCATGAATCAGCTTGTAGATTGTTTAAGGCGTTAAACATAGCAAAAGTTTGCTACACCATTCATGAGTGCTCCTGAAATAAGATTTGATTTTTGGATTTAACCCGCGCTCACCTGAATCACTTCATGGAATTTATCACGAGTGATTGTGAGACAATAGTATCATATAGTCTTCAAACCTAGAAATATGAGTTGTTGACTGTGAGTTGGTTGTGCATTGATGGCATGAAAACACATCAGTAACTTGATGTTATAAAATGTGTCGTTGTGCATGATTTGATGAGTAATTAGTACAAGCATATAATTTCGAAGTTAATTTGTTCCTTTTATCCTAGGGGAATTAAAAGTGGTATCTTGGGCCCCTTAATGATTCTGTTTTGATTATGTGTCGGGCCCGGTCAGAACTAAATTGATGTGTTCAGTTATGCTCTATGTCAGACGAATCGGAAATCGGGAAACAAATTGCAGGACGATAAGTATGACTATGTTCCATGTATTTTTCCGCATAGATATATTGAGAACAGAGGAATATATGATCCCTTATCTGAAGGACACGTCACTGACTAGGTCTGAGTTCTACAGTGGCTTTAAAAAGCTACGATTCCTAAGTCGGATCTGAGGTCACATTGGCAGCTATAGTTATTAGACTTACCCAAGTGGGAGACTGTTGGATTTAATGTCTAAACCCATAACTATAACCGGGATGCACTTGCCTTGATTGTAGCGTGGTCCATTAGGTTGTCTTCACTAGTGCAATTTGATAGGATGGACTTTTGAGAATAAGGTTATTTACGATTTATTAGTATATTACAAGTATAATATATTGATATAAAATCATATTATTTAATTATTAGTGATCAAGAATTAATTTGGAATTAATTTTGTGATCAAAACAGACTAATTAAATTTATAGGGATTTATTCAATGCTTCTTATAGTATGGGCTAATGATCCATGGTTACTTAGGACGGGCTAAACCAATGTGATAGTCCATGGAGGTTTTAACCCATGGAACCTAAGTAATATGAAAGGTCATTAGGGTTTACAAGGTGTAACCCTAGCATTTGCCACACTATAAATAGACCCCTCTAGATCCAAATTCGGTTGCTACAATATTCTTGGAGAGCGTGTATTGATTTTGAGTTAAGTAACTTATTCTCTCAAGCCTCTTCTTGCATATTGGTGTTTGTGAACCATTAGAAGCATCACACTTGAGGTGCTCAAGCTTTCAAAGGTCAAGAACTACAAGTCCTTCTAGGAGGTAAGTCATCTAATTAGTTGTATTGTTCAAATGTCAATTTGTATGCTAGTTAGGATGTATGCTTTGGAAAATTCAAAATGCATGTATAATTAGAGAAAACATAAATCCAAAGCATATAGGATTACATGTACACCATAGGAGTGTTATAGTACTCAAAACCCAAGATGTGCTTCAAGCTATGGTCACGTCGTGACCTGGAGAGTGGTACAATGTGAAGATTGAGGATCCTGGGATTATCTTGTTCTATTGTGTTCACGACGTAACCAAGTAGGGTTCACCCCGTGGAACGTTCTTACGACATGACCAAAGGTTGGTCAAGATGCAAGGGTCATCTATTAGTGTTGGTTTATATTGAATTTAACTTTGACAATTGACTTTCAGTATGGGTTGACTTTTGTTACACTCGAATCCTGGTAAGTTTTCCTTCCAATCCTTTAAATTGTGATTTTGGCAACTTTTACCGTTACTTGGGGAGTACGTGGATGTTACACTGGGCATAAGGGGTATAAGTGAAATGACGGATTTTTGGGATTACATTAGGTGTACTCTGATTACATAGGTATCTATAATTAAACACAAAACTTTAGGTTTTGGACCATACATATTGAACCTTAAGTCCCATTTCCCAATATCCCATTTCCACCCTCCATAACTGGAAACGTTACCCCTTGAAAACCGTAGTACCATTGTTTCATTTTAAAGCTTGAGAGTGTGTTTCAAAGGAAGAAAAAGGTGGTGGTGAAGCTTGGAAGATGAAAAGGAATCTTGGATCTAGAATTCTTGCATCATCCTCAATCTCTAGAAGGTATAAAGTTCATACCTTGGTGAGTAAGGAATTAGATATTGTGTATATGATGATATTATGAGCTTATATCCCAAATATGGGCTTCTTGTGCATGGCATGTTATAGAGAAATTGGGTTGTCCTTTTAGATGTCTTTTTAGGCTTAAAGTGGTAAAAATATGTTCTTGACCCTTAGTTTTTCCCCATGTATGAGTTTGGTTGTGTTAATGGCTTAAGATGTTGGGTTTTTAGTGTTAATCACTTAATGGCCATGCAAGACCATAAAGTTGGAAACTTTATGCTCAATGACAACATTTTGGACTTGGATCTACGATACAAAAAAGGCTAAAGTATTAAGCACTTATTGTTTTAAGAACTTTCATCTATTTATGATGGGCATACAGATGGTACATCGCGTGTGCGTGGTTAGGTCCCCATTTTTTGGTCACGACTGAGTACGCTCCACGTACGTTTGACTACACCCGCGTACTAGGATGGGTTGACTCCTTTGATTTATTGAATTTGACCAATGTTTAACTAAGGGTATTTTGGGTTATTTGGTATTAATTAAGTTTGGGAAATGATTTTCATAATAGTTAACGAGTAGAACCAGTATTCGGAGGCGATAATTATTTTAGCTTGTGTTCGCTTTCAAAGGTGAGTTCTCTCACTATGCCAATGGGTCAAAGGCATGAAATCAGGCTCATTTATTTTGTTTAAGTATCTGTGATAACCCGAAATTTATTCCGTCATATTTAACCCCTCCTTCCGTTAATAAGCCTCGTTTTATTAAATTGTCCGTTAACCTTTTGGAAGAGGATAATTAATGTGGGAATTTTATAATGACTTGGTAAGGGTTGAAAACAAATTAGAAACATCCTCATTAATCCCTTGAAAAGTTCTAGTTTCAACCAAGTCGAAATACGACCATTTAATCGGGTGCGACCAAAAGCCCCGTTTAGCGGCAGTATCAGGTAGATTTCCACTGAGACCCAACTCAAGCACCTATATAAGGGAGAGTAAACCTCATTTACACTCTTTTCACACTCTCTCTACACTCTCTCTACAACTTGTTTTCGAGCCAAAAACACCCGTTTCGAGCCCTAAACTAGTAAGAAATCTATCCTAACTTGTTGTATAGCTTAGTTAACATGCAAATTCGTGTTTAAGACATCAAATAGGAGCAAGGTTATGTGTTTACGGCCCAAGAACACTCTTGGACCGTGAACACCCTTAAGTGGGGTTTTTAAGCCCCAAAACCCCTCCAAACTACCCCTAAGGCTTAGATATGGCTAAATGACTTATAGGAACGGACTTAGAATACCTTGAACTTAAATTTTGGGGAGTAAACATGAGTTTACTGCCCAAGAACATGCTTGGGCCGTAAACTCCTCTTCATGGGGAGTAAACTCAAATTCAAGTGTTAGAAATGCCCTCAAACACCTCCTATGGCCTTGGAAAATGTCTAGAAGCAACCCCTATTGAATTAAAGGCATTAAACATTATTTAAACCAAGGAAATAGGAGTTTACGGCCGTGAACCCCCTAGAATTGGTCCATGGGCCGTAAACTCCCATTAAGTGCCCAAATGATGCCCTAACTCCTTAATTTGACTTGGAAAAATGCATAGAACTTTATCTCCTACCATTTTAGTCCTTAAAACACAAAAAGAACATGCATATAGGAGCTTACGGCCGTAAACTCCTTGTTTAGGGTCGTAAACTCCTCAAATGGTCCATTTGTTGCCTTAAAGCCATTCCTATGCCTTATATTTGGACCTAGCCTAATTCTATGAGTGAGATAAGACCATTTAACATCCTATAACACCCCCACCATGAGTTTATGGCCATAAACTCATGGGGAGTTGGTCTTAGGGCTGTGAACTCTATAAGGAGTTCACTCTTGAAGAGTAAACTCCCTATCTAGGCCATACATACCCATAGATGTTACCCGGGACACTCCTAACACTTAACCAAAGTGTTTTTCGCAATTTAGGATGCGTATACGTGTTTAATTAGTATTATATTTACTAATTGTGTGTAAACATATGTCATCATATGTTGATAGGTCACTAAGTGTGTTCAAGTCTTTATTTGACACCGAGCACCCAACTGGCACCTTCATCCGATCCATTTACAACAAGTGAGTTCATACCCATGAATTAACCTTTTAAATGTTTTTAACTGCTTTTATGGGGGGGGGGGGGGGAATACAAGTTAAACATGTCGGTTATCATATTAATCACATGTTATTGATAACCCGCATGCACAAGGATTGATTCACTGTTAACTAGTTTTACCAAGTATGATACTGTAAATGGTTTTCTAAAACGTCTTTACTTGTTTAAAGATTTTCTCAAATTGACTCTCGCGCTGTATGTTTTATTTCAGATTCAGTTACAGCAGTATTTTAAACAAAGGATTTCTTTACCTATAATGCTTTATCAATGCTTCATTTAAAGCTTGTTTTGAAAGGATTTCTAAAGGTTTTCAAACCTATTCTACAAAATAATACTAGGTCGTGATTTTCTTAAATGTAATGGTTTTCCAAAGTTTCCATCAAAGTTTTCGTCCATGTGTTTATACTCCTACTTTGTTAGATACTACTGCGTCGTTATACATCTACTTACTTAATGCTCCTACTTAGTTAAATACTACTACTTTGTTAACGCTTTTACTTCGTAATACACTTCTACTTATTAACACTTCTACTTGTTAACGCTTCTACTTCACGATACACTTCTACTTGTTAACGCTTCTACTTCACGATACACTTCTACCTGTTGACGCCTCTACTTCACGATACGCTTCCACTTATTAACACTCCTACTTTATTAATGCTACTACTTCACGAACCACTCCTACTTTATTAATGCTACTACTTCGTAAACGCGTATACCTTATTGGCACTTCCACTTTGAGAAACGGTTTTACTTCATGAAATACTTCTACTTTGTTAATGCTGCTACTTAGTTAAATGTATGCCTGTGCTTGTATAGTTATACAAATAATGCTTAAAGGACTTAGGAAGGCTAGTTCGCCCTATTTCCTTTTCTTTGTTGAGATGTGGTCAGGTGGGATCGGATATCCGTCCGAAGGTCATTTGATCATTAGTTATATATTATGTATACAAGCACAGACATATAGGTTTACATCGGTCAGTTCAGTTATGAGTCTCTATCACTAGTCCAATATTTTACATCAGATCTCACTATACGAGATGCATCTTCAGGACACGGCCTTCTCCATTGTCTATTTGGTAACCAGAGTCTCCTGTAGGGAGAGCGGGTATTGTGTGTATAGATCTATACGAGATTGACACCCCCACACCCTGACTGCTAGCTACTGTCCACGGCCTACCAAGCCAAGGGGTGACAAATGTCACATTCTTTCCGACGCTTGCAAGGCGTCAAATTCTCTAGTGTCTATCAGTATGGTTACGAGTATCTCGGGGTTACCTTATAATTCATGGCCTTAAGGTCACCAGAATTAACACTGTATTCACTGTTTTAGACCTTGCTAGACGTATCATTTACTTGATACTGTCCAGGGTCTGTGTCTCCTCTCGTTAGACTGAGTCAGACGCCTCGTTCATTCGATACTCTCCTGGAGTCTATGATTTCTTTTGCCTTAGTCAGCAGCATTTCCTGCTGAGGCATACGTTATTTTCCCTAATGTTTTCACTTGTGATATCCTTCTACTCCTTTAAAATCAAATACCGTGTTTTGGTAATGATAATATTTTAAGGAAAATACTCTTTAAAACATAACACTGTCGGTTCTTAGTAGAAGACTACTTTTAATTAGAAAATATAGGATTTTCTGGAAAAGACTCTAATACACTGTTGATTCTAAACTACTACTTTTATAAAGTTATTTGAGTAAAATGACACTAAATACCTATGAACTCACCAGCATTTCTAAAAATGTTGATACTCGCTTTCAAATAACTTGTATTCTCAGGTCAACAATAGACAGGTACATCCCAGGAGCTTTTGGTGAAGACAGTTTAGTAGCAAGCTGCACCTATATCATTACTTGTATTACTTTGAAGTTTCTATGTAATGTAAACCATCTAAAACTATTACTATTAATGCAATGGTTGTTGTACTTTGATTACTATAC
Source organism: Lactuca saligna (assembly GCF_052625555.1). Taxonomy (NCBI): domain Eukaryota; kingdom Viridiplantae; phylum Streptophyta; class Magnoliopsida; order Asterales; family Asteraceae; genus Lactuca; species Lactuca saligna. Next base: position 173,601,206 of record NC_136419.1, read on the forward strand.
TGCATATGTTGTGATACTTGACATGATGTCATCGACTGCAAAACGTTTCCGCCGTTCCGGTTTTGGGGTGTGACAGATTGGTATCAGAGCATTGTTTATAGTGAGCTCAGTATATCAATTCATAAAAGATATACATCCTATAAATACATTGGGATAAAACACTCTGACCAAGAATTATACTTTAAAATATAACCATATTTTACCAAAGTATAAGAACATCCAGAATCTAAACACTTGAACACAAGTATCACAAGAAGAACAAGAATAAAAGTCTTCGGATGTTGAGCATTACCGTCAAACCTGGGTAGATATGTAATCGTAAGCTGGAATAAATGTAGCCTGATCAACTACATTTATTCGAAATGCGATGAACGTGTGCTTGGGAGTGATAGTGGTGTTGCAATAGGTCTAAAACTTACCAACTAGGAATGCTAGAGCCAAACATAAAGTTTAAAATACTATGGGAGTATTTTGGAATACTAAAAGACTCACATTAAATCCCAGAATCATGTTCAGAAGATAAGAAACAAACAAGAAATTAAAATACCGTAGGGGTATTTTAGGAACCATAGATAACCCTGTGTGAAGAACTAAAAAGATCCTTATTGATATACCCACAATTACCGAGGGTATACTCCCAAAGTTATATATAATAAGGATCCCATAGACTAAGAATGTGTGGTTTTGCTCTACTTCCTTTTCCTTGTTTGGATGTGGATATAGAGAAGTGTTACATATTCTAAGGCCTATCGGATCTAAGCTATATATGATATGTGTACCCTATGTAACTATAGCAGGACTCGATATGGATCACCCAGTGAAATGTTAATAATCTATTAGGATTCTTTAGACATTTCCATTCTTGCACGAACCCATTAGAAAACCCTATCCACTTCAGTACTCGGTAGAAGAATTGATTCAGACCCCGAAGAGGTTCATTGAGAATATTTCCAGTCGGAAATAAATGAACTAGGTCTAGAATATTGAAATCACCAAGTGCCTATATCTTTTAGGGACATCGGTGAGAAATTTGCCTAAAAACTTCCGAGCTTTCCAGTCATCCATCATGTAGTGATCACACCCAGAGTCGAATTCGGAAGTAAGGCGGAGTAAAAATTCAATATGTCTATAGGATAAGATAACCCTAGGTAACTACCCGAAGGAAACCAACGCCGATGCCAGTAATAGATACGAAGTAGACAGAGGGAGCCAGTGCAGGGAACCCGAGAAGTGTCTTTTCCTCGTATTCGTCACACTAATACACCCATAAAATAATACAACTTAGTGAGTTAGTGATTACACTACTCACGCTATGTGTTAGGAAAATCGCCTTTTTCCCGTTGCACGTAATACACTTAGAGCGGATCCCCAACACCTCTATTGAGAGTGTTTAGCCATAAGTCTTCATGAGCCTTTCTTCCCGCGGTCTTTGTTCCGAACTGTTCTCAAATCTTTCTAAGCCGGAAAGTGAACCTTTCCCAGTATAAAGGTAACTTAGTAGGAACGACTACCAACTTATGGCCTTTTTCGATACTCATACTCCTACCTTGAATACCTGGACTACATCATAGGGATGTAGGTCGACACTCAGACAACCAATATCTGAAGCACGGGAAAAATTTATGCCTAATATAGTAAGGATAGATACACCCAGGGTTAACCATTGTCTCTCATTAGACTGTGTTTCTTTCCGTGTAGGAAAAACCAGGCCTCTGAAGAAGCGTAACCCATCTGCTGGCAAGAAATCGATCCTCCTATTCGAATGAAGCTACGTACCAAGCTGTAGTTTCGGCAGCCGTAGCAGCTGTCATGGCTCAACTGAATGCTAACAACGCCAATGTTAGCAAAAGCCCCATCGGAAATTCCGATCTTAGTAAAGGACAACAGCAACCAGCACCTGCATACCCGACCACCCAAGAACCTCAGTCAAATCCAATGAAGAGAAAACTTAAGATCAAGGAGGGAAGTACCTCGGCTCAAGGACCTTTCGTAAGGCAACGAGCTGAGACAGTCAATACCCCTACCAGCTCTTCCATCCCGACTTCAAGAAGACCATACCTAGGAAACCTTCCCCACTGCAGCAAGTGTAGCTAACATCATCATGGTATATGTCGGGAACTCTATTGTGCTAGGTGCAACATGAAGGGGCATACTGCTCGCGTCTGCAGAACCCCAGTTGAGTTTATTACATCAACCACCAATGTGGCGGCCAATACAGTTTTCTGCCTATGTGGTGAAGTGGGACACTTCAAAAGGGATTGCCAACCGAAGGAAACAAAAAAGACACAGGAGGAGTCTAACTTTGATGCTTAGGGAGAAGCATCAAGAAACCTGATAGATTTTGGTATGTCCCTCAATCTCAGTTAACTAACCGAAAACATCAAAAGACTAATTCTAAATGTAAATACTTCCCCGTTAAGGCGAAAGTCACAACACTGTTATAAAAATTAAAATTTCATCAGGTAAAACTATAATGGCTAGATATATACGTTACGGCCATGTATAATTGAGATGGATAGACCTAGAGTGAGTGAATGCCGCCTCATTTCCTGTTCCTCGTTTGGTTGTGGATTTAGGGCGGAGTCGCTCAGTCAACAGTCCTCCCCACCTTAATTATAAATGACTAGTATATGTTAGGCGATTATAGAAATGCCTCGTGAGAATCCATTCATGAAAAGGTACTTTAATAAGAAACACTCAGGACCCTCTATAGTTACACGTCGACTCTATCAGTCAAGTATCCACAACAGTGATACACGAGACGAAACCCGAGATGCCCATAACTTGTGTGCCCGTTCAACACATGACCCTATCGACCCTCATTCTATATCATGTCGAAGTATGCCAACTTCGACGCCTCTATCAATCATGGTTCGACTTCGTGAAACCATGTGTAACTCCCTAGTGCTGTGTAAAAAGAACTTTCATCGTAGCCATTTTGGCAGATAAAGGTTCTTCCAAACCTAAAAAAAATAATAATAAAGACTAATGTGATCCGTCAGTCGTCACTCTTATTTCAACCTTCCGAAGTACCCAGCAGAAGGGTACTGCACGCTGTAAACTAACCCTTCTTAGACAGAAAGAAACCAAAGTGAAGACACTACAGGTATTCCAGAAGACGATAACCACCTGAAGCATACTCCGTAGATTCCCCAGAAAGAACCTTGCACTTCGCAATCAGGTTCGTGAATCAAGAGGATAGAACTCATGAGACTGACCACTATGACTGAATATATGCATAAGGGTGGTATATAATTGAGATAAAAAAGATTTAAGACGTGTGCTTCCTCCCTACTCCATGTTCCTCGTTGGGTTGTGGGTATCGGGTGGAGTCGCACAACTGAACATCCTGCCAACCTCAATTATATACGGCTTGCATACACCAAGTATTAGTGGTTAAGCCAAGTATGAGCTCTACCACGAACATCATAGTAAAACCCTTCACCCTATTCAATAGAATAGGAACTAGTGGTCAAGAGAACCCCTGCGGGTGAGCTACTATAATGACCACAAATACGAAGTTTGTTGTCATCCCTGTTAAGCCAACATAGTATCTAACACCCTCGATTGGTAAAGAAATCTTAATCGTAAGAGTCAAGGACATTGACTACTACCATCCATTCACGCTTATTTCCCCGAACTAAGCATCTCAGCGGATATCCCAGAACCCGGGAAGCTACGATAAGTTAAACTCTGAGAAGAGTGGATAAGGAGATTAAATTTTCGAGTGACGGAACCCTATACTCACTAGATTTAACACTGATCGAGAAAACTCAGAACCACCGGAAGAGTAATTGCAGAAGATGTTCGCAGTACTCAGGCACTTTGTCCACCCTGTTACCGACAAGTAGTGCCTAAGACACTTCGCCTCCCCCTTGCATGGAAGAAGTGACCATCGCTCTGTAGACGACAGACTGCATTCTTCGAAGTGAACACTAGAATGCCAAGAACCACAGGATAACCTCCGCAGCCAAGAATACTTGATTAAAGTGCGAAAGCAGGTTGCGTTAAGCCTTATAAACAATATCCAAAGAGATTATAGACTTCACACCAGTCTAGGTGTTAGTCGATGGGTTATACAAGGGCACACGCTTTCTACAACTAAAATAAACCAACGCCTTAGAGAATAGGGCATGTCTTAGAGATTCACTAGACTAATAGGTGTTCTAAGAATACTATCTCGCACAGAAATAGTAGAACCACCTTCCGAGATAGTCCAACACTTCAGAAAATATCTAAGGATAGCCCTGAGCAGAGCCTACTATTCATGAAACAGCAAGGCAAGTAAGATCATGATCCTTTCCCGTTAGGAATCATATTGTGAAAGTGCTAACTAGACGATAATGTAAAGTTTACAAAAATTCTAAGCACTAGTCTGGTGGAACCCTATCTCCCCGACCCGGAGAGTTTTCGTTAGAAGCATCTCAAGAATAAGAAGTGCAGGTTCATTTTGCACAAGATTGAGATAGCCACCCTACAGCAAACAGATACTCGTAGACATGCAATCCATCCGATGATCTAGAAGACCTTTGAAAGCCAATTGACAGGAAACAGGAATCCAAGGACAACCAGAGCTTTCTAAGAACCAACCTGAAGGACTACACTTCCAGTATGAGAGAGAACGTTTGGAACTTCGGAATGGAGATCACGCCATTGATGATCTCGCCATAGAAGTACACTATGTTCTAAGTACTGAAAAGCTCTACCCTTCTGAGAGCTTAGGACAATCCAAGATTCCTCACAAAATTGGTCCAACCCTCGTCAGACCACTACTACTTTCGTAAATTCCACAAGTTTCACCCCAGACCAATCCACTTTTTAGACTTGATAAGCGGTTGCCGACGTCGCTCTTTGTATCCCACTCATCTTGATAGAAACCATTGTGAACCCTAACTTCGTAAACGAACCAGTAGGAATTGCTAATGGCACGAGATGGAAATCCGCATCCCGTAAGTGAAGTTTTGTTAGAACGCCAAGCAAAGGCCAGAGTTCACTTGGGAGTGCGAGGATCAGCCTAATAGGAAGTACCTTCATCTCATTAGTCGGTCATTCATACCTACTTCCTTGCCTAAAACTGAATTTCAAGAGGAAATACCCTCTAATGGGGGGATGATGTGACAACCCTAAATTTATTCCGTCATATTTAACCCCTCATTCCGTTAATAAGCCTCGGTTTATTAAACTGTTCGTTAATCTTTTGAAAGAGGATAAATAATGTGGGACTTTTATAATGACTTGGTAAGGGTTGAAAACAAACTAAAAACACCCTCATTAATCCCTTGAAAAGTTCTAGTTTCAACCAAGTCGAAATACGACCATTTAATCGGCTGCGACCAAAAGTGTAACGCCCGGGTTTTCAGGGCTAAGCATTTTTGTCAATGTAATAGTCTAGGTCAACTATTGTAACTCTTTTTGAAGTAATAAATATGAAATATTTGAGTATTATGTGAATTATGTGTGTTTATGTGTTTATTATTTAATTATAAATGTATAATTAATAAAGAATAAAAATGAGCGTCAAAATTAAAGTGTGAGATAATCCCGATATCTCTACATAAAGTTGTAGAATATGTCTCAAGGTTTCCGTGCATATAAAGAATGCCGAAATCCGAGCTATAAAGAAGAAGTTATGCCCCGCCGAAGTTTTACGACAAAACCGGCACGACACCGGGAAACGTAAATAGTGAATTTACGATAGAAGACTTTTTAGCCTTAGCAATCTAAACAAAAGTCGTAGAATATGTTAAACTAAGAACATCGATAAAATGAACGCCCAAATCTGACTTCGTATGAAGAAGTTATGATTTTTCTAAGATTCGGCTTAGCAGTGCACGGCCTGAAACTCGAATTTTAGTTCGAGCGGTTTTTGGCTTACGCAACATAAATGAGAGTTGAAGATCTCATTAATAGGAAATCAACGGTAAAAAGACAGACAAAAACAGAGTCCGTATGTAGAAGTTATTAATTTTACGCAGACGTTTAACAGTATAATCTCCTTGTACTGTTAAATTTAAGATCGGTCGAGAATTAGCTGACGGTGTCAAAATGAAAGTTGTAGATCTTATTATTACCTACGCGTGGATATAAAGAACGTCAAAAACGGAGGTCGTATGTGAAAGTTACGGATTTTAGAAGTCGGAAGTGTGCTGTGCGAAAATGGGTGATGTGGCACAATCTTGGCCATTGCTTTCTCCCCAAGGCTTGCCACCAGATGGTGACATGTGGCACCAAGTTCAGCCACATTTCACCCTATAAATACCACCTCTCCCACCCTCATTTTCTTCACACCTTTCCCATTCTTTCTTCTCTTTACGCTCTCTCTCTCTCTAGAACCTCTCTCTAGCCCCGAAATCCCCCGAAAAGCCTAGGGAACCTCCCTAGCACGAGGCGGAAGCCCCGGAGTGCTCGAAGGCTCTGAGAAGAAGAGCTTTTCGGCTCAGGAACGCTGCTCCAAGCAAAGCCCGGTTTTCTATAAAACCCGCTGTAAGTGAGCTACGCCTACGCTATTTTTAATATAACTTTTATTTAATTATAGTAACGTTATTAGGAACTTATAATAAATACTTGGGCTATTATTATGGGTTATATAAGTATTTTTTTGACGCTTATATAATAATAATAATAGCTAGACTATTAATTAGTCTCGACGAATAATAAACTAAACTCTAGTGGTAATAATACTAGGTTTCGTCGAAGAAAAATTCTTTTTAAGAAGCGAAGCGCTGTCTGAGTTCGGAATCACCACCTTTTCCGGTGAGTGCATAGTTACCTTCAACTTACACATAGATATGAAGTATTTTATATAAATTACGTGCTATGTGTGCATATTATCTGAATACTTGCTATCTATGCTAGATGAACGTTGTTATACATGTTTTCAATGATTTAAACTGTATATGTATTTTATATCTACGAAAATGTTGGGGTAAAACATGGGTAGATGTAATAGGTGATGTGTGATAAAATGATGAGAGGCCTCGATGTTGTTGTTGTTGATCCAGTCATCTAGCGGAGTATAGATGACGACCACGGACTCTTCTAGACAGTCCAGTGGAACACTAGCAGGCTCGCAACCTGTAGGTGTTGTGAACGATGTGTTCACCGGTGTACTCCATCCCCCACATGGTTGCCTATTAGGACATTTATTGCTGAGGAATCCCCTTAGCAGTAGTGTCCGTCCCGATGATGATCCTTAGGCTAGGTCCCTTATGATAGATGTTTAGGGACGTAAAGTGAGGATAACGGGAACGGGTAATCGGGTTATTGTTGATTGATGAAATTAATAAACTTATTGTGGGTTGAAAACCCTATGTGCTCACCAGGCTCCCAAGCCTGACCCACTCAGTTTTATGCATTACAGGTAGTGGCGCATGAGCATAGGTGTGATGTTTTGGACGAGGGATTACGGATATAGGCCTGTAGATATGAAATAATGTAGTAAGGCTTATATTGTACTGTTTATACTTTTGATCTGTACGAACATGACATCCCGAGTCTTTTAATGAAATACATTTCTATGGAAATGCTTTTGATAAATCTTTATCATATTATTGTTTTGGGACAAATTCCGCAACCCTTTTATTAAAAGATAACTCTGATTTTGAAATAAAGTATAAACAAAACCGGTCTTTTCTGGCCGTGATTTTGGGGATGTCACAGTTGGTATCAGAGCATTAGTTTAAGCGAACTAGGAATTTGTAGGATTTCTAGACTTAAACTTAGAATGCTAAGCGATGATTGTGAGGTGTGAGCACTAGCTTATTTTAGGAATTGTGCCTAAAATGCTTTTATGTGCTAAATGTTTTATGCATAATATGCTGTTATTTTGTTCAGGATCTATGGTCTGTTGCCGACCGGATCTGGAACCTTATGTGTTTAGGATTCTAAACGTACGACTACGATATTAGAACTAGCATGTAAACGTTTCGGAGTGATAAGGACGATTTAAAACGTCTCTCCTAAATAAAGATCTAAATCCACCTTATTCGGTATATAGATCAAGATGGTAAGGACCCGTAGCGGAAACGTAAACGCAAATGGGAACGGACACCAACCCCCCGTGATCGAGCAAATACCAGTTGTGGAAGCCGCTGCCGGACCAATAACGATGGCCGGAGTGCAAGCGATGATCCAGGCAATGTTGGATCGTCAAATGGAGGAAACCAGGCGTTTGCTCCAGCAAAATCGAGAGGAAGCGACTATTCAGCTCGAACAGCCCGAGTTGAACGAAGGGCAGACTGAAGAAGGAAACTACAGTGGGACTATTGGTCAAGCCAACCCACCGATAGTTAGGCAAAACCACCAGGATGGAGGAAATGATGGACGTGGATGCAAATACAAGGATTTCATGGCATTCAAGCCACCGAGTCTATCCGAAAGCCCGATGCCGGTGGAAGTCATGAACTGGATCTCTGAGATGGAGACAATGTTTGAGAGTTGCGAGTGTAGCAATAGGCAGAAGACTGCTCTTGCAGTTCCTCTATTGAAATCTGGAGTACTAAGCTGGTGGAAGCTATTAGCTGATTCAATGCCCAAAGGTGAAGCAAGCAAAATGTCGTGGGAGGATTTTCTGGTACAGTTGAAGATGCAATACTGCTCTGAGCAGGATCTTCTGGAGATCAACAACGAATTCCAGAGTCTGAAGAAGGGAAGGATGAGCGTTACTGAATACGCTGCAAGCTTTACTGAGAAAATGAAGCTTGTTCCTCACCTCGTCCCAACTGAACTCTCCAAGGTTAACAAATTTGCCCTCGGATTACCAGCGGACTTCGGTCCAATGGTCAAGCAAACTACCACTCTGAAAGCTGCCATCTGGGCTGCTAAGAATGTGGAGACCCAGATACGAGAAAAGGGTCTGGAGAGAGCGGAAGTGGGAGAGAAACGGAAATTTGACGGATCCTCGAGGTCCGATAAGAAAGGTAGATTCTCGAAGTCTAGTTCGAGAGGAGGAGGATCAGAAGCAAAGTGGTGTGACAAGTGCAAGAAGAAGCACTCTGGGAAGTGTGATGGAGGGGTCACTTGTTACAAATGCGGAAAGCCTGGGCACTATGCCAACGAATGCACTCTTAACCAGAAGGCCTGTTATGGGTGTAATGAAGAAGGGCACATTTTGAAGGACTGCCCGAAGAAGAAGGAGGCAGGAAGACCCAACATACCACCAAAGCCGAAGGCGAGAGCCTTCCAGATGACGCTCGAGGCTGCAAAGGAGGCAGCAGACGTCGCTTCAGGTACCTTTCTTGTAAATGGTTTACCTGCAAATATACTATTTGATTCCGGAGCCAATTACTCCTTTGTATCGCATAAATTTGGTGGAAGATTAGCATTGCCTGTAGAAAAACTAGATAATGCCCTGATTGTAGAAGTTGCCAGTGGCAAATTCGTACCTGTTAGTAATCGTATTAGGAACATCGTCATTAACCTAAACGGAAACGAATTCCATGAGGAACTATTACCCATAGAGTTAAACGGTTTCGACATCGTTTTGGGTATGGATTGGCTTAGCGCCAACGATGCCGAGATATTATGCCGAAAGAAGATAGTTAGGATAAACCCACCCGGAAAGGAATCATTTATGGTGTACGGGGACAAACGCAGAGTGAATTTTGGAATCATCTCCTTGATGAAAGCTAGAAAATGTTTGTCCAAAGGATGTGCATCATACTTGGCATTCGTAATCGATGCTAAGAAGGAAAAGAAAGAGGTGCAGAATATACCGGTTGTGTGCGATTATCCGGAAGTCTTTCCCGAAGATCTTCCTGGATTACCACCTGATAGGCAAGTAGAATTTCGTATAGACTTATTACCAGGAACAACACCGATAGCAAAGGCACCTTACCGATTAGCACCGACGGAGATGAAGGAGCTCATGATGCAACTTCAGGAGCTGTTGGATAGCGGTTTCATTCGACCTAGTTCATCACCCTGGGGAGCTCCGGTGTTATTCGTGAAGAAGAAGGACGGAAGCATGAGGATGTGCATAGACTACCGAGAGTTGAATAAGGCAACGGTGAAGAACAAGTATCCATTACCGAGGATTGATGATCTATTCGATCAGCTGCAAGGTTCGAGCTACTTCTCAAAGATCGATCTTAGGTCAGGATATCATCAGCTGAAGGTGAGAGAGCAGGATATTGAGAAGACTGCATTCAGAACAAGATATGGACACTACGAGTTCTTGGTTATGTCGTTCGGACTAACCAATGCTCCCGCAGCATTCATGGATTTGATGAATAGGGTTTGTAAACCATTCCTCGATAAATCTGTGATAGTGTTCATCGACGACATTCTCATTTACTCGAAAAGCCAGGAGGAGCATGGCAAGCATCTACGAGAAGTATTGGAGGTGTTAAAGAAGGAGAAGCTTTTTGCAAAGTTCTCCAAATGCGACTTTTGGATACGGGAAGTCCAATTCTTGGGTCATGTTGTTAACCAAGAAGGAATAATGGTTGACCCTGCCAAGATCGAAGTTGTAATGAAGTGGGAACGTCCGAAGAATCCCACGGAGATTCAAAGCTTTCTAGGATTAGCCGGATATTACCGACGATTTATCCAAGGCTTTTCTTTGATAGCTGCTCCATTAACAGCTTTGACCCATAAAGGAGCTACGTATACATGGAGTGAGAAACATGATGAGGCGTTCGAGAAGCTAAAGAAGAAGTTATGTGAAGCGCCGATACTTTCTCTACCCGATGGAGTTGAAGATTTCGCAGTTTATAGTGATGCATCTGGAGTCGGGTTAGGTTGTGTTCTGACCCAAAGAGAAAAGGTGATAGCATACGCATCTCGACAATTGAAAGAGCACGAAAAGAACTACCCCACTCATGATCTGGAGTTGGCAGCGGTAGTATTCGCCTTAAAGATATGGAGGCATTACCTCTACGGCACGAAGTGCAAGCTCTTCACTGATCATAAGAGTCTCCAGTATCTCTTTAATCAGAAGGAGTTGAACATGAGGCAACGACGCTGGCTAGAACTTCTCAAGGACTACGACTGTGAGATACTTTACCACCCAGGTAAAGCAAATATTGTTGCTGATGCTCTCAGTCGGAAAGTCAATCTTGAAAGAAGAAGGCCGAGAGCGTTAAGAATTGAAGTCGTCTCGACGATTGTGGAAAGTATCAGGAAAGCTCAAGAAGAAGCCTTAGAAAAGAATGACCGAAAGGAAGAACGTTTGGGAAAAACGTTAGTGTTCGGTACGAACAGTCGAGGACTGAAGGTATTCCAAGATCGAATTTGGGTACCTAAGACGGGAGGAATAAGAGATCTTCTAATGGAAGAAGCACACAAGACCATGTACTCGATTCATCCTGGTAGCACTAAAATGTATAGGGACCTAAAACCCTACTACTGGTGGCCGACGATGAAGCTCGATGTTGCGAAGTATGTGGATGAGTGCGTAACATGTGCGAGGGTTAAGGCACAACATCAGAAACCGTATGGGAGTTTAGAACCCTTACCTGTACCCATGGGTAAATGGGAAGACATCACCATGGATTTTGTGACTAAACTGCCCAGAACGAAGAATGGTCACGACATGATTTGGGTAGTCGTGGATCGTTTCACCAAGAGTGCACACTTCATAGCAGCCAACGAGAAGTGGTCTATGGATAAGCTCGCAAATGCTTACGTGAAGGAAATTGTAAGACTTCACGGTGTCCCTCTTACTATTATGTCAGATCGTGATAGTCGTTTCACATCGAGGTTTTGGAGGAGTCTACAAGAGGAGTTGGGTACAAAGTTGTGTTTGAGTACTGCTTACCATCCGCAAACTGATGGTCAGAGTGAAAGAACGATTCAGACGTTGGAAGATATGCTGAGAGCATGTACCCTCGAATTCCAAGGGAATTGGGACGTGCACTTACCTCTGGTAGAATTTTCCTACAACAATAGTTTTCACTCGAGCATCAAGATGGCTCCTTATCAAGCCTTGTATGGGCAGAAGTGTCGTACGCCGTCTTGTTGGCTTGAAGCCGGAGAGAAGCAGTTTATGGGCCCCGAGATAGTCCATGAGACTGCTGAGAAATTGAAGGTGATTAGGGAAAGAATGTTAGCAGCTCAGGATCGTCAGAAGAGCTATGCCGACAAGAAAAGACGACCGATAACCTTCGAAGTTGGGGATTCCGTTTTACTTAAAGTCTCACCGTGGAAGGGACTTATACGATTTGGGAAACGAGGAAAGTTGAGTCCAAGGTTTATTGGACCATTCAAAGTTCTTCAGAGGATTGGGAACCAAGCTTACAAGCTGGAATTGCCCGAAGAACTCAATGGTATTCATAACACCTTCCATGTGTGTTATTTGAGGAAATTCATGGGAGATGTTCCCGATATAATTCCAATCTCGGAATTAAGGATGGATGAGAATAAAAGGCTGATCGAAGAGCCTGAGGCAATTATTGACCGTAAGACTAAGAAGTTACGACGCAAGATGGTCGACTTGGTGCTAGTCCGATGGAAACATTCGAATGGGCCGAATCTCACTTGGGAAACAGAGGATGACATGATGAGTCGCTATCCACATCTGTTTGCTGATGCATGATTCCGGGACGGAATCATCCTAAGGGGGTGAGAATTGTAACGCCCGGGTTTTCAGGGCTAAGCATTTTTGTCAATGTAATAGTCTAGGTCAACTATTGTAACTCTTTTTGAAGTAATAAATATGAAATATTTGAGTATTATGTGAATTATGTGTGTTTATGTGTTTATTATTTAATTATAAATGTATAATTAATAAAGAATAAAAATGAGCGTCAAAATTAAAGTGTGAGATAATCCCGATATCTCTACATAAAGTTGTAGAATATGTCTCAAGGTTTCCGTGCATATAAAGAATGCCGAAATCCGAGCTATAAAGAAGAAGTTATGCCCCGCCGAAGTTTTACGACAAAACCGGCACGACACCGGGAAACGTAAATAGTGAATTTACGATAGAAGACTTTTTAGCCTTAGCAATCTAAACAAAAGTCGTAGAATATGTTAAACTAAGAACATCGATAAAAAGAACGCCCAAATCTGACTTCGTATGAAGAAGTTATGATTTTTCTAAGATTCGGCTTAGCAGTGCACGGCCTGAAACTCGAATTTTAGTTCGAGCGGTTTTTGGCTTACGCAACATAAATGAGAGTTGAAGATCTCATTAATAGGAAATCAACGGTAAAAAGACAGACAAAAATAGAGTCCGTATGTGGAAGTTATTAATTTTACGCAGACGTTTAACAGTATAATCTCCTTGTACTCTTAAATTTAAGATCGGTCGAGAATTAGCTGACGGTGTCAAAATGAAAGTTGTAGATCTTATTATTACCTACGCGTGGATATAAAGAACGTCAAAAACGGAGGTCGTATGTGAAAGTTACGGATTTTAGAAGTCGGAAGTGTGCTGTGCGAAAATGGGTGATGTGGCACAATCTTGGCCATTGCTTTCTCCCCAAGGCTTGCCACCAGATGGTGACATGTGGCACCAAGTTCAGCCACATTTCACCCTATAAATACCACCTCTCCCACCCTCATTTTCTTCACACCTTTCCCATTCTTTCTTCTCTTTACTCTCTCTCTCTCTCTAGAACCTCTCTGTAGCCCCGAAATCCCCCGAAAAGCCTAGGGAACCTCCCTAGCACGAGGCGGAAGCCCCGGAGTGCTCGAAGGCTCTGAGAAGAAGAGCTTTTCAGCTCAGAAACGCTGCTCCAAGCAAAGCCCGGTTTTCTATAAAACCCGCTGTAAGTGAGCTACGCCTACGCTATTTTTAATATAACTTTTATTTAATTATAGTAACGTTATTAGGAACTTATAATAAATACTTGGGCTATTATTATGGGTTATATAAGTATTTTTTTGACGCTTATATAATAATAATAATAGCTAGACTATTAATTAGTCTCGACGAATAATAAACTAAACTCTAGTGGTAATAATACTAGGTTTCGTCGAAGAAAAATTCTTTTTAAGAAGCGAAGCGCTGTCTGAGTTCGGAATCACCACCTTTTCCGGTGAGTGCATAGTTACCTTCAACTTACACATAGATATGAAGTATTTTATATAAATTACGTGCTATGTGTGCATATTATCTGAATACTTGCTATCTATGCTAGATGAACGTTGTTATACATGTTTTCAATGATTTAAACTGTATATGTATTTTATATCTACGAAAATGTTGGGGTAAAACATGGGTAGATGTAATAGGTGATGTGTGATAAAATGATGAGAGGCCTCGATGTTGTTGTTGTTGATCCAGTCATCTAGCGGAGTATAGATGACGACCACGGACTCTTCTAGACAGTCCAGTGGAACACTAGCAGGCTCGCAACCTGTAGGTGTTGTGAACGATGTGTTCACCGGTGTACTCCATCCCCCACATGGTTGCCTATTAGGACATTTATTGCTGAGGAATCCCCTTAGCAGTAGTGTCCGTCCCGATGATGATCCTTAGGCTAGGTCCCTTATGATAGGTGTTTAGGGACGTAAAGTGAGGATAACGGGAACGGGTAATCGGGTTATTGTTGATTGATGAAATTAATAAACTTATTGTGGGTTGAAAACCCTATGTGCTCACCAGGCTCCCAAGCCTGACCCACTCAGTTTTATGCATTACAGGTAGTGGCGCATGAGCATAGGTGTGATGTTTTGGACGAGGGATTACGGATATAGGCCTGTAGATATGAAATAATGTAGTAAGGCTTATATTGTACTGTTTATACTTTTGATCTGTACGAACATGACATCTCGAGTCTTTTAATGAAATACATTTCTATGGAAATGCTTTTGATAAATCTTTATCATATTATTGTTTTGGGACAAATTCCGCAACCCTTTTATTAAAAGATAACTCTGATTTTGAAATAAAGTATAAACAAAACCGGTCTTTTCTGGCCGTGATTTTGGGGATGTCACAAAAAGCCCCGTAGCGGCAGTATCGGGTAGATTTCCACTGAGCCCCAACTCAAGCACCTATATAAGGGAGATTAAACCTCATTTACACTCTTTCACTCTCTCTTTACACTCTCTCTCTACAACTTGTTTTTGAACCAAAAACGCCCGTTTCGAGCCCCAAACTATTAAGAAATTTATCCTAACTTGTTGTATAGCTTAGTTAACATGCAAATTCGCGTTTAAGACATAAAATAAGGGCAAGGTTATGTGTTTATAGCCCAAGAACACTCTTGGACCGTGAACACCCTTAAGTGGGTTTTTAAGCCCCAAAACCCCTCCAAACTACCCCTAAGACTTAGACATGGCTAAATGACTTATGGGAACGGACTTAGAACACCTTGAACTTAACGTTTGGGGACTAAACTTGAGTTTATTGCCCAAGAACAAGCTTGGGCTGTAAACTCCTCTTCATGGGGAGTAAACTCAAATTCAAGTGTTAGAAATTCCCTCAAACACCTCCTATGGCCTTGGAAAATGTCTAGAAGCAACCCCCATTAAATTAAAGGCATTAAACATCAATTAAACCAAGGAAATAGGAGTTTACAGCCATGAACCCCCCTAGAATTGGTCCATGGGCCGTAAACTCCCATTAAGTGCCCAAATGATGCCCTAACTCGTTCATTTGACTTGGAAAAATGCATAGAACTTTATCTCCTACCATTTAATTCCTTAAAACACCAAAAGAACATGCGTATAGGAGCTTACGGCCGTAAAATCCTTGTTTAGGGCCGTAAACTCCTTGTTTAGGTCCGTAAACTCCTCAAATGGTCCATTTGTTGCCTTAAAGCCATTCATATGCCTTATATTTGGACCTAGCCTAATTCTATGAGTGAGATAAGACCATTTAGCATCCTATAACACCCCCACCATGAGTTTATGGCCGTAAACTCATGGGGAGTTGGTCTTAGGGCTGTGAACTCTATAACGAGTTCACTCTTGAAGAGTAAACTTCCTATCTAGGCCATACATACCCATAGATGTTACCCAGGACACTCCTAGCGCTTAACCAAAGTGTTTTTCGCACTTTAGGATGCGTATACGTGTTTAATTAGTATTATATTTACTAATTGTGTGTAAACATATGTCATCATATGTTGATAGGTTACTAAGTGTGTTCAAGTCTTTATTTAACACCGAGCACCCAATCGGCACCTTCATCCGATCCATTTACAACAAGTGATTTCATACCCCTGAATTAACCTTTTAAATGTTTTTACATGCTTTTATGGGGGGGGGGGGGGGGGGGAATACAAGTTAAACATGCCAATTATCATATCAATCACATGTGATTGATAACCCGCATGCACAAGGATTCATTACACTATTAACTGTTTTATCAAGTATGATACTGTAAATGGTTTTCTAAAACGTCTTTACTTGTTCAAAGCTTTTCTCAAATTGACTCTCGCGCTGTATGTTTTAATTCAGATTCAGTTACAACAGTATTTTAAACAAAGGATTTATTTACCTATAATGCTTTATCAAAGCTTCATTTAAAACTTGTTTATGAAAGGATTTCTAAAGGTTTTCAAACTTATTCTACAAAAGAATACCATGTCGTGATTTTCTTAAATGTAATGGTTTTCCAAAGTTTCCATCAAAGTTTTCGTCCATGTGTTTATACTCCTACTTTGTTAGATACTACTGCTTCGTTATACTTCTACTTAGTTAATGCTCCTACTTAGTTAAATAGTAGTACTTTGTTAACGCTTTTACTTCGTAATATGCTTCTACTTATTATCACTTCTACTTGTTAACGCTTCTACTTCAAGATACGCTTCTACTTGTTAACGCTTCTACTTCACGATACGCTTCTACCTGTTGACGCTTCTACTTCATGATATGCTTCTACTTATTAACACTCCTACTTTATTAATGCTACTACTTCACGAACCACTCCTACTTTATTAATGCTACTAATTCGTAAACACTCATACCTTATTAGCACTTCCATTTTGAGAAATGCTTCTACTTCATGAAATACTTCTACTTTGTTAATGCTTCTACTTAGTTAAATGTATCCCTATGCTTTTATAGTTATATAAATAATGCTTAAAGGACTTAGGAAGGCTAGTTCGCCCTATTTCCTTTTCTTCGTTGAGATGCGGTCTGGTGGGATCGGATATCCGTCCGAAGGTTGTTTGATCATTAGTTATATATTATGTCTACAAGCATAGACATATGGGTTTACATCGGTTAGTTCAGTTGTGAGTCTTTCTCACTATTCCAGTATTTAACATCAGATCTCACTATACGAGATGCATCTTCAGGACACGGCCTTCTCCATTGTCTAGTTGGTAACCAGAGTCTCCTGTAGGGAGAGCGGGCATTGTGTGTATAGATATATACGGGATTGACACCCCTACACCCTGACTGCTAGCTACAATCCACGGCCTACCAAGCCAAGAGGTGACAAATGTCACATTCTTTCCGACGCTTGCATGGCGTCAAGTTCTCTAGTGTGTATCAGTATGGTTACGAGTATCTCGGGGTTACCTTATAATTCATGGCCTTAAGGTAACGGGAATTAACACTGTATTCACTTTGTTTAGAGCTTGGTAGACGTATCATTCACTTGATACTGTTCGGGGTTGTATCTCCTCTTGTTAGACTGAGTCAGGCACGTCGTTCATTCGATACTCTCCTGTAGTCTATGATTTCTTTTGCCTTAGTCAGCAGCATTTCCTGCTTAGGCATACATTATTTTCCCTAATGTTTTTACTTGTGATATCCTTCTACTCCTTTAAAATCAAATACCATGTTTTGGTAATGATAATATTTTAAGGAAAATACTCTTTAAAACATAACACTATCGGGTCTTGGTAGAAGACTACTTTTAATTAGAAAATATAGGATTTTCTGGAAAAGACTCTAATACACTGTTGATTCTAAACTACTACTTTTATAAAGTTATTTGAGTAAAATGACACTAAATAGTTATGAACTCACCAGCATTTCTAAAAATGTTGATACTTGCTTTCAAATAACTTGTATTCTTAGGTCAGCAATAGACAGGTACATCCCAGGAGCTTTTGGTGAAGACAGTTTAGTGCCAAGCTGCACCTATATCATTACTTATATTACTTTGAAGTTTCTATGTAATGTAAACCATGTAAAACTATTACTATTAATGAAATGGTTGTTGTACTTTGATTACTATACTGCATATGTTGGGATACTTGACATGATGTCATCCACCCCAGAATGTTTCTACCGTTCCGGTTTTGGGGTGTGATAGTATCCTAGGATGTAGGATTGATTTCGTGATTAAATGTTTGATTTGTGGTGTATATGTCGACATATGGGTGGTTGCATTGAGGCCGCATGCCAACAAACCCGGTATGGTGGGTTTCAGAATTAAAGTCAACATACCATGTGTGGCGAGGTTAATGTCATGTTCCGACATACATGGATGGTTGGGTTGAGGTCACATGCCAACAAATCCTAGATGGTTGAGTCGATGGTTTACTGCTCTGTTCGGCAAACCAACAAACCCGATATGGTTGGGGTGAGGTCTTGGACCAACAAACCCTGTATGCAAGATTGTATTATATCTATAATTGTATGTATTGTGGGGTATTCTGTGAAGCTCACTATGCTTTGGCTTATAGATTGGATTTCATTGTTTTGGGTACTTCTAAGGAGTAGGGTTTATATTTACTGATAATTTGATTCGGTGTTTTGACTTATTATGATTGTAAACAATGTTTTCGTAACTTTCACGCTTATGGATTTGTGTTTTAAAAATGAAAAATATTACTCAGATTTTTGGGACATTACAAGTTGGTATTAGAGCCCTCGTTTGAGCGAACTGGATGACCATTCGTGTGGCTCCAGACTTACACTAAGGATCCACAAAAAGATTTTTTTTTCAAAATTGTTTTCCAAATAACCACGAAAGGGATGCTATGTGTACAATCAGCCAGAGCTCAAGGAACGTTTCACATAATATCCACACATGTTATATATATATATATATATATATATATATATATATATATATATGTTGATATGTTATAGACCTACATGCTAGAATGTAGGCTAAGGATCCTCAGGAATCACATGATAGAATTTTTTAATACATGATGCCTTATAGCCTAGGAGATTCCTTGAATTGTTAATTTGGAATCAACATTTTTTCTACTATTAGTTGAGTATATCCGCCATAATTATACATAGTTAGGATCTTATAGCTTTACAATTCTTGATTTATCCTTACTTACTGTTCCTTGTTTGGTTATGGTCTTAGGATAGCATCGCTTATTCGACTGTCTATCGGATCTGGTGCTATGTATGGTTGTCAGAAGCGAGGTGACCATAGTGTTTGTGGATCTTTCAAGGGTTATGAGTGGGATTTTTAGAGTCTTAGTGGAACTAGGAATTGTGATTACTTTTTAGGTGTGTGTTTTAGGCTTTATATGCACCAAGCATAGATGGTCTAGTGAGCGAAAGGTTCTGTGGCGATTACTGAGACTAATATGGGTAGGTGTAGAAGGTAGTATGGGCCCATACTACTGAAAGCATAGTACCCGTACGCATGTCAGGGGAACCACAAGACTCGAATTTAAGATATGTAAGCTGTAGAGTGTTACTCTATGGGTGATTTGATGAATTTATGTTTGTTTTTCAGCATAAGGTCACATACGGAGCTAGTATTTCAAGAGGTGGTGATCCAGTGAGGTTCTGGACGAGGAGATTCATGAGTTGATCTCTGCAGAGGTAGTTGTAGCTGTTAGGGGTGCTATCCTGGAGATGTTTCGGTCGGTAAAGACCGCTATGATTGAGCTCTTTGATGAGCGTTATGCCATTGTGATGAAGGCTGGTGCTGCTGCTGCTGCAGTCACTACAATTTGGATAGGATGTTCTTTCTTATACTAGAGCTTCAGTAACATGAAGCCTCCATAGTTTGATGGGGTCAATGACCCAATTATAGCGATGAGATGGTTGTATGACGTACAAGGCTATTTCATCATGTGTTCTTGTCCGGAGGACTAGAAGGTTAGGTGCACGTTGAACCTTCTACGCTTGGTGGTGTAGGACTGGTTCTTACATACCTGCGGAGATGGCCGCAATGACTTGAGCTCAAGTTAATGAGATGTTTCGTGCAAAGTATGTGGCATTGGTGAATAGGAAGCATTTGGCCCAAGAGTATCTGTCACTTAGACAAACGATGGAGTCGATGATGGATATCACTAACAAGTTCAATGAGAGGTAACTTTTCTGCCCTGAGTATGCATCTTATGAGTAGGTTTAGATGTCACGATAACTAATCATGCTCAAGACTAAGATACGAGATTTGGTGTCTACACAACAATACCAAAATCTTTTTGAGTTGCGGTCTGCTGCTAGGAGGAGAGAGACTGAGATCAAGACTTATGTTAGGGAGCAACGTTGGGCCCCAGTCCAGTTGTAGTTGGCGACGAAGCAGGCCAAGCTAGCTAATTTACGGTCTAGAAGGCAGAGAGGCCACACATGTGGTAGGTAAGGGAAGACATATGATGGAGCCTGCCGATCAGTGATAGGGTGCCACAATTATGGCAGGCAGTGTCATTTCACGAGGGATTGTCGACAGCTGCATCAGCAGTCCCCTTCACCAGGTGCACATATTTGGTACCATCATGAATAGGTAGGGCATGTGAAGGACAAATGCCCTCTACTTACTACTAGGATTATGCAGTCACCAGCCCTAACCACTCTTCGAATCATAGACGGATGTCACGATTGGGTTGAGGAGTCGATAGCTAGAGGACGTGCTTTTAAGATGACGATGTGGGAGGCAAGAGAAGCACTGGATGTCGTTGTTGGTATGTACCTATTTATGTTTCTATCTTATTATTTTACATTATGCTTATTATGTATATTTCCGTTAGGTACTTTTCTTGTGAACTCTTTGCCTTCATTAGTGCTATTTGACTTGGGTACAAGTCGTTCATTTGTATCCTTGGCTTTTAGTGGGAATTTCCGCATTCCTCTTGATGTATCGAAGCGTCCTATATAGATTTTTGTTGCTAGCCAGGACATATTCTCTATTTTAAGTGTTTTCTACTATTATACTTTGGAGATTTTTGGGGTGTCATACCTGATCGATCTAGTACCGATCCCCATGGGGGATATCAGCGTTATGGTTGGGATGGATTGGTTGAGCCGATTTAGGGATCAACTTTATTATGAGAGACATATCGTCGTACCCCTAATGGGGGAGAGTTAACCATTTATGGTGAGGGTACTAAGGTTGGTTCAACATTGTGCTCAACGGAAAGGGCCTCAAGGTTTATCCAACACAGATGTTCAGGTTACCTAGCGTATGCGGTAGATACTCATGTAGAGCCGAGTCGTTCAGTGTCTAATGTCCCGATAGTTTGAGATTTCCTGTATGCATTCCCGAATGATTTTCCTTGGATACCACCAGAGACGCGGGTGGAATTTACGATCTGATTCTTGGTGTAGCCCTGATAGCCAAGGAACCTTATCCCCTTGCACCACCAGAGATGTAGGAGTTATCCTATGAGTTTCAAGAGCTGTTAGGCAAGCAATTCATTCGAAATACTCGTTCACCTTAGGGAGCACTAATTCTATTCGTGAAAAGAAAGACGGTACCCATCAGATGTGCATATATTACTAGGATTTAAACAAGTTGAGAGTGAAAAACGTTACCCATTCCCGTGGATTGATGATGTCACACCCCAAAACCAGGAACGGCGGAAACGTTCTTGGGCGGAGGACGTCATGTATAATATCAACAACAATGTAAAGTAGTAAACAAGCAACAACATCATCCATTGCATTAATAATATAATTATTATACAAATGTGTTCTGTCAAATTTTGATAAACACTAAAGCATAAATCAAAATGGAAGATAAGTCTTGAACAAGCTCCATCTTCCTTTCTCCTTGCATCGGTACCTGTCTATGATGACCTGAGGATACAAGTAATTTTGAAAGCGAGTATCAGCTTTAAAGCTGGTGAGATCATAAGTATTTAGTGTCTTAATTTGTATGTGAGAAAATGTAAGTATATGTACTTAAAAGTATTGAAAGTGTACATGAACTGTAAGTGTTTGAAAAACCCTAGAATCCCTATGATTCCTATTAATAACAAAAGGAGTCTTCTACCAAGACCTAACTGTTCTGAATGTAGTCTTCTACCAAGACCTAACTGTTCTGAATGTAGTCTTCTACCAAGACCTAACTGTTCTGAATGTAGTCTTCTACCAAGACCTAACTGTTCTGAATGTGTGTGTCTCTTGTAAGAGGATGTATTTTCCAAAGTATAACTATCATTATTCAAAATATAGTTTGTACAATAATGTTTAAGTGAGGTTATCACTAAAAATATGTAATGGAAAATCAATGTAGTACTATGGTGTAGTGTCCAACTACAACCGTACTTATTACCTTAAATCTAGGGTAATACTTCCAAGTATTGTAGTATTTAATAAAAATAACTACATCGGTACTCAACTGCCTTATTTGAGGGATAAGGTATAATGTGATGTCTAGATCCCAGACTATACGCTCCCCTATCAAAGGGATTTTGGGACCTACCCACGACCCCTGCATGAACGCAAGCCGCGAGCATCCACATTACCGAATGATCATGTATACTCTATATAACTATCACAATGGTGGTGTGATTCATCAGTATAGTTAGATCCTGAACTGGTTCCGTGCTATAGCACCTAATGACGTCTGTTCTATGTATATGTAATTGTGATCATGTAATTGTACTCAAGTAAGAGCGATCATGTAATAGTACAGTAGTGTACTGTAATGTTCTACGTGTGCTAGTTGTAATGTGTGTTCTCTCTATCTAGCAAGTATTGTAATGTAATCGTTCTAGTATAGTTGTATATGTTCTCGTCCTAGTATAGTTGTATATGTTCTCATCCTAGTATAGTTGTATATGTACTGTATTGCAATGTTCTAGAAAGTATTGACTCATGAATGAACTGACTCATTGTATGATATCGTGTTCTAGTAATGGTTCTAGTATCTTCCTGAACTACCCATATGGTAGCTTTCTAGTATTCTAAGTGGTACGTATGGACATGGATGTATACCCTTGCTACCCAAGGGCATAGGATGAACTGGAAGGACCTTTTATGACTATATATGTGTACATGATATATAACTAATATTTAAAAGACCTTCGGACGAATACCCAAAATCCCACCAGACCACATCTCAAGGCGCGAAAAGGAAATAGGGTGGATAGCCTTCCTAATTATTTTAAACATTTCTTATATAAGTATACATATAGAGGCATGCAATTTATAATATAAAAGCATAAATAAGATTTGTAAGACATTTGAAATATAAGTATTATTTTAAGAAAAGATCGACTTGGTGTCAATTAATAAACAATTTGAAGGCATAAGTCTAATAAAACAGTTTAAGTATAAGGAAACATTTGTTTGAAACACAGTTGTAAATAAGTTTGAAAGGAAATGTACGGAGTAAGCTGTACAGTGTAAAAAGGAGGTTAAAACATATAAAATGATATAAAAAGTCATTTGAAGGAAACTGTTTGGTAAAACGGCTAATGAGTAGCCAAATCATTTGATTGCTGTATATTAATCACATGTGATTGATGTAATAAGTAATATATCCTACTTGCTAATCACATGTGATTGACATAATAAGTAGCATGATTCTACTTGTATCCCCTCCCCCCATAAAACATTTAAAAAGAGTTTAAAACAATAGTTAAGGGGTATGAACTCACCTGCGGTAAGTGACTGGAATTGAACGGACTGTTATCGTACGGAAGGATCGGACAAGTGCTTGGTGTCAAGTGGAGACTTAGACACACACAATGATCCTAATTACATATGAAAACATATGTATATAAATAATTAGTGATTATAACACTAATTATACAAGTAATAACATTTAAGCGCGAGGATAACACTTTTGGTCAAGTCCTAGGAGGCTAAAGGGTTGCAACAAAGGAGTGCAATGCCCCTAATGTGAGTTTAAGGTCAAAAGACCATATTCATTAGAGTTTACAGCTCAAGGAAGTAAGTTCCTGGCCGTAAACTCCCAACCAAGGCTTGGGATGGTACTTTCAATTACTACAACCTTAGTGGGAATTGTTTCAAGGCATATACAAGTGTTTGGGCACCATATTGACTCCTTTGGGGAGTTTACGGCCCAAAGACCCCTTTTCCCTTGGATTTTACGGCCTTAAACTCCCTTGGGAGGGTTCTTATTGTCCTTTCAAGTCTCCAACATTTCTAGGAACAAGTCTAGGCTTCAACCATTGGATTAAGGAAGGTTTATGGCACTAAATGGGACCATTTGATGGAGTTTACGGCCATAGAACTCTTTGGGCCGTAAACTCCCTCACACATGAGGTTCTAAGAATTTTAACTAGTCCAAAACTCATCTAGGTACTTGCCCTAAAAGTCTCTTGGCCTTAGGAAGTGTTTAGGGTGTCCTTTGACCCCTTAATAGGAGTTTACGGCCCAAGAAATACTCTTGGCCGTAAACTCTTCCACACTTGAGTTTCCATGAGTTTTCTAGGTTCTAATATTTTAGGGGTACATGCCAAAATAAAGTCTAAGCCTTAGGACAAGTTTGAAGGCACTTATGAACACAAAACTTGGAGTTTACGGCCCAAGGAGCTTCTTGGCCGTAAACTCCCTTATAGAAATGATTTCTAAGGGTTTTGATGGCATAAATCATGAGTTTAAAGCTTCTAGGTTTTTGTTCTAAGGCTAGGGATCACAAGGCACTCATTTGTGCCCTTTACTTGGAGTTTACGGCCCAAGAGGTGTTCCTTGGCCGTAAACTCCTTAAACTACTTGGTTTTGACTTGTTTCTAGCCTCTAATGCTCATACATAAGGTCCTTAGTTAGATGCCTAACACGGAAATGGGACTAGGTGGCCTTTAGGCTTGATTTTGGAGTTTACTCCCCAAGAACGTTCTTGGGTGGTAAACTCCCGGATCTTGTGTTTTGGACATGTAAATAATGTTATTAAGCATATAATAAGTATTAAAACACATCTAGGGAAGTAGACTCACAATCTGGGATGAACACCCGAAGATCCGTGAGAGAGAAATGGGCTTTTCTCTAAATGGAATTCAACTAATGAACCAATTTGGTTCAGAATTCTATTTATAGTCCTGAGATTTTTAGCAGAAAATATTTCTATTCTCGGAATGGATTCTAATGATTCTAGGGTAATGGAATTTATAGTGTTGCACAAAATCCTAGTGCAACCACTCTCCTAATACCCCTTTTTGGTGTAAAACCCTAAAACTGCCAAACTTATATTCTAAGTCTGAATTTTCATTGTAACTCCTCTACTTCTATTGGATTGAAATGGTTTGATTAGAATGGGGAATTTCAGGTTGTCACATCATCCCCCTGTTAAAGGGAATTTCGTCCCGAAATTAGAATTTAGGCAAGGAAGTATGCGCGAATGATCGAGACGTGAGGAGAAAACTTCCTAATTGATTGGTACTAGCGCACTTAAGTGAAATCGGGCTCTCGGTTGGCATTCCAACGAATCTTCACTAAATGGCGACGACGTTGCTTCGTCCGCTTAACCTCTCGGTCGAGGGTCACCACGGTTCTAATATGAAGGAGAGGATCTCGACGAGTGGACTTGCAAGAGTCCTAACGGAAAGGTATAGTTTCACGATCGAGATGCGAAGAGTAGAAAGTATGTTACTGAGCTCGCGGAGTAGATCTAGTTTGTGCGAGGCACAGGACCGATTCTGATAAGAATCTCGGAGGTCCTGTCTAACTTGGATTTAGCTTTCCACGCTTTACGAAGCGTATAAAACCATTCCCAGAATGAGTTATTCTAAAGAACTTGGTCACTCACTTGGAATCTCAAAGGTTCCCTTTCTTGCATAACTTCCCAGTCAAAGGCCACCCCTTGCTGGGTCAAAGTCGTACGAGTTTCTGTAGTTTGCGAGGAGTTCTGAATGAACTAAGGCGGTAAGTCGGTAAGACCTAGAATTTGGCGAAAGACTGTCGGCGTCTCTGATGTCGATAAATGCTCAGCGGTTTTGATAAATCGAAAGAGTACTCAAAATTTCCCACACTACTAATAGTGGGTCTTAGAAATTTGACTCTTCAATTTCAAAACTTGTGCTTTGAGAACATCGTTAAAAGTTTCTCTGGAGGAGATGTTTTCCCATGGGTTCCTTCTTACTAAAGGGGTAGATAAGTAAGTCATTACAAGGAGAAATGACGAACTGATCCAGGTAAGAAAGACGTACCCTACTCGTTTAGCTTATAAAAGCTATGGGCGCATTGGTCCTATCCGAAGGGTATCACTACGGACTTGAAGTGTCCGTATCGAGTTCAGGAGATAGTCTTCCGGACATCTTTCCCTAACACTCGAACTGGTGATATTCGGATCTCGGATTCACTCCTAGAAGTAGTTTCTTTCTTTGTGATTGCTCAACCATTTTGTCTACACGCGGCAGAGATAACGATTTCTAATGAAAAATCTCGATGGGGTCCTCAATAATCGAGGTACATGCAATGCGATCCGTCGATCTCTGGAAGAATATGACCAAGGTTCTCTAGGGTGAGAAACCTAGTCTTCTAATTCTATTTATGTGTAGTTCGCTAAGTTGTCCAGACTGTTCTTGTATCTCCGTGGGTGTTTAAACTATAGGGCGACCTGTTTTCGGGAGTCGTACTGGGTTCTATGCTTGTTCTCATGACGATGTGATTACTCGTACTTAGGAAGTTCTCCATCCTGAAGTTCATATTAGAATTCATACCTAGTTTCACAGTCACCCTTTCGTGTATACGAGTCATATATAATTAAGGTTGAAAAGGTAGTCGAATAACTGGTTCTTCTTTAAGTTCACATCCCATCGGGGAAAAAGAATTTAAAGTGGAATCATCAATTCTAAACCTGTAGAACCTTGATTATATATCACTCTTATGCATACATTCTTCAGTGATAGATCAACCGCATGAATCCCTGGATTAAACTTGACGTACTGCACGAGTGGTACTTCGGGGATTTCTTCGGAAAGAAATAACTAATAGGTACTCCTGGAATGAGTACCTCGGTGTTCTGATGTGACGGTTTCACTGGAAAAGTGATCTAGAAGAAAGGGGTGTACGTATGAAGCTGTTTTCGTGAGGATCAAATTGAATCGAGTCGTATGATAATGTCGAAATCATACCGAAACTTAAAGACGTTAGATTTGAACATAAGACGTTTACAGACAAAACACAACCGTGCAACCATGAATAGAGTTACAGTACTTTAGGTTTACCACAAGACTATTGCTGCGAATAAGATATACTACAAAAGACAAGTATACGCAGCACGAGAGTCCTTATACAGATAGGATCTTGCAAAAGGTAAGACTCTAGTTGCACTAGTTCTAGATAGTTTTTAAGTCTGTTACAAAGAAACGCCTTAATTACATTAACGTGGTTCCTGAGCAGGCTCTCCTGTAGCTGTGATCCTGAGAATCTTCCCATCTGCGCCAGAATTCTGCGTTATCGGGCAATCTTTCTTGAAGTGCCCTGTCTCACCACATTGGTGGCATGTCTGGCTAGGACTAGTTTTGGTGACGGAATTACGGTGCTTAGCTAGTGCTACGTGGACACGAGTTCCCTCCTCGTTACTCCACTTTGAAAATTGCTTCTTAAATCGTTCTGCGCTATAACTCGTCTTGCACGCAGGGTTAGTCTCGATGAAAGGGACTTGAGCGATGGGTCGTTTCGGTGCTCCACAGTCACAAGCATGATGCCCTGTGTTTAGGCAATTGCAACATTGCATCTCATGGCAAGTCCCTTGATGATGGAAACTACATTTATCACACTTAGGGAGTTTTCCCTTATATGGCCTGCTCGGTACAGGAACGGCAGGGGTTTCCACTTGCTGCTGTTGTATAGCCAGCTTTTGGGCTCTCTTGCGTTCCTTCCGGGCTTGACGCTTTCGTTTCTTGTTCTCTGCTTTCTGGCTTTGCGAGCCTGTGACTGTTACTGTTTGGTGACTTCCTGGATGGATATCACGATTGGGAACTTCATTCCCATCAGCAGTATCGACTGTGCTACTAGCACTATGGTGCACAATGACCGCGGTTACAGCAGCCACTACAGCAGTTGTTAGTGTCGTTTGAAAGGTAGCGGCGTCCATCGAAAAAGTATAGGTCTCGTTGCTTGGCTGGTTGTTTCCGGATGACGACATGATTCTGTTAACATGAAAGAATAAAGATTTTGTGAGCGATTCTGGTTGACCCTGATGTACTTACATTGTTCATGTAAAGAGTAGAAGTATGTTCTCGAAAGTTGGACCTACATCCCCATGATGCAGTCCTAGTCACGGGTGGAAGTAAGTTCGTAGAATGGTCTCAAGATGGTTGTCGTTCGAGCTGAGGTATCGTGGGTTGGTGAATAACAAGATCCAACCACTAAAAGAGACTTGGAAATGCCTCTGGAGATAAATCGCTATAGTCCAATGATTTGACTAAAGCATGATTCAGATAGACTCTTATGAATGAATGACAAGAGTACTTGAATGAAGAATGACACAGAAGTTAGCCGGCTGTCAATATCTGTGATATTCAAGATGTAAAGATTCTGGAAAATGACCTTATGAAGGTCTTACATCATATCCAGAGAAGGTAGTCTTGACAGCATAAAGACCTAACTAAAGTACTTACGGTACAGGATAATTTCATAGAAAATGCCACATCGGGCATAGACAGAAAACACGATTCACTTTTATAAGGGAAATAAAGTAAAGCGTCTACAATTGGCGATGGTCATCCCTCTGGTGAACTCGTAGTTCAACCAATTGACGTTCCATGTCAAGTAGGTGTCTTTCGCACACCATCTGGCGTACCCGGAGCTCTATGACTTTGGCTCTTGATTCGGCCAGTGCTTGTAGCAGGGTTTCATGGCTTCTCTCTGATCTCTCGTGTGCATCTCCTAGATGAATGGTGTGGAGGGTATGCATTCTAG
Organism: Lactuca saligna; assembly: GCF_052625555.1. Taxonomy (NCBI): domain Eukaryota; kingdom Viridiplantae; phylum Streptophyta; class Magnoliopsida; order Asterales; family Asteraceae; genus Lactuca; species Lactuca saligna. Next base: position 173,630,087 of record NC_136419.1, read on the forward strand.
CATAGGCGACAACTTCTGTAATCTGACGTAGGGCTGTCCTGCCTTGAATCTCATTTCGGGCCACTCTGCGGACCAAGATTGGCAAGACTATATCTGCTAATCCCTTATTGCTCAAGTCGTAAAAGCTTCGGTTGTCATCAAATAGCATAGGCTGATCTTATCCTTGGCTCCATATTTCCAAGCATTCCACTCTCTCAGGGTCGGGCCATGAAAAGTCGGACGAGGGTTAGGAATTGGAAAGGGAGCTGCTCGGGGTAGGTTTTCAAACTCTGGTTCGGAGTTAGCATCAGACGAAAGGTCTTCATCATAACCAACCAGCTATGACTTCATTCGGAAGATACTGTTTGTCAAGGGGATGGAGTCCAGTTATGATTTCTTTGCGAGAATTTAGGGTAAGAGAATAATTATTAGACAAACTATCTAGATAATTATTTAGAAAATCTTCATTAGTTACATCGCTATTTGTGAAGTGCATACCAGCTATGTGTAATCTAAACAGGATAGACCTTCGAATAAGTGACCTTAATTCCAAATTCACACAGAATAGGGGTAAGGAAAAATTATCACTGATTCTAAGTCTATAACATCCTAATTACATGTAGCCTTAGTGTATCCACTTAGCAACTATCAACTTAGTAATGAAGATCCCGTTTTAATTCTCAAGTATAAAGTACTTATAGTAACACCAAATACACCTATAGTATTTAAATTTTTATGTTATGTCTATTGTTCTCATTGTGGTAGGGTTGGTAAGATTTTAGCATTATTGCAACCACACACCTAAACTTAGGCACATGCTAGTCAACCCTCGGATAATATAGGCGATCAGGCTATATCTTCCCAGTTTTAACCATATGTCTCTAAGCCCACTTGTGTTGTCCAACAATCGTAATTCTTTTGTACTGTCCTAGTGACAGTGATTTTAGTATGAATGCAGCACGTATACTTATTTAAATATTTTACTATCTAAAGTATAAACTCTTGGTCAGAGTATTTTTAATCCCTTATGTATTTATAGTTAGTATATCTTTTATGGGTTGATATACTTAATTCACTATAAACAACGCTCTGATACCAATCTGTCACACCCCAAAACCAGGAACGGCGGAAACGTTCTGGGGCGGAGGACGTCATGTATAATATCAACAACAATGTAAAGTAGTAAACAAGCAACAACATCATCCATTGCATTAATAATATAATTATTATACAAATGTGTTCTGTCAAATTTTGATAAACACTAAAGCATAAATCAAAATGGAAGATAAGTCTTGAACAAGCTCCATCTTCCTTTCTCCTTGCATCGGTACCTGTCTATGATGACCTGAGGATACAAGTAATTTTGAAAGCGAGTATCAGCTTTAAAGCTGGTGAGATCATAAGTATTTAGTATCTTAATTTGTATGTGAGAAAATGTAAGTATATGTACTTAAAAGTATTGAAAGTGTACATGAACTGTAAGTGTTTGAAAAACCCTAGAATCCATATGATTCCTATTAATAACAAAAGGAGTCTTCTACCAAGACCTAACTGTTCTGAATGTAGTCTTCTACCAAGACCTAACTGTTCTGAATGTAGTCTTCTACCAAGACCTAACTGTTCGGAATGTAGTCTTCTACCAAGACCTAACTGTTCTGAATGTGTGTGTCTCTTGTAAGAGGATGTATTTTCCAAAGTATAACTATCATTATTCAAAATATAGTTTGTACAATAATGTTTAAGTGAGGTTATCACTAAAAATATGTAATGGAAAATCAATGTAGTACTATGGTGTAGTGTCCAACTACAACCGTACTTATTACCTTAAATCTAGGGTAATACTTCCAAGTATTGTAGTATTTAATAAAAATAACTACATCGGTACTTAATTGCCTTATTTGAGGGATAAGGTATAATGTGATGTCTAGATCCCAGACTATACGCTCCCCTATCAAAGGGATTTTGGGACCTACTCACGACCCCTGCATGAACGCAAGCCGCGAGCATCCACATTACCGAATGATCATGTATACTCGATATAACTATCATAATTGTGGTGTGATTCATCAGTATAGTTAGATCCTGAACTAGTTCCGTGCTATAGCACCTAATGACGTCTGTTCTATGTATATGTAAGTGTGATCATGTAATTGTACTCAAGTAAGAGCGATCATGTAATAGTACAGTAGTGTACTGTAATGTTCTACGTGTGCTAGTTGTAATGTGTGTTCTCTCTATCTAGCAAGTATTGTAATGTAATCGTTCTAGTATAGTTGTATATGTTCTCGTCCTAGTATAGTTGTATATGTTCTCATCCTAGTATAGTTGTATATGTACTGTATTGAAATGTTCTAGAAAGTATTGACTCATGAATGAACTGACTCATTGTATGATATCGCGTTCTAGTAATGGTTCTAGTATCTTCCTGAACTACCCATATGGTAGCTTTCTAGTATTCTAAGTGGTACGTATGGACATGGATGTATACCCTTGCTACCCAAGGGCATAGGATGAACTGGAAGGACCTTTTATGACTATATATGTGTACATGATATATAACTAATATTTAAACGACCTTCGGACGAATACCCAAAATCCCACCAGACCACATCTCAAGGCGCGAAAAGGAAATAGGGTGGATAGCCTTCCTAAGTCTTTTAAACATTTCTTATATAAGTATACATATAGAGGCATGCAATTTATAATATAAAAGCATAAATAAGATTTGTAAGACATTTGAAATATAAGTATTATTTTAAGAAAAGATCAACTTGGTGTCAATCTATAAAACAATTTGAAGCCATAAGTCTAATAAAACAGTTTAAGTATAAGGAAACATTTGTTTGAAACATAGTTGTAAATAAGTTTGAAAGGAAATGTACGGAGTAAGCTGTACAGTGTAAAAAGGAGTTTAAAACATATAAAATGTTATCAAAAGTCATTTGAAGGAAACTGTTTGGTAAAACGGCTATTGAGTAGCCAAATCATTTGATTGTTGTGTATTAATCACATGTGATTGATGTAATAAGTAATATATCCTACTTGCTAATCACATGTGATTGACATAATAAGTAGCATGATTCTACTTGTATCCCCCCCATAAAACATTTAAAAAGAGTTTAAAACATTAGTTAAGGGGTATGAACTCACCTGCGGTAAGTGACTGGAATTGAACGGACTGTTATCATACGGAAGGATCGGACAAGTGCTTGGTGTCAAGTGGAGACTTAGACACACACAATGATCCTAATTACGTATGAAAACATATGTATATAAATAATTAGTGATTATAACACTAATTATACAAGTAATAACATTTAAGCGCGAGGATAACACTTTTGGTCAAGTGCTAGGAGGCTAAAGGGTTGCAACAAAGGAGTGCAATGCCCCTAATGTGAGTTTAAGGTCAAAAGACCATATTCATTAGAGTTTACAGCCCAAGGAAGTAAGTTCTTGGCCGTAAACTCCCAACCAAGGCTTGGGATGGTACTTTCAATTACTACAACCTTAGTGGGAATTGTTTCAAGGCATATACAAGTGTTTGGGCACCATATTGACTCCTTTGGGGAGTTTACGGCCCAAAGACCCCTTTTCCCTTGGAGTTTACGGCCGTAAACTCCCTTGGGAGGGTTTGTTATTGTCCTTTCAAGTCTCCAACATTTCTAGGAACAAGTCTAGGCTTCAACCATTGGATTAAGGAAGGTTTATGGCACTAAATGGGACCATTTGATGGAGTTTACAGCCATAGAACTCTTTGGGCCGTAAACTCCCTCACACATGAGGTTCTAAGAATTTTAACTAGTCCAAAACTCATCTAGGTACTTGCCCTAAAAGTCTCTTGGCCTTAGGAAGTGTTTAGGGTGTCCTTTGACCCCTTAATAGGAGTTTACGGCCCAAGAAATACTCTTGGCCGTAAACTCTTCCACACTTGAGTTTCCATGAGTTTTCTAGGTTCTAATATTTTAGGGGTACATGCCAAAATAAAGTCTAAGCCTTAGGACAAGTTTGAAGGCACTTATGAACACAAAACTTGGAGTTTACGGCCCAAGGAGCTTCTTGGCCGTAAACTCCCTTATAGAAATGATTTCTAAGGGTTTTGATGGCATAAATCATGAGTTTAAAGCTTCTAGGTTTTTGTTCTAAGGCTAGGGATCACAAGGCACTCATTTGTGCCCTTTACTTGGAGTTTACGGCCCAAGAGGTGTTCCTTGGTCGTAAACTCCTCAAACTACTTGGTTTTGATTTGTTTCTAGCCTCTAATGTTCATACATAAGGTCCTTAGTTAGATGCCTAACACGGAAATGGGACTAGGTGGCCTTTAGGCTTGATTTTGGAGTTTACTCCCCAAGAACGTTCTTGGGCGGTAAACTCCCGGATCTTGTGTTTTGGACATGTAAATAATGTTATTAAGCATATAACAAGTATTAAAACACATCTAGGGAAGTAGACTCACAATCTGGGATGAAAACCCGAAGATCCGTGAGAGAGAAATGGGCTTTTCTCTAAATGGAATTCAACCAATGAACCAATTTGGTTCAGAATTCTATTTATAGTCCTGAGATTTTTGGCAGAAAATATTTCTATTCTCGGAATGGATTCTAATGATTCTAGGGTAATGGAATTTACAGTGTTGCACAAAATCCTAGTGCAACCACTCTCCTAATACCCCTTTTTGGTGTAAAACCCTAAAACTGCCAAACTTATATTCTAATTCTGAATTTTCATTGTAACTGCTCTACTTCTATTGGATTGAAATGGTTTGATTAGAATGGGGAATTTTAGGTTGTCACAGATGACCTCTTTTATTAGCTGCAGAGAGCATCTTGTTTCTCCAAGATTGATTTGAGGTCAGGGTACCACCAAATGAGAGTTAGAGAGGAGGATGTAGAGAAGACATCTTTCTGCACTTGTTATGGCCATTATGAGGTTTTGGTGATGCTTTTTGGGCTCACCAACACACCAACAACATTTATGGACTGATGAACAGGGTGTGTTGACCGATGCTTGATCCATATGTTACTGTGTTCATTGATGGAATCTTGGTGTACCCCAAGACCAAATAGAAGCATGAGGAGCATTTGTGACAGCTCCTGGAGGTTCTGATCTATATGCTAAGTTCTTCGAGTATGAGTTTTTGTTGTATGAGGTTCAGTTTTTTGGGACAGCTCGTCAACCGGAATGGGATATTGGTCGATCCGGCCATGATTGAGGCAGTGATGCAATGGGAGTTCCCGATTATTTCCTCAAAGATAAGGAGTTTTCTAGGCTTAACCATGTATAATCGGAGATTCATTCAAGATTTTTCCAAGATTGTTTTTCCTCTCATTCTTTTGACTAAGAAGACTATGGATTTTGCTTAGGGGTGTAAGCAGCAGGAGACATTCAAGAAATTACGGTGGAGATTGTGTGGGGCTCCAGTGATGACCCTTCCAAAGGGTGTAGATGATATGGTGGTGTGTTGTGATGCTTCTATCATTGCTTATGTGTCACGTCAGTTGAAACCTCATGAGGCTAACTACCCTACTCATGATTTGGAGTTAGGGGTTGTAGTTTTCTCCCTCAAGATCTGGTGACATTAACTATACGAGGTTTGTTGCGCCATCTATATGGACCATAAGATTTTAATATACCTTATGGAAAAGCCAAATTTGAATATAAGACAAAGGAGGTGGCTTTACGTGGTCAAGCATTATGACTGTGAGATCCTGTACTACCCGAGTAAGGCCAACGTGGTAGCGAAAACATTAACTCGTAGGTTAGTAAGTGCACCCATTGGAGGATTGTGCATGAGGATGACAATTACCTCCTCAATCTTGGGGATGGTTAGGGAGGCACTCTTGGATTAATGTCTAAGTCCATAACTATAATTGGTAAGACTTGACCCGACCCGGCATGGTCCATTTGGGTTGCATGACATCATGCATTTGGATAGACTATAATGAGAGAAATAACACTTAAGGATTATTTAATATATTATAAGTTCTAATATATTAATAGGATTATTTAATTAGTACTGATCAAGAATTAATTTAGAATTAATTAAGTGATCAAAAGAAGACTAATTAAATATATGGGTTAATTGTGTAAATCATCCACACTTGTATAGTGGGCTAATGCTCCATGGAGTATCAGGTTAGGCTAAAAACCATAGGATGCTCCATGGATTCTCCATGGTGTATTTGAACCCATGGATCTTAGGAAATGGAAAGCCATGACAATTAAGGGTTTACCCTAATTGTAACACTATATAAAGATCATATTCTTGGGAAAATCGGCGACTATGAGTGAGTGATAGGGCTAGTCGATTTTCATGAAGTGTAGAATTCTCTCAAGTTATTCCAAGTGTATTTGGTGTTGTGTGAACCCTTTGATGTGTCACACTTGAGGCACTAGGCACTCAAGCTTCATGAAGACATTCTACATCAAAGAGGTATGTATTTTATCTTGCTATAGTCATTGCTTTGTATGCTAGATTAGGATAATACCTTGGATGTTCATATTTGCATGTATAATAGAGAAAACATAGATCCAAGGTATTTAGGGTTGCATGTACACTTAGGAGTGTTAGAATGTTCAAAACCCAGCAGTAGTATCAGAGCTAGGTTTGTTTTCTTGTTATACTTGCAAAAGTAGCTGAAAAAATCGAGTTTTGATGTTGTCTGCACAGTAGACTCGCCGAGTCCATGAATGGACTCACCGAGTCCAAGGCAAAATGCATCCAACTCGCCGAGTTGGTTCGTGCACTCGACGAGTTGGACCCCCTGACAACATATATTCGATTGTTTTTCCTGGAATTGGACTAGGAACATTACCCTAAGATGTTTTTGAACTTATAAACTTGTTTTTGATGTGGTAATGTTCATGCTAATCCAATTTCTAAGATAATTGTCATAATTTCAAGATTTGTATTAGTTTGTATGTTCATGCTAATTTCTTGAAGATTGATGATTTGAATTATCTTGTTCTTAGATTAATAGAAAAGTTGTGTGAAATAGTTGATTTCAATCCATTTTAATCTAAGAGTTGATTCTTAAGTGTGTTTTTGTAACTTGTCCTCAAGTTATATGAAAAGTCACATTTAAGAATCATAAAACTCATAAAAGTTGGCAAACGTTACAAAATGAAGAGTCTAGCTCTAATTAAATGGTTTTATGACTCCATAATTTGTCCTCAAGTTATGGAGGTTCAAGAGTCTCTTCATTAAATGATAAATAAATAAAAAAAGTGTAACCTTAATTAGTTCCATAAGTTATAATAAAAAAAGTCATTTTCTTTATTAATTAGGTTAAAGTCTTCCATAACTTGTCCTCATGTTATGGAACTTGAAGAGTTTTTTAATTAAAACTACGTTAAACACATATGTTATGGAATTAATTAGTTTTGAATATTTTCAAAACTTGCCCTCAAGTTTTGTAATTTGAAAAGTTTTCTCTTATGAATACTTTAATTCCAAGTTAAGCCCTTAGAATTTTAAGAGTTAAAATTCAACCGTTATACTTTATAATATTATAAGTTAATAATATATATATATATATATATATATATATATATATATATATATATATATATATATATATATATATATATATATATATATGTATAAGAGTAAAGTCAGTCTTACCGTTAGTAGGCCTCATTTACGAAGCTGGTCTATAAGAGGGTATAAGGTTACTGCCTATAAAATGACAGTTTAATGGGTGTCCACTCTCACCCACCGCTTCCTTGACCGGTAGAGGGTCGTTAGCCGAACGGGTAGGACAATGACTAGAATTCTCCCTTCATTAAAAGCATTAATGATAAATACTAAGTAACTAATCCTTTTATAAATACCCAATCTTGGTTACTTAAGAAAATGTGAATAAGGTGCTAATCCATGAAATTACACTTTGCACTTTGTTTAAGTCGGTTAGTGGAGCGGGTGTGGTTAACCGGCACACTAACTCGTATTTAACAAGGTAGGCAACGGGTAACTTAATGTTTATCATAGTATCGATGGAGCATGTGTGGTTAACCGGCACATCGATTGAGGGGTAAACACTTAAGGGTACCAAGTAATTTGCATGGTTACTTCACACCTTGTTTTGTGATCCTTGGCATCCCAGTCACAAAACCTGAAGGGCACACTTGAGATTGAAACATGCCATTGAACAGTTCAATGAATCTCAAAAGATCTAGGAGTTTCAAATCCAATTAAAACCTAATAATACATTTCGTTTATCTTGGTGGAAATTGGTGAATCGTCATTCACCTACCTTCAAATATTTTATAGCTTGGATTACGGCATCCCTCTTCTAAGTTATAAAATAGTTTGTAGGGTCCTAGCTTTAATATTTCATATTGGGTGTCATACTAAGGACTTTAGATCAACTATCTTGAATATCTCCCAAAAGATGTCTGGTTTAGACATCTATGATCTTCCAAAATCTCTTGAAACAAGCTTTCCTAAATGAAGATGATGTCCCATGAAAATCATACTTCTTTAACCTCCTCCAATTATTCTCCTTAACCCACAAGTTCTTGAAAAGTTCAAGGTTACTCAAGCCCTATTGGCAAGTAAAGGTCTATGTGTGGTCACATCTTGGAGATGTAGTCACATATTGACAAGCTGGGAGAGTTGGGTGTCAAAGTCTTGAGAAAGTTAGTGGTTCAATCACTTTCTAAGTCACATAGTGAGTTCCTTTGGGACTCCTAGGAAACAGACTAAGACAAGACCCTTAATGATCTTATCCATTTGCTAAGATCAACTTCCTAAAACTTTATGGATATTGACAATAATGAAACTGGATATCCAGTAAAGCTCTCTCTTCCTAATGGAAAGGGATCGGCCATAGTCAACTCGGTTGACCAAATGGTAAAGAGAAAAGCTAAGTTTGAGATAATACCATTACCAAAGCGTCCATATGTTAAATTGCCAAAGGAAGGGGCATTGGTTTCGAAGCTGCCAATTTTACCTAAGGATGTTAAAGTCAATAAGTTTGACTCTACTTCTGGTAAAGTCCACTATCTAACTCTGCTAAGTTTCCATTCTGAGATTCTTGATACATGATGTGACTGGGTCACATGTTGATGTTTTAATAATCAAAGAAAAGTAAAGAAACTTAAAGAAAGAATATGTTGAATCTGATCGCGTAGATGGATTTCTATCGCATAGTTTGAAGATTGGATTCTTGAGATACTTCTTAGGAGTTATGAGATGTTGCTTAGGAATAGATAACAACAAGTTTTCATATGGATTGTAAGGATAAGTTCTTCTGCAAAAGTTTTAAAATAAAAGGAAAATTTCTGATTTTATTTATTTTAAAATATCCTTACAATGGTATATGTGAAAAATTTTGTTGCTTATAAGATTCCATTAATGGCAAGAGTGGAAATATGAAATTGATTCATTCATTTGTGGTAATGTCTAAACTTACCAAATAAGGAAAGATTCTCATCACCCAAGTTTCAATTGGACCGGAAGTTGAAATCATGCAAGTTGTATAGCATGATGAATGAGAACTTTCAAGTATTGGAAAATTAAGACTAATTACTTGTTCACATGGATGTGTGAGTCAAGTGAAGGACTAAGGGATTGAGTACACATTCTTGAGCACTGGTCGAGTCCACCACAAAAGATCGATAAGACTATTTGTCATAGTTTACTAAAGCTCAGTAAATATGATTATACTTACAAGCTTAAGTGTAACTCTGAGACATTGGAAATGGTTCCAATGTAAGGCAGAGCAAATAAGAAGAATCAACTTAGGCAGAAAGATAAAAGTTTCTCAAATCTAGAAAGATGTGAGAGTACTTTAGTATCAATTTTGTGATCATCTTAATGATTGAGAAACCATAGCATAATTATTACTCTAAGGTAATCTTAGTGCATTCTTATGACTAAGAAGAGGAATCTTTGTTAGGGTTTAAATGTTGTAATATGTCGAAGTGTTAGTTGTTACGAAGGGTCTTTAGTCTTCGTATGAAGATTCTTCATAAGTAATATTATTTTTACTAAGGCATTATAATGAATAGTCTTAATGTCTAGTCCTTAGTATTTTTGTTATGCTTTGGTACTCCTATAAATAGGGGTCTGTACTAAGTGAGTAGGAACTTTTAACTAGGACTTTATAGAATATTCTTTGTACTCTGTAAAATCAAGAGCATAATATGAGCTGAACCAAGATTATATTTACTCTCGTGTTCATCGTTTTTCTTCTTTCTGAATTCTTACATGAATTGATCTTTAAACTCGATTACAAATCTCATCAATTGGTATCAGAGCAGGAATCCTTTCTGTGATCTGATTTTCGTATGATCAAAAAGGTTTTTGAATCTACTGTTTGATTCAAAAAGTTTCCGTCCTTTTTGAATTGAAAAATTCTTTCTAATCTCAATCTAGGATTTGATTCTGCAAAAATATTTGTAAATCGAGTGTTCGTTGTGTGATTCTGAATTGAATTATACAATTTGATTTCAATTTTCTCAAAAGTTTTTGTATCATCTTAAAGTTTTTGTCCGTACAAAAATGGTGTCATTCAATTTGAATTCGATGAAATCATTTTCTCATTTGCTTGGATCATCCACAAAAATTCCAATGCTTATTCCAGAATATTATGATCAGTGGGCAGATGGGATGGAAGATTACTTGAATGGATTGGATGAAGAATTATGGAAATGCATTACAGGAGAAGTCAATCGACCTGCACAAGTTCAGTCAATCGAAATGTCTTCAAGTAGTTCAGATGTTGATAATCAAACCGATCGTCTAAAACGACTGGAGAAGAAATGCATGAGGGAATTAAGAGGTGCGTTGCCTCCTGTTGTGTACAATTATGTCAGATCATGCAAAACAGCTAAAGAAATCTGGAACAATCTCAAAGACAAATTTCAAGGAAGTGAAAAGACGAAGATCACATCTGAGAAACAATTCCTGGTGGAACTCAAAGATTTCAGACAAAAAGAAAATAAGTCTATTGAAACATACTATGATAGGTTCAACGAGCTAATCTATCGTTGTAACCGTTATAGTATAATCAGGTCACCAATGGAGTACAATTTGATATTTGTAATGGGACTTCGAAAGGAGTGGAGGAGTGTGAGTATGATGGTGAAAACCCAACAGAGCTTTGATACTTCGACTTTGAATGACTTGTACAATCAATTAAAATATCATGAAAATGAAGTTAATGAAATAGCTGAGGAAGCAAAAGCAAGTCTTGGTGGACCGTTGGCACTAGTTTCGAAGGTCTGAGAAAGAGAGAATGAAAAATCGAATTCTGATGAAGAAGAAGGTTTTCTAATGAATTCTGATGATGCGGCTGTTGCATTTTACTCAAACAACAGAGTAAAGAAATTTTTTAAGAAACCTTTTAATCCAAAGAAGTCATCAGATTCGAAGAGTAGTTTTGAGAACAAAAACAAACTGGATGAAAAGAAGAAAGAAATGAAGACAGATTCGAATAATGAAATGGAGCAAATGAAGATAATGTTGAAAGGTGATACAGGGATTAATTGCCATTATTGCTATGGAGCAAATCATTTGGAAGCAGATTGCTTGTTGAGGAAGAAGGAAGAAAAGAAAAATAAAACAAAAGATGAAGCATACTACACTGAGAAACTGGAGGAAGTCAAGAAGAAGACAAAGAATTTGTCATTGGTGGCTTATGGAGAAACTGAATCAGATGGCACATATCAAATATAGTCTTCGGGTTCAGATGATGAAGAGATGAAAAATCCAACTCATGGAGCTATGTATGCAAAGATGGAAGAGGATTCAGATGATAAACAGACTGATGAAGTGTGTGAGCAATGCTTCGTTTCGAAGTCAACTAACAGGTCGCCCATGACTACCAAAGTACGTAACATTCTTGAATCTTTTAACATTCCAGTTTCTGCATATAATTCTGAGTTAGTATCTTTTGATGAAACTGTTACTTACTTTGATTCAATCGTTGTGTCTGCTAGCAATGAAGCGAAAAAGTTAAGTGATCATTTACTAGAGACAAGAAAAATGTTGGATTCAAAAGTCACTAGAATTGATTACTTAGAATTGCAAGTTTCAAATATTATGGAGGATAGAGAAAAATTAGCAAAAGAAGTAAATTTGTTGTTAGCACAAAGAAATATTTTCTGTAATTCAGCAAAAAGATTGTATGGAAATTTAACTGAGTTACATCATTCGTGTGAGATGAGTAAGGAACAACATAGAAAATTACTACCATTTTTAGCTTATGATAGAGCTAAGGTTGATAGTATTTCATATGATTGTGAAAAAGAAATTTCTGATTTCAACAAAATTGCAGATGATAGGTTTAGATATGGTATTGCTAAAGTCGAAGACTATCTTGATGCTAATGATTTAGTAAAAATTGTAAGTGAAACATTATCTAAATCAGAACAACTTCGAATTTTGAAAAAGACTTGAGAATTCTACATCTAATTGTGAAACTAATATTGCTGATATTGAAGATAATTCTGATAATATTAGTGAAATTAGTGATTTAGAAGATGTAGATTGTTCTCAATTGTCTGTCATAAACGTAGCAAATTCATTTAATGGGAAAGACAAATGTGAAGATTTATTAATAAAAATTGAAACTGATAAACCCTCAACTTCGAAAGTTTGTGATATGGAATTTGTGGAAATACATGAAAGTCAAACTGATGATAGTGACAATGAGGAAGAAAATACAAATTCGAAGCCTATTCAAAGGTCGGAAGAAATTGAAATTCCTCGTGTGGTTGTTGATCAAGTCTATTTGAGTACACAAGAATTTGAGAAAATTCTTAATGAAAAAGGTGCTCATTATCTTGAATCGAATACTGTTGTTTATCCAATTTTCAAATAAACTGATGATGTTGTCTTCCCAAATCAAGTCTTCGTAACAACAGCTAATGTTGAAAACATAAAGCCTGAATTCAAAAAGATGATTGAGGAAGATAATATGCAAACATCAAATGAAGGATTCTTTTCAAATCAAAGTACAGTTGAAAACAATCTTACAAATAATTCATATAAATTTCAACATCAAAAATCAAAAAGAGTATGGGTTGCAAAATCAAAAGTTGAAAATATGTTTACAAAACACGAAGATGTTAAAACAGAAGTTAAAGCAATCAACAAAGTAATAAAATTGAATTCAAAAGAATTTAAAGCTCAAGTTGAAAATTTTTCAAAAGAAAATAATATTTCGAAACGTCAAGCAAGAAAAACAATTTTTTGGCAAACTGTTGAGCCATCAAAAATGAGATCAACAAATTTTTTAAAAAGAAGAAAAGTTGTTAAAGAAAAATCAAAGTCTCAAATTTTTGAAAAGATAAATGCTTCGTTTTCAAATAATGAATCAAAAATATCAAATGAGACAAAAACTACAATACCAAGAAATTTTTTTCAGAAAAAGGTTGCAACACAGAATTCAAAGTCACAAATTAAAACATCTTATCATGAATCATATATTTCAAAACCAAAAGTTGATTATGTTCCAAATTCAGCAAATTGTTATAATCCTTTGAAGAAATAAGCTAACAAAGTCTCATATGCAAAGGGAATAACAACAAAGAGAAATATTGATCATTGGTTGGAAGGAAGAGGAAAAGTATACCAATCAAGTAAGTTTTCGAAAGAACAAATACATGAAGCATATAACAAATATGTCAATCCTTCAACGAATGGTATTTCATCATCCAAAGAGTCAAATATATCAATTCAAGCTTGGCAGCCGGTCATAAAAGCAAAAAGTGAAAAATCACAAACTCAAGAAGAGAAGGGTGTAATTAGTGAAAATTTGAAAATAATAAAAACTCATATATCTGACCCTTCGAATGAAAATGTTAACTTTATTGACAGTTTCAAAACCAAAGTTTGTGATTGGGTTAATGGTTGTACTTTACAATTGAAACACAAACCTAGTATGAATGGACACAATAAAGATTGGGTACCTAAATTTTTCCAATGATCGCAGGTACTTTGTGACGAGCAATATGATAACAAATGGTATATTGATAGCGGTTGCTCACGTCACATGACTGGGAAGAAGGAAAACTTGCGTGATTTTCGAAGCCTAGAAAATGGAGGAGTGGTTAAGTTTGGTAATAATCACAAATGCAAAGTCAAGGGTTATGGAAAGATAACAAATGGAAATTTCACTATCAACAGAGTTGTATTTGTTGAAGGTTTACAACACAATTTGATAAGTGTTTCACAACTTGTTGTGGGCACTGGAAATCAAGTTCTTTTTAATGAAGAAGGAAGTGTCATTTCGAATGTTAAGACAAAGGAAGTTTTACTTAAGTCAAAAAGAAAAGGTGATATGTTTACATTGGATATTGTTCCTATTGTAGGCAAACCTGCTGTGTGTTTACTTTCGAAGGCTGCTGCTGATGTTAGCTGGTTATGGCACAAGAGATTATCACATCTCAATTTTCGAAACATCAACAAACTTATCATACAAGATCTGGTAAGAGGTTTACCCATACTTAAATATGATAATGATAGTTTGTGTGCAGCTTGTGAAGTAGGAAAACAACACAAACAAGGTCATCCTATCACAATAGATTCGAAGATTGTTGAACCCCTCGAACTTTTGCATATTGATTTATGTGTCCCTTCGACAGTTGCTACTCTTAAGAAGAAAAGGTACATTTTGGTAGTTGTAGATAATTTTTCAAGATTTACGTGGGTTTATTTTCTCAGGTTAAAATCCGAAGTTCCACAAATAATGATTGATTTTATCAAGAAAATGGAAGTTTCATTGAAACAGACAGTTTGAAAAATTAAAAGTGATCATGGAACTGAATTCAAAAATCATGTCTTTGATTCATTTCTGGTGGAAAAAGGAATTTCGCATAATTTTTCATCTCCTTATACACCACAACAAAATGGTGTAGTTGAGAGAAGAAATCGATCATTATGTGAAGCTGTAAGAACAATGTTGGCTTATTCGAATTTACCTCAATATCTTTGGGCTGAAGCTGTTTCAACTGTTTGTTTTACTCAAAATCGATCATTCATTCATAGACGGTTTGATGTTACTCCTTAGGAAATCATCAATAATCGAAAACCTAATGTCAAATTTTTCCATGTTTTTGGATGCAGGTGTTTTATAATGAATCTTAAGGATAATATTTCGAAGTTTCAAACAAAAGCAGATGAAGGAATTTTCTTGGGATATTCATACAATTCAGTTGCTTATAGATTGTTAAATAAGAGAACTCGCAAAGTGGAAGAAACTTTTAATTTGACATTTGATGATCATTACATTAAAAAGTCTAATCATATATTTCCGAATTATCCTATTTTGCAAAATTCTTCAAATAAAGATGATTTAATTGAAATGGATGATGTTGATTATGATTCTATTTTTGGTATTTCAGATCAAGCAGTTGATGCAGAAAGAAATGCAACTGATAATCAAACATCAGAAAATTCGAAGCATAACAATGATTTAATTTTGAATTTGAATCTAAATCCAAATGAACGAGCTGATGATCCGGTGGAGGGGGAGCACTTGGATTCAAATAGTTTTGTTGAGGGGGAGCATTATAGTGAAAGAGATAACATGTCAACAAATGTTAATGTCGATGAGGAGCAAATTCTTGAAGAAGAGCCGATCAATGAACCAGAGCAAAATATCGAAAAGGAGTCAATCATTGAGGGGGAGCCTATACTTGAGAATGATCAAAATCGTGAAGAAGAAAATTTTGATGATGCTAAAGATTAAATTTCCATAATTGGATCAGAAATAGATGAAATGTTCGAAGACGCACCTTTGGATTTTGATCCTAATTATCCACCAATGGATAAATGGACAAGAAATCATCCAAAAGATCAAATTCTTGGTGATCCACAAGCAGGTATAATGACAAGAGTACAACTTCATGCACAAAATCAGGTACTGAATAATCATCAAGAATTATGCATGTTTAATGTTTTTATTTCCAAAATCGAACCAAAGACAGTTAAGGTTGCAACGGAACACTCTGATTGGGTTGTTGGTATGCAAGCTGAACTGTCTGAATTCGAAAGAAACAAGGTTTGGAGATTAATTCCAAAACCTGTTGATGTATCAATTATTGGACTCAAATGGATTTATAAAAACAAAACTGACAAAGATGGAAACATTATTCGAAATAAGGCTCGACTAGTTGTTAAAGGATATTCTCAACAAGAAGGAATTGATTATGAAGAAACATTTGCCCCTGTTGCAAGACTCGAGGCTATTCGTATTTTTCTGGCTTTTGCAGCTCATAAAGATTTTGATGTCTATCAAATGGATGTAAAATGTGCATTCTTAAATGGAGAACTCGAAGAAACTGTTTATGTTGAACAACGTCCAGGTTTTATAAACACAGAACATCCTGATCACGTTTATATTTTAGATAAAGCTGTATATGGGTTAAAACAAGCACCAAGAGCATGGTATGCAACTTTAACATCCTTTTTAAAACAATCTAAATTTAAACAAGGATCAGTTGATCCCACTTTATTTCGAAAGAAAATTGGGAATCATCTGATGCTTGTTCAAATTTATGTTGATGATATAATTTTTAGCTCAACTGACCCTGCTTTGTATAAAGAATTCGAAGATCTGATGAAAAGCAAATTTGAAATGAGTATGATGGGCAAAATTAATAACTTTTTGGGTTTGAATATTCGTCAAAACAGGGAAGGCATCTTCATTAATCAGGAGAAATATACGAAGAATTTGTTAGAAAAGTTTGGAATGACGAATAGCACAAGGTTACGAATACGAATGGCAACGGGCATAAAGCTAACTCCTTCGTTAGATAAATCAGTTGTTGATATCACTTTATATCGAAGCTTGATTGGGTCTTTATTGTATTTAACTGCAAGTAGACCTGATATTATGTATTTTGTTTGTAATTGTGCAAGGTATCAATCAAATCCACGTGAACCACATCTAACTGCGGTAAAGAATATTTTCCGACATTTGAAAGGCACTACTTCGTTAGGATTGTGGTATCCTTCGAAAACAGGGTTCTTTGTACAAGCCTATTCGGATGCGGATCTTGGAGGATGCAGTCTTGATCATAAAAGCACAACAGGTGGATGTCAATTGCTAGATGGAAAGTTGGTCAGTTGGCAATCGAAGAAACAAACATGTGTTTCAATCTCAACTGCTGAAGCGGAATATGTTGCTGCAGTTGCGTGCACATCACAAATAATTTGGATTCAAAGTTAATTAAGAGATTATGCAATTAATATGAAAAAGATTCCTTTATATTGTGATTCACAAAGTGCAATAAGAATTTGTCATAATCCTGTGCAGCATTTGAAGACCAAGCACATTGCTCTTCGATATCATTTCATCAAAGATCATGTTGAAGAAGGAAATATTGAAGTTCATTTTGTAAAAACAACGGAACAATTGGCAGATATTTTTACAAAAGCTTTGGATGAAAAGTCGTTTCTTCGTATCTTAGATGGATTGGGAATGATTGATGGAAATTCACTTCAATCTGATAAAGGCGAAGAGTGATGGGTCTGAATCATTTAGTGTATGGATGGAGAAGAAGATTAAGTGTTCAGAGGTTACTGTTCATGGTCAACGTTTCGAACGCTTCGCATTCGGAAGTTTTATTTGAAATAAATAATCAGAGGTTATTGTTCAAGTCAATGGGTTGCATGCTTCGTATTTGTACACATTTCAGCTAAGGTTAGATTTGTAGTTTGTTTATTTTTTTTGTAAAACCTAAAAAATCAAAAATATTTTCTTTTATTGAAAAATTAAAAATCCAAAAAGATTTAGTTTCAGCTTGTCCTTAATCTTTTGAAAAATTACGAAAATACCAAAAATATTTTTCATTTTTTTTAGTTTTAACATGTGTATTGTGAGTTTTTTCAAGTTTCAAATACGAAGGATTCATGCGTCTGGTTTTGAAGGAAAGGTATGTTCTTGATACATTTTGGATTAGTTAGAATGTCTCTAGAAGCATGCTGTTGCATGTTGTCTTAAGCCTCGAATGATTCTATGTATGAGAGATGAAAGCCTTGATGAAATTATCTCATGAAAATTTCTACCCAACAAGGCTTGTATTTGCATAAATCAACAAGAGCTACCTTACTCTTCTCAAATGAGTTAAGATTTTTCTGTTTTGTCCAATATAACAGAGGTACCCTTCGATTCTTAACCAATCTTTTTAAACCAAACAATTCTTACATTCCAAATATTCGAAGATATGTCCTTGAGGTCTTTGATCAAACCAATCAAAACCTAGACAAATCACAAATCTGTGTTTATGATCTAATATCATGAGTCCGTGATAGAAGTGAAACCCAAAAATCATAAACCTTAAGGAATTGACGGGGAACTTTGTTCCAGAATTTTACGAAACCTTTGTTTCAGTATCAAAAATTTCGAAACTTCAAATTATATTCAATTCGCATGTGTGGTCTTGATCAAATATTCACAACCAAGAATGTTTGTTATCCAACAAGATCCAGAACAAATTTTCTTTTGAATATGATTTCAGTGTAAGTTTTATTCGCAAATCCTTGTCATGATAAATATTTTCACAAGCCAACTTGTCACTGACTACACTGGTCAAACAAGTAATTTCATTTACAATTTCTCACCTTATGTTAAGGCTGGTATGTAATGAAATTTCAAACCAATCCAAAATGACTTTTAAAAGAAGCCCTTTGATACTTCTCTACAAGTATTCGATTGTAATTCACGGGAAACTACACAAGCTGTTAATTATCTCTCTTGATAATTTTCAAAGATATCTTTGCCTGGGATAAAATTGTTTTTGTGTCAACAAGAAATTGTTGACATCACAAGTTTTCAAAAGTTTTTTTTTCTTGTTTCTCATCTAATTTCTTTTGGAACACAGCACACACGAAATCCTTGAGGTTTGAGTAACACCAACTTAAACTGACGATTCCGAAATTCTGGCAAATGACTTCGCTTTTTAAAACCTCAAAGTGAAAGAGCCTGACCTCTATTCTGAAGGCATCTGACGGTAACAATTCTTTTGGGGAATACCAAACAGTCCTATCTCTTGATGATGCATGGTGTATGCTAAGCGTGAATGGCGTGTTGACAGTTACGATTGTTACTTTTTGATGAGTACGTTCCGTTTTTCAAGGTGCCATGTCAGCAAGCATTTAATGCATCCCGCTTCAAATTCAAAATTCTAGGGTTACATATAAAAGGGAAAATCAGAACTTATTCACACTTTATGCGATCAAACTCTCTGAAATACAAAATTCTCTTTGCAATTCATCTTCTTCATTAGTTCTTTACTCAAATCTTCATCAATGGCGACTACTTCATCACCAACTACAGACGAAATAATCAGTGTTCCGATTCTAAAGATCCAGGGTTCCAACTATCAAGTCGAATCGGATTTGTCAAAGTATCCGGAGGAACTTCACATGCTTGTGGTTGCTTTACAGAATTCAGTTCTGTCTAAAGCAATGTTTGATTCATTTGCTGCTCCGATGTCCTGGTTGTCAAAAGCAGGTTCTACTGCCTCATACAACAAGGAGACAGGCTGTGTGGAATTCACAATGGTTACTGATACGAGAATTAGGGTCTCCAAGCGGTTATTTTGCAAGATTTTGGGAATTCCGAATTCTGGTCCTTATGATGAACTTTCTTCTTCTCAAGTGGTGTTCATGTTCAACGAGATGGGTTATCAACCTCCATTGAAGCGAATCAGTGATTTCAAGAAGTCAGGGTTACCAACAATCTGGAATTTTTTATTTGGCATCTTTCTTCGATGTCTTACTGGAAGAACTGTGGGACTTGATAAAGGATGCATGGAGGTGTATGCAATGATAGCTGGGTTGTACTATGATTTGTAGGTCGATTACTCTGAACAATTATGGACAGAGTTCTTAACAAGCATTTCGAAGACGAGTGCTAAGTAGGGGATTTCTTGTGCAAGATATTGGAGTCTGATAGTCCAATATGTCTATCAGAAAGAAAAAATCAAAGTTCCAGAATACGAAGAAAAGCAGTTTTCCACATGTATGGTAGTCTGAAGGAGATGCATGATGATCCAGCTATCTTTACAACAGTTGCTCGCATTCCGGATGCGATGCTCAAGAAGGTGGATCCCACGAATAATGTGTTGGTGTCATATTTGCAATCTATTGACACAACCATTGTTACTAGGGTGTTACAACAAGAAGAGAAGAAGAAGTCGAAGAAATCAAAGAAGACAGAGGGTGAGTCTTCGGAAAAAGGGGTGAAAGCAGAACCAAAGAAGCAAGAGCTAATAGTTACATCTCAAACTGTTAAAGAGGTGTCTCCTGTTTTAACTTCAGTGGCTGATACACCGCTTATCGAAGCCTCTCCATCAAAAGACATGATTCCTTCGAATACGGGGGTTTTTCGAAGACTAAAAATCAAAAGCAAATCTCAGTTGGTGAAGAAAACACAGGTTACTGATCAAGGGGTTACTGTTCGAGAAATTCCAGCTCCGGTGTCTCCATCTTCTAAGAAACGAAGGGCTGCAGATATGGCAAATTTTTTGAAGAAAACCCAACATATAGAAGAAGTGGAACAAGTTCCTGAGACTCCTGAAGAGGAAATTCCTAAAGAAGTAGAGCTTCTTCAGTCTACTGAAATTTCGAAGAGTGATGTTATAAAGCTCATTGAACCAACATCTTTGCCTCAGGTTACTTCCACCACTGCTTCTCCAACATTCCAATCTATTATGGATCAACCTTTTACCACTATATTCTCAACACAATCAACCGATCCACCAAATTCATCATCACCTGTTGCTGAAACCATGGTTGTGTATGAGGAAACTGATAACGAACGATTTGGAGGAACATTCGAAGCTCTTTCTTTTGATAAAGCTGAAGAAGATTTTCCTGACCATATGCTAATGACGATGAAGCAGTTCAAGATATTGAATTCAAAATTAAATTCTATCTTGCAATCTCAAGCGAATATGGGAAGTGTTGGAATCACTATCATGGAAGTTGATTCCATAATGAAGGAAATGGAAACCAAGATGATTTCGAAGGCATCAGGGTTAATACGTGATTCTGAAAGCCGCATTCTTGAGAAAACTGATCAGAATGATAGTTCTACAGAGAATAGAATCAATTCTTTGAAATCTGATTTTCTAAAGGAAGTGAAGGATTTGAAGGTTGTTAAGAAGGAGCATCATGTGCTCTTCGTACAGGAAGTTAAGAAGGTTAGAGAAGACGTTAATATGCAAATTCGTGAACTTCGTGAAACAATGATGAAGGAGGTTCAGCATATTCAACAAGGGTATGAGTTAGCACATCAAAAGATCGATATTATTTGTGATGCGGTTGTTCAATGTGTTCAGATGTTCGAACAACTCAATCCTCATATGATCTCTTTTTCAGCTACAGAAGAACAACATTTTGGAGAGTTGGTGAAATTGCTGAAAGAACTTCAACAAATATCTTCGAAAGTTTCCTCACCAATTATTTCTCAAGAATTTCTTTCTCATAAATTCATTCATTTCGAAGCCATTCTACAAAAACACCTTGCTCCATTGCTTCGAATTTCAAGCCTTTTGCCCAACATATCAGATGCCCCACCTGCTTTCACAGGGGTGCAAGGGGGAGAAAAGGTTGGTCAATCAAAGGCTGGAGAACATGAGAAGAAAATTGAAGATATCAAGGTAGTAGGAAAGGTTTATCCTTCGAAAGGTTTGGTTAAGCCAACTATTGTTTCAGCTGCTCCAGTTATTTCAACTGTGACTACAACTATTCCAATTTCAAGACCTATTGCAAAAGGGATTGTAATTGTGAATCAAAGTGATGACGCTTCATCAAAGAATGTAGCTCCTCTGAATGATAAAGTAAAGGGAAAAGGAGTTTTGGTTAAGAAGTCTAATAAAGAGAAGAAAGTTGAGGTGGCAGCTGGAATTGAAAAAATGAGGCAAGTTCAAAGTATAATGCGACAAAGAGCTCTAGAAGGTTCAAATGTTGATAAGGGAGATCCTTCAAAACTGTACAATTACGAAACAATAAAATCCAGGGTGATGTTCAATCACATGTATTCTTTTGAAAAGATTCCAAAGAAGAGCTTTGTGGTAACGAATACTGATTTTGGTCAACTTGATTTTCCAATCAATGAAATGATATTCATTATGCCACAATTCAAGTCTGAGACAAAGTCTATGGATACTGAAGAGGGAAAGAAGTTGAAGATACGTTTTCATGAAGTATTAGCAAAGGCTCAAGAAGAAGTTTGGTTCTTGGAGAAAATTAAGAAGGTGATATCTATAAAATGGATGTCATTTTCGAAGAGAAGTTTCAAAATGTAAAATATGTTGTGGCAAGGGCAAGTGGAAAGATACAAGAGTTTACTGTGGCAGACTTTCCATTGATGAACACTTATGATCTTATCAATGTTGCACTGATACTTACAGACAAGTCATTCTCTTTTCTTCAAGAGACAGAACCAGAAGTTTTCAGTCTTGGGTGTAGGCATATAAAAATATTCTTGGAAAATTATTTTGAGTGCCTAGCTCAAACTGATGTTGAACTTGCTACTGTTAAAGGCTTTGAAATAACCGCACCAATGGCTCCTACAAAGAAGCAGGTTGAGTTGAAAAAGTTTGAAGATGGTGAAATATGTTTAAAGCCATTGGGGATTATCTTTGCAGGAAAGGATAAAGCTGGAAAAGATAAAAGATTTTTGTTTCAAACTTCTGAAGTGGAGAGATATACAAATTCATAATATACGAACTTAATTGTTCGTATGAATCATTACAAGAAGAACTCAGAAGGAGACAAGAAGGAGATAAAGAAAGTTATATCATGGTATACAGAAATTCAAAGAGTGTTGATGTATGCCGTTCAATTACTAACTTCATGAAGACGTCGACATTTATTCCAAAGGGGGAGATTGTTAGGGTTTAAATGTTGTAATATGTCGAAGTGTTAGTTGTTACGAAGGGTCTTTAGTCTTCGTATGAAGATTCTTCAGAAGTAATATTATTTTTACTAAGGCATTATAATGAATAGTCTTAATGTCTAGTCCTTAGTATTTTTGTTATGCTTTGGTACTCCTATAAATAGGGGTCTGTATTAAGTGAGTAGGAACTTTTAACTAAGACTTTACAGAATATTCTTTGTACTCTATAAAATCAAGAGCATAATATGAGCTGAACCAAGATTATATTTACTCTCGAGTTCATCGTTTTTCTTCTTTCTGAATTCTTACATGAATTGATTTTTAAACTCGATTACAAATCTCATCAATCTTGAATTGTTGAAATGGATAAATCAAGAAGATGAGTCATACTTCGTTCCAATATAAGTCTTAGAGTCATACTCCAAGATTTAACTTGAGTGACATGTCTTAAAGAAGGTTTAAAACACTTATCAAATGTAAGAGTAAAAGTTTTTGTACTCTTGTACATTTGAAATTGGTAAGTTGTGATGTTTTGGATAAAACAAAGACCAACTAAGGCCAATTGTGTGAAGTGTTTGTCTTGATTAGAATCCACACTATCTTTTGGATGTTTGACAAGATAGTCTTATATGTCAAGAGCACAGTGTCAGTCTTAAAGGTCTTGAAAGTCTCAAGAACTGATCAAGAATAAAACCTAAAGTTCTAGCACACGAATTGAGGTTTATAACCTATCATGTTAACATATCCTGTGCCCATTCCAGTTAAAGTTTGCTTTGCATATGATTTGTTAGAGTTCTTAATTGGTTGCACAACAACTTGGAAGCAATGGCAGGCCCTTGAGCTGCTAGGTGGCAAGAAATTAAGATTAAGTTCAGTCCATATGAGCTTGGATTTGTCATTATCCTTGTCTTGTGACTATGATTTGACAACTCACATGGATAAGAACACATACACTATTAAATCTAAGTGTCATAAGATTTCTCTCTGATTCATGAAAATGTTGGTGAGGAAACATTTTCACTAAGTAGATTTTAGCTAGATAGCATTTGTGATACTTGCATTCTCAAAATCGTTAGTGGAGCGTGTGTGGTTAACTGGCACACAAACATGGACTTGTGAGAAGTGGTAAAGGTTAAAACAATTAAGACTATGATTACGACATCCCTTTTCATAGTTCTTAAAATTGTTTAGACACACCTGTGAGCTATCTAAGATAAGGTGTATGATATTGATAAAGTTTTATCAAAGCAATCTAGTATCAGAAATCTGAACTTTGGTAAGAAAGTCAATAAAGTATTGATTTCTGGAAGTCCAACCAATTTCTGGATACATGTCAAAGCTAGTGGGAGCATAAGTGTTATGCTAGTAATCATCATGTTAGTGGGAGCATGATAATTATGATAATTATTGCAAGTTAGCAATGTTAATTATAGAAAACAAAAAGTTTCAATTGGGAAAAAGTTGTTTTGGTATAATTAAGGGAGAGGAGATTATACTTCATCTCAAATCTATAAGCTTAGATCGTGAGGTTTTAATCATTAGTCAAGGATATATATATATATATATATATATATATATATATATATATATATATATATATATATATGAATTTCATGTTGGAATGGCTCAACCTAAGGAAATTCTGTATATGGATCCATTATTTGCGTTCTAAAATTCGATTATGATTACGGCATCCCTTTACATAATCTGAATTATGAGAACTTGGCAAATTGAAATGGAAATAGTATAGCAAAAGACTAGTTTAGTCTTTATGTGAGACATCATGAATCGTGTCCCATATTCTTCGGATATAGGATCGATTACATGTGCGATATTCATCCTTTCTAAAATTTTCCAAATGCCTGGGGCATTAAGAAGGGATAAGGTCTAGAACTGGATATGACTAAAATGATTAAGCAATTGTCAAGGACAATCTAAGGTTTACCACAGATTGGTTGCTCAGGGAAAGTTGGAAGTATAGTGATAATTCGGGAAGGACCATATTGACATAATCTTTAAGGAGGCAACTATGATTCAAAAGTGATAGTCAAAATGGAATTTGGAAATGTTTCAAAGTTAGAAATTTCAATCTGTATAAGATTAAGGAAACTTAATGCAAGAAAGATGTTTCCAAGGAGTTGATCTCCTTTGGAATACTCTTTAATGATTGTTGCCAAGTCTTTGTGAATTTATGCATACTCATTATAAGAGGATCGATGCATATAAGTTTAGAATCTAACAGATTTCGGTAAATGGCATGAATTTGAAATTCTTGCATTTGCGGTAGGGATTTTGGAGTGTGAAAATAAAATCATTGAAGTTATGTTCAATTGATCTAGTTCACAAAGTAAAGATCATAGACAAACATAGTATGCATACTTGGTGTATGGAATGACTAGTGTTTAGAAAAACATAGTGTACATGCTTGGAGCATGGGGCAACTATTGTTTTAAATTCAAGAATAAAGTTGATAGCCGAAACAATATACAATGAATAATGTGTAATCATATGGTGATAAATAAAAGGTGTTTGACTTATGTTCATAGGTTTTGATACCATAGTCGATTCAATTATTCATGTGTTTCATTTTGCATGTTTTGACTTCCATAATAACTAGGTTATTCTTCCGAAATGACTAAGTTATTCAAACCATCCACAGTCGGTCATATGTTGGAAGTAGATATGAATTAAGACTGTCATGGGTTGGCTTGTAGAGGTCTAAGGTGTTGGACAAAGGGCTACAACACTCATGAGTGCTCATAAGTTATGAGTATTGGATTCAACCCGCGCTCATTGGAATCACCTCATGGATTTTATCACGAGTGATCATGAGATGATAATATCTTATATTCTTCAAACCTAGAGATATGAGTTGTTACTATGAGTTGATAGTACATTGAGTGCACGAAAACGCCTTGGTAACTCGATGTTATAAAACGTACCTTTGTGTATGATTGAACAGGTAGTAGAACAAGCCATATGAGTTGAAGTTTATCCATTCCTTTTACCTTCGAGATAGAAGCGATATCTATGGGCCTCTCGATGATTTGATGATGACAAATGGAAGTGCTCGGCTGGGCCAGGACTGATTTGATTTGTTCAATTAGTTAGTCGTCATAAATCGGAAATCGGGAAACAACAAATGGACAGAGAGAATGATTATAATCCATTTCTCAGTCCATATGATATCTAGAATGGAGGAATATATGATCCCTTATCTAACGGACAAGTCATTGATAAAGGTTAGAGTTCATCTACAAGTTTAGAGTTCGACAGAAGCTTTTGAGAGTTACGATTGCCAATCGGTTCTTGAAGTCATACGCAATAATAGTTTTAGACTTATCCAAGTGGGACACTGTTGGATTAATGTCTAAGTCCATAACTATAATTGGTAAGACTTGACCCGACCCGACATGGTCCATTTGGGTTGCATGGCATCATGCATTTGGATAGACTATAACGAGAGAAATAACGCTTAAGGATTATTTAATATAGTATAAGTTCTAATATATTAATAGGATTATTTAATTAGTATTGATCAAGAATTAATTTAGAATTAATTAAGTGATCAAAAGAAAACTAATTAAATATATGGGTTGATTGTGTAAATCATCCATACTTGTATAGTGGGCTAATGCTCCATGGATTATCAGGTTGGGCTAAAACCCATAGGATGCTCCACGGATGCTCCATGGTGTATTTGAACCCATGGATCCAAGGAAATGGAAATCCATGACAATTAAGGGTTTACCCTAATTGTAACACTATATAAAGATCATATTATTGGGAAAATCGGCGACTATGAGTGAGTGATAGGGCTAGTCGATTTTCATGAAGTGTAGAATTCTCTCAAGTTATTCCAAGTGTATTTGGTGTTGTGTGAACCATTTTAGGTGTCACACATGAGGCACTAGGCACTCAAGCTTCATGAAGACATTCTACATCAAAGAGGTATGTATTCTATCTTGCTATAGTCATTGTTTTGTATGCTAGATTAGGCTAATACCTTGGATGTTCATATTTTCATGTATAATAGAGAAAACATAGATCCAAGGTATTTAGGGTTGCATGTACACTTAGGAGTGTTAGAATGCTCAAAACCCAACAGTCACAACCATAGGGTATCAAGGAGGAGAACCAAAAGAAAGAGAAGATCAAGGGTTAATTTTCTACCTTTGCCAGGGATAGCAAAGGATTGTTGACATAATGTGGCAGGGTATGGATTCCAGTGACTAGAGGCATGAGGCTGATTTTGATGGATGAGGCACATAAGTCTCGACTTTCTATACATCCTGGTGTGACCAGGATGAATCGGGACTTAAGAATTATCTATTAATGGATGTGAATGAAGAGAGAGATTGGAGGATATGTAGATAGGTTCTTGAATTGCGGGAAAGTCAAGGCTAAGCATCAGATTCCTCACCACAAGCTACAAACTTAGAGGTTCCATTATTGGAAATGGAAGCAAATTTCTATGGACTTCATTACGAAATAACCTTGGAATACTTGCAAATTTGATGCTATATTGGTGATTTTCAACAACTTGACTAAGATTGCTCATTTCCTTGCTATTAGAGAGTGTTCTTTGGCTGAAAAGTTTGCAGATATCTACGTTCAATAGGTGATCTCTCGTTAGTGGGTGTTGGCTTCCATCATAATAGACAAGGATGTTCGTTTTACTTATAGGTTTTAGAAGAGGTCTCATGTGGAGTTGGGTAGGAGATTCCACTTTAGTACTATTGATCACCCATTGACTGATGGTCAAAGAAAGCGTACAATGATATTCATGTCAGAAGCTCTTAGTTGATGCAAAGTTCTTGGAAGAGGTTTCATAGTACTTTCCATGTTTCTTAGTTACGGAAGTGGTTGGTTGATGATACGGAAGTGCGTCGAAGAGGTTTCATAGTACTTTCCATGTTTCTAAGTTACGAAAGTGCATGGTTGATGATATGGTGGTGGTACCACTAGATGACCTTCAGGTCGATGAGCACTTGAACTACTTAGAGTGACCGATAGTGATTCTTGATGGGAAGACAAAGGCCTTACGCAACAAGGTGGTACTGATGGTCAAGGTGCAGTGGCAACTGGAAGGGCTCCGAATGGACTTGGGAGTCGGAGTCAGATATGAGGGAGCATTATCTGGAGTTGTTTTCTTCGACAGACTTCGAGGAAAAATTCTTATCCAAGTAGGGGAGAATTGTTACACTTGAATCATCGTAAGTTTTCATTCCAATCCTTTAAATTGTGATTTTGGCAACTTTTACCCTTATGTGGGGTTTACCTGGATAGTATCTTGGGCGTAAGGGGGTGTAAGTGAAATGTTGGAGCTTTGAGAGTATATTGGGCATACTCTAAGTACGCAGTACATGCTTCGTCTGGACATTAACCTTAATCATTAGGGTTTGGACCTTATATATTGAACCTGAAGTCCTATTTCCCAATCCTATTTCTAGCCTCCATCACTTGAAATGTTTCCCCTTGCAAACCGTAGCCCCATTGTTGCATTTTGAAGCTTGAGAGTGTGTTTTTGTATGTTTCAAAGGAAGAAGAAGGTGGTGGTGAAGCTTGGAAGCTATAAACAAGCTTGGATATGGAAGTCTTGCATCATCCTTAAAAATCTAGAAAGTATAAAGTTCATACCCTGGTGATTAAGTTGTTAGAACTTTATATGTCCAAGGATGATGTTTGGTCTAACAACTTAATCACCAGGGTATGAACTTTATACTTTCTAGATTTTTAAGGATGATGCAAGACTTCCATATCCTTTCTAGATTTTTATACTCGAATGGGTTGACTCGTCTGATTTACTGAGTTTGACCAATGTTGGCCTAAGGGTACTTTGGGTTATTTGGTAATAATTAAGGTTGAGAAATGATTTGCATAATATGTGACTGGTAGAGCCGATATTCGGAGGCGAGATTTATTTTATCTTGTGGTTGGTTTAGAGGTGAGTTCTCTCAATATGTCAATGGGTCTAAGGCACCAAGGTCGACACATTTGTTGTGTTCAAGTATCCTAGGATGTAATATTACTTTGATGGTTATATGTGTAATTTTTTGTGTATATGTTGACATATGGGTGGTTAGGTTGAGGTCATGCGCCAACAAACCCAGTATGGTTGGATTGAGACTAGAAGTCAACATACCCCGTATGGTGAGGTTGAGGCCACATGTCAACAAACCTGGATGGTTAAGTTGAGATTTTACTACTCTGTGTGGTAAACCAACCAACCCGTTATGGTTGGGTTGAGGTCTTGGACCAATAAACCCTATATGCATGATTATATTATATCTATAATTTTCTGTATTGTAGGGTATTTTGGGAAACTCACTAAGCTTTGGCTTACAGTCTGGATTTCATTATTTCAGGTACTTCTAATGAGCATGGAAAGGTAAATGTGTGATTGTACACATCCTCCTGCATTTTATACTAACTGATACTTTGATTCGATGTTATGAATTATTATGATTGTAAACAATGTTTTGGTAACTTTCAAGTGTATGGCTTTGTGTTTTAAAAATGAAAAGTTTTACTCTGGTTTTTGGGACGTTACAACTTTTAGTCAAACTAAGGGTTTTGGAGTGTAGACTAAGATGATACTCTTTATTGTTGTTAGGTGCCTTCTAGGACCAGTAGTCGTTGGGAGAAAAGTTGTGGTGTTTAGCTGCTACTTAGGAGGTGGGTCTTCTTATTATACTTGCATGTGTAGTAGTATATACATGTTGACCGACTAGGTTTCATTTGTTGATTTCTGTTATATATGAAATGTGTTGTTGATAACTCTTGTACAGTTGTAAGTGAATAGGATTGTTGAAAGTCCTCATGGTTGCTGATAACCCGTATGGTGCTATGTTAATCTGAAGTGCATGTTGTTAGCCCATTGGGACAACTGATAGTATCTTGAGTTTGCTAATAACCCTTAGCTGATTATCATGTTGTACTGTATGTACTATTTTGAGGAACTCATTGATTTTTATGATTATAGTTGTGAATTAAATATTTTGCAGGTTATTATCGAATTGTGATCGTGGGAAATACATCAATAATTTATTGATTTAAGATTCCACATTGTCTTTTTTATAACTTTGATTTCTGAATAATGTTTTATGAACAAATAGTTTGACCTGAATGTAATTTCTTAAAATTAGTGTTTATTTTATTTTAAAAATTAAAAACAAATCACTTGAGTTTTTGGGATCTACATCGTTTACTTACTATTTCACTGTCAAAGAAGAAAGAGATATACATAAGCAATGGTGAGACAACATCCCTACTATTGATAGTTCTATCCTTCAACTTTTCACATATGGCGATCATAATTTGTTATCAACAAGGTCAAATATGGACCATGGTGGTCCCTATTGCTCTGATTTGGGTTTTGTGTTATCGAAATAACTGCATCTTCAACGGCAAAGACATGGTTAGAGGCATCAAAATCATGACGTTCAACTAGATTACATGTAGAGCTACAAGAGGTTCTAGTATAAACGGGAAAGTTTCGTGTAAGGGCTCGAAAACCGAATGTTTGAATATCGTTTGACCACTAGCTCCTTGCTAGTTTTGTTTTATCGATATATGTTTTTATTCTTCAATAAAATGTTGCAATACAACAACGGTTTGTGCCTCAATATCGTAATTCCTAACATAGGGTTATTGCTATTTTCTTAATTATAATCTTTTTTCGTTATCAATAATAATGTTATAATATATATTTAATGAAAAAAAATACTTTTTTTTCTTTTCTATAATTAAACCCAAAAATAAAAATAAACCATTTTGCCCGTAAATACATAATTGATTTATAATGGCTTGGTTCTTTGACTTTTAGTATTTAGATTTTATTCTTTTAGGGTACTACCGCTTTTTAACATTTTATGCTTTTAAATTTTATTCTTCAACAAAGTTTGCCATTCATTCGGTGTCTACTTGTAATCGTTCATTACTATTGTGAAGTTACACGTCACTAACGGTCATTGTTGACGTAATATTACGACAAATGTGTAAGGGTCATTTCCTACATAATGTCACGACAAAGATATAACAATCATGCGTACTTTCTAAAAAGAACATCAAAATACCCTTTTAAATAAAATATGCACACCTAATGAAATGTGTGTTTAATTTAATATTTAAATTTGCAAGTAGGAATATAAATTTTGGCATCAAAAAGTTTAGTTCCGGCCATAGAGTTAATTAATTGATTAAATAAATATTTATATCGAAGATAATTTGGAAAATATGGTTGGTGAAAAAACCAAAACCCCAAGGCATCAAATTGAACATCTTCCATATTAAATTTGAACAAGAAGACAATACCATGCCTCCTACTTTTCCATCTCATCATTGGAACACGTCCTTCCTAACCTATAAATGGTTGTAATTGATAAGTATAAAATATATATGTATTATTTAAAACTATATAAAGCTTCTCCATACATGGTGAAAATTATAGATATCAATCGTAACTGTTTTTAGTAGACGGATAAGTGAGTCTTATAATGAGGATGTGTAATCTTAAAATTAGATTATGGTTAGAAATGGATAAAGATATCTTCATGAGTTTATGGGGATTCATATTACTTGTTAGGGCTTTGGAATCATAGCACAGACATCTACAACGAAACGAATATATATATATATATATATATATATATATATATATATATATATATATATATATATATATATATATATTCTAATAAATAAATGTTTTTTTGGTCACTTGTCAATCTCTCATGAGTTTTGATACTTGTCATTTTGTGGTATTTTTGAAATAAATATTATCCACTTGTCAATTAATGATTTGTTTCAAATTTTAAAATTAAAACTATATATTTATATATGTAAAGTATTAAATATAACATATATGAAATTAAATTGAAATGAATATGTTTCATTATTTCTTATTTTAAAGTTTTACATAAAAAATATTTACTGCTTACATTTTCTTGTTTAATTTTTTTTAAAATAACCTGTATAATATATGGGTCTCACACTAATATATATATATATATATATATATATATATATATATATATATATATATATATATATATATAGACACACACACACACTAGACGCGTGCCCGCGCAAAGTGACGACAATAAATAACATTTTTGGTGAATAATTTTGTATGGACAAATAATTATTAAATTTTATTATTCTTTATTAGGTAATAAAAATTACTATTTTTAAATAAAATCTTTATGTTTATACCTTATATTTATACTGTTTTTTTATACTAGTGATGCAAATTAATTAATATTAATATTTATTTTAAAAAATATATATTAATTTATATAAATATATTTAATATTTGAAATTTTTTATTTTATTTCACATTGAATTTATTAATAACATTCCTTAATTCAAGTCTTCAAAATTTTGTCAAGTATTAATGAATTATTTACGTATAATTGATTTCCATCAAAAGTTTTATAATTTATACCTTTTAAATTTCAAAATATAACTAATATGTTTTATAATCTAGTCTAATATATATATATATATATATATATATATATATATATATATATATATATATATATATATATATATATATATATATATATATATATATTAACATCAAATTGATTGTTTCACTGGGTTCCCTTTCTATCCCTAAACCGTTTTTCAAATATGAAAATGCTCATATTTCTTATCTCTTTCAGCAACATATTCATTAAATAAAAAATGAAAAAAAAAAAGACTGAAAACTAATAAATAAATATGGGAAATAGTAATAAAAATAATTTTTCACAAAAACAATTACAAATAATAATAATAATAATAATAATAATAATAATAATAATAATAAATGAAAAAATATAACCAATATATAAAAAAAAATAGAGGAACACAACTAAAAACAACAATCTTTAAAGTTGGGTAGGTAGAAATTTACAATATGTTACCAGAGATTTGATTGTAGGTTGTTGTGGGTTTATCACAAAATAATTCATGAATGATATCTTGATTTACTTCTAAACATTGTTGAACGGCTAAAAGCTTGTTTTTGTGAAACGATCAAATAGATTGACATTCGCCTTTTAAAATCATATATGTAATATAATACAAGTATGCGTTATTTCTCTAATTTTTCTAGGTTGTATTGCTCACGAAGGGTTTCAAACAATACAACGACTTTAGAGGACATCAAAAGCTCGTTTCACGTTCTTTGTTGATTATTGTGCAACCTTTAACCTTTGTTGTTTATCATTGCTAGGTTAGGCAAATATTTTCACAAAAGTTGGCATATTCAAGTATATTATGTCAACAAGATAATACACATGCTTGTATTTTACGTCGTTAACCTAATACTGACAATTAGGGGTGGTTACATTTAATACATTGTTGACATGTGGATGTTGTTCTTAGAACTGACGAAACCAAACAATGCATGAAAAAACCGTAAATCTTGTGAGACTACTGCTTCGAGCGTAATTGTAGGGTCTTAATGATCATTTCTCATGTATTGATATCACCACGTTTTTGGAAATTCCTCCAAGCCACGTGCAACATTTCTATGTCATGTAAGGTAATCCATGATTGGATGCATATGCCACGTGCATCATTTCTATGTCAGTGTAGTGAGTTCTCGAAAATACTACATACCACTTGATGTTCTTTCAAGACTTTCATGTGAAGTCCATCTGTACATCTTCAAGTACTCATCATAAGCATAAAGAATATCCCACTGTCTAATTTTTCAAACCAAACTTTCCTTTTAAAGCATATGCAAATCATTTAAAACATTTTGCATAAAAAGGTCAAAGTAGTAATTTTTCCTAAACATAATCAAACCATAGTGCTAAATTGTATCAAACATCATAAATAACAGAAGTCCATATAAAGCCAACAACGATGCGTGTACTGTCCATTCATGTTGGAGCCTTTCCTCGATCATAGGAACTACCTGGAAAACATTAAATCAACAGTGGTAAGCCAAAAATGATCGAGTTCCCGGAAATACCACAAACCACAATACACATACAAATGAATATCTCGGTTTTTGTGCCAATCCAGCATACAAATACGGCTCTCAGCTCCATTATCAATCCACCTGGTCAACAACTCTCAGCTCCAATGTCGATCCATCATCATCTCTAGGTATCAAGGCTCTCAGCTCCAAAGTTGATCCGCCTTCAATGTTTAGTATCTAGTGTAACATCCCCAAACACGAGGGTAAAAATTTCATTTTTAAAATGTAACAACCCAATATCCAATAAAAAAATTTCCTTTTAAATTAACAACATCATTCTCAAAATACATAATTCAACCACATTTGTTTTTCAAAAACCCTTAATATCAAATAAATTATCCAAAAACATCAGAGTGTCCCAAAAACGCGGAGAGTGCATGTCGCACCATCATGTCGGGCGCTTGCCCTTAGGCTCTGAAGTACCTGAAACAACCAACAAACTGTAAGCTAATGCTCAGTGAGTTCCCCAGAACACACCTCACATATTCCATATAATCACGTAAACCATATAAGCTATAGCAGCTACATATACCACATAGGCCATGTATACAAAACATATCAGGATGCCATGGAAACCCCTCCATGGTCTTATACCGAGTGCCACTGGAACCCCCATGTGGTCTTATTTACCTGCCATGGGAATCCGCACATGGTCTTCACTAACTGTGATGAGAAACCCCCCACATGGTGTTTACTAACTGCCATTAGAACCCCCACGTGGTCTTGACTACCTACCATTGGATCCCCTACATGGTCTTCACTAACCAAGGAAATATCATACGACCTAAACATGCAAACATACTAGCATGCCATGGAAACCCTCCAAGGACTTATACCAATGCCATAAGAACCCTGTCATGGTCTTAATCTACTGTCACGAGAACCCCATGAGGTCTTTGGTACAAATGCTCGACCGACATATCATATAATCAACTAACCATCCACATATCATATAACGAGACGACCTTGGCGCCTTCGATCCATCGGTATTGTGAGGAGACTCACCTCTCAAGAAATGTTGAATTGATAAGATCAATCCCAATCCATGGCTCCAATTCAATTTCCTACAATTTCCATGTGACCTATTTGTCAAAATCCCAAAATACCAAAAACACCCTTAAAGTAAAATTTGGTCAACCATGGTCAAAGTCAAGGTCTACAGTCCACATTGACCCTAACTCGTTGAGTGCATCTAGCAACTCGTCGAGTTCCTTTAGAGTCCAGAAAACTGACAACTCGAGTCAACTCGCCGAGTTAACTCAGAGTCCAAAAGGTGGGTAAACCCTGCCCAACTTGTCGAGTTGGCTATGCAACTCGTCGAGTTCGCTATGCAACTCGCCGAGTTTCTTCATCCCTTTTAATGTACTATCTTTTCTAGGTGAATCAAAGGCTCCAAACTACAGATCTAATCCCCTAGGGTGTAGTTACCATGTAAAGTTGCCAACTTTACGTGCATGCAAGGCCTCAAGAGGCTAAAACACTCAAAAATAAGCTTAGGAAGAGGTTTAGGACATGGAGAAAGGCCGAAGCTTGATAAAGCTTGAATCTTTAGGCCCAAGGAGGCCTAAGGTGTCCAGATTTGAAGTCACAACTTCAAATCATGCTTAACTTCGAAAGTGGCTCCAAAATGGGTTAAAAATGCACTAAACTCTCGGGGGAGAGGATCTAAGAAACAAGAGGTCAAGCTAAATAATTTTTACCTCCAAATGGTTGCTAACATAGGGTAGATGTCGGATCTATAGCCACCTCCTCACTTCAATCTCTTCGAACTTCGAGGTTCCTTCCAAAGAGCATAAGATTCACTCTCCAAAGCTCACACACACCCAAGAAAGCACTAAACCATAACTAGGGTTTCTCTCTAGACAGTAAGGCCAATGAGAGAAGGCACAAATGAGCTATAAGTTATTTAAAAATGCTACAAACCCCTAAAAATTAGGCTTTCCCTTTACAACGTATACTCGTCGAGTTGGGTCCTTCTAACTCGTCGAGTAAACCCTAAGTCCTACATCCAAAATGATCTCTACTCAGCGATTTGTAGCTCCCTAACTCGTCGAGTCCTAGTCTAAAACCCTAAAATGTTAGAGAAATAAGTGATACCTGAAACAAGCATTACAAATCTCCCCCACTCGAACTACACATCGTTCTCGAAGTATGCTGATGTAAATAAATCCTGGTAGTGCTCCCGCATCTTAACCTTCCGCTCCCATGTCCATTTTGAGCCTTTCTTGTGATGCTATTGCACCTTCACTAGTTTCACTTCCTTGTTACGAAAAACCTTAGTCTTCATAACCAGGACCGTAAAGGGCCTCTTAATGTTGTTTAGGCTCTCATCCACCTAAATTTGATCCAGAGATATAACCGTTGCCTCGTCAGTGACATACTTCCAGAGCTACATACATGGAAGGTGTCTTGAATCTGTCGAGGCTCATCTAACAGATGCAAATGGTAAGCCACATTATCAACCTGGGAAATAATCTTGAATGGACCTATATATGAGGGCCCTAACTTGCATATCTTCCGGAACTGAATGACACCCTTCCACGGTGACACTTTCAGCAAGACGAAGTCTCCCACTTGGAACTCAAGATCCAAGCGATGTTAGTCATCATAGCTCTTCTGACAACTCTGTGCGGTCCATAGTCTGTCGTGTACCTGCTGGATTAACTCGGTAGTCTTAACTACCACCTCGGTGCTTCCTATGAGTTGGTGCCCAACTTCACCCTAACAAACCGAGGTCCTACACCTCCGACCATACAACATCTCAAGTGGGGGTCGCTCAATACTAGCATGGAAAACTTTGTTATATGAAAACTCTGCTAGTGGGAGGTATGTATCCCAGCATATCCTCAAGTGTAGAAATCCAGAACGTAGGCTCGCAGCATATCCTCGAGTGTCTCGATCGTCCTCTCGCTCTGGCCGTCTGTCAAGGGAGGATATGCAGTGTTGAAGTGCAACTGTCTGCCCAGTTCCTCATGGAACTTCCTCTAAAATCTGGATGTAAACCAAACATCCCGGTCAGAGACCACTGAAATCGGCACCCCATGCCTAACCACCACCTATCGCACATAAATATATGCTAAATTCTTAGCAGAGATACTCTCAGATATCAGAATAAAATGGACGCTCTTCATCAATCTGTCCACGATGAACCATATGAAATCCACACCCCTCGATGTCCTTGGTAACTTCATGATGGAGTCCATAGTGATATCTTCCCACTTCCACATAGGAATGGGTAATGGCCGAACCTTGCCATGAGGTCGCTGATGTTCGGCCTTGACCTTCCTACAGGTCAAGCACCACTCCACAAACCATGCGATCTCCCACTTCATGAAGGGCCACAAGTAGTTCAGCTGCCAGATGTATAAAGAGCCTGTACTTGTGCACCTCCTCCAATATATTCTATCTTACTCCCCTAGATTCCAGAACCCACACTCAGCCACACTGTGTCAAAAGACCCCGACCATCCGAACAAACAAGGAAATCTGACCCCAAATCCGCTTTAACATCCAATTTCTCTCTTCAAACCCTCTACTTGAGCCTTCTTGATCATCTCTAACAGTTGAGAGACCACCATCATCCTCAAACATATGTTCCTGATCGGAGAACCCACCGCCTTACGGCTTAAAGCGTCTGCCACCACATTGGCCTTCCCTGGATGGTACAAGATCTCACAGTCATAATCTTTCAGTACATCAAGCCACCTCGTCTGTCGCATGTTGAGGTTCTGCTGATCCATCAAATACTTCAAACTTTTGTGGTTAATAAAAATGGTGCACCGAACTCCGTACAAGTAATGCTTCCAGATTTTGAGAGAAAACACCACTGCCCTAGGTTGCAAGTTGTGAGTGGGGTAATTATCCTCATGAGGCTACAACTGCCTCGAAGTGTATGGAATCACATGCCCCTCTACATTAGTACCGCACCTAACCCTGAGATCGATGCATCACAATGTACTACCAAATCATTTAGCCCCTCAGGTAGTACCAAAATCGAGGCCTCACATAACCTCTGTCTCAAGGTCTCAAAAGCCAGCTGCTGGTCTGGCCCCAACCAGAAAGTCACATTCTTGTTTGTCAAACGGGTCAATGGTACGATAATATTGGAGTAATCCTGGATGAATCTCTGATAATACCTCGCTAGACCCAAGAAGCTACAGATCTCAAATGCATTCCTTGGTATTTCCCATCGTGTCACTGCCTCAACCTTGGCAAGATAAACCGAAATACCCTATCGGTTGATGATGTTCACCAAAAACTACACCTCTTGCAACCAGAAATCACACTTTGAGAACTTGGCATAAAGCCTTTTCTGTCCTTAGTGTCTCCAATACCTCCCTTAGGTACTGTTCCTTGGTTTTAGAATAGACCAAGATATCATCAATAAAAAACAATCACAGACCGATACGACATCGGCCTGTATACCTTGTTCATGAGATCCATGAATGCTGTGGGGCATTGGTGAGCCCAAATGGCATCACCACAAACTTGTAGTTGCCATACCGAGTTCTGAAAGCTGTCTTTGGTATATCCTCATCTCTAATCCTAAACTGATGATACACCGAATGGAGATCAATCTTGGAAAACCAAGATGCACCCTATAACTAATCGAACAAATCATCGATCCTCGGGAGTGGATAATGGTTTTTCACAGATAACTTGTTCAGCTCCCTATAGTCAATACACATCCTGTGTGATCCGTCCTTCTTCTTAACAAACATGATCAGTGATCACTACGGGGAACTACTCGAACGAATGAACCCTCAGTCTAACGTCTTCTGAAGCGGAGTAAAAAGCTCCTGAATCTCGGGCGGAGCTAGCCGGTACGGTGCCTTAGCTATCAGAGCGGCACTTGACACCAAATCAATGCGAAAATCTACTTGCCTATCTGGAGGCACCCCAGGAAACTCCTCGTGAAAGACGTCCTGAAAATCCTATATAAACGGTACACTATCCAAATATATCGTGGGATCAACCCTCATATCTGAGACATATGCCAAGAATCTTGAACAACCCTGATGGAGAAGTCTCCCAACCCTCGTAACTGAACAGAGGGTTGGCCCCTCTGAGGCCCTTTCTCCCCGAATAACCAATTCTCCGCTACTTGGGCTTTGAGTAATCACTAGCTGGCGCTCGCAATCTATCATGCCCTCGTTAGCCCCCAAACAGTCCATCCCAACGATCACCTTCAGTCCTCGTAATGGTATCAAAATCAGGTCGACACAGAATCTCTCCTCAAGCACATTCAGGACACAATCCCGATAAACCCTAGCAGCACTCACAGTGCAGTCATCTGCTATCTCAACCTCAAGCGTGGAATCCAAATTCCCCGAAGCATCCCATAACTTCTTACTAAGCGCAAGAGATAAGAATGATCGGGTAGCTCCTGAATCGAAAAGAACATGGGTCGTCATACAAAAATCCTGATCCTGATCCCCCTAGTCCATGTCGTGTAACCACCATATTGATCTATAATAGCATAAGACCAAACGATCAATCATCCAAAATAGGGATCCCTCCAAACCAGTTCTCCTTAGAGCTTCCAGATCTAGCATTAGTTCGGATACATGTTTTGTGCTTTCAATGGTACGGGCCCAATACTACCTTCCACACCTACCTGTATCTTCCCCAAGGCTCTACCTAATAACTCTAATTCTTCCCATCACAAAACATATCTCATAGGCTACTGCGCAACTCAAATCCTATGCTATCCTAAGATTTGTTCAACCCCATCAAGCCAGAATCATAATAGACATAACAGGTTGCCCTATATATATGCAAATTATACACTGAACAGGATCAAATATACTTTCAAATAATAGACTTTACCCTAGGACCGCAAGCAGATAAGGAACGGGAAATAAGGCCAAATCAATCATTTTAAGGCAATAAGATACTAACCGCATACAATTTTTAAAGTATACATATAGCAATAGCCATCTAAGTATCATAATTCAAATATCAATATAGCATGGATAATCATATTCGGCAACCACTTACTTAAGCTCAGCCGATTTCGCACATTGCACTCTCCTATTTCCAGTTTAAGAAGTTTTAACTTTGATTTTTGAAAACTATTTCACGATTTCCTTTGTTTGAGTCCTGATACACCCGAGAGTGTGCCTGAATCTCTCAAACCAAGGCTCTAATACAAACTTGTAACAACCTAATTTCTAATTAAAAATTTTCATTTTTAATTAATAAAATCATTCTCAAAAGACAAAATAATTCAACCACATTTAAAAAAAAGGTAATATCAAATAAATTATCCAAAAACATCAGTGTCCCAAAAACGCCGTAGAGCGCATGCTGCGCCATCACTCCGGGACCTTGCCCTCAGGCTCTAAAATACCTGAAACAACCAACAAATTGTGAGCTAATGCTTAGTGAGTTCCCCATAATACACCCTACACAATCCACATAATCACATAAACCATATAAGCCATGCATACAAAACATATTAAGATGTCATGGAAACGCCTCCAAGGTCTTATACCGAGTGCCACTGGAACCCCCACGTGGTTTTATTTACCTGACATGGGAACCCCCGCATAGTATTCACTAACTGCCATGGGAAAGCCCCACATGGCCTTTATTAACTGCTACTAGGACCCCCATGTGGTATTGACTACCTACCATGGGAACCCCTACATGGTCTTCACTATCGAAGGAAATATCATACGAGCTAAATATGCGAACATACTAGGATGCCATGGAAATCGTCCAAGGGTTTATACAAATGCCATAGGAACCCCTTCATGGTCTTAATATAATGACACAGAAATGCCAAAGATCTTCCATACAAATACACTACTGACATATCACATAATCAACTAACCATCCACATATCATATAATGGGTCGGCCTTAGTGCCTTCAACCCATCGGTATCGTGAGGAGACTCACCTCTCAACAAATGCAGAATTGATACGAACAATCCCAATCCATAACTCCAACTCAGTCGCCTACAATTTCCAAGTGACCTATTAGTCAAAATGCCCAAATACCGAAAATTTCCTTAAAGTAAAACTTGGTCAACCATGGTCAAAGTCAAGGTCAACAGTCCATGTTGACCTAACTCGTCGAGTTCCTTAAGAGTCCAGAAAACCAAAAAATCGAGTCAAATCGCCAAGTCATCTCACACACTCGCCGAGTTCACTCAGAATCCTAAAGGCAAGCAAACCATGCCAAACATGTTGAGTTGGTTATGCAACTCGTCGATTTCATTCAACCCTTTTCATGTTCAGTCCTTTTCCAGTTGAATCTAAGGCTCTAAACTACAGATCCAGTCCCCTACGGTGTAGTAACCACATAAAGTTGCCAACTTTACGTGCATGCAAGGCCTCAAGAGGCTAAAATACTCAAAACTAAGCTTAGAAAGAGGTTTAGGGCATGGAGAAAGGCCAGTGCTTGATAAAGCTTGAATCTTTAGGCCCAAGGGGGCCTATGGTGTCCAGTTCTAAAGTCACAACTTCAAATCATGCTTAACTTCAAAAGTGGCTCCAAAATGGGTGAAGAATGCACTAAACTCCCGTGGGAGAGGATCTAAGAAACAAGAGGTCAAGCTAAAGAATGTTTACCTCCAAAGGGTTGCTAACACAGGGTAGATGTCGGATGTATAGCCTCCTCCTCACTTCAATCTCTTCAAACTTCGTTTTTTGCTTCCAAAGATCACAAGATTCACTCTCCAAAGCTCTCACACACTCAATAAATCACTAAAGCGCGGCTATGGTTTCTCTCTGGATAGTAATGACAACGAGGGAAGTCACAAATGATCCATAATTTCTTTAAATAGGGTACAAAACCCTAAAAATTTGGGTTTTACTTTACAGCGTCTACTCGTCGAATAGACCCTAAGTGTCACGTACAGATTGCTCTATACTCGACGATTTGTAGCTACTTAACTCATCGAGTACTACTCCAAAACCCTAAAATATTAGAGAAATAAGTGATACCTGAAACAAGCATTACATAAAACTACCAATCGTCTGCTAAAACACTTAAAGGTATTTCACATTAAAACAATTATCTTAGTACAATCCCAAAATCTCGAGTTGCGGAAAATATGGGTGTGTGCGCTGCGATCACGTTGGGTCGTTCCCTTTTGAACCAGAAGTAACTTAAATCATAAACAACAACTATAAGCACAAGGCTTAGTGAGTTCCCCAAGATACTGAAAGGTATAGTGTGCTCAAGAGTTATATTAAAGTGATATTGCTAATTATCATATGATACTAATGGGTCATAGTAACAACAACTTGATACAGCTGATTATTTATTAGAAATTGATTTTGTTAAATATTCTTATAATTAAATTGGAAATTATTTATTTCATAGAAATAATAATTTTCATTAGCAAGTAACATATTATTCATATGGTATGAATTAATAAGTCACGCTCAACTTTTAAGACTAGATAAATGTTTTTTGTCTTTTACCTAAAAGTTAGAGTTTATATATTATAAACTTGGTTGATAAAATATAAAACTTTTGTCTTCCTTTTATGGAGTATAGCCAAAAATTGACATAAAGAGAGAGGGTATGGACTTTTTATTAGTTTAATGAAAAGTAAAGGGTTTCTTTCAAGCTTGGGGGAGAACATGAGTTAGGGGCATGAGTTGTCTTAAAGGCTTAAGACCCTTTTGTGTAATAAAAACCATTTATGAGGTTGCATGTGGCTAGCTCATTGATACTCTCAAACAACGTAACATGTGTATGGGAATGAGTTCACTCTCTCTTTTTCATCATTTCTTGATGAACACTTGCTTTTACATACCCTATTTAAGTTTATATTGGTTATGAACTTAAAGCTTAAGGGTTTAAGAGCTTATGGAGTAGCATCTACATCAACCTGATTCATTATTTGTGTCTTAAAGGTTCCATCTTTTTCATCAACTTCCAACCCTCCCTAGAGGATCTAAAGGACAAAAAAGGTTGTTATCTCTTCATCCTTTCTGTGACATCCACATTTTCACGGCTAGAAAAGATCGATTTTTGTTATGCTTTATAAAAATCAGATTACTTATTTTAATAAAAATGTTGTGGAATTTGTTCCCAGTAAAACATGATAAATACGTTATCAAAGCAATTCCGAAGAAAAGTATTTTTATTCATTTTAAAACATTTGGTATGTCATCGTCAATACATAAATATAAGCATAAATAGAACTTACATTCATTATCACTAGTGATTTATATCTCCTTAATCTTTCAGTGTAATGTGACTTCATATCAACACCTATGATTTAAATAAATTGAGTGGGTCAGGTTGGGGAACCTAGTGAGTACATAGGGTTTCCAACCCACAATAATATAAATATTATGTTTAATCATCAAACAATTAACCGAATTACCCATCCCCATTATCTTCTTTACTCTTAAGGATTTACCCTAAGAATTAGTTATTCCCTGTTCATTCATTCCTAAGGAATAGGCACAAAATCCATCGTTGCCAGGGTTTACTCAACAGTCACTAAATCCATAGTTGCTAGGGTTTGCTCATCAGGCACTAAATCCGTAGCTGCCAAGGTTATCTCGTTTATCGATAGTATCGTTTCCGAGAATCCACTTGCAATACATGTCAATGGGTTTTTATATTGTTTATCGATAGTATCGTTTCCGAGAATCCACTAGCAATACATGTGAATGGGTTTTAGAGTAAAGCTAGTGAATACATAGTTCAAATAACACCTACAGGTTGCAAGCTTGCTATTTCTCCACTGGATTGTCTAGAATAGTTAGTGGTTGTCATCCATACTCTGCTAGATGACAGGGCCAACACTTGGGTATACAGACAATATGCACACATAGCATATAATTTATATTAAATACTTCATATCTATATGTAAGATGAAAGTAACTATGCATTCACCTGATAAGGTGGTGAATCGGTACTCAGACATCACTTCGTTTACTTTAAACAACTCCTTTGACAGAACCTAGTATCATTACCACTAGAGTTTAGTCTAATATTCACCGAGACTAATTAGTAGTCTAACTATTATTACTATTATATAAGAATTAAAAAAATACTCTTCACCCACTATGTACAAACATGGGCCATACATAAAACACCGGAGGGCAGGACCATTTTGGCATATAGCACTTCTGAAATCCAACAACCCTATGCAGCCCTTTAAACTACATTCCCCGTACCGTGAGTGGTTAAAAAGATATTATAACGACACTTATATAACTCATAATAATATGCCAAATATTTATTAGAAGGTCCTAATAACATTACTATAATGAATCATAAGCTATATTAAAGATAGGTTACGTGTAGCTCACTTACAACAGGTTTTTCTCAAAACCGGGATCCGCTGGAGCAGCGTTCTTGTAACATCCCGAGTTCAGGAGTGCAAGTTTAGGGTGCAAAGTGTAAATATGGAAGGCCGAATCGTCGAGTCGATGGATAGACTCGGTGATTCGAGTCAGGATTCTGGTCACACGTTAAGTGACCAACTCGGCGAGTTGGTGCTGAAGAGAGAAAAACCCTAATCTCCAGGGTTGCACCCTATTTAAAGGACTTAATGCCCTCCCCTCAGTCCCCTTAGGCCCTTTTGAAGTCCAGAAACCCTAAATCCATTTGTGAGAGCATTGGAGAGCATTTGGAACCTTGATAAGTGCTTGGTGAAGAGATCT
This sequence comes from Lactuca saligna, assembly GCF_052625555.1. Lineage (NCBI taxonomy): Eukaryota > Viridiplantae > Streptophyta > Magnoliopsida > Asterales > Asteraceae > Lactuca > Lactuca saligna. Next base: position 173,674,547 of record NC_136419.1, read on the forward strand.
TTGAAGATAAAGAAGGTTGGAGCAAGGGGCTTTGCAGAGATTTGGTTCATCCTTCAGTTGGAGCTTTCATTTGAGGTAATAATCGGTTGCTTAAGGTCCTTTGCATCTAGATGCTTTTTTGCTTGAGTTTTGTGGAATTTCTAGAGTTATTTTGGGTTTAGAGGTTGGATCTAAGGTTGCTAGCTTAGATCTATACTTGAGATGGTCCAGAAGATCATAAAGTTCCTGTCTTTGAATTGTTGGTGAAGCCTTCTTGTCCTAAACCCTAGCCCAAGAGTGTTTTATGCTTATATCTCTTTGGATTCACGTAAATTTTGCCACTTTATGTGATGGATGGGTTGTAGGAGAGTAGATCTATGGATTGGAGTCACTGTATAGCTTGAAAGCCACTTTATGGATTAAGATCTAGAGGTACTCGGCGAGTAACATGGGTGTACTCGGTGAGTTGGATGAAGAAATGTAGGAAATCGCCGAGTTAGAAGAACAACTCGGTGAGTCTGTTGAAGATTGCCTTAGACTCGGCGAGTCTTTTGTTGGACTCGGCGAGTCTGGTTGCGAAGTCCTAACCTTTTTGGATGAGCTGTGAATCGGTGAGTCAAGGGGCGAATCGGTGAGTTGAGCAGGAAGTGACTTAGAGTTCGTGGGACTCGACGAGTCTTGGGGAGACTCGGTGAGTTGGGTCACGATATGGGAGTTTTCAGAGCATAGGGACTCGACAAGTCAGCGGGCTGACTCGGCGAGTAGAGTCGGTTAGGAAGTTGACTTTGATTGAGGACTTTGACTTTGACTAAGAGTTCACCAGTTGACTTCCAGGGGTAGTTTGGTAATTATTGGTATTTATGGAGTTCAGTCTTTTGGTATTTATCAGTGGTGGAGTTCGTGTCGGAGGTTGGAGCAGCGTGATCTTATCTCTTCGGTCAACAGTTGCGAGGTGAGTTATCCTTACTATATCGACGGGGTCTAAGGCAGCAAGGCCGACCGTTAATCGGATTGTAATCCGAGTATTGTTGTTATGTTATTGCTTTTCTATGTTTGCATCATGGTAGTTAGGATGGTATATGTTAGAGACCTGGTTAAGGTCGATATCCTGGTACATAGGATGATGCTATATTAATGACCGGTTAGGTCGATATCCTGTTTAGAGTATATTATGTATGTGATCTGCTAGATCAGTTTATTGATGATTAATTGTTATATGGTTATATGTTTATGTGCACATGGTTGGTTAACTGGGGTTGGATTGAGGCGGGTCCTGCTTTGTGCTGTAGGCCAACATACCCAGGGCGGACCAGATATTTCGAAGGCCCAGCGAGCGGTCCGGATAGGTTGTAGGCCCCACGAGGGCGGACCAGACGTGCCGAGGCTCGGAGAGTGGACCAGGCTGACTGAAGGCCCGGTTCGGGCGGACCATTCATACTGTAGACTCAGAGAGTGGACCAGGTGGATTGAAGGCCCGGTGCGGGCGGACCAATCGCACTGTAGACTCGATGTATATGGCTAGACTTGGAGGATGGACCAGGTGGACTAAAGGCCTGGTGCGGCAGACCAGTCACACAGTAGACTCGAAGTGCATGGTTGTTCTGTTCTGTTATGATATGTTTTGTGTATGGTATATGTGGTTGGTATTTTGGGGGTATCACACTAAGCTTTCGGGCTTACAGTTGTGGTTTAATGTTTTCAGGTACTTCAGGAGACCGTGGCAAGGCGAAGGCGTGATCGTACTGCTCCTCATGTTTTTATGATATGGTTCTGGGAATACTCTGATAATAAATGTATTGAAAAACGTTTTGTAATAACTTAATGAAATTGGGTTGTTTTTAAAAAAAGTTTAAATTGGCTTGAATTTCTAGAGTGTTACAAGTTGGCATCTGAAAGACCCCAACTTTCGTATTTATGAAAGACCCAAACTTTCATACTATTCCAGCATTATTCTTAAGTTACTTCCTCAAAACATGCTACATGCATATTTATAAAACAATATTCTATATTGATAAAGTGATTACAAAAGATTGGATACAAACCGACTAAATTTTATTACATTTCATATCTACCCAGGAATCTACTATTCATATACATACATGAACATTAAAATACAGAGAAATAGTATTAACTATCGTAAATCTTTCAGCAGTATAAAACTATACTGGATACTCATCACCTGCAATTGTTAAATATTGAGAGGGATAAACGATAACCCTTAGTGAATTCAATAAATAGATACAATATAATCTTATGCCTTATATATCCCAATATGACATAAGCAAAGGGAACAAGAACAACAATAGGATATGTGTATCATATGTCAGGTTTTCAATATCAACTCAAGCTTTGATTCAAAGATTTACGATCAATGAGACATAACGATCTCAATACTTGATAGGCATCAATAAAGCTTTGGCCCAAATGGCACAAAAGACATATAATTTCTGATTAACATTTTGGTAGATTTCAGGCTTATAGCTCTGTCTAACCATTTGCCAATACCATAGAATAGAGTTCATTCTCTTACGGAGTCATGCTCTACATGGTCAGAGGCTACATACCATACCTATTTAACCTTCTGCCAATGCCATAGAATAGAAGTCCTTCTCTTACGAGATATGTTCTACATGGCCAGAGGCTACATACCAGTACCACCATGAATCTAAGTCCTTTCACTGATCACATGGTCAAAGGTATAACTTTGCTATTAAAAACAGCGAATAAAAATAACACGGGAAAATAACTCAGAATAATAACACTGAAAATCACATAGCACATATAACACATAACATACGATTGTTCCTATATATTGAACTCACCTTAAATTAACCGGGGATTAAAATAGTAATTTGGACAACACTTCGGCTTTAAATATGATTCTCTATGTTGAAAACCGGGAGCTTAATTGAAAACCAGGATCTACGACCCAAAAGATAAAATTTTCAGGCTTCTCGGGAGCTTCGGGACATGTTTCGGGCTTTAAAAATGAAACCGGGGCTTCCGGGAAAGTCAAAATAGTCAAAATATGGAGAAAGGGGTAAAAATTGGCAAAAATACAATTGTACCCGACCAATTTCGCATGTCTCCTATTTATAGGGCGAAGGTCGGCGGAGAAGGGTGACTCAGCGAAGCAGATGGCAATGAAGGTGAAGGGACACACGACAACAACAGGAGCGAAGGCGCCAGGTGGCTCGGACGCGAGATGGCACGCGTCGGATGCGTGGGCTCGCCACCGAAGCCACACGCATCATCACGCGATTGGACCGAAGCTCGGACCAGGAAGAACGCGACACGCGTTGGATGTTGCGTGGATGACTCATCGACATCGGACACGGGGCACTTCGTGAGAGCGGGTGACGTGGCCGAACACCAACCATGCGAAATTTTCGGAAATTGAACCCAAAACTTCTAAAATCCGTAACTTTCGCATACTACTCCGTTTTGGACGTTCTTTATATACACGCGTAGCTAAAATTATGCTCTACAACTTTTGTTTAGATTTCATCGGCTAATTTTGAATTTAATTTTAATATTATTATTTTTAACAGATCGGGACAGGAAAATCCGTTAAAAATTCATAACTTCTTCATCCTACATCCGTTTTCATCAGACTTTTTACCGTTGTACTACAAATGATGAGACCTTCAATTATCGTTTAGGTTGTTTCGGCTAAAAATCACCCGATCTAAAATTCAAGTTTTTAGCTGTCTACTGCGAAGCTGAAACTTCGAAAAATCATAACTTCCTCATACGAAGTCAGATTTTGGCGTTCTTTTTATCAAGCTTTTCGGTCTAACGAATACTACGACTTTCATTTATATTACTAAGGCTAAAAAGTAGTTTATCAAAAACTCACTTTTTACGTCATTCGGCGCTGTGCCGGTTTTGTTGCGGATCTTCGATTGGTCATAACTTCTTCATTATAAATCGGATTTCGATGAGGTTTTCGCCTAAATATTTCTAACGAGATTATCTACAACATCAAATAATAAAATTTTACTTATTTCAAATTTTATATTTTCACTAAATTTTCATTATTTGGCTATTAATTGGAATCTCATAAGACTTCCAATATTTTTATGAGTGATTCTAAACATAGTTTTACTTCATTTCTAGTAAAAACTATATGTTAGAACTCAACACTCAATTTTATTCACATTTAATAATAACAATACACAATTTCAGAACGTGTATGTTACAAAATGATTAAATCAATTAGGGATACTTCACTCTTATTTCATTATTAATTTTCCCAAGTATAATTTGAGCCTCGATGGTGTTTCCACTTGAGAAGCACTAACTTCACTTCTTTATTACGTAGATTAGTCGTTCTTTCATTTTCGTTCTCTTCTACTTAACTTATTATCCTGTTTCGCCCCGGATAATATAACCGTTTCATCATATATGCTTAACCTTTACACAGATAGCTCACATGAAACACTTCATGAATATCTGTCAAATCTTCAGGCAATTCCAAGTAGTATGCTTGCTTACTAACCATTCTTTCTTCCAAAGTAGAATAACGCCTTTTCATGAAATACCTTCAGTATTACTAAATCATCCACCCGGAATTCTATGGGTTGTCTCCTCTTTTCTGCATAGGACATTTGTCGATCTGGGGCCGCTTGCATTCTTTCTCGGAAAATTTGTATCTTGTCACTGATGTATTGAATCATTTTAGATCCTCCAAAGATCTTCTGTCCTACGTCACACCAACATATTTGAGTATGACATTTACGCTTATATAGTACTTTATATACCTTCAGTATATTTTCTACTATTTGGATTGCTCTTTTCTTCTGATAATTTGTCTGAGGATGATAAGTTGTGTTGGGAGTAATTTGAGATCCTAATTCACTTTTCATACTCGCCCAAAAGTGAGAAGTGAAGCGAGTATCACGATCGAAAAAAAAATCTTTAGTGGCATACCATGTCTCGCGATGATTTCGTCTAAGTAACTTACGCGTATTTCTCCTATGGAATCGTTTCATGTGTGGCGAGAATATGCACTCTTCATCAGCTGGTCGATAATTATCCAAAGGTTATCATTCACAGTTTTCTTTTCCTCTTTCAAGGTATTAACTGTATAAGCCGGATAAGTAAAATATCCCTTCGACATAATTTACGAGTTTTTAAGAAAGAAATTTATTATTTTCACCGTAGACATAAATAGAATCTTCCCTTTCAATAGGGATGCATATCATCTCTTTGGAGCACAAGAGATCTGCGTGGTTCTTTAACAACCAATCCATGTCGGGAATAATATCAAAGATAGGAATTCGGTTAGCAGGAAGATTATAACTTTCAATTCCTGTGACACTAACTCTATAGGCTTTATCAGCAAGTAATGATATATTTCCTATGTTATCTATATGAAATGATTGGACAATTGCGTAACAAGCAATTTGAAAAGAATATCCAAATTTATAAGGCAAGGAAGAATCTGAGGCATTGAAATCTAATAAGATGTGAGTAGATCTAGAGTTTACAAGAAAATTACTAGTCACAACATTCGAGTTTTAACTTACTTCCTTTGTGGTAATCTAAAATGTACGATATTTTAACTTTTAGTTTGCCAAACTATTGTCAAAATCTTCAAACTTATTAATTACTAGCGGTACTCAAACCTGCACTCGCTCATCATTCTCAATTGGGCTTTCGATCCTACTCTTTGAGTTAAAACTCAATTCTCATTGCAGACTCCTGCTCCTTCTTGGTTTATAGACTAAACCCGCGATAAGATCTTTACTTTTGCTCACTACTAGAAAAAAGGCCTTTTACGACGCTCATTGCGCGTCGTAAAACGCTCAGACGACGCGCAAATGCGTGTCAAGGAAGGCCCTGTCATAAAGAGAGACGACGCGCATTTATGACGCGCATTTACGACGCGCGGTTATGACACGCATTGCGTATCAAGGAAGGCCTTGTCATAAAGGTAGACGACACGCATTTGCGTGTCGTAACCTTACGACGCGCGTGTTTATGACACGCAATGCGTATCAAGAAAGCCCCTGTCAAGAAAGGCCATGTCATAAATGAAGATGACACACATTTTTGCGTATCATAATTTTAAATGTTCTAAAAAAAATATTTATATATTTATTAATTTTTAAATTAAATTTGCATTTAATGTCTCATAATAGAAATAAAATATCATATACAAAAAATACAATCCATTGCATAAAATTTAATGTCATACAATTCTATTTTTTACAATATCTAAATTTGCATCTAATCTACTCTCTACATCAAATTCCAGCTAAGTAAAGTTGCATCTTGCCTTTCATAATTCTTTAAGACTAGTGTTGCAAGATTTGAATCAAGTGGCTTCATATTCGTTTCTTCCACCAACTTTACCTGATGCACAAAATACACAGAAACAAAAAAACATTGTAGAGGAAGGGGTAATTTGGGAAAATGTGAGGGGTATCCTTTGCAAAACAAAACAAAAAATATCCTTTGCAAGATTTGCTCTTTAGTATCCTCTGGAACACAAAATAAAAAATGTATATCAAAAAATTAAATTTTTTATAGTTTTATATTATAATACACAAATAACTAAAAGTAGGTTGCTATTTCTTAAAAAGTAATTCAACTTTGGCATATTATGGCTTACCTTCTCTGTTGGTGGCAACTGCAATGAGTTCTTTCACAGCTATATCAGAAACAAGATAAAACTACAGAAAGAAAATGTAGGTTAACTCAGCAAATGATAAACCAATAGTTGGTAATTTATAATCTTTCTTTCATCATACAATCTTTATTCTTTAGGTATAATGTATTTATTAATCCAACAATATTGACATTATGCATAACTTGAATTCAAATATAAATTGGACAAGATATAATGTCTTTCTTAAGCAAGTAGTTCAATATGCTACCCCACTATCGTTGACTATTAAAGAAATTAGGGCCAAATCTAACAGTAGAATGTTTATGACAATTAAGGCCTCGTTTGGAAGCCAGCAACAGTAATACAAGCTAGAAAAGAGGGAACAGGTGGTGTTTTTAAGTTATAATTTTGAATAGAAAAGGCAAAACTTCTATAACAACTACTAAAGAAACTGAAGTTAATATCATGATGCCTTCCTCAGATCCTGATGCTGATCTGGTATGCTTGCTTCCAATTTATTTTTCTTAGAAAACTTTCTAGAGGTAGTTACATCATTTGCACACACAAGAGATTGAAAACAAGTCCTGGTCAAAGTTTCTGCCAAATATACAAAATTTGTATGTTATTATCGTACAAAATATAGAAAAAGAGGTGAATATCTAATTTTTATTAGCTGATTCTTTCTATATCACATGTCTCACCTGTTATCAATAAAATCTGAAACCTAAAATGATCAATTTTTAAATAAACGAATTGAAATTGGGACGTGTAAAGATGTTTGTAACTTTTATGGTTTGTAACATGTCACAATGGTTAAATTGGAAAAATGTTTGTAACTTTTATGGTTTGACAGGAAAAATATAAAGTATAAGTGGTTTAACAGCAAAATTGGTCAAAATATAATGATTTTTTCAATATAAAGATAAATGTAGGAGCATACTCTGAAATATTTATCATGTTGTCTACATCATTGGTGAACAAATGCATCTTCTGTGCTTGATAGAATATTCTTTTAGGGGACAAATGTAATGTGTAATTAGGAATCTCCTTAAGATACCTGTGTAATCTTTCAAAATTCCTGTATCAGTTGATAAAATGGAAAAATAATAAATAGAAATATTTGCTACAATAAGTATGAAATTTAAAGGGTAGTTAAAGAGATTAGTAATAACACCTTTTCACAAACCAAGTTTTGTCATCAACATCAGTCACTGCAATAAGTATGAAATTTAAAGGGTAGTTAAAGAGATTAGTAATAACACCTTCTTTTTCTTTTTTGGTTTGTTTGATAGTTCTGTCATGTCAAAGTGCAGCTGCTTTTCATATTCTCCAATAGATTCTGCTTCCATATTATTTGGTATCTGATATGCACAATGTAAAGAACTTTGTTCATCCTGAAAGGAATTCGTATCACCACTTGAAGCATATGCTCTATTTGGTGCCTGATTCATCAAATAATCAAAAAGTCATAAACACATTCAATTATATTGAGCTAAAAAGGTTTTGCATAAGGGAGCAACAATAGTCGACATGACTGTCACCGTAACCCTAGCACCAAACTATCATCTCCCACTAGATGGCACATCAACAGTAAGAAATCTATTTTTTAATATAATTATTTCCATTATTAATAATCATAAATAAATAATTTTACATTTTACAGGCACGTGGAGTTACAGAAGGTGAGGAATCTGTTATGAGCAAGATGTAATCAGCAACATGCTTTTAAAGGGTTTTATCCTGGGAAAAGATGTTGTTTCCAAAGCCAAATCATTCGATGAGAAAATAGGATTAACTAAGAAGGTGACTACAGGAACCTCCATGGTCAACCAAAAAGTCAAAGAGGTCGACTAGAAGCTTCAGATTTCTGCATAGACCAAGTCAGCGTATGCAGCCGCTGCTTCATGAGTGACAAACACTTTTAGTAAAGTGGCCAAATCAGCATCCGAAGTTGGACAGCAGACAAAGGAAAAAGATGACATGGCGTCAACTCAGCAGCCACCTAAGACTTCACAAGTAGAAGGTTTGATCCTTTTGTTTAATCCACCTTTCTTTGTGTACATAGAACATCATATTAAACTGCCCAATGTGAATTAGGATTCTAATTTTATTTCAGAAATCATTTAGACCCAAATTAAAGTCAATGGTTATAATTTATTAAAAAAAAACATCTACTGGAATATTGTTTCACCTTAATTAATTGGGCTCGAAGTGACTTCTCAAAAGCATTGTGAGAAACAAAAACAAAAATTTTCATCTTTTTTCTTTTTTTTTTTTTACAAAAAATGATTTTTTATTAGATTTATGATTGAAATCAGACTTACTCTCTATATGTACTGATTTTAAGTCCATTGTAGCTTACCACAAGCCTAACTGTCATGCTTATGTCCTCACTGCAGCATATCACATCAAAATTCAAATACTTGAATTAGATGATAAATTAAATTAACCATACTTTATTTTTTTCAAAATGTAAAGGAATTATATACTACTATTAATATTCTAGGTAAAAGATTATCATTCATGGCATAATACCTGAGAAGATCAGAATAAAAGTTATGATGCTTGTTGACCTCATCTTTGGGAAGAAAAGCATAGTTTTACCTCAGCTTCTTATAGATATCAAGCATTTGCTACAAACGAGATCAAACAAAGAGTTGAAAGGAATGATGAAAACTGTGAAGATACAAGACATTGATGTTAGTATAAATATTATGAATATCTTTCTTTTGATACTTTGTAATTACAGATCATTTAATCTTGTTTTTATGTTTAGAATTTTCAAGATGAAATGATGGACATGATGGATATAAGCAGTGAGATACAAGAATCTCTTGGTAGAAGTTTAGTGTGCCAGATGATATTGATGAAGATGATCTCATGGGTGGTAAGCACAAATTCATTATTATTATTTTTCTTTTTTTAAATGTTAACTTCACTTCATGGAAATGTTTAAGAACTTGATGCTTTGGAGGCAGACATGGGTCAAGAAACTGAAGGTGAAGGGGTACCTTCATATATTCAACCTGATAATGAACCTGATCTGGATGCAGAACTTAATATGCCTTTAGCTCCAAGTGGACATGCAGTGCCAGTGAAACCATCAATCAGATGAACTCATTACAAGAATCTAGAGTAAAATCACAACAAATTTCAAGAATTTCAGATACCCAAATTGCTAAAATTGAGAACTCTTATGTTTCACATATGCAATCTAACATCAGAAATGAAAAACAAGAAGTGCATTTAGATACTTCAAGAACAGATAGAAGAGAAGAAAAACATGAAAGAATAAATCAGATGACCTCATTACAAGAATCTAGATTGAAATCACAACAAACTTCAAGAATTTCAGATACCCAAATTGCTAAAACAGTGAACTCTTCTGTTTCTCATACATCTAGCATTAGAAATGAAAAAAAAAGAACTGGGTATATGATTTTTAAAACTATTGATTCAAAAAAGTTTTACCTAGTCGAGCAGCATGCTTAAGCATCATCTGTGGTAATATCCCTTTCTGCAAGGTTAGCTTCCGAATTTAACATCATTAATTAGTTAATTAATTAAAGGGTATTTTGGGAAAATCATAAAAAGATAAGTTTTTTGGTTTTGTGTTACTAGGTTATGCGTAATCCTGGAGGGTATAATAGTCCTTTTCCAAGACATTCACAGAATTATGGTCAACGGTGGGGATTTTAACCATACTAAGTTGTGGAGTATTAATGAGGACTTAGCTCTGCAGTATCAGCTTAGCTCTGCCGTATCAACTTCAGTGTCTTTTGCTTTCTTAATCAATGAGAACTTCAAATAGATAATCAAAGTCAATATCAATTATCTAAGATGTGGTCAACTATTAAACCAATAGATCAATTAAAACCCTAAACTAAATATACCTCACGTTCAGGGAACTTTGGCATTTCTGCTAATATATCCATGAGGGCTGCACCTTTCCTACTCAATTCAAAATACTCCACAGCCATTCTCATTTTTCTGTAGCATTAATCACTATTTGGTATTAAAATTTTTGGGATTTAACCATGATCAGAAATGTCGATCTTGTTAAGCCTAACACAGCATAAAACTTGCTCGGGTAGTTCTTCAGGATGTCATGCCTAAAAATTGAGAATCCAATCAAATACATATATTCAGTTTATGAATCACAACACAAAATCCAATTCCATATTCAAAAACCAGAAACCCAATTTACCTGAATCGTTATACCAATGCCAAGAATCCCATGTTTCAATCGTCCCTGGAATGCATCAAGTGCTTTCCGAGAGATGTAGCTAAATCGATGTATATCTAGGTCAATTTCGAAGTAGTTATGTCTGTGCATAAAAAGAATATGCACAATTTCAATTTCGTAATTCCGAATTAAAGATTGAGATTTAAAGATTAACACCCAAGATTTGGAAAGGAATTACGAACTTGATAGAATGTTTGTTGAGGGCGTGAAAGAACCAGTTTATTGTGTATCCACATTTTGAGTGCCCAAAATATCACCGAACCCACCGTATTTAAAGATCTTAGCAGCTTCAACACGTTCCTCTTTTAATCTGCTTAGGAATCACAAATCCAGAGACGCCGCGATTGTGGTGGAAACGATTGATAGATCCACTGCTTGTTGGACAGTCCATTTTCCGGTCTCTTCCATGCCTGTTTTATCCAACACTTTGTCGACTAGATATTCGTCTCCCTTATCGTCCTTGATTTCGAAGATGTCTCGGTGATTTCAATCAAGAAGATTTGAAGATCCCCCAGATTCCATTCGGAGAACACTTTGTGTAGTTCCTTGTTCAAGAGTTTCCCAATGGATTCAACATGTCGTATGCTTCGGAAATCAGCTACATGTCACCATACTCGATTCCGTTGTGGACCATTTTGACGAAATTGCCGGAACCGCCTTCGCCGATGTATGTGACACATGGACCACTGTCGGGTACTTGAGCGGCTACTTTGAGCACATTGTGGAGAAGTGAAGCGGTGGATGTTTGAGAATCAAGAGAGAAGAAAGAAAGAAAGCGGGTTTTCAACAGGGACGAGCTAGGGTTTTCAGCCGGTGGAAACAAAGCGGGGTTTTTAATTTTTTGGATTTCATTTCCCCCCATGAGAGATGCAACGCGCGTTTCATTAAAATTTATAAAATGGCATGGTTAGACGGCACACATTTTATTTAAGGTGCCCTCCGTGCTTTTATTTTTATTTTTATTAGACACTAATTTAAGGGCACGCAAAAATGTGTGCCCTCTATGCTTCATATTTTGGAAAACTAACATCAATTTTTAGGGCACGCACAAATGCCCATCCTCTATCAGCGCGTGTCATTGATTGCGCGTCGTGAAAGGCTGTTTTTCTAGTAGTGGCTATAACAGCAACTCGAATGGTTTTATTCTAATGACATTTGTATTTATAACACACAAGACACATAATGAACCAAACTCTTGTATTAGAATCAGATCAAATAAATCAAGCTGATGGAATAAAGAAAATGAAAAGAGTTTGATCAACATGTAGATGCATTGGAATAGAAAGAATAGCACCATGTATCTCTAATTCATGCTTTCGGACCTACATATCTTTTAACTTTTGGCACCTCCTCCTTTTTAGTTGAAGTACTCTTTGATTGTTGAACGGGAACTTGACTCCCTGCCATTTGACTAGTAAGAGTAGGCCAGAAGCATTTCTTGTGGCCAGTAACACCACATAGCAGGTCACATCTCTGGCTAATGATTGTTCAATCCTTTAATGAAGATCATTCTATTTCTATCGACTACCTTGACCATTTACTTCTTCTGTATTCCTACTGAAGTTTTGTCACTATATAAGACATGGTTCTCTGAACCAATCAACTCCTTTCGCGGATTTATACTAATCGCACTCGATTCTTTATGGCATTAAGATTTGAATGATAATTATCTTCTTAGTCATTACCGAAACGAAGGTAACGATACACATGAATAAAACGAAATCATTTACTAGCTTCTTGGTAACCTTGTGACTTTTTCCTTATCCAAGTGTCAGTCATGTGCTTCCAGTAGTATAGGCCTCTACTACTATTCACACCTACTCATACTCGTCCCAAGTATTGTCTCGCAGTTCCCAAGTAACCATTCAAAAGTTTTCATAAAGCAACTTATCACACATGAATGTGTTTAAACAAATACATACAATAGTTTCTCCTAGACTCAACTAGGGTTTTCATGTTTCTATCAAACATATATTGGATTACCTATACTCGCCTTCTAGGATTTTTCTCATGCATATGTTCGATTTAATATATCCTAATACTTTTCCATAGGTCGACAGAAAATTTACTTCCATTTCTTCGTATAAATTCTTTCTCAAGTAGTTTCTATTCTACAAGACACACTATTCCAAAATTTACTCTAGCAGCATGAAGATAAATGGTCTTCTACTACCTGCATCATCTTCTAACTCACGCAAACCATCATGCACATTTTTTTCATTTCATTATTCTTCCTTGACATCGTTATTCTTGTATCTGAGTAAGTCTAAGTCTACTTCATAGGAGTCTATCCTAAGAAGTCTGCATCATAGATGCATCTCAGCAAGCTCTACTAGCTTCAACTTGGTTCGCTGTCATTTCTGACTACAACATCTCTTCTCATACGATACTATGGGTGTATTTCTTCTTCAATTAAGTATTCTACCTTACATAGACAAGTAAGTTGCTTAACTATTTACCACTAAATGACTCAATTCACTATCCTAATATTGTATGCTAAAGTAGACTTAACACATTTTGGAACTTCCATAAGGATGTGATAGTAGTTAGCCATCACTCAGTATTATTAAATACTAACTCTAAGCATCCTGTATAATATTACTACTTGAACTACATACTACATCACAAGTTCTTGACCTATTGAGTCTGAAAAACTTCATTAGCCTTTCCTTTGATCTTCATTTAATTCTTCTAATCTTGTACAACATCAATTGAGATACTATTGAAGTATTGATCGCCATCTCTGGTTCTTCTGTCTCTCTAAACAATCACTGCTTCAATCTGAACAACAGTGGAACAACTTCGTGGATTTGCACCAACACATTTATCTTGCCCAAACGTGTTTCAAACGCACATCTTTCTTCCAAAGATGTTATTATATATCAAACATACTTTAAATGTATATTACCACTCTATTGGTGTTAATACACTTATTATGATAACAATTCATATTTATTATTTTACGATATCTCACGATCGTTTATTTATAAACTTATCGATGTCAACTATCATAAGTCTCTTTATCACTTCGAAAAATTCTATTTACGAAAATTCTTAGAATTATGAACATAAAATTTTCTAAACCAAGGTCGGCAACAGACCTTAAGCTTTCTCAAATAATAGCAATTATAGATAAGCACCCTAACGCATGCTATATTCATTTATCATTTAGCACATGATAAAATATAAGGCATATCTCCTCTTAATAATCTAGTGCTTGTCTTTATTAGGTATTCAACCTAAAATATACCAGATACATATCGTATCATCTTCACTTAATAATTATTGTTTAAGTTTAGAAATTCTCAAAATTTCTAGTTCACTTAAACTAATTTTCTTAAAATTCTGAAGTAACTTAATATCTTAGAATACTAGGGTTTATCACTACCCAATACCCCACTTAAGTGTTTCTTATGGTTTGTATCCATATACTTATTATGAATCAGCTCATATATTGAGCTTCCAATAGTTTAAGTTTAAATACCAATCCGTGATATTTAGTTCACTTAAACCATTGTTCTGATACCATGATTGAAAGACCCCAACTTTCGTATTTATGAAAGACCCAAACTTTCATACTATTCCAACATTATTCTTAAGTTACTTCCTCAAAACATGCTACATGCATATTTATAAAACAATATTTTATATTGATAAAGTGATTACAACAGATTGGATACAAACCGACTAAATTTTATTACATTTCATATCTACCCAGGAATCTACTATTCATATACATACATGAACATTAAAATATAGAGAAATAGTATTAACTATTGTAAATCTTTCAGCAGTACAAAACTATATTGGATACTCATCACCTGCAATTGTTAAATATTGAGAGGGATAAGCGATAACGCTTAGTGAATTCAGTAAATAGATACAATATAATCTTATGCCTTATATATACCAATATGACAGAAGCAAAGGGAACAAGAACAACAATAACATATGCGTATCATATGTCAGGCTTTCAATATCAACTCAAGATTTCATTCAAAGATTTACGATCAATGAGACATAACGATTTCAATACTTGATATGCATCAATAAAGCTTTGGCCCAAATGGCACAGAAGACATATAATTTCTTATTAACATTTTGGTAGATTTTAGGCTTATAGCCCTGTCTAACCATTTGCCAATACCATATAATAGAGTTCATTCTCTTACGGAGTCATGCTCTACATGGTCAGAGGCTACATACCATTCCTATTTAACCTTCTGCCAATGCTATAGACTAGAAGTCATTCTCTTATGAGGCATGTTCTACATGGCCAGAGGCTACATACCAGTACCACCGTGAATCTAAGTTCTTTCACTGATCACATGGTCAAAGGTATAACTTTGCTATTAAAAATAGCGAATAAAAATAACACGGGAAAATAACTCAGAATAATAACACTAAAAATCATATAGCACATATAACACATAACATACAATTGTTTGTATATATTGAACTCACCTTAAATTAACCGGGGGTTAAAATTGTAATTTGGACAACACTTCGGCTTTAAATATGACTTTCTATGTTGAAAACCGGGAGCTTAATTGAAAACCGAAATCTGCGAAGGTAGGGCTTAAAAACCGAAAAGATAAAATTTCCGGGCTTCTTGGGAGCTTTGGGACGTGTTCCGGGCTTTAAAAATGAAACCGGGGCTTCCGGGGAAGTCAAAATAGTCAAAATATTGAGAAAGGGGTAAAAATTGGCAAACATCCAATTGCACCCGGCCAATTTCGCATGTCTCCTATTTATAGGGTGAAGGTCGGCCGAGAAGGGTGACTCAGCGAAGCAGATGGCAGCGAAGGAGAAGGGACACATGGCAGCAGCAGGAGAGAAGGCGTTAGGTGGCTCGGACGCGAGATGGCACGCATCGGATGCGAGGGCTCGCCACCGAAGCCACACACGTCATCACGCGATTGGACTGAAGCTCGGAACGGGGAAGAACACGACACACACGGGGCACTTCGTGAGAGTGGGTGACGTGGCCAAACACCAACCATGCGAAATTTTCGGAAATTGAAGCCAAAACTTATAAAATCCGTAACTTTCGCATACTAGCTCCGTTTTTGACGTTATTTATATGCACGCGTAGTTAAAATTATGCTCTACAACTTTTGTTTAGATTTCATCGGCTAATTTTGAATTTAATTTTAATATTATTATTTTTAACAGACCGGGATAGGAAAATCCGTTAAAAATTCATAACTTGTTCATCCTACATCCGTTTTCGTCAGAATTTTTACCGTTGTACTACAAATGATGAGACCTTCAATTCTCGTTTAGGTTGTGTCGGCTAAAAATCA
The DNA here is from genome assembly GCF_052625555.1 of Lactuca saligna. Lineage (NCBI taxonomy): Eukaryota > Viridiplantae > Streptophyta > Magnoliopsida > Asterales > Asteraceae > Lactuca > Lactuca saligna. The sequence continues at coordinate 173,690,694 of NC_136419.1, forward strand.
CTCGATCTAAAATTTGAGTTTTTAGCTGTGTACTGCGAAGCTGAAACTTCGAAAAATCATAACTTCCTCATACGAAGTCAGATTTTGGCATTCTTTTTATCGAACTTTTCGGTTTAACGAATACTACGACTTTCATTTATATTACTAAGGATAAAAAGTAGTTTATCCAAAACTCACTTTTTACGTCATTCGGCGCTGTGCCGGTTTTGTCGCGGATCTTCGATTGATCATAACTTCTTCGTTATAACTCGACTTTCGATGAGGTTTTCGCCTAAATGTTTCTAACGATATTCTCTATAACATCAAATAATAAAATTTTACTTATTTAAAATTTTGTATTTTCACTAAATTTTCATTATTTGGCTATTAATTGGAATCTCATAAGACTTCTAATATTTTTATGAGTGATTCTAAACATAGTTTTACTTTATTTATAGTAAAAACTATCTGTTAGAACTCAATACTCAATTTTATTCACTTTTAATAATACCAATACATAATTTCAGAACCTGTATGTTACAGTATCAGAGCCTTGGTTTAAGTGAATTGGAGGAACATTCGTGTGAATCCATTCTCAAATCAAGGAGAGTATTCAAAAGAGAATTTAAAATGGTTTTCAAAGAAATGAGTAAAGGAGGACGCGGAGGTATGATCAGCCGGAGCCAGTGAGTAGCCCCAAAATACCATACAAGTTATTTGTTTATGTGATATGATAGAACATCATGCTAGTAGTAGGCTACGAATCTTCAGGAATTGCATGATAGAGTTGCCTGATTTATGATGCCTGCTAGCCTAGGGTTTCTTTCTGTATGAGATTTCAAGTGTTCCTCTAGGAGTGAGGGTTGAGTGCTTGTTATGCCTGTTCTTCACTAGGCTATTGTGGTGATACTTGATATAAATATGGGTAGGTGTGGAAGGTAGTGTGGGCCCGTACTACTGAAAGCATAGGACCCATACGCGTATCAAGGAAGTCACAACCCCTAGGGCTGGGTTGAGAGTCGGTTCCCGGGTTAGTGGGAGGTTTCTAATGTTGGTGGTGTTTTTCAGTATAGTGGTTACGAGGCATGCTGGGAGTGGATCTGGGTCAGGATCGGGAGCAAGAGTGGGCGGTCAGGGTGGGTCAGTACCACTCAAGGTTATCAGTCAGATGAGCATAGACGACTTGGATGCTAGGATTCGTCAGATCCTGCATGATGAGGTTGCTGCTATGTTCTGGGTCGAGCTGCCGGAATTTTTTGGGTCGATCAAGACCGCCATGGTCGAGTATTTTGATGAGCGCAATGCAGCTCTTACAGAGACGACTACCGCGGCAACTATAACGGATGTAGCAGCGGCAGGGGGAGGAGCCGGTAGTGGTTTTCAGTATCGGGACTTCGATAATATGAAGCCCCTTACCTTCGATGGAGTTCAAGATATGATTGTTGCTATGAGATGGTTATTAGATGTGGAGGGGTGTTTCTTCACGTGTTCATGCCCTGCTGATCAGAGGGTGAGGTGTGCTCTAAACCTTTTGAGGCTTGGGGCGAAGGATTATTGGAGGTTGACCATGGGATTGTATTCTGATGTGTAGCGAGCTGCGGTTTCTTGGGATCAGTTCAGAGAGATGTTCAGTACTCACAATGTTCCGCAAGTTGAGAGGGAGATATTAGCTCAGGAGTTACTGGAGCTGAAGCAGGATTCCGAGTCGGTGACGGAGATCACCTGGATGTTCACTGAGAGGGCGATGCTTTGCCCTGAGTTTGCTTCTGAGCAGGCCCAGATGTACCGATATCTGAGTATGATAAAGAGGGATATCAGGCAGTTGGTGTCTACATAGAGGTGTGAGACATTGTTGGAGTTGCAGGAAGCCTCTAGCGGCAGGAGTTGGAGATCGAGTTACAGTTGAGAGAGCAGAGGCAGACTCCGGTACAGTCGCAGCCGGAGCCGAAACAGTCTAAGACTGTTGATTTTAGTTTGAGTAGTTAGAGCAGCCGCACTTGTGAGGAGTGTGGGAAGGATCATGCCGGAGCGTGTAGGTCCGGTGGTGCGTGCCGCAAGTGTAGGAGAGAAGGGCGCTATGCGAGGGATTGTCGTCAGTTAGCCCCAGTCCAGGATATGATAATTTGCTATCAGTGTCATCAGGTTGGTCACATGAGGACCAACTGTCCACAGCTGGTAGGGAGGTTGGTGTAGGCTCCAGCACCGACCACGTTGAGGATTACTGCGGGGGCCAAGGTGGAGCGGAGCCTCCAAGGGCTCAGGGGTACGCTTTTCAGCTTACTGCAGAGGAGATCAGGGCAGATCCAGATGCAGTTGTGGGTATTTTTTCATTTTATTATTTTGTTATCTTGTGGTTATTGTGGATTATTGCATATGCTACTCTTGTTTTCTTGATTTATAGTGTTGTATTGTTCGCCTTTTCGTCTGGGTTATCTTTTGGTAGAGGGTTTTATAGCTAGGAGTTGTAGCTGGTTAGTATCCAAGGGATGGATGGTCAGGATTGGTTGTATGGTCTTGTTGTTGGGTATAGCATTCGCGATGTGAGAAGTGTTCAGCTGGGAGTCGGACTCCCTTTGAATTCGAGATGTACATTGTCGGGAGAGCAGTTTTGTGAAGGTTACTCGTTCAAAGGAAAGCAGTTTATGGATAAGGAAGGTATGGGATATAGATGATTGTTCTAGGCCGGAGGAGTCACCGGTATTTGGAGGTTAGTGTTCTAAGTGGTGCAGAGTTAGAAGATTCTCTAAAGGATCGACAAGCATTTGAGTTTGATTAGTTGTGTGGGATTCATCAGTATTCAGTCAGACAAGAGTGTGGATTGGTATGAGTAAGGGGCAGACAGATGGGATGGGGTACAGACCGAGGTTCCTAGAAAGGTGATTGGATAATGAGAGGCCTGGGATTAGGTCGGGGTCAGAGTATGGGAATGGAGTTCGAGTTCAGAACCCCTGGGGGGCTAGAACAGTATGTTCGGGAGAGATTCCCAAGAAGGAGAGTTCGAGTTGATGTATGTTAGTCTCAGCGGTCTGGGGATACTGAAGGCTAATGGGTGTACCAGTCAGGTCGAAGGCTTAAGGAACGGACCAGACAGGCTGAAGGCCCTGAAGAGCGGTCCAGACATGCTGAAGGTTCTGAGAGTGGTCCAGATGAACTGAAGGCCTAGTAAGGTGGTCCAGTTGTGCTGAAGACTCTGTATGTGTTGATAGATATGTATGAGGAGATGAATTGAGCACATTGCAATGAAACAGGTAGGTCTGACCTTGGGTATTGATCATGTTAGTGGAAGGAAGTGCGAGGACGTGAGAGTCCTAGTGAGCAGATTCAGAGCATGTGTAATGCGTGAAGTAGCAGTTACTCTAAAAGTGATAGTGTAGAGTGGGGTGTGTACACCGTGGAACTAGTCTGAAGTGGTGAGGTTGGAAAGTAGAATTCCTTGGATAAGGAAAGGGAAAGATATGTAACTCCGGGAATGAGTGTTGGTTCACGGAAGTGGAAGAAGTAGTGAGAATGAATGATTGAGAGTATTTCAATTATGGTTGTTGAAGCACTGTGATATACCAGTGGTATGGAAGCATATCCGGGTTGGGTGTCTGTTGAGGTTGCGGAAGGATTTTTGGCGGTGTAGATCTAGAGGAGTTCGGAAGGGATGCAAGGATGGAGCCTTGGATTTTTGGTATGGTTGTAATCAGGAGGTTGTGTATGTGGCAGTAATTCATCCTGGGAATGTCTGGAGGTATCGTCAGTATGTCGGGTTTTTCCAGCCCGAGGATGTTAGAGCAAGTTCAGTATTTGTGTACGTGATTGCACAAAGGAGCTCGTGGGAGTGATCAGGAGCTGAAGGATGTGTCATCCTGTCATCTCGGGAAGGAACAAATTGGATTCAGAAAGGGAAGCGGGATGAGTCCCAGCAACTGGTCAGAGCCAAGTGATTGGGGTGAATTGGATTGCTTAAAGTATCATCGGGAGGTACTGGGTTGAAAATTGATTTTATCTGAGGAAGAAGCCGGTGGTCGGCTTAAGGGAGATGTCAGGATACTGCAAGGGAGAAGTTGGGTTTATAGGGTTTCGGTTGTAGTGATTGGAGAAACCTGGATCAGTTAATGCCAGGAGGTGCATTGCAAGAGTAGTTCCTGGAATTGTGTTGCCTCATGCTTTAAGGACGAAGCCTAATTTAAGTGGGGGAGAATTGTAACATCCTGAATTCAGGAGTGCAAATTCAGGGTGCAAAGTGTAAATATGTAAGACTGACTCGGCGAGTCGATGGATAGACTCAGCGAGTTGAGTCGCGAATCTGGTGACACGTTAAGTGACCAACTCGGCGAGTCGGAGGCTGGACTCGGTGAGTTGGTGCTGAAGAGAGAAAAACCCTAATCTCTGTGGTTGCACCCTATTTAAAGGACTTAATGCCCTCCCCTCAATCCCCTGAGCACCTTTTGAAGTCCAGAAACCCTAAATTCATTTGTGAGAGCATTGGAGAGCATTTGGAACCTTGATAAGTGCTTGGTGAAGAGATCTTTGAATATTAAGAAGGTTGGAGCAAGGGGATTTGTAGAGATTTGGTTCATCCTTCAGTTGGAGCTTTCATTTGAGGTAATAATCGGTTGCTTAAGGTCCTTTGCATGTAGATCCTTTGTTGCTTGAGTTTTGTGGCATTTCTAGAGTTATTTTGGGTTTGGAGGTTGGATCTAAGGTTGCTAGCTTAGATCTGGACATGAGATGGTCCAGAAGATCGTAAAGTTCCTGTCTTTGAATTGTTGGTGAAGCCTTCTTGTCCCAAACCCTAGCACAAGAGTGTTTTATGCTTAGATCTCTTTGGATTCACGTAAAGTTTGCCACTTTATGTGATGGATGGCTTGTAGGAGAGTAGATCTATGGATTGGAGTCACTGCATGACTTGAAAGCCACTGTATGGATTAAGATCTAGAGGTACTCGGCGAGTTGGATGAAGAAAGGCAGGAACTCGACGAGTTGGAAGAACAACTCGGCGGGTCTGTTGAAGATTGTCTTGGACTCGGCGAGTTTGTTCTTGGACTCAGTGAGTATGGTCGCGAAGTCCTAACCTTTTTGGTTGAGCTGTGAATCGGTGTGTCGAGGGACGACTCGGTGAGTTAAGCAGGAAGTGACTAAGAGTTCGTGGGACTCGGCGAGTCTTGGGGCGACTCGGCGAGTTGGGTCGCGATATGGGAGTTTTCAGAGCATAGGGACTCGACGAGTAGCGGGCTGACTCGACGAGTAGAGTCAGTCAGGAAGTTGACTTTGATTGAGGACTTTGAATTTGACCAAGAGTTGACCAGTTGACTTCCAGGGGTATTTTGGTAATTATTGGTATTTATGGAGTTCAGTATTTTGGTATTTATCAGTGGTGGAGTTCGTGTTGGAGGTTGGAGCAGCGTGATCTTATCTCTTCAGTCAACAGTTGTGAGGTGAGTTATCCTCACTATATCGACAGGGTTTAAGGCACCAATACCGGCCCTTAATCGGATTGTAATTCGGGTATTGTTCTTATGTTATTGCTTTGCTATATTTGTATCCTGGTAGTTAGGATGGTATATGTTAGAGAGCTGGTTAAGTTCGGTATCCTGGTACATAGGATGATGCTATATTAGTGACCGGTTAGGTCGGTATCCTGTTTAGAGTATGCTATGTATGTGATCTGCTAGATCGGTTGATTGATGATTAATTGTTATATGGTTATATGTTTATGTGCACATGGTTGGTTAACTGGGGTTGGGTTGAGGCGAGTCCTGCTTTGTGTTGTAGGCCAACATACCCAGGGTGGAACGTATATTCCGAAGGCCGAATGAGCGGTCCGGATAGGCTGTAGGCCTCACAAAGGCGGACCAGATCTGCCGAGGCCCGAAGAGTGGACCAGGCTGACTGAAGGCCCGGTGCGGGCGGACCATTCATAATGTAGACTCAGAGAGTGGACCAGGTGGGTTGAAGGCCCGTTGCGGGTGGACCAACCACACTGCAGACTCGATGGATATGGCTAGACTTAGAGGGTAGACCAGATGGAATGAAGGCCCAGTGCGGCCGACCAGTCACACAGTAGACCCGAAGTGCATGGCTGTTCTGTTCTATTATGATATGTTATGTGTATGGTATATGTGGCTGGTATTTTGGGGGTATCTCACTAAGCTTTTAAGCTTACAGTTGTGGTTTAATGTTTTCAGGTACTTCAGGAGACCGTTGTAAGGCGAAGGCGTGATCGTACCGCTCCTCATGTTCTTGTTTTATGATATGGTTCTGGGAATAATCTGATAATAAATTTATTGATAACCTCTTTGTAATAACTTAATGAAATTAGGTTGTTTTTCTTTAAAAAAAAGTTTAAATTGGCTTGAATTTTTAGAGTGTTACAGTTCCCGAGCCGAAAGGATCTTCTTCTCGGAGCCGTCGGGCAGTCTGGGGCTTCCGCCTTGTGCTAGGGAGGTTCCCTAGGCTTTTCGGGGGGGCTACGGGTCTAGAGGGGTTCTAGAGAGAGAGTGAAGTGATGGGAGGTGTGAGGAATTAAGAGGGCTTCACCTCATATTTATAGGGGCCGGAGCGTCACTCACGTCGTGAGTTTTATGATGTTCATGTCGTGAGCCAGCTGGAGACACCCATGCACAGCCTGGTGCTGACACGTGGCATTGCACATAGGGTGGAAATCATTCGATTTTCAAAAATTCATAACTTTCGCATACGAGCTCCGTTTTTGACATTCTTTATATCCATGCGTAGGTAGAAACAAGATCTACAACTTTCATTGTACTCTTAAAGTACGGGTTAAAATTCCTAAAATTTATAACCAGAGTCTCTTGTAGGGAGAGCATGATAGTAGTATATAAATCTATATTGGGATTGACAACCCACACCAAAGCTGCTTGCAACAGCCCGACTGACAGGTCGGAAGTGACAAATATCATAACAGTTCCGATGCCTGAAGAACGTCGCAGCACGTCTAGTATGTCAGAGTATGGTTATAGCGACTAACATAGGGAGATAACGAAACATATAGTTTACAGGAATTTCTACTTTAAACAGGGGTTCTATTAATCTAAAACTACATACACTATTACAAGTACGAAATAACACTCAAACACTAGGTCTTGGGTTTTAAGACTACAAATCATTTTAGAAGGAGAATATTGGATTTTTCTTGAACATACACTACATTTTCAAACAAGGGCTTTCAAACACTACATCCAAAAAAAACTTACGCACTCACCAGCTTAATTGTTGACACTCTTTTAAAATTAATTGTATTCTTAGGTAATTAATAAAACAACTAACTACCAGCTTTTGATGATGGGATGCTACGACGTTAGGCAAAATATTTTATCATTATAATGTAATCGATTTTGAAACATGTAACTCATGAAACTATGTAACTTTCTCGATTATATTTATGATGCTTGTATTTACTTTGATCACTACTATACTCGTTGTTATGATAATATACATGAAGTCCTCCATCCCCGAATGTTTCCGCCATCCTTGGTTTGGGGGTGTGACAGTTTTTAAAACCTTAATTAAACTCATAAGTTTAAAAAATCCAAAAGTTTTTTTAATTTTCAAAACTTGCCCTCAAGTTTTGGAATTTGTAAAGTCTAATACACACTTTAATTCCAAACCCTAGAGTTTTAAAAGTTAAAATTAAACCCTTGTACTTTATAGTATTATAAGTTAAATACATACATATATATATATATATATATATACACATATATATATATATACACACACACACACACACACACACACACACACATATATATATATATATATATATATATATATATATATATATATATATATATATAAGAGCAAGTTAGTCTTACCGTTAGTTGGTCTCATTCACGAAGTTGGTCTATAAGGGGGTATAAGGTTGTTGCCTATAAAATGACAGCTTAATGGGTGTCCACTCTCACCCACCGCTTCCTCAACTGGTGGACGGTCGTTAGCCGAATGGGTAGGACAAGCACTATAATTCTCATTATAAGTATATTGATAAATATAAAGTAACTAAGCCTTTTATAAATTCCCAATCTTAGTTACTTTAGGAAAAATTGAATTTGGTGGTAACCCATGAAATTACACTTTGTACCTTACCAAGTCGTTGGCGGAGCGTGTGTGGGTAACCGACACACTAACATGGACTGGTAAGAGTGGCAAAGGGTGACTTAATGTTTATCATAGATCGGTGGAGCGCGTGTGAATAATCGACACATCGATTAAGTGATAAAAATAAAGGGTACCAAGTTAATTTGCATGGTTATTCCCACCTTGTTTGTGATGCTTGGCATCCCAGTCACAAATTTGAGAGGGTACAATCGAGATTTAAACATGTCATTGAAAAGTTCAATGCATCTCAAAAGATCTAGGAGCTTCAATCCAATTAAAACCACATACCTATTTCATTTTTTATTGTGGAAATTGGTGAATCATCATTTGCCTACCTTCAAATATTTTGTAGCTTGGATTATGGCATCCCTCTTACAAGTTATAAAATATTGTGTTGGGTCCTAGCCTTAATATTTTATATTAAAGTCTTAAATCAACTAACTTGAATTTCTCCCATTGTAGATGTCTGGTTCAGACAACTATGATCTTCCCAAATCTTGTGGAACAAGCTTTCCTAAGGAAGATAATGTCCTGCGATTGGATAATGGAAATCATACTTCTCTTCCTCCATTTCCTTCAATTATTCTCCCTGACCCCCAAGCTTGAAGTCTTGAAAAGTTCAAGATCACTCACGTCCTACTTGCAATGAAACATAAAGATGGAAGACCAGTGTGTACTCATGTCTTAGAGATAAAGTCACACATTGACAGGTTGAGAATGTTGGGTGTCGTTGTCCCAAGGAAGTTGGCTATTGACGGGGTTCTTCAGTCACTTCCTGAGTCATTTACTGAGTTCATTAAGGACTACTATGTGATAGATCACCACATGACCCTTATTAATCTTTCTTATTTGCTTGTTGTTGCTGAATCATAAATGTTTTGGCACTGGAAAAGTAAATTTGGGTGGAAGGTCTATTTCTCAAACTTCCATGGATATTGACATTGGTAACATTAGAAGTCCATAAAAGCTTTCTATTCGCAATGGAAATGGATCAGCCCTTGTCAACCCGGTTGACCAAAAGGTAAAGGGAAAGGCTGAGTCTGTGATAGTCCCATGTACCATTCCCAAAGAGTCTATATGTTTTTACTGTCAAGAGAAGGGGCATTGGTTGCGAAGCTGCCCTAACTACCTGAAAGATCTAAGAGAAGGAAGAATCAAAAAAATTGACTCTGCCTCAGGTAAGACAACTATCTAACTTTTTTAAGTTCCTAAATTTTTTATTCTTAATACATGATGTGAATGGGTTGCATTTTGATGTTTTGCGGGATCAAGCAAAGGGAAGGAAGCTTAAAAGAAGAGTATATTGAATATGGTCACGAATATGGATTTCTTGCATGGTTTGAAGATCGGATTTTTGAGCTATTACTTAGGGCTTATGATAGATTGTTAGGAAATATGTAATAGCATAGGTTTCATTTAAAGTTGCATTGTAAGAAAAAAGTTTTTTTTCCATATTTTATAAATAAATAAAATTTTGTTTTCGTTTTATATCTCCTTGCAATGGCATTTATGTAAAATTGGTGTTTGTATGTTTATAAAAATAATGGAAATATGAATTTGATTCTTTCATTTGTTGTAGTGTCTAAATTTACCAAATAAGTAAAGATTCTCATCACCTAAGTTTCAAATGAACCGAAACTTGGAATCATGCAAGTTGTATTGTATGATGAATGAGAATTTTCATCTTTGGAAAATTAAGACTAATTCCTTGTTCACATGTATATGTGAGTAAAGTGAAGGACTATGGGATCGAGTACACATTCTTGTGCACTAGTCAAGTCCACCACAAAGATCGATAAGACTATTCGTCATGATTTACTAAAGTTTAGTAAATATGGTTGTACTTACAAGTTTAAGTATAATTCTGAAACATTTGAAAAGTTTCAATGTATGGCAGAACGAAGAGGAGTCACGTATTGTTGAAACCATATCACAATTGATCCTCTAAGGACATCTTAGTGCATTCTTATGGCTAAGAAGAGGAGTCACGTATTGTTGAAGTGGTTAAATCAAGAAGATGAGTCATACTTCATTCAAAAACAATTCTTAGAGTCATACTCCAAGATTGTAACTTAAATGACACATCGTAAAGAAGTTTTATAACACTTGTCAAATGTAAGAGTAAAATGCTTTCTACTCTTGTACATTTGAAATTGGTGAGTTGTGATGTTTTGGATAAAACAAAGATGAACTAAGGCTAATTGTGTGAAGTGTTTGTCTTGATAAGAATCCATACTATCTCTTTAATATTTGTTTGTCAAGGAATGGTTCTTGGTAAGAGAGTCTTATATGTTGAGAGGACAGTGGGAGTCTAAAAGATCCTGAAAGAGTTACAACAACTAATCAAAAAGAATACATGTAGTTTTTCACTAACGCACAACTTAAGGTTTGTAACCTATTGTGTTGACATGTTCTTATTTCTGTGTGCATTCCAGTTAAAGTTAACTATGCATCTGATTTCTACAAGTTCTCAATTGTTTGCATAACAACCTGGAAGCAATGGTAGGCCTTGTGCTTCCAAGTGACAAGAAGTTAAGATTGTACAAGTTCGGTCCATATGAGTTTGGATTTGACATTAACCTTGTCTTGTGATTATGATTTTGACAAATTCACATGGATAGGAATACATACACCATAAATCTAAGTATCATAAGGTTTCTCTCCGATTCATGAAAATGATGGTGAGGAAATGCTTCTACTAAGTATATTTTAAGTAGATAGCAATTGTGATATTTCCATTCTCAAAGACGTTGGTGGAGAACGTGTGGGTAAGCGACACACTAACATGGACTTGTGAGAAATGGAAGACACGCATATGAGCTATCTCAGAAAAGCTGTATGATTTTGATAAAGTCTTATCAAAGCATCTCGTATCAGAAAACTGAACTTTGGTAAGAAAGTCAATTAAGTATTGATTTATAGAAGTCCAACTGGTTTCAGGATACATGTCAAAGCTAGTGAGAGCATAAGTGTTATGCAAATAATTACCACGTTACTGGGAGCATGATATTTATGATAAGTGTTGCCAGTTAGCAATGTTAATTATACAAAACAAAAGTTTCAATTGGGAAAAGTCGTTTTGCTATAATTAACGGAGAGGAAATTATACATCATTTCTAATCTAAAATCATAGATTGAGAATTTAATCATCTTTAGTCAATGATATATATATATATATATATATATATGTGTGTGTGTGTGTGTGTGTGTGTGAATTTTATGTTGGAATGGTTCAACTTAAGGAAATTCTCTCTCTCTCTCTCTATGTATATATATATATACATATATATATATATATATATATATATATATATATATATATATATATATATACATATATGTATATATATATATATTGTGTTCTCAAAATTCGATTATGATTACGACATCCCTCTTCATATTCGAATTATGAAAACATGGCAAATAAAAAAATATTGTAGCAAAAGACTAGTCTAGGATCATGTCTTTATGTGAGACATCATGAATCGTGTCCCATATTCTTCGGATATAGGATCGATTACATGTGTACAATATATTATAGCACATGTAATCGATCCTAAATCCGAAGCGTACGGGACAGGATTTATGACGTCTCACATAAAGACATGATCCTTGACCAGTCTCTTGCTACAATATATTTTTTTATTTGCCATGTTTTCATAATTCAACTATGAAGAGGGATGCTGTAATCATAATTGAATTTTGAGACCGCAATATATATATATATATAGAATTTCCTTAATTTGAACCATTCCAACATAAAATTATATATATATATATATATATATATATATATATATATATATATATATATATATATATATATATATATATATATATATATATCCTTGACTAAAGATGATTAAAATATCAATCTAAGATTTTAGAATAGAAATGAAGTATAATTTCTAGGATCAATTACATGTGCTATAATATTTATCTTTTCTATATTTTCCAAATGCCTACGGCATTAAGAGGGAAAAAGGTTTAAAATTGGATATGACTAAAATAATTAAGCAATTGTCAACGACAATCTGAGGTTCACCAAATATTGGTTGCTCATGGACAGTTGGAAGTATATTGTAAATTTTTGGAAATGACCATATTGACATATTCTGAAAAGAGGCAACTCTTGTTCAGGAGTGATAGTCAAAATGGGAATATGGAAATGTCTTTATTGGTGGAAGTTATTCATTTTGTGTAAGATTAGAAAACTTAATGCAAAAAGGATTTTCAAAGCAATGTACTTTAAATTTGAGACTTCATTTCCATGGAATTAATCTCTGTTGGAGTACTCTGTAATGTCTGTTCATAGGTCTTTGTGACTTTGTGTATAGTCATCACAAGAGGATCAATGCATATAAGTTTTGAATCTAATAGATTTCGGTAAATGGCAGGAATTTGGAATTCTTACATTTATGATAAGGATTTGGGATTATGAAATGAGAATCATTAGAATTATATTCAATTGATCTATTCCACAAAGTAAGGATCATAGACAAACATAATGTGCATACTTGGTGTATCGCATAACTATTGTTTGAAAAAACATAGTGTGCATGCTTGGAGCATGGCATGAATATTGTTTCCGTTCAAGTATTAAGTTGATTATTCGAAACATTATAGAATGAATAATGTGTAATAAATATGGTGATAATAAAATATGTTTTATTTATATTCATAAGTTGTGAGACCATATTGGATTTGATTATTCTTGTGTTTTAGTTTTTATGTTTTGAATTCCCAAATACCTAGGTTATTAAAACTGTCTACAGTCGATCAAACTTTAGAAATAGGTGTTGAGGTAAGACTGTCATGAAGGGTCTATAGTTTGTCTAGGACAAAGTGGCAGTAGTGTTCATGAGTGCTCCTGAAATGAGATTCGAGTATTAGAGTCAACCCATGCTCATTTATATCACTTCATGGATTTTATCATGAGTGAATCATGAGACAATATACTTGATGTAAAAAATATCAGTTGTATTATGTAATGTTTGGTGATGATTGTGTTATGTTTCATGTATATTTATTGTGATGATATTTCAAGATGAAGTCACGCACAAGCCCTCGGACATTTCTGCCGTCTGGTTTGGGGGTATGACAGATTGGTATCGGAGCATTGTTTATAGTGAACTAGCATATCTGGTCATACATGATATGCAACTATAAATACAATGAGAGACTAAAGCACTCTGAATATATGCATACCTAGGTACACATTAAAACAATAACACTAAAAGCCTTTGGAGGAAATTGAACACTATGATTAAACCCGGACAGTTATGTAATCACATTGGGTATAAATATAGTCTTATCAAGTATATTTGTTCAAAGTATGACCAACGTGTGTTTGGGAGTAATTATATAGGGAAATAGATCTAGAAGCTTACCTCATTTCCATATCACTCTAGGAACTCAAACTTAAATGATTAAAATATACTATACGAGTAATTTTGGTGTAATTTTATATTAGTATGTATCATTTTTCATGCAGATGCTATGATCGGATTCCATCATTGTTAGGTCCCGAATCCGTAGGATCAATCTAATGATCAATCAATTGTAATAGAAATGGAGAAGAAGAAGAACATTAATGAACCAAGCTTGCATACATTCAATCAAAGAAGTGTCGGATACAACTTGGAATTGACCAAAAACGTACTTGCTCACACACACTACATATGACAACCTGACAATTATTTAAGGCTACAACAAATAAGATAGAAAACATGTTTTCGGTCAAAGAGGTTTGACCAAAACCCTACCTAGACCAAAAACTCATCTAGACACAAGACTAAGCCAAAACACAATAGCAAAGACCCTAATCCTTCCATGCATTGATGCCTAGCCCAAACCATATAAATTGATCCTTCAATCCCCCCTTTGTTTGGGGCTAGCATGATTCAATCTTTATTGACCACCAGCACATCTGACCGTCCCATGGCTCCATTCCACATCTCCTTCTGTATAATTTCAGCAACCATGGTTGTGTATTCCTTAGCAGGAGGCTCAAACAAATCTTCATCCACCTTGATCTGATGAATAAAAAGCTGATGAATATCCCACTTTCTAAATTGTAGCAGATCCCTCTTGTCATATAAACGAATACATCCATTCTGAAGTTTGATGAAAACAGAAGCTGTAGATTCATCAAATACCCAGTATTCCATGGATTGCAGAGATCTATCTGGATGGTTCTGAAGGATAGGAATCTGCTTAACTTAATTAGTAGCGGGCCACATCACTGACCAAAGAGGCTGATTGGTTTTGGGATCAATAACTTTCGAGTATATCTTGATAATAGACTCTGCAGTCTTCATTGAAGGAAGATCCTTAGCCACTTGACCTTCTAGAAATAACCTGAACTGTGTTGCCTTAGGTTCATTTATTGGATTTGAAAATGGGGCTTTAGATAGTTCTGTAAGATCAACCCTGGTCCAGGAATTGAAATTGTGAGCATCTTTATATAGTTCAGTATTTCCACTCTTCCTTTTAACGATCCACATTTTCAAGGGGTCATGGAATCCCCATGAAACGATCCCGGACGTATCATCATAAAAGTCTCTGAAACGATTTTCTCCAATGTCAGTAACGGTGATCTTTGGTTGATTCATGAGAGCGTTCTGATTTGTCTTCTTCTTAAATAGTAATTGCCCTTTTTAGCAGCTTTTTCTAGCCTAGCACGTTTTAACACCACAATATTTGGAGCCTGTGCTGGTTCTTTTTCAAAGCGGTCGACAACCCTGGTAGATTTTGAAGGAGTTGGAATAATGGGAGCATCTTGATTAGGAAGATAAATTATGGGCTCAATGACAGATGATTTGAATTTGTCACCAAATTCTTCTTCTAACTTCTTTTTCAATTCATAATAACTGGTGGTCAACATGCAAAATTGTGTCTGAAGATCGGTGATCTGCTTCGATTTCTGAGCATTTTCTTCAATAAGATCAGTAACTTGACTTTTGAGCATGACATTTTCAGTTTGAAGATCTGCCATTTTGATATCAAGCTCAATATTTTTCTAGTTTAGCACACTAATCTCTTTTCTTAGTTCAGGCACAGAGGTGTCATCATCTCTAGATATATTTGTTGGATAAGGTGTCTAAGTCCATAACTATTTCTGGTATGTACTTGACCCGACCCGGCATGGTCCATTTGGGTTGCATGGCACCATGCAATTGGATAAACTAAATGAGAGAAATAACGCTTGGAGATTATTAATATATTATAAGTTCTAATATATTAATAATATTATTTGATTAGTTTGATCAAGAATTAATTTAGAATTAATTAAGTGATCAAAAGATAACTAATTAAATATATGGGTTGATTAAGTAAATCATCCATATCTTGTATAGTTGGCTAAAAGGCTCCATGGATCATCAAGTTGGGTTCCACCCATAGGATGCTCCATGGATGCTCCATGGGAGTTACAAACCCATGGGTCATGGAAATGAAGAGTCATGACACATTAGGGTTTAACCCTAGATGTGTCAACACTATATAAGGAATATGATCTCCTCCCAAATCGGTTACACTAAGTAATAAGGGGGCTTGGCCGATTTTGAAGAGTGTGAATTCTCTCATAAGTTCTTCCAAGAGCATTTGGTGTTGTGTGAAGCATTTGAGGCATCACCACTTGAGGTGCTAGGCTCACAAGGTTTCAAGGAACACAAGCAACAACAAGGTAAGTTATTCTATCTATACTTTATGTTAAAATTGTTCCCCATGTATGCTAGATAGGATATAACCTTGGAATTCAACTTTTCATGACAAATTAGACAAACATAGATCCAAGGTTATTAGGGTTGCATGTACACTTAGGAAGTGTTAGAATGCTCAAAACCCATCAGTGGTATCAGAGCCTAGGCTTGTTTGTTCTTATTTGTTCTTAAAAGTTGAAAAACAGAATCGAAAATTTGCTGTCTGCGATCGGACTCGCCGAGTCCATAGGGGGGACTCGCCGAGTCCATGTGTATCTTCAACCAACTCGGCGAGTAGGGTCGAATGAGTGCAGAATTTCAATTCAGTTGCTGGAAAATGAATTAGAAACATTACCCTAAACTGTTTTAGTAAATATAAACTTGTTTTTGGTGGTGTAATGTTTTGCTAATTCATTTACAACAACTAGTTATCAAAATTACAAAGTTTTATGTAATTTTTGATTATGTTCATATTCATGTTCTTGTTCTTATGATGTTTTAGATGATCATAGGAATTATTTGTAACCTATTTGGTAGTTTAATTCTTGATCATAATGTGTTTTAATGGAGTCCATAACTTATCCTTAAGTTTTGGAAAACCAAGAGTCACTTGAGTTAAAAACCATTAAGAAAACACAAGAGTTATAAAAATGAAGAGTCTTCATTTTATGACTCTATTAAACTCATAAGTTACAAGAAATGAAAAGTTTTGAAAGTTACAAAACTTGCCCTCAAGTTTTGGAAGAAGTAAAGTTAAGTTAAAACTTTAGTTCCAACCCCTAGAATTTTAAAAGTTAAAATTCAACCCTTATACTTATATTATGATAATTTAATAATTATATATATATATATATATATATATATATATATATATATGTATAAGAATAAAGTCGTCTTACCGCTAGTACGCCTCATTCACGAAGCCGGTCTATAAGGTGGGTATAAGGTTGTTGCCTATAAAATGGTGACTTAATGGGTGTATATTCTCACCCGCCGCTTGCTTGACTGGTGGAGGGTCGTTAGCCGAACGGGTAAGACAAGGACTTATAAATTCTCATTCAAAGTATGATGAATATAATAAAGTAACTAAATGTTTATTAAATTCCCAATCTTAGTTACTTTAGGAAAAATGTGAATAAGGTGCTAATCCATGAAATTACACTTTACACTTTGTCAAAGTCGTTAGTGGAGCGTGTGTGGTTAACCGGCACACTAACTTGGACTTAACAAGGTAGGTAAAGGGTGACTTAAGGTTTATTATAGTATCGGTGGAGCGTGTGTGGTTTACCGGCACATCGATTGAGTGATAAACTTTAAGGGTACCAAGTGATTTGCATGGTTACTTCACACCTCGTTTTGTGATCCTCGGCATCCCAGTCACAAAACCTGGAGGGCACTCCCGAGATCGAAACATGCCTTTGAAAAGTTCATTGGATCTCAAAGAATCTAGGAATTTCTAAAACCAATAAAAACTAAATATTTAATATTTCGGTTTTCGTGGTGGAAATTGGTGAATCGTCATTCACCTACCTTTCAAATATGGTATAGCTTAGATTACGGCATACCTCTTCTAAGTTATATTATATTGTGATTGGGTCCTAGCCTTAATATTACATTTGGGTGTTTTATTAAGGACTCTCTTAAATCTAAACTAAACTTGTTCTTCCTTTTCAGATGTCTTCATCTAATGCTTCTGGCTCGAATCCTAATGGCTCCTTTACTCTTATGAGTCTATGTGGGAAAGTCACCTTTGATGGATCCAACTTCAACAAATGGATCAGAAACATCAGGATGATTACCCGCTACGAGGACAAAGAATATGTCCTTGACAAGGAGCTTAAGGAAATTGACGAGTCCACTGCAACTCCCCAGGAGATCGCTGACTTTCATACTCATGAAAGAGATGCAACCAAGGTGGCTTGCATCATGTTAGCCACCATGACAGCTGAACTCCAAAAGTCTTATGAAGACTTCTACCCTTATGAAATGCACCAAGATTTGATGGAAAGATACCATCAAAGTGCACGACAAGAGAGGTACGAAGTCATCTGCTCCATGATAACAACCATGATGAAGGACGGAGAGTCCGTCACGAGCCACATGCAGAAAATGCAAAGGTATGTGGATCGGTTGCTGAAGCTCAATGTGAACTTCCCTGAGGAGCTTGCAATAGATATCATTTTGCACTCCTTACCATCGTGCTATGATCAATTCCGCATGACATATCACATGAACAAGGAAGAGGTCACCCTCAGCAAACTTCAGGGACTTCTCAAGACCGCAGAAACAGGTCTTAAGGGGAAGTCGGTTGCTATCACTCCTACTCCAGAAACAACTCCGGTCTTCAAAGGGTACCAAGGCTCGGACCCTTGATGGCTCTTCTTCAAGTGGAACCAAGAAAGGTTTCATTACTCCTTCTTCTGACCCAAAAGAGGCTGAATGCTTCTATTGCCACGAAAAAGCTCATTGGAAGCGGAACTGCCCAAAGTACCAGCAAGATGTAAAGGATGGGAAAGTCAAACCCAACCATGCAGGTATTTACACTATCATTTCTAATAACTCACCCCATTCGAAATCTTGGGTCCTTGATACAGGTTGCGGTATTCATATTTGTTGTGACTTGCAGGGACTAGGAAGAAGTGAGAATGTGGAGCAAGGAAGAATAAACTTAATCATGGGGAATAGGAAAGTTACACCTGTCACCAAGATTGGAGTTTATACTTTATCTCTAAGTAGTGGGTTAAATTTAGATTTGAATAAGTGTTGTTATTCGCCAGAAATGGCAAGAAATATTATTTCCTTTCATGCATTGTACAAACAAGGTTTCACCTTTTCGTTTGATAATGAAGTTGGTTCGATTAATGCTTTCTTTAATAATGTACTTTATTTTAAAGCATTACCTTGTGATGGTGTGTATGAAGCTGTATCTATTGTAGATAACTTAGGGAATAATGTTTTGTGTATTGATTCTACTAATAATAATAACTTGGATAAAGCATCATTATGGCATTGTCGTCTTGGACATATAAGCAAGAAACGCATAGGCCAACTCCAAAAGGATGGAGTCTTGGAGTCGTTTGACCTAAAGTCAAATGATAGTTGCGAATCATGCTTACTTGGAAAAATGACAAAGTCACCCTTCACAGGCTCATGTGAAAGGGGTGAAGGTTTGTTGGACCTTATACACACGGATGTGTGTGGACCATTCAAACATGCCACAAGGGATGCTAATCGTTATTATTTGACTTTTACCGATGATTACAGTAGATATGGATATGTCTACTTAATCAAGCATAAGTCAGAGACTTTCGAGAAGTTTAAGGAATTTAAACAGGAAGTCGAGAATCAATTGGGCAGGAACATTAAGATGCTTCGATCCGATCGAGGTGGTGAGTATCTTAGTTCAGAGTTCCTCGACTATCTAAAGGAATGTGGGATTGTCTCACAATTGACACCTCCCAGGACACCGCAATTGAATGGTGTGGCTGAGAGGCGTAATCGAACCTTGTTGGACATGGTTCGTTCCATGATGAGTCGAGCTTCGCTACCAATCTCATTCTGGGGGTATGCCTTAGAGACTGCCGCCCATATCCTTAATCTAGTCCCTACAAAGAAAGTTTCCAAAACTCCTCACGAGATGTGGACTGGTAAAGTACCTAAACTAGACCACGTCAAGATTTGGGGCTGCGAGGCTTTCGTGAGACGCGAGACTCATGATAAGCTCGAACCCCGAAGCGAGAGGTGTATTTTCATCGGCTACCCACAGCAATCCTTTGGTTACCTCTTCTACAGACCTAGTGACAATGTGGTCTTTGTAGCAAGAAGAGGAGTCTTTCGAGAAAGAGAGTTTATAAGCCAAGGAGACAGTGGGAGGCAAGTTGATCTTGAAGAAATTCAAGAGTCAAGTGGTGAAGGAACTTCAAACTCTAGCCCTCAACTTGAGGAGGAAACTCCTGTTGAGCCAATTGACGAATCTGTACCTCTGAGGCGTTCCACGAGAGTTAGGAGTGCACCTGAGCATTACTATGGATTCCATATTACTGCAGAAGGTGAGACACTTATTAGTGATGAGACACTAGTAAGTCAAGATGACCCTAACAGCTACGAGGAAGCCATGGCAGGCCCCGAGTCTGCTAAATGGAAAGAGGCTATGGATAGCGAGATACAATCCATGTATGACAATCAAGTTTGGAACTTGGTTGAGAATGTACCAGGTCGAAAGACTGTAGGGTGCAAATGGGTCTTCAAGAAGAAGACCGACATGGATGGTAAAGTACACACTTATAAGGCTAGACTAGTTGCAAAGGGTTTCTCTCAAATTCCTGGAGTGGACTATGATGAGACCTTTTCTCCGGTAGCCAAGATTAAGTCTATTCGGGTTCTGTTAGCCATAGCCGCATTTCATGACTATGAAATTTGGCAAATGGATGTCAAAACCGCTTTCCTTAATGGGAAGTTGGCTGAAGATGTTTACATGAGTCAGCCAGAGGGTTTTGTCAGTAACGAGTACCCTAATAGAGTGTGTAAGCTTGAGAAATCCATTTATGGATTAAAGCAAGCGCCTCGCAGATGGAATCTTTGCTTTGATGAAAAGGTCAAGGAATTTGGCTTTTCTAGGAGTGAAGATGAATCTTGTGTATATGTCAAGGCTAGTGGGAGTATAGTTAGCTTTTTGGTATTGTATGTGGATGACATACTACTCATAGGAAACGACATTCCAACCCTGCAGGAAGTAAAGTCCTGGCTTGGAAAGTGTTTCGCTATGAAGGACCTTGGTGAAGCTGCCTATATTTTGGGGATAAGGATCTTGAGAGATCGGAGTAAAAGACTAATTGGACTTAGTCAAAGTACCTACTTGGAGAAGATTCTGAAGAGATTCAGAATGCAAGACTCCAAGAAAGGAGAGGTGCCCATCCAGAGTAGCGCCAAGCTGAGTAAGACACAAAGCCCTAGCACTGAGGCTGAGATAGCAGAAATGAGTCGATTACCTTATGCTTCGGCTGTAGGTTCGATCATGTATGCTATGACGTGTACTCGACCTGATGTAGCCTTTGCCTTTAGCATGGTTAGCAGGTTTCAGGGGAATCCTGGCAAGGCACACTGGACTGCGGTAAAGACTATTCTCAAGTACCTACGAAGGACTAAGGACTGGGTCCTTACCCTCGGTGGGAGTGATGACTTGAGAGTTGTAGGGTATAGTGATGCTAGCTTCCAGACTGATAGGGATAACTTCCGCTCTCAGTCGGGCTGGGTCTTTACCCTAAATGGAGGAGCAATTTCTTGGAAGAGTTCCAAGCAAGAGACAGTGGCTGATTCTACTTGTGAATCAGAGTATATTGCAGCTAGCGAAGCAGCAAAGGAGGCGTTATGGCTGAGGAACTTCATTGGAGACCTTGGAGTTGTACCAGCTATTAAAGAGCCAATGGAAATTTTCTATGATAGTGAAAGTGCTGTTGCCTTAGCCAAGGAACCAAGGGATCACGGGAGATCCAGACACATTGACAGAAAATATCATTTCATCAGACATCGGATCGAAGAAGGACTCCTCGTGGCAAAGAGGGTATCATCAGATGAGAATCCGGCAGATCCCCTCACGAAGGGACTGACTCGGGTTAAGCATCTCCAGCATGCTCGGAACATAGGGCTGAAGGATGATATTAGATTTAGTAGTTAGATAATCTCGAAATTTGTAAAGTGTAATTGACATTTGATGATGAATAAAAGTGTTTTATTTATGAGTAAAGTGTTGCTATCTCTTGTCGATCGTTTACTATATTTCTTTTGCATGTTTTGACTTCCAGAATAATTTTGTTTGGTATAACATATTATTCAAACCTCCACAGTCGGTCATATGTCGGAAGTAGGTATGAATCAAGACTGTCATGTTTGATTGTAGAGGTCTGGGACAAGGCTACAACAATCATGAGTGCTCATAAGTTCTGAGCATTGGACTCAACCCACGCTCACTGGAATCACTTCATGGAATTCTATCTCGAGTGATTGTGAGACGGTAATATCATATAAGTCTTTAAACCTAGAGATATGATTTGTTACTTACGAGTTGGTTATGCATTGATTGTACGAAAAACGCATTGGTAACTCGATGTTATAAAATCGTGCTCTTATGTGTAATTCAATAAGTAGTAGAACAAACATATGAGTCGAAGTTTATCTATTCCTTCTTGGATTAGAAGCTGATATCTGGGCCCCTCGATGATTTTGTTTTGACCTATGTACCGGGCCCGGTCAGAACTAGATTGATGTGTTCAATAAAGTTCTTTGTCAAACAAATCTGAAATCGGGAAACAAATGTTGGACAATAAGTAAGACATTGTTCCATGTATTTGTCCGACTGATATCTAGAACAGAGGATTATATGATCACTTATCTTAAATGGCGTACCATCATCTTCTCAAGTTTCGAGAAACCTTGTAAAGAGCTACGATTGCCGATCGGTTCCTGAAGTCATACTTGCAGTAATAGTTACTAGACTTATCCAAGTGGGAGATTGTTGGATAAGGTGTCTAAGTCCATAACTATTTCTGGTATGTACTTGACCCGACCCGGCATGGTCCATTTGGGTTGCATGGCACCATGCAATTGGATAAACTAAATGAGAGAAATAACGCTTGGAGATTATTAATATATTATAAGTTCTAATATATTAATAATATTATTTGATTAGTTTGATCAAGAATTAATTTAGAATTAATTAAGTGATCAAAAGATAACTAATTAAATATATGGGTTGATTAAGTAAATCATCCATATCTTGTATAGTGGGCTAAAAGGCTCCATGGATCATCAAGTTGGGTTCCACCCATAGGATGCTCCATGGATGCTCCATGGGAGTTACAAACCCATGGGTCATGGAAATGAAGATTCATGACACATTAGGGTTTAACCCTAGATGTGTCAACACTATATAAGGAATATGATCTCTTCCCAAATCGGTTACACTAAGTAATAAGGGGGCTTGGCCGATTTTGAAGAGTGTGAATTCTCTCATAAGTTCTTCCAAGAGCATTTGGTGTTGTGTGAAGCATTTGAGGCATCACCACTTGAGGTGCTAGGCTCACAAGGTTTCAAGGAACACAAGCAACAACAAGGTAAGTTATTCTGTCTATACTTTATGTTAAAATTGTTCCCCATGTATGCTAGATAGGATATAACCTTGGAATTCAACTTTGCATGACAAATTAGACAAACATAGATCCAAGGTTATTAGGGTTGCATGTACACTTAGGAAGTGTTAGAATGCTCAAAACCCATCAATATTCTCCTCAAAGGATATACCTTTTCCGCGTGAGGAGTGTGTTGAACTTAGATACTGGGCCAAATGCACGGCAAGCCTTTCAGAGGCAACGTCATGAAAAGGCCTTGGAGGAAACAAGCTCAAGCCAACAAAAGAGCCACCAGCTTCATGAATCGAGATGGGACCTTCCTGAATAGGCATGGATGAACAAGGGGCAGTAGATGTGATTGGAGGAGTCTCTATGGTTTGAGTGAGGCCAGGAAAGATAACTCCCACCCTTGGATCAGTTCTTGGTCTTTTCATCGAGGGCTGGGAGGTCAGGTCTGTCTATGCTTCATTTGCAGCAGGCTCAGATGTTGATATCACCTTTTCAAGGGGAGGAATCCCTGAAGAGGTGTCCATTTGAATTGAAGAATCATCCGTTTGAACATGAACAAGAGGAACAACTTCTTGATTGTCAAAAATTTTCCTTATCTTCAGAGTAGGATTGGTACCATCATCGATATCATTGAAGATGTCGACGAGATCTTCATTTGACGGAGTGTACTCAATACCAGTGAATTGATCAACAATGTCATCTTTGTCATAGCCGGATAGATCAACTCTTTCACTCTCTTCTCCTTCCTCGGTTTCGGTGAATTCTTCTGTGGAACCTTCATCAAAGTCTCTTCGAACTATTACATTTGTGAAAATGTGCTCATCAGCCACATAGGCAGTTCGAGCAACAACAGTTTCTTCTTCACGGTCTGAAACATAAATTACATCATCAGTTAAATTTGCACGGTCTGATGATGCATGATCAGTTGAAGTTTTCTCAGTTTTCAGAAGATTCAGTCAGCTTAGCAAATTTTCCAAATTTCTCAAAAGGTTACTTCCCTTGGAACATGATTTTCCCCTTTTGATTTTGCTTCATCATACTGATTGTGTTTGGTACGAAAGCCTTCATGTCAAGAATCTCTCCCATCTTGGTAAGGTCAGGAAACTGGCAATTGAGAAAGATCCGGATGAATCGAGGATAAAGCAGAAATTGGTCCTTCGCCTTCTTCTTGCGATTAGTGATCATTTCTTCTAAGAAAAATCTTGAGAAGTTGAAGTCGACTCCTACTGCCAATGCAATAATAGCTTGAGTGTTTCTTGAAGAGATCTCGTCTGTTCCACCCTTACGCCCCGATATACAGTTGACAAACACATGGGCCAAAAACCTCCAGTATGGGGGTAGCAGCTTCTTTAGGGTAGGTGGGAAAACGCCTTCATATCCCATCTTTTCAAGATACTCATCCATAATTCGCAGATCAATGTCGGTAGGATACGCAGCCTTGTCATCAATCTTCAATTTGTCTCTGATGAATTGCTCGGTGATCCCAATTTTACGTCCTTTGATTGTTGCCTCAATTGTCTGCGCTCCGTTGCTGTCATTTCTAAAGCTAGCTGATCTCCAAACCTCGTTGATTGAATCCAAGTAGATTATGGGGTTCCAAGTGAGTGCTGAGAAAATATAGCATTCACGCAGTTTGAACATCATCAAGCAGAATGGAAACGTTGTGACTTTCAGCAACCTTGAAACTTTCCATTTTTCCTGCACAAAACAGACCAGATGAGAAATCATTGAATTTAAATCGCATTAATTTTGTTTCTCAATTTAAATCCTTTAGATTGGCCATTTTATTTAATCTTAAAAGTCAAATATTAGATTCTCGGTCAAGAAAGTCAAACAGAAAACCTAAGGATTGTGACAACCCCAAATATATTGCCGTTACAAACCCCATTTTCACTAACGGAATGCGTCACTATATGTATTTTCTGTAATGTTTGGAGTCGTCAATAAACAAATATCAAGTTATTTATATGTCCCGATATTATCATGAGTAATTATAACTTGTAAATGTTAACCCCGTTTAACTAAATAGAGTTATATTACTTTTCAACCACTTCACTCGGGTAAAAAGCTTTAACCCCGTTAAACTTTAGCATCGGATAGCCGTGTACTGGGTGCAATACCCGAGACATATATAAACAAATGGACACTACATTGGAACTCTTTTACCACACCTTCACTCTCTCTCACTACTTTCTCTCTCTAGACCCGAAACCGACCCCAAATCCGCAAATTCCAGCCTCCAAACGTAAGGACTCATTCCCTATCTTATTCTAAACATACTTCATTGTATTTAGATGCTAAAAATCATAGAAATCAAGGACCAAAAAGGATTTTACGGCCTAAGAAGCCCCTTAGGCCGTAAACACCTAAAAACATGCCAAAAGCCTCATTTTTCCTTCCTTTAAGTTTGTGGACTAATTAAGAGATATACCTAGGAGAGTTTGGACATTAAAACACAAGAGTTTGAAGCTTAAAAAGGATTTTACGGCCCAAACTTATGCTTAGGCCGTAAACACCCAAAAAACCCTTGTTAAAAGCCCCAAAAACTTATCTAGGGCATGTAAGGAATTTAACTAAGGCCCTAGGAAGTGTGTTGTACCTTTAAACATCCATTTTGTGGGATTAAATGGAGTTTACGGCCCAAGCACAAGTCTTGGCCGTAAACTCCCCAAAATGTCACAAAATGAGGGTTTAATCCCTCCATATTAGTTCAAGACACTTACTATTAAATTAAGGAAGTGAAATAAGGCCTTAAACTTCCATTTTGGAAGACCACATGAGTTTACGGCCAAGCCTAGGGAGCTTACGGCCGTAAAATCCCAAGGAGTGGCCTTTGGGCCGTAAACTCCAAGGGAGTGAGCTCATGGACCCTCCCGTAAATCTTTCTTGGCCTTATACCACTCCCGAGAACCCCTTCTAGGCCCTAAAACCCCGAATTGATGCTAGAATGCCTAAATACTTAAATGGAAAGCATAAAATGATTAATTTCTTGTAAAAAACATATTTTCATATGACATTAGGGTCCTAAAAGGTGCACAAGTCATTATTTGGAACAAAACGCTCAACCGACACTTTTACCCGATTTACCCGATTCACCCAATTTACGCGATTTCAAGTGAGTTCATACCCCTTTAATGAACCTTTCAAATGTTTTATATGTTTTAGGGGGGAGATACAAGTTGAATATACATGTTTATGAAAAGTTATACAAGGCAGTTAATCATGTTACAGAATTAATCACATGTGATTCACCACCTGTAGTTCAAATCACATGTGATTTATCACTATGCCTTATAAATCAATCATTTGTTTTCAAAACTATTTTGGATAAACAAACAAGTTTTAAATGTTTCTTTTGTACAATACTTTTATTTAATAAATCTCCTTATAAAAATGTAACCACACTGATATATTTACATAAGTAAGACTTGAAGGACTTAGGACCGATAGCTCGCCATATTTCCTGTTCTTGTTTGATGGTGGGCTTAGGGTAGTGGTTATCCATCCGACTATCGTTGATTTCTTAGTTATATATCTCGTATATTAGTACGGATTACGAGTACTTCTTATTTCATTAGATGCCTAAATCACTAACCTGACTAGAACCACACACACTAAGTTAACTATAATAGGTATAGTTAAGGTCTCTATCCCTGGTTTTAACTACTACTCTACACTACTATAATTCTCTCTATTATGAAACTATACACTAATAAGAGAATACAATACGAGTTATACAAAAGACTACTCCACTATAATACAAGAGAAATTACTAATCATGAGGTAACTCATTAACCCACTACGAGATACTCTATTCGCTACGCACTACGCCCGAAATTTTCCGATAGGAAGACGACACTATATGTATAGATCTATACGGGGCAGACGCTATTACATCCCGACTGATAATTTCAGTCCGAGCCGCACAGATCCAGGGATGCCTTTACTCCACTACACTGTACATGACCGGGAAGGTCATGGGGGCCCGCTATTACTCACACTATTAGTAACATACAAGAAATACACTATAACCGCACTAAAATACTAAACAAAGGATAAAGTTAATATCCCGAAGTAAACAAGTATCTAATACTAAAGGAAGTTGCACCACTATTATTTACTTCAAGTATAACTTACCATATTGCTTTACTTATTTGTGAGTCACTATTATACATCCACGATAAATGGTTTTCAAAGATGAAAATGACATATTTCTTAAAGGTTTTCACTTACTATCCCTTTCTGGAAAATATAGGATTTTCTAGGTTTTACTACTACTTATGACTGTAAATTTCAGCTTTCATACTATCGGTTCTAATGATTTTTATATAAAAACACACACTAAACTCTTATGAACTCACCAGTTTTATGCTGATATTCTTTTCAAAATAACTTGTATCTTCAGGTCAAAGATAGACAGGTACGAATGCAGCATTTTTGGAGAAGATGGAGCATGCAAGACCCATCTCTTATCTTTGTTTACTTTTGGTGTTTGTTGAACATTACAAAACACACTTGTAAATACACTCACTATGTAAATGAAATGGTTGTATGTTTCTTGCTTTTAATATTATGCAATTGTGATGATACCGTACACTACGTCCTCCACCCCGAAACGTATTCCGCCGTTATCGGTTTTGGGGTGTGACAGATTGGTATCAGAGCATTGTTTATAGTGAATCAAGTATATCAACCTATAAAAGATATACGAACTATAAACACTTCGGGACTAAAACACTCTGACCAAGAATATATATTGTTAAGTATCTAAAGGATTTAACTAAGTATATATATATATACACACACACACACACACACATCACTATGAAACACAGAAGTCAGTATCATCCTAGAACAAAACAAAAGTATTAAGATTGATGGATAGCACGATTGGGCTTAGAGACATATAGTCACATTTAGGGGATGTAGCCTGATCAACTACGTTTTCCTGGGAGTGACTAGCATGTGCCTAAGCTTGGTTGTGGTGTTACAACAAGTCTAAAACTTACCAACACTGCCACAATAACGTTAGCACTAGAATACTATAGGAGTATTTTGTACCTCTAAAAACATACATCTGTGAGAACTAAAAAGGGGTCATTACTGATGGAGCAATAGTTGCTAAATGGATACTTTCGGGTTACATGTGACTAGGGCGTTATAGACGTAGAATCTGTGATCTTTGCTTTACTTCCTGTTCCTTGTTTGGTTGTGGATTTAGAGTTAGGGTCACTTATTCGATGGACTATCCTGCCCCAGTCACATGTAATTAGTATGCATTATGCAAGTATTGGCCTAACTCGTGACGATCATCTTATAAGAAATTTAGGTTAGTGCGCCTATTAATCTTCTTTTCCCTTTTTTTTCTCGCATAGATATTATGGTTGGCTTCCACCCTCCCGGCGACCCATACTACCCAAACCAGGGCAATGGAGGATGGCTCAGCGAAGAGTCGGACGACGACCACCCAATCCCTCTAGATGACCACCGAGCAGAAGGCTTTTCGGATAACTCCAACTCCGAGCCAGAAGTTAATAACCTACCTCCCGGAGCTTCGAACCCCAACCCCCGTCCGACAATTCAGGGTCCCACTCCTATGTGGGCCATATCCTTGCACAGATGGAGCGAGGAGTAGGGTCAGCCCATGCCATACAATGGAGACCGAAGCTTCTACAACATAAGCGAAGGAGGATCAGCAGATCGGGTTCTTCACATCATGATCCGAAGGATTTCCAGGAATGTCGAGCAAGGTCAAGCTGCTATAGGTCGAGTTGTAGAAGTGGATGCCAACTCGAATCATAACACTGTCCGCATCCGCCAACTCGAAGAAGCCATGGGCAGGACAAGGAGGACCAACGAGGCTCTACAGCATCAACTGGCTGCATCCCGAGACGAAGTTGGGGAACTCCGTGCACGCCAAAGGACTCATGATCAACACCTTCAAGAAGTTATGCGTCAGCTAGCGGATCTGAGGATTCGCCCAACAAGTAATCGTCGTTAGTAGAAGACGTCTAGTTACCTCAATCTTTTGTTTAAAGGATTAGCCTTTTCTCTCTATGTTCCGTAGGTCTATTATCTGTCAACATTCCTAGCTTGAAAGTACTCTAGTTAAACCTCTAAACTACCAACATTTTCTCTATGGTATGATGTAAGACCTACTACTAGGTCAATTTTCATGAACTGGTGTTGCATCATTAATACCAGTATATTGGCAGTTGATTTCTCTATTGCTATAACTCTCATTCTGATCTTGGATTATGTTGATTTAATCCACGAAACACTCTATTCATATTCGCAATAGGCTCTTACTATTGCTATCATTTCTATGATCTTCCAATGAAGGATGCCTCCACGAAAGCGTCCCAGCAGAAGAAGACCCGCAACTCAAACCCCTCCTCCACCACCTCCTCCTCCGCAGATCGACCCGGTGTTGTTCCAAACAGTGGTGACCGCGGCCGTGACAGTAGCCATGACCCAAATGAACTCTGGGGATGCGAGCGGTGGTAACTCCAGGTTCGGTGAAGTCCATCATAGGGTGCAGGGATGCACTTATAAGGATTTCATGAACTGTAAACCTACCTTCTTCGACGGTACCGGAGGAATTCTGGCATTATCCCAATGGTTCGAAAGAACCGAAGCTGTGTTTGAGATATGCTCTTCTCCCGAGGAGAGCAAAATCAAATTCGCTACCGCTACCCTCACTAACAGGGCCTTGACATGGTGGAACGGCCATGTCAGTGCACTCTCCTTGGTCACAGCCAATGCCATGGGCTGGGACACTCTAAAAGATATCATGAGAGGAGAGTATTGCCCTAGGGGCGAAGTTCAGAAACTTGAGGAAGAACTCTGGAACCTCAAGATGAAGGGGATTGACATAACAGCTTATACGGCCAGGTTTTGCGACTTGGCGGCTATGTGTCCAAACATGATCCCCTCTGAAAGCAAGAAGATTGAACGATACCTCTGGGGTTTAGTGCCCCCGTATCGAGGAAATGTTCTGGCCTCACGCCCTACCACTTTTGACAGCGCCAAGGAATTGACCCAGAGTCTGATCAACCACGAAATCTCCTCTACTCCAGCAACAACAACCACAACAACCACTGCACCACCCGATTCATCTGACAGAAAAAGGAAACGATGGGATAAGAAGAAAGGCAAGAAAACTCAAACCGCCTCCAAGGACCAGCAAATTGTGGCGGTCCATGCTGCCACCACCCCGGCCACTCCAGCTGCTCCAGCCCCGCCGAAAGCTTACAGTGGAAACTTGCCCAAGTGGTCCAAGTGCCCTTTCCACCACAACGGCCCCTGCCGTGAACTGCAGTGTTCCAACTGCGGTCGAAAGGGCCATACTGTCCGATTTTGTAAGGCCCCTCCAAACCTATCACGCAGGTTCCAGGTACGGGAGTGACCCCAACTTGTTATGGCTGCGGAGAGGCGGGTCATTTTAAAAGAAACTGTCCAAAGACCACAAGTGTTGGGGGAACTGGAAGGCTACTCGCTATCGGTCACAATGAAGCGGTAGCAGATCCCACGGTAGTCACGGGTACGTTTCTTCTCAACAACTCCTATGCCTGTGTCTTATTTGATAGTGGTGCAGAAAGAAGCTTCGTAAATCATAACTTTAAATGCTTACTCAAACAAACCCCTCAACCACTAAAAGAAACATTCGTCGTAGAAATGGCTAATGGGAAAACAGAAAGCTCTAGCGAAATCTACATAGGTTGCACTCTCATGTTAGACGATCACTCATTTCCAATCGATCTTATACCAGTCCCAATCAAAAATTTCGATGTCATTGTTGGTATGGATTGGTTGAGTCTCCATCGCGCAGATATCTTATGTTCCGACAAAGCCATTCGCCTGAACCTTCCGAATCTCAAAACCCTATTGATATATGGAGATAAGCCGAGTACGGGTCTTTATATCATCTCCAGTATTCAGGCTCAGAAATACTTACGCAAGGAATATCGCGCCTTTCTTGCTCACATCGTCGACACTAACCAGAAATCGAAAGATCCAAAAGACATTCCCATAGTATGCGATTTCCTTGATGTCTTCCCGGAGGATCTTCCCGGCCTACCTCCCAAACACCAGGTTGTGTTTAGAATCGACCTAGTCCCAGGAGCTACCCCCGTAGCTAAGTCGCCCTACCGTCTAGCGCCCGCTGAGATGCAAGAACTATCCGGCCAACTAAATGAACTGCTCAGTAAGGGTTTTATAAGACCAAGTTTCTCACCTTTAGGAGCCCCGGTCTTGTTCGTGAAGAAGAAGGATGGATCGTTTCGGATGTGCATTGATTATAGGGAACTCAAAAAACTCACGGTTAAAAATCGCTACCCTCTCCCTCGTATCGATGATCTATTCGACCAACTACAAGGAGAAAGTTACTTCTCCAAGATTGATCTTAGATCTGGGTATCATCAGTTACGGGTACTTGAGGAAGATGTTCCGAAGACAGCCTTCCGAACCCGCTACAGGCATTTTGAGTTCGTAGTAATGCCCTTTGGACTGACTAACGGCCCCGCAGTATTCATGGACTTGATGAATAGGGTGTGCCGTCCATACCCGGATCAGTTCGTCATCGTCTTCATTGACGATATCCTCGTCTACTCTCGGAGCGAGGAAGAACACAGGGATCATTTACGACGAGTCCTGGAAATGTTGCGATCCGAAAAGTTATATGCGAAGTTCTCTAAGTGCGAGTTTTGGATATGAAGAGTAGCATTCTTAAGTCACGTGGTTAGTGAAGAAGGAATTCACGTGGACCCCTCCAAAATTAAAGCTATTGAGAACTGGTCAGCACCGAAGACGCCCATGGAAATTCGTCAATTTTTAGGCCTTGCTAGCTACTACCGTAGATTCATTCAAAACTTCTCTCGGATTGCAAAGCGTCTCACTATGCTGACATAGAAAGGCGTATCGTTCGACTGGGAAGAGAAACAGGAGAAGGCATTCCAGACCCTGAAGCGAGCCCTATGCACCGCACCAGTATTATCCCTTCCTGAAGGGACAGAAGACTTTGTTGTATATTGTGATGCATCCAATCAGGGGCTCAGTTGTGTCTTGATGCAACGAGGTTAGGTTATCGCCTATGCCTCGAGGTAGCTAAAGACCCATGAGGCGAACTACACTACTCACGACCTCGAGTTAGGAGTGGTTGTCTTCCCACTAAAAATCTGGAGACACTACTTATACGGGACGAAGAGTGTGGTGTTCACTGATCATAAAAGTCTTCAACACATACTGAACCAAAAAGAACTCAACATGAGGCAGCGTCGATGGGTCGAGCTACTTAACGATTACGAATGTGAAATTAGATATCACCCGGGAAAAGCCAACGTAGTAGCAGACGCACTGAGTAGGAAGGAGTATACTGGTCGAAAGACCAAGTTGTTGGTGATGACTATCCATTCGCATCTATCCACACAGATCAAAGAGGCTCAGCTGGAAGCCTTAAAGCCTGAGAACGTGATGGGAGAATCCCTGCGCGGAATGGATAAAAGTCTAGAGGTTAAGGGTGACGGAGCCTACTACTTCATGGACCGAATCTGGACTCCACGCCATGGAGGTTTTAGAGACTTGGTTATGAGAGAAACACATAACACTCGCTACTCCGTCCACCCGGGTTCAGATAAGATGTATCTGGACCTAAGTAAGTGCCTTACTTGTGCGAAGGTCAAAGTTGAATATCAAAAGCCATCAAGACTCCTCCAACAACCTGAGATACCAGAATGGAAATGGGAGCGGATCACAATGGACTTTATAACCAAACTTCCCAAGACAACGGGTGGATTAGATACCATTTGGGTCATTGTTGACAGGTTGACCAAGTCCGCACACTTCCTACCCATCAAAGAAGCGGACAAGATGGAGAAACTCACTAGAACATACATTAAAGAAATAGTACGACTACATGGCGTCCCTATATCTATTATCTCAGACAGAGATAGTAGATTCACCTCTAGGTTTTGGCACTCGTTGCAAAAGGCACTAGGGACGAGGCTGGACATGAGTAGAGCCTACCATCCGCAGACCGACGGACAAAGTGAGAGGACGATCCAAACCTTAGAAGATATGCTGCGAGCTTGTGTGATTGACTTCGGCAAATCATGGGACACACACTTACATGTTGTGGAGTTTTCTTATAATAATAGTTATCATACGAGCATCAAGGCAGCCCCATTCGAAGCCCTCTACGGCCGTAAGTGCAGATCCCCTCTGTGCTGGGCTGAGGTGGGTGACACTCAGCTAGCTAAAGGAAGAGTTCCTGATAACGCCCTCACTGGTCCGGAAATCATTCGAGAGACGACCGAGAAGATTGTACAGATACGTTAACGACTAAAAGCCGCTAGGGATCGACAGAAAAGCTACGCCAACAAACGAAGAAAACCCTTGGAATTCCAGGTGGGAGATCGAGTACTGTTGAAGGTCTCGCCCTGGAAGGGCACGATAGGCTTTGGAAAGCATGGAAAGCTGAACCCAAGGTACATAGGGCCATTTGAGATTCTCGCCAGAATCGGCCCCGTAGCTTATAAACTCAACTTACCCCACGAGCTAAGTAACATACATCCTACCTTCCACGTCTCAAGCTTGAAGAAATGTCTGTCTGACGAGACTCTCGTGATCCCCCTCGACGAAATCAAGGTCAATGAGAGCCTCAACTTCGTGGAAGAACCTACGGAGATTATGGATCGGGAAGTAAAACGAACGAAACAAAGCCGTATCCCAATTGTGAAAGTTCGGTGGAACGCCAAACGAGGACCGGAATTCACTTGGGAGCGTGAAGACCAAATGAAACTCTAATATCCCCATCCCTTCACTTAGTAGTACTGTAATTCTTATCTGTATGAATTCTAAATTTCGGGACGAAATTCCCCTAATGGGGGGATGATGTGACAACCCCAAATATATTGCCGTTACAAACCCCATTTTCACTAACGGAATGCGTCACTATATGTATTTTCTGTAATGTTTGGAGTCCTCAATAAACAAATATCTAGTTATTTATATGTCCCGATATTATCATGAGTAATTATAACTTGTAAATGTTAACCCCGTTTAACTAAATAGAGTTATATTACTTTTCAACCACTTCACCCGGGTAAAAAGCTTTAACCCCGTTAAACTTTAGCATCGGATAGCCGTGTACTGGGTGCAATACCCGAGACATATATAAACAAATGGACACTACATTGGAACTCTTTTACCACACCTTCACTCTCTCTCACTACTTTCTCTCTCTAGACCCGAAACCGACCCCAAATCCGCAAATTCCAGCCTCCAAACGTAAGGACTCATTCCCTATCTTATTCTAAACATACTTCATTGTATTTAGATGCTAAAAATCATGGAAATCAAGGAACAAAAAGGATTTTATGGCCTAAGAAGCCCCTTAGGCCGTAAACACCTAAAAACATGCCAAAAGCCTCATTTTTCCTTCCTTTAAGTTTATGGACTAATTAAGAGATATACCTAGGAGAGTTTGGACATTAAAACACAAGAGTTTGAAGCTTAAAAAGGAGTTTACGGCCCAAACTTATGCTTAGGCCGTAAACACCCCAAAAACCCTTGTTAAAAGCCCCAAAAACTTATCTAGGGCATGTAAGGAATTTAACTAAGGCCCTAGGAAGTGTGTTGTACCTTTAAACATCCATTTTGAGGGATTAAATGGAGTTTAAGGCCCAAGCACAAGTCTTGGCCGTAAACTCCCCAAAATGTCACAAAATGAGGGTTTAATCCCTCCATATTAGTTCAAGACACTTACTATTAAATTAAGGAAGTGAAATAAGGCCTTAAACTTCCATTTTGGAAGACCACATGAGTTTACGGCCAAGCCTAGGGAGATTACAGCCGTAAACTCCCAAGGAGTGGCCTTTGGGCCATAAACTCCAAGGGAGTGAGCTCATGGACCCTCTTGTAAATCTTTCTTGGCCTTATACCACTCCCGGGAACCCCTTCTAGGCCCTAAAACCCCGAATTGTGCTAGAATACCTAAATACTTAAATGGAATGCATAAAATGATTAATTTCTTGTAAAAAACATATTTTCATATGACATTAGGGTCCTAAAAGGTGCACAAGTCATTATTTGGAACAAAACGCTCAACCGACACTTTTACCCGATTTACCCGATTCACTCGATTTACGCGATTTCAGGTGAGTTCATACCCCTTTAATGAACCTTTCAAATGTTTTATATGTTTTAGGGGGGAGATACAAGTTGAATATACATGTTTATGAAAAGTTATACAAGGCAGTTAATCATGTTACAGAATTAATCACATGTGATTCACCACCTGTAGTTCAAATCACATGTGATTTATCACTATGCCTTATAAATCAATCATTTGTTTTCAAAACTATTTTGGATAAACAAAAAAGTTTTAAATGTTTCTTTTGTACAATACTTTTATTTAATAAATCTCCTTATAAAAATTTAACCACACTGATATATATATATATATATATATATATATATATATATATATATATATATATAAGTAAGACTTGAAGGACTTAGGACCGATAGCTCACCTTATTTCCAGTTCTTGTTTGATTGTGGGCTTGGGGTAGTGGTTATCCGTCCGACTGTCGTTGATTTCTTAGTTATATATCTCGTATATTAGTACGGATTACGAGTACTTCTTATTTCATTAGATGCCTAAATCACTAACCTGACTAGAACCACACACACTAAGTTAACTATAATAGGTATAGTTAAGGTCTCTATCCCTGGTTTTAACTACTACTCTACACTACTATAATTCTCTCTATTATGAAACTATACACTAATAAGAGAATACAATACGAGTTATACAAAAGACTACTCCACTATAATACAAGAGAAATTACTAATCATGAGGTAACTCATTAACCCACTACGAGATACTCTATTCGCTACGCACTACGCCCGAGATTTTCCGATAGGAAGACGACACTATATGTATAGATCTATACGGGGCAGACGCTATTACATCCCGACTGATAATTTCAGTCCGAGCCGCACAGGTCCAGGGATGCCTTTACTCCACTACACTGTACATGACCGGGAAGGTCATGGGGGCCCGCTATTACTCACACTATTAGTAACATACAAGAAATACACTATAACCGCACTAAAATACTAAACAAAGGATAAAGTTAATATCCCGAAGTAAACAAGTATCTAATACTAAAGGAAGTTGCACCACTATTATTTACTTCAAGTATAACTTACCATATTGCTTTACTTATTTGTGAGTCACTATTATACATCCACGATAAATGGTTTTCAAAGATGAAAATGACATATTTCTTAAAGGTTTTCACTTACTATCCCTTTCTGGAAAATATAGGATTTTCTAGGTTTTACTACTACTTATGACTGTAAATTTCAGCTTTCATACTATCGGTTCTAATGATTTTTATATAAAAACACACACTAAACTCTTATGAACTCACCAGTTTTATGCTGATATTCTTTTCAAAATAACTTGTATCTTCAGGTCAAAGATAGACAGGTACGAATGCAACATTTTTGGAGAAGATGGAGCATGCAAGACCCATCTCTTATCTTTGTTTACTTTTGGTGTTTGTTGAACATTACAAAACACACTTGTAAATACACTCATTATGTAAACGAAATGGTTGTATATTTCTTGCTTTTACTATTATGCAATTGTGATAATACCGTACACTACGTCCTCCACCCCGAAATGTATTCCGCCGTTATCGGTTTTGGGGTGTGACAAGGATCAACATAAGTCAAGACCGAAAGCCACAATCCACACTGAAAATGAGCTAGACCGAAAGCCAAGAAGTGCAAGTCTTAGCTGGACTGAAAGCCGTCGACTGGCTTGACCGAAAACGGCTCAGGTTGGACCGAAAGCTAATTAAACCGGCTCGACCGAAAATGGCTTGGCATGGACCAAAATCCATTTTTGACCGAAAGCTCCGACAGATAACCTTTTTGCGATTTCCCGATGATTTGACGGCTGATTTCTGAAATTAAATGCACAGTAGAGATCGGAATTACCATACCTTTGAAGATTTGAGATCGATTTAACAGAATAACACAACAAGTTTTTTCGAGTTTGAGAGAGAGAGAAAGGTTTTTTTGGTAGGCTGTGGAAGAATGAGAACCGAAATCTGATTTTCTTTAACTTTATATACCGTGTTCAAAACCCAGATCAAACCCAGTTCCAACCGATAATGGGTTGTAGCCTTTTATTCGAATTAAATGGTCCAATAGCCAACATCTTTTATTTAAAAATAATACTCTTTGAGAATTAATTCCGAAAAAACATAAAATAAAATAAAATAAAACAAAACTAAAATAAAATTTCTAAGATATAAAAATCCTTAAAATAAAATAAAATAAAAAATAAAAAATAAAAATGAAAATAAAATAGAACTAAAATTATAAATGATTTGATTTTAATTCAGCCCTAAAATTAATCCTTTGAATTCAATGAATAATTTTCAAGATTTGAGATCATAGTTCTTGGACAATCATTTTCCATTTATCAGTCCCTCTTGCTTCATGAATGGATCTGACCGATCGTCAGTATTGTGGTTCACTTAAATACGAAAAATTATGACAACTTTTGGACATGCTATAAGTGACAGGGCAATTTGATCCTATGTTCCTAGATAAACTCCCTAAGGACCATTTATCTGACGATGATCAAGGGTATTGTTGTCCACCTAAATTGAGCAGCGAGATCTACAGACAATCTTGAATTGTTTAATTTTAGATGTACTAGAACGTGTTTCCCGCTTCCAGATATACCCCAATAATCAAGAACTTCCAAGATACTCCTTACTTTAGGTGAGCAGACTATTATTCATAGAGAGGATAGATTTAAATTATTATTAATTATAGTTATTAGAGGGATTGAGAAGTAGAAGGTTGCATATGCTGTGTACCAGGTCGGATTGTTAATCACACAAAGGAGACAACATATGGCTAGTAGATAAGAAGAATTTCATAGATATTATATGAAGAGAAATAGATTTGCATATGTTGCAGTCCAGGTCGGATCTCTTCCAATCACGTAGAGGAGGAAACATATGACTGACAGTAAGAAAGAAAGAAAATAATTTTCTACAGACCTACTTTATCGGAAATCCCCAGTCGCCCTATCAATACCGGAATTAAGGACATAATCCGTACATCAAGGAAAAGTAAAACCACAGTTCTAGATACGGGTTCTTTAGTGTGACTGGTGGATTCTCATGTATATCTCCGTGCTCAACCTACCCAAGCATCATATTGTCAGGTTAAATGGAACTATGTAGGTCAAGAATTATCAAGTCATCTAATTCCTTAAGTTCAACTGCACCTAGTCAAGTCCATTTAAATCCTTCGTGCCTACCAGCGCATCGAACACAGAACCAAGACAATTCAGCTTTGGTACTTTACACAGACTCAGATTGCCTGTTATCACTTGTTGCTATCACTTCCCAATACATATCATTGAACACAAATATTTTTAATTTGTTTTTTTTTTCTAATATTTTTGGATTTTTTGATTTTCTAATGTTTTGTTTTTTGGATTTTTAAAATTTTTTTTTATTGTTTTCGGATTTTCTAATTATTTCTCCCCCCTAAATTTGTGCATGGGTGAGAATGAAATTAAAATGCGCAAATTTAAACTATCCTAGGCAAAAAATAATCCTCGAAGTGAATCATTTTCAAAAGATTGACCAGCACATCAAATTGAGCTTTGTTGAACGGCTTGGTAAACATGTCCACCACATTATTAGTAGTGGGGACCTGGTCTAGCCGAATGAGCAAGTGCTCATAACAATCTCGGATAAAATGCACTTTGATATCAATGTGCTTGGTCTTTGAGTGCTGGACCGGATTTTTAGCTATTTGGATTGCAACCTCCTTATCACAAAATATAGGTGTTTCTTGAAAATTCAAATCGTAGTCCAACAACTGATGTTGGATCCATATTACTTGAGAACAACAGGTAGATGCAACTACATATTTCGCTTCTGCTGGTGAGGTTGAGACGGTATGCTACTTGTTGCACTGCCCTGAGACCAGTCTATCTCCCAGAAATTGGCATCCTCCTGAAGTCGATTTTCTATCAAGCTCGCGATCCGATCATAGATCAATAGTACGTCTGATCTACAGATCCGCCTTCAAGATCAGGAGCCAGTAAAGGTCTCTCCGCCATGGGTGTAAGAGCAGGTTTCGCATCTCGGAACCCGAACTTCTCCAGCATATCATCCATGTACTTTGCTTGGTGAATAAGGATTCCGGTTGAAGATTGTTTAACCTGAAGCCCCAAAAACATGGTCATTTCCCCAAGCGAACTCATCTTGAACCGCTTCTTCATCACGTCTTCGAACTCATTGCAAAGCTGTTGGCTTGTCGAACTGAAAATAATGTCGTCCACATAGATTTGAACAAGAATTTGATCCGAACCGACATGTTTGATAAATATGGTCTGATCAATGGTGCCTAGGGAATATCCGTGATTGAGCAGATGCTGATTTAGGGTAGCATACCAAGCTCTACGAGCTTGATGCAACCCATACAAAGCTTTCTCTAACTTGTAGACATGGTTGGGAAGCTTTGAGTTAACAAAATTGGGAGGTTGGTCAACATAAATCTCCTCCTTGACCTTGCCATACAAGAAAGCCGTCTTGATGTCCATTTGGTATACGGTAAAGTTCATATAGGAAGCGTATGCGAGGAAGATACGAATAGCCTCCAAGCGCGCCACTGGAGCATAAACCTTCGTATAATCAAGACCCCCAATTTACCGAAACCCGCGAACCACTAATCTCTCCTTGTTGTGCACAATGACACCCGAGTCATCTTGCTTGTTCCGAAAGACCCATCTGGTATCAAGAGACTTCTTTCCCTTTCGCAGCTCCACCAACTTCCAAACTCCGAGCTTCTCAAACTGATTGAGTTCATCATGCATGGCGTCACCTCAGCTGGGCTCATTCAGATCCATTTTGACATTCTTGGGCTCTGTCTGAGAAATAAAGCAAGAGTAGAGGCATACATTGACATCTCCACTTTGACTTCAAGTTTGAACACCATTGCCCAGTTTCCCAATGACGTTCTCTATAGGATGGTCGCGCTGAATGCGTGCAGGGATCTCATAGTTGATGTCATTGATAGAGACAGGAAGATTACGGATCTTAACCTTTCCGTCATTTGCTATATGATCAATGGTATATGAACTAGGTTCGTTTGTCGGATCTACTACAAACTCTTCAGCAATGCTTTCCGGAAAGAGAAGTTCCATCAGATTTGAAGTTATAGTCGAGGTCTCTTGGTTCATGAACTCTCTTTCCACCAGAGTTAAAGGAGTAGCAATAGCATCAGAAGAAGGTTGTTGAGGGGAGGACGCAGAAGAATCAGCTTAAGCAAAGGACACTGTTGGAGGATCAGAAGAAACCAGTAGTGGTCTGTAGACAACTTCGTCATCCTGGTCTTCAATAAAAATCTTCGAATTAGATGTAGACCCTACTTGATTATCCGACGATACATTGAATGATTTGAAGAAAGATGTGTAATCAAATAACCAATGTGGACCCACTCTAGCGTGTGTCTCATTCTCTTCAAGCCAAAGAACATCGAAAGACTCCAGAATCTGTTTTATCTTCTTGTTATAAACCCTGTACGCAGTACGAGCAACATATCTGACAAAATAAAAGTCATCGGCTTTTGCATCAAATTTGGGGTTGGACTCAGAGTGAAGAAGGGTGCAAGGGCAGCCAAATACTCTGAAATGACTGACAGATGGTTGGTGTCCGTATAGAATTTCATATGGTGTTTTTATTTTGGCTTTGTTGATCAACACGTGATTCTGAACGTAACACGCCGTGTTAATCGCCTCTGGCCAAAAGAACACAGGAAGTTTGGAGTCACAAAGCATCGTCCTTGCGGCGTCTTTAAGAGTTCGATTCCTACGTTTGGTAACACTGTTTTATTGTAGCATGCGAATAGAACTGAATTAACGCACAATCCCTTTCTTAGATCAAAAGTGGTCAAGAATAGGGTTCTTGAACTCTGTTCCATTATCAGTATGCAACGCTTTCACTCGGTTGTTGGTCTAATTCTCGATCATCACAATGAACTTCTTGTTGAGGTCAACGATCCCAACTTTGTTGGACAAAAAGAAAACCCAAGTGAACGGAGAGTAGTCGTCTATGACAACAAGGCAGTATGAATTGCGATTGATGTTGAGAACGTTAATCGGACCAAATAAATCCATATGTAACAACTCGAGCACTTGACTAATGGAGTTGATCTGCTTTGGAAAGTGTAGTTTCCGATGATGTTTTCCTTGAGCACATGAAACGCATTTTTCAAAAGTAATGAAATCTCTAATAGGTAAACCTCGGACCAGTTCATTCTTTGCAAGACGATTCATATTCTTTACATTAGCGTGACCGAGACGACGATGCCACAACATTGCATTTTGTTCTGAGACTTTGGAGAACAGGCAAGTGACTTCGTCGGGGATATTGCTGTTCATGTCTATGATCTAGGCATTCCCATCCCGCTTAGATTTTACAAGAATCCACTCTTCTGTAATGACAATGCCTGTCTTTAAGATCAAACATTCTCAAAA
Source organism: Lactuca saligna (assembly GCF_052625555.1). NCBI lineage: Eukaryota > Viridiplantae > Streptophyta > Magnoliopsida > Asterales > Asteraceae > Lactuca > Lactuca saligna. The sequence continues at coordinate 173,732,201 of NC_136419.1, forward strand.
CTGAGCACTCTGTTTTTTACTGTTCCTTTCTGAGTTATTTTTCCACCTTCACCGCCCGCAAACGATACATAGCCCCCATTAAATGTTTGAATATCATGCAGTTGGAAGATATATCATGTCATGTGCTGGGAACAGCCACTATCAACATACCAAGGTCTGATGATATTCCTCCGCAACTATCCCTGCAAGATGACCGGAATCATTTAGATTTAGGAACCAAGGTCATCATAGTCCTGGGTTGACCCTTCCCTTTCACGGATTTTTCATTTGATTCTTTCCTTTCATTAGATTTAGAGGTAAATGGTGGCTGATCTGAATTTAATTTTGGTATCCACTGAAAGTTAGGTTTTGAAAGTTTGTTAGTTTGCTTCGAGCCGGTGGATTTTCTACTCGAAGAGTTTGAAGATCCGGTCCTGCTCTTTGACAAAATCGACTTAGGCTTAGCCTGAGTTGATTTTGGCAAACTATTGTTGAATTTATGGAAAACCTATTTATTCTTTTGAAACTTTGCCATTTTCTTGTTTGGATTAGTGTTCAAGTCACCATTTCGAGAACGAGTTATGGAGAACTTTCTAGTTAAAGATCATCCCCGAAATTCATTCTCTCCTCTTTTAGATGTGTAAGATACAAACATCCGATTCAAACAGTTTCTTGCAATGTGTCCAGCAGTGCCACAGTTAAAACATATTTGTTTATTATCAATGGTTTTGGCACTGCTATTGACAGATTTCTTCCTTTCATTTTTATTTCTAACACTTTCACACTTGCAAGAACCATCACGGTATTTTGAAATATATGTAGAAGGTGTAGAAACATTCAAATCAGATTTAGCAATTTTATCAGAAACAACACCATGATTATCAGAATTATCAGTCTGAAATAATATACCGCTAGAAATAAAAACGTTAGTGTTTGAGTTGAACACATACTCATCACAAAATTCAACACCAAATTTAGACATAGGATTATTTAACTCAAACTTTTCAGCTTCATCCTCCCCTGAACTACTAACACATCTGCACTGAAGGTAGAAATGTTAGTATGTAAAATCTTATTATTAGACTGCATTGCTTGCTCAGAAGCTGACTTTCCATATACCATATGAGGTTCTCTGTTAATTTCTTCTTGAGACAAGGGAATAGCAGTGTAATTATGATTGAAGGGAGGGAGGGGCACTCTCAAATCCTAGTCCAACTTTTATCTGATTTCCATGAGTAATATGTCTCCAGTGCATTTTTCCTTCGATCATTTTAGAAATAGTTTCACTTGACCCATCGTAGTTTTTTAAAATTAAATTCAGCATTTTCAAAACGATTTTTCAATGTGTCAAGTTCCGCGGTTACATCAGCAAATTTTCTTTTGAGATGATCATAGTTCTCACATTTGTTGCTGTAATCCTCTTGCAACTTCTTAAAGTCCTTGGTTTTATTTTATAATTGAGTCTTTAAGGGCTTTTGATTTTTCCTAAGTGTGTATCCCTCATATTTAAGGTCCTCATTCTCTCTTTTGATTATTTCAATTTGATCTCTAAAAAATTTAATAGTTTTAATACAAGACTGATAGCAACCAAATTCACTAACCTCAGGTTTGATGGGTTTTGGAGTGGTTTGCACCATGAATGAAAACTGAAGATTCATCATCTCTTCCTCTAGATCTTTCTCTGTTTCTTCTCCCATTTCATTCTTGATTTGAGCAAGATGTGCAATTTTAGGTCCCGAAATGTTTAGGGCCTGAATTTGATCTTCCCAACTAAAGGATTGGGCCAACATCGCTAAGTTAGCAGACTGATTGCTTGAAGACGATCCTTTGTTAACATAAGTCACTGGTACCATGGTTCGCTCTGAATTCTCTTTTCGATCTGGTTTTGGACATTCCCTTGCAAAATGTACAGGCTCATGACAATTGTAACATTGCAATTTTCCCTTACTAAATCCCATTTTCTTGTTGGAATTTACACTCCAATTGTTCTTTCCTATTTTCTTGGAGAATTGCTTGGCCCTGAAAACCACCATGGCCATTTGCTAAGTATTGTCCATCTCCTCCACATCCTCAGGATGGATCTGGTCGAGGTTTGTGAATAAGAGTTTTGGAGAGGGTTCTCTAGATACAAAAGCATTGTAGCAGTTCACTAAACCAGTGGTAAGAGCCATATTTTCTTCCTTTTCATTTGCAGATGAACCTTGTAAACTAATTCCATGAGATTGAACTGAAACAGTTGTGGAGGACCCAACACTAGAACGACCTTGTTGTGTTAATTTTTAAGTTAGAGAGACTTGAGTTTTTTGCATTTGAGGTATGGTGTATGGGATGGTTTGATGAGTAGTAAAGCTTGAGAAAGCAGTGTTATTGTTGTTTTGAATTCCAAGATTAGTTGTGGAGTATGAATTGACATGGTTGATCTCTCTTTGTTTATTATCAAGATCGCAAGCCTTGATTATCGCCATTGTTTCGGCTAAGCTTGATCGGTTCAGGTCTTTAGTCTTCTCAATCATTGATACATTCATATCCTAGGATTTTGGAAGAGAATTTAGCAACTTTTTGTTGATCTCCGATCTTGTAACCATCACACCAGCAGAGCTCATTTCTATGGTGAGTGTGATAAAACTTTGAAATTGATTTTCCAGTGTTTCTCCCAAGACATAGTTGAACATATTGAATTTTTGTCGCAACATGTCTTGGCAACTTTGTTTCATGTCTTTGTTACCTTCATAGACTTCTATCAGTGCTTCCCACAGTGCCTTTGCTGATGTATACTCACGAAATCCTTGAGCAATCTCCAGAGACAATGCCATGGTAAGTGTAGCAAGTGCCTTTTCTTGCTCCATGACTCTTTCAAAATCGTCATCAGTGTAGTTTTCAACCTTTTTGTCAGCTACAGTGCCATCTTCTAGAGTTGTTGTAATGCGAATCGGACCTCTTAAAATACTTCTCCAAATCTTGCAATCCTTCATCTTGATATATTTTTCAATTCGACGTTTCCATTCATGAAGTCCTTCTGCTGATAGCAATCGGGGAATTCGAGTAGTAGTCCCCATAATTGCATCTAATTCTTGATGAGCAATCATGCTTTGAGATTCCATTTTTTTAATTAATTTTTTTTAAGAAAATTAAATTGAATGATCAAAAACAGATTTTTCGGTTTAGAAACTAGACCGAAAACAAGAATCAAATAACTTTTCGGTTTCTAAGTAATTTCGGCTTCTACTTGTATTTTCGGTTTCTGAAGACTGATAAAAGGATTTTGATTTTTGAAGGTTGATGGAGGGTTTTCGGTTTCTGAAAATTGATGAAAGGATTTCGTTTTATGAAGGTTGATGGAGGGTTTTCAATTTCTGAAGATTGATGAAAGGATTTCGGTTTATCAAGGTTGTTTGGATTTTTGATTTCTAAAGGATGAATAAGAGTGGTTTTCGGTTAATGAAGATGAACTAGAAAACTAATGATTTCGCAATGAAAATGTTGATTCTCGATATGATTTCAGATGAATACACAGCAAAAACTTCTAAAAATGCTTCCAAATGCACAAATCTGAACAGAATAAGATGAAGATGAGTTCTCGATTTCTGAAGATAAACCAAAAACTATGATAATCCTAGCACAAATTCAAATCTGATGCAGATCTTGATTCAAACAGCAATCCAATCTTCGAACTGGAGCAGATTTCAAACAAAATTTCAATGAACCGAAAGCTAAAACACGATTGATTGACACTAGATTCGCTCTGATACCAATTGTTAGGTCCCAAATCCGTAGGATCCATTTAATGATCATTCAATTGTAATACAAATGGAGAAGAAGAAGAACATTAATGAACCAAGCTTGCATACATTCAATCAAAGAAGTGTCGGATACAACTTGGAACTGACCGAAAACATACTTGCTCACACACACTACATATGACAACCTGACAGCTTAAGGATACAACAAATAAGACTGAAAACAAGTTTTTGGTCAAAGAGGTTTGACCGAAAACCTACCTGGAGCAAAAACTCATCTAGACACAAGACTAATCCAAAACACAATAGCAAAGAACGTAATCCTTCCATGCATTGATGCCTAGCCCAAACCATATACATTGATCCTTCAATCACCCAGGAGATCCTTATTTCCCTAATAAGGGAAATAATGGATGGTTGGAAGAGCCAGAGGAGGAACCTAGAGAGGACCTTGCAGTGGGTCAGGAGGCAGGACTCGGAGTGGAGCCGGAAGAGAATATGGAGACTGATTACGATTTTGGGGAGTCCGATGAAATTATGGAAGAAGAGGGAAACACTGATGAAGTTTCTAGCGAGCCTCCCACTCTGGAGATAGTACAGGAGCGCATTTGTGATACCACATGATCCTATCGATCGGACTCAGGCCTTAGAGGAGGAGGTTGCAACTCTTCAGCAACAATTGATGGCAGCAGAGGAACGAGCCGCATGGGCTAAAAAAGACAAGGAAAAAATTACCAGGGAGATAACCGAGATGGCAAGCCTTGTGGCACAACATTTCGACATATGAATACGCCACCCAACCCATCTCGTCGCAATTAGGATCAGCAGTGTCTCTTACTAGTAATATGTATTTGCTCTCCATCACTATATGTACCATCGATCTTATGTTTAAGTGATCACACTAGACATAGGGCCGTCATGCTGACAGATCATATGTTTCCTATGTGTTGTATGCCTTTTTGGTAAATTTTCATGTATTAAAAACGATTATTATTAATGGAAATGCTCTATGTTTTATCGTGACATTGTTATCTACTATGTGTTTTACTTTCCTATTTTATGTTAATAAATGGAATTACTTAGATGCATAAATCGAATCGCCGAGTCAGTGGCATTCTAATCTGGGAATGCAATGTATACTCATCCTCTCTCTGTTGCATGACAGAAAGATGCCTCAAAGGCCAAACCGTGGGAACAACACGACATCAACGCCACTAGAGATAAACTCAGTCGCATTCCAAGCAGCAGTTTCCACCACGGTCACTGCAGCGCTTGTGCATATTCACAACGGGAGCAACGGAGAAGGAAACGGGCAGGGAACCGGAAGCACCAATCAAGGAACAAACCAAGGAACCGTAAGAACCTGCACCTACAAGGATTTCACCAACACCAAACCTCGAACCTTCATGGCACGGGAGGCGTATTAACCCTCAAATAATGGATTGAGAATGTGGAATCAGTGTTTGAAATTTGCGGATGTCTGGATGAGTCTAAGGTTAATTTTGCGGCCTGCATGTTTGTTGATCAAGCCCTCTCCTGGTGGAATGGTCACATAGAGGCCATGACTCTCTCGGTGGAGAACGTGATACCATGGGAGGAACTTAAGGAGATGTTGTTAGCTAAGTATTGTTCCAAGAGGGAAATTCATAATTTGGAACAAGAACTATGGAACCTCACGGTTCAAAACTCTGACATTGATGCATACATAATGAGGTTTAGCGAGTTGTCTCTTTACTGTCTCGAGATTATCACATCTGAAGAGAAGAAGATCGAGAGATTTATCTGGGGATTTACTGCGCCAATCCATGGAAATGTAATTGTAGCAAACCCGACCACGTATGATAGCGCAAAGAGGCTAGCCAAGAAATTGTATGATCATGGAAACAAAAGGCGCGCCAAAGTAGGAGAAGCGGAAGTTAAGAAAGAAGGGGAAAAACAACAAGCGGAAAGGAAAACAAAATTTTGAATCTTCAAAGAAACAACAAACCATGACTATCCATGCTGCTATTCAAGCTATCACCACACCACATGCTCCAGCCTCATCCACGCAAAATAACTCAAAGCAATACTCAGGGTACCTACCCAAGTGCAGCAAATGAAATTTCCACCATCATGGAGAATGTAGAGAGATGCACTACACGAGCTGCAACTGAAAGGGTAACACTGCCAGATTCTGTAGAACTCATCCCCAACAAAACCAACAGTCGTCCAAAAACAACAACAACAACAACAACCGCAACAACAGTAACAAAAAAAACACCGGAGCCAAATACGCCTGCTATGGGTGTGGGGAAACTGGGCATTTCCGGTGCAACTTCCCCAAAGCAAATAATCAGGCGGCAGGAGCAGCAGGAAGGGTGTTGACCATGGGTCAAGGTGAAGCGATACAGGACCCCGCAGTTGTTACTGGTACGTTCCTACTTAACAACTCGTACGCATGCATCTTATTTGATAGTGCGGCAGAACGAAGTTTTGCTAGTAATAAATTCAAACACTTGCTAAATCAACAACTCCAAAAGCTCAACAAACCTTTCATTGTGGAAATGGCTAATGGGAAAACAAAAACAACCAAAGACATCTATGTAAGGTGCACATTAACACTAAAAATCACTCCTTTCAAATAGACTTGATGCCCGTGAATATTATGTGTTGTGAGAAGGTCGTTTGCCTTCACCTCCCCAATCATGAAACCCTAATAATCTATGGCGATAAACTCGGCGCCAACCTTTACCTTATCTCATGAATCAAGGCACAAAAGTGCCCACACAAGAAGAATTACACATTCCTTGCTCACGTTGTGTATAAGACCAAAGAAGGAGTACACATTCAAGACATTACAGTGGCATGTGACTTCTCGGATGTATTTCCAGAAGATCTTTCGGGAGTACCCCCAGAAAAGCGAATTGAATTTCGAATAGACCTAATACCAGGAGCCACTCTAATTGCCAAATCACCCTATAGGTTGGCTCCAGCTGAGATGCAGGAATTATCAAGCTAACTGACCGAACTCCTAGATAAAGGATTCATCAGACCAAGCTTCTCACCGTGGGGAGCTCTAGTCCTTTTCGTTAAAAAGAAAGATGGATCCCTCAGGATGTGCATTGAATATAGGGAATTGAATAAGCTCACCATCAAAAATAGGTACCCACTCCCACGAATCGATGATCTATTTGACCACCTTCAAGGAGCTAGTCATTTCTCCAAGATAGATATGAGAACTGGTTATCACCATCTCCGAGTCTGAGAGAAGGATATCCTAAAAAACTCCCTTTCAAACACGATACGGTCATTACGAATTTTTCGTGACTCCCTTCGGTCTAATGAATGCTCCCGCCGCTTTTATGGACCACATGAATAGAGTTTTCTGTCCATTCCTTGACAACTTCATAATCATTTTCATCGATGATATTCTCGTATACTCTTGAAGTAAAGAAAAGCATGGTCAACATCTCTGTCAAATCTTGGAAACCCTGCGAGCTGAAAGGTTGTATGCAAAACTCTCCAAGTGTGAGTTTTGGCTTTGTAGTGTAAACTTTTTGGGCCATGTTGTCATCAAGGAAGGGATTTATGTAGATCCTTCCAAGATCAAAGCCATCGAAAGTTAGGCAATCCCGAAAACACTAATAGAAATCCGACAATTCTTGGGACTCGCAGGCTACTACCGTAGATTCATTCAAAAAATTCCAAGATAGCCAAACCCCTCACCACACTAACACAAAAAGGCTAGGCTTTCAGTTGAGCAGAAAATAATACTCAGATCGTCAGGTGAAAACCTTAACCATAACAATCTAATCCCACTTAACCTCGCAAACCAAGGAAACCCAAACAGATGCGTTGAAGTCAGAGAACATCACAGATGAAATGCTGTGTGGGATGGATAAAAGTCTGGAAGCCAAAGATGATGGAGCATACTATTTCATGAATAGAATCTGGATCCCAAGACTTGGGGGATTTAGAGAAGTAGTCATGAACGAAGCCGACAATACATGATACTCCAAACATCCGAGTTCAGATAAGATGTATCTGGATATCAAGCAACACTATTGGTGGCCAAATATGAAGGCATAGATAGCCACTTACATGGGCAAGTGCCTCACTTGCGCTAAAGTTAAAGTGGAATATCAAAAGACCTAGGGATTATTACAATAGTCGGTGATACCTGAGTCGAAATGGGAAAGGATTACTATAGATTTCATAATCAAATTACCTAAGACGATAGACGGGTTGGATGCTATATGGGTAATTGTTGATAGGTTGACTAAATCCACCAATTTCCTGCCAATAAGGGAATCTTACAAGATGGAAAGATTGACCCGAATCTACATCAAGGAGATCGTGATACTCCATGGAGTACCAGTGTCTATTATCTCGGATTGGGATAGTAGGTTCACTTCAAGATTTTGGCAATCTCTTCAGAAAGCAATGGGAACATAGCTTGATATGAGCACTACTTACCACCCTCAAACTGACGGTCAAAGTGAACGAAGCATCCAAACACTTGAGGACATGCTCGGAGCCTGTGTGATTAACTTCGGCAAGTCATGGGATGCCCACTTGCCTCTTATTAAATTCTCATATACCAATAGTTATCATACAACCATCAAGGTTGCTCCTTTCAAGGCTCTTTATGGTCGTAAATGAAGATCTCCTCTATGATGGGCTGAGGTGGGTGACACCCAAGTAGTAAAAGGGCAATCACCATCCCGTATTCTCACAGGACCAGAAATCATTCGTGAAACGACCGAAAAGATAATCCAAATCAATGCTCGACTTCAAGCATCGCAAGACCGATAGAAGAGTTATGCTGACAAGCGACAAAATCCATTAGAATTCCAAGTCGGGGATATGGTGTTATTGAAGGTATCTCCCTGGAAAGGGATGATCTACTTTGGGAAACAGTGAAAATTGAACCCGTGATATATTGGACCGTTCGAGATTCTTCCCCGGATTGGTCCAGTGGCTTATAAGTTGCAGCTACCTACCAAGCTCTGCAATGTACACCCCATGTTCCACGTCTCAAATTTGAATAAGTGTTTATCTGATGAAACCCTTTTCATTCTATTAGAAGATATTGAGATAAACGAGTATCTTTTGTTTGTAGAAGAACCAATTGAGATATTGGATAAGGAGGTGAAGCGTACGAAGCAGAGCCGCATTCCAAATGTGAAGGTTCATTGGAACGCTAAGCGTGGACCGGAATTCACATGGGAACGCGAAGATCAGATGATGCAGAAGTACCCTCACCTATTCTCTCGTTCGTGAACCTATCTTTCGAAAGTATTTCGGGACAAAATTCCCTCTAACGGGGGGATAATGTCACAACTGGCAATTTATCTTAGAAATTTTGTACTCATGTAAACATTAACTATGATAATCCTTGTAACCCTAACTTGATATATGTATGATGCTCACTCAATGACAACCAATCCCATCAAGATTCATCTGTGAAGTTCAAAACTCTATACAAAGTACTTCAAATAGTCAATTATGATTGAAAACCCTAAAAATCACGGATCAAGTTTCTTATCGACTAGGATTTTTTTATTGGGCCTAATGGGTCGATAAGCTTTCAATTTGACTATTTAGGGCCTAGAATCCTTAATTGAGTTCTAAATGGACCCACATTCATAAAACTTAACATTTTGGGCCATATGGGCCTAAAATGGATTGGTTTACCACCTAATAGACTTCATTGGGCCGTGAACATCAATGAGGGCCCAGTGGGTCGAAAAATATTAATTGGGATTATGAGATTCAAACAAATCCAAAAAGTTGGGACCCAAACCATTTCACCTTCATCTTATCAAACCCATTCTCGGCCCACACTCACACGCACACACACACACACAAACATATATATATATATATATATATGCTTATTTAATAAAAAAAAGAGAGAAAAGAAATGGAAGGAGGATGGATTAGGTTCATGACAACACATAATTAATTAACATATATCTAGAAAATCACATACATCTATGAAGCTTTTTATCATCCATGCAAAAATCACTCATCCCCTCTCTTCATAATACTCTCGTCCGAGAGCATACCCAAACACACCCACATACTTTCAAACTCTCTCAAATATACTCTCAAGAACATCTTCCTATTCCTCTCAAAGTTTTCGAGATAATGAGCATTTCCAAGAAGGTTTTTCACTAAGATTATCATCTTTGGTAAGTTCTTACTTAGACCTATGGGTTAACTTCTTGAATTCATTAAAAATCTCTTCTTAACCCACATTATTTCATGATCCATACTCTAGAACTTCATAGAACTAGAGATCAACTCAAGGGAAGCTTGCTAGGGCAGAAACCTCACTTATTTCTTCTTCAAACCGAGAACAAAAATGCAAGGTGATTGCATATCCTCCTTGGTTTTGGGTTTTAACTTGTTTTGGGAGAGAATACACGTGTTTATATGATAGATCTAAGTCTTATGCATGTTATGTGTGTTTTTCTTGTGAAAATATTATCAAACATCATGGATCTCGAAAACTATGTCAAAAATGGTTGAGATTTGTAAACTAAAACACTCTAATTAACACTTTTTAAAGATAAAAGTGCTAAACATGTTTTGATGATGAAAGAATTAACAAAAATGTGAATAAGGATCATTTTTGACAAATAAAAAAAAGTTGGGCCATTTGTGACATTCACGGTTTTGCAAGGAAAAAAAGGGTTCATATTTGTGTAAAAATGGGTCCTTTGATAACCAAATTTGCCAAAGGGCCGAAAAAGTAAGATTTGGCAAATGGGCCTTTTTTTGGGCCTACAAGATTTATTGGGCTTAAAGAGTAAAAATCTTGATTTTTATGGATGAAATTGTCATTTAATACAAATTTGACTTTAAAATGTTAATATATGGGCTTATGGGCCGAAAATATTACCATATTTGAAATTAGGCCAAAAATGTTATTTTTATAAAGATTTGGCCAAATTGTCATATTCATCAAATAAGGGCTGAAAATGTGAATTCCTATAAAAGTGGGCCAAAAACATTAATATATTTATATTTGGGCCAAAAATTGCAGTTTGTTAGTTAATTGGGCTAAAAATGTAAATTTCATAAATGAATGGGCTAGAATGTCGATTTTAACCAAAATGGGCCAAAGAAGTCATTTTATTTGGAATAAGTCCAAAAATGTATATTTTAAGTCTTAAGAAACTTAATGTGACAATTTTATGAAAAACAAGCTCAAACCGTAAAGTTACGATTCAATGGACCAACAATATTTTTAAAATAAATGTACCCTCTTTCATCACATTGGTAAAACGTCCAAACTAAAATGAGTAATATCTTAACGAACAAAAACAACACGACAATTTCATGTGTATTTGGCTTAATACTCTCATTACATGGTTAATGGGCCTTAGTAGCCCATTTAAGTGTATATTGGGCCAAACTTTTCCATGTCATGTTAATTGGGCCTTATGGCCCACTTACATGTTAATTTGGGCTTGAGATATGGATTACATGTAACACCGTAAATTTTAAAATAAAATTTTCATTTAAAAATCGCATACTTTTCATAAGATATTGTATAAAAATTTCGTTTACTCAATTTACAAAACACAACTCCATTAATAATCCAGGATCCTCATAACTCTTTCTCTGGTGTGTACAATCAAGCCGGTGCCGTCCCGTGATCTTGAGAAACCTGAAACACATAGCACTTACACGGTAAACACAAAACTTAGTGAGTTCCCTAAAATACGACATACAACACATAAGCCACTCGAGGTTGTAACTCGGTATGACCCTCCGGTCAATGTCTCTCAACGGGACCCTCCAGTCCCGTAGCTTGTTGGACCTTCCAGTTCGGTCTAAATCGTTGGGCACTCCATCCCAGTCTGAATCGTTGGACCCTCTGGTCCGGTCTGATTGAGGACCCTCTGGCCTCATGAGTCGTTCGACCCTCTGGTTCGGCCTATATAACACATAGCATACATATAACACAACGCACATAAATCTCAAACATACACATACACATAGGACCCTCCGTTCTACACATAGATACTACTCTATGTAATGTATAGTGAGAAGACTCACCTCGGGTAACTCGGATAATCTCGAATCTCGAATACTGATCTAGCCTCCGCCTAATCACATAAACAATTTTCATCTAATTAACAACGGCTCTCAAAGGCTAGATTAATCCCCTTTATAATTCCTCAGAAGGGTAAAATACCATTTTACCGCTCCAAGACCCAAAATCCCAATTGTTGACCAAACCCTAAAAGTCAATGAAAGTCAACTCAATCAACGGTCCAACTTTCACCAGATTCGCCGAGTGCACTCGTGGGACTCGGCAAGTACATGCGCCTCTTCTGAATCCTTCTAAGGCCACACTCGAGTCGTCGAGTTAACCTTTCACTCGATGGGTTACCACTGATCATGAATCGCGGGGCAACCCGACTCGACTCGTCGAGTCCTCTCATGGACTCGGCGAGTTTCGTCAATGACAACTCTCAAATGACCTTCTAAGCTCAGATCTATTTCTCTAACTTATAGATCTGACCTTTAATAACTCAAAAGTCACGTAAAGGTCCAATCTTTATGATAATGCGACACTCATATGGCTCTATTTGATGAATTAGCTCTTAATATGACAACCAAGATCAAAAACCCCCAAAGGATATGCATAAAGCTGGATGATTGGGACTCTCTGGATCTCTCAAGGTCCAGATCTGAGGTCTATTTCACATTGGGACTTCTCATGCTTCTTATTCCAACTCACGAAAGGGTAAAGAAGCCCTTGATTCAATAAGCCTACACAATAAAGAAGAAAAGAGCCGAATTGCTACCTCAAAGTGAAGCCACCTTGCTTGAAAGTCTCAGAACGACAACCTCCTTTGGTCTTTCTTGCTAGATCACTTCTCTTCTTTAGAAAAATCACAACAAATGGCTCAGGATGGCTCTCTCTCTCTCTCTCTCTCACTCACTTCACACGCTCAAATATGCTAGGGTTCTTTTCTCTGGAGGGGTGGCCGCCAATGAGGGCCATAAAGACCCTTAAATAGGTCACAAACCCATACAATTACGGTTTCTCTGCCCAGTACCTACTCGGCGAGTCCCTCCTCTGACTCGTCGAGTCCGCTCATTCAATCCACACGATCAACTAGACTGGACTCTGGGAGTTGGTCCCTCAACTCGTCGAGTCCCTCCTTCAATCTCAAGATTAACATACACAATAATGTTCCTAAAAATCCGAATGTTACAATTGTCCCCCACTTGAATTAGATTTCGCTCTCAAAATCGCTCCTCAACAACAAATAGATTTAATCCAATAACCGAACAGTACCATCGAAAGGATCTCATATCACACAACTATCTTTCTCTCTGGACACCTGAATCGAACCAAGTGTTGGGTTTTGAGCATTCTAACACTCCTAAGTGTACATGCAACCCTAAATACCTTGGATCTATGGTTTCTCTATTATACATGCAAATATGAACATCCAAGGTATTATCCTAATCTAGCATACAAAATAATGGATATAACAAGATAGAATACATACCTCTTTGATAGTGCTTGTCTTCATGAAGCTTGAGTGCTTAGTGCCCCAAGTGTGACACCTCAAATGGTTCACACAACACCATAAGCACTTGGAATAACTTAGAGAGAAATTAGAATACTTCATGAAATCGTGTAGCCCTCATACATACACATAGTGTTAGTAACGATTTCTTGAGCCATGGGTTTCTTTTATATGGTGGCTATTAGGGTTACACCATGTAACTCATGACTTTACCCATTCCTTATGCTCCATGGATTTTAACCTCCATGGAGTATCCATGGGTCACCCCATGGACTTAGTCCAACATAAGGAATCTTGGATCACAAGCCCACATATATAAGAATGAATGATTTACACAATCAACCCATATATTTAATTAGTCTTCTTTTGATCACTTAATTAATTCTAGATTAATTCTTGATCAATACTATTTAAATAATCTCATTATTCTTATTATTAATATACTAGAACTTATAATATATTAATAACCGTAAGTGTCTTATTTCTCTCATTATAGTCTATCCAAGTGCATGATGCCATGCAACCCAAATGGACCATGCCGGGTCGGGTCAAGTCTTACCAATTATAGTTATGGACTTAGACATTAATCCAACAGTCTCCCACTTGGATAAGTCTAAAACTATTATTGCGTATGACTTCAGGAACCAACTAGCAATCGTAGCTCTCAAAAGCTTCTGTCGAACTCTGACCTTGTAGATGAACTCTGATCTTTGTCAACGACTTGTCCATTAGATAAGGGATCATATATTCCTCCATTCTAGATATCATATGGACTGAGACATGGATTATAATCATTCTCTCTGTCCATTTGTTGTTTCCCGATTTCCGATTTATGACGACTGACTAATTGAACAAATCAAATCAGTCCTGGCCTGGCCGAGCACTTCCATTTGTCATCATCAAATCATCGAGGGGCCCACAGATATCGCTTTCATCCCGAAGGTAAAAGGAATGGATAAACTTCGACTCATATGGCTTGTTCTACTACTTGTTGAATCATACACAAAGACACGTTTTATAACATTGAGTTACCAATGCGTTTCGTGTAATCAATGTACTATCAACTCATAGTAACAACTCATATCTCTAGGTTTGAAGAATATAAGATATTATCGTCTCATGATCACTCGTGATAAAATCCATGAAGTGATTCCAATGAGCGCGGGTTGAATCCAATACTCAGAACTTATGAGCACTCATGAGTGTTGTAGCCCTTTGTCCAACAACTTAGACCTCTACAAGCCAACCCATGACAGTCTTAATTCATATCTACTTCCAACATATGACCGACTGTGGATGGTTTGAATAACTTAGTCATTCCGGAAGAATAACCTAGTTTATTCGGGAAGTCAAAACATGCAAAGTGAAACACAATAATAATTGAATCCAGTATGGTCTCAGAACTTATGAATATAAATAAAACTCCTTTTATTTATCACCATATGATTACACATTATTCATTGTATATTGTTTCAGCTATCAACATTATTCTTGAATTTAAAACAATAGTTGTTCCATGCTCCAAGCATGCACACTATGTTTTCTAAACAATAGTCATGCCATACATCAAGTATGCATAATATGTTTGACTATGATCTTTATTTTGTGAACTAGATCAAATGAACATAACTTCAATGATTCTCTTTTCACACTCCCAAATCCTTACTGCAAATGCAAGAATTCCAAATTCATGTCATTTACTGAAATCTGTTAGATTCTAAACTTATATGCATCGATCCTCTTGTAATGATTATGCACAAAGTCAGAAAGACTTAACAACAATCATTACAGAGCATTCCAAAGGAGATCAAGTCCTTGGAACCATCCTTCTTGCATTAAGTTTCCTTAATCTTACACAGATTGAAAATTCTAACTTTGAAACATTTCTGAATTCATTTTGACTATCACTTCTGAACAAGAGTTGCCTCCTTACAGATTATGTCAATATGGTCCTTCCAGAATTATCACTATACTTCCAATTGTCCTTGAGAAACCAGTCTTTGGTAAACCTTAGATTGTCCTCGACAATTGTTTAATCCTTTTTAGTCATATCCAGTTCTAAACCTTTTCCATTCTTAACGCCCCAGGCATTCGGAAAATTTTAGAAAGGATGAATATAGCACATGTAATCGGTCCTATATCCGAAGCATATGGGACACGATTCATGATGTCTCACATAAAGACTAAACCAGTCTTTTGCTATAACATTTCCATTTCAATTTGCCAAGTTCTCATAATTCAGATTATGAAAAGGGATGCCGTAATCATAATCGAATTTAAGAACGCAAATAATGTACCCATATACAGAATTTCCTTATGTTGAGCCATTCCAACATGAAATTCATATATATCCTTGACTATCCTTGACTAAATGATTAAAACCTCACGATCTAAGCTTATAGATTTGAGATGAAGTATAATTTCCTCTCCCTTAATTATAGCAAAACAACTTTTTCCCAATTGAAACCTTTTGTTTTCTATAATTAACATTGCTAGCTTGCAATACTTATCGTAATTATCATGCTCCCACTAACATGATGATTATTAGCATAACACTTATTCTCCCACTAGCTTTGACATATACTCAGAAAGCTCGACTTCTAGAAATCAATACTTTATTGACTTTCTTACCAAAGTTCAGATTTCTGATACTAGATTGTTTTGATAAGACTTTATCAAAAACATACACCTTCCCTTAGATAGCTTATGGGTGTGTCAAAACAATTTTAAGAACTATGAAAAAGGATGTCGTAATCATAGTCTTGATCGTTTTGACCTTTGCCATTTCTCACAAGTCCAAGTTAGTGTGCCGGTAAACCACACACGCTCCACTAACGACTTTGAGAATGCAAATATCACAATTGCTATCTAACTAAAATCTACTTAGTCAAAGTGTTTCCTCACCATCATTTTCATGAATCGGAGAGAAACCTTATGACACTTAGATTTAATGGTGTATGTGTTCTTATCCATGTGAATTGTCATAACCATAGTCACAAGACAAGGATAATGACAAATCCAAACTCATATGGACTGAACTCAATCTTAATTTCTTGCCACCTGGCAGCTCAAGGGCCTACCATTGCTTCCAAGTTGTTGTGCAACACATTGAGAACTCTAAGAACTCATATGCAAAGCCAACTTTAACTGGAATGGGCACAGAATATGTCAACACGATAGGTTATAAACCTCAAGTCATGTGCTAGTGAAGAACTTCAGGTTTCATTCTTGATTAGTTCTTGAGACTTTCAAGACCTTTAAGACTCCCACTGTCCTCTTGACCTATAAGACTTCCTTGTCAAACATCCAAGAGATAGTGTGGATTCTAATCAAGACAAACACTTCACACAATTGGCCTAAGTTGGTCTTTGTTTTATCCAAAACATCACAACTTACCAATTTCAAATGTACAAGAGTAGAAAACTTTTACTCTTACATTTGATAAGTGTTTTAAACCTTCTTTAAGACATTTCACTCAAATTACAATCTTGGAGTACGACTCTAAGACTTGTATTGGAACGAAGTATGACTCATCTTCTTGATTTAACCATTTCAACAATTCAAGATCCCTTCTTCTTAGTCATAAGAATGCACTAAGACTTCCTTAGAGAACTAATTTTGATATGGTTTCTTAATCATTAAGATGATCACAAAACTGATACTAAAGTACTCTCCCATCTTTTCAGATTTGAGAAACTTTTATCCTTCTGCCTCAGTTGATTCTTCTTATTCGCTCTGCCTTACATTGGAACCTTTTTCCAACGTCTCAGAGTTACACTTAAGCTTGTAAGTATAATCATATTTACTGAGCTTTAGTAAACTATGACGAATAGCCTTACATTTTTTGTGGTGGACTTAATCAGTGCACATGACTATGTACTCGATCCCTTAGTCCATTACTTGACTCACACATCCATGTGAATAAGTAATTAGTCTTAATTTTTCCAATACTTGAAAAAGTTCTCATTCATCATGCTATACAACTTGCATGATTCCAAGTCCCAGTCCACTTGAGACTTGGGTGACGAGAATCTTTCCTTATTTGGTAAATTTAGACATTACCACAAATGAAAGAATCAATTTCATATTTCCACTCTTGCTATTAATGGAATCATATAAGCAACAATTTTTCCTTAAATGCCATTGTAAGGATATTTTAAAATAAATAAAATCAAAAACTTTCTTTTATTTTAAAACTATGCGGAAAAACTTATCCTTACAACCCATATGAAAAACTTGTTGTTATCTATTCCTTAGCAATATCTCATAACTCCTAAGAATTAGCTCAAGAATCCGATTTCCAAACTACGCGATAGAAATCCATCTATGCGATCAGATTCAACATATTCTTTCTTTAAGTTCCTTTACTTTTCTTTGATACTTAAAACATTACCATGTGACCCAGTCACATCATGTATCAGGAATCTGAAAATAGAAACTTAACAGAGTTAGATTAGTGGACTTTTACCTGAAGTAGAGTCAATCTTATTGACTTTAACATCCTTAGGTAAATTAGGCAGCTTCGCAACTAATGACCCTTACTTTGGCAATATAAACATATGGACCCTTTGATAATGGTACACGGGACTATCACAGACTTAGCTTTTCTCTTTACCATTTGTTCAACCGAGTTGACTATGGCCGATCCCTTTCCATTGGGAAGAGAATGCTTTCCTGGATTTCCTGTGTCACTATTGTCAATGTCCATAAAGTTTCAAGAAGTTGATCTTAGCAATAGATAAGATCATTAAGGGTCTTGTCATAGTCTATTTCATAGGTGTCCCAAAGGAACTCACTATGTGACTTAGAAAGTAGTTGAGCCACTAACTTTCTCAAGACTTTGACACCCAACTCTCCCTGCTTGTCAATATGTGACTACATCTCCAAGATGTGATCACACCTAGACCTTGCCTTGCCAATAGGGCTTGAGTGACCTTAAACTTTTCAAGAACTTGTGGGTTAGGGAGAATAATTGGAGGAGGAGAAAGAAGTATGATTTCCATGGGACATCATCTTCATTTAGGAAAGATTGTTTCAAGAGATTTGGGAAGATCATAAATGTCTAAACCAGACATCTTTTGGGAGATATTCAAGATAGTTGATCTAAAGTCCTTAATATGACACCCAATATGAAATATTAAGGCTAGGACCCAACAAACTATTTTATAACTTAGAAGAGGTATGCCGTAATCCAAGCTATAAAACAATTTGAAGGTAGGTGAATGACGATTCACCAATTTCCACCAAGATAAACGAAATGTATTATTAGGTTTTAATTGGTTTTTTTTTTTGAAACTCCTAGATCTTTTGAGATTCATTGAACTGTTCAATGGCATGTTTCAATCTCGAGTGTGCCCTTCAGGTTTTGTGACTGGGATGCCGAGGATCACAAAACAAGGTGTGAAGTAACCATGCAAATTACTTGGTACCCTTAAGTGTTTACCCCTCAATCGATGTGCCGGTTAACCACACACGCTCCATCGATACTATGATAAACATTAAGTTACCCTTTGCCTACCTTGTTAAATACGAGTTAGTGTGCCGGTTAACCACACACGCTCCACTAACCGACTTAAACAAAGTACAAAGTGTAATTTCATGGATTAGCACCTTATTCACATTTTTCCTAAGTAACTAAGATTGGGAATTATTAAGAGTTTAGTTACTTAGTATTTATCATTAATACTTTTAATGAAGGGAGAATCATAGTCATGTCAAACCCGTTCGGCTAACGACCCTCCACCAGTCAAGCGAGCGGTGGGTGAGAGTGAACACCCATTAAGTTGCCATTTTATAGGCAACAACCTTATACCCACCTTATAGACCGGCTTCGTGAATGAGGCGTACTAGCGGTAAGACCGACTTTACTCTTATACATATAAATATTATTAACTTATAATATTATAAAGTATAAGGGTTGAATTTTAACTTTTAAAATTCTAAGGGCTAACTTGGAATTAAGGTATTCATAAGAGAAAACTTTACAAATTCCAAAACTTGAGGGCAAGTTTTTGAAACTATTCAAAACTAATTAATTCCATAACTTATGTATTTAAAGTAGTTTTAATCCAAAAACTCTTCAAGTTCCATAACTTGTGGACAAATTATGGAAGACTTTAAACTAATAAAGAATTAATCTTTTTCTTTATTTTATAACTTATGGAATTAATTAAGGTTACATATTTTATTTATTTATTTATTAATGAAGTGACTCTTGAACCTCCATAACTTAAGGACAAGACTCTTCATCTTTTTTGTAACCTTTGCCAACTTTATGAGTTTTATGAGTCTTTAATGTGACTCTTCATGTAACTTAAGGATAAGTTACACAAACACATTTTATACTCAACTCTTAGATTAATTTGGATTGAAAACAACTTTTTCACTCAACTTTTCTATTAATCTAAGCAACTCATAAGAACAAGATAATTCAAATCAAACTTTTTTCACGTAATTAGTCTAACCTTTAAACTAATACAAAACATGAATCTATTGACAATTATCTTGAAAATGGATTAGCATGAACATTACCATATTTAAAAACAAGTTTATAAGTTCAAAACAACTTAGGGTAATGTTCCTAGTCCATTTCTAGCCAAAAACCTCGAAAATATGCTGTCTGGGGTCCAACTCGTCGAGTGCATGAACACAACTCGGCGAGTTGGATGCATTTTGCCTTGGACTCGTCGAGTCCCTTCATGGACTCGGCGAGTCTGCTGGGCTGACAGCACCAATTTCGATTTTTCAGCTTCTATTGCAGGTATAACAAGAAAACAAGCATAGGCTCTGATACTGTGACATCCCCAAAATCACGGCCAGAAAAGACCGGTTTTGTTTATACTTTATTTCAAAATCAAAGTTATCTTTTAATAAATGGTTTGCGGAATTTGTCCCAAAACAATAATATGATAAAGATTTATCAAAAGCATTTCCATAGAAATGTATTCATTAAAAGACTCGGGATGTCATGTTCGTACAGATCAAAAGTATAAACAGTACAATATAAGCCTTACTACATTATTTCATATCTACAAGCCTATATCCGTAATCCCTCGTCCAAAACATCACACCTATGCTCATGCGCCACTACCTGTAATGCATAAAATTGAGTGGGTCAGGCTTGGGAGCCTGGTGAGCACATAGGGTTTTCAACCCACAATAAATAAGTTTATTAATTTCATCAATCAACAATAACCCGATTACCCGTTCCCGTTATCCTCACTTTACGTCCCTAAACACCTATCATAAGGGACCTAGCCTAAGGATTATCATCGGGACGGACACTACTGCTAAGGGGATTCCTCAGCAATAAATGTCCTAATAGGCAACCATGTGGGGGATGGAGTACACCGGTGAACACATCGTTCACAACACCTACAGGTTGCGAACCTGCTAGTGTTCCACTGGACTGTCTAAAAGAGTCCGTGGTCGTCATCTATACTCCGCTAGATGACTGGATCAACAACAACAACATCGAGGCCTCTCATCATTTTATCACACATCACCTATTACATCTACCCATGTTTTACCCCAACATTTTCGTAGATATAAAATACATATACAGTTTAAATCATTGAAAACATGTATAACAACGTTCATCTAGCATAGATAGCAAGTATTCAGATAATATGCACACATAGCACGTAATTTATATAAAATACTTCATATCTATGTGTAAGTTGAAGGTAACTATGCACTCACCGGAAAAGGTGGTGATTCCGAACTCAGACAGCGCTTCGCTTCTTAAAAAGAATTTTTTTCTTCGACGAAACCTAGTATTATTACCACTAGAGTTTAGTTTATTATTCGTCGAGACTAATTAATAGTCTAGCTATTATTATTATTATTATATAAGCGTCAAAAAATACTTATATAACCCATAATAATAGCCCAAGTATTTATTATAAGTTCCTAATAACGTTACTATAATTAAATAAAAGTTATATTAAAAATAGCGTAGGCGTAGCTCACTTACAGCGGGTTTTATAGAAAACCGGGCTTTGCTTGGAGCAGCGTTCCCGAGCCGAAAATCTCTTCTTCTCAGAGCCTTCGAGCACTCCGGGGCTTCCGCCTCGTGCTAGGGAGGTTCCCTAGGCTTTTCGGGGGATTTCGGGGCTAGAGAGAGGTTCTAAAGAGAGAGAGAGAGAGAGTAAAGAGAAGAAAGAATGGGAAAGGTGTGAAGAAAATGAGAGTGGGAGAGGTGGTATTTATAGGGTGAAATGTGGCTGAACTTGGTGCCACATGTCACCATCTGGTGGCAAGCCTTGGGGAGAAAGCAATGGCCAAGATTGTGCCACATCACCCATTTTCGCACAGCACACTTCCGACTTCTAAAATCCGTAACTTTCACATACGACCTCCGTTTTTGACGTTCTTTATATCCACGCGTAGGTAATAATAAGATCTACAACTTTCATTTTGACACCGTCAGCTAATTCTCGACCGATCTTAAATTTAACAGTACAAGGAGATTATACTGTTAAACGTCTGCGTAAAATTAATAACTTCTACATACGGACTCTGTTTTTGTCTGTCTTTTTACCGTTGATTTCCTATTAATGAGATCTTCAACTCTCATTTACGTTGCATAAGCCAAAAACCGCTCGAACTAAAATTCGAGTTTCAGGCCGTGCACTGCTAAGCCGAATCTTAGAAAAATCATAACTTCTTCATACGAAGTCAGATTTGGGCGTTCTTTTTATCGATGTTCTTAGTTTAACATATTCTACGACTTTTGTTTAGATTGCTAAGGCTAAAAAGTCTTCTATCGTAAATTCACTATTTACGTTTCCCGGTGTCGTGCCGGTTTTGTCGTAAAACTTCGGCGGGCCATAACTTCTTCTTTATAGCTCGGATTTCGGCATTCTTTATATGCACGGAAACCTTGAGACATATTCTACAACTTTATGTAGAGATATCGGGATTATCTCACACTTTAATTTTGACGCTCATTTTTATTCTTTATTAATTATACATTTATAATTAAATAATAAACACATAAACACACATAATTCACATAATACTCAAATATTTCATATTTATTACTTCAAAAAGAGTTACAATAGTTGACCTAGACTATTACATTGACAAAAATGCTTAGCCCTGAAAACCCGGGCGTTACAGATACCACTGTTGATTTTGAGCATTCTAACACTCCTAAGTGTACATGCAACCCTAAATACCTTGGATCTATGGTTTCTCTATTATACATGCAAATATGAACATCCAAGGTATTATCCTAATCTAGCATACAAAATAATGGATATAACAAGATAGAATACATACCTCTTTGATAGTGCTTGTCTTCATGAAGCTTGAGTGCTTAGTGCCCCAAGTGTGACACCTCAAATGGTTCACACAACACCATAAGCACTTGGAATAACTTAGAGAGAAATTAGAACACTTCATGAAATCGTGTAGCCCTCATACATACACATAGTGTTAGTAACGATTTCTTGAGCCATGGGTTTCTTTTATATGGTGGCTATTAGGGTTACACCATGTAACTCATGACTTTACCCATTCCTTATGCTCCATGGATTTTAACCTCCATGGAGTATCCATGGGTCACCCCATGGACTTAGTCCAACATAAGGAATCTTGGATCACAAGCCCACATATATAAGAATGAATGATTTACACAATCAACCCATATATTTAATTAGTCTTCTTTTGATCACTTAATTAATTCTAGATTAATTCTTGATCAATACTAATTAAATAATCTCATTATTCTTATTATTAATATACTAGAACTTATAATATATTAATAACCGTAAGTGTCTTATTTCTCTCATTATAGTCTATCCAAGTGCATGATGCCATGCAACCCAAATGGACCATGCCGGGTCGGGTCAAGTCTTACCAATTATAGTTATGGACTTAGACATTAATCCAACACCAAGAACTCCTCCTTGGAAAACGAAAGATTCATCTGCCACTATGCTACCCCTTCTAACTCTCTAGTAGCCTGACACCCAGCCAGACCGCCCTCTTACGATATCAACACGTTATTCGCTCCTCGAATAACAAACCCCGATAACTCACTTTCCCTCTGATTTTCTAGTGGGGACCGATAAAACAAGTCCAAATCATATACCAAGGAATGAAAAGTATCACATCACACCAAGGACCCATCTACTGTACTGTAATCATAACTCTTCTAAACAACTAACCCTCAACACCTAGACCTCAGGCATGAAAAATGATCATGCTTGTTCAGAAGCGTCCCCCGACATCTAACAAACATAAACCTCAGATCCCTTCTCAATATCCCTTTCAAGACTGAGCACCATGCCATCTCCCGAACCAGCAGTTGAACCTCCAAAGGTTACCCATTGCATGTGCCAAAACGTCTCACTGACTTCCTTATCAATACAACTATCCCGGTCCAGTGTGACACACAAGTCACGAAGTTCGCTTTACCTCAAGTGAATACGAAATTCATCTCACCCTCGATCTTTGTCGTCTACTACTCACTAGTTCCATGCGTTTTCGCGGTTTTTATCATACCAACGAGTTGACCCACTCAGGTCTAAGATACCATATGAAAACAATACCCCCTTCAGAATGAAACTCATCTCTGAATCCGGAATCTCATTCTGCCTGCTTAAAATACAACTGGAAGCAAACTAAACTTGAGAGTCTGGTCTGACACAAAATTGGAACCACTCGTCCCAACAAAACACTCAACTCGCGACCCATGATCTGCGACCCGCTCATAAACGACTTCTCCAATTCCTTTGGGTTACTACAACCACAACTCCAATCAAAGTATAACAATTCCCAATAAACATGGAGACCCTAGTCTCACCCCTGGTTCGACCACCATGCCCCCAAAAACTCAATTATTAGTGCTACCCAAGCCTAAAACTCATTTTCATCTTACTCTGACCAGAGAGTACTCATCACAACACCATATCGCTGGCTATTGTGTACTACGGCTCCCCGCAGCGTTACAACAACCTCTCATTGACTAATGAGTACTACGGATCCCCGTAGCATCACCACAACCTCTCACTGACTAGTGAGTACTACGGCTCCCCACAGCATCACAACAACCTCTCAGGGACTAGCTGGTGAATACTACGACTCCCTGTAGTATCACCACACCGCTTTTCTATCTCATGGATGTTGCAGCTCCCTGCAACCTTGCAGCACTTTCTCTTGCCACCCATGGTCTCAATCTCAAGTTGACACCACACACTGCATCTGTTATCCTACGCTCCACAACCCAACATAGTTAGGTGCTCACATACCTAATCCAAAGTAAGCATCACTACTCCTAACGACAACTGACATGACAAACTCCTTTCCTCATTGCAATCCTCTTTCTTATATAATCTCGTTTAGTCACCAATTATCCGAAGTGCTCCCATCGGAACCCTAGATACTTGCTACACGACTTTCCAGTTCTCAAGTCAGAACTCAGAATAATCTAGAAAGAAGGACATCATACCCGGATACCTTGGTACACCAACACAAAATATCTCGATGTTTTGCCCAATCCGCTGATCTCATACTCAAGACCCCATGCTTGGATACTACATTTGTCTTTCAGAATCTCTCGACCGATCCTTCTCTCGCACCACTTGAAACCTTCGAGTATTCCATCTCCCAATTTTGAAACATCGAGGCATCGCCAATGGCTCGAAACATGTTGTCAACAACCCGAAACTCCCCCTCTACTGGTCACTACTTATATTGACCCTTAGAGTGGTTGACGAATTAACTGTTGCCCTCCCAAGGGCATAGATTACAATCTATACCCTCACTTGCAAATCTCAGCTATTGCATCCACAATCCAGCGACCCGATCTCACTTGAACTCGACATACGTTAACGCCGAAAATCATAGGTCACAAGGAATCTTCCAATTCACTCATTCTTTCTCAGACACATACCACATGCGTTATCTCATTCTGCACCCTTCCTCGAGCACCAATAACCCTGGAATCATGAATCCGCACCGTAGGTCTCTATGTCCAAATCTTTAGCTGTTCTCGAACAAATCTCTGATTTCCACCATAAAATACCCACTTCTCCCCCACTTAGGGTTCGAACCATCACCAGTTGGCGCACCAACAGTCTATCCCACAGACTGTTTCCACAAGTAACATCGCACCTACTCTTGGAAGGTGCTACGCAATGATCGATGACCTCTCCGACAAAGATCAAGCAATTCCCAATACCCCGAATCCCAGATGAAATCCTCAGAACTTCTTATCATGACTGTCTATAGTCATTCAGAATCTCACAACATTCCATCACCGGACCTCCCAACTGTCCAGCATCAACCCTGACTCTTAGTCTGGAAGTAATGAACTATCATTCTCCTCATCCTCGACTCCTCAACCAAAGCTCCATCATGGCACTTATGATAAGATCAGAACCCACATTACCACTCTCGATACTCATCAAAGATAATAAGAGCCACTGCCTTGATATTCTCCTCTTGATCGACTGCCGTTGCAGCTAACACATGCCCAACTATACTCAAGTTGGGTGTATCCTAGTTCTTAACCATCTAAGTCCCCATTGACGACCTGTTCAAGCTATATCTTTACCTCGCGGCAGACCTACTGCCATATACTTTGATTGAAGATCACTATCAGTGCAATCCCATAGGGCTCACCCCCAAACTTAGAAACCGAAATCTCAACACCTCTTACGTCTCCCATAGGAAACGGAATTTACACCTCTCAGGTCACAGAAAGTGACATCTCCACTATTGGCTGGTCGCCCAACCCATATCGTATTCCTCCATAACACAACATCCCTACTCATCCCTGAGTCTTGCGACTCCAACTAGCATCTCACCAACAATCCCTCGGAGCTAACTTGATTTCCCTCTGAAGGGATACTCCACTAAAACTCATCTATCACGGCCCTCAGGCCCCATACTCTTTCACATCTGTTCTCAGTCCAGACAATAACCATGGAATAACCGGTGAAACCATAAGCACTAACCGCCACATGCCACGATACTCAAACCATGTGGCCACCTCTCGATCTACTATGAATCATGATACTCGAACCATGACACGACCCCTTGATCTGCTACTTATCACGATACTTGAACCATGACACCACCCCTTTATCTACTACTTATCACGGTACTCGAACCACGACACCTCTCGATCTGCTACCTAGAATCTCCAGTATATTCCCTGCATCAAGTATGGGTCCTTTACTTTCATTAGTACGGGCCCATACTACCTGCCACATCTACCCATACCTTCCACACGGACCATCCCAGATTTCCTAAGTAGCTGCTCAACCTTCTCGCTCATCCATCCTGTTGCTCGTGTTCGTTCCCCAACGAAATAATCTACCCTGTTAGCACACTCATCTGACCACGGTTACCCCCTAGGCTCTTCCTAGGTGCTCACACTTCTTTGCTATCAGCTGCTGAAGAACTTCTAACGACGCCAACCATCTACCTCCTGAATATCGTCATATTCACTTAGTATCTGACTCCCATCATCAAGAGTTCCACAAAGCACGAAGCAAGCAGCATTTGGGCATTAAACAATCTCCACTAGCACGTAAAACCCCTCTAGGCTATTATCTTACTTGGTCTCCTCATATTCGTAGGATACCACTGAACTCAAGCGACTTCACCCCCACACGGGCATCTAACTACCCTCTTAGTAGACTCCACAAATGCTCA
Organism: Lactuca saligna; assembly: GCF_052625555.1. Classification (NCBI taxonomy): domain Eukaryota; kingdom Viridiplantae; phylum Streptophyta; class Magnoliopsida; order Asterales; family Asteraceae; genus Lactuca; species Lactuca saligna. The sequence continues at coordinate 173,759,130 of NC_136419.1, forward strand.
TCTAGGTATCTCTCCTATATTACTCCTCTACTCAAATCCCTCTCTAAAAAGGATTCCTACTGGATACTCTTACTCAGCATAAACTCGAAAACACATCACAGATAACAACAACTCCTAGGCTAAGGTATCACAAATCAGGCCACTCTAGTCCTAATATATGAAATACCTAGCCTATCTCTAGCAAGCATAATACCTCATAAATATCTCATAATAAAAAAGTAAGGGTATTTTGGGAAATCACCGTTCGGGCTCTGGCTGATTGTACACACTGCTCTTTCTCGTTTTCCCTTAGAAACTCTTGTTCGCTTTAGAAAATCATTTCTTTGAAATATTTTCTCAAATCCCCAGTTTGAGTCCAGATTTACCTGAAGGTGCATCTGAATCCCTCAAACCAAGGCTCTGATACCAACTTGTAACACCGTAAAATTTCAAATAAAATTTTAATTTAAAAATCGTATAGTTTTCATAACATATTGTATGAAAATCTCATTTATTCAATTTACAAAACACAACTCCATTAATAATTTAGGATCCTCATAAATCTTTCTTTGGTGTGTACAATCAAGCAGGTGCCGTCCCGCGATCCTGAGAAACCTGTAACACATAACACATACACGGGAAGCACAAAGCTTAGTGAGTTCCCCAAACTACCACATACAACACATAAACCACTCAAGTCTATAACTAGGTACGACCCTCCGGTCAATGTGTCTCAACGGGACCCTCCAGTCCCGTAGCTCGTTGGACCCTCTGAATCAGTGGACTCTCCGGTCCGGTCTGATCGAGGACCCTCTGGCCTCATGAGTCGTTGGGCCCTCTGGTCCGATCTATATAACACATAGCATACATATAACACAACGCACATAAATCTCAAACATACACATACACATAAGACCCTCCGTTTGGTACATAGATACCACTCTAGGTAATGCATAGTGAGAAGACTCACCTTAGGTAGCTCGGATAATCTCGAATCTCGAAAACTGATCTGGCCTCCACCTAATCACATAAACAATTTTCTTATAATTAACAACGTCTCTCAAAGGCTAGATTAATCCCCCTTATAATTCCTCAGAAGGGTAAAATACCATTTTACCCCTCCAAGACCTAAAAGCCCAATTGTTGACCAAACCCTAAAAGTCAACGAAAGTCAACTCAGTCAACGGTCCAACTTTCACTAGACTCGACGAGTGAACTCGTGGGACTCGGTGAGTACATGCGCCTCTTCTGAATCTTTCTAAGGCCTCACTTAACTCGTCGAGTTAACCTTTCACTCGACGAGTTACCACTGATCACGAATCGCTGGGCAACCCGACTCGACTTGTCGAGTCCTCTCATGGACTCGGCGAGTTTCGTCAATGACAACTCCCAAATGACCTTCTAAGGTCAGATCTGTTTCTCTAACTTATAGATTTGACCTTTAATCACCCAAGAGTCACGTAAAGGTCCAATCTTTAAGCTAATGCAACACTCATATGGCTCTATTTTATGAATTAGCTCTTAATATGACAACCAATATCCAAAACCCCCAAAGGAACTGCATAAAGCTAGATGATTGGGACTCTCTGGACCTCTCAAGGTCCACATCTAAGGTCTATTTCACATTGTGACTTCTCATGCTTCTTATTCCAACTCAAGAAAGGGTAAAGAAACCCTTGATTCAATCAGCCTACACAATAAAGAAGAAAAGGGCTGAATTGCTACCTCAAAGTGAAGCCTCCTTACTTGAAAGTCTTAGAACAACAACCTCCTTTGGTCCTTCTTGCTGGATCACTTCTCCTCCTTAGCAAAATCACAACAAATGGCTCAAGATGGCTCTCTCTCTCTCTCTCTCTTTAACACTTCACATGCTCAAATATGCTAGGGTTCTTTTCTCTGTAAGGGTGGCCACAAATGAGGGCCATAAAGACCCTTAAATAGGACACAAACCCAGAAAATTAGGGTTTCTTTGCCCAGTACCTACTCGGCGTGTCCCCCCTATGACTCGTTCAGTCCGTTCATTAAATCCATGCGATCAAGTCGACTCGACTCGGCGAGTTGGTCCCTCAACTCGTCGAGTCCCTCCTTCAATATCAAGATTAACATGCACAATAATGTTCTTGAAAATCTGGATGTTACAATTCTCCTCCACTTGAATTATATTTTTCCCTCAAAATCGCTCCTCAACAACAAATAGATCTAATCCAATAATCGAACAGTACCATCGGAAGGATCTCACATCACACAACAATCTTTCTCTCTGGACACCTGAATCCAATCGAGAACTCCTCCCTGGAAAAGGACAGACCCATCTGCCACTACGCTAACCCTTCTGATTCTCAAGAATCTAGAAACTCTAGTAGCCTGACACCCATCCAGACCGCCTTCTTACAATATCACCATGTTATTCGCTCCTCGAATAAAAAACCTCAATAACTCATTTTCCCTCTGATTCTCTAGTGGGGACCAATAAAACAAGTCCAGATCATATACCAAGGAATGAAAAGGACACATCACACCAGGGACCCATCCAATGTACTGCAATTACAACCCTTATGAACAACAAACCCTCAACACCCTGACCTCAGGTATGAAGAATGATCATGCTTGTTTAGAAGTGTCCCCTGACATCTAAAAACATAAACCTCAGCTCCCTTATCAATATCCCTTTCAAGACTGAGCACCATGTCATCTCCCGACCCAACAGTTGAACCTCCAAAGGTTACTGGTTGGATGTACCAAAACGTCTCACTGACTTCCTTATCAATACAACTATCTCGGTCCAGTGTGACACACAAGTCATGAAGTTTGCTTTACCTCAATACTACTATCTTTATTGAAGTTCATACAATCATTTACATACATTGGATTTGAAACTTAAAACATACACGAAAACCTTATACATGGTGTGATACAGTACTCGTGAACAAGTTAGGGATCTAGTGAGACTTATCCATTGACACCTTTGAGTGTATGATCGTATCCTATAGTTATAATCAGAGTCTCCTGGAGGGAGAGTGGGAGTTTATCTATAGATCTATATGGGGATGACACCCCCACGCCTTAGTTGTTCGCTACAGCTAGACTAGGCCAGTCTAGGGCAACAAATCGTACCTATCTGGTGTCCAAAACGTCATGACAGGCAAACTAGTCATTATCAACCATGGTTGTAACGGATCACTTAGAGACTAACTACATCAAAGATTTCGGTATAATCATAATAATCTTAATGATTCAAAAACATACATACAACAACACTGGGTTTTGGAATTTTGTGATCTCGACACTTTTAATAGCAGAAAATATTGGATTTTCTGGGTTGAATACATTATACATTACTTTCTACTTACAACAGAAAATACAAGATTTTCTAGGCTACATTTCATACACATTTTAAAAACGTAAAACACGCATGCAATAATACTCAAATCGACAAATCATTTACAAAAATCATTTTTATAGAAAATAACGGATTTTCTAGTGTTTTGCATATCATACAAATACTTTTCATTAAAAATTATTATGAACTCACCAACATTATATATGTTGACCATTTTCAAAATAACTTCTATTCTCAGGTAATCGTTAAGCATGGAATCTTCAAGTGTGTGGATTTATTTTTGTGTAATGTCAAACATCATACAATTATTATTTTGGGATATGTAATCTAAGAAAATATACTTGATGTGAACAATATCGGTTGTATTATGTAATGTTTGGTGATGATTTTGTTATGTTTCATGTATATTCATTGGGATGATATTTCAAGATGAAGTCCCGCACATGCCCCCGAACGTTTCCACCGTCTGGTTCGGGGGTGTGACACCCACTTGGCCTAAATATTTTTTCTTGAATTCGAGCATGTCATTTCAGAACCTTTTGGTCCTAATATGTTTATATGACATTAATAGGATGCCAATTTTGAACACCTCTTATTTTAATCTTTTATGCCAATTTTCACATTATAAATCATGAATGTTTCCAAAATTAGAAAATTTTACTTTGATATTTTTCGGCAAATTACTACCATTATGTTCTTAATTATTTATAATTGACACGTCAAGTGTATGTTAACTCTTTTCCTGGGTATTTTTGTAAGTCAAATTTAAGTTTTAAACAAGGGACATGGATTTTTAGACATTATACACTTAACTTCTTGACCCAAGCCTATTATCTCTTTCCTTCAATGAAATTTACTTTGTGATAATAAAAACATAATATCAAACCTTGGGTCTTTTTGAAAATACTCACTTTCTGGTTTTTAGACATTGTACAATTAATTTCTTTACCCAAGCCTAGTTTCACTTTCCCTCAATGTAATTTTCTTTGTGTTAAGAAAAACATAGTATCAAACCTTGGGTCATTTTCAAAATACTCACTTTCTGATTTTTGGATATTGTACACTCAATTTCTTGACCCACACCTGTTATCTCTTTCCTTCAATGTGGTTTTCTTTTTGATAAGAAAAGAAGGGTATCAAACCTTGGGTCATTTTCAAAATACTCACTTTCCGATTTTAACAACAACTTAATTAGTTTCCTTATGAAATTTCTAGCACCGGTCTTGTCAAACTTTAAGTGTTTGCTTCCATTGATGTTCTTTCATCCGTATCAATCCTTTATGATTCATTATCTCTACGTAGTAAAGTATTTATACTCTATCCATTATGATCAACTTCATCATCAACACGTACTTCTGAACTAGAAGCTTCCTCCGTATAGAGTGTACCATGTTTATGATCTCTACAAACCACTACGTTTCTTTAAGTTGCTTTACATCACTAACCATCATAAATAGCTTGGTGACCCTCACCGTCGAGTTACTCTACCTATATAGACACTCCCTTCAGGACTGGAAAGAACTTGACTTTCCATAAGTTCTAACTTTGTACTAAAGGTTGCTTTGGGACCACATCCCTAATGATAACGATTATGCAGCTCATACTGTGTGCTACTCACACTATCCCATTTTAGTTCATTGGATTCTTTATGGAGCATATGAAATGTCTAGGAAGAAGCGAAACCTATGTCCTTTTAATTAGTATTCTAGTGAGTTCTTAATATAAAAAAATAAGAGCATCATCATTAGAATCTCTTGCAACATTTACCTAGTTCCTACTCTTATTCGTAGACGCTTAGGAACTGGCATCGGAAGCACTTGATACCCTTGGAGTTCCAATCTGAGATGTCTTTCCCATTCGTTAATTAACATCTATTCCCCGACTTGGATATTTCCTTTGGCACTTTATCTATACATGTTCTTATCAAGGATCTAGTGACGAATAATTTCTAAAATTTTGTATCCAACCCTAATGGAACTGTTAACAATTTCCCTGGTGTTGTTCCAACTATCAGGTAAATGACAATTATAGCAATGAATGGACTACATCTTTTAACCAATTGTCTGCAAAGGCTAGTCGTGAGGTAATTGAGTTGTGTTTATCCACATGAATCAACACAAATCTACCCTTTCATTTTTAAATATCATAGCTAACGAATCAAGTGAACCTTGTTTGTAGTAGAGGATGTTTCATACATTTTGGACAATGCCCATATCAAATTTTGGGTTGTCTCTACACTGACAAGGTTGTATGTGCATCCTTGACCATTCATAATTTCAGACTCTAAGTGCTTGTTGGTCCAAATGGTACCAATATTCTTGCAATGTATACGAGGTATTCAAACCACCCGGACGGTAGATATAATTTATTTTATTGGAAATCGCCAAGGACTACTGGAAAGCACGATCCGATTTGGGTGGAAGTGGATCTATTGCCAAAATCTACACACTTCCTTCTCATTCAAAAAGATTACCAAATGGAAAATCTAGTCCATATTAATATAGACGAGAACCTAATATTTCATTGGGTAATTATTTCCATTAGCTTGGATAGAAATAGTCGACTGGAAAAACATAGTTGCCTTACGTATAGTATCACAACAAGCATTTTTTGCTAGGAAATTATGTATTCATGTAATCAACTCTAGTGTAACTTAAGTTGAAGATTTGTGCAAATGATCATTCCAAAAATAGCAATTTGAACACAAATTTCACTCGTAAAGTTCAAAACCTAATTCAGTACATCTCAAATACTCAACTGTGGATTTGAAACCCTTATTTCCAACTTCAAACCCCAATTGGGCTAGAAATCACTTATTGGGCCTAATGGGCCAATAAACTCACAACTTGGTTATTATGGTCTAAGAATCCTCATTTGGGCCTTAAATGGACCCACATTCTTTAAATTATAGCATTTTGGGCCATAAGACTTTCCATGGGTCTTATTGGGCCTAAAATGTCTCACCTTGCTTCATGGGCCTTGTTGGGTCGTAAACACCCTTTCTTAATCATTGTTGGGCCGTGAACCCTTATATGGGACCAATGGGCAGAAAAGTCCTATCACGAGCCTTATAATTTAGAATATACTCATTAATATCCCAAACTTTTCCTTTCTCTACTCTCATTCTCGGATTTGAGTATACATATATACATGTAAAAAAAGGGAGATAATATGGGAAAAAATTTAAGGGAGACACCTCACCATTGCATGGTGAGTATCCATGTTTAATACCTTCCATATGTCAATGAAGACTCAGACCTTTAGGCAAAATCTTGTCACTCCCTCTTCCTCTTCTTCTATTCTCAGCCATAAGAGCCTACACCACCACCCACACTTCAACCATTTCAACGTCTAAACACCTCTAAGAACTCTCAAGGAAGCCTCCCTTATTCCCCCAAAATTTGTGTGTGCTAAGGTGTATATCCACAAATACTTCATCCAAAAGTCCACTCATTTGGTAAGCTACTCTCTAGGTATGATGATTAACTTCATTTTATGATAATCTTCACTCCTTAACACACCATTTTCATGATACATACTCTTAGATCCACCTTAGGTTCAAAAACTCCACTAAAGTAGCTTACTAGGGCCGAGATCCTTCTCAATCTTCATCAAAAACAAAAATCATCAACCAATATACCCCTTATTTTTCGGTTTTACTGTGTTTTAGGGGAGAATGCAAGTTGTTTTAAATAGTTCTATGTGGATATGTATGATTTTGTGTGTTATTCATGATATAAGTGTGCTTATGTGCCATAAACTCCATGAACCCAAAAATATACATAAATATGATGATATTTGTGGACATAACACTTGATACCACATATTATGCAAAGAAAAAGTTTTAAAACATCATAAGGTTATTTAAAACTAAGAAAATAACGTAAGAGGACCAAAAATGACAAAACAAACAAAAAGGGAAGTTATTATGCATAAATCATGGTTTTGAAAAGATTTTTTGAACATCTATGGATCTTTATGGTATTTTTGATTTTGTAAGGGCTAAAAGTGTAAACTTTCACAAATGGACCTCATTTTAGGCCATCATGGTTTTGGGCTAAATTGTAAGCTTTTGGGCATTTGTGGCCTTAAATGTCATTTTAAACAAAGTTGAGTAAAAAATGTAAAATTTTCGGTTAAAAAGGGCTGAAAATGTAATTTTATTAAATCTTGGGTCAAAAAGGTAAATTATTCACAATTGGGCCAAAAATGTCAGTTTTCAAAAAATTGAGGCCAAAAGTGCTATTTTGACAAAAGTGGGGTTAAAAATGTTATTTCGCGTGAATCAAGCCCTTAAATGTAAACATAAGGTTTTAAAGGACCAAACGTAACGACAACGGATCAAGCCCTTAAATGTTATTTCATGTGAATCAAGCCCAAAATGTCGTTTTAAAAAAAGTGGGTCTTTTATGTCAATTTGATAAACAGTTAAACTTAACAACCAACGTAACGACAACGGATCAAATACTTCATTTACATGCATATTGGGCCTGGAATATAATTTATATGTTTAGTGGGCCGTAGTTGTCCTCTTTCATGTTTATTGGGTCTTGAATATATATTATATGCTTAATGGGTCTAGAATATAATTTACATATTTAATAGGCCTAAGTTGTCCTCTTTCATGTATATTAGGCCATGAATATACCTTACATGTTTATTGAGACTGGAATATAATTTACATGTTTAGTGGGCTTTAGATATCCTCATTCATGTCTATTGGGCCTGGAATATACCTTATATGCTTATTGGGCCTGGAATATAATTTACATGTTTAGCGGGCCTTAGTTGTCCTCTTTCATGTTTATTGGACCTGGAATATACCTTATATGCTTATTGGGCCTCGAATATAATTTACATGTTTAGTGGGCCTTACTTGTCCTCTTTCATGTTCATTGGGCCTGGAATATACCTTGCATGTTTATTCGCGTAAATTCAGTTAAGGATTTAGTGAGACACTTCGTTTGACACCTATTGAGTGTACAAATGTAGCATGTAGTTATAACCAGAGTCTCCCGAAGATAGAGCGAGAGTTTGTGTATAGATCTATATGGGGGTGATAACCCACACCTGAGTTGTTCGCTACAGTTAGACTAGGACAGTCTAGGGTGACAAACCTTACCTTAAACAAGTCGACGTCTGAAAGACGTCATAATAGGTGAAGTTGTCATTATCAAGTATGGTTATAACGACTCACTTAGAGGAATTAACACCATTATAAAATTTACGGGAAACAGTTTTTATGGATAACACAGTAACATACATGCACTGTTGAGATCACAACGTTTTTCATAAACAGAAAACATCGGGTTGTCTGGGATCATTTATTTTATATTCTTACAAACATTATCACATATGCATTAATACAAGATCGGACACACACATTTCAAACCATTTTTCAGAAAATATCGGATTTTCTGGTAGTTACAAAGTAATACAAAACATTTTATTCAAACATGCTTATGAACTCACCAACATTATATATATTGACTTTAGTTAAGTTAACTTGTATTCTAAGGAAATCGTTGAGCAGATTGGTCAGCAAAAATATCTGGATATTTTATTGTGTTTTGTCATTACCTTACTTTGGATATTTTGGCATGTAATATTAAAGTACAAAACTTGATGTAAACAATGACAATTGTAATATTACATGTATGATGATGATAATGTTTTTGTTTCATATACATACATTGTGATGATACTACGTGAATAAAGTCACTCCATTCCCCAGACGTTTCCGTCATCTGGTTCGGGGGTGTGACAGGTTGGTATCCGAGCATTATTTATAATGAACTCACATATCTAATAATGCAAGATATGCAACTATAAATTGTGACATCCCCAATTTTCTCAGCCAGAAAAGATCGATTTGTTTATGCTTTGTTTTAAAATCAGAGTTATCTTTAAAAGAAAACAGTTGTGGAATTTGTTCCCAAAACAAAATATGATTATAAAAAAATTATCAAAGCATTTCCGAAGAGATGTATTTCATTATATAAAAACCTTAGGATTTCATGTTTGATACAGACTAAAAGCATAAACAGTATAATATAGACCTTACAACAGTTATTTACAACTACCTATCTATAATACAAAATATCTAGACAAGTCATCCAACTTATGCTCTTGTGCCACTACCTGTAATACAAAGAAAACTGAGTGGGTCAGGCTTGGGAGCCTGGTGAGCATATAGGGTTTTCAACCCACAAAAAATAAATTTATTAATTTCATCAAACAACAACAACCCGGTTACCCATTCCCGTTATCTCCACTTTACATCCCTAAAACTACAATCACAAGGGACCTAGCCTAAGGATTTTCATCGGGGCGACAACACTGCTTTGGGGGTTTCCGAGCAATTTATGTCAACTAAGGCAACCATGTGGGGGGATGGAGTGCAACAAATGAACACCCAAGCTCATTAACACCTACAGGTTGCGAGACTGCCAGCGTTCCACATGACTATCTAGAAAAGTATGTGGTCATCATCCATACTCCGCTAGATGACTGGATCACAATAACATTGATGCCTTTCATCATTTTATTTCATCACACATCAACTATCTACCCATGTTTTACCCAACATTTTTGTAGATAAAAATACATATATGGTTTAAATCATTTTAAAACCTATATAAAAACATTCATTCAACACTCATCTCAAATAAACAAACAATAAATATACACATAGCACGTATTTTAAAAAAAATACTTCGTATCTATGTGTAAGATGAAAGTGACTACAAACTCACTTTATAAGATGGTAATCAGGCAGTTCTTCAATGAAACCGGGAAGTTTTCTAAAAAACCGGGCTTCACGCGGGCAGAGTTTCGGCTCAAAAACTCTTTTTCTCGGGATCTTCAGGGCTCTCGGACTTGCTTTGGGTGTCGGGATGAAACACTAGGCTTCGGGGGTATTTCTTGCAAAGTAGAAGAGAGTTTAGGGGTGAATGATGTAAAGAAAGTAAACTAAATTCGGGCAGCCTTGAGTTCTATTTATAGTGGCTGAACATCGGGGTTACGTTGGGCGTAATGTCCTCGTACGTTGGGTGTACTGCGAGGCAGTCCACTATGTAGGGCGTACACCGGGTACGTTGGGCGTACGGGTGGATCATCTTGGATGCATTGAAGCTATGGGCACACATTTCTCATGCGAAGTAGTAAGCTATGTGGCCCAACTCAGCCCATGAACACGGGTACGTTGGGCGTACTCCCAATTTCCAAACTTCTAAAATTCGTAACTTTTGCATACGAACTCTGATTTTAGCGTTCTTTATATCCACGCGTAGGTCCGACTATTCTCTACAACTTTCGTTTAGACTCCGTCGGTTAATTTTGACTTTATTTTTAAAGTTATATATTTAACAGGCCGGGATAGGAAAAATCCGTTAAAAATTCATAACTTCTTCATCCAACGTCTGTTTTCGTCTGTCATTTTACCGTTAAACTACAATAAAAAGGATCTTCGATCCTCGTTTAGATTGCTTCGGCTTAAAATCACTCAATCAAAATTTCGAGTTTTGGGTTGCATACTATTAACTCAAAACTTCGGAAAATCATAACTTCTTCATACGAAGTCAGATTTGGACATTCTTTTTATAGATGCTCTCGGTTTAACGTATTCTATGATTTTTGTTTAGATCACAAAGGCTAAAAAGCACTTTAATGAAAATTGACTTTTTACGTCACATAGCATTGTGCCGATTTTGTAGCGAAACTTCGACATGTCATAACTTCTTCGTTATAACTCGGATTTCGGTATTCTTTATATCATCGAAATCCTTATTTCAACCACTACAACTTTCTACATAGATATCAGCTTTATCTAATATTTATTTTCGACGCTCATTTTTATTCTTAATTCATTAAATTTTCATAATTAAGCAAATAAGCACATATTTTACATAGAATTCACGTAATTCCTCTTTACTACTTCAAAATGAGTTACAAAGGTTAACCTAGACTATTACATTATCTTTAGTGCAGAGCCCGGAAACACGAGCGTTACATAAATACAATGGGACTAAATTACTCTAAACAAAACAATTAAAATACATACCTAGGCGTGCATTAATACTATAGCTCAAAAAGTCTTCTGAGAAAACTGAACACCGTGGTTTAACCCGGACAGTTATGTAGTCTTATTGGACATAAATAGAGTCTGATCAACTATATTTATTCAAAATACTACCAACATGTGTTTGGGAGTGATCATGGTGGGCAATGAATCTAGAAACTTGCCAACCTTATATCCAAAAGCTTTTAAGGAACTCAAACATAAGCAATTAAAGATAGTATAGAAGTAATTGGAATGTTATCTACATGCACTCTCCTTACACACACTTCTCACCCCGCATGAAGACCCTATTGCTAGATTCCATCATCCAAGAGATCCCTATTTTCCCAACCATGGGAATGTTGGATGGTTAGAGCTAGAAGCGGAGGAAGAACCGGAAGAAGAACCTGAAGAAGAAGAAGCTGAAAAGGGACTGGCAGAACCGGTAGTAGACTTAGATGAGGAGGAGGCTGATGGTAGCGATGCAGATGACTCAGACACGGAGTCTAAAGTCATTAATCCGCCATACATGGATAGGGTTCCCCCTTACAGGATGGGTACCAATGGTCCTACGCCCCTATAAGCACACGAGATCTATAGGTGGAATCTCCATCAGGGGTGCGTCCCCCATTCGGTATGAACCAGGACTACTACGACCTGAGTCATGGTGGACCTACCGACCAAGCCCTACCGGTAATGGTTAAGAGGACACGTGACATCGACAAGCAGGCACAAACAACCTCCGGTCAAATGGTTGCAATGAGAGATGTGGTTGGTTGTGCAAAAAGGATGACTCATGAGGTGGTTAGGGACTATCAGGCACGTCAAGCAGCATTGGAAGCCCAGCTTCAAGCCGCCGACCATCACCTGGCCAGACTCCAGGTTGCATCTACCTTGTTGTCAGCTCCACCAGAACCTTCCCTCCGCGACTAGGATGGGCTTCATCTACTAATGTAATGCCCGTAGATCCGGGCTAGTCAATATAGAGATAATAAGTGTCGAAAATGACTTTTCGACAAAAGATTATTTAGAATAAATAATCTTAACCAAGTTTTAGAATATTTCTCAAGGTTTCCGTACATATAAAGAACGCCAAAAATCTAAGTTATAACGAAGAAGTTATGACCCGTTGAAGTTTCGCAACGGAACCGGCACGATACCGGGAAGCGTAAATAGTGAATTTATGATAGAGTGAGATTTAGCCTTAGTGATCTAAACGAAAGTCATAGAATATGTTAAACTAAGAGTGTCGATAAAAAGAACGCCCATATCTGACTTCATATGAAGAAGTTATGATTTTTCGAAGTTTCGGATTAGCAGTATACAACCCGAAATTCGAATAATAGATCGAGCGGTTTTTAGCCGACACGACCTTAACGAGAATCGAAGATCTCGTTAAGAGTAGCATAACGAGAAAAAGATGGGCGAAAACGGACGTCGGATGAAGAAGTTATCAGAATTTAACGGACCAATCATGTCCCGACCTGTTAATAATACAAAATTTAAAATCGAGTCAAAATTAGCCGACGGAGTCTAAATGAAAGTTGTATAGTACGTCCCCACCTTCGCGTGGATATAAAGAACATCGAAAACGGAGCTCGTACGCGAAAGTTATGAATTTTTAAAGTTTGCACTTCAATTTGCAAAGCTGATTGCGAAGTTGATGACGTGGCGCATTGTGGGCCGTCCATCGCTGATCAAAGGACGCTTCGGATTCGGACATGCCTCCCTTCGCCACGCCCCACGTTCGAGTTCGGTACGCCCACCGTACCCTCCGGTCTTATCCTTCCGACGACTGCGAGACAGCTGGATCCGGGTGGCAACCCTATCCGAGACTACGCCCAGCGTCGCCGAGGACTACGCCCAGCGTACGTCCGAGGCTCGCAGGCTATAAAAGGGGGCGAGGGTCTCCGGATTTTTCACACATTTTCTCATTCTCTCTCTACAATCTTTCTCTCTCTAAGGGTTTTAACCCTCCCATAAGCCTAGGTGATCCCCTAGCACCCTAAGGAAGCCCCGAGGCTCCCGGAATCCCGAGAAAAAGAGTGTTTCGGTTTCGAAACGCTGCTCCAAATAAAGCCCGGTTTTATTTAAAATTTGTTGTAAGTGAGCTACGCATACGCAGTTTTTAATATAGCTTTCAAATAATTATAGGAATGTTATTAGGTCCTTAAAATAATTGTTTGGGCTATTACTATGAGTTATATTGAGTGTTATTTAACACTTATATAATAATAATAATAATAATAATAATAATAATAATAATAATAATAATAATAATAATAATAGCTAGACTATTAATTTGACGCGGTTATCATTAGACTAAACCCTAGTGGAATTGATACTAGGTTTTATTGAAGGAAAATTGTTTTGAGAGTATCGAAGCGTTGTCCGAGTGCTGAGTCACCACCTTTCAGGTGAGTGCATAGTTACTTTCAGCTTACACATAGATATGAAGTATTTTATATAAATTACATGCTATGTGTGCATATTATCTGAATACTTGCTATCTATGTTGGGTGAACAATTTTATACACATTTTAAATGATTTAAACTGTAAATGTATTTTATATCTACGAAAATGTTGGGGTAAGACATGTGTAGATGTAATAGATGAAATATGAGTAGGATGATGAGTTGAGAGGTGAAATAGACCGTGAGGTGAGGGTGAGAGGTGCACGATGTGAGAAGCCTTTTTCCTAAATGATAGCCCTGTCATTCAGCAGAGTATGGATGACAACCACGGACTATTCTAGACAGTCCAGTGGAACACTAGTAGGCTCGCAACCTATAGGTGTTGTGAACGATGTGTTCACCCGGTGTACGCTAAACCTTGGTGACCATGCAGACTTGGTGCCTAAACCTTGGTGATCATGCAGACTTGGTGCCTAAACCTTGGTGATCATGCCGACTTGATACCTAAACCCTGGCGACTATGCAGACTTAGTGCCCGTTGTGTAAACCGTGGCAACGATGGATTTCTTGCCGATTCCTTAGGATAATCCTTAGGAATGAATGAACAAGGAATAGCTGATTCTTAGGGTAGTTCCTTAAGAGTAAAGACGATAATGGGGATGGATAATTAGGTTGATTGTTTCATTGTTAAACATAATAATTATATTATTGTGGGTTGAAAACCCTATGTACTCACCAGGTTTCCCAACCTGACCCACTCAGTTTATTTATATCATAGGTGTCGATATGAAGTCACATTACACTGAGATGATTAAAGAGATGTAGACCACTAGTGTAAATAAATGTAAGTTCTGTTTATGCTTATGTTTCTGTATTGACGATGACATCCCAAACGTTTTAAAATGAATAAAATACGTTTCTTCAAAAATATTTTATCATGTTTTTACTGGGAACAAATTCCGCAACATTTTTATGAAAAGAAGTACTCAAATTTTTATAAAGCATAAACAAAATCGGTTTTTTATGGCCGTGAAAATGGAAATGTCACAACTACCACTACTGTTATGGTTTCCTTTTTATGTACTACTCTATATACTATCGACTTCACGATTAAGCGATTACACTACTCATGGAGTCGTTATGCTATCGGATTTTCATTTTCCTTCATGTATTGTATGCCTTATATAGGCAAATTTTCATGTATCAAAAAGATTATTACTAATGAAAGCAGTTACATATATTTTTTCGTGATGTTGTTATCTGATATGTGTTCTATTATTTTTTTTATTTCATGTTGATTTCTTGCATTCATTTACACGTACAATCGAATCATCGAAACTCCTCTATATACGAGGAATCTCGAAACCAGAATACACTAAATACATACCATCTTTCTGTTCATGACAGAAGATGCCTCAAAGACCGAATCGCGGAAACAACACGACACCAATACCACCGGAGGTAAACTCAGTTGCATTCCAAGTAGCAGTGTCGGTTGCGGTCACCGCAGCACTGGCACATATTTACAACGGAAATAACGGTGGAGGTAACGGGCAAGGAGCTGGGAGCTCAAACCAGGGGATGAACCAAGGACCTACAAAGGTTTGTACTTACAATGATTTCACGAATGCCACGCCTCTAACTTTCAACGGAATGGGAGGCGTGATAACCCTAAAGCGGTGGATAGAAAAAGTTGAATCAGTATTTGAGATATGCAGATGCTCCGAAGAGTGCAAGGTGAAGTTTTCAGCTTGCACATTTTTCGATTAAGCGCTTTCCTGGTGGAACGGTCATGTGGAGGCCATGACACCCCCAGTGGTGAATGCTATGCCATCGGAGGAGCTTAAGGAAATGTTGATGGCGGAACACTGTCCCAAAGGGGAGATACAGAAAATGGAGGAACTGTGGAATCTCACAGTATAGAACTCAGACATCGATGCGTACATCTCGAGGTTTAGAGAATTATCACTCCTATGACCAGGCATGATCACGTCGGAAGGAAAGAAGATTGAAAGAATCATTTGGGGATTAACCTCTCCAATTCAAGGAAATGTAATAGCAGCAAACCCTGAAATGTACGACAATGCTAAAAGACTAGCCAAAAAGTTGTATGACCATGGCAACAAGAAGGGTGACAAAGTTGGGGAAACTGAAGGCTCGGAGGGAAAAGATAACAAGAAAAACAAAGACAACAAACGAAAGGGGCGAAAAAGCCAAGAGTTATCGAAAAGGAAACAAACTATAGCAGTCCACGCTGCTACTGCTCAGGTTGCCTCAACACCACATGCTCCAGCCTTAACTACACAAACTACTACCAGGCAATACTCGAGAACCCTACCCAAGTGTAACAAATGCAGCTACCACCATTATGGAAAATGCAGAGATATCCATCGTACACATTGCAACCGTAAGGTCCATACCGCTCGATACTGTAGATCTCATCCCCAACAGAACCAACAGCCAAACAGTAACAACAACAACAACAATAACAACCGCAAAAACAAGAACAAAAACAATAACGTTGGGGCTAGTCACACTTGTTATGGATGTGGAGGAACCGGTCATTTCAAATGAAATTTCCCCAAAGCCAATAACCAATGGGCAGGAGGATCACGAAGGTTCCTAACTGTGGGTCAAGGTGAGGCAATTCAAGACCCGGTGGTTCCTATAGTAGAGCTGAGCGGAGCTACGTTAGTAACAACTTCAAAGACTTGCTAAACCAACAACCCCATAAGCTAAACGAAGCCTTCACGGTGGAGATAGCTAATGGGAAAACTGAAAAAACCAAAGATGTTTACGTAGGGTGCACATTAACACTAAACAACCATACATTTCAAATAGATTTGATGCTAGTAAATATTAGGAGTTTTATGTGATAATCGGCATGGATTGGTTAAGCCCCCCCCCCCCCCCCCGGGTGCAGATATTATGTGCCACGAGAAGGTTGTTCGCCTTAACCTTCCCAATCAAGAAACCCTAGTAATCTATGGCGATAAACCTGGCACCAATCTTCGTCTTATCTTGTGCATCAAGGCACAGAAGTGTCTGCACAAGAAAAGGTATGCCTTCCTCGCTCATGTTGTGGATAAAGCCAAAGAAGAAGTAATCATTACAGACATCCCAGTAGCATGCGACTTCCCGGATGTATTTCCTAAAGACCTTCTGGGAATACCCCCAGAGAGACAGGTTGAATTTTGAATCAACCTCGTACAGGGAGCCACATCATATGCCAAATCACCATACATGTTAGCTCTCTCCGAAATGAAGGAGTTATCCAGTCAATTAAGCGAACTGTTGAACAAAGGATTCATCAGACCAAGCTTCTCACTCTGGGGAGCTCTGGTCTTGTTTGTCAAGAAGAAAGACGGATCTTTTACAATGTGCATCGATTATCGGGAGTTGAACAAACTCACTGTCAAAAACCAATACCCACTCCCTCAGATTGATGATCTATTTGATCAGCTTCAAGGAGCTAGTTACTTCTCCAAAATATATCTAAGATCCGATTATCATCAGATCCGAGTCCAGGAAGAGGACATTCCAAAAATTGGTTTTCGGACTCAATACAACCATTACGAATTCCTTATGATGCCCTTCGGTCTAACAAATGCCCCTGCAGCATTTATGGACCTCATGAACCGAGTTTGCCACCCATTCCTTGATAATTTCGTAATCATCTTCTTCGATGATATTCTCATATACTCCCGAAGCAAGGAGGAGCACAGTCAACATCTCCGCTAAATCTTGGAAACTTTAAGAGCTGAAAGGCTATATGCGAAACTCTCCAAATGTTAGTTCTAGATTCGCGGTGTAGTCAATGAGGAAGGGATTCATGTGGATCCTTCCAAGATCAAGGCCATTGAAGGTTGGGCGATTCCGGAAACACCAACAGAAATTCGACAATTCTTGGGTCTCGTAGGCTACTACCGAAGTTTTATTCAGAACTTCTCTAAGATAGCCAAGCCCCTCACCACCATGACACAAAAAGGCGTATCTTTCAACTGGACAAACAATCAAGAATCTTCCTTCGAAACCTTGAAGCAAGCCCTCTGTAGTGTACTAGTGTTATCCTTGCCGGAGGGAACCGAAGACTTTGTATTATATTGTGATGCTTCAAACCAAGGGTTAGGCAGTGTCCTCATGCAGCATGGAAAGCTTATAGATTACGCATCTAGGCAATTGAAGACACATGAAGTGAATTACACCACCCATGATCTCGAGCTGGTATATGTGGTCTTCTCCCTAAAATTTGGAGGCACTACCTATATGGTACAAAGTGCACCATCTTCACGGATCACAAAAGCCTCCAGCACATTCTAAACCAAAAGGAGCTGAAGATGAGGCGGCGAAGGTGGGTTGAGATGCTAAATGATTATGAATCCGAGATCAAGTACCACCTAGGCAAGGCTAACAAGGTAGCCGATACCCTAAGAAAGAAAGAATACTCAGGTCGTTGGGTGAACACATTCTCGATAACCATCCACTCCCACCTAAGCTCACAGATCAAGGGAGCCCAATCAGAGGCATTGAAGCCAGAGAATGCCACAAATGAAACGTTGTGTGGGATGGATAAAAACCTTGAAGCCAAATATGATAGAGCTTGCTACTTCATGAATAGAATCTGGGTCCCAAATTTTAGGGGATTCAGATAGATAGTTATGAACGAGGCTCATAAAACGCGATATTCCATTCACCTAGGCTTGGATAAAATGCACCTGGACATCAAACAACATTATTGGTGGCCAAATAAGAAGCCAAAGATCGCCACTTACATGGGTAAGTGTCTCACATGTGCCAAAGTGAAAGTGGAGTATCAAAAGCCCTCGGGGTTATTACAACAGCCAGTGATACCCGAGTGGAAATGGGAAAGGGTTATAATGGACTTCATAACCAAATTACCTAAGATAGCTGACGGATTGGATGCCATCTGGGTGATTGTCGATTAGTTAACAAAATCTACCCATTTCCTGCCAATAAAGGAATCGTACATGATGGAAAGATTAACACGAATCTATATAAAAGAGATCGTGAGACTTCATGGGGTGCCAGTATCTATTATCTCGGATCGGGATAGTATATTTACTTCGCGGTTTTCGCAATCACTCCAGTAGGCAATGGGAACACAATTAGACATGAGCACTACTTACTACCCTCAAACCGATAGCCAGAGTGAACAAACCATTCAAACACTTGAAGACATGCTCCAGGCCTGTGTTATCGATTTTGGCAAGTCATGGGATACCCACTTGCCCTTAATT
This sequence comes from Lactuca saligna, assembly GCF_052625555.1. Taxonomy (NCBI): domain Eukaryota; kingdom Viridiplantae; phylum Streptophyta; class Magnoliopsida; order Asterales; family Asteraceae; genus Lactuca; species Lactuca saligna. The sequence goes on from NC_136419.1 coordinate 173,778,181, forward strand.
GAGTTTTCGTACAACAACTATCACAAAATCATAAAAGTTGCTTCTTTTGAGGCTTTGTATGGTCGCAAATGCAGATTGCCTCTCTGTTGGGCTGAGGTGGGTGACACCCAGCTGGAAAAAGGGCAATCACCAAGTGGCATTCTTATAGGACCCGAGATCATTCAGGAAACGACAGAGAAGATAATCCAAATCAAAGCACGACTCTAAGCATCACGTGATTGACAAAAGAGTTATACTGATAAACGAAAAAAGCCATTGGAATTCCAAGTCGGAGATCGGGTGCTACTAAAGGTCGCTCCCAAGAAAGGGATGATCCATTTTGCGAAGCGAGGAAAACTAAATCTGCGATACATCGGGCCATTCGAGATTCTTGCCCGAATTGGTCCGGTGGCGTATAAGTTGCAGCTACCTGCAGAGCTCAGTAACGTACACCCTGTGTTCCACATCTCAAACCTGAAAAAGTGTTTATCTATGACAACAGTCAAATTTTGATCAAGTCAAAGTCAACAAGTCAAACCGGTCAACTCATTTAACCCTTGTATACTAGGGTTTATGTTATGTAATTACTATATAACTCGCTATTCTAATGAGAAATCATCAATTGAAAAGTTCGTATAACTAGATTCCTTAACCTAAAACTGTGGTAAGTAATGAACCAAACCGATAAAATGCTATTGCACTGCGAAGCCGAACACTCAAAAAGGTCACAAGTAAAGTCTCACCCAATCTCTTTCACTCTATCTCTCTTCATTTAAAATCTCTCCCAAATCTCTCTCAAAAGTTCTAGTGACTTTTTGTAATCATTCGGGTCATCCTGACCATTAACCGGGTCAAAAATCACTTAAAACAGGGTAAAAATAAGTAAAATAGCCTTAAGGAACCGAAACCCTCCCTTAAGGAGCGAAGCCTCTCAGGCCCGAAACCTCTTGGAACCGAACCTCCTCCCTTTCGGACTAAGCCTCGCAGAACCGAACCTCCTCCCTTTCGGACCGAGCCTCGCAGAACCAAACCTCCTCCCTTTCGGACCGAGCCTCGTAAGAACCAAACCCGAAGGTCCTCTCGAACCCGAGCCTCGCATGGACCGAGTTATACCTTCGCTTTCACCCCTCTTACCCTCGCAGCTTCGGCTTCCCTTCCTGGTTTTCAACTACGACTTCGTTTTAAACCCATTTTTCATCATTTTAACGTGGGATTTTCACCCAAAACTTTATTTTAACATATAAGGTCCCATATTTATTAATTAATCATGTTTTTGGGGATAAACCCTCATCCAATAAGAGTGGGTGAAGTAAAAAGGTGGAGTGTTCACTTTTCATTAGTTTATGACACAAGCAACCACCCACACCCACTCCATGACCAGCCACACTCCTTCCACTATACCTAGGTCATGTCAATGTACTTTCTCATCATTTCCAGCAATTTCCCACATTCTTAGAGCTGGAACATCCACCCTCTTTTCTCACACTTCATTGATTCTCTGATTTTCCACCAAGAATCACCCTCCAAACTCTTTCATCTTTCTCTTTCAATTTCGAGAAATTCAAAGCATACTCCAAGGCTTTTCTCCTTCATTTGGTAAGTATCATCATCTTCCTAATGATTATTACACATCCTTCCACTCAAAATCATAGAAATCTTACAAAAACATCGTCACCTTCATGTTAGGTTCTCGATTCCTCAAGGCATTTTCTAAGAGTTCTTGAGTTGAACACTTCTCTTCTTTAACATCCATCCACTAAGAACACATAAGGTGAGTTCATAACCCTATTTTTTCACATTTTCGTAAGTTTTAAGGGGGGGGGGGGGGAATACAAGTTAAACCAACAAGAACACAACTAAACTTATCCAACAGCTTTCATCAGAAACGTTTAACTCCATTCACGGACTATTTTGGTCAACTTAAACATTTTATTTTTCAAAACTGTATTATATGAGAATATTTCAGGTTTATACCTTTAAATGACTACTTGCACATATTTATACGATTTTTCTACAATTTATGGCGATTTTTACAAAACTGCCTATCACTGTAGCTACAAATCCATACCAGTCTGTGAATATAGACATTTTAACACAAGTTAAAGACATTTAAAAATCATGATAAAATTTATGAACAAACTAGACACATTTTCTAAACTTCCAGATTTTATGGATTCAGTTTTCGACTTCGTATGATTTTTCTGTGACTTTTCCAAAACAGTGCAGAAATGTTAAAAACAAGTTGACAGCTTACAAATTTCATCACACTTTGTAACATGTTGAGCAAAGTGTTAATCTTTGATGGTTTCATATTTTAACTATGTTTTCTGTTGTGGAATATTTATATAAAAGGAAATACTCACTGATTTGTAAGAGTCCTTTGTCATTACAAATAATACAAGATAAGGCATGACAAACATAGTTATGTTTTTTGGCTATACATTCGACTCACATAAAATGGAGTTCCTTTGCATTACAAACGTTTTGGGTAAACTATAATAGGTATAGTTTATGATACATTTACATAGCAAACTCATTATGAAAGGGGACATTTATACAAAAAGGGGTTTTCATTACATTACACGTAAATTCGTTAATGACTTTTGTGAGAGATTCGCTTCACTTTACAAATAAGTCATGTATTGTAACCAGAGTCTCCTGGAGGGAGAGCATGATAGTTGTATATAGATCTATATTGGGTCTGACAAACCCACACCTTAGCTGCATGCAACAGCTAGACCGGCAGGTCTGGGGTGACAAATGTCATAACATTTCTGATGCCCGAAGAACGTCGTTTCAGACCATCTAGGTCATAGCATGGTTATAATAACTCACATTAAGTATTAACAAACATAGGATTTACGGGGTTTTCATTGAAATCAAACAATTTTATGTCGATTTAAACTTGCATTATTTACTATAAGCAAGAAATGTTACGTATACATTTTGGTCTTGGGTTTTTAAGACTACATTTTCGTATTAAGGGAAATATTGGATTTTCTGGAATGAACACCATTTTTACAAGAAAAGGTTTTCATAACTACTTATCAATGCTTATGAACTCACCAACCTTTGTGTTGACATTTTTTCAAACAACTTGTATTCCCAGGAAATCACTAAACAGGTAACCAGGTGCTTTTGAGGATGGGACGTTAAGGCTTCAAAACATTTCATTTTGTCAACATAAAGTAATTGATTTGGAAACATTTAAATTCATACAATGATGTAACTCTCTCAATTATATTTATGTTGGTTGTGTTTACTTTAATCACTATTGCAAATGTTTTTATGATACTATACATGAAGTCCTCCACCCCCGGACGTTTCCGCCATCCTATGTTTGGGGTGTGACATTATCTGATGAAACCCTAGTTGTTCTCCTGGATAAGATCAAAGTAAATGAAAATTTTTTATTCATTGAAGAGCCTGTTGAGATAATGGATAGGAAAGTGAAGCGTACGAAATAGAGTCGCATTTCGATTGTAAAGGTTCGATGGAACGCTAAGCGTGGACCGAAATTTACATGGGAAAGCGAAGACCAGATGAAGCAGAAGTACGCTCACTTATTCTCTCGTTTATAGTTTTATCTTTCAAAAGAATTTCGGGACGAAGTTCCCTCTAACGGGGGGATGATGTCATAACTAGCATTTTTTGCAAGGAAATTATGTATTCATGTAATCAACTCCAGTGTAAATTAAGTTAAAGTTTTGCACAAATGATTATTCCAAAAACAGCAATTTGAACCAAAAATTCACTCGTAAAGTTCAAAACCTAATTCAATACAACTCAAATACTCAACTGTGGATTTGAAACCCTAATTTCCAACTTCAAACCCCAATTGGGTTAGAAATCATTTATTGGGCCTAATGGGCCAATAAACTCACAAGTTGGTTATTATGGTCTAAGAATCCTTATTTGGGCCTTAAATGGACCAGTGTTCTTTAAATTATAACATTTTGGGCCATAAGACTTTCCATGCGTCTTATTGGGCCTAAAATGTCTCACCTTGCTTCATGGGCCTTGTTGGGTCGTAAACCCCCTTTATTTATCATTATTGGGCCGTGAACCCTCATATGGGCCTAATAGGCTGAAGACTCCTATCACAACCCTTATAATTTCGAATTTATTCAATAACGGCCCAAACTTTTCCTTTCTCTCCTCTTATTCTCGGATTTGAGTACATATATATATATATATATATATATATATATATATATATATACTTGTAAAAAAAGGAGATAATATGGGAAAATTTTTAAGGGAGACACCTCACCATTGTATGGTGAGTATCCATGTTTAATACCCTTTATATATCAATGAAGACTCATACCTCTAGGAAAAATCTTGTCACTCCCTCTCCCTCTTCTTCTATTCTCGGCCATAAGAACCTACAACACCACCCACACTTCAACCATTTCAACCTCTAAACTCCTCTAAGAACTCTCAAGGAAACCTCTCTTATTCCCCTACAATTCGTGTGTGCTAAGGTGTATATCCATGAACACTTCATCCAAAATTCCACTCATTTGGTAAGCTACTCTCTAAGTATGATGATTAACTTCATTTTATGATAATCTTCACTCCTTAACACACCATTTTCGTGACCCATGCTCTTAGATCCACCTTAGGTTCGAAAACTCCACTCAAGAAGCTTATTAGGGCCGAGATCCTTCTCATTCTTCATCAAAAACCAAAATCATTAACCAATGTGATTTCATACCCTATTTTTCGGTTTTACTATGTTTTGGTGGAGAATACAAGTTGTTTTGTGTAGATCTATATGGATATGCATGATTTTGTGTGTTTTTCATAATATATGTGTGATTATGTGCCATAAACTCCATGAACCTGAAAAGATACATAAATATGATGATATTTGTGGACATAACACTTGATAGCACATATTATGCAAAGAAAAGGTTTTAAAACATCATAAGGTTGTTTAAAACTATGAAAATAACATAATAGGACCAAAAATGACAAAACAAACAAAAAGGGAAGTTATTATGCATAAATCACGATTTTGAAAAGATTTATTTGAACATCAATGGATCTTTACGGTATTTATGATTTTGTAAGGGGTAAAAGTGTAAACATTCACAAATGGGCCTCATATTGGGCCATCATAGTTTTTGTGCTAAATTGTAAGCTTTTCGGCTTTTGTGGACTTAAATGTCATTTTAAACAAAGTTTAGTCATAAATGTAAATTTTTCGGTTAAAAAGGGTTGAAAATGTAATTTTATTAAATCTTGGATCAAAAAGGTAAATTATTCACAATTGGGCCGAAAATGTCAATTTTCATAAAATTGAGGCCAAAAGTGCTATTTTGACAAAAGTGGGGTTAAACATGTTATTTCATGTGAATCAAGCCCTTAAATGTAAACTTATGGTTTTAGAGGACCAAAAGTGTCATTTTTACTAAAAGTGTGCCTTAATTGTAAAATTTTCGGTTTTAAGGACCAAAAATATCAGTATTCAAAAAGTGGGCCTTTTATGTCAATTTGATAAACAACTTAACAACCAACGTAACAACAACGGATCAAATACTTCATTTACATGCATATTGGGCCTGGAATATAATTTACATGTGTAGTGGGCCTTAGTTGTCCTCTTTCATGTTTATTGGGTCTGAAATATATCTTATATGCTTATTGGGCCTGAAATATAATTTACATATTTAGTAGGGTTTAGTTGTCATACCTTACATGCTTATTGGGCTTGTAATATAATTTACATGTTTAGTGGGCCTTAGTTGTCCTCATTCATGTTTATTGGGCCTAGAATATACCTTATATGCTTATTGGGCCTGGAATATAATTCACATGTTTAGTGGGCCTTAGTTTTCCTCTTTCATGTTTATTGGGCCTGGAATATACCTTATATGCTTATTGGGCCTGGAATATAATTTACATGTTTAGTGGGCCCTAAGTTGTCCTATTTCATGTTCATTGGGCCTGGAATATACCTTGCATGTTTATTCGTGTAAATTCAGTTAAGAATTTAGTGAGACACTTCATTTGGCACCTATTGAGTGTACAAACGTAGCATGTAGTTATAACCAGAGTCTCCTGAAGATAGAGCGAGAGTTTGTGTATAGATCTATATAGGGGTGATAACCCACACCTGAGCTGTTCGCTACAGTTAGACTAGGTCAGTCTAGGGTGACAAACCTTACCTTAAACAAGTCGACGTCTGTAAGACATCATGACAGGCGAAATTGTCTTTATCAAGTATGGTTATAACGACTCACTTAAAGGAATTAACACCATTATAAAATTTACGGGAAACAATTTTTATGGATAACACAGTAACATACATGCACTGTTGAGATCACAACTTTTTCATAAATAGAAAACATCGGGTTGTTTGGGATCATTTATTTTATATTCTTACAAACATTATTACATATGCATTAATACAAGATCGGACACACACATTTCAAACCATTTTTTGGAAAATATCAGATTTTCTGGCAGTTACAAAGTAATACAAAACATTTTATTCAAACATGCTTATGAACTCACCAACATTATATATATTGACTTTAGTTAAATTAACTTGTATTTGAAGGAAATCGTTGAGCACATTGGTCAGCAAAAATATCTGGATATTTTGTTGTGTTTTGTCATTACCTTACTTTGGATATTTTGGCATGTAATATTAAATTACAAAACATTATGATGATGATAATGTTTTTGTTTCATATATATAGATTGTGATGATACTACGCGAATAAAGTCACTCAAGCCCACGGATGTTTCCACCGTCTGGTTTGGGGGTATGACATATAGTCACTTCAGAAAGCCTTCGTACACGATTAAGCATAAGTACTACCTACCATCCTCAGATGTATGGAAAAGTGAACAAACTATCCACACTTTGGAAGATATACTCTGATCCCATATGATAAGTTTCCTACATAATTGAAATACCCATTTATCATTAGTTGAGTTTTCCTATAATATAAACTATCAGGTCAGTGTTAAATGCGCTCCCCTATGAAGCACTGTACGAGCTTAAGTGTGGATCACCACTTTGTTGGCTGGAAATTGGCGATAGGAAATTAACGAGGCTTGATATAGTTCAACAGACCATTGAAAAGATCACAATAATACATGATACACTAAAGTTCGCTCGTGATCGCCAGAAGAGCCATGTTAATAAGTGTAGGAAACCCTTGGAATTTCAAGTGGGAGACAAAGTAATCTTAAAGGTATAACCATGGAAAAGAGTTGTACACTTTGGAAATAGAGGATAACTAAGTCCTCGCTATGTAGGACCCTTTGACATTACTAAAAGGATCAATCCAAAGGCATAGAAGCTCAAGATACCAAAATATATGAGTGCAATACACGACACATTCCATGTGTTGAACCTCAAAAAGTGCTTGGAAGAGGAATCCCTATACGTACCTCTCGTGGACCTCCAAATTGATGATCGACCATGGAGGAACCCATATAAATCCTCGATCTACGTGTTAAGCAACTAAAACGAAGCAGAATCCCGATTGTGAAAGATCGTTGGAATTCTAAGCACGGACCTGAGTTTACATGGGAACAGGAGGATTTCATGAAGAACAAATATCCTCAACTATTCGCTATGTCTGAACCAGTTGTACAACTAGTTGAATTTTGGGACGAAATTCCCACAATTGGGGGAGACTGTGACATCTGTCAAAACTCGTGTTAGTACTTGTCAAGAACCTTATCATTTCCATGTGTGCACATAACTTGGCTTTAGATGTCACAAGTTGCACTAGGTTGCGACTTAATAGATCCCTCGAAACAATTAGTTTTAACTTAGCTTGTGTTAAGCAATAACATTAATATGTGAATACACCAGCTAGGTTATAAAGAGTTAAAGTTCAATCTTAAAACTAAACACAAAGCCATGTTCGGCATATCACGACTCAAGGGTAAGTTAAATACCCTAATAACCCCAAAGGGAACATTTCAAATGTTTAATAAGTTTAAGTGATTTGGAAAATTATGAACTAATTAAATCATAATACGATTTAACTAAAAACAAAATTAAGACAATGTTCATACAATTCAAAATTTGAATTATGAACCAAAAATATAATCTAAGGATTGTCTAATCCTACATTTATATGGGAACCATTTTTTCATTTATTTTAAATATAAAATTTTATTTTATAAATATCAAACCATATGTTATCATTTCTATAGTTTAGTTCAAGAGAATACTAGTTTATGAACTTATTTCTAAAAAACAAAATGCATGGATAAAAACCAAGAAATAAACTCTTGGAAGTTCAAAAAAATACATAGAATATTTATTAAAACTAAAGATCAATTTTATAAAAATGGTTAAGAGGCAACATTATTAAAGATTTCTAGCTTTCAAGAGCCTTATAAAGCCTCTATTCACCCCTAAAAATTCGGCCATACACAACTGTGACATCCCCAATGTCACGGCCAGAAAAGACTGATTTGTTTATGCTTATTTAAATCAAAGTATTCCTTTCAAAAGAGTAATAATGCAGAATTTGTTCCCAAAAATATGACAATATCATTATCAAAGCATTTCTAAGGAAATATATTTCATTTATATTTAAAAACCTTGGGATGTCATGATCAATACTGCAACATTAGCATAAACATAATATTATAGGCCTTATAGTAGATTATAACTCTATTCGCTTGCTCTCCTTTAAATCTCTCTCAAATTTAAACTCATCACATCTGTGCTCTTGTGTTGCTACTTGTGATACAAAGAAACTGAGTGGGTCAAGCTTGGGAAAACATGGTGACCATATAGGGTTTTCAACCCACAATAATTAAATTTATTAATTTCTTCACATTAATCAACCCAATTACCCGTTCCTTTTATCCTCACTTTCTATCCCTAAAACATCTAATTTAAGGGACCTAGCCTAAGGATTTTTCATTGGGGTGACAACATTGCATAGGGTATTGCTCATAAATATATGTAAAAAAAAGCAACCATGAATGGGATGGAGTACACTGGTGAACACATCATTTACAAACATCTACAGTTTGCGAGCTTGCCAGCGTTCCACTAGACTGTCTAGAATAGTTCGTGGTGGTCATCTATACTTTGCTAGATAACTAATTCAGCTTAAACGTCTAGGCCGCTCATAATTTTAATTCATCACTCGTCATTTATTTAATCTATCCATCTTTACCCATCATAATTATAGGTATAAAATACATATATAGTTTAAATCAAATAAAACATGTACATTTTTTCATCCAACATAGATATTAGGAACACAGATAATATGCACACATAGTACGTAATTTATATTAAATATTTCATATCTATGTGTAAGATGAAAGTAACTATGCACTCACCTGACTAGTTAGTGAAAACTAACTATTATTATGGCTCCAAGCTCAACACAGCTTGCCAACTTATTATATTGCCTAAAACATCTAATATATGAAGTGGTATCCAAAAATAATTTCTTTAAAGACTTTCGTTGATATATGAAAATAATTCAAGATGTTTCTATTTATACTAGAATTCAAACCACCTATATCTTATCTTTCGTACGGTTTAAAATGCTTACTCATTTAAAATTATTGACACATATAACTCTAGTTACAAGGAGTCAATAGAAAAACAAAACACGTATACCTTTTTATTAAATGAAGTTGTTCGATCACATATTTAAATAACAAATGTTATTTTAAATTAATAAAATATGTACGACATTTCTTAATCTTATATTTCATACAGCGTATGTTGGTTTGCAATTCAGAAATAAATTATAGTTACATTTATGGTACCTCAGTTATTCTTGTATTAACACAATATATCCTTCAAGTTATACTATAGTCCATCAACTATTTATTAATAAAATCATTATACCATTCATAATAAAAATTTATCCAAATTTATAATCAATAACTAACATCGTAAAAAGTACTCGGTCATTTATTATCGAAAAACGGGTATAACGGAAAAATTATTGTTTCACTACTTGAGTTCACTCTTAAATGTATTTAGACCAAATACTTCTTATAACATATAATTTTTAATTTTAGGTTCGTCACAAATTTCGTTAAGATTATTTATCCTAAATAATCTTTTTATTTTTAACTTCTATTTTAGCCATATTTATTAAGTTTTTAAAATAAATTTTTTTACATAAATATTATATACACATAATATTTGTCAAATGTCCATGCATATAACATATACTCGAATAATTATCTTTCACTTGTTCTTAAAAGTTTATAATCGTCGACTGATGTAATACAGATTTTATAATTATGCCAATCAGGAAACACGAGCGTTAATATTATCTTCCCCTTAGGATGATTTCATCCCGGAATCATGCATCAGAAAACATGTGGATAGTGACCTCTCATGTCACTTTCTATCTCCCAAGAGGTTCAGCCCATTCGTATGTTTCCATTACACCAACACTAATTTGACCATCTTACGTCGCAACTTTTTTGTCTTATGGTCAACAATTGCTTCGGGCTCCTCAATCAGCCTCTTGTTTTCATCGATCCTTAAATCTGAAAGTGGAATCATATCGGGAACTTCACCCGTGAACTTCCTCAAATAACACACATGAAAGGTATTATGGATGCCTTATTGTTCTTCTGGCAATTCCAACTTGTAAGCTTGGTTCCCAACTCTCTGAAGAACTTTTAATGGTCTAATAAACATTGGACTCAAATTTCCTCTATTTCCAAATCATATAAGTCCCTTCCACGATGAGATTTTAAGCAATACCAAATCTCCAACTTAGAAGGTTATCGGTCGTCGCTTCTTGTCATCATAGCTCTTTTGGCGATCCTGAGTTACTAACATTATGTCTCTTATCACCTTCAATTTCTCAGAAATTTAATGGACAATATCAGGACCCATAAACTACTTTTCTCCAGCTTCAAGCCAACAAGATGGTGTATGACACTTTTGTAAGTACAATGCATGATAAGGTGCCATCTTAATGCTTGAATGGTAACTGTTGTTGTAGGAGAATTCCAATATCAGTAATTGCTCATCCCAATTACCTAGAAATTCCAAAGTACATGCTCGCAACATATCCTCCAATGTTTGAATCGTCCTTTCACTCTGACCATCAATCTGAGTATGGTAAGTTGTACTTAAACACAATTCCGTACACATTTCTCTTGTAGACTTTTCAAAAATCTTGATGTAAAACAACTGTCACGATCCGATACAATCATTAATGGTACACCATGAAGTCTTACTATCTTCTTCATTTAAGCATTTGCAATCTTATCTATAGACCATTTCATATTTTGCTGCTATGAAGTGTGCACTCTTTGTGAAACGATCCACGACTACCCAAATCATGTCGTGACCATTCTTCTTCCTGGACACTTTAGTCACAAAATCCATGGTGATGTCTTCCCATTTACTCATGGGTACATGTAAAGGTTCTAAACTCCCGTATGGTTTCTGATGTTGTGCTTTAAATCTTGCACACGTCATACACTCTGCCACACACTTTGCAACATCGAGCTTCATCGTCGGCCACCAGCAGTAAGGTTTCAGATCCCTATACATCTTAGTGTTGCTGAGATGAATCGAGTAAATTGTCTTGTGAGCTTCTTCCATCAGAAGATCTCTTATTCCTTCCATCTTAGGTACCTAAATCCTATCTTGGAATATCTTCAACCCTTGACTATTTGTACGGAATACCAACATCTTGCCTAAACGTTCTTCCTTTCATTCATTTTTCTCCAAAGCTTCTTCCTGAGCTTTCTTGATGCTTTCCACATTTATTGAGACAACCTCTATTCTTAACGTTCTTGGCCTTTTTCTTTCTAGGTTTACTTTTCGACTTAGAGCATTAGCTACGATATTTGCTTTACCAGGGTGGTAAAGTATCTCACAGTCATAATCCTTGAGCAACTCTAGCCAACGTCGTTGCCATATTCAATTCTTTTGAGCAAATAGATACTAGAGACTTTTTTGATCAGTGAAGAGCTTTCACTTCGTGCCATAAAGATAATGTCTCCATATCTTAATGCAAATACTACCGCTTCCAACTCCAGATCATGAGTGGGGTAGCTCTTCTTGTGCTCTTTCAACTGTCAAAATGGATATGTTATCACTTTCTCTCTCTGGGTCGTAACATAACCTAACCCAACTCCAAATGCATCACTATAGACTGTGAAGTCTTCAACCTTTTCAGGTAATGAAAGAATTGGTGTTTTACATGTCCCAACTAGAAAATTTTATGCCTTGTAACTACAACACTTATGTCAACTATGAATCAAAAACATGAAAGCATGCATGATGCTTACTCTATGACAACAAAATTTCAATCAAACACCTCATACAAGCATTGCAAATAGTCAACAAGCAATTGGAAACCCTAGAAGTTCTTGTTTAAGTCCATTTTGGACTAGGACTTCCTTATTGGGCCCAATGGACCAATAAGCTTCCAATTTGACTATCTTGGGCTTAGAACTCTTAAATGGGCTCTAATTGGACCCACTTCCATTTATTTCAATATTTTGGGCCATATTGGGCCTAGAATGAAATAAATTATTTAAATGAACCATATTGGGCCATAATTAACCTAATTTAGCCCTAATAGGTCATAAAAATTATACTTATATTTATTAGGACCAAAAATCACTCAACATAACCATGAAATTGGGATTAAGCCTTAAAGGCCCAAAAACTCTCTCTTCTCTCTCCATTCTCGGCCCAAGCCCAACCAAAGAAGGAGGAGTTGACTTCTTGCATGACACATCATCTTTGTATGGAGGATATCTAAGTATTACACTTCAAACACCCATGTATTATCATCTTTCCATGCAAGCTCAGTCTCTTCTTCTCCCTCTCTCTTGCTCTCGGCCGAACCCAAGCACACACACACACACACTTCACTCAAAAATATCTCAAAGAAACTCTCTTTATTTCTCTCCAAAATTTTCGAGATCTAGGGAGTCTTCAAGGAAATTATCCCATCAATTCTTCATCTAAGGTAAGATCATACATGGATCTATGATCTAGATTCCTTGTTTTATTAAAAATCTCTTCCTAACCCATGTAAAATCATGATCACTCTCTTAGAAACCCTCTAAATTCGAAATCAACAAAGGAAGGCTTGCTAGGGCCGAAAATAGCACCAAACTTCTCCAAATCTTCTTCAAAACCATCCACAACTCAAGGTGAGTTTCATACCCCTTCTTTTCAGTTTTTATGAGTTTTTAAAGGGGAGAATACAAGTAAACGTGTAGATCTATGTGTAAATGTATGCTATGTGTGATTTGATGCATGTATGTGTGTGATATCTTGTGTTTGTGATGAATATGTTATTCAACAAGTGTGTAAAACCGAGATCTAAAACATGGGAAAGGAAATAAACCTAACCTAAACCATGTTACACTAATCAAGTCAAGAAAAATAGTTCATTTGGTTAGGATGAACATATTTGGACATAAACCCCATTTTTGGGCTTAAATTGTCAAAAATACAAAACTAAGGGCCCAAACCGATAAATTATAATTTCTGGAGGTTCAAAATGGTCCAAACAGTTTCTATAACAATTTTTCTGAACATCAACATTTTTGAGGGGCTTAAAATGTAAATTTTGAATTTAATGGGCTAAATTTGGGCTTTTCAGCCCAATGAGCCCAAATTGCGAGATTTCTAAGATGGAGGGGCTGAAAAGGAAGTTTTCTATAAAACAGGGGGTTTAAAGTGTATTAAAACCATATCAAAGGTCAAAAATGTTTTTCAAATTCAAAAAGGATCAAAAATGTAAAAATTTTCTATTTTGAGCCAAAATTGACAAAGTTGCGAAATTGAGGCTTCTAACCGAGAAACTTCATTTTGGAAGGACTTAAGTTGTGTACAAAACAAATTTGGGCTAAAAACGTCTTCTCAACATGTTATGATACTAAAGTGTCAAGAAAAAATGGTTTAAGGACTAAAATGGAAATTCTTTTATATAAAGGACTAAAAGTGTTAACTTTATAAAAGAAGGGTTGTAAAAAGATAAAAATCTTACTTTAAACAAACAAATCCTTAAACACAAAATACGAGATCCACGACTACCGGAGAAACGTAATAACGAATACATATTCAACAACCAATATCGTTACCAAACGAATTGATTCGGTCTCGAATCAAAAACAAAACAAAAATCAATAAACCATAGTACTTCAATAAACACGTGATAACTAAGAGGAGTCAATATTCAATCTTTGGGCTTGAAAGTTTCAAATCGTGCTTGTTGGGCCTTGCTAGCCCAATAGCATGATCTTTGGGGCCGAAGGGGACGCGCTTACATGTTAATGGGCCTTCTATGACCTAATTCCATGTAAAAGGACTTTCAATAGCTCTATCATGCTGTTGGGTCCCAAGGGCCCATTAGTACTACTAGCGAAGTCGAGAAGTCAAATGCGAATCGGGCCAAGTGCCTTTCGCATTCCCAATAGCCTTGAATGACTTATGGAAATAAAGGAGGCTTCTTACCCTCCTTTCTCCTCGGTTGTGGGGCTATGAGAAACCGAGTAAGCAGATTCGTGACGTTAAACAAGAGAAGTCAGGGTGGTTGGATTATGTGAGTAGTATGGACGACGCATCAAGGATCGTTCATAATTTGTAGTTATAAACAAGTCATTTTCAATAATGTGTGATTGTAACAACTCACAACCCTTAATTAATCCAATGTCACCTGGGTAATCAAAAACAATCGTCGTATCTGTATAACAATAAACAAGTCATGTAATTTATGCATTGGGAAAACATCGGGTTTTCCCAGGGAGTTCAACATTTTAACCTATGTGATGTATACAAAGTTCAACAATTATTCATGTTTTCAAAATCGACAAGCATATTTACGGATCTTCACACTTTTTTTTTTACAAATACTCTTTTCAGAAAATATCAGATTTTCTAGGTTTGCAATCTTCACAAAAATCATTTTTCCATAACATTACTTATGAACTCACCAACATTTCATATGTTGACCATTTTCAAAATAACTTGTATTCTCAGGTAACAGGTAAATAGAAGAATATGTATCAAGTTATGTCATGGTGTTTTGCTTAGATTAATGATCAAACGGTTTATGTTATGAAATTGTAATGTTTAACACAATGTACTGAATGTAAACAATATCAGTTGTAATATTTCAATGCATGGTGATGAATGATGTTATGATTCATGTATAATCATTGTGATGGTATTCAAATAAGTCACAAGAGCCCTTGGACGTTTCCGCCGTCTGGTTCGGGGTGTGACATTACATAACTTCTTCTTTAATTTCTCGAATGCTTCATCATGTTTTTCACTCCATGTATAGGTAGCTCCTTTATGGGTCAAAGCTGTCAATAGAGCAACTATCGAAGAAAAGCCTTGGATAACTCTTCGGTAGTATCCAGCTAATCCCAGAAAGCTTCGAATCTAGGTGGGACTTTTTGGTCTTTCCCATTTCATCACAAATTCAATCTTTGTTGGATCAACTATTATTCCTTCATGGCTAACCACGTAACCCAAGAATTGGAATTCTCGAATACAAAAATCACTTTTAGAGAACTTTGGATACAAGTTCTCCTTCTTCAGAACTTCTAATACTTCTCGCAAGTGCTTGCCATGCTCCTACTGGCTCTTTGAGTAAATCATAATGTCATATATGAACACTATCACAGGTTTATTGAGGGATGGTTTACAAACCTTGTTCATCAAATCCATAAATGTTGTTGGAGCATTGGTTAGTCCAAATGACATAACCAAGAACTCATAGTGTCTGTATTTTGGTCTAAATGCATCCTTCTCAATATCTTGTTCTCTCACTTTCAGCTGATGATATCCTAACCTAAGATCGATCTTCAAAAAGTAACTTGCACCTTGAAGTTGATCGAATAGGTCATTAACCCTTGGCAATGGGTACTTGTTCTTTATCGTCGATTTGTTCAACTCTCTGTAATCTATGCACATCCTCATACCCCCATCATTTTTCTTTACAAATAACACTGAAGATCACCAGTGTGATGCACTAGGTCTAATGAAACCTTTGTCCAACAATTCCTAAAGTTGCATCATAAGCTCTTTCATCTCTGTTGGTGCTAGTCGGTATGGTGCTTTCGCTATTAGTGTCGATCCTAGAAACAAGTCGATATGGAATTTTACTTGTCTATTAGGTGGTAATCCAGGAAGATCTTCGGGAAAGACTTCCAGATATTCACACACCACTGGTACTCTTTGTATCTCTTTCTTCTCTTTCTTTGCATCAGTCACAAATGCCAAGTATGATGTGCATCCTTTAGACAAACATTTTCTAGCTTTCATTAGGGAAATGATTCCAGAATTTACTCTATGTTTGTCCCCGTACACCACAAATGACTCTTTTCTTGGTGGGTTTACTCTCACCGTCATATTCTTGCATAGTATTTCGGCATCGCTTACATTAAGCCGATCTATTCCAAGTATGATGTCGAAACCATTCAACTCAATGGGTAACAACTCATCGTGGAATTTATTCTCGTTCAAGTCGATGGTGATGTTTTTAATGCAATTGCTAACAGGTATGTATTTGCGACTAGAAACTTCTACAAATAGAACATTATCAAGTTTATTTAAAGGAAATTCTAGTCTTCTACCAAATATATGTGCTATAAAGCAGTAATTTGCTTCAAAATCAAACAATATATTGGCGGGCAATCCATTAACGAGAAAGGTACCTAAAGTGACATATGTTGCATTCTGTGCTACTTCCATGGTCATCTGGAATGCTCTTGCCTTTGTCCTCGAGGGAACATTAGGCCTTGTTGCCTCTTTCTTCTTCAGGAAGTCCCTAGAAATATGCCCTTCTTCATTACATCTAAAACACACCTTCTTGTTGAATGTGCACTCATTGGCGTAATGCTTAGACTTTCCACATTTTAAACAAGTGACTTCCTCGCCACACTTTCCAAAGTGCCTTTTTTGCACTTCTCACACCATGTTGCTTCGCATCCTCCTCCTCCGAACTTCTTCGAACCAGACTTTGAGAACTTGCTCTTCTTGTTGGACCTTGAAGATCCATCAAGCTTCCTTTTCTCTCCTACCTCAGCTCTCTCCAAACCCTTTTCCCTTAATTGGGTCTCAACATTCTTAGCTGCTCTAAAGGTTTCCTTTAAAGTGCTTGCCATTTTGATTGTTGAGCCACAATCTGATGGCGATTCGTTAGCAAACTTCTCTATCTTGATGAGTTGCAGGTTTCAAATACCATTTCCATCTCGGAGATCAAGTACATAATCTCTACTGGCTTTGGTCTTCCCGAAAGACTCAGTGATTTAGCATCCAATAAGTTCTTATACATACGCCATCCTTATCAACCCCTCCATCTTGGTTATTCCTTCCAACCACTGGGGGTTTAGCTTGGTCAACGATTCTGTTGTAGTTTCCTTCTTCTGACTGACACTCATTCAGTTCAGGCTATTCAAGAGGCACAATAGGTTCATCCCTATTATGTTGAAGTAGATGCCTTGTCTCTTCTATCTGGCAATCCAACATCATTTGAATCATTGCTTGCACTCCTACAATAGTGATTGGCTTGGGTGCAGCTGCTACTTCCGGTACACACTCAATCATAGGCCACTGATTAGCATTTCCATTAGAGTTTCCGCTTTGATTTCTCATCATGTCGATCTATACACCAAAGTAGACGAATTTAGATCTTTGTTTACGATTAACGTTTAATCCTCCTTGTCATTCTAAAAAGTTACATGCTAGTTCTATTTTCGTAATTATACGTTTATAATTCTGAACACATAAAGTTTCCAGATCCAGTTGGCAATAGACCATAGATCCGATCAAATAATAACATATAAGGCATATTTATAGTTATCATATTAATCATTTAGCATAGAAAACAATTTAGGCATCTTTCCTAAAATAAGCGAGTGCTCGTGTCTAGAATATATCAGACACTCATCTCACAATCATCGTTTAGCATTCTAAGTTTAAGTCTAGAAATTTCCTAAATTCCTAGTTCGCTTAATAATTCTCTGATACCAACTGTGACATCCCCAATTTCACAGCCATAAGAGAACCGATTTGTTTATGCTTATTTAAGTCAGAGTATTCTTTTCAAAAGAGTAATAATGCAGAATTTTTTTCCCAAAAATATGACAATATCATTATCAAAGTATTTCCAAAGAAATGTATTTCATTTATATTTAAAATCTTGGGATGTCATGGTCAATACACCAACATAAGTATAAACGTAATATTACAAGCCTTACAATAGATTATTATTCTAATAGCCTATTCTCCTTTAAATCTCTCTCCATATTTAAACTCATCGTATATGTGCTCTTGTGTCACTACCTGTGATACAAAGAAACTGAGTGGGTTAGGCTTGGGAAAGCCTAGTGAGGACATAGGGTTTTCAACCCACAATAATTAAATTTATTAATTTCATCACGTCAATCAACCTGATTACCCGTTCCCATTATCCTCACTTTCTGTCCCTAAAGCATCTAATTTAAGGGATCTAGCCTAATGAGTTTTCATCGGGGTGACAACACTGCATTGGGGATTCCTCAGCAATATATGTCAAAAGGTAACCATGAGGGGGATGGAGTACACCGGTGAACACATCGTTTATAAACATCTATAGGTTGAGAACCTGTCATCGTTCCACTAGACTATCTAGAATAGTATGTGGTCATCATCTATACTCCGCTACTTGACTAAGTCAGCTTAAACATCAAGGCATCTCATCATTTTAATTCATTGCTCATCAATTATTTCATCTATCCATCTTTACCCATCATAATTATAGGTATAAAATACATACACAGTTTAAATCAAATAAAACATGTATATTTTTTTCATCCACAATAGATATTAGGAACACAGATAATATGCACACATAGCACGTAATTTATATTAAATATTTCATCTCTATGAGTAAGATGAAAGTAACTATGCACTCACCTTACTAGTTAGTGAAAACTAACTACTATTATGGCTCCAAGCTCAACACGGCTTGCCAACTTATTATATTGCCTAAAACATCTAATATGTGAAGTGATATCCAAAAATAGTTTCTTGAAAGACTTTCGTTGATATATGAAAATAATTTAAGATGTTGCTATTTATACTAGAATTCAAACAACCTATCTCTTATCTTTCGTACGGTTTAAAATGCTTACTCATTTAAAATTATTGACACTTATAACTCTAGTTACAATAGTCAATAGAAAAACAAAACACGTATACATGTTATTTTCAATTAATAAAATATATATGACATTTCTTATATTTCTTACCCCTATATTGGTTTGCAATTCACAAATCAATTGTAGTTACATTTATAGTCTTATTCTTGTATTAACAATATATCCTTCAAGTTATACTATATTCCATTAACAATTTATTAATATAATCATTATAACCTTTATAATAAAATCTTATCCAAAATTATAATCAATAACTAACGTCGTAAAAAATATTTGGTCAATTATTATCGAAAAACGGGTATAACGGAAAAATTATCGTTTCACTACTTGGGTTCACCTTTAAATGTATTTAGACCAAATACATGTTATAACATATAATTTGTAATTTTATGTTCGCTACAACTTTCGTTAAGATTATTTATCCTAAATAATCTTCTTATTTTTAACGTTTTTTAGCCATGTTTATTAAGTTTTTAAAATAATTTTTTTACACAAATATTATATACATATAATATTTGTCAAATATCCATGCATATAACATATACTCGAATAATTATCCTTCATTTATTTTTAAAATGTTACAACCGTCGACTAATGTAATACATATTTTATAATTATGCCAAACAGGAAATGCGGGCATTACAACAACCCTCACACACACACACACTATCTCTCTTTCTCTCTCACTCACTCATTATACCTTGGTTCTTTATGCAAAATCTCGAGGTTATATTTTGCATGTCCTTGAGAGAGAGTAAGAGAGAGAGAGAGAGAGAGAGAGAGAGAGAGAGAGCAAATCCAATGTTAGAAGCAACTTTCTATGGGAGAGATTTGTTAAGTTTATTTTTCATATATTAACTCACATTTCTAAAGTTTTGTGGCCTATTTTCGTGAAGTATAACCCCAAAGAGATGACGAGAGAGATAGCATATCGAGAGAGACAAAATCTCACTTTCTCTTTTTCTTCTTTTTAAAAACACTCTCTACTTTTCTCAACTTCTTGTACCAAAATCAGCCTTCAACCTACGAAAATAATGAGATATTTGGGTGTTTCTGAAGCCTCAAAATCGAAGTCAAGGTAAGAGACTTCACTCTCTCCATCATAATCTTCATCTTGATGCAAGTTTTAGTTTCTTTTCTATTCATCTTCGGATTCTATCCCTTTTAAAGGATAGAATCTTTCCTTTCATCTTGATGTTTGTAAGTTATCACCATCACATGCTACATGTGCTAAAAATGATTATAGTCCATGATCAAACCAATGTTAAGATCAAAGATTAACCCATGCATGCTCTTACAACATCAACAATCGATTTTACACCTCCGTCTTCTTCAAAAATTGTTTTCTTATGGTTGAAATGGTTTTCAGAACACCATGGATGTGTTTTGACGCCATTCATATGTAAGATAAGGTTGCATTTTTATGATCTTAGAAAAAAAAATCGATTTTCAAGTTAAGAACATCAAACTCATTTTAAGAGTTCTTGAGAACAAAGATTTTGTAATTGAATGCATGTGTTTATTTTATGTTTAAGTCACTTTTTTGTCTGGAAACATGACTAGTACATGTATGGAACATGATATCTTTAAATTATTTTAAAATATTTTCTCAAAAACAATTATTAAAGCTCATTTTTCCAACCCACTAGCATACATGCAATGTGCCAGATTTCTTTACCTAACTTTGAATTGTCATATCTCACTCATTACTCAACCAAAACATGAGATTACTTTTCTAAGAAGTAGTTCTTTGAGTTAACGTTCAAACCCAAGTGGTCTCACTATTAAACTTAAATATTTCTATTATTAGTAATTTTTACAAAATAGTTGCTCAATCAGCACTTTTTGTGATAGGTAGTTTTGCATTACATGATCAAAGGCCTTAAACCATACAATAAATCTGGAGAAAATTATTTTATAAACTTAACACATTTATCTCAGAAGAGCTAAAACTTCATGAACTAAAACCTTTTAGAAGTTTCTACACGAATTCTCAAACTTCCAGCTAGATATGGAACTCATGCACTATATAGTGCTACATTTCATAACTTGTTGGTGTTGACTACCCCATTTATCTTTGAAATAATTTTGAACCAATATTTTTTAAGAATGTTCTTGTTTTCAAGGAATGCTCTGTAAAACCCCAAGTGCTAGAACAAATTCTTTATGTTTCTACAAAAGTAATGATTTAACGTCCAAAAATATAAAATAATTACTTGCAAAAGAGATAAAAATCGGAAAAATCGAAGATCTGATGTATTCACAAAATAATAATGTCGTTTAAATTTTTACATAATTTGGTCACTTTTTTGGTATTTTATTAATATTTTTCATTTAATTAGAGCATGAATTTACAAAACCGTATCTTAAGACTCCAAGGCACAAACCAATATTTTTCCCATCTTTGGAAACATCATGAGAACCCATAAAAATTAATTTGGAAATTGTTGCACCTGTTTACTATTTATTTCCAATTTTTCATATTATTTAATCTAAAATTTCAAATAAATAGCAAATGACCTTCAATAATTACTATAAAATTCTAGACACTCATACCCTCTATTAGAACCATAAAGTAATTTTTTATAATTTTTGGAGTTACTTTTCATGCATTTTGGATTTTTGAACACAAAGCACCATGCATCCAATATTACCAATAATGAACCGAACAAACATTGGGCACTTTGCGTCACCAATAGTTGGATAATTAGTTCTTAGATAATGGTTTAGTGAGTTATATCTCGCTAGAAACTATTTATTCCGTAGGGAACTAGTAAAAATCGATCTCGACAACACCGAATCGCGAAGCTCAAAATGTAAACTTTCTTACATCCCCCTTTTTACTGTTTTCATGTTTTAGGGTGGAAAGCATCCTACTATTTTATGAACTATCCGTACAGTTTTATGAACTTGCTAAAATATGTTTTGTGAACTTATTGAACATTGGTTTATGAGCTTATTGAGCTATGTTTTATGAACTTATTGAATTTGGAACTATGTTGTTTATTGAACTTTTGTTATGAACTTTGTGATATGAACTCTATGTTATGAACTTTGTATGTTAAGTCCCCGGAGAAGTGATACAACCTATTAACTCGTATTCGAGTCGACAATATTAAAGATAATGCTATTTGGGGTTGACAACCCCCACTCACTGAGAACCGCAAGTGCATATTTTCGTGAACACATATCATGAGAACCATGGACATGATAAGACAGGGCAAGAACGATCGTTAGGCTTGGTTGTCAACAGCAATGCATTGGCATTCATTATTTTTATGAGTTCGAAATTTTTCATTGAACAAAACTATTTTCTTGAAACAATATTGCATTATAAACCTATAAACTCACCAATTATTTTATAGTTGACCCTTGTTTTTGCATGCTTTTTCAGGAAACGGTCAATGAGCCAATTTAAGACGCTACAATGATTTATGCTTGATGTTATCATTTGTAATATTGTAGTATGGAACTAAAATGTAATATTGTTTCAAATATGTTGTAAACTTAAATGCTCAAGGATTATGGTTGATACTCATATTTACCTTGTGTTATGACACCTTAGCATGTCACCCTTTGTATTTCCGCTTTAACGGGGTGTGACAATCATGTATGTTATGACATGTACTATGCTTGATGTCTTATGTGCCTTGACTCGTATTCGAGTCAACAATATTATAGATAATGCTATTTGGGGTTGACAACCCCCACTCACCGAGAACCGCAAGTGCATATTTTCGTGAACACATATCATGAGAACCATGGACATGATAAGACAGGGCAAGAACGGTCGTTAGGCTTGGTTGTCAACAGCAATGCATTGGCATTCATTATTTTTATGAGTTCGAAATTTTCATTGAACAAAACTATTTTCTTGAAACAATATTGCATTATAAACCTATGAACCCACCAATTATTTTATAGTTGACCCTTGTTTTTGCATGCTTTTTCAGGAAACGGTCAATGAGCCAATTTAAGACGCCACAATGATTTATGCTTGATGTTATCATTTGTAATATGTAGTATGGAACTAAAATGTAATATTGTTTCAAATATGCTGTAAACTTAAATGCTTAAGGATTATGGTTGGTACTCCTATTTACCTTGTGTTATGACACCTTAGCATGTCACCCTTTGTATTTCCGCTTTAACGGGGTGTGACAATCATGTATGTTATGACATGTACTAGGCTTGATGTCTTATGTGCCTTGATAATAACAAGTCTTTATCAGGCCAATCCATGCGAAAATCATGGAATTTGATGATATAGTAGAATATTTAACGACAGCGTCAGAATGTATAGTAGCTAGTGAAGTTGGGAAGGAGACTGTGTAGCTAAAGAAGTTCATTAACAATCTAGACTTTTTTCCTAGCATGGATTATCATGTTGAGATCTTCTACAACAACGAGGGTGTCATCGCTTTGGTTAAATAACCCCAATAACACAAGTGCATCATACATATACTCAGAAAGTACCACAACATCAGAAAGCTTGTGGAAGAAGATGACATCATAATGGGTTGTGTATCATATGATGAGAACCTAGATGATTCGTTCACCAAACCATTGTCACAAATCAAGCATGGTGGTTATACTAGATTGATGGGTAGTATATTTACTCGTGAGTTGTTTTGATTACTTAGTTTGTAGTTTGATATTTTGGAACTGATACATTTTTTAGTTTATCTGATTTGGTGATTATTTTGTGGAGACTTAATAATAAGTTGGATTACTGCCATTTAATGTAATATATTATTGTGTTCCTTTTCTTTTCATGTTTTTAACCATTTCTAGAAGGGAACTGATTCGTACACAACACTTTTTTTCCATACACAACAATTTGTGCTTTAAAGTGTTGTATTGTACAACTCTATAATGCATAAATTGTTGTGTACGGCAAAAAACTGTTGTGTACGAATCACTTCCCTTTCTAGAATACTCTCTCTGACCCGTATTTATTATTCACTTTTGGCTTTTGAAGTCTTTATTATTCAATTTTGACCTTAAATATATTTTTTTTCATATATAATACTTCATGCAAAATATATGAATGGATTGCGTTTTAAATTTATTTTCATTTTTATAAGCTTCATCAAGTAATATATAACATAAATAAAAATATGTAAGGTAAAATTTGAAGAATAAAGACTTCAAAAGTCAAAAGTGAACATTAAATAATATTAATTTATTAGAACCTCCACAGTCAATCCTATTTCTAGAAGTAGTGATTAAAGACTATCATGGAGATGAACATAACAATGAGATTGCAACCAGTACTCATGAGTACTTGAAAATGAAGATTTTAAGTATTAGAGTAACCTACACTTAAAGATTACTCTATGGATTAGGGTCATCAATAATTGGTTTTCCCACAACGTTGTTCGTAACTAGCAACCATACAAAGATTAACCAGACGTGACATGAGGAATAGGAAAGGAAAATGTAGTCAAAGTTTAATTAGTCCTTTTACCTTAAAAGGGGAATTCGATATCTATGTGCCCCTTGATGATTTGGTACTTACATCAAAATGCTTAGCCAAGCTGAGACTCGACTGATTAGATCAAGAGTTAGTCTGATGTGGTCATCACAAATATCAATCGGGAAACATAATCTTGAACACTGAGATGACTTGTCATCCACGACTCATTCTCATAAAGATATCTTGAAGGGCAAAAGAATATGTTATCTAAGGACTGTCAAGTTGTAAGATTGCGATAAGTACAATTTGCATTGGATGGCACACTCATTGTCCCTTACAGGTAAATATTAGACCAAACGCGTTGAGTGATTTGTGCAAGTGGGAGACTATTGAAAATTATGTATACAGTCACAACAGTTGGTAATATTACTATTAATGAAAGTGTCATTTTAGGTTAGCGCAAGGACAATATTAAACAATTATAGATATTTGAGAGATATAGGGATCTAGTTTGTTAATTAATTATGTGAATAATTAACTAATAGTAACCTATAGAATTAAAAGGATCAAAGTGTAAAAAGTTGAAAGTCAAATCTTTTGTATATACACTTGCATTATACATAATCACTTAATAGATAAGTTATTATTTGATAAGTACTCTTATGGCTCCTCTATGAATAGAGGGTCCAATTTCCGGATTTGAGGCATCCCAATCATCTAATTT
The DNA here is from genome assembly GCF_052625555.1 of Lactuca saligna. NCBI lineage: Eukaryota > Viridiplantae > Streptophyta > Magnoliopsida > Asterales > Asteraceae > Lactuca > Lactuca saligna. The sequence continues at coordinate 173,803,464 of NC_136419.1, forward strand.
CTTGTTTCAAACCCTAGAGAAATCGGACATCTCACTTCTCTTTCCAAAATACAAAACCCTCAAAAGGCATCTGCGCTTACTTTACCTCTTGATGTGACATGTTCGACGAACATAATTGGATTTTGTTTTCGGTTGGTTCTAGAAGTGTCTTGATCGGTCTATTGCGTCCTGGATGTGATCGCAAAAGAGGTATTCTACGTTGGGTTCTCATCCATCGGATCAACTAGCGAGAATAAGGAAATCAAATGCTACGAATGCATGTTTTCTTATTCCTTCGCTTTAATTGTTTTATTTGTTGCTTAAATTGGTTGATTAAGAAATTCCTTTCTTAGATTATGGTTTGTTATTTGTATAGTTATGTGTGTGCCTTTGTGGCAAAAGATCCTAAAAAACCAACATGTGTAAACCTTACCTCATCCTAGAAAGAAATTTTTATCAATACAACAATATACTTTACACTCCTTGTTCCTAAGCTATACTGATCTTCACTAATGAATCTTAATGACATTATTAGGTTTCAATAGAATTAATTCTTCATAACTAAGTCCTTTCGTATTCATGTATTGAAGTTTAAGACAATCCAATGCCACAAAGAGCTATAGAGATGCTATGTGACATCAAACACTAACTTACCCATAAGCTTGAATAGCATATAACCTTAACTATAGCTATTATAATCAATTAATAAGTTCTTAATAAAGCTCCAAACAACTTAGGTGCTGTTTGTTTTTTAGAAAAAACCTCTTCAAACCTCTTACTGCTGCGCGGCGCAGCACACGCGCAGCACTTTTCATCTCGCAGCTGTTTGTTTTTTAGAAGTCTTCTGAATCAAAAACCTCTGCGCGTGCTCTGTTTGGCGCAGCACTTGTACTGCCTCTTCCAACCTCTTCTTCTTCTTTTTTTATTGCTGAAATTTTGATTATATGTTATTAAAATTTTATTTTCACATTTTTTTTCCTTTTTTTTTCGTTTATTCTTATTGAATTTATTTTTAATTTTTTTTATATTTAATAATAATAATTTCTTGATGAAATATCATTATTTTTTACTGAAAATATCTTTATTTTTTGTTGAAATATCATTCTTTTTTACTGAAATATCATTCTTTTTTACTGAAATATCATTAATTTTTACCGAAATGTTATACATTATTAAATTTTACGTATTAAAAAGCTATTTTCGGTTTATAAAATTAATTTATTTTGATTTTTTTATATCTGCAGCAGTATGCAGATGTTAAAAAAACAAATACGCTTCTTATTATAGTCTGCAGCCGTTTGGTCCACCTCTTCTACTGCAGAGGGTTGCAGAGGTGGTCCGCAGACTTCATGAATTTTTGCTTCAGAAAATTAAACAGCACCTTAATAACTTATACTACTTATTTTAACTATATATTGCTCAAATCCATTAAATTCACAAGTTAAAATAAATGATTCTAAAGTTGATTCAACTAAAACACCGTTTTCTTACAAATTCATTTTCAATATAATAGATCATCAAAAAAACCAACATCTACACGATCAATGCTTTAATCTGTTTATTTTCCATTGCATAGAAAATCAACATTGTTTCTTCTAAGATTCCATGGATTGTAAATGGAGTCGCTCCCTAGATCATGCTTAAACACAAATGGATCCACATAGTAAATTCATGATGATTAATGATGATTTACCTTGAGATTTGTTTTTAGATTAACAAAAAAAGTTAATTCCTTTTATTTCTTTGCTCTTTTACTAGCTTCGATATTATTTTCATTAATGACATATATATATATATATATATATATATATATATATATATATATATATATAGGGAGAGGATCAAATGAGAACACCTAAAAGGTTGAGAACGCGAGAACAATTCTGGACCAATCAAATTATAAGGGTATACTAGTAATTGTATATTTTAATTATATTAAAATAAAATAAATTTCAATCAAATTCCCTTAAATTTAGGATCAGTTACCAAAAAAGAAATAAATATTCAATTTTTTATTTTTCTTATTAATGGAATATAAAAAACATTTTTATCAAAACTTATTTTAATATTGAAAAAAAAATCTTTAAAAAAATCAATTTTTTTTTTTGTGTGTGTTCAAAAAAATGAATAGAAATCGAACACCAAATTAGTACATTTGTATTCATAAATGATTTTTTTTTTTCAAAAAACTTGATACTACTCCAATCACAAATAAATACACATCAATTTACAAGTAATCCAATTTCTTTTTTTTAATCAGTTGAGAGTAAAAAAGATTGTAAAAATTATCATTTCTCCACAAAAAGAATACCTCTAATCATAAATAAATATACTGATTAACACATGCTTACACTGTTATTCACAAATGAATACACTCCTATTAACAAATAAGTACATTGTTATTCAGAATTGAATAAATGAATACCTCTAATCATAAATAAATACATTCATTCAATGTTATTCACAAATGAATATACTGCTATTCACACATGAATGCACTGCTATTCATTTACTATTATTCACACATGAATGCACTGCTATTCACAGATAAATACAATTTTTCATTCTTCTATTTCCTCTCACACTCCTTTATTTTTGTCCTATCTTCAAGGTGCAACAAAAACACCCCCACTAGAGGTGTTTGCTAGTGGTTTCCGGCTAGCCAAGAGCAACAGCCCCTTCCATTTTCTCCCACTGTTTTATGACACACCAAGCAACCCAAACACCCCCTGTTGTCATTTTCTTTCTGCTTCCTCCCCCTCTCATCGACAGTAACTGGAACAAGAGAATGAAGTGGTGAAGAGGTTTCCAGAATACCCCCTGCCACTCCACTACTGCGATGAACCACCAAATCGGTAGAGGGGCTCCATATTGTTCTTTCTTCGCTCCTGAAATAATTTCATACTTCATCATTTCATGTTCTTGATAGAAAACCCAAAAATCAGAATTAAATACAATTAACAATTAATTAAATGAAGCAAATTTAGTAAATGAAGAGACTGAACAAAATACAAAATACATATGAATTTCTATAATTGTAATTATATTCATAAATGAACTCGTCTCAGGCACACGGAATTGAAACAGATAAAAACCGAAGCACCAATCTTTCTTTAAACAGAACCATTACCAGTCCCAAACTCGTTTATTTTTCAATCCAACACTTCGAACCGGACAAGCATCAGTTTCTCGAAGCAAATAACTTCCATTTTATTTCGTTTCAAATCTACCAACTGAATCGATTTAATAACATAACCATTCGAATCTCAACCACAACATAAACAAACATACATATGTAATACGAAAAGGTAGGGTTTCGGATATCTGGTGGAAAATCAAAATATACAGATCAAACGAGTCTCGTCAATCCAAACTTTGGCAAACTAATAAAATCAGAAAAACAAAATTTTGATCATTAGTGATGCACATAATTGAAGCAAAGAATCATGCAATCGAGTGGCATAACGATGAAGGCATGAGGCTTATCGTTGTATATATACAACGATTATGCTCGTATTCACTAATCAAACAAGAACAAAAAAATAGCCTATTGAGTTCTGCCAAATCAAACAAGAATAAAAAAAAGAAGCCCTTACCTATTTTTGAATCGTTGCTGCCCTTCTCAATCACCAAACAACCCAATATCAGGGCTTTTGTCACCGGAGGCGGAAACCAATTGCAGACCCCACATCCCGCTGCTTCCATTCTATTTTATTCTTCTCTTTGATCCAGCAATCACCAAAGATGCCCCATCTTCAATCCACCGAGACCCACAACCCACCCCTCGCTGCCTCCTCGTTTCCTCCTCTTCAGCCTCGTCGACCACGGAGACGAAATAACATAAACTGATGTCTTCAACGAAATAACATAAAGAACTGATGCCTTGGCTGTTTACGCTAACCCTAGCGCCGATCTTCGTTGGATCTTCGCTGGACTATCTTCTTCTGAATCGGAAGCCGATGTCGGATCGTCGAGGATTATTGTGGAACTAGAATCCAATGTCGCTGATTTGATACGTGGATTCAAACCTAAAGTTGGGGTAAGACAGCAGTGGATCGATCGATGGGAAGAGAGGGAAGAAAAGGGAACCGAATTCATTGAGAGAGTCGTTTATTTTGAAACCCTAAAGAGAGAGCGAAGGAGATAAAGATACATGATTATGAACGGAAAGAGGAGAGAGGGTGAGAAATTGTAGGGAATATGTAAATTTGCAGTTCCTATTATGCCCTTCTGGCAATTTAAAAGTTACACTTTAATGCCCGTAGTTTTAGAATTTTTCATAAATCGTCCGTTTAATAATAACCTTAGATCTAAATATTTAAATGGCCCAGATTTGTTCTCGCGTTCTCAACCTTTTAGGTGTTCTCATTTGATCCTACTCCTATATATATATATATATATATATATATATATATATATATATATATATATATATATATATATATATATATATATATATATATATATATATATATATATATATATATATATATATATATATATATATATATATATATATATATATATAAAAACTAGAGTAAATTACACAAATGGTCCTAATGGTTTAGGGTAATTTGCACGTTTAGTCTTTAACTTATTCTTTTAACTCAGAAAACCCCTTCTATTTGTTTTTGTTACGTATTTGGTCTCTTTCTTATCTAAAAAAGCTATTTTATCCTTGATTTTTTAACTTATTTAAATAAATACACCTCCAACATCACCCTTCACTTTACCTTACATATCCCACCATTTTTTCCTATTTAACTAATAGTCTTTTTAGGTAAGATAGAGACCAAACGCGTAACAAAAATAAACAATAGGGATCAGGCGCATAACAAAAACAAACAGTACTTACCCAGTTAAAAACATATGTTAGGGACCAAACGCACAAATTACCCCAAACCATAGGGATCATTCGTGTAATTTACTCTAAAAACTATCAGTAAACTATGTTGCTAATTATGTTACATAAAAGTCTTTAGCATCGAATTCACAATTTTGGAATTGATGATACAACTTAAACTCTATTTTCTTGGAAATTCATTCTGAATATAATCAAATAAACCAATACCTATATAATCTAATATTTCAATCCATATTAGTTTCCACTTCTTAGCAAAACATTAAGGTTTCTTCCAAAATTCCATGCATTGTAAATGGAGCCCTAGGTCATGCTTAAAAACAAATGGATACAAATGGTGAAATTCATGGTAGTTAATGATGATTCAACTTGAATTGTTTTTAGATTAATAAAATAAATTTAATTCCTTGTAATTAGTTTGTTTCTTTACGAGCTTTGATATTTATTTTCATTAATAATAGATAAAAAAAAAATACATATCTACATACATATTAAAAAGTATTAATAAACTATGTTGTTAGTTTACACAAAAGTCCTTAGTTTTTATTTCCTTGTAACTTGTTTACTTCTTTTACTAGCTTCTTGTTAGCAGGTTAATATAATTTGTCATTCCAAAACAAAACTATCGATGTAATTGGCAAACTGTTTGATACGATAATTAAACGGGTAGGATTAGGATCAAGATGTTCAACTCGAAGATGACTCGAATATGACCCGTTTAATTTATATTATTTATTATAAATTTCATATTTTTATAAATATATTATATTTTATAGACTTGTAGTAGGCCTCAATAATTAGAAGTAATATTCAAATTTTAAAAGTTACTAAAGTTTAGTCATCCTCACCACATATCCCTTTTGCTCTTAAACTTTAACTCTTTTTATCTTTCCTTCTAAACTTACTATAAATTTTGTCATTCAATCTCATAACTTTAGGTGCTGTTTGATTTTCTGAAGCAAAAATTCATGAAGTCTACGGACCACCTCTACAACCCTCTGCAGTAGAAGAGGTGGATCAAACGGCTGCAGACTGTAATAAGAAACATGTTTGTTTTTTTTAACATCTACATACTGCTGCAGATATTAAAAAATTAAAATACACTAATTTTATAAATCAAAAATAGTTTTTTAATACGGAAAATTTAATAATGTATAATATTTCGGCAAAAATTAATGATAATTCAGTAAAAAATAATGATATTTCAACAAAAAAAAAAACAAAAATATTTAGTAAAAAAAATAATGATATTTCATCAAAAATTATCATATTCAATATAAAGAAACGAAAAAAAAAGTCAATAAGAATAAACAAAAAAAAATAGAAAAAAGTGAAATAAAATTTCAACAACACATAATTAAAAAAAAAAAAAAAAAAAAAAAAAAAAAAAAAAAAAAAAGGTTGGAAGAAGCAGTACAAGTGTTGCGCCAAATAGAGCACGTGCAGAGGTTTTTGACTTTGAAGACTTCTAAAAAACAAACAGCTACGAGATGAAAAGTGATGCGCATGTGCTGCGCCGCGCAACAATAAGAGGTTTGAAGAGGTTTTTTCCAAAAAACAAACAGCACCTTAGTGTTTCACTTTTTCCTTTTTTCTTCCACAACTCTTACTTTCCAACCTTTAAAATATTTCAACCCGACATGACACAATATATTTACAAGGCCTAAACTTTAACCCGACACAAAACCAGCACAAAAACAAACGGGTTGACACGGCACAACACGATAATTAAACGGGTCAGGTTAGAGTCAAGCCCTTTCAACCCGTTTAAGGTCTTGACACGACACGAACCCAACACGACACGACACGTTTGTCAGGTCTATATCAAAGTTTCAATGCTTAAATCAAAAAAATATTTTTAGTATGATCAAATCCCACAAAAAAAAATCATTTTATTTTTGAAAAAACAAAATATTTTTTGAATTTAACCATTAAAACTTTTTTGAAAACGAAATACAGTTTTAGTTCCATTAAAGTTATGATACTTTGAAATTTTTTTCTTTTCAACCAATCAAAGAATTTATATTTTATGATATAGCTTTTAAATCTTTGAATTTTTTAAAAGAAAGCTTTATATAGAAAAACATTCTTCCAATGTGTAGATTAATGATTAAATATATACAAGAAAAATTATTGACTAAATGTGCAAACAAATTATTAGAAACTAAATGGTTAAACAAAATCTATAATAATCGGTCATAATTGCATTTTATGAACAATGTAAAAAAAATTTAGTGTAGAGCGTATAGAAGAAAAAAAAACTTTCGTGATTAAATCTATATACGCAGCGAAATTAGTGGTTAACCAACAAAAAAGTTATGGAATTTGGTTTATTTTCAAGAATCATATCATCTTTGAATCTTTTAATAAATTAGCTAACATGAAAGACAATTTTGGGGGATAATATACGAAAACAGAATATAATGTACATGCTAGCGTTAAACATAAAAATCTATAAAACAAAGATTTATAAATAGAAAAAAAAAATGCAAAAAACTAAATCAAGGGTACATAAGAAACCGAAATGACCAATGTTTTTGGTTCCCTAAAATCAAAATAGAAGTCTTCATTACGATGACGGATATCGACTTGTTAGTCATTGTATGCATCCATCCATTTTGCTTTTGGAGAATCTTATGAAATTGTCCCCATAAACGTAAAATGTAATTAATTAAGTTGGCTAAAAAGAATATTAATTGCCGTCCTTAATTGATCCATTACTATCACGATGACAACCATTTGTCTATTTTTTGCTAATATTAAATATTAATGTTTCCATCCCCTTGCATGACCATCCTCCATGTATGGCTCAAGAAATCCAATGAACTACAAAATTAATTTTAAGAGTACATTATATAAATAATGGTGCTTGTATTATAACAAAAATTATGGATATTGTCCCAAAAAAATTATATAACTCATAACTTGACATTATCTTTTTAGCTGGTTGTTTAGGAACTCTAAAACTTAAAACATCCATTATGGTTTGACCTATTATAGAACTTATTCATTCTATTATATCATGTTTCACTATAGGAGACACATTTTATAAATCATTTCAAATGTATAAGCTTTTTTAAAACCTTTTAATACTTATCATCGTCTATTTGAAGCCTTTTATGCACCCCGCATAAAAGGCTATTATAATATTTATTTTGTTTTTAATATTTAAATATAAAATATAATTAAACAAAAGAAAATGAAAATGTGATTTAAGTACAGGGATAAAATATAATACCACAATAGATAATTTAATGGTTGAAAAATATTTAGTATTTGATAAATAGTAATATTATAAGGCATATCCCCCAAAAATTAGTTAATTACATCCTAGGGAATCGACGACATGGACGAAGAAGATTGAATTAGATAAAAGTAAATTTGTAATTTTACAGCTGGACTGAAAGTTATCATTTTATATGGATTTAACAGCTTGTCGTTAAGTTAAACGCTACAAGAACAAAAAGCTTTCCAAAAATATCGATGTAATAAAATTATCTTATCTGGTATCAGTAATTTCAATTATTTGTCAACATGGATGATTTATATAATTTTCTATATGAAAAAACCCTAGTGAATAATATTTTGGTGATAAATGGGAAACAGAAACAATTTGGAAAGGGTTGTGTGATGATACCTTGGGCGGGTTTAAGGCCCATCGAGCACCATAACCATCATGAACTCGGATCTCGAAAACGGGCCCATGTGGTGGAATAATATGCGCATTTATCCAACGACAATGGGCCACCAAGTGATTGATTACATTTAAGGCAAGCATATTCTTATGAGACTCTGAACACGATGAAAACAAGGAAGAGTGCATTCAGTTTTCAAAAAAAAGAAATCTTCTTTTGAAATTATATGAAAATTAAAATAAAAAAAAATAAAAAAATAAAAAAAAAAAAAAAAGTGATAGTTACGGTTTTCAAAAGTTTTTAAAATTTCTAAAATGGAAATTGAAAAACTCTCCTAGTTTTTATAAGGTGTGTTTGGTTGTAGAAAACTATTTTTATTTATCTAGAAAACGTTTCTAGAAAATAAAGTTGAATTCTCTTTTTCAATTTTCAATGATAATTTTAAAAAGCAAGTTTGGTTAAAATAAAGTTGAATTTTTATTTTCAATTTTCATCTTAGAAATTTTGAAAATTTTGAAAACATATAAAAATCACTTTTTTAATTTACATATAATTTGGGAAACAGAAAATTTTCATTTTCTTGGAAAAAATTTGAAAACTGAATCAACCAAACACGTTTTAATAACTTTTATTTTCATTTGAAATTTTCATAGAAAAATGGAGAACTTTTCACGACCAAAGGCACCCTAAGTAGTAAGTAGTTAGGTTGTGTTTAGTTACGGAAAAACAATTTTCAATTTCTGTTTTCGTTTTCTCTTTTTAGTTTTCGGTTTTCATTCGAAAATTTAGAAAACGCGTTTAGTTAAAACTTATTCATTTTTCATTTTCAGTTTTAGAAAATTAGAAAACATGTTTACATGTTTATTTTTCTATCAGTGGTGTCGGTGATGGCGACGATGGTGGTGGCGGTGGCAACGGTGGTGGTGATGACAGGCAGTGGTGGTGGCGGCAGCAATTATGGCAGTGGTGGTGATGGTGGTCGTGGTGTTGTTGGCGATAGGGTAATGGGGGTAGTAATGGTGATGGTAGATCGGTGGTTGTGATAGTGGTGTTGGGTGGGTGTGAATTTGTGGGTGAGTGCGCGTGTGTGTTTATAGGTATGTGTGTGTGTGTGTGTGTGGGGGGGGGGGGGGGGGGGGGGGTGTTTGGGTGGGTGTATGTGTGTGAGTGAGTGAGTTTGTGTTTGTGAGGGTGGGCTTGGGAGTGAATGCAGGTAAGTAAGGGTGTAGTGAGTTGGGGGTATTACGGTGAGGGCGAATAGAGGTGGATGGGGTAAGAGTGGGTGTTTATATTTAAGAAAATATTTGAAATTAGAAAAATATAGAAAACAATTATTATCGGTTTTCCAAAAATTTCCAATTTCTTTGCAATTTTAGAAAACGAAAATTTTTCATTTTCCGTGGAAAATTTAGAAAAATAGACAAACTAAACGCGTTTTCAAAATTCACATTTTTCTTGGAAAATTTTTGCGAAAAATGACCCATTTTTTCGCAATTAAACGCACCCTTAGGTTGTGAGTTCAAATTTCTTTAGACTTTAGTTAGGACATAACAAAACAAAACAGGTTGTATAATGTGTTAGTATCGTGGATGAGACAACCGAGATTGATGTCAATAGGACAAAAATTAATCCCACCCAAAAAAGTAAGGCATAGACATTCTCTCAATCTCTCGACTGTGTAAAAGACGTGAATACCCTCATCATCGAAGCTGACACCCAAAAAACTTGTTCAGTCAGTCCTATCAAATCGAGTCGTGTCTAATAAACATGGCCTCAACTCAAAGACATCAACTTGAAAAGTAAAATAAATAAATAAATAAAATATTCATAGATTGAATGGGAGAAGAATACACGCCCAAAAGGGTAAAAACGTAAATACCAACCATTTCCGGCGAAGGAACCCCAAAATTTCCCATCGCTTCTGTTTACATGCTTAGCCAACGCCCTAGCTCCATCACTCAAAATCGAAGTTTTAACCTCAAAACCAAAGAGGAAATCAAGTTGTCACAAAGAAGAGATCGAGTGGATTTCATGGATATATGAATAACAACAAATAATCAAATTAGATGTATATATATAATTATACATAATGACAAATTGACAATCCTTCATAAACTACATAAAACGATGTCATGTCCTGTCCTGTCCTCTTCTGTTCTGCATAAAAAATTAGGCCAAAAAGAGTGTCACTATCACAAGTACTTATCATACATTTGGATTATGTGGTGTTGAAAAAGCAGAGAGCAAGGAAGATCTTGGGAGAGGAAGTGCATCGGGAATTGTTCCTACAGTGTGTGAAATGCCTAAAAGCCTCGTAACACCTTCGTAATGCAATGCCTACACCAAATATTAGAAATTACAAAATGAGTAGAATTTATAAATCCAAGGAAACCATTTATTAGGACTTAATAGGGTTCCCTAGATTTTTCTCTATTAAATCGTTCTTTCTGCATTAAGTAAATAAAATTAATCATTCTTTCTACAATATTGGATTTTTTTTTTTCTTATTAGGACATTTTGCTTTGAAAAATCTACTCAAATATAGCAAGGATAATTGCTTTGCGTATGTATGACAAAGAAATAAAAGTAGGATACTATAATAAACAAATAAACGTAAGAACATTTCTATTGTTTGTAACTAACCCTATATTGAAGAATATTTTATTTTATATAACAAAAGGTCATATGATCCAATAGCAAGATGTTTGTGTATGATTGAAAATTACAAGACTTGAAGCAACTAACCTCAAGAATAGCTACCAAATGATCATAAAGCTGTGATGTAGGTTTTGTAAGAAATATTGCAAGAACCCCATTTTCCCTTTCCTTTTCTTCAGAATAAAACCTCCTATAAATTTCTACCCCTGAAATCACATGGTAATTATTGTCATTGTCAAGACATTTAGCTGCTATTGATTTAGTTATTAGGTCATAGAAACAATGCAGATATTAACAAATCAAAGATGATTACCTTCTTCAACAGTTTTTACACCTGGTAGAACTTTAGCAAGATCCTCAGTTGCTAACATGTCAGAAAATGAAGCATAGTAATGAACATCATGAACTTGAAGCAACAAACATTTGTTGAAGAGAACCAAAGATCCTGATTCAATACTGATAATTAAAACCCATCAGGAATTGGGAAAAGCAATTATTAGTAAAGGGTTATTAATTAACCCGATAACACAATTATAGGTTTTTTCGAAGCAAAACTTAAACCTGAAATAGATTACATATAAATCTGCATATTAGTTCATCAAAATGAACAATATATTTGCATATGTTAATAACTTTTTTACATATACCGGTTGTAGTCACCACCAGCACACCTTCCTTCAATTGTTTTCTTCCCATCTACAAGTATATGTAAACAGTTTGAGAGATAAGCTTCTTATGATCAGATGAGTACAACGATAGAGAAAGAATCAAGTGTTATGCAGTTATGCTAGGACCTTTGATTTGTGAGAAAAAGGGCTCCTGAACATGAAGTCCAAATCCCACAGTCTCCAGCATCTGATTGTGAGATGAAATTATAACCCGGTAAAGATGAAGGAAAGAAGAAATGGAAGCTTCTGTTAAAGAATAACTGTGATGATATGAACTGAATGATGTTACAGATGACAGAATACAACATACATTTACTAGATCAGATCCTTTTTCCAGGATAATCTTGTTCCACTCGTGTTCTTTCTGTTTCATGGAAGAATCTTCATGGATCAAGGGAATATTGGCTTTGATACTATGAATAGCCCTATTGGATATCGACTTGCACAAAGCTGATGCTAAGTGCTTGTATAAGGGGTATGGAGGAACACCTTCCGACAGATCTGCAATAAGTTTCAGCCGATTACCAGGCTAACTGATAACTATCAAACTCCAACATTCGTCCAATTCCAAAATAATTGAATTGAAACTAAACGCAATTGATGAAAGCCATTTATCTCAATTTCTGCATGGAAGCCTTAGCGGACTCTCAAAGGGGGGAAGTACCGACTTTTTTAGGACGGAAAGTACTTCAAATCAAAGGAAGTTTGGAAAATTGTGGAAAACGAAAACGAAGTCGCGGAAATGGAACTGGTGGGTAAAGTTTGGGATGGATACCTGGATTTGATGTTGAAGAGGGGTAAGTGCTATCGTCTTCGTCGTCCTTGAGGAGATTAGAGCAAAATTCCTTCGATAAACCTAAATCCAGGGATTCTTCGATGGATAAAGTAAGGGTAAACTTCAGCAGAGCTTCAATGGTGTCTTTCAGTTGGAACTTAGCCATTTCAGGCGAAGACAGTTGCCGTTGTTCCTCCATTGCAGACGGTTTTGGACTAACAATGCAGCGGCAGTGATGTTCGCTTTACGTAAGTCGTAAATGAATTTCAAATCAATCTAATTATTGACAAAATTACATAAATGGTTCATGTGGTATGAGGAAATAGGCGTTTCCAGTCCACATTCAAAACAATGGACAAACTCGGTTTTGTCTTTTGTCAACATTGCGGAAATGGTCCTTCCGTCAACATCAAAAACATGTCGTTAATTGCCCTCACGTGCATACCATTTTGAGGGTAAAAAAAAGTTACTATTTCACCTTGACTTATTTAAAAAACCTATTTCCTAACTTGTGTTCTCGTTATCTTCCCCCTTTCTTCTCTAACGGTTCCGAAAGAACACGAAGACAATGTTGGTGGCTTTGTTTTTGTGGTGATCAACTTAAATATTGAAATCGTAGACAGGCAACAATCTAGGTTGAAGGTTTTGGGCCTGCTTAAATTTGGATCGAAGTGTTCATTCATTGGATGGATTGAACCACCAATGTACCCTAGGTCATGAAAAAATATTCACGACTTGTTTAGGTCAAAAAAACAGGATTGAAGAAGGCTTTCAACTTACAGTTACTGAAGTTAAGATATATAAGCTTAGTATTGTATGTAGTAGCGGTTAGTATTGTAATGGTCATTTTGTTTTTTGGGTTTTTTTTGGTGTAATGGTATTTTGGTTGATGTTTTTGTAATAGTATTTTGGTTATTGTAAAGGTAATTTTGTATGCAAAAACATTTTGATTAATTTAAAGGTGATCTTGTTTGCAAAAACATGCCATAAAGACCACTTAATGGTCATTGTCTATGGAACCGTAAAAAACATGTAAGGCGAAACATAACATAATAAAACTTAAAAAGGTTGCATGTAAGAAGGGCTGACCTGACATTTTGAAGGCTTTGTGGGAAAATCAAAATGAAACCCTATAAAATAATCTTATAAAATATTATTAAGTATATTTGTTACCGTTAAATTCAAAACTTAAAGTTGATAACAAAGTCAAATCTGTCAAGTTCATATTGTGCTAGACGAGTAGCTTAACTTTTTATATTTATATATGTCTCTTCATCAACAAGTTTATATAAAGTTTCTATTATTTTAGGAGCTTGAGTTACTATTGCTTTCATAATTTCAATCCTATTTTCCCACCTTGTAGTTGAAAATATTTTAAAGTGAGACTTTGTTTTGATAAAATATCTTTTAAAACTTACAATTGTTTGTCGAATCAATAAACAATGTATAAATACGTTGAATAACTCCACAAACTTAACTTCTTTTTCATAAGAATTTATCATACTTGGGAATGTCATGTTAATATAATGTGAAGCGCACGGGGTGTATAATGATCTAGGACAAATATCTAAAAGATCGTTTTGTATAGACTCATGTTTTTCCTTCATGTTTGACCCATTCAACATAGGAGAGAAAGTAGTCAAGCACGTTTGGGAAATTAAAAAAGCTAAGAGATACTAACTGTCAGCGAGTCATTTAGAGGAGTACAAAGCGATGACCACTAACTCAAATATCAAAATTCAAGACAGTAAAATGATAATTTTCTGCAAGAGAGACGAGTAACACTAGTGATCCACTCGCACCGTTATTAGGGTTGTTAGGGTTTAATTTGTTATTACTTTTTGGTGGGTTTATAAAATATGAAAATATATATATATATATATATATATATATTAGAAACAAATTTGTATTTTTCTTTAGATATAGATATTTTCCTTAAATTGTTGATAAATTTTAGAATTTATGATTAGATTTTGATTTATGATTTTCTTTGATATTTTTTCATAATTAAAAAGAAATTAAGATTGCAACCAAATGTTACAATGTGTATATACATAACCGGCGACTAATTTTCTTTAATGATAACACATAAAAATGCATCTTATGAAAATACCATCAGTATAACTATAGATTTGTCCAGAAATTTGGAGGCCCCTTAAAATCGAAGGCCTCGTGCGACCACACCGTCCGCACGCCCCATGGCCGCCACTGCATGCAATTATTTTAAAACATATTCATATGTTGATTGTTTGAAAAGAACTACCATAAAATATTTTCTAAATGTGGTTTTCACACCACAAAAAAAATACAAACCAACATTATGTTACATAGTTAATCATAATCCCCTCCTGGTTGATGAGATCTCGACACCTCCCACAGCATGACTGTCTTGATTTTGTCTGGTTCGACCAAAATCCCCTCCTGGTTGACGAGATGTACGAGGAACTAGACCTCTCGTAACCAAAACTCACACTTCGAGAACTTGGCATGCAACCGTTCTCGTCTCAGGACTCCCAACAACTCCCTAAGGTGCTCCTCATGATGCTCTCAGGTCTTGGAATATACCAAGATATCATCAATAAATACGATGACCGAGCGATCAAGCATTGGTCTGCAAACCCGATTCATCAGATCCATAAATATGGTTGGCGTGTTGGTGAGCCCAAATGGCATCACCACTCGTAATGACCATAACGAGTCTGAAACACAGTCTTCTCCACATCATCCTCTCTGACCCGGACCTGATGATACCCCGACCTCAAGTCTATCTTGGAGAACCAAGATGCACCCTGTAACTGATCAAAGATATCATCTATCCTTGGGAGTGGATAACGGTTCTTCACCGTTAATTTGTTCAACTCCTTATAATCAATGCACATCCGGTGCGAACCATCCTTCTTCCTGACGAAGTGAATCAGTGCTCCCCATGGAGAACTGCTAGGTCGAATGAACTGCTTGCCCAATAGTTCCTACAGCTGTGAAAACAGCTCCTGCATCTCGGGTGGGGCCAACCGGTACAGCGACTTGGTGGTAGGAGTCGCACCCGACACCAGGTCGATCAGGAACTCGACCTGCCTCTCCGGTGGTATCCCTGATAACTCCTTCGGGAATACGTCGGCAAACTCCCTAACCACTAGAACATCTGAAACTTAAATATGATCCCTGAATCGCGTATCCACCACATATGCTAGATAACTTGCACACCCGTGCTGAATATACTGTTGAGCCCTGGCAGCTGAAACAAACCCCGATCCCACTCTAGTGCCCTCACCATATACAATTAGTTCTCCCCTACTTAGGCTTCGAACTACCACTCGTTGGCCCTCACAATCAATCATAGCACCGAACCGACTAAGCCAATCCATCCCTACAATCACACACACCTCCCCCATGTGGATCGAAATCAAATCTATTGGAAAGGACACCACATAAATCTCCAACTCACACCCTTGGTAGACCGAAGACGCAGTAGCCTTGTGTTCGTTGGCGATAGAGAGTCGCAACGGACACTCTAACTTGCCGACTGGCATACTGAACTCCTTACTAAACGACTGAGATACGAAGGACCAACTCGCCTCCGAGTCAAATAAAAACAAAGCAGGTAAAGAGTTCACTAAAAACGCACCTAATCACAGATACAACAGATAAGCATAAAACAATTATAATAAATGAAATAAAGGAGAGAGACATATCGGCAACCACATCTAGCGCTGTCAGCTGGAAGGCATGCTCCAGAGCCTTCAGAGGCTATGTCTTGACTGGCCTCCCATCCGGTATCCTCAATGTAGCCAACGCTAAAGCCTGTGTCGGCCTGGCTGCAAGCTGAGGACAATTGGTCTTCACACGACCAACCTGATGACAGTGATAACATATCCTCATATCTAATGCAGGGGCTATCTGGCAACAATCCCTAGCATAGTGCCCCTCTTTGCCACACTTATGGCACCCACTACTTGTCCGACAAACTCCAAAATGACTCTTGCTGCACTTTCCACAAGTACGGCTCTGCTGAACCCGGTCCTAGAATCAGAAGTCTTAGACCGCTTAGGCGCCGGTTGTGACTGCACTGGGGCTTGCTGCTACTCCCTCATCTGCAGCTCAATCTCTAACTCACGCCGCCTATCAACCTCCTGCAACTCCAAAAGAGTGTCACATCGCTGGGTAGACACAAATTGACGGATGTCAGTCCTGAGCATGCTCAGATAACGGGTCATTTGAGCCCGCTTAGAAGCAAACTCTGGGCAAAACATCGCCCTCTCTGTGAACATGCGGGTGATCTCCATCACCGACTCCCCCTCCTATCTCAAACTCATAAAATCTTGTGACAACCATTCCCGATCGACTCGTGGAATGTATTGGGCGCGGAACATATCCCTGAACTGCTCCCAAGTAATAGCAACTCTTTGATCATCAGTGTACCACCTAGTCGCCAATCTCCACTGGTCCTTAGCCCCGGACCTTAGCAGGTTCAGAGCACACCTAACCTTCTGGACAATAGGACACGATCAGGTAAAGAAACATCGCTCCACATCTGAGATCCACTTCATAGCCTTGATGGGGTCCTGCATCCCATCAAAAGTAAGGGGCTTTGTGTTATCGAAGTACCTGTACTGGAAGCCCCCGAGTGGCTCCTCCTCTTCCCCCTACCGCTGTCACAGCCGATGCAGCTGCAGCGACAGCCGTCTTTGCAATGGATGTGTATCGCTCGTTGAAGTACTCAACCATGGAGGTCTTAATAGACCCAAACATTTCTGACAGCTGTGCCCAAAACACATCAGCAACCTGATCATGCAGGATCTCCCAAATCCTAGCATCCAACTCCTCCGTACCCATCTGCACTATGGGCTTAGGTGTTGTTGGCCCCTCCTCACCTTTGTCTCTGTCTCCTCATCCTGAACCGAATCCAATCAGAAAGCGTCTCGTCATCACCATTCTGAAACATACCACAAGATATTAGATAATCCACATAAATAACTGGGAACCAAATCCCGACTAAACCCTTAGGGTTGTGACTTTCTTGATATGCGTATGGGTCCTATGCTTTCAGTAGTACAGGCCCATACTACCTTCCACACCTACCCATATTTGTCTCAAGTATCACCACAACACCCTAACAATATACATAAGCATAGCGAGCGCTCAATCCTCACTCCTATAGGAAGGCTAACTAAATCACGACTGACCTACCGGCCTAACACAACCCACGCATTCATGAAACTTCCACTAACCTTGCATCATTAGTGTAAGTTAATCATACATAACGTTGGACCCTATAGACTTTCGATATCTAATCCTACCCTAAGCCATAATCAATAAGAACAGAACATAAGGTCAAATCAAACATTCTCGGAATATAAGATCTTAATTATATACAACCGTGATACATACACAAGTAACTACAGTAATGATGTCAATCTCATATAAAGAAACCATAGGCTAGCAGGCATTGCGTAATCAGGCAATTCTATCATGCAATTCCTGAGGATCCCTAGCCTAGTACTAGCATGTTGTTCTATCATATCATAATATCAAATAATTGTATGGTATTTTGAGGTCTACTTATTGGCTCCAATTGATCGTACATTCTGCATCCTCCTTTACTTATTTTGAAAACCATTTAAAAAATTATTTTAAAATCATTCCATTGATTTGAGATTGGAGTCACAAGTGTTCCTCCAATTTACTCAAACCAAGGCTCTGATACCAACTTGCAACACTCAAAAATTTCAAGACAAATTTGAACTTTCTAAAAACATTTTAAAACCATTAAATCATTACAATCTTGTTTTCAAAGTGTATAATAACAAAGTTTTCCCAGAAAAAATAAACAAAACATGAGGAGTTGTACGATCACGCCTTGGCCTTGTTGTGGTCCCTTATGTACCTGAAACAATAAACTGAAACTATAAGCCTGAAAGCTTAATGAGTTCCTCGAAAATACCAATCTTATATAACCATAATCATATCACATCCAGAAATACAAATCAGCATTCCTAATGAGCCTTCGGCCTGACTGGACCGCCTTGCAAGGCCTACAGCCTATCTAGATCGCTCCCAAGCCTTCGCCATGACTGGACCGCCTCGCAGGGCCTACAGCCTATCTGGACCGCTCACTGGGTATGTTGGCCTTCAGCACAAAGCATGACCGCCTCAACCCAACCCCAATCAAACAAACATGTGCACATGATATCATACGCTAGGTCATATCATATAACAGCCAAACCAATCTAACATATCACTAATCATAGCAACATCCCAATAACCAGGGTACAAACCTAACCGGTCACTAACATAGCATCATCCTATAATCAGGACATTGACCTAACCAGGTCGCTACACATAAGCATATCACCACCCTAACTACCAGGATGTAATCAATAAACATATCATGCCATAACCGAATACAATCCATAAAGGGCCAACCTTTGTGCCTTGTACCTTATTGATATAGTAAGGATAACTCACCTCGCACGTAGTGCTGAAGTATTGCAAATCTCTAACTGTTGTCTCCCCGGAATCCCACACTATCACACCATAAATAATAAGTTACTACCTATCATGACCTTCTTGACTAAATGTCCCCACCATGCTCATATTTTCCCAAAACACCCCATAAGTCCAATGATCAACCCTTGGTCAAAGTCAAATTTAACTATCAAGGTCAACAGTCTATGTTGACCTCAACTCGTCGAGTACCCTCAGCTACTCACCGAGTTCCTGGCATGACTCGCCAACTTACCGAGTCACTCAACTGACTCGCCGAGCCCACGATAACCTTCATCGGACTCACCGAGTCACTCTACTGACTTGCATAGTCTACGACAATCTTCATCGGACTCGCCGAGTCGACCATGCCACTCGTTGAGTCCCTTCGATCCTTCATCCATACATATGCTTTTTAAGCCAGGCTAAGGCTGCATACTGCAAATCCAAGCTCCTAGGGCATGTTTATCACGTAAAGTTGCAAACTTTACGTGCATGCAAGGTACTAATGACTTAAATCAAGCTAAATAAGAGGTTTTAGGCAAAATAGCTTTACCAACATGCTAAAGACTGATACTTTATGATGATAAGAGCCAAGATGAGCCTAGATCTGAAGTTGCAACTTCAGATCTTGGTTCATCACTCGAAATGCAACACCAAATGCCCCAAAATGGTCCCAAAACTCAAATATAAAAAGGATCTAGCTAAAAAAAGCTCAAGGTGATGACTTGATACCTTCAAATGATAATAAACTGAGGTAGACTTCAAATACCCAACTGTTCCTTACCCAAAGCTTCTTGATATTCAAGCCTTTCCTCACCAAGATCCACCTTTCAAGCTTAAACACACAAGAATGGAAAGAAAATAGAGATTTAGGGTTTCTGGACTCACAGGGGTTGTATGGAAAGGCTAAGGGGACAAAGGATCCTTTAAATAGGGTGCAAAACCCCATGGATTAGGGTTTCACCATCCAGCTCCAACTCGTCGAGTCACTCTTCCGACTCGGCGAGTTGTTCACTTAAAATATGTAGCACAATCGTGCTCCTACTCGACGAGTCAGGACATCCACTCGTCGAGTAGACCTTGAAACTTAAAATTTAAAGTCATACTATCAATACCTGAGAATCGGGGTGTTACAGGCTGGATCTTTACATAAACGGATAGTGTGTCCTTTCTTGTTACAGTTTGTGCAATGCATTTCTCGACTACCTCCAACATGGTGGAAGTTGCAATTGTAACATTTGGGTAAGGTTTTAGCATATTGCTTTGCTGGAGCTGGAGTGGCCAGGACAGTGACAGCGTGGGTTGCCACTATTTGTTGTGTCTTGGTGGGCTCGTGCGTTGATTTTCCCTCTCTCTTGTTCCAGGGTCTTCTCTTGTCGTCACTCCCTTTTGCTGGTTCGAGAATGGGCGTTATAAATCCATGGAGGACTCCAAGATTTACAAGCTTTCATGCCAAGCGTTTGGCACTATCAAAGGTAGATAATTTTAAAGCTATAACATTTCCTTGGATCTGGGGGGATAGCCCCAGGGGTAACGTTCTACCTTTTTTCTTTCTGGGGTGACCATCCCTGGAAAAAGCACTGCCAAGTCATTGAACCTCGTGGTGTATGATTTTATATCGGAACCCTCCATTGTGAGGCTCCAAAGTTCTTGCTCCAATTTTTGTACTTCGCCCCTTGGGTAATACTCTGCTAGCATCATGATTTTTAGGTCTTCCCAGATCAATGCGTTGGCCATGAGGAGTGTTAGTGATTTGACTTGGCCGTTCCACCAAGAGAGGGCCCCGTCGGTGAATGTGCAGGTTGCGAATTTAACTTTACTCTCTTCCGGACAGGCACATATTTCAAATACTGACTCTATCTTCTCGAACCATATCGTCAGGGCGATGACACCTCCATCACCATAGAATGCTTTGGGTTTGCAGTTCGAGAAATCCTTATAGGAGCATCCTCTTGGTCGACTATGGCTGTCACCTTGGTTAGAAATATTAGTACCAATTCTAGCCCCAGGGGCACCGTTGGATCTAATTTGTGCTATGGCAGTGGTTATAGAGGCTGTCATAGGAGCTTGAAAGACAGTAGCATCCATTGGTGGGGGTGGTGGTGTCGGTGCTGCTAGGGGTGAGCATTTGGAGCAAACCGGACCGGACCGATTATGGAGAATTTTGTGGACCGTGGACCGGACCGGATGAATCGTGTCTGTATCCTTGTCCGTGTCCGGGTCTAGATCCGGGTTTTCCGATTCTTGGACCCATTTGGACTGATACAACTTTACTTGTGTATAGTACAAATCATTAAAATAAGGTTTGATAAGATACAACTTGATAGAATGATAACATTTCCGTTTCATGCATAACTTGCAAAATTAGTTTTCCAAATAAAAGCAACTAACATATAAATCAAGTTTACCAACAAAAGTTAACAATCATAAGACAAACATACAAAATATTATCGTAACACCAAAAATCATAGTTTAAACTTTGAAATCAATCAAACTATCAAACTTCATAACCTCATAATCTAATCTTGCATTGGCCTCTTCCCCATATCATTTTCATCTATATCTAACATGTTCAAAGCTTGTGCAATCTCTACATAAACACAAATGAAAATGTTGTTAGTATTTGATAAAAAGTCATAATTGTATAAAAAAAAAGAACAAAGATTGTAATTTTTTTTACCCAAAGTTATATCATCATCGTTCAAGATGTCATCAACATTGTCAATTATTGGATTTTTAGACTTTGTCACCCAATCTTGGGTGCAGAACAAAGCTTCAACTATCAAAGTCGATAAACTAGTCCGATACTCACTTACAACTCTACCACATGTGCTAAATGCGGACTTGGATGCCACACTTGAGATGTGTATCGCCAATATGTCTAACAAAAAAGAATTAAATTGTAACAACATTAATTTATAATGAAACTATGAAAGACTAAAAAAATAATCACCTTTCGCCATCCGAGCAACTGTCGGGAACCTAATCGCGTTTAGTCTCCACCACCCGAGAATTGAAAAATATTTTTTATAATTAACTATATTCTCTTTCAAATAAGTTCGAAACTTGTTATTTGTTGGATCCGAGTTGCTACCTCCCGTACAAAGAAAATCAAAAGGTCGTTATCATCATCAACATCAATGACTTTTTGACTCGCTTCTTGTTGAGACGATCCACCGTTGTCAAATCGTTTCAAGTAGGTCATAAATAAATTCTTCATCCTATTCTCAATATCTCAGATCATTTGTCGTGCTTTTATGTCTATGTCCGCGGGGGTCAATAGCGGTTCCATCACTTCCATATACCCGATCATTTTTTTAAAAGCATGTAACAAAAAAGGTGATTTGGTGGTAGGATCAAGTAAAACCGCAATGTACATAAAATCATTCATCTTGTTGTATGTACCCCAATACTTGTCGTATTTCGTCTTCATGTCTTTTACCATTTCGAGAAACATTGGTTTGGTTGACTAGCTTCTTATATGTATGTCCACATCTAAGACTTCCCGGATAAAAAGATTTACCAAAGGTTTTGATGTAGCCGAAACAAGCTCTATTTTTGTCTTGAATTTTTCAAAGAACTTCACCATTTCAGTTATAACTTCGAAGTCATAATTTTCCGGTACTCTAATAAGATCCCTTTCATATGATTTATCTGCCAAAGATACATAAAATTCTGAATTATAGTCTAAAATAATATCTAAAAAGCTGAAATATTTCAGCTTTGATAGCTCAACTTTGAATGTAACGCCCGTAGATCCGGGCTAGTTAATTTAGAGACGATAGGCGTCAAAAATGGATTTTTGATGAAAGATTATTTAGAATAAATAATCCTAACTAAGTTATAGTATATGTTACAAGGTTTCCGTGCATATAAAGAACGTCGAAATCCGAGTTATAACGAAGAAGTTATGACTTGTCAAAGTTTCGCGGCAGAACCGGCACGACGATGAATGACGTCAAAAGTGAATTTATGTTAGAGTGATATTTAGTCTTATCAATCTAAACGAAAGTCGTAGAGTTCATTAAACCATGAGCGTGCATAAAAAGAACGTCCAAATCTTACTTCGTATAAAGAAGTTATGATTTTTCTAAGTTTCGACTTAGCGATATGCAGCCCGAATACTCGATTTAAGATCAAGCGGTTTTTAGCCAAAATAATCTAAATGAGAATCTAATGTCTCGTTAATAGGAGTAAAACGATAAAAAGATAGGCGAAAACGGACGTCGGATAAAGAAGTTATGACTTTATAACGGAGTTTTCCTGTCCCGGCCTACTAAAAATAAATAATAAAAATAAATTCAAAATTAGCTGACGGAGTCTAAACGAAAGTTGTAGAGCATAGTCTCACCTACGTGGGAATATAAAGAACATCAAAAACGGAGTTCGTATGAGGAAGATATGAATTTTTGAAGTTTATTAAATATTTTCGATATTTAATTTATATATATATATATATATATATATATATATATATATATATATATATATATATATATATATATATATATATTATCCGAAGGGGGGGGGGGGGAGTCAGCGTTCTTATCCCCATTACGCCCATCGTAATGTAGATTTACGCCCAGCGTAAATGGTCTACCAGCCCCCTATAAAAGGGTGTCGAGGGCAACCGACTTCTTTGCTCATTTCTTCCCGTTTTCTCGCGTTTTTGCATCGTTTTTCATGCAAGAAATATCCCTAAGCCCCGATATCATTCCCGAGCCCCGAAGCAAGTCCCGAGGCCCCGAAGATCCCGAGAAGTGCGATTCCCGAGCCGAAGCTCTGCCGGCGAGGAGCCCGGTTTTTGTGAAGATCTTCCAGATCTATTGAAGAATACTACTTCTACAAGTCGTAGTGCTGTCTGATCATCTTCTAATCAAGTGAGTGTGTGGTTACTTTCTTCTAACGCATAATTATGAAGTATTTTCTACGAAATACATGTTATGTGTATAACTTTGTTGTTATGTGTGTGAATATATATTCACTTTCTTCTATCTCATAGATCTGATTTATTGTCTATGAAATACGTGTTATGTGGGTGTGCCTCATCTGTTATGTGGAATAGGTATTGAATGAGAATGCTATACAGGTTTTAAACTATGTATAAAATATATATTTTTATCTACTAATATGTTGGGTAGAACATGGGTAGATAGTTGATGTGTGATAAACAGATGAGAGGCCCCGATGTTGTTGTTGTTGATCTAGTTATTCAGCGGAGTATGGATTAGACCAAGAGGTTAGCTTTAGATCTAGGAGTATGGATCAGGTAAAGAGATAAAACTTGTTATTAGTCCGGGAGTATGGATTAAGACTAAGTTAATTGTCCCTAGTCCGGGAGTATGGATTGGGCACAATTATTGATCCGGGAGTATGGATCAGATCAGGATTAGGGTATAGTTAATTGTCCTTATTCCGGGAGTATGGATTGGGTACAATTATTGATCCGGGAGTATGGATCAGATCAAGAGGTTAGTTTTAGATCCGTGAGTATGGATCAGGTAGTTTTAGATCCGTGAGTATGGATCAGGTGAAAAAGGTTAGTTTTAGATCCATGAATATGGATCGGTGAAGAGGATAGTTTAGATCCGTGAGTAGGGATCAGGTGAAGAGGAAAATTTTAAATACGAGAGTTTAGATCGTGTCGTTGTGAGGATCGATGGGGGTGGGGTAAGAGTTCCCTTTATATGGTGAAATTGTACAAGTTTGAATGTTCTATATTTATAAATATATGATATAACATTGTGGGATGAAAACCCTATATGCTTACCAGGCTCCCAAGCCTGACCCACTCAGTTTTCTTTGTATCACAGGTATTAATACGAAGACATATTTCACAGAGAGATTTAAAGGAGATATAAATCAATTGTGTAATTAAATGTAAGTTCTGTTTATGCTTATATGTCTGTATCGGAACATGACATCCCGAGGTTTTATTATTAAATGAAAATACATTCTCTTCGAAAAATGTTTTGATAAGTTATTATCATATCTTGTTTTTGGAACAAATTCCGCAACTATTTTCTTAAAAAAAAAGTACTCTGATTTTAAAAACAAAGCATAAACAAATCGGTCTTTGCTGGCCGTGAAAATGGGGATGTCACATTGAAGGATTGTAACTCATTGAATATAATACCAAAATCAACAAAATTATAGTCTAAGTTCATCTACAAACTGTGAGTTAAATGTTGGAAAAACCCGCGTGTCAATCCAACTTAAAACGAATGAGTTATAGTTGTTTAAAAAAAACCCACAGATTACAAAATTATTAAAATGTTGCTGAAATGCTGAATTTATTGAGCTTTGATACCTCAACTTTGAAAGACTATAACTCATCGAATATAATACCAAAATCAACAAAATTATAGTCTAAATTCATCTACAAACTGTGAATTAAACGTTGGAAATAACCGCGTGTCAATCCGACTTAAAACGAATGAGTTATAGTTGTTTAAAGAAACCCACATATTACAAATTTATTAAAATGTTGCTGAAATGTTGAATTTATTCAGCTTTGATACCTCAACTTTGAAAGATTATAACTCATTGAATATAATACCAAAATCAACAAAATTATAATCTAAATTTATCTACAAACTGTGAATTAAACTTTGGAAAAAACCGTGTGTCAATCCGACTTAAAACGAATGAGTTATAGTTGTTTAAAAAACCCACAGATTACAAAATTATTAAAATGTTTCTGAAATGGTGAAATATAACTTAAAAATAAATATTACTTCTTACACAAAATTCCATAAATGCCTCTCGTAACTGGTATGCGGACTTCAATAACTCGAAAGTCGAGTTCCATCAGGTAGGGGTGTCACCACATAAAAACTTCTTCATTTGTAAGCCATAATCTTTCACCGCCTTCTTGAACTTGTTTATTCTTTGTGGTGACAATCTAATATACCGTACCGCCTTTTGGATACACTCAACATGATAGTTTTGGTGTTTTAGTCCATCCTTTACTATAAGGTTTAAAATGTGGGCCATACACCTAACTTGGAAATGCTTTCCACCATTGTAAAGATTGGGCAACTTTTTTTTACCAAAAAGTCAATTGCCGTGTCGTTTGTAGCGGCGTTGTCCAAGGTAATGTTCATGACATTTTTCATTCCCCATCTGCAAATACAATCGAGTAATTCTCGGCCCATATCCTCTCCCTTATGGCTATCTATCTCCCTAAAGTTTATAATTCTTTTGTGCATTATCCAATTCTCATCTATGAAGTGAGCCGTGACCACCATGTAAGTAGTCCTTTGACAAGAAGATGTCCAAGTGTCCGTTGTCAAATGTATAGTGGTGTTTGGGTTACTTAAAAATTGAAGCATTTTGTTTCTTTCTTCTATGTAAAACTTGGAAACATTCCGGGATATCATATGTCTAGATAGCAACACGACCTTAGCATTAAATGCGTTGGTGTATTCCACAAAAGCCTCGTTTTCAACGAACTTAAAAAGTAGTTCGCCTACCACAAAAATGTTTAGCAATTCTTTTTTGATCCTAGTGTCGTCGTGTTTCCATGTTTTAACATTAGTCTCCCCATTTGACTCCTTCTTTCGATTCAATTTGGTTTGAGTTTGATCTTGTAGCTTATCCGGGTTTTTTTTTGACACCTACCTACGTGTTTGAGTATACTAGAAGTCCCGTTTCTTTCCACATCCTCCTTTAGTAGTTTTTCACACCAATGAAATTTTCCATATCTTCTTTTGACACCATCATCCTCGTCTATCATAACTTTATCAAATGTGTCCCAACAAGAGAATGTTTCTTTGCCACTTTTTTTTTTTTTGCGACTTTTTTTTCGTTTTGCCATTTGTTCTTTTTCGTTTGTTAAAATTTGATTGATCATCTTTTTCCGAATCATCAACTAAATTGATTTGTGGTGTATTCTCAATATATTCCTCTTCATCAACATTCGTAACCTATTTTACATATAGTCACAACAAAAATGTTTTCACAATTAATCAACAAAATATAACGACATACTTTATAACTTTCAACAAAAATTAACAAAATTCAACCAAAAATCATAACCCTAGTTTACATATAATCACAATAAAATTCTTTTGACAACAAATAACCTAAATATAACAACATACTTTATGACATTCAACAAAAATTAAAAAAATGCAACCAAAAATTGTAACCCTAGTTTACCTATAGTAACAACAAAAAATTTTCCACAATTAATCAACAAAATATAACAACATACTTTATAACTTTCAACAAAAATTAACAAAATTCAACCAAAAATCATTACCCTAGTTTACATATCACAATAAAAAATTTTTGACAACAAATAACCTAAATATAACAACATACTTTATGACATTCAACAAAAAATTAACAAAACTCAACAAAAAATCATAACCCTAGTTTACATATAATAACAATAATTTTTTTGACAAGTATTCAACTAAATATAACAACATTCTTTGTTATTTCAACAAAAAATAACAAAAAAACAACCAAAAATCATAACCCTTACTTGAGTTTCATCATCATCAAGTCCAATCTAATTAGCATTCCAGATTTTTGATTCCATTACTTCTGAATCGAGACTTGAGTTTCACAGAAATCGATTTCACTTCAATCGACACTTGAGACTTAAGAGAGGGAGAATCGACACTTGAGAGTTGAGAGAGAGAGAACCGAGAAACCGAGAAGGTTGAGAGAAGGAACGATAACCTAATAGGACGTCTGACTTGCGATTTGAGAGAAGGGCAACGACTCCAATTTGCGACTTGAAATTTTGGATGATCAGTCGATGTCGATCTTTGTTGCGTAAGGTAATTGGTAGCGTACTAGCGGCTACGTAATGTTATGGGGTCAAGATTCTTAGCCGATTAAATTAAATTGATTTTTTTAACATGTCCAACCGGTTCTAAACCCGGTAAAAACCGGACCGAACAGGGAAAAAAATCGGTCCGGACTGGATAGAAATCTTAGAACCAAGAACCGGCCCGGGGGTCCAAAGAAACGGTCCGGTCCGGTCCACCGGTCCAAATGCTCACCCCTAGGTGCTGCTGTTGTGTTGCTGAAACTTCTATTAGATTTTCACGAAGGCATTTTTATGTTATAAAGTTTAAATATTAAACAATGAGGAGTTTACAGTAGTGGTTACAAGTTGAGTGCTAACGGACTAGATTATTTTAGTTCCATTCATTTTATGTTCCGAATTTAGTGTATTGTGTAAGCAAATCGTGATGGAAGTCGAATATAGTGAATTGAGTGATTAAAATTAATATACGGATTTAATAGTGACATTCCAATGAAATAAAATTCTTGTCAATTTCATTGATATATTTTAGTACATATTGTTGGAAAATATGACCTTTAAACTAGGTCTACAATACATCAATGTAAAAGAAAATTTTGACAGCATACCGACTCCCAGGAATAGTGCAATCACTTATTCGTAGGGTCCAACTTACATATGGAAAGAAAACACCTAATCTATAAAAAAATATGAGTATCATAGGAAACTACTCGTGGCGATCGGTCCTCCATTGGCCCTGAGATGAATTCATGAAGGTCTGCATATCCTTCATTCGGTGCTTAGTCTCAAATACACGCCTCTCCATTATGGCCTGGCGTTCATAATATTCTCTCATCTCAGACCGAGTCATGGTAATTTCCCTCTGTAGGGCCTTAGTATGATCCCATGTCCGATCATGATCTTCGTCCAGACAACAAAGACGAACTGCGGTAACCTCGGTTGTAGCACCAACCTCCATGATATGGTTGGTGGATGCCCTTGCTTGCTCGCCACGAAGGGCGATGTGACAGACCATGACAGGAAGGGACCTGTCTGTTGAACCCCCTCGATCGAGATTGTAGAAACCTCGTTCCATACCATAGGGTGGGCAATATCCCTGATCTTGGCTCCATCTCTTCAAGTCTACTGCCCATCAGGGGGCCGGGCCATGGAAGTTTCGTCTAGATTTTTAGACAACTTGTGGTGGGTTGTACACTTCGGGTTCTGAGTCGGTGTATTCCTCGGCTTTTTCTTCATCCTCTACTTCTTTAGAAATCTCTTCAGAATCCTCTTATGGATCTTCCACTACCCAACCTTCGTTTCCTTGGTTAGGGGGTAGGGATCTCCGGGTAAGTGGAATCCTACCATAGAGTCTATTCTAGAATAGGGGTGAGAGGTACATATAGAATTTAAGTGTGTGGTTTTATCGCATTACGAAATACTCCTATAGTATTTTAAGTTTAGAGGTTCTTTGTATGGTTTGTTGGTATTTTTAGACTCGTTGTTCACTATGACCACTCCTCGTCATACATTAGTCACATCCTGGATAAGTATAGTTGATCATGTTATATTCATCCTAGATCTGATTACATACCCCGAGGCCTACTCGTAGTGTTTAACTTATCTTAATACTTTTGATTTGTTGTTGTTATGACACCGAACTAGTAAGTATGTTTGTACTTATACTTTTATAAAAAAAAAATTGTAATATTTTAAAGTATACTTGTACAAAAATGTTACATCAGAGAGTTTTTGTCCCACTGTGCTTATAGTTTGTATATCTTATGTGGTTTGATATACTTAATTCACTATAAACAATGCTTTGATACCAATCTGTCACACCCCCAAACCAGGATGGCGGAAACGTATGGGGGTGGATGACTTTCATGTATTGTATCATAACAATTGAGTAACAGTAAAGAAAGCAAACACAACCATCATATACATAATTGAAAAAGTTACATCATTGTAATTATTACATTTTTCAAAATTCAATTACAATATGATGCCAAAATGATTTGTTTGACGCCTTAGCGTCCCATCCTCAAAAGCTGGTGGTTACCTATTTTACTGATTTCCTGAGACTACAAGTTGTTTGAAGAAGTGTCAACAATTAAGTTGGTGATTCCATAAGAGTTTATATGAAAATAGTAAGCCTTTCCGTGAAAAGATATCGTGTTTGTTTCAAGAAAATCCAATATTTTCTAATAAACGAGATGTAAGCCGTTCACTTGTAAAATGATAGTGTTTATTCTAGAAAATCCAATATTTTCCGTAGAAATGAAATGTAGTATTAAATGTTCCAAGACCGAAATGTACTAGTGTTTTTCGTGTTGGATTGGTGTCTAAGTCCATAACTATTTTGGTATGTACTTTACCCGATTGTGCATGGTCCTTTTGGGTTGCCTTCACACTGGTGACTAGACAGGATGATTGTTGAGGAGAGAGGCTGGTTTATTGTTAAGAATAATAAATTAGGGTATAAATATGATTTTTTAATATATGATATGAATAATATATTAATTTGGAATCATATTATTAATTAGTATTTAATCAGAAATTAATTTAGATTTAATTTTGGGATTAAAGGAACTGACTGAAAGTGCAGGGACTATTTTGTAATTATTCAATAGTTGAGGCTTTGGGCCATTGGATCACCTTTATTAAGGCTTGAACGAAAATCCTAGAAGGATCTAGGAGTTTTCGTCCAAGGGCTTAAGGAAAGGAGTCCATAGACTTGCTTAGGCCCTATGCTAAGGGATTAGGGTTTACACCTTGAAACCCTTGTTAGCCTTAAGTATAAGTTGCACCCTAAGGCACTAAGATTTCGTCCAACCCTTGGGAAAACCTAAAAGGGATGAAATCTAGGTCAAGATACCCTTCTCTCCTCTCTCCCATATTTATCCTTTCACCTAGTGTGTTTGTGAGCCATTAGAGGTACTATACTTGTGGTACTTGCTTTCAAGAGCTAAGGAAATTCAAGGAACTAGTTGTTATTACTATATAATAACCAAAGGTATGTATTCTAATTTATATATGAATTTCAAAAATAATAGTAGCATGCCAGGTTTCTTTTTGTATTCATAAAGTTGTATAACTAATAGTGAAAACATAGATCCAATTCTAGGGTTGCATGCACACATAGGATTGTTTGTATAAAACCCATCAGTGGTATCAGAGACATTGGTTTTTGTTTTCAATTAGCATTATTCTAATGTATGAACTTGAAAAATTAGGGTTTATTGCTAGTAAACCCTAGGGCTTGGTAAGTTTCGCAATTAGGGTTGCAAAACCCTAGTTGGCGATTTTTGATAGGGTTTTAAACCCTTTCCTTTGCCTCCAAGATTTTGAAATCTAGGGTTATCCAACCCTTGGATTTCGAAATTGCCTCCTTGCCAATGTTAGATCCTAAATTTTAAGGATTTGGGTAATGCCATATCTTGTAATTATCCTTTAAATGTTTAAATTTGGTAATTAAAGATTTTGATTTATCCCATCCCATAATTTCGAAATCTAGGGGATTTAAGAGATTAGATTAAATTAATTGTTTAATTTAAAAGATATCCTTACCAAAATAAAAGATAATTGTCAAATTAATTAGATAATCATTTCCTTATGTGATAAACTTGATTTATTTGAACTATTTGATAGATTATCTTGCAAGAAATTGAATTAGGTCATATTTAGATAATTACTAATTAATTGGTTAATTGTTGTTATTTGTAATTTTATCTATAATGTTCTTGCTTATGTTTTGAAAAGTTTTAAAACTTGCCCTCAAGTTTTGGAATTTAAATTGCTTGATTAAAATGTTTAATTTTGAAAAAGTCTAAATTTTAAAACCCTAATTTTGAAAGTTCAAATTACACCCTTATGGTTTTATTAAATTAATTAAGTGTATAATTAAAAGAGAGTTAATAAATCCATAATGATATGGTTTATATTTAATTAAATTAAAAGTGTAATTTATAAAATTAAACTACCTACTATTTTAAAAGTGTAAAATACATCCTTATACTATGTATGACATTAAAAGTATAATATTATATATATGTATAACTTAAATGCTAGTCTTACCGTTAGTAGGACTCATTCACGAAGTCGATCTATAAGGGGGGGGGGGGGGGGGGGGGAATAAGGTTATGACCTATAAAATGGCCGTTTAATTGGTGTCCACTCTCACCCACTGCTTCCTTGATTGGTGGAGGGTCGTTAGCCGAACGGGTAGGATAGGGCAAACCCTTTCCATTAAAAGTATAATGAAGTATAAAGTAACTAAATGTTTTACAAAATTCCCAATCTTAGTTACTTTAGGCAAAAGTGAATTGATGCAATTCCATGAAATTACACTTTGTGCCCTTGCGAAGGCGTTAGTGGAGCGTGTGTGGTTAACCGGCACACTAAATGGTTCTAAGCAAAGGTAGCAAAGGGCGACTCAATGTTTATCATAGTTCGGTGGAGCGTGTGTGGTTAACCGGCACATCGAATAGGTGACTATAACATTGGGGGCACCATGTATGTTTGCATGGTTATTCATACCCTGTTTTGTGATCCTCGGCATCCCAGTCACAAATCGAGGGGCATATCGAGATTTAAACATGCCATTGAAAAGTTCAATGAATCTCAAAGGATCTAGGAATTTTTCAATACATTTCAAACCTAATCTCTTTTTCATTTTTCATGGTGGAAAATTAGTGAATCATCATTCACTTACCTTCAAATGTTTTGCAATTTGGGTTACGACATCCCTCTCCCAAGTTATGGAATATTGTGTTGGATCCTAGCTTGATGTTTCATTTGGGTGTCACATCAAGGATTCGAATCAACTTAACTTGAATTTTCTCCCGTTTTGTAGATGTCAAAGTATGACAGCTATGGTCTTCCCAAATCCCGTGGAACAAGCTTTCCACATGAAGATGATATTCCGTGATATGATCGAGGAACAAGAGATCATGCTTCACTTCATCCACATCCTCCAATTATTCTCCCTAACCCACAACTTCGAAGCCTTGAAAAGTTCAAACTCACTCAAGCCCTTTTGGCAAGTAAACATGAAGATAGGAAACCTGTGTGTGCAAACGTCTTAGAGATGAAGTCACACATTGATAGGTTAAGGATGTTGGGCGTCGAGATTTCAGGCGATTTAGTTGTTGATTGCATTCTTCAGTCACTTCCTGAATCATATAGTGAGTTCGTTAGAGATTACTATATGACGCATCACGACGTGACCCTCATTAATCTTACCTATTTTCTTATAGCTGCTGAATCAGCAATGATTTGGCATGCTGGTCAAGCAAATTTGTCTGGTGAGTAAAACTCCCAAACTGTAATGGACATTGGCAACATCAGAAGTCTAGAAAGAACTAAGTCTATGATTGTCCAATGTGTTGTGCCAAAGGATTCCATTTGCTTTTATTGCCAAGAGAATGGGCATTGGAGACGAAGCTACCCTATTTACCTGAAAGATCTAAGAGATGGGAGAGTCAAAACGTATGGCTCTACTTCAGGTGAAATCCATTAACTAACTCTTTTAAGTTCCTATTCTAGATTCTTAATACATGATGTGATAAGATTACATTTTGATGTTTTGTAGGATCGAAGAAAAAAAAGGAAGCTTAACGGAAGAAGTGAGTTGAATCTAATCGTGAAGAGATGGATTTCGAGCGCATTACTTGAAGATTAGATTCTTGAGCTACTACTTGGAGTTAGAATAGATTGCAAAGAAATATGTATTAACATGGTTTTTCAATTGAATTGCATTGTAAGTACAAATTATTCCGCAATAAAATAAATTTTGATTTTATATTATTTATTTATCCTTGCAATGGCGTGTATGAAAAATTGATGTTTGGATGTTTCAGTTATTAGCAATAATGGTTTATGTTATTTGTGGAAATGTCAAGAATTTACCAAATAGGGAGAGTTTCTCATCGCCCAAGTTTCAATTGGACAGAGACTTGGAATCATGCAACTTGGTTGCATGATGAATGAGAAATTTTATATTTGGAAATTAGACTAATTCGTTGACAAAATATCAAGTGAAGGACTAGGAGATCGAGTACACAAACTTGTGTGTTGATCAAGTCCACCACAAGAGTGACAAATATATTCGTCATGATTTACTAAAGTTTTAGTAAATATGATTATACTTATAAGATTAAATGTAATTCTGAGTTGATTGAAAGAGTTTCAATCAATAGCAGAACGGATAAGAAGAATCAAGTTGGCAGAAAGATAAAAGTTTCTCTATTCTAAGAAGAAGGGAGATTATCTTTTATTATGTTTTATGATAGGTCGTAATGATTAAGAACCATATCTCAATTGATCCTCTAAATGAGTCTTAGTACAATTGTCTGAGAAGAGGAATCAAGAATTGAAGAAATGGTTAAATCAAGAAGTTAATCATACTTCGTTCCAAAAACAAGTCTTAGAGTGAAGATTGTAACATTGAGTGACAAGTCTTATGAAGGTTTATAACATTCATCAAATGTGGAAAGTTGTGATGTCTTAGATAAGACAAATACCAACTAGGACCAATTTTGTGAAGTGTTTTGTCTTGATAAAAGCTACACTAACTCTTAAATATTTGTTTGTCAAGAAATATTTATTGAAAAGAGAATCTTATATGTTAAGGAGTTAGTGGAAGTCTTAATGGTCTTGAAAAGTTCAAGAACTAGTCAAGAATAAACCTTATCGATCATCACGAGCACACGACTTGAGGTTCACAACCTATCGTATTGACACTATCTTGTTTCTGTGCCGTTCCAATTGAGTTAATTATGCATGTGAGTTCTATGAGTTCTCATTTGAATGCATAAAAGGCAAGTGCCTTGATCGATGAAAAGTACATTGATAGGAAAGGATGAGCTGCTTAACTACTTGGAAGACATGGTGGGCACTTGTGTTACCATAAGGCAAGAAATCAAGATTGAGAAAGTTCTGTCCATATGAGTTTGGATTTGTCGCAAACTTTGGTTTTGACAAATTTGCATGGATAGGAACACATACACCATTAACATCTAAGTGTCATAAGATTCCCTCCTTCATGAAAATGACTGTGAGGAAATGCTTTCACTAAGAGAGATTTTAAGAAGATAGTGATTGTGAAAATTGTATTCTCGAATTCGATTATGGTTACATATCCCTTTCCATGATTCGAATTGTGAGATTTGGCAATTAGTCTGAATTGTTTAGACACACATATGAGCTATCTAAGGCAAAGGTGTATAAGTTTGAGAAGCTTAGATAAAGGATTATCAAAACATTAGGTATTAGAAATATGAACTTAAGAAATTCAATAGGTATTGTTTTCTGGAAGTTAAGCTGTTTTCTGAATACATATCAAAGCTAGTGAGAGCATAAATGTTATGCTTATATGATAATAATCATCATGATAGTGGGAGCATAAATGTTATGCTTGTATGATTATTATGGTAAGTATTGCAAGTTAGCAATATTAATTATAGAAAAAAAGAGTTATACTTTGCAAATTCGTAAGGGTTAAAAAGTTGTTTTGCTATAATTAAGGGAGAGAATATTATGCTTCATTTCAAATCTAAAGGCTTAGGTTGTGGAATGTTAAAAAATTTAGTCAAGGATACATAGTGAATTCTCAAAATTCCGATTATGATTATGGCATCTCTCTTCATAATTCGAATTATAAGAACGTGACACATAAGATATTATGGCAGAAGATTGATAAAATATCGTATCTTTATGTAAGACATTATGCATCGTGTCCCATACGCTTCGGGTATAGGATCGATTGCAAATGCTATAATATTTGACCATTCTAAAATTTTCCAAATGTCTAGCACATTAAGAGGGAAAAAGTGTTGGATATAATGTCTAAGTCCATAACCATATTTGGTATGTACTTGACCCAACCCAGCATGGTCGATTTGGGTTGCACTTCACCCGAGCAATTTATGGATAATATTTGAGAATAGTAAAAGTTATGATTTATTAATATATTATAAGCTCTAATATATTAATATAAGATCTTATTATTTAATTAGTATTGATCTATAATTAATCTAGGATTAATTTAGAGATCAAAGATATTACTAATTAAATATGGGCTTCTATATTTATATAGTGTGGGCTAATGCTTATTTGGAATGGGCTAGGCTTGCATGGAAAAGTCCATGGATACTCAATGGAGCTTTAACCCATGGATCTCATGGAAATGAAGAGGCATGGGTATTAGGGTTTACATGGATGTAACCCTAATCCACCACACTATATAAAGGAGGCTTTGGTTCTTGAAATCACACTAGTTGACACTTGTTGATGTGAGGGCCGATTTCAAGATAGTAGTGACTATTCTCTCAAAGTTCCAAGTTTGTGGTGATTTGTGATTTCCATTTGAGGCATTCACACTATTGGTGCTAGGCTCTAAAACTCCAAGCAATCAACTACTATCACAAGGTAAGTATTTTTACTAGCTTTATTTGATTCATGTTCCCCATGCCATGCTAGTTAGGATATGAACCTTGGAAAAATAATTATTTGCATTTATCTTAGACAAACATAGATCCAAGGTTTATTAGGGTTCCTTGTACACTTAGGAAGTGTTAGAATGCTCAAAACCCATCAGTGGTATCAGAGCCTAGGCTTGTTTGTTTGATACTTGATGCAAAATAGTTGAAAAAGTCAAAAAACGTGTTGTCTACCCGATGAACTTGCCGAGTTCATATGTATCTTCAACCTACTCGGCGAGTAGGAGCAACAGAGTGAAGATTTTCGACTTTAGTTGTTGGAAATGGACTAGAAACATTACCCTAAACTGTTTTGGTACTTGAAAACTCATTTTAGATGGTGTAATGTCATTGCTAATCCATTTACAACAACTTGTTATCAAAATTACAAAGTTTTATGTGTAATTTTTGATTCATGAAAGTGTTCATATTCATGTTCTTGATCTTATGATGTTTAGATGATCATAGGAATTATTTGTAACCTATGTGGCAGTTTAATTCTTGATCATAATGTGTTTTAATGGAGTCCATAACTTGTCCTCAAGTTATAGAAAACCAAAAGTCACCTTGAATTAAAACCATTAAAAGAACACAAGAGTTAGAAAAATGAAGAGTCTTCATTTTTATTACTCTATTTAACTCATAAGTTACAAGAAATGAAAAGTTTTGAAAGTTTACAAAACTTGCTCTCAAGTTTTGGAACAAGTAAAGTCATATTAAAACTTTAGTTCCAACCCTTAGAATTTTAAAAGTTAAAATTCAACCCTTATACTTATAATATTATAAGTTAATAATATATATATATATATATATATATATATATATATATATATATATATATATATATATATATATATATATATATATATATATATGTATGTATAAGATCAAAGTCGTCTTACCGCTAGTACGCCTTATTCACGAAGCTAGTCTATAAGGTGGCTATAACGTTGTTACCTATAAAATGGCAACTTAATAGGTGTCCACTCTCACCCGCTGCTTTCTTGACTAGTTGAGGGTCGTTAGCCGAACGGGTAATACAAGGACTTATAAATTCTCATTAAAAGTATGATGAATATTATAAAGTAACTAAATGTTTTATTTAATTCCCAATCTTAGTTACTTTAGGAAAAATGTGAATAATGTGCTAATCCATGAAATTACACTTTACACTTTGTCTAAGTCATTAGAGGAGCGTGTGTGGTTAACCGGCACACTAACTTGGACTTAACAAGGTAGGTAAAGGGTGACTTAATATTTATGATAGTATCGATGGAGCGTGTGTGGTTAACCGGCACACTCGAGATTGAAACATGCCTTTGAAAAGTTCATTGAATCTCAAAAGAATCTAGGAGTTTCTAAGAACCAAATTAAATATTTAATATTTTGACTTTGGTGGAAATTGGTGAATCGTCATTCACCTACCTTTCAAATATGTTATTACTTAGATTGCGGAAA
Organism: Lactuca saligna; assembly: GCF_052625555.1. NCBI lineage: Eukaryota > Viridiplantae > Streptophyta > Magnoliopsida > Asterales > Asteraceae > Lactuca > Lactuca saligna. Next base: position 173,841,228 of record NC_136419.1, read on the forward strand.
ACCTCTTCTAACTATAATATATTATGATTGGGTCCTAGCCTTAATACTACATTTGGGTGTTTTATTAAGGATTATTCCTATTTCTAAACTAAACGTTTCTTCTTCTCAGATGTCTGCAAACACTGATGCTTCTGGCTCTAATCCTAATGGCTCCTTTTCTCTTATGAACTTGTGTGGGGAAGTCACTTTTGATGGATCCAACTTTAATGAATGGATCAGAAACATCAGAATGATTACTCGCTACGAGGACAAGGAATATGTCCTTGAGAAGGACCTTAAGGAGATTGATGAGACAGTTGCAACTCCTCATGAGATCACTGAGTTTAGGGCACATGAAAGGGATGCCACGAAAGTGGCATGCATCATGATGGCCACTATGACCGCTGATCTCCAAAAATCCTATGAAGATTTCTACCCCTATGAGATGCACCAAGACTTGATGGAAAGATACAATCAAAGTGCTCGTCAAGAGAGGTATGAAATCATCTCCTCCATGATAACAACTCGCATGAAGGATGGTGAACCCATCACGGTCCACATGCAGAAAATGCAAAGATTTGTGGACCGTTTGCTGAAGCTAAGTGTGAACTTCCCTGAGGAGCTAGCAATAGATATAATTTTGCACTCCTTACCTTCATGTTATGATCAATTCCGGATGACATACCACATGAACAAGGAAGAGGTCACACTTAGCAAACTTCAAGGACTCTTAAAGACCGCGGAAAGTGGTCTTAAAGGTAAGGCGATTGTTACTCCTACTCCTACCAACTTCGTCCCTATCTTGGCAATCGGGAAAGGACGAGGGAAGAAGAGAAAGAGTTCTTCGAAGGGTACTAAGGTTAGGACCCTTGATGGATCTTCTTCAAGTGGAACCAAGAAAGGTTTCATCACTCCTTCTTCCGACCCAAAAGAGGCTGAATGCTTCTATTGCCATGAAAAGGCACATTGGAAGCGGAATTGCCCAAAGTACCAGCAAGATGTGAAGGATGGGAAAGTTAAACCCAACCATGCAGGTATTTACACTATCTTATCTAATAACCCACCCCATTCTAATTCTTGGGTCCTTGATACCGGTTGCGGTATTCATATTTGTTGTGACTTGCAGGGACTAAGAAGAAGTGAGAATGTGGAGTAAGGAAGGATAAACTTAATCATGGGGAATAGGAAAGTTACACCTGTCACCAAGATTGGAGTTTATACTTTGTCGCTACGTAGTGGGTTAAATTTAGATTTGAATAAATGTTGTTATTTGCCAGAAATGGCAAGAAATATTATTTCCTTTCATGCATTTTATAAACAAGGGTTTACCTTTTCATTTAATAATGAAGTTGGTTCTATTGATGCTTTCTTTAATAATGTTCTTTATTTTAAAGCATTACCTTGTGATGGCGTGTACGAAACAGTATATATGGTTGATTACTTAGGAAATAATGTATTGTGTATTGATTATGTTAATAATAATAACTTGGATAAAGCATCATTATGGCATTGTCGTCTTGGACATATAAGCAAGAAACGCATAGGCCAACTCCAAAAGGATAGAGTCTTGGAGTCGTTTGACCTAAAGTCAGATGATAGTTGCGAATCATGCTTACTTGGAAAAATGACAAAGTCACCCTTCACAGGTTCTTGTGAGAGGGGTGAAGGTTTGTTGGACCTTGTACACACGGATGTGTGTGGACCATTCAAACATGCCACAAGGGATGCTAATCGTTATTATTTGACTTTTACTGATGATTAGAGTAGATATGGATATGTCTACTTAATCAAGCATAAGTTAGAGACTTTTGAAAGGTTTAAGGAATTTAAATAGGAAGTCGAGAATCAATTGGGCAGGAACATTAAGATGCTTCGATCCAATGGAGGTGGTGAGTATCTTAGTTCAGAGTTCCTCGACTATCTTAGGGAATGTGGGATTGTCTCACAATTGACACCTCCCAGGACACCACAGCTGAATGGTGTAGCTGAGAGGTGTAATCGAACCTTGTTGCACATGGTTCGTTCCATGATGAGTCGAGCTTCGCTACCAATCTCATTTTGGGGGTATGCCTTAGAGACTGCCGTCCATATCCTTAATCTAGTCCCTACAAAGAAAGTTGCCAAAACTCCTCACGAGATGTGGACTGGTAAAGTACCTAAACTAGACCACATCAAGATTTGGGGTCGCGAGGCTTTTGTGAGACGCGAGACTCATGATAAGCTAGAACCCCGAAGTGAGAGGTGTATTTTCATCGGCTACCCACAAAGATCCTTTCGTTACCTCTTCTGCAGACCTAGTGATAATGTGGTCTTTGCAGCAAGAAGAGGAGTCTTTCGAGAGAGAGAGTTTATAAGCCAAGGAGACAATGGGAGGAAAATTGATCTTGAAGAAATTCAAGAGTCAAGTGGTGAAGGAACTTCAAACACTAGCCCTCAACTTGAGGAGGAAACTCCTGTTGAGCCAATTGAAGAATTTGTACCTCTGAGGCGTTCCACGAGAGTTAGGAATGCACCTGAGCATTACTATGGTTTCTATATTACTGCAGAAGGTGAGACACTTATTAGTGATGGGACACTAGTAGGTCTGGATGACCCTAACAGCTACGAGGAAGCCATGGCAAGCCCCGAGTCTCCTAAATGGAAAGAGGCTACGGATAGCGAGATACAATCCATGTATGACAATCAAGTTTGGAACTTGGTTGAGAATGTACCAGGTCGTAAGACTGTAGGGTGCAAATGGATCTTCAAGAAGAAGACCGACATGGATGGTAATGTACACACTTATAAGGCTCGACTGGTTGCAAAGGGCTTCTCTCAAATTCCTGGAGTGGATTATGATGAGACCTTTTCTCCAGTATCCAAGATTAAGTCTATTAGGGTTATGTTAGCCATAGCTGCATTTCATGACTATGAAATTTGGCAAATGGATGTCAAAACTGCTTTCCTTAATGGAAATTTGACTGAAGATGTTTACATGAGTCATCCAGAAGGTTTTGTCAGCAACGAGTACCCTAATAGAGTGTGTAAGCTTGAGAAATCCATTTATGGATTAAAGCAAGCACCTCGCAGATGGAATCTTTGCTTTGATGAAAAGGTCAAGGAATTTGGCTTTTATAAGAGTGAAGATGAATCTTGTGTTTATGTCAAGGCTAGTGAGAGTATAGTTAGCTTTTTGGTATTGTATGTGGATGATATACTACTCATAGGAAATGACATCCCAACCCTGCAGGAAGTAAAGTCATGGCTTGAGAAGTGTTTTGCTATGAAGGACCTTGGTGAAGCTGCCTATATCCTAGGGATAAGGATTTTGAGAAACAGGAGTAAAAGACTAATTGGACTTAGTCAAAGCACCTATGTGGACAAGGTGCTGAAAAGATTCAACATGCATAACTCTAAGAAAGGTGAGTTACCCATTCAGAGTAACGCCAGATTGAGTTAGACACAAAGCCCTAGTACTGAGGCTGAGATAGCAGAAATGAGTCGACTACCTTATGCTTCAGCTGTAGGATCGATCATGTATGCTATGACGTGTACTCGACCTGATGTAGCCTTTGCTTTTAGCATGGTTAGCAGGTATCAGGGGAGCCTTGGCAAGGAACACTGGACTGCGGTAAAGAATATCCTCAGGTACCTGCGAAGGACTAAGGACTGGGTCCTTACCTTTGGTGGGAGTGATAACTTGAGAGTTGTAGGGTATAGTGATGCTAGCTTCCAGACTGATAGGGATAATTTCCGCTCTCAGTCGGGCTGGGTATTTACCTTAAACGGAGGAGAAATCACTTGGAAGAGTTCCAAGTAGGAGACAGTGGCTGATTCCACTTGTGAATCAGAGTATATAGCAGCAAGCGAGGCAGCAAAGGAGGCTATATGGCTAAATAACTTCATCGGAGACCTTGGAGTTGTACCAGCTATAAAGGAGCCAATGGAGATTTTCTGTGACAGCAATAGTGCGGTTGCCTTAGTCAAGGAACCAAGAGATCATGGGAGATCCAGACACATTGACAGAAAATATCACTTCATCAGACATCGAATAGAAGAAGGAATCCTCGTAGCAAAGAGGGTATCATCGGATGAGAACCCAGCAGATCCCCTCACGAAGGGACTGAGTAGGGTTAAGCATCTCCAGCATACTCGGAGCATAGGGTTGAAGGATGATATAAGTTTTAGTAGTTAGATAAATTATGAAATTTGTAAAGTGTAATTGACATTACATGATGAATAAAAGGTGTTTTATTTATGAGTAAAGTGCTGCTATCTCTTGTCAATCGTTTACTATATTTCTTTTGCATGTTTTGACTTCTAGAATAATTATGTTTGGTATATCATATTATTCAAACCTCCAAAGTCGGTCATATGTCGGAAGTAGGTATGAATCAAGACTATCATGATTGGTTGTAGATGTCTAAGGTGTTGGACATGGCTACAACAATCATGAGTGCTCATAGGTTCTGAGCATTGGACTCAACCCACGCTCACTGGAATCACTTCATGGAATTTTATCTCGAGTGATCGTGAGACGGTAATATCATATAAGTCTTCAAACCTAGAGATATGATTTGTTACGTACGAGTTGATTATGCATTGATTGTATGAAAACGCATTGGTAACTCGATGTTATAAAACGTGCCTTTGTGTATAATTCAATGAGTGGTAGAACTAACATATGAGTCGAAGTTTATCTGTTCCTTCTAGGATTAGAAGTTGATATCTGGGCCCCTCGATGATTGTGTTTTGACCTATGTACCGGGCCCGGTCAGAACTTTAAGTTCTATGTCAAACAAATCGGAAATAGGGAAACAAATGTTGGATAATAAGTAAGACCATGTTCCATGTATTTGTCCGGCTGATATCTTGAACAGAGGATTATATGATCACTTATCTAAAATGGCGCGTTCTAGTTCAACAAAATTTAAAGAGCTACGATTGCTGATCAGTTCTTGAAGTCATACTTGCAACTATAGTTATTAGACTTACCGAAGTGGGAGACTGTTGGATATAGTGTCTAAGTCCATAACTATATTTGGTATGTACTTGACCCGACCCGGCATGGTCCATTTGGGTTGCACTTCACCCGAGCAATTTATGGATAATATTTGAGAATAGTGCAAGTTATGATTTATTAATATATTATAAGCTCTAATATATTAATATAAGATCTTATTATTTAATTAGTATTGATCTATAATTAATCTAGGATTAATTTAGAGATCAAAGATATTACTAATTAAATATGGGCTTCTATATTTATATAGTGTGGGCTAATGCTTATTTGGAATTGGCTAGGATTGCATGGAAAAGTCCATGGATACTCAATGGAGCTTTAACCCATGGATCTCATGGAAATGAAGAGGCATGGGTATTAAGGTTTACATGGATGTAACCCTAATCCACCACACTATATAAAGGAGGCTTTGGTTCTTGAAATCACACTAGTTGACACTTGTTGAGGTGAGGGCCGATTTCAAGATAGTAGTGACTATTCTCTCAAAGTTCCAAGTTTGTGGTGATTTGTGATTTCCATTTGAGGCATTCACACTATTGGTGCTAGGCTCTAAAACTCCAAGCAATCAACTACTATCACAAGGTAAGTATTTTTACTAGCTTTATTTGATTCATGTTCCCCATGCCATGCTAGTTAGGATATGAACCTTGGAAAAATAATTATTTGCATGTATCTTAGACAAACATAGATCCAAGGTTTATTAGGGTTACATGTACACTTAGGAAGTGTTAGAATGCTCAAAACCCATCAAAAAGGACAAGAATCGGTTTTGACTAAGATAATTAAGCAACTATCAAAGGATGATCCAAAGCTCACTGAGGATTGGTCGCTTGTGAGTTGTTGGAAGTATGGTATTGGATGGACCATATCGACATTATTATGAATAGATAATATTCTATTAAGAATGAGTTGTCATATGGAAAATATGGAAATGTTTCCATATTGGGAGCTGATTATTGAGAATCTATGTCTAGATTAGAAACTTTTATGCAAGAAGGATGTTCAAAGGAATGTACTTTGAGTGAGAGACATCATATCTATAGAATTGTTTCTGATAGAGATTGGCCAAGTCTTGATGATTTTGAGTTATGACTTAACGAAAGCATCATTACATAAAATGTTAGAATCTAGCATATTCTATAAGTGGCAAGAATTTGATATTCTTACACTTGTGATAAGGATTGGGAGTTGTAAAATGAGTATGATTGGAAATGTGTTCATATGATCTGTTTCACAAAGTAAGGACCATAAGTAAACATTGTGTGCATGTTGAGAGCATGGGACAAGTGTAGTAATAATTCAAGAAAGAAGTTGATTACCCGAAACAACAAATAATGAGTAATCAATATGGTGATTAAATAAAATGTTTTATTTATACCCAGAGTTTGGGGCCATACGGGATTAGTATTATTCTTGTGTTTCACTTTGTATGTTTTAACTTCCTGGATAATTAATTATTTCAGAATAATCAAATTATTCGAACGGGCCACATTCGTTCATATGTTGGAAGTAGGTATGAATGAAGATTGTCGTGAATTGGTGTGTGGGTTGTCTAAAGTGTATTAGACATAAGCAAATGTTTGTTGCAACGTTCATGAGTGCTTATGAATATGATTTGAGCGTTGGATTAAACCCACGCTCACTTGGATCACTTCATGAATTGTATCATGAGTGATTGGTGAGACGATAACAACTTATATTCTTGAAACCGAGATGTGTGAGTTGTATCTTGCAAGTCGGTTACACAATGATAATATGTAAACGCACCAGTAACTTGGTGTTATAAAACATATTGTTGTGTGTGATTCGGTAAGTGAGTGCAAGAAAGCATTGAATCAAAGTTTATATGTTCCTTTTATCCAAAGTAGGATGAAAGAGATATTTGTGGGCCCCTCGATGATTTAGTGATGGCAGATAAGCGCTTGGCCAAGCTGAGACTAGTCTGATGTGTTCAATTGTAGTCTGTTGTCAGTCGTCATAAATCGGAAATCGGGAAACAGAACATAGACTGAGAGAATGATCAAAATCCATGTATCAAGTCTATACGATATCAAGAATGGAGGAATATATGATCCATTATCTAAAGGACACGCTTCTGATAAGATCAGAGTTGATAGCGGCTTTTGAAAGCTATGATTGCAAATCAGGATCTGAGGTTATACGCAGAATAGTTATTAGACTTATCCAAGTGGGAGACTATTGGATTAGTGTCTAATTCCATAACTATTTTGGTATGTACTTGACCCGATTGTGCATGGTCCTTTATTGTAACAACCCGTTATTTCAAGTCAGTAAAAATCGAGTCCTGTAACCTCTTTGAGAAAGGAAATAGAATATCATCGAAAAATGAAGTATTCAAAAACTCTATTTGGAGTACACTATGTGGTAGTTATCGTCTTAAGGTTTCCAAACATATAAATAACACAAAAATCCGAGTTATAACAAAGAAGTTATGCTCATTCTAAGATTTCCGACAAAAACCAGCAATGTGAAGTTGCGTAAAAACGCAAAGTTTCAATAAAACACTTTCCGACCTTAGGTGTCTAAATGAAAGTCGTAGATATCGTTAAACTACAAACATGCATAAAAAGAACGCTCAAATCGGACATCGTATGAATAAGTTATGAATTTTTAAAGAAATTCCTTAATCACGTCATTTTAATAAATAAATAATAAACATAATTCCGGAATTTGCCAACGAAATCTAAATGAAAGTTGTAGATCGTAGTCTCACCTTCGCGGGGATATAAAGAACGTCAAAAACGGAGTTCGTATGAAGGAGATATGAATTTTCGAAGTTTGATAATTAATTTATATATATATTTTTATAAAACTTCGGTATTATCCGAAGGGGAGTCAGCGTCCTCATCCGGGGTACGCGCTGCGTACTCCTGTACTCCCCGCGTACCCGAGGAACTTGGCCTCAAACACGTCACCCTATGCGAGGCACCCGATCCGCCCGTCCGACCCGCTGTCCCATCCGACCCGACTGCCTGAGCCGTCCCATCCGAGGCCGAGGTAGTCGAGGCTTCGGTCACGCATGACGTACGCGTACGCGCTGCGTACGAGCGTACGCCCCGCGTACGTGGCCTCTCAGGCCCCCTATAAATAGCATGCGAGGGTTCCCGGGAAAATGGCCCATTCTCTCTCCTTTTTCTTGCGTTTTACCTCGTTTTCCGTGCTCACACTACCCCGAAGCCCTGGTCATTTTGTGCAAGTCCCGAAGGTCGATTTTTCTCCTGAGGAATCCCGAGATTTCCGAGGAAAATCCATTTCCCGAGACGAAACTCTGCCCGGTTTTCCATCTTGCTATCTTCAAACTTTCAAGTGAGTTCATACCCCTTTCAAACACACTTTAAATACATTTTAAATGCTTTTATACTCTGTTAGAGGGGGAATACAAGTAAACATACGGTTATTATTGTGTATTTTATAAAGTTTCACTTCACTTGTTTTATCGAATAAATCACTTGGAACTCATTACTATTATGGAAAACTCTTGTCATACTTTGCGTGCATCAGACATTATACAAAGTATATAATGATTTCAAAGTAACTTTCGTTGTTAAGTCGTTTTATACATTCTAAAAACTTATGATTTTGCTTTGTCAAATATTGTGAGAAAGGATAAACTTTGTATAGAAAACTATCACTTTAATACGGGCTTAATTGAGAATCCATGAGACGTGTATATCTTCAAACGTTACTTTTCTTTATTAGAAAGTAATGTTGCAAGTCCTGTCTATAACCAGAGTCTCCCGTTCGGAGAACGTGTCAAATGTGTATAGATCTATACGGGAAGTCATGATCCCGCGCCCTGACTGTAACATACAGTCCGTCTTTTGGGGTGACAGTTGTCATAACGCTGCGACGCCTGAAGAACGTCGTTACAGGCATATTATGTTTAGTATGGTTATAAAACTCATCGGATATACAATTATTATGGTATTATGCTATTATGAACGAGTAGCTATTAAAACTATTCTTCATCTAATAAATGCGATCTTCGTATAGTTTTACTATATAAAACTATGACACAACTTTTGAGAACGTCGGCTTCTTGCGATTTTCGATCTTAGAGACTGCCAATTATATTAGGAAAATAAGGGTTTCTCCTGCATACAAACCAAACAACTAATAGGAAAATAAGGGATTTTCCTGGTGCAATTATTTACAATTTATAATACGAACATTTATATGCATTTCATACTTTTATAAGAAAATAAGGGTTTTTCTTGGAAAACACAACAACTCGTATCTCAACCATTAGGGAAAATATGGGATTTTCTGGATCTAATACATTCACTTTCAACACAACAAATCACAACTCTTTACATTTGAAATGCTGCGTTTTCTGGAAAATATACACCCATTTTGGAATGGCATCCAATTTTTCTAAACTACTTATGAACTCACCAACTTAATTGTTGACACTTTTTCTTTGAAATAACTTGTATTCTCAGGGAACCGCTAAGCAGGTTTGGGAATCAACTTTTGGGATTAACGCGCTGGCGTTAATTACTTCTTTTGGATGATGTTTATGTATTTATCTTTGAACATGTAATGAATACAATTATGTAAACATCTTGGAAACTTTAATATATATGGTGGTGTGTACTTTCCTTTCTATGAACTGTTATGATACTGAATATGACGTCCTCCGCCCCCGAACGTTTCCGCCGTTCTGGTTTGGGGGTGTGACAGATTGGTATCAGAGCTTTGTTTATAGGGAATTAAGTATATCAAAACCATTCCTTTTTAATATACAACTATAAACTCAACTGGGCAAAAACACTCTGAGAAAAATTCATACTTTTGAAAGTAAACCTAATTAGTTTTAAGGTAATCATGCACTCATTTTTATACTAATAACAGTTTCATAGTAAATAACTTTAGAAGTATTATAAATAAGTTGTGCAGCACAGGTACGCCTTGGGACATGTAATCGGAACTGGGAAGAATATAGCCTGATCAACTATATTTGTCCAAGAGCCGACTAACGTATGCCAAGGAGTGTCTTTAATGGACAACAAATTTAAAACTTACCAAAAGCAAATCGCTAAAGAATATTGAGGGAGTATTCGAGTGCCGTCAACCATTAAACTTAAGGGTAAGTTTCATGTGCTCTAGCTTATAGTAAACTTTTAACTGGCGGGATTCCATCACCCCAATGACCCCTACTACCCCAACCAAGGTAATGGAGGGTGGATTGAAGAAGATCCTGAAGAAGACGAAGAGCCTATAGAGTTGGAGGGAGGGGATGGCTCTGGCACGGATTCGGAGCCAGAAATTATAAATCCACCAATCCCACAATCTCCCGTCCACGTGAGGAATTTCCAAGGACCCACTCCAGTGTGGGGAAGTCACCTCCATCATTGGAGCCAACAACAAAGCTTACGCCCTCCTTACGGCATGTGCCAAGACTTCTATGATGTGAGAGGCGGGGGATCAGCCGACCGCGCACTTCCGGTCATGGTTGGCAAACTTGCCAACCAGTGCTATCAATCCGGAGTGCAAGCCAACCGAATCCGAGAGGTCAATGTGGAAGTACAAATCCACACGGCCGATATCAACCGCCTAGAGTTGTTGCAGAATGACATCCACATTCGCGCCGAAGCATTTCAAGCACAAGCAAATGCGGCCTTCGCATAATTAAGAGAACAACAAGCTGCGTTTGATAGACGCCTCATGGAGTCGAAGCAGTCCGACACGGAGTCGAGCTCCAAACGCAACGCGCACCGCAAGTAGTACTTGCCCAACCCTCAAATTTTGTTATAAATTAGGACTTCGGATAAAAGTATTATTTTCTTTAAATTGTTCTGTAATCGGAGGCCTTTAGAAAGGCCAAGAAATTTTGTCTAGACCCCGATGTAACACAACTATATGTTTAATATATATAAGGGTATACCCCTTTTCTTGTTGTTGTTAATCATGCGCAAATCGTTCGATTCATTGGTACATCTATTCAAACTTTACTTTCAAGCTCAAAACATTGTGTCAGTCAAACCCAACTTCTTAGAACTATTAGAAGCTAACTCAATATCATTCAACTCTGAACTGCCAAAACTTATAAATTTTTCCATATTTTTTCTTTTGGCAGCACGGTGCCTCCTCGTCCAAACCTAAGGCCCAGGTCGGGCACGGTACCACCACCACCTCCACCACCAGCTTATGATCCAGCCATGGTCCAGGCTACTATCACAGCAGCAATAACTGCAGCCCTCTCGCAAATAAACTCTCACGGAAATGGAGGGGCGGGAAGCAGCACGAATCATCCAAATCATGGCACTGGTCATGGTCAAGGAAGAGAATGTACTTACAAGGAGTTCTCTAACGCTAAGCCAAAAACTTTTAATGGAACTGGGGGAGTCATTGCACTAATGCAATGGTTCGAGAAGACCGAAACGGTCTTCGAGATCTGCTCATGCCTAGAAGCAAGCAAAGTCAAGTTCGCTGCTTGCACTTTCGTGGATCGAGCCCTCACTTGGTGGAAAAGCCATGTGAATTCAGTGACGCTCACTGTCGCCAACGCCATGAGTTGGGACGATCTAAAGGTTCTACTACTGGAAGAATACTGCCCAATGGGCGAAGTGCAAAAGCTGGAGCAGGAGCTCTGGAATCTGAAAATGACTGGGTCTGACCTAGTCACCTACACAGCTAGGTTCAACAACCTCGCTGCACTGTGCCCTACCATGGTCAACCCAGAATCAAAGAAGGTTGAAAGGTACATTTGGGGGTTGTCACCCCAGATTTAAGGGCATGTCCTAGCTTCCGGCCCTGTTACCTACAACAGCGCTAAACGCCTGGCTCAGCGACTCATCGACCACGGAGTAAAACCCAATATCATTTCAACAACCGCAAATCCAGCTAGGGAGGCTCAGGGCCAGAGTAGGCCTTGGAACAAAAGGAGGGGACAAACTCTCCAGGAAAACCCCAAGAAACAACAAGTAATAGCGACTCACGCTATGACTATACCTGTGAACCCTGCCCTCACAAGCTCATATAATGGGAAACTTCCTAAATGCAACCGATGCAACTACCACCACCACGGTCCTTGCCCTGACCTTCAATGCACCAAGTGTAATAAGAAGGGACATACAGCCCGCTATTGCAAAGGGCCAACCCAACCATCCGTATCCACTACTAATACCGGGGTAAGCCGCGCCTGCTTTGAGTGCGGAGACACGGGGCACTACCGCAGGGACTGCCCAAAGGCAAACAACCGGAATACCGGCGGAAGGGGGCGAGTTTTCTCAATGGGACAAGATGAAGCCATTGCGGACCCTACTGTTGTTACGGGTACGTTTCTTCTCGATAACTCGTATGCATGCATTTTGTTTGATAGTGGAGCAGAAAGGAGTTTTGTGAGTCACGACTTTAAAGGCCTGCTAAAATCAATACCACAATCATTAAGTGAACCATTCATAGTAGAAATGGACAACGAGAAAACCGAAGGCACTAAGGAGATATACTTAAACTGCACCCTAACTTTAAACGATAATCCCTTTTCAATCAACCTCATGCCAGTCTCGATTAAGAGTTTCGATGTCATCATTGGCATGGATTGGCTGAGTTCTCATCATGCGGACATTCTATGTTATGATAAGGTCGTTCGCCTTAATCTGCCAACCAGCGAAACTTTCATTGTCTTAGGCGACAAACCAAGTACCACTCTTCGTATCATCTCAAGTATCCAAGCTCGGAAATGCCTACGCAAGGAGTGTCACGCATTCTTGGCACATGTTGTAGATGTGAAACGCGAAGTCCAAGACATCAAGAGTGTGCCCGACGTACGCGATTTTCCCGACGTCTTTCCCGAGGACCTTCCGGGAATACCACCCGCGAGACAAGTTGAGTTCCGAATCGATCTAGTTCCCGGAGCTACCCCAGTTGCCAAAGCACCCTATCAATTAGCCCCGGCAGAGATGCAGGAGCTATCCAGCCAACTGGATGAACTACTTGGAAAAGGATTCATCAGGCCGAGCTTCTCGCCATGGGGAGCACCCATACTGTTCGTGAAAAAGAAGGATGGATCATTCAGAATGTGCATCGACTACCGAGAACTCAACAAACTTACCATCAAGAACCGATACCCCCTACCCCAGATCGATGACTTATTCGACCAACTCCAAGGAGCCAACCACTTCTCCAAGATCGATCTGAGGTCGGGATATCACCAGCTGCGAGTCCTGGAGAGTGATATTCCCAAGACGGCCTTCCGAACACGATACGGACATTACGAGTTCGTAGTGATGCCGTTCGGACTAACCAATGCCCTGGCCGTGTTCATGGATCTAATGAATCGGGTATGTCGTCCATTCTTGGATAAATTCGTGATAGTATTCATAGACGACATACTCATTTATTCAAAGAATAAAGAAGAGATCTGAGGCAAGTTTTAGAGACGTTATGGACTGAGAGACTGTATGCAAAATTCTCAAAAGGTGAATTTTGGATTAGAAAGGTGGACTTCCTCGGTCACGTGGTCAGCAAGGAAGGAATCCACGTGGATCCATCAAAAATCAAGGCTATCAAAAACTGGTCTGCGCCAACTACACCAACAGAAATTCGCCAATTTCTAGGTCTTGCTGGTTATTACCGAAGGTTCATCCAGAATTTCTCCAGCATCGCAAAGCCTCTTACCGCCTTAACCCAGAAAGGTGTGACCTACAATTGGGGAGAAAAGCAAGATGCTACATTTCAGACTTTGAAACAGGCCCTTTGCAGCGCACCCATCCTTTCTCTCCCAGAAGGGACCGAAGATTTTGTGGTGTATTGCGACGCTTCGAAGTAAGGGCTGGGCTGTGTACTAATGCAGAGGGGAAAGGTTATTGCATATGCCTCATGACAACTGAAAACGCATGAGGTCAATTACACCACTCATGATTTAGAACTTGGGGCGGTGGTCTTCGCTCTTAAAATCTGGAGACACTACCTATATGGTACCAAATGCACTATCTTTACAGACCACAAGAGCCTACAACACATCTTCGACCAGAAGGAGTTGAACATGAGACAGCGACGTTGGGTCGAATTGCTCAACGACTACGAATGTGAGATTCGCTATCATCCAGGAAAGGCTAACGTCGTGGCAGATGCCCTTAGTCGTAAGGAGTACTCTGGCCGAAGAGTGAAGTCATTAGCCATGTCAATCCATTCGCACCTGTCGAAACAAGTCAAGGAAGCTCAAATAGAGGCCCTGAAACCCGAAAACGTGACAGGTGAGACCCTTAGGGGAATGGACAAGAATTTAGAAATCAAGAGTGACGGAGCATGCTACCTCATGAACCGAATATGGACGCCCAAGTTTGGTGGACTTAGAGAGGTAGTTATGAGCGAGGCACACAAGACTCCATACTCCGTACACCCCGGGTCAGACAAGATGTATCAAGATCTCAAACAACTCTACTGGTGGCCAAACATGAAAGCAGAGATCGCTACATATGTGAGCAGGTGTTTGACTTGCGCCAAGATCAAAATAGAACACCAGAAACCCTCAGGACTACTCCAACAACCTGAAATTCCTGAGTGGAAATGGGAACAGATTTCCATGGACTTTATAATGAAACTGCCCAAAACTCAGGGTGGCCAAGATACTATTTGGGTAATCGTCGATAGATTAACCAAGTCCGCTCATTTCCTACCGATCAAGGAAACTGATAAAATGGAAAAGCTATCAAGAATCTACATCCGAGAGATCGTACGACTTCATGGAGTGCCAATGTCTATCATCTCGGATAGAGACAGCAGATTCACGTCTAGATTCTGGCAATCATTGCAAAAATCCATGGGAATAAGATTGGACATGAGTACTGCCTATCACCCCCAAACTGACGGACAGAGCGAAAGAACGATCCAAACCTTGGAAGACATGTTGCGAGCATGTGTAATCGACTTTGGTAAAGCATGGGATGTTCACTTACCTTTGGTTGAGTTCTCTTATAACAATAGTTATCATACTAGTATCAATACTGCTCCATTTGAAGCCCTTTACGACCGTAAGTGCAGATCACCTCTGTGCTGGACAGAAGTGGGCGACACACAACTAGCAAAAGTTCTAGTCCCTGATAGCACCCTCACTGGTCCAGAGATCATCAGGGAAACTACTGAAAAGATCATGCAAATAGGAGAACGACTGAAATCCTCGAGGGATAGGCAAAAGAGCTATGCCGACAAAAGACGTAAACCCTTGGAATTTCAGATTGGCGATCGGGTACTACTGAAGGTCTCACCCTGGAAGGGAATGATACGCTTTGGAAAGCGTGGGAAGCTAAATCCTAGGTACATTGGACCCTTCAAAATCATTTCAAGGATTGGTCCAGTAGCCTGCAAACTCCGACTTCCAATTGAGCTTAACAAAGTACATCCAGTATTCCACATATCAAACCTGAAGAAGTGTCTACCCGACGAAACACTTGTAATTCCACTCGATGAGATCGAACTAAATGAAAATCTTAACTTTGTGGAAGAACCCGTCGAGATCATGGATAGGGAAGTTAAACGAACTAAACAGAGTCGCATTCCAATAGTAAAGGTCCGATGGAATGCTAAGAGGGGACCTGAGTTCACGTGGGAACGAGAAGATCAAATGCAACAGAAGTATCCACATCTCTTCCCCAGCCCCTAAGACTCTTCTTTTGTATTAAAATTTCGGGATGAAATTCCCTCTAACGAGGGGATGATGTAACAACCCGTTATTTCAAGTCAGTAAAAATCGAGTCCTGTAACCTCTTTGAGAAAGGAAATAGAATATCATCGAAAAATGAAGTATTCAAAAACTCTATTTGGAGTACACTATGTGGTAGTTATCGTCTTAAGGTTTCCAAACATATAAATAACACAAAAATCCGAGTTATAACGAAGAAGTTATGCTCATTCTAAGATTTCCGACAAAAACCAGCAATGCGAAGTTGCGTAAAAACGCAAAGTTTCAATAAAACACTTTCCGACCTTAGGTGTCTAAATGAAAGTCGTAGATATCGTTAAACTACAAACATGCATAAAAAGAACGCTCAAATCGGACATCGTATGAATAAGTTATGAATTTTTAAAGAAATTCCTTAATCACGTCATTTTAATAAATAAATAATAAAAATAATTCCGGAATTTGCCAACGAAATCTAAATGAAAGTTGTAGATCGTAGTCTCACCTTCGCGGGGATATAAAGAATGTCAAAAACGGAGTTCGTATGAAGGAGATATGAATTTTCGAAGTTTGAAAATTAATTTATATATATTTTTTTTATAAAACTTCGGTATTATCCGAAGGGGAGTCAGCGTCCTCATCCGGGGTATGCGCTGCGTACTCCTGTACGCCCCGCGTACCCGAGGAACTTGGCCTCAAACCGTCCACGTCGCCCTATGCGAGGCACCCGACCTGCCCGTCCGACCCGCCGTCCCATCCGACCCGACTGCCTGAGCCGTCCCATCCGAGGCCGAGGCAGTCGAGGCTTCGGTCACGCATGACGTACGCGTACGCACTGCGTACGAGCGTACGCCCCGCGTACGTGGCCTCTCAGGCCCCCTATAAATAGCATGCGAGGGTTCTCGGGAAAATGACCCATTCTCTCTCCTTTTTCTTGCGTTTTACCTCGTTTTCCGTGCTCGCACTACCCCGAAGCCCTGGTCATTTTGTGCAAGTCCCGAAGGTCGATTTTTCTCCTGAGGAATCCCGAGATTTCCGAGGAAAATCCATTTCCCGAGACGAAACTCTGCCCGGTTTTCCATCTTGCTATCTTCAAACTTTCAAGTGAGTTCATACCCCTTTCAAACACACTTTAAATACATTTTAAATGCTTTTATACTCTGTTAGGGGGGGAATACAAGTAAACATACGGTTATTATCGTGTATTTTATAAAGTTTCACTTCACTTGTTTTATCGAATAAATCACTTGGAACTCATTACTATTATGGAAAACTCTTGTCATACTTTGCGTGCATCAGACATTATACAAAGTATATAATGATTTCAAATATTGTGAAAAAGGATAAACTTTGCATAGAAAAACTATCACTTTAATACGGGCTTAATTGAGAATCCATGAGACGTGTATATCTTCAAACGTTACTTTTCTTTATTAGAAAGTAATGTTGCAATTCCTGTCTATAACCAGAGTCTCCCGTTCGGAGAACGTGTCAAATGTGTATAGATCTATACGGGAAGTCATGATCCCGCGCCCTGACTGTAACATACAGTCCGTCTTTTGGGGTGACAGTTGTCATAACGCTGCGACGCCTGAAGAACGTCGTTACAGGCATATTATGTTTAGTATGGTTATAAAACTCATCGGATATACAATTATTATGGTATTATGCTATTATGAACGAGTAGCTATTAAAACTATTCTTCATCTAATAAATGCGATCTTCGTATAGTTTTACTATATAAAACTATGACACAACTTTTGAGAACGTCGGCTTCTTGCGATTTTCGGTCTTAGAGACTGCCAATTATATTAGGAAAATAAGGGTTTCTCCTGCATACAAACCAAACAACTAATAGGAAAATAAGGGATTTTCCTGGTGCAATTATTTACAATTTATAATACGAACATTTATATGCATTTCATACTTTTATAAGAAAATAAGGGTTTTTCTTGGAAAACACAACAACTCGTATCTCAACCATTAGGGAAAATATGGGATTTTCTGGATCTAATACATTCACTTTCAACACAACAAATCACAACTCTTTACATTTGAAATGCTGCGTTTTCTGGAAAATATACACCCATTTTGGAATGGCATCCAATTTTTCTAAACTACTTATGAACTCACCAACTTAATTGTTGACACTTTTTCTTTGAAATAACTTGTATTCTCAGGGAACCGCTAAGCAGGTTTGGGAATCAACTTTTGGGATTAACGCGCTGGCGTTAATTACTTCTTTTGGATGATGTTTATGTATTTATCTTTGAACATGTAATGAATACAATTATGTAAACATCTTGGAAACTTTAATATATATGGTGGTGTGTACTTTCCTTTCTATGAACTGTTATGATACTGAATATGACGTCCTCCGCCCCCGAACGTTTCCGCCGTTCTGGTTTGGAGGTGTGACATTTTGGGTTGCCTTCACACTGGTGACTAGACAGGATGATTGTTGAGGAGAGAGGCTGGTTTATTGTTAAGAATAATAAATTAGGGTATAAATATGATTTGTTAATATATGATATGAATAATATATTAATTTGGAATCATATTATTAATTAGTATTTAATCAGAAATTAATTTAGAATTAATTTTGGGATTAAAGGAACTGACTGAAAGTGTAGGGGCTATTTTGTAATTATTCAATAGTTGAGGCTTTGGGCCGTTGGATCGCCTTTATTAAGGCTTGAACGAAAATCCTAGAAGGATCTAGGAGTTTTTGTCCAAGGGCTTATGGAAAGGAGTCCATGGACTTGCTTAGGCCCTAAGCTAAGGGATTAGGGTTTACACCTTGAAACCCTAGTTAGCATTAAGTATAAATAGCACCCTAAGGCACTAAGATTTCATCCAACCCTTGTGAAACCCTAAAAGGGACGAAATCTAGGGCAAGATACCCTTCTCTCCTCTCTCCAATATTTATCCTTTCACCTAGTGCGTTTGTGAGCCATTAGAGGTACTACACTTGTGGTACTTGCTTTCAAGAGCTAAGGAAATTCAAGGAACTAGTTGTTATTGCTATATAACAACAAAAGGTATGTCTTCTATTTTATATACGAATTTCGAAAATAATAGTGGCATGCCAGGTTTCTTTTTGTGTTCATAAAGTTGTATAACTAATAGTGAAAACATAGATCCAACTCTAGGGTTGCATGCACACATAGGATTGTTTGTATAAAACCCATCATTCGGTACTTGAAATAGTACTATGTAGTTTTATTCATGTATAAAGTCGTTTAAGGAAATGTGTTTTCGTTTAAAATGTACATATAGTCATTTCCCCATGTGAGTTTTCATAACCGTGCTTTTAAGATGCGATGCCTGCATCGTCGTTCTTCAGGCATCGAGATATTTATGACATTTGTCACCCATAACCTACCGGTTTGACTGTAGCTAGTAGTCAGGGTGTGGGATGATCAGTCATGTATAGATATATATACAAGTATTATGCTCTCGTATCGGATATTCCGGTTATAAATACATGACTTTCTGTATACCTCGGTTAGGTACGATGAAGATAATGTCTCACAAATTTATTCAACGAGTTTATGTGTTTTTGAAATGAAAATTTTTGTATATGAAGTTATCCACTCTTTCCAAGATAATATCCAAAATGTCGTAAAACAATTAGATATGCACTTTATTTAGTTTTACCCTTTGCTCAATAAGTTACAAAGGGGTAAACTTTTCGTAAACTTTATTTATAAAGTTTTAATGAAATGTACGTTCTATAATCAATATATATATATATATATATACATGTATATATACATATATACATGTATATATATATATATATATATATAAATTTTGTAACCGTTTTTCATATCTTTACGTTTTTATCCAAAACATTGTATGTGAAAATATGTAGGTTGGTAGTAAAACCATTTCGTGTATTTAACACTTTTCGTAAAAATAGTAAGTAACATATTTAAATGTTTGTGTTATAAAGAAAATATCATTGTGTGTTACTTGTATTCTCCCCTAAAACATAGAAAAGGTCTTGAAAATGTAGGGGTATGAACTCACCTTATGTGCGGTTGCGGTTTGATGACAAGATAAAAACGGTGATCTTCGAGTCTAGAATACATGACGGGTGTTGTATCCTATTGGTTTAAACACATAATAATGTGTAAATATATGAAAATAATAATACAGGTGTTGAATAAACACTAGATAAAATGATTGAACTTACAATAACTCTTATAGCCTAACTTGGAAGAGCTTCCTGGGATTGTTATTCTTTAGTTATTTGAGGGAACATGGAGTTGAAGTTTGAGAGGATTTGAGGAACTTTGTTTACTGATGATTGAAGTTTAGAATGGTCTCCATTTCGTGGTTAAATAGGAAGAGTAAGATAAGGTTATGAGTTGATGTTTACATTGAAATTCACAATTATCACGTTGGGAAGCTAACTTAATCAATCAAGTGGCACCACTTGGCCACCTTTTGGGTGATTTCGGCCAAAGTGGGGGTGATTTCGGTCCTATAGGGCCGAAAACCCCATGCACACTCACATAAGGTGTTGATTAATGGGGCTTATATTAGTGTTTTCGGTCACGGTGTGATTCCTTGAAGTTGTTTTCGGTCTTAACTTATTCCATGAAGGAGATTTTGGCCTACACATGTGATCTTGTTCCGCACAAAATGAAAACTAATTGTTTCAAGATTCTAAATGTCGAAATCTCATATGTGGTACATTAATTCATGGTTTTAACTTAACCTTTTGACTTCTGTTGACTTATATAACTTAAATCAACATGGGTTTCCGTATATATTAATATATATATATATATATATATATATATATATATATATAAGCATGTTTTTCAATTACAATCATAGTTCTATTGCATTAAGTTACATTGTGAATTCACTGGTACATGATTGAAGTTTAGACCTAGTTTGCTCGTGAATTTTTCAAGTTGACACAATAATTATCTTAAATACTTCGTATGTATGTGTAAGATAAAAGTAACTACGCACTAACTTGTTAAAGTGATGAATCGAAACTCGGACATCGCTTCGCTTCTAGCAACTGTCTTTTCCTTTGACATAACGTAGTATCAATATTATTAAGTTTTAGTCTAACATTTCTTCCGACTAATTATTAGTCCGGATTCATCATTAATTCAAAGTCTACTGATCTATAGTTGATAAAGGACAACCACATAAGATCATACTAGAGGTAGGGTCCATTTGGTATACAAATTATACTATTTGGAAAGCCCACTTTAAACATCTCACCAAATCTAGCCTTTCCATCATCCCCGTAAGTAGATGAATCAGTATAACGACTCGGAATCACTAACTAATCTTGTTTATACGTTCATAAAAATGATAATGAACTTAAACATAAGTTACACTTAAAGCGTAATAAGTGTAGCTCAACTTATAGAGTTTCTAGCGGAAAGTAGGGAAATACTCTTGCAGAACTCAGGCCTGCTAGCTACTAGATTTCGGGCTCTCCGGGACCTTACAGCTTCGTCAGATACTCAAAACTAAGGGAAAATGGGTTCTATAGAGAGAGACAGGAATGTTTGGGAGTGTTTTGTGATGAATAAAGGAGGTAAAGTCATCTATTTATAGGCAGTTTAGGAGCCTATCATGTCATGAGACATGGTGCTTACGTTGTGAGCTTGCATAGGCAACAAGGATTCGCCTATGGTGTTGAAACGTGGCTCCGGGCGGGTAAAACGATAGATCTTCAAAAATTCATAACTTTTAATTAACAGCTCCGTTTATGACATTCTTTATATCCAAGCGTAGCTATCAACAAGATCTACAATTTTCTTTTAGACTCCATCGACTAATTCCTGAGCCATCTTCATTTTAATAGTTACACTGTTAATGACCATGTAAAATTCATAACTTTCACATACGGACTCCGTTTTCGACTATCTTTATATCGTTGAACTCTTATTAATGAGATATTCAACTCTCATATAAATTGTTTTGGCTAAAAATTGTCCGATCTAAAATTCAATTTTTAAGTTGTGTACTACTACGCTAAATCTTAGAAGAATCATAACTTCCTTTAACGAAGTTAGATTTAGACGTTCTCTATATGCATGTTATCGGTTTAATGACTAATACGACTTTCATTTAGATCAAAAATGTTAAAAATTAATTTATGAAAAAATCACTTTTAATGATACGCAAAGCCATGTCGGTTTAATAGTGAAACTTATAAGAAGCATAACTTCTTCATACGAATGTACGGAATCCTTGTAACATATACTATAAATTTGGTTAAGGTTATTTATCTTAAATAATATTCTATAAAAAATTCATGTTTAATGCTTATTATATCTTAATTGACTAGTCTGAATATGCGTGTGTTACACCAACGCACCTTATCGGCTAGCATCGTCGGGGATACAAGAGTTGTCTACATAGTTGTACGAGTTGTTAGACAAGGGCTTTATCAGAATGAGTAGTTCACCCTGGGGAGCACTGATTTTGTTTGTGAAGAAGAAGGATGGATCCCATAGGATATGCATCGATTATCGAGAGTTAGATAAGCTAATAGTGAAGAACCGTTATCCGCTTCCAAGGACTGATGTTTTGTTCAATAATTTATAGGGTGTATCTTGGTTCTACAAGATCAATTTGCATTCAGGATACCATCATATAAGATTCATATCGGCCTTTTCAGGGTTATTACCCGGGTGGGCAGGGTTGCATAGCGTTTGGAGCTTCCCGA
Organism: Lactuca saligna; assembly: GCF_052625555.1. Classification (NCBI taxonomy): domain Eukaryota; kingdom Viridiplantae; phylum Streptophyta; class Magnoliopsida; order Asterales; family Asteraceae; genus Lactuca; species Lactuca saligna. The sequence goes on from NC_136419.1 coordinate 173,863,566, forward strand.
GGAGCTCATTCATATCCATAGAACTTTTCACCTTTCTTAACTACAGAAGTGTTTGGTTGATGATTCTGAAGTGGTTCCTTTGGAGGACATTTTGGTTGACGAGTGCCTGAATTACATAGATAGACCGATAGCAATCCTCGATAGGCGGACCAAAGCCCTAAGAAACAAGGTGGTTAACCTGGTGAAGGTGCAATGGCAACACTAGAGAGGCTTAGAGTAGACTTCGGAACCTGAGGAGGAAATAAGGGAGAGTTGTAACATCTAGTTTTGAGGTATGTTTTATTTAATTTAAAATTTGACTATGGGACAACGTGGGGAAGGATAGCCACGAGGTGGTGAGGCATTTTCTAGTCGCGAGTCTCTTTGGACTCACCATGACGTGGCAAGGAAGGCCATTGCGTGGCCACCACTGACTTCGTAAACCTTAATTATCCAAGTTTTTCACCCTATTTAAAGGATTGAGGAGGCTAGGGTTTTCTCACCCTCAACCTCCACCACCCTCTTTTACTCAGAAGAAACCCTAACTCCTTTTCATCCATTGTTAAAGCTTTCTTGAGTGCTTTTGAGAGATCTTGAAGGAAGAAGCAAAAAGAAGAGAGCCAAGGATCAGCAAGAAAGTCCCCATCTCCCTTCCTAGCTCGATTCTGGACCCTTGTAAGTGTTCAAGGCTCCAATTTTTTGATAATAGGTTGCTAGATATTGGATTTCGTCCCATTTTCTTTATAATCTTCTTAGTTGGTGTTGGGTTTTGAGCATTCTAACACTCCTAAGTGTACATGCAATCCTAAATACCTTGGATCTATGTTTTCTTTATTATACATGCAAATATGAATATCCAAGGTATTATCCTAACTAGCACACAAAACACTGATTCATATGAATATAACAAGTTAGAATGACATACCTTTTGGTGTAGCTTGATTCCATGAAGCTTAAGAGCCTAGTGCCCCAAGTGTGACACCTCAAATGGTTCACACAACATCAAATGCATTTGGAATAACTTGAGAGAAAGTAGAACACTTCTAAAATCAGTTTTCGCTCACTTGTTTCACTTAGTTACATATTTTGTCAATAATAGGATGCTTATATGGTTGTTACAATTAGGGTAAACCCTAACTGTCATGGCTTTCCATTTCCTTGGATCCATGGGTTCAAATACACCATGGAGTATCCTATGGGTTTTAGCCCAACTTGATAATCCATGGAGTCTTAGCCCACTATACAAGTATGGATGATTTACACAATCAACCCATATATTTAATTAGTCTTCTTTTGATCACTTAATTAATTCTAGATTAATTATTGATCAATACTAATTAAATAATCTTATTAATATATTAGAACTTATAATATACTAATAAACCTTAAGTGTTATTTCTCTCATTTTAGTCTATCCAAATGAATGATGCCATGCAACCCACATGGAACATGCCGGGTCGGGTCAAGTCTTACTAATTATAGTTATGGACTTAGATGTTAATCCAACAGTTGGGATAGTAAGTTGTCATAAAGTTTGCAATTTTATGAATCTATTGATCATTTGGAGTATTTCATGGTTTGATATGAAGTTTGGTTGGTTGTTTTGAACCATGCATAAGATTTTGGTCATAAATTCCAAATTCACCTAAGATGAGTCCCAGACATGCATTGGACATGGATGTCTAAAAAGCACCAATATTTAAGTTGGTTTTAGTGTTATAAGATCTTCTGGAGAAAATGGGTTTGAGACTTCAGGGATTATGTGCTTCTTGGTTAAGCCCAAGGTTGTAAAAAACGCTTGACGTTAGCTAGTCGGTGGACTGGGGTTAAGGGATTAATCGGTTATGTGGGGATTAATCAGGGATCATTAATTGCTAACTTGTTAAACTTTCAAAAATTAAACATAACTACTATCATTACAATGTTCGTAAATACCACTAATATCTTAATAAAATAGGTTAATATGATTAATACAACATTAATTATTCCTCAAATGGTTTTTATTGAGATATAACTTCTTTAAAGTGTTAAAATTTTACCGTTTTCTGCTATTTTAATCATTTTGTAGGAAGGGATTAATTGCTAGGCACCCTCTAATCGGTTGAGTAGCGCCTAGGGATTAATCGGAGATTAATCGGGACCTAATCATGATTTTTACAACATTAGTTAAGCCCGTGCCAAAGTTGTGCTTTATAGACCTAAGACTTGAGATCTATACCTCTTGGTGGATCTCAAAGGATAAAGTTGGAAACTTTATCCATTTAGACAATAATAATGATCAAATCTAGACTTTGGAACCTCTAGGATTGGAGGATTCGACTTACGTCATTAAGACACTTTAAACCTAGTGCCCACAGCGTGGCCTATGCTGCCATGGCATGGTGAATGGGGAAAACACGTATGTCTTGTCGTTCGGGGGCCACAATGTGGCCAAGGATAGCCATGACGTGACGAGTCAACATTGACTGTTGAATTTGACTTTTAACTTGCGTTGACTTTTGGTCAAACTCCTTGTCTTGGAAGGAAAGATAAGGGTGTACTTTGTATGACTGTATAGGTGGTTCATAGCATCTGTATTCATAACAATAAGAGTTATAATAGTTGATCATCGTTTGTTAGGTGAGTATCTTCACTCTACTCGTGGGTCGAAGGCGCTAATGATGACCCACTAGGTTATGTTTGTAGGATGATAGTTTCCTTTGTGACACTTGTTGATACCTGTATGTGCATGTTAACGTTGAAACTCTCGCTGATATGATTATATGCTTAACTTTAAGGGTGAAATAAACCCATTACTGGTTGAAAGATACTGAAGGGGGTGAAATAGACATAGTATTGGTTGAAAGATACCGAATTAGGTTAAATAGACCTAGTACCGGTTGAAAGATACAGAATGGGTAAAATAGAGCTAATACCGGTTGAAAGATACCAAAGGGAATGAAATAGACCCATTTTAGCTTCAAGTTTTTATGTATTCTTGGTGTGTGGTATTTTTGGGAAACTCACTAAGCTTTGTTCTTATAGTTTTATGTTTATGGTTTCACGTACTTCTGGTTCGAAAGGGAAGGGCCCGACATGATCGCACCGCATCCACCAACATTCTCATTTTATGACATGATTTATACTATGATAACTATTTTATACATTATCACATTTTGATGGATTTTGGAATGAATGAATGATGTTTCTGTTAGTTTTAAACTGAAATTTTTATATAGTAATTTTTGGGACGTTACAAGGGGTTCTGTTTCGCGTTAGATTCGCTTGCCATCCTTATAGCTTGTTGAAAGACTATGGTTGGATCATGGCATGAAAGACTGTAGTTGGGTTGTAGCAATAGAAGTGATTGTAATATAATGGTTGGATCATATCATTCACAAATGGAAGACCATGGTTGGATCTTGGCATAAAAGACTGCAGTTGGGCTATAGCAACGGAAATAATTTAAGACTCTGGTTGGATCATAGCATTCACATATGGAAGACCATGGTTGCATTATGGAAGGAAAGACTGCAATTGGGTGTAGCAAGGAAAGTGGTGGTAAGATTATGGTTGGATCATAGCATTCACATATGGAAGACCATGGTTGGATCATGGTAGGAGAGAATGCAGTTGGGTTGTAGCAACATGCTTGATCTTAAGACTATGGTTGGATCATAGCATCCACATAGGTTGAAGCAGTCCTGTCATGGTATGTTAAGTTATTCCTCTCTTTATACTTAAGGGTTTTTAGGGTCGTATTGATGTATAGGCTATGTTAGCCAAATGTTTGAAGTCCGATGTTCATCCATGAGTGCAGGCATCAGTTTCAACAGTTAGTTGTAGAATTTATTCTTCAGTCCATCCGTTAGATAGATTAAGGTTGGTAAGAACTCGTTCATAGCGGACCTATGAATTTCTTAGTCAGCAAGGTTGACATATAGGATAGGTTTGTTATGTGGGTTGTCGAGCACAACCTTAAAGCTTTTGAGCTAAGGGTAAGAGTTAGCTTCTCTCAAGGGTTAGTTAGATGCTATGTTTTGGGCTGTCATATCATCGTTGGATTAGATCTATGAGTCGTGATCAATATGGTTGAGGTTTGGGTGGCCCTGTCTGTCTAGAAGTCAAACATGGTTTCGAGGTCCTCAAATTATGGTTAAGGTATAGTTCTTCTCTATGTGATTTAGTTGTAAGGCATTAGGGTTGTATCTCCGTCGAGTCACATATTGATCGCTATGGATTGAATTGGTTCTTGGGATTGAAGGGAAGTGTCTTCTTTGAACAATGTCCTAGTTTTTTTATGGTCATGAATTCGAACTTCTGGAAGATTCCACTTGGGTCGGGTTATGCACTTGGTTTCAAGGATCTTTCTGTTGGTGATTGTAGATTCTGTCACTCAGGTTACCTTGGACTTATGGTAGAAAGTATACTTGGAAGAATCCACAAGGGTTTCGCAGGGCATGCAAGGAGGTATTAGTAAGGACTGATTTTGAGGACGAAATATAATATAAGTGGGGGTGAGTTGTAACACCCGTTTTACAGAATGGATCAGTGGATGGTATAAGGGATTCAAAGGCATGGTTTTTTAGGAAACCATATGCTATGACGTGGTGCACAGAGTGATCATTTATGTCCCTTTTGGTCCATGTGAGCTTGTGCCTTGGATATGAGTTAACTTTAACACCTCTTAAGCTTATTTTATCACCTCATAATCATGTTGGACTAGAAAAGTTTGCATCTTGATCTTGCACTTGATGTCGTGCATATTTTAGGAAAGGTTTTATGCTATTAAGGACTTAGGGTTGTAGATCTAGATTTGGGAAGGATTTCTAATGGATAAAGTTGGAAAGTTTATCCATTAAGTCGGTAAAAGGAACTAGAAATGAGATTATGGGCCATGATCTGAAGGAATTAAGCACTTAATTGAGATTTTGGCATTCTTCCAAAAGCCACGACGTGAACTAGGGTTTGCCATGATGTGGTGCTCGGAATCGCGACTATTTTGTCCAGGCATTGCCTCAATGTGGCCAAGGAGGGTCCATGATGTGGCAATGTCCTGCATGTTGACTTTTTGATCTTGTGTTCCAACGACATGGCTAAGGAATGCCCACGATGTGGAGTTAACTTTGTGGACCTTTGATTGTTGACTGTTGATTGTTGACTTTTGACCAGTTTGACCTAGGGTCAAACTTGGATGTTTTGGGTTGCTGATTGAGGATTTAACTATCTTGTTGGTAGTCGGTTCGTAGGATTGAACAGTGCAAGGTGTGAGAATGTTGTTGTGCATCTTCGGTTCTTCAGTTTAGGTGAGTTTCTCATTATGCCACGTATCCTATTTTATATCCTTTGCATGTTAGGATAGAGGTGTTGTTAGAGCACAAGTATGTTAGTCATTGAGGTAAATCCTTTGTATATATGTGTTGTGTAGGACACTTAATGTCATTGTATGCTAGACTGGTAAGGTCTTGCCTTTTAATTGTTTGGTACTGTTAGGGTTATGGTTGGCTAGGGTAACTGGGGTAGACTAGTTATCAGGATTATGTTGATTGACTAGATAAGGACTTATTCAGAAGTGGTCAATGGAAGGAAACTAAGGAAGGATAGTTGATAAGGGTATGGACATGATGGTATTTTGCTATGTGGTTATGTTACATGATTATGTGATAATGATAGCTTGGGTTCTATGTAGTTTAAGTTGGATAGCCTGAGAATTCTTGGCCTAATACGTACTTGTGATATTATTATCTGATTGTTCACTCTAGGGTGGGTCATCTGTTCGACTGTCTATCTGATCCCTGACTACATGTGACTTTATAGATTATATGGAAAGACTCTGGTTGGATCACAACACTGATAGAGAAGATTGTGGTTGGATCATAACACTGATAGGAAAGATTGTAGTTGGGTCACAGAACGGGTAGGAAAGTCTGTAGATGGATTATACTAATTGTATATAAGACTAGGGTGGAGCCCATGACAATGGAGTCAGGGCTAGGCTCGTATACTCTCTAAGGTTGGGCCCAAATGGATGATTCATGTTTATGGATAGGAGATTTGTTTTCTCGGTGCTAGATTTAGGATCTTGCGTGGATGCATCATATGTATGATGGATTATGTGGTATATTAGGGAACTCACTAAGCTTTATGTTTACAGTTGTGGATCCAACATTTTACAAGTCGTTCGTGGGAAGAGCTCGACATGACTGTACACACGCATCGAATATGTTCGTTTCATATTTTGTAAACCTAACTTTGATGTTGTACGGTTTTAATCAAATGAATGCCACTTGATGGTTTTTGAAACAAAGGATTTAATTGGTTATTATATTTAAAAAAAACTGAAAATCTCTTTTTTATTTTGGGGACGTTATAGAGAGGTAGAAAAAGTTTTTCTCCAACATAAAAATGCACAACCACAATTACATTTGTTAATAATTTATGATTATATAAGGTAACACCTAAAAAAATAAACACTAATTGATTATTTATTAAATAATTTGATTATTAATAAATAAAATAAACATTTGTATTTAATTGAGAATTATTGTTTTGTGGAAATATTAATAGGGAAAATAACTAGTTACACACACATATATATATATATATATATATATATATATATATATATATATATATATATATATATATATATATATATATATATATATATATCATGTACATCTATTTCCAACACTTGATACTTCACTTAAATATCACATGAGATAAACTAGTTATGATCTTGAGTGAAAGAGACACAATGACCCTATCACAACTACAAATGTCGTGAATTACATGGTTGAGTAGGGGATTGTTTGTTTGACTTGGTCTTTCATCGATGCCTACTTAAAAAGTGTGGCTCATACATTTAATGAAAGTATGGACTTCACTTCATGGAGAAAAAATCTAGATGACGAGAACATGTTTAGAACGAGAACATGTCATTTGAAGAAAGTATGGACTTCACTTCAAATGACATTTTTTGCCATGATGTCACCGATAAACGTTGCTTCCTATAAACGTTTAGAACGAGAACATGTCATTTTAAGAGAAATTGCGAAGTTAGGCACAATCGTCTTATAGAAGACTATTTTACCGATGACGTTAAGTACACTGAAAAGTTTTGATGACGCTTTTAGGTGAGGAAAGAGTTAGTTTTACATATTATTGGTGACTTGTAGGGTCGATTTCCATATTTTCAATTGAATTGGGATGCAAGAATTAGAAAACGTTTTTCTCCAAAACAAAAATGCACAACGGCAATAACTTTTGCTAATAATATATGATCATATTAGGTCACACCTTAAGAAAATAAAAATGATTGTTTATTTATTAAATAACTCAATTATCAATAAATATAACCAACATTTGTATTTAAATGTAAATTATTGTTTCATTGCAATAATAACAACAATAATAGAGATCATAACTAGTTATATTTGTATGATGTGAGTATATATGTCATGTACATCTATTTTCGACACTTGATATTTCATTTAAATGTCACATGGGATAATTTAGTTATGATCTTGAGTGAAAGACACACGATGTCTCTATCACAACCGCCATTTTCGTGAATTACAAGGTTGAGTGGGGGATTGCTTGTTTTACTTGGTCTTTCGCTCATGCTTACTTATAAAGTATGGCTCATACATTTAATGAAAGTATTGACTTCACCTCATATATGCAAGTATATAAGAGTTCATGTGTTAGAGAAAATAATCTAGTTCTTCACTTCCTCTCGCACTCCAAAATTTGTTCTTTTTAGAGCTATCCCCTTTTTTCTCTCTTGTGATAATTGTGCATTATTTAGTGCTTTAGTTTCTTCTCCTTTTAAGGCTAAGTTGTTATTAGTATTTAAGGCTTAAGTAGAACTAACTACAAGTAAAGACTAACATGAAGTGGTTTGGTGACTTGGTGGTGGATACAAATAGAGAGATTATACTTTGGATCTTTGCCTTCTTCATCAGTTATCTAGCCCCCCCATTTGAGATCTCAAAGAACTATAAAGGCTGTCGTTTCATTTTCCATCTATGGATGTGTTTTCTCTTTCTAAATGGAGAATGATGAGCCTTTGTTTGGGAAATAAAACTAGTTCTATGATATTTTTTAAAAAGATTTATTGCCAAACCCATAGTTTTGAAACTATTTATGAATACAAACACATCTGGTTTTACGTAATATAACCCGGTTTTTTCATCAGGTCCTATATAACGAATCTAAAGTGCCTTTCTGTAGTAGTGAAACACAATGTGGTTATCGTCATCAAGGTCGTTGGATACGATGACATTATAAGAAGCAACGTTTTTCAGTCATCGTGTAAAAAAAATCCTTATTACCCAAACCAAGAAGGTCAAAGTTCACGTTTAGAACGAGAACATGTCATTATAAGAGAAATCGTGAAGCCAAACATAATCATCTTATAGAAGACTATTCTTCATATGACGTCGTGTACATTTAAAAGTTTAGACGACGGTTTCAGATGATGAAATAGTTATTTTTACATATTATAGGTGATTTTGAGGGTCGATTGCCATATTTTCAATTGAAGTGGGATACGAAAGGTAGAAAAAGGTCTTCTTTCATACAAAAATTCACAACCGCAATTCATGAGTTAACATATAACATGAGAGTGGAAACGTAATTTTTATTGTAACTAATGAATATTTCTATTTTTATTAATTTTGTGTCTATTAACCATTATATTAGTTAACTGCATTTATTTTTTATAGTATAGTAATTTTATTTTAAAAAGAAAAAAGAAAAAAATAAGATGAAGTGAAATGTGACAGTTTATTGTGTTTCGAAGAGCGAGATTAAATAAGAAAAGTAAAAGTTGAAATGAATGAGAGAGGTGACACAATACAAAGTGAATGATTAAATAGGAAAAGTAAAAACTGAAACGCTAGTACGTATAAAAGTAGATACTCTAAATTTTCTTTACAAATTGTCGTAAATAATCTAACTTTACATGTATACATGAATGTTATGAAGCAGTTTAAGTCTCTTAGAGATATTTTATTATCAAATAATGCTAGTAACACATCATTAAATGGTATATGTGGGGTTTGTCCCCATAATAAACTAAAGAAGAAACTAATGATATGTCGAACAAGCTTAACTTCTTTACTGAAATTTGTATATATATTTTCTATTTATGTGGTTGATGTGTATTTCATATCTCCTCTCTTCTTCTTTCAAAAAGTACTCACCTTATCATCTCTTAATTGCCATAGCTTTTAAGGATGAATGCCAACCCAAATATTGAATTAATTTCTATTTACGCTATGTTTTTTTTTGTGTGTTTTCTTCTATCATGCGAGATTCTAGTTCTGGAAGCTCAAATTTTATGTTTAGAACGAGAACATGTCATTTGAAGAGAAATCGCGAAGTTAGACACAATCTTCGTATAGAAGACTATTTTGCCGATAACATAATGTACACTGAAAATAATAGATGACGCTTTAGGTGAGGAAAGAGTTACTTTTACATATTATTGGTGACTTGGAGGGTCGATTTCCATATTTTCAATTGAATTGGGATGCAAGAGGTAGAAAATGTTGTTATCCAATGCAAAAATGCACAACCGCAATAACATATGATAATAATATATGATCATATAAGGTTACACTTTAAGTAAATAAACACTAACTGATTATTTATTAAATAGTTTGATTATCAATAAATATAACCAACATTTGTATTTAAATATGAATTATTGTTTCATTGAAATAATAATAATAATAATAATAATAATAATAATAATAATAATAGAGAATATAACTAGTTGTATTCATATGATATGAGTACATATCTGATGTACATCTATTTTCTATTTTTGACCCTTGGTATTTCATTTAATTGTCACATGGGATAAACTAGTAATGATCTTGAGTGAAAGACACACGATGTCCCTATCAAAACCTCCATTTTCGTGAATTACAAGGTTGAGTGGAGGATTGCTTGTTTGAATTGGTCTTTCACTCATGCTTACTTACAAAGTATGGCTCATACATTAAATGGAAGTATGGACTTCACCTCATATATGCAAGTATATAAGGGTTCATGTGTTTGAGAAAAAAATATAGTTTTTCACTTCCTCTTACACTTCAAAAGTTGTTCTTTTAAGAATTATCCCCTTTTTTTCTCTCTTGCAATAGTTGTGTAGTATTGAGTGCTTTAGTTGCTTCTCCTTTTAAGGCTAGTTTGTTATTAGTCTTTAAGGCTTAAGAAGAACTAACTAGAAGTAAAGACTAACATCTTGAAGTAGTTTGGTGACTTGTTGGTGGATACAAATAGAGAGATTCTACATTGGATCTTTATCTTCTTCATTGATTATTTGGCTTCCCCTTGAGATCTCAAAGAACTATAAAGGCTGTCATTTCATTTTCCATCTATGGATGTATTTTATCTTTCTAAGTGGTGAATGATGATCCTATGGTTGGGAAATAAAACTAGTTTTATGATATGTTTTAAAAACCTTCCATTGATAGACTCATAGTTTTGAGACTATTTTTGAATACAAACGCAACAGTTTTTACATAAGAAGCAACGTTTTTCGGTGATATCATGGAAAAAGTTTCATATTACCAAAATCAAGAAGCTCAAAGTTCAAGTTTAGAACGAGAACATATCATTTTAAGAGAAATCGCGCCAGACATAATCATTGTATAGAAGACGATTCTTCATATGACGTCGTGTACATTTAAAAGTTTATATGACTTTGAGGAAACAATTATTTTTACATATTATAGGTGACTTTGAGGGTCGATTTCCATATTTTTAGTTGAAGTGGGATGCAAGGTAGAAAAAGGTTCTCTCCCATACAAACATGCATAACCGCAATTCATGAGTTAGCATATAACATGGGAGTGGAAATTCAGTTTATTATTTTAACTATTGAAATATTTCTTTTTTTATTAGTTTCGTGTATATTAACCATTATTTTAATTAATTGTATTTATTTTTTTTTTAACTATAGTAATTTTATTTAGAAAAAAAGGATGAAGTGATATGTGACAATATCCTATGTTTTGAAGAGTGAGAGGAAAATGAATCGGTGAGGTGACACAGAAAAAAGTGAAAGGTTAAATACAAAATGTTAAAAGTGAAATTCTAGTACATATAGATGTAGATACTCTAACTCATCTCTACAAACTGTCGTAAATAATCTAAGTCTACATATATAAATGTATGTTATGAAGGAGATTACATCTATTAGAAATATTTTATTATCAAAAAAATGCTAGTAACACATCAGTACATGGTATATGTGGGGTTTGTCCCATAATAAACTAAAGATGAAACAAATGATCCGTGGAACAGATCTAATTTCTTTACTGAGATTTCTATATTTTCCTTTTATCTTTGTTGTGCATTCCATATCTCCTTTCATGTTCATTCAAAAAGTATTCCCCTCATCATCTCTTGAGCACCATAGCTTTCAAGGATACATGCCCACCTTCAAATATTTAATTAATTTCTATTTACACTATGTTTTTAATTTTGTTTTATTTTGCCATGCTAGATTCTATCGTGTGATCTACATGATGAGGCTTCAGCGATCTATATGAAAATGATGGTTTTGTTCATGTAAATAGGAAATTTCGTATTAGCGAAACCACGAAGCTCAAATTTCATGTTTAGAAATAGAATGTGTCATTTGAAGAGAAATCTCGAAGTCATGCATAATCGTCTTATGAAAGACTATTTTCCCGACGACATCGTGTACACTGTGAAGTTTAGATGATGGTTTTAGATGAAGAAAGAGTTATTTTTACTTATTATTGGTGACTTTGATGGTCGATTTTGATATTTTCAGTTGAAGTGGGATGCAAGAGATTGAAAAAGTTTTTCTCCAATACAAAACCGCAATTCGTCAGTTAGCATTCAACATGAGAACATAATTGTAATTTTTATTTTAACTAATGAAATATTTCTATTATTATTAATTTTGTGTCTATTAACCATTATTTTAGTTACCTATATCTATTTTTAAAATTATAGGAATCATATTTTAAAAAGAAAAAAGAAAAAATGAGATGAAGTGAAATATGACCATTTCTTGTGTTTTGAAGAGTGATCGTGTTTTGAAGAGCGAGATCAGACTGAGAGGAGAATGAATCGGTGAGGTGACTCAAGAAAAAGTGAAAGATTAAATAGGAAAAGTGAAAAGTGAAATGCTAGTACATATAGAAGTAGAGGCTCTATATCTTCTCTACAGATTGTCGTATGTACATATATAAATGAATGTTGTGAAGTTGGTTACATCTCTTAGAGAGGTTTTATTATCAAAAAAATGCTAGTAACACATCATTACATGGAATATGTGCGGTATTTCCCCATAATAAACTAAAGAAGAAACAAATGATTTGTCGAATAAACCTAATTTCCGTACTAAAATTTCTATATTTTTTGTTTATGGTTGTTGTGTATTTCATATCTCCTCTCATGTTCTTTCAAAAAGTACTCCCTTCATTATCTCTTGATCACCATAGCTTTCAAATCTTCAATTAATTTCTATTGATACTATATATATATATATATATATATATATATATATATATATATATATATATATATATATATATATATATATATATATATATATATATATATATATATATATATATATATATATATATATATACACCAAAGGGCTTCTAGCCCAGTGGTATCAGGTGGTGTCCTCCTTCCGTGAGATTGAGGATTCAAGTCTTGTTGTGGACATAGGTGGTATTAGGTGATAGTTTAGGTGTAGGTTGTATATTTGTATTTGTCGGTTCAAATATATATATATATATATATATATATACTTATTTATTTTATTGATATGGATTTCAAGGTCAAAGAAGGATATAATCTTGATCGTCATGATGTGGAGATGTAACCTCCACGACGTGGCGATGCCTGGGGATAACGTGCATCTTAATTAGGCGCCACAACGTGGAAACCATTTTATGCTAAACCCTAAATTTTGGTATTTGTGTCCCTATTTAAGGGAGGTGAGGGCTAGGGTTTGCGCACCCTCAGCTTCCATCACCTCCCTTTTATTCTCAAGAAACCCTGGACACCATTGTTGAGTTTTGAAGTTTATGATGATTTTATAATCCATAAACTTGGCAACTTTACAGATCATGGAGGTCCTCTTGTGTTTATATGTCTTGGATCTAAAGAAAAACTGAGTTTTGAATCCTTGCATGAGGTTTTGACCTCATTTGCTTCCATTTGCACCTAGTTGGAGTTCAAGACATGCATTAGACATGAATATCTCTAAGGCACTAATTTTTATGGCTTATTGGAGGAGTGAAAGCCTTCTAGAAAGTATAAATGAGTAGTTTGAAGGATTAAGAGCTTAATGAATTAAGTTGGTCAGGACAGATCCCACGACGTGGAGACATAGCTGGCCAAGACATGGAGACATAACGTTAGGGGTTTTGGTGACTATTTTTCCTGAGGCCACCAAGACGTGGCTGAAGCTGCCATGACGTGGTGGCCAATTGTGAGACTTTTTGACTGTTAACTTTGACTTTTACAGCTGAATTTTCGACCAAGTTTGACTATAGGTCAATCTAAGGGTATTGGGTTGTAGTTTAAGAATTGGTCCCTGGTTATTGTATAGGTGATCTATTAGATTGGTAGATCTTTATGTACCATTGTGTGTAGGATTGGTAGATCTTTATGATTGCCTATATTGTTGGTTATTTATTTATATGCATATGTCGACATGTTGTGGTTGGTTGGGTTGAAGCGGTCCTACTTTATGTTGTAGGCCAAGATACCCTGGTGGTCCAGTACGAGGCGGTCTAGTCGGAATGTAGGCATAAGGTAGTGGCACAACTTTTTTAGGCCTTACGAGGCGGTCCAATAGACTGTAAGATCAATAGAGTGATCCAAGTATCATGTAGGCCTTGCAAGGCAGTCCGGGCAGACTGTAGGCTCATGTGTGCAAGCATTATATGTATATTGTTATATGAGGTATTTTAGGGAAACTTACTATGCTTTGATTTATAGTTTTGAATTTAAATGTTTCAGGTACTTCAGATGATCGGGGCAAGTCGAAGGCGTGATCCTAAACATCCTCCTATTGTTTTATGTTTTCGAGAGATGATATTAATACTTTGATTTTCATGATGTTTTTGAAACAATGATTGATTACTTCAAGGTTTATTGAAATTGTCTTTTGAAATATGATTTTTTTTATCTTGTTTTTTAGGATGTTACAAATTGTATCGTGTCATCCACATTATAAGGCTTCACCGATCCATCTGAAAACCGATGGTTGTGTTCATGGCAAAAGGGAATTAAGTATTACCAAAAAGCTAGAAGTTCAAAGTACATGTTTAGAACGAGAACATGTCATTTAAAGAGATATCACGAAGCCAGTCATAATCGTCTTATAGAAAATTTTTTGCCAATGACGTCGTGTACACTGAAAAGTTTAGATGAGGGTTTTAGGTGACGAAAGAGTTATGCTTACATATTTATTGGTGACTTGGATGGTTGATTTCCATATTTTCAGTTGAAGTGAAATGCGAGAGGTAGAATTTGTTTTCTCCAATACAAAAATGCACAACCTCACAATATATGATTATATAAGATCACATCTTAAGAAAATAAACACTAAATAATTATTTATTAAATAATTTGATTATTAATAAATATAATTACAATTTGTATTTAATTAGGAATTATTGTTTTCCTGGAAATAATAATAATAATAATAATAATAATAATAATAATAGTAAATATATTATTATTAATAAATATTATTAACATTTGTGTGTCCATTTATTTTGAACACTTTTTATTCCATTTAAATGTCAAATGGGATAAGCTAGTTATGATCTTGAGTTAAAGACACACAATGACCCCATCAGCACCTCAGTCGTGATTTACAAGGTTGAGTGGGGGATTGCTTGTTTGACTTGGTCTTTCACCTATGCTTACTTACAAAGTATGGATCCTTCATTTAATGAAATTAAAGTATGGACTTAACCTCATCTATGCGAGTATATAAGAGTTCTTTTGTTAGCGAAACAATCTAGTTTTTCACTTACTCTCACGCTCCAAAAGTCATTCTTTTAAGATGTATCCTCTTTCTTCTCTCTTGCAATAGTGGTGTAGTATTGAGTGCTTTAGTTGCTTATCCTTTTAAGACTAATTTGTTGTTAGTCTATTAGTCTTAGAAAGAACTAACTATAAGTAAAGACTAGCATCACGAAGTGATTTGGTGACTTGGGGGATACAAATAAATAGATTCTACTTTGGATCTTTGCATTCTTCATCCATGATCTAGCCTCTCCTTGAGATTTCAAAAAACTACAAAGGTTGTCACTTCATTTTCCATCTATAGACGTGTTTTACCTTTCTAAGTCTTCAATGATGATCATTTGTTTGGGAAATAAAACTTGTTTTATGATATTCTTTTAAAAAACTTCGTTGCTAAACTCATAGTTTTGAGACTATTTTTGAATACAAAGGCAAACAGGTTATACATAACCTAATTGTTTTAGAAATCGGGTCCTATATAGCAACTCTTATGCGTCTTTCTGTAGTAGTGAACCACAATGTCGTAATCGTCATCTAGTTTGTTCGATACGAAGACATTATAACACTACTAAAAAAACACGCCTTTTCCGAGGCACAATTTCTTCGGAAATTCCTAGAAAACCGGTGTTTCCGAGGAAATACCGAGAAAAAGTTGTGCGTAGGTAAAACCCTCCTAGGAAACTTTTGTAAGGGGTTTCCTACAAAATGTATTTCCAAGGAATTTCTTAGGAAAAATATTTCCGAGACATTTCCTTGTACAATACTTTTCCAAAGAATTTCCTAGGAAGTCGCAACAATTCCTTAGTGACACTTTTATAATAGATTTTCCTAGGCATTACCGAGGAAACCTGAGTTTTTTTTTAAAAAAAAAATCAAAATAAACACAAAAGACCGAATTCTTTTTTCTAACCAAAATGTAGAAAAAAATCTAATACAAATGATCAAATTCTGTTTGAAGATTATATACAAACACAATAAACATAAATTCAAAATATTATCCATTACAACAGAACTGCTAAACAAATGTTTAAAAATAAACATAATATAAATGTCTAAACATAAAATAATATAACTGTTTTAAACGGTAAGAGTATTTACAACAATAATCTAAGGATAATTTGGTGGATTGCAAGCTTGTTGCAAAGATCAATCTTGATGTTGTATAAGTTAGAGAATAGCTCCACCAAGAAGTGCATTGCTCTTCAAAACCAAAAGAGTTGAAATTTATTTGTCATTATGACATCAATTACTCATTCAATATTTGTAATGTCCCTGTAATACAAGAGTTATACGAATCAAATATAAACAAAAAGAACAATTTTTTTATTCAGGGCTATTTCCTAGTGATAAAATGCATGGAAAAAAAAATGGAAAGCACATGTTGTCATTATGATAAGTACATGATATTGCCAAATGTTGTTTGAATTTA